>NC_137458.1:254064575-255334822 GCF_964235325.1 Thermobia domestica | reverse complement strand
TATGGTGTTTTACTATGTTTCCGCAAAGAGCATTGAAATGTTTCCACTATTTGTTAGGATGAGTGACGTCAGAGAGTATTACAGATTTTAACCTGACATGGTAGCTTGTAACCACAGATGTAATTTTGACCATCTTCTGAAGTTGTCGGTGATGAAGAGTGATTCTGGATTTTTTTGTACATTGATAGTCACGATAAAACTGTCGAGAGTGAGTGATAAATGTGAGATATTTTGGTGGCAAAGTTGATCAATAAGGCGTTGATGTACTTATTGGTATGTAAAGTGAATTAGCTTCTTGGATTGAAGATGTGATGGTATGAATGTCATGATACAGTTTGTCTTTGATGTACGAGGTTGCAATGGCTCTACTGCCTGTCGATAGATATGTTTTGTATTGTTCACAGTTGAATTTGTCAAAATGGATGCTAGTTCTTCGAAATTCTGTAGATTGAGTTGTATGATGAGTACTAAGTTGTAATTTGATTGAAAGAGGCTCACTTCCTAACGATTGAGAACATCAATTTGGATTTGTGAAACGTGATAGCAGAAGTAATGACAATAGCTGGTATGCTTTGTGATGCAGGCCTAGTGGTTTGGAAGATCATGAATGATACCAGGTATGTAAGTTATGACAAAGATTTGAAAGGTAGATTGTCTATTTTTGATTTGTTGTGCATGTTGAATTTATCCATAATTATGAATTTTTTTTTATAATTATCGGAAATGTGTTGCACGATTACAGTAGGTAGTGGTTTTACAGGTCTGATATAAACTATAGCAACGATTATAGTTATATTACGGAAGTATAAAGTAATGATGAGATATTCAGGAAGATCTGGCAGCCTACAAAAGTGCCGACATGATGGAATACGTGAGAAAATTCCACATCTGTTTATCTATTTGTGCGTTTCCTAGGAAGGTGTTAGCCTGTAGAATTAATGTATATCCAGAAAAAGACAAATGATGGAGGGAGTGAGAAAGGTTTTGCAAGGATAAATATTACAGCTTTTTTTTCACTAACAGCGCTTCGAATAAAGCTTTATTTTGATGAATGGATCCAATATTGAGAAATATAAAGACTATATCTATGATCACTAGGTTAGACAGTAGTTTCCAAAGGTACTGTATGAAAATATATATTTTGACCAGAATAAGTAGTATGAAATGTAACATGGAATATTTCTTTTGCTGCGTGGGTGATTTGTTTTAAGACATGTGAACGATGAATTGATTGAATATTTTGAAGAGTAAACGTTAGAAAGGCAACAATATTGCGTACTGTTATTAAAGAGTCCAGTGATTGTAGAACGTTTGCAGAATAGTTGTATATACGTAGTGGCACCACTTATTCAGGGTGAACTTTGGTATGGACGGATTTGCCTTACACTTGTACTATATGTCGGGTATTGTTCATGGCAAGTGTAACAATTTTGGGGTTGTAGATTGGATATGAATGACTGGAGTGATCAATAGATCAATAGCTGCAGACAGAAGTATTTGGCAATATTGTGGTAGAGTGTTGATTATATGTATAGCATTTTTCGCATTGAAGTGTTAGGGGTGTTGGTGACCGTGAAAATTTAACTTTGTTTTTGTTATAAATGTATGCCTCACTAGTTAGAAGAGAATCATTAATGGTTTGAGAAGGTGTTAGTACTTGAACAATGTACGTGTGACATGTAACATTTTAAATTTGTATAACCTTCAGGAGTATGTGTCCTTCGTAGGTAAGTTTCCCCTGAATTTCTTTATTGGTATAAGGATCATCACCACGATTCATCACGGAAAGGAGAGGAGGACGGCGAGGTGGTGGTATTTGCTTGCCTTGAGATGCATTGTGGTTAGCAAATTTAACATTTTTTGTCGAAGGTATTTATATGTACTTTGTTTTATAGCGCTGATCATGTTTGCCTTTTTTCTGTTTTGAAAATAAAGCCGTTCCTAGTTTGACTATTTCTTTGAGTGACACACGACGAAGGTACTTGTACAGTTGTAGAGCAACTTTTTTCTCAGTCGAAAAACGTGAATTGAAACGGGTCAACAGAAACGAGTACATTGACTGAGATAATGTTTGACGTAAAGTTGGAGTCGCAGTAGAATTTGTTTCCATGTTCATACTGTTGTTTACTATATCTGGTGTAGCGTGTGCTTTCTTTGCAGCTGGTGAGAATTGCAAGCGGTTAGAATAAGTTTGCATGATTGAAGAGCGGGAAGCCACAGACATAACAGAGCTTCTGGTACGACCAGATATGGTTTGTGACTACACTTGCATTTTTCCACTTTAGTGGAGCAGCCAGGAACTTTACGCTAATTATTGCTACCTAGTAAGGTTACGATTGATACTTTGATACATTTTGACAGTTTATACTTGGGAGTTGGCATCAAGAAAGATATGGTAGACAATTTTTTATTAGCGATAGATGCACCATATTATAATTAAAAAATAAATGAAATATGGAGAGTTTAATTGACACGTTAATGTGTTTTAGGTTCTGATAAGAACTATTTGATTTATAATGTCACAGAACAATATTTGATTAGTATATTATTGTTATTCATATGCAATAGATACAGCATATCGTATCTACTATCAATAATTATATTATTTGAAATATGACAAGCACACATGATAGTTGCTAATTTAACTTCTAAAATAAGGTATGGTTTATGAATTTTTATGGATTAATGAAAAAATGAAATGAAATCTTTGAGTTTTACGTCCCACGGTTATGCCGGTTAGGATAAAGGAGACGGTGATGATGAGTAATGAATGAAAAAGGTGGAATGAAGAATGTGGGAGGAAACGGGAGAACCCCGAGAAAACCCCCCCACACACACACACACGATGATTGTCCACAACAAAGTTCTTGTGGATTTGATTACTACAGAACCGTTACGTATCAACATTAAATATGAGCCATCATAAAAATTGACAAATATTATAATATTCGAAATTTTTTGTCTGCATGATTGTCAGACTGAAAATGTCTAGTTTCACAAAAGTTACGTACATTACAATATTAAATCAAGAGTAATCAATATTATACTCTTTGATTACTCTTCAAACTTCAAAATTAAATGTTGAACTTTGAAAAAAAAATGTAGAATCGAAATAAAAACTGGAAACAGTATTCAAAATGCAAGTTTTGCAATGAATTTGCAATTGCACACACATTACAAGACTTGCATTTTGAATACTGTTTCCAGTTTTTATTTCGATTCTACATTTTTTTTTCAAAGTTCAACATTTAATTTTGAAGTTTGAAGAGTAATCAAAGAGTATAATATTGATTACTCTTGATTTAATATTGTAATGTACGTAACTTTTGTGAAACTAGACATTTTCAGTCTGACAATCATGCAGACAAAAAATTTCGAATATTATAATATTTGTCAATTTTTATGATGGCTCATATTTAATGTTGATACGTAACGGTTCTGTAGTAATCAAATCCACAAGAACTTTGTTGTGGACAATCATCGTGTGTGTGTGTGTGGGGGGGTTTTCTCGGGGTTCTCCCGTTTCCTCCCACATTCTTCATTCCACCTTTTTCATTCATTACTCATCATCACCGTCTCCTTTATCCTAACCGGCATAACCGTGGGACGTAAAACTCAAAGATTTCATTTCATTTTTTCATTAATCCATAAAAATTCATAAACCATACCTTATTTTAGAAGTTAAATTAGCAACTATCATGTGTGCTTGTCATATTTCAAATAATATAATTATTGATAGTAGATACGATATGCTGTATCTATTGCATATGAATAACAATAATATACTAATCAAATATTGTTCTGTGACATTATAAATCAAATAGTTCTTATCAGAACCTAAAACACATTAACGTGTCAATTAAACTCTCCATATTTCATTTATTTTTTAATTATAATATGGTGCATCTATCGCTAATAAAAAATTGTCTACCATATCTTTCTTGATGCCAACTCCCAAGTATAAACTGTCAAAATGTATCAAAGTATCAATCGTAACCTTACTAGGTAGCAATAATTAGCGTAAAGTTCCTGGCTGCTCCACTAAAGTGGAAAAATGCAAGTGTAGTCACAAACCATATCTGGTCGTACCAGAAGCTCTGTTATGTCTGTGGCTTCCCGCTCTTCAATCATGCAAACTTATTCTAACCGCTTGCAATTCTCACCAGCTGCAAAGAAAGCACACGCTACACCAGATATAGTAAACAACAGTATGAACATGGAAACAAATTCTACTGCGACTCCAACTTTACGTCAAACATTATCTCAGTCAATGTACTCGTTTCTGTTGACCCGTTTCAATTCACGTTTTTCGACTGAGAAAAAAGTTGCTCTACAACTGTACAAGTACCTTCGTCGTGTGTCACTCAAAGAAATAGTCAAACTAGGAACGGCTTTATTTTCAAACAGAAAAAAGGCAAACATGATCAGCGCTATAAAACAAAGTACATATAAATACCTTCGACAAAAAATGTTAAATTTGCTAACCACAATGCATCTCAAGGCAAGCAAATACCACCACCTCGCCGTCCTCCTCTCCTTTCCGTGATGAATCGTGGTGATGATCCTTATACCAATAAAGAAATTCAGGGGAAACTTACCTACGAAGGACACATACTCCTGAAGGTTATACAAATTTAAAATGTTACATGTCACACGTACATTGTTCAAGTACTAACACCTTCTCAAACCATTAATGATTCTCTTCTAACTAGTGAGGCATACATTTATAACAAAAACAAAGTTAAATTTTCACGGTCACCAACACCCCTAACACTTCAATGCGAAAAATGCTATACATATAATCAACACTCTACCACAATATTGCCAAATACTTCTGTCTGCAGCTATTGATCTATTGATCACTCCAGTCATTCATATCCCAATCTACAACCCCAAAATTGTTACACTTGCCATGAACAATACCCGACATATAGTTACAAGTGTTAAGGCAAATCCGTCCATACCAAAGTTCACCCTGAATAAGTGGTGCCACTACGTATATACAACTATTCTGCAAACGTTCTACAATCACTGGACTCTTTAATAACAGTACGCAATATTGTTGCCTTTCTAACGTTTACTCTTCAAAATATTCAATCAATTCATCGTTCACATGTCTTAAAACAAATCACCCACGCAGCAAAAGAAATATTCCATGTTACATTTCATACTACTTATTCTGGTCAAAATATATATTTTCATACAGTACCTTTGGAAACTACTGTCTAACCTAGTGATCATAGATATAGTCTTTATATTTCTCAATATTGGATCCATTCATCAAAATAAAGCTTTATTCGAAGCGCTGTTAGTGAAAGAAAAAAGCTGTAATATTTATCCTTGCCAAAACCTTTCTCACTCCCTCCATCATTTGTCATTTTTCTGGATATACATTAATTCTACAGGCTAACACCTTCCTAGGAAACGCACAAATAGATAAACAGATGTGGAATTTTCTCCACGTATTCCATCATGTCGGCACTTTTGTAGGCTGCCAGATCTTCCTGAATATCTCATCATTACTTTATACTTCCGTAATATAACTATAATCGTTGCTATAGTTTATATCAGACCTGTAAAACCACTACCTACTGTAATCGTGCAACACATTTCCGATAATTATAAAAAAAAATTCATAATTATGGATAAATTCAACATGCACAACAAATCAAAAATAGACAAATCTACCTTTCAAATCTTTGTCATAACTTACATACCTGGTATCATTCATGATCTTCCAAACCCACTAGGCCTGCATCACAAAGCATACCAGCTATTGTCATTACTTCTGCTAATCACGTTTCACAAATCCAAATTGATGTTCTCAATCCGTTAGGAAGTGAGCCTCTTTCAATCAAATTACAACTTAGTACTCATCATACAACTCAATCTACAGAATTTCGAAGAACTAGCATCCATTTTGACAAATTCAACTGTGAACAATACAAAACATATCTATCGACAGCAGTAGAGCCATTGCAACCTCGTACATCAAAGGACAAACTGTATCATGACATTCATACCATCACATCTTCAATCCAAGAAGCTAATTCACTTTACATACCAATAAGTACATCAACGCCTTATTGATCAACTTTGCCACCAAAATATCTCACATTTATCACTCACTCTCGACAGTTTTATCGTGACTATCAATGTACAAAAAAATCCAGAATCACTCTTCATCACCGACAACTTCAGAAGATGGTCAAAATTACATCTGTGGTTACAAGCTACCATGTCAGGTTAAAATCTGTAATACTCTCTGACGTCACTCATCCTAACAAATAGTGGAAACATTTCAATGCTCTTTGCGGAAACATAGTAAAACACCATATCTACTATTAAATGATGTCTTCCCCGCCAGGTGAACTTTGTGGTGCACAAACACCGTGTATGTGGGTTTTCTCGGGGTTCCCCCCGTTTCCTCCCACTTTCTATATACTTTTAAGAGCTTATTTTAGCTCCCATATTTAGTTCAAACATCTTAAATTGTTCAGAGTTTGTAAAAACAAACGAACAAATAAAATAATCACTGTCTCCTTTAGCCTAACCGGCATAATCGTGTGACGTAAAACTCAAAATTTTCATTTTAAATAATGTCTTACCTATATAGACAAACTCCTCCAAAGCTAATACTTTTGCTAATTTCCTTCTAAACATCTTCACACCACAAGTCCCACCTATTCATATAGACATCCAGCCGACACAATCAATCCATCTTCTTCTTCATTACAGCCTCATATCCTTCATACTCTTCCGCAAAATGAACCTCTAATAATAAAAACAAATTGGTTGGTATCATTTTCATTCAAATATCATAATACAGCTGAAACATTTGTCACTATACTGAAGAGATAGGATCAACAAACGTAACATAAAACATATCTTGCAGAAAATAAAGAAATCATTATAATGAAAACAATAATATGCAATTGTTAAAGTCAATATAGTCTCAAAACTGTCACCTAAGATAAACAAGCGCTTATAGTTACTGATAACTAAATTATTTTTTGTATGTGTTGAAATTATGAACAAATCCTACAATGTGTTGATCCCCTGATTAATACGTTTATTAAAACATTTATAAATGGACATAACATTCATCTATTCACAAACATTATTTTGGGAGAATTTGAAATCTTCAAATCAGTTAATACTGAAAATGTCATAATCTATAATACAATTAAATTATCATGTAATTCATCAATAGTGAAAATAGTGTATAGTTTGTGTCTGTAAACAATCTAAAATAAAAAAATGCTTGATGTCACTATTAAACAAAAATACATAAAGAGTCTTCATAAGTAAAAATTGCTATTTTCTTATCCATCATATTCTCCTGATATGTCTCCACATCATAAAGTCAGGTCTCATCGTTTTAGTTTTTTTTACCAATTATTTGTAAATATTCCTTATGATTCTTTAAACTTCATGTATTTGAAAAATTTCTGTTCAATAAGAATACAGTGTTCTTCAGTACAAAATTAGTCTATATTCATAGAAAGTTATCCTTAATGTTATGCTTACTGATATACAAATATAAAACTCACAGTGTGTTTGTTCAACTTTCATCATCAACTCGTAAATCAAACCAGTATTTATTCAATATGTAGGCTATAAATATATAATTTCAATTTACCTGTGTTTATACAATTATATGTATCTTATCAAATTTCTTCAACAAAAAATGTCTACAATAACAAGTTAATATAACCAGCAAAATAAATGAAATATAAAGTTATGTAAAAATATAATGCCTATCCATTAGTATTTATTGATTGAATAAATAAATATTCAAAATAATTAGTCTTTTAGTATAACAGCAAAACGTCCTAATCTGTCATTCAAAATCTAATAATTTAAATACGATGTAGTACATGGTAATGACGTATACTGAGTCGTATTTAACGTCAATATACCTTATTACTGTACAGGCATTTTAAAATATTTATGGTTTAATAAATGAATATTTGAAGTAAAACAATTCAATCTGACATTCATGCAATTAATAATTCTGAAAAGTCAACAGATGTCGCTAGTTGTGCTACCTCCTATCTAACATAAGTAATCTTGGTATTATACTAATCAATCCTTAAATGTAAACCTGTTATATCTTATAATGAAAAGGAAACAAATCAAACTGACATTCACACATTCTAATAATTCAAATAAGTTAATAGATGTCGCTAGTTGTATTGCCTTCTATCTAACATATATAGATTTCAGTATTGTAATAATCAAAATATCCAACTTTAATGTAAAGCAAATACATCTTATGACAAAAGAGCAAATTACGCTAACATTCACGTATTTAATACTTCAAAAAAACAATAGTTGTCGCTAGTTGCGCTGCCTCATATCTAAAATAAGTGACTAATGCCGAAAACAAAAGTGTCTCCATAAATATAAACCAAATATATCTTATTATAAAAGCAAAACATACCCATCTGTCAATTATATTTAAATGGCTTTAAACAAAACAATACTTGTCACTATTTGTGGTGGCCTGGCTATCTATTAATTAAATGTCAATAGTACACTCTTCAGTTAGCATTACATGTAATTGCAATGCATTTATGTTATAAAGTACTATGTGGCAATCTGTCAATTATGTGTTTAGTACTTCAAGAGGATAATACTTGTCACTAGCTGTGGTGCTTTGTATATAAATAAAGAAATAAATAACAATATTCCAGGAATCATCTCTCAATCCTAATATTCTAAATCAATTAATTCTTATTATTAAAGCAATACATATTAATATATCTCTCAAGATCATAATAATTCATAATCAAAGCATTTCTTAGTAAAAGTATAATTCTAAGGATATAATAAGTCTCTACCGTACATTTTCACTAATATCAACTCAAAAACATTCTCCAATAAATCTTAATATTGGACATAGTTAAAACTGTTACTTTAGTTAATTCCATTTAAGTAAATCTAAATAACATTAATAAACATACCATTAAAAGAGTCGGTATCATCAATATTTATAAATAATGTACTTCTATCTGCTAATTGCAATACTAATAAATAAAAGTTATATAAATAGAGTATCTCCAATCCAGTATAATAGCTGTCACTATTGTACAAATCAATTGTCCTTGCTCTTAAAACATAGTAATCATCTACTTCTTAAAAGACTAGTAATTTCAAACCTACAAAGTATAGTCTAAACTTATGTTCCTAGTAAACAGTAGTTAGTATTATTTATCAATAGTTCATACTTAATATTGTCATATTTCAATATAAAATAAATTCTAATCCTACTGTAATATCTACAAATAGTCGTAGAAAACTAATTTATCCTAAAATGTATGCAATATGTGAACAATAAAGTAGTAAATCAGTGGACACATAATTAAAGTTCTAATCAGTATAATAAGTAAATATTATTCATCGCTAAATTCAAGCATAGTTCTTTTTGTCTTCAATCTTATTTCAAATATAGTTACCAATTCTGATAAATAGTTTCTAATATGGCCTAATGTAATATAACAAACTAATTTGTAATTGTTTCTGGTAATGTTACATAAATATAATACATTAAACAGGTTTCAAGTTTGAATAGTGTAATTATAATTCAACAAATTTAAATCAACATCCATAAATAAACCAAATAACATCAAACAAAGTTCTATCTTGCAATCTGAATTCCAAAATCTTAATGCACACAAGTTTCCGTAAATTCTTTTCTAGAAACCATTAAGTCTTATATCTAATATCCAAACAATAAAGTATCAATCATTTTCACCATCATACAGTAATAGCGTGTAGTTCATCTGAATCTCTATACAAAACTAATCTCCTAAAGGACCTAGTTCAGCAAAATACAAAGTGTAATCAGTCAAATCTTCATATGCTGGTTTTGTAGGGTACCACAATGCAATTCATGTCAAATTCTAATGTTATCGTGCATTGTAAATTTAAATATATCTACACTATACTAAATATCAATGTGCCATATATGCATCACATGTCAATTTGTGAATCTCTGATTCCCAACTTCAATTAAACATATGTCAAATACTCTACCAATAACAATATATTCTAGTCTTAGATATAATCAAATTCACATATACTCCATAAAATATTTTTACGGTAAACAACCAAGACACTTAACATAAAATTTCAAGACAAAAACAATTTTTTACCTATAATAATTCCAACAGTAATTTAAATATATATAAATTAAGTCAAATAAAGCACATACATTAAAATATTGTTGTACAACATAAAATAGATAATCAGCTACCACATCCAAGTGTTAACCAAAAGGCTTGTAAATCAAGCCCTGTTGTGAGTACAAGATTAAATATTCGTAATATATTTACTTCAAAGTATAATAATACACTCCTCGGCAAGCTTAAGCTAAAAACTCCCTATAAAAGGCATCAGCTATAATCTTCGCCTAAATCAATAGTCTCGGTACTGTATCCATTGTAAGTCTTAAGTCCACATAATATATAAATAGTTCTGCAACACTATCTATCACATAAATTGAATAACTTTTACCCATACAATTATCAACAATTTCCCATTAAATTTGCTTCCACAATGGAATACCCTCTATTCTTACTTATAGTGAACACACTTCGTAGTTAGTATCGTCAATACTCTTGGTTCAATTCTGGACCATGTATGTTTGTAATGGACAAACATCGTACATATGGAATTTTCTCGGGTTCTCCCGTTTCCTCCTACATTCTCATTCCACCATTTCATTCATCTTAAAAGGGAAAGTCACCACAAAGTGTTCTAATACAAGTTACCTTAACATGCATAATCGTAGGACAATAAACTTAAATTATTTAGTGTTCAATTGTAACCTCTGGAGCGTAAAAATTTTTAGTTCAATTCTTAATAAGACTATCAAAAATCAAATATTTCTGTAATCAAATCTTCATTCAGTAAACAAATATTCATTTCACCTACAAAAACAATAACCATCATGCAATAAACGTATATACCATTCAAACGCTGTAACAAGCTTTCTAAGTAAACTCAACTATAGTGTCCCGTTATAAAGAAAAGGATTCTAATTTCAAAGCATAATACAAATAAATTCAATGTAAATCAAACCGTTAAAGCTAATTTCATGCAGGCAAAACAGCTTAAAACCAATGTAAGTTCTAGTAAAATTACTGCCATACGTAGTAAATATAGTTTAATTAGTAAAATTCATGCTTGACTTAACAATCCATAATGTCACCATTATTTTGAATACAAGCTGTATTAAATTAGTAATAAAATTATTAAATTCGGGTCTTATATCTTAAATGTCTATGCAATAATATTGTAAATAAAAATGCAGCACCCTAAATAAAAATAAGTATCTAATAAAACAAAAAATGGGTATCCTTAAAATCCACCCTCCAAATATCTAAATACAATTTCAGTTTCAACCTATATATGGAATGACTATTCTTATGCATATATAATATGAAATCTAAACAGCGCAAAATTATGTTGGCAAACAAGACTTCTACGCATTTTTCAAATTAATTGTTCGTTGCTACCGATTACATAACTATTAGGATACACACACTAAACATTAAAATCTAAATATCACAATCCAAAAGTAAACTAAAATCATATGGTCTCCGCAATTAGTAACAAAATAATAATTGCATATCAAATAATTGTAACGTGCAATTTCACAATTAAATAATAGGAGCGTGCAATAAAAACAATTGCATCTACATGTTATGTACTGTTATTTTTATATCCAATTTCATATACTAAAACGCAATCATGTGCTTATAATAATTTCCTGCAACATACAAACCTAACTCTTTTCCAGGCAAATATATCCTGACATAACAAAGTAGTAAGTCAAAGAGCCCAAGTTCCAATTCTATTTACTTACAATAATAATTATTTTCATAATTCTAATAATAATAATAATAATAATAATAATAATAATAATAATAATAAACTCCAATTCCAGCTGTATTAACAATAACAAAAAAGTTGTCTATAAAGAACATGGTTCTGACTTGCAAGGTGCAATAAATATCCTACAATCAAATGCTGTACCTGCAATCAGTGTCAAATAACCCATGTTTCCGGAAAAAGACAACATAAAAATACCAACATACAACGTTAGCTTATAAACATAGTTAGTTTCGGATAGTGTACGTGTAAGCGCCATAACAATATCCACATTCCTATAATATATAGTTTCTCGTACATTTTTAAAAATATTCTTCAATACATAAGTGCACAATAATTATGTTTTTCATAAAATTACAATATCAAATTCATATATTCACTCAATGAATTATTATTTTATTAAATTCAATAATAATCTGAATCAAAAATGTCAACCAAGGCTATAAATATACCTAAAACCGAAAATACAACGGCGGTATCGCAATATTTGTTTGCTTTCGGTTCGCGCAACAAGTTCTTCTACGTCATAAAGATAATCAACATCAATGAACCACCAACCGCAACTAGGAAATAGGCAGCAGCGGAGGTGTTATCAAAGGTAAGTGAACTTTGTCTTCTTACTTAAGTTAAAGTGTTAAATAAACATACATAGTGTGTCGTTATCTATAAAGGAAAATACATTAGCGTCCGTAGCTGCCGGGCGGCAAATATACAAAGCGGGTGGCGCGACGGTAATGGCGCCAGCGCAAAGGTCACACATACGTGATAAATTAAATAAAAAACAATCAGTGCTTCTAAGCACCGTTAAAAAATAAATAAAACTTCCTGTTGGTTAATAAAAAATAAATAAAGCTTTCAAATGCGTATAAACATAAACCAGTGTTAAAATAAACAGAACTTTCTGTTGACTGATAAAAAATAAACAAGGCTGGTAAAAAATAAACAGGGCCTTCTAAGAACTGATAAAAATAAACAGGACTGATAAAAAATGAACAGGGCTTTATGTGGGCTAATAAAAAATGAATAGGTGTTCCTGTGGACTGATAAAAAACGAATAGGAGTTTTTTATGGACTGATAAAATGAATAGGGCTTTCTGTGGACTGATAAAAAATAAACAGGACTTTCTGTGGGCTAATAAAAAACGAATAGGGGTTTTTGTAGAGTAATAAAAAATGAATTGTGTTTATTTAATGAAAATCAGGTGAATTATAGGTAAATTATGTCATTATCGGGTCACAAACAGGTAAAAAAGTCCCTCTAACCATATAAAAAGTATTGTAAGCCCGTATATACCTGTCCCAAGGATTAAAAAACTTCTCCAGACATACTGGCACCTCCTGACAATGTGTCACAATGCTACTCGCCGGGCCAAAACCTCGCCGCCCAAAACCTCGCTGGGCCAAAATCTCGCCGGGCCAAAACCTCGAGTGGCCAAAACCTCGCCGCCCAAAACCTCGCGGGACAAAATCTCGCCGGGCCAAAACCTCGCCGCGAATGAAACTTTTCTTTAAAATTTACCCAATGTGTTTCCTAATATGCAATTCCACATTACAAATAATAATAATAATAATAATAATAATAATAATAATAATAATAATAATAATAATAATAATAATAATAATAATAATAACATACAAAACATCGTGTGCGTGGGCTTTCTCGGGTTATTCCCGTTTCCTCCCACTTTCTTTATTCGATCATTTCCTTCATCCTGGTCATCTACGTCTTCTTTAACCTATAGGACATAATCAAGGAACGTCGTAAAAACTCATATATTGTTTCATATTTTCATAAATATTATTAGATTTTTGTTAAAATTTTAAGTTTTTGGATGTTCCAAAGTTCACGAAACTAACCTCGTTAGTTGTCATTACTTTCCTTATGCAGACTTTCTTTCCCTATAACCAGTTTAAAAACATCCTGTCGCCCTACCTTCACATTGAAATCCTCTAATACAGAAATAGAATTTTCATATGGTATCACGGGACTTGGTCAAATACCCGTGATACTTCTTCTGAAACAGCGTCTTTTATACCGTCATCCTTATCATCTGTTGGAACACATACATTTTGGTCAGGCGAAATTTTGGGTATGGCGATATTTTGGTAGGCGCGAGGTTTTGGCCCGGCGAGATTTTGGCCCGCGAGGTTTTGGGTGATGAGGTTTTGGCCAGGCTTGGTTTTGGCCCCGCGAGATTTTGGCCCGCGACGTTTTGGGCGGCGAGGTTTTGGCCAGGCAGGGTTTTGGCCCGGCGAGATTTTGTCCCGCGAGGTTCTGGCCGCGAGGTTTTGTACCCAAACCAATCTGAAGTAATCTACCATAAGTAACTAAATATAATTGATTAATCATTTTTATTAATCAATAAATAATTGTTTGGTAGATAAACTCAATAATAATAATAATAATAATAATAATAATAATAATAATAATAATAATAATAATAATAATAATAATAATAATAATAATAATAATAATAATAATACCAAATTATTTAATGGATGCTATACATTTGTTCTTTGTCGTCGTAATGAATGGAAATCAATTACTTAGTGTACGAAGACTTTTTTCGTTCAACACAAGTGTAACGATTTACTGCAGTGGTTAACGTGTAAGACTTCGATACACGTGGTCCGGGTTTAATTCCCAATGTGAGTGCATTTTGGCGTTCACCCAGTGTCGTGACCATAGTGCTCTCAAACGGGTCGGGTTGACCCGGCCCGTGACCCGACCCGACCCGACTCGGATCGGGTCAGTTCGGGTCGGGTCGGGTTGTCGGGTAAGCTCGGGTCGGGTTGTCGGGTCAGGCTACTCGGGCCGGGTTATTCGGGTCGGGTCAATCGGGTCGGGTTGTCGGGTCGGTTCAATCGGGTCGGTTTGTCCGGTCGGGTTATTCAGGTCGGGTTGTCGGGTCAGGTCAACCGGGTCAGCTCGGGTCGGGTTATCCTTTCAGGTCAATCAGATCGGATCACGGTTCGGGTCGGGTCGGTCTTCAACCCGACCCGACCCGACCCGTTGAGAGCACTAGTGATGTAACATGAACGGGGGTTGTCGAAAACACGAGCCTTTATTCGTAACGTGAACCGGATTTTGACAAGGTTGTCGAATTCATGCTCAGTAGTGCAAATATAATTTTAACTGAATATCTAAACGTACAAGTATTTTCAAAGTGTTTCATAAAGCTATTTGTTGCATAATTCTCCGATACTTGTAATTTCAGTTCGACATGGGATGTCAAAATCAGGTTCCAGCATGTCAAATTGAGGATCATCGAAGTAACTACTCAGGTCAGAAAATTTAAGTTGTGTTCTTTTGTCCGTCTGATTATTTTTGCATAATAATAAAACAATACTTTTAGCTGAGAAGAGATTACTATTACTAATAATGGAGACTTAATGTTTTACATGGATTCAGGTACCGCAACTGTCGAAACCAGGTGAAGTATGTCGAATTCGGGTTCCATTGGCGAGTTCCAGTTTCATAAAAATTTCTAACATTAACATTTGAACCTTGAAGTGGCTTTTAGTATTAGTAAGGACTGTACAGTTACAACGGTTTATCGTTGTACTGTCATTGTCTGTACGCCCCTGTCATTGTCAATCTGTACCTGTTTTATGTAAAGGATCAGAGGCGTCATAGCTGCTCAGCTACGACAAGTAAATACGTATGAATAACTAGTAATCAGAAGAACAATTATATTAGCAGATTAACACAATCCTTTTCGAGGATAACTAGATTTTTACCTTTTTTTATTCTAAAAGAAGTCTCACCACATTACATTTCAATAATCGTTACTTCACACATATATATTTATTATTTCTACCTAGCAACCTCAAGACATTTCTTTTTATCTTCCTTTTCGCATAGCTGCTCAGCTATGACGCCTCTGATCCTTTACATAAAACAGGTACAGATTGACAATGACAGGGGCGTACAGACAATGACAGTACAACGATAAACCGTTGTATATGTCGCCATGGACGGGAATTCCGCAGTAGCTTTACTACGAAGGAAAGAACCCTGGATTAATCATTACAGAACATTCACTTTTGGAATAGACCTCGTATTAAATAACGTTACATTGCCACGAATATTTACTTCTCATACCATATTACAATGTTATATTCTTTTATATTTACAATTATTCATATATCCATATATATATAAAAAGTCGATGGATCTATTCAATAGGGTTCTGCAAATTTACTAGTTAACTATTCCTTTCTGCAATATGCGAAAACATCCATGTACAATCGATATTGTTTACAAATAAAGATCATTATCATATTAAAGATTAACAAAATCAGAAGGCAATATAGCATGCAAACATGCTAGCGATCACCATTTAGTGCATTAGTAATTGAGGTTACGAAAATAGAATTAAATTATCTAAAGTTTGCAAATAACGCAGTAAATTGAAAGTCATTACAATGAGAAAATAAATTAATAACAATGAGAAAATAATTAACAATGAGAAAATAATTAAGACAACATACATACTATACAATCATTTCATACGGTATCAAGTTCAAGCATTGCTTTAAACGCGTACATATAAAGATGGATTAACGAACATAATTTAAATTCAATCAAACATTCCTTAAAGAATACTTCACAAACACATTGTCTCACTAAAGGTTCCCGCGACAACTGAGTGACGACCAAGAACTACGTTGCTCTGAAAACCTCCTCCGCTGTGGGAAATTTATTGCTGGTGTAGTCGCGCGCAACTTCTAATGGCTCGATAGGATACTGCTCTACTTCATGTCGCTGATAATTATCACGTAAATTTTCAGCGAACTGCTCAGCACTCAGACCAAACTTTTTCACTAAACCATCAAGACCAGCTTTCCTAGATATGGCATAGGGTCCGCTTGGAACCGCTTGTTTCACAGTCTCATTGTCATCCACTGGCTCTTCCACGTTCTCCTCTTCTTCAACCTCCTCTTCCTCTTCTTCGCTTCCTATCTTTTTCTTCTTCTTTTTCCTTTTCCTGTTTTCTCTGGCCCGTTCGAGCTCTTTCTGTTTCCATGCCTGTTGCATCCCAGGAATCTCGTGAGAATAATACAGAAGGAAGCGTAAATACACGTCCTTCACTTTTTCTGTGGGATTACAGAATGCCTGCTTGTAAATCCATTCTGCTTCTTCTTCTGGTTCATCCGAGCCTTCAGGGAAAGAAGTAACTGGTACATCACGGAGTTGCATACGCTCAGGAATATCTGTATTCCTTATCTCATTATCAAGATCTGTGAAGTGGCCACGTTTCAATTCACTAGGCTCGTAAATTTCAAATATAGATTTCTTTGTAGGTTTCTTGCGTGTTGCTTTCTTTGCTCTTCGTCTTCTTTCACCTTCTTCTCCTTCTTTATCATCCATATATTCATCTTCTTCCATATCATCTTCATATTCATCATCGTATTTATCGAATTCATCATAGTCGAAATCAACACCGAAGATGTCCTGAGCCTCTTGTAATGCAGCATCAGTTTGCTCAGCTTCAGCATGCTGTCCGGCCTCGGAAGTTTTCTCTTCTTCATGATCTGATCCATCAAACAACTGATTTGCAAAAGTGTCTCTCTCCTGCTGTCCGTTTTCTTCTGCTCCACCTTCGGAATCTTCATCCTCAACTCTACGAAGACGTTTGAATCTTTTCCTTTGAACATTGACACCCAAGTTTTCTTCCAGCAAATCATAATCATTTTCTGATAACCTATCATCTAAATTATCTTCATCATCACTCTGCATTCGCTTTAATTTCTTCAACTTTTTATTTTCATGTTCTTCCAACTCCTCCTGCATATCCTGCATCAAAAGACTATGGTTATGAATTTTAGATATATTATCCTTTATTTGAGTCGCTTGTTGTGTAGTAACAGACTCCAAAACTTCTATTTGTAGACTATGATTATTAACTTTAGAAGTCGTGTCTTTCATTTGGGTTGCTTGTTGAGTTATAGCGGATTCCAAAACTTCTATAGATCTTTTCAATGTATTGATATCTTGTGACGATTTATCAGCAAACTGTTGAAATTTTTCATCTAATTTCTCATCAATTTCCTGAGAAATTTGCTGTATTTGTTGAGACATCTGTTGTATCAAGTTGTCATCCCTCGACTGCATGGATTTACTTAATTGTTGAATCATCTCTAAGACCTGCTTAGTATTCACTGTTTCAGACATACATTCTTCTGAGTTACCAATTACGGACATATCTTCACTGTGTATATTAGTCATAGTTGACTGACGTATAATTTTTCTCCCACTACGCAAAAAAGTACATTCAATATTCATACGTCCCTTTTTATAAAAATTAAGACCCTATCTTTACTTTACTTCAAGATTTGTACAGGGTCCCGGGTTTCGTTGCACCAAAAAGATATAATGACATAAGCTTATAAACATAATACGACAAGTAAATACGTATGAATAACTAGTAATCAGAAGAACAATTATATTAGCAGATTAACACAATCCTTTTCGAGGATAACTAGATTTTTACCTTTTTTTATTCTAAAAGAAGTCTCACCACATTACATTTCAATAATCGTTACTTCACACATATATATTTATTATTTCTACCTAACAACCTCAAGACATTTCTTTTTATCTTCCTTTTCGCATAGCTGCTCAGCTATGACGCCTCTGATCCTTTACATAAAACAGGTACAGATTGACAATGACAGGGGCGTACAGACAATGACAGTACAACGATAAACCGTTGTACAGTTCAAGGAAAAAATGGGCCAACACCGACCAATATTATGGGCACAATAGGCGATTGATTTTTAAAAAAGTCCTTAACCTGTCGAAATCCGGTGCGTTTACCTTATGTATCTACATGGTTGTTTTTTCATTAATACTCCGTTTACAAAGGGTAGTAAGGGACTTCTACAGTAATCTCTAATAACCACATCAGAACTCTTAAAAATTATACAAAAAAAAAAAAAAAAAAAACATGCACCATGCCAAAATTTCTATCATAACAAATAATGCATACATGTCCTCTGTCAGCAAAATAAATAAATAAATAAATAAATTGGCATCGGAGCCGGATAATTGGGTGACGTCCGTTGTAAGATTCGTAATCCAGTTTCCTGGTGCTTGCATTCCCAAGATAGTCATACGTTTCACCGATACTTGCAAACTTTCTCTGTAAAAGAAATTTCTATTTTTATTTAATGGCAAGATTTTGAATCATTACGAAACTGATGTATATTATTTCAAGAGAAACATTATTCTATAATGTAATCATAAAGTGACACATTATATTTTTAACAGTGTTTGCAAAATTTGTCAATAACACAAATAAGAACATGACTCTTTATCTATTGAGTGTATTGTACTTTATTTGTAAGAACAAAGGCGATTTTAAATATACCACGGATACTTGCTTTTCAGGATTGCGAAGAACATTTAAAACTTCTAACAACTTTTATTTTTAAAAGTTTTATACAGTATTATTGTGTAAAATATTAGAATGAAGCAACCTAAAAGAAACGATTTTTTGAAACATGCATCAGAAAGAGGTTAGAGCATTTTCTTTTTTTCGAGAATTGAGCACCGTATCTCACTAACCTGTGAATTTAGAGGGACGAAACTCCACATGTAAATTCTTCATCTAAAATAAGGAAATGATGTTTCAGTATTTCCGAAAATTCTGCTTTTCAGGAGGAAAAGGGAGTACTTATATAAAATTTCCATTTCTTCATTCTTAAAATGTGCTAAAGAGCTCTCTAGTGGATAAGCACTGAGCGTAATATGCGCCTTTGACGTGGTAGACCTTGGTTTGATTCCCGGCCAGATTTTATGGGGTTCGGATTTTACGTTAAACTATAAGTCCATGTCTTATATAGCTTCGCTGCTGAAAGAAACAGCAAATCAAATCAATTGATATTAAAGTGCTAAATATGAAAATGGAATGGAATATATGGAATATGTATGGAATTCCTATATATATGGAATTTTATATATAGGATAGGATATATATATATCTTCATAATTACATGTTTTAGCTTTGTCGAAAATTCCGATCGTAAAGTACGAAAGAGTACAATCTGTATTATTATATAAAAGACTAAAGTAACTCACTCATAAATGCACAGGGTCACAGGCACCGACTACGTGGCTGATTCCTGACTCAAACACCCATTGAAGGTACTTAATAGGTGCTGAGCACACATTGAATTTTTCAGTTTAAATTAAGCTCGAAATAATATCATGAGGTGAATAATAAAAACAAACTATAGTGCATATGATCCCAGGTTAAATTTTAGTTTAACATGCATATGTGTTGAATAATCATTTATCAATACCTTTATTAGACTTCAGATTTAAGCATTTCAAGGATTGAGCGATATAGCATTACAACGATAATAATAATCCGTGGATGTAGTTTTGTATAATTATTTATTTAAAGAACTTGGTGTTTGACGTTGTTAATTTTTATTTTTATTTTTAATGTGAAATAATTTATGTAAATTAAAAGACAGTTGAATCAATTACTATTTTGATTGAAATTATCCTAAAATGTTCTAAAGGTTTGACTGTAATTATCATTTTAATAATTATGTCTCCTTATTTTGGTCAATATTGCTTAACACGTTTGAAGTTCACGGTCAAAATGTTTTGGAATTTTGTTCAATATAAAGTTTAGGAAATCGTGCTAAAATGAATTAAAATAATTTGTTTAAAACATTTGCCCTAGCAATTTAAAAATAATTTCTAGCTTCATTTTATTTCAACAGGTCTTGATAGCCTTTGTCGCCCCTCAGGAAGAATTTGGAAACCATTCATCTATTTGTGTCTACTAAAAAATGAAAAAGAAAAAAGAAATAATATAGGGCATTAGCACCGAAGCCTGAGCACCCACTGAGAAATTTAAAAGTGGGCATCTATGAACAGGGCATACTATCGTGTTATACGTATATATAAACGTGAGAATTGAACAAAAAAAGTTCGTTTTCTTCATTTGGATTTTTGAAAAGTACTAAAAGTAATAAAATGGGTTCAAAGTTTTGAAAAGAGTAGAGAATGTCACAAATCTCTGAGTAAGAGAGATAATACTCAGAGTATAAACCTCTAATCTATTCTATATTTATAGAAATAAAAATTATTTGTTACGATGTTTAACTTTTAAGTCCTCCTAGGCTGCTTAATCGATTTTGATGATTTTTAGTACATTAGTAGACCCTGCCCTAAATATGGCTTTTCGGCAAGAAGGTTAAAGGGATGAGGGGTTAAAATAGAAAAATATGTTTGATTGCTTGCTAGTACTAGACCGCTACACCAATATTGATGATTCGCGGTATATGAGTGGACCCAGTCTAATTTTAGTTTTTACGACATTGTCCAAAAAGAAAGAAAGAATATTTAACGTCCCACAAGTATCCAATTAGGCTAAAGGAGCCAGATAATTAATGAAAGTTAATACTTGCAAATGAATCGGCGAAATGAGAATGTAGTAGGGAAAGAATGGAATGTAACCAATGCAAATCATTTTTAATAAATAATAGTGTAACCGTTTCGGCAATATATCATTGCTCCCATCAGATACATTATGCCTTCATCAAACACATCACACACATTATTTATTCAAAGTAGATTATTTTTGTTAGATTTTATTTTTAATTAAGTCAAAGAAGTTCCAAAGCTTCAATGAACGGCATTCATATGGAAGGATGAAATCCATTAAAACCCGAAGACATGATGTCTGGCAATGGTCTTGGATTGAACCGCGGACATCATGCTCAAAATATTAGAGAGCATTACGGTCAAAGGCTTTTAGCCTTGATATGAAAGAGGACGCTCAATTTCAACAACCAAGCTAAACAGAAAGGCTGTAGTCAGATCGTGTATATGTGGTGCCTTAAGTCTCAGATTCGTTTCAGTGGCACCATATCAGACTTTGTTTTGGTAGTAAGGCAATACTATACGATGCAAGTGGTTCAATAGCATATATTACGGTTTTCAATAGCGTATTATTATTATACCATTGATCAAAGAGTGTATAATAGGAAGGTGCTAATGGAATATTAGCCCCCATGTGTCATTTCTTAAGCGCCAAAAAGTGAAAACTACAACCTACCGGTTATTATATACAATTTGATAAAGGAATTCCTCCAAACGACAATCAATTTTGGCCAGTATCAGTTCATGAAGCACCTATGTGTTCAAGGTTTTCACCTTACCATGGAGCCACCTAGTTACACCGGCATGCTGTATATCTAACTCGTTTGAAACCCACCATTTTCTCAAGGGCCGGTTTCCATGCAGTTCCTCAGGGACTTAGCTGAACATGATGTTGCTTGGTGCCCATGTACTTCATTGTGAAATGCTGTATTACCGGAACGAAATCCGACAAATCAGCAGCGATTGGTGCAGTCATTTGCCATATTTGTCTCTAGTGAGCTATTAATATTCTTGTAGTCCTTGTTGTGTATAATGTCCTAGTATGAATTCGTAAAGGAAAATAGTTCTCCGCAAGGGCGCCCATCAGGGGGGCAAGGTGAGGCGCCCCCTAAGAGAAAATCGTACTTGGGGATATCGAAAGCCCAATAGAATTTTTGCATTAGTTATAGCAAACTTTGAAACTATATTTGAAACCTTGTTTATATTAGCCCCCCCTGGAAACCACAATATGGGCGTCCTTGGTTCTCCGTGATGCAGCTTCATACGATTCTGTTCAACAGCATACTTTCTCGTGACTGTCTGGATATCACAGCCTGTTTGCTGAACGTATACAGAGTTTGGAAATTAGCCAATTGAGCTAATAAGCACATCCCTGTGTTATGTTGTTGAGGTGAGTTTTTCACCATACGTCAAAGCGGACATTTCATTCAAATTAAATCCAATATATATATCTGAATCACAGAGGGATAAATTGTTCCGGAGCAGTGGCGGATTTCGCCGGAGCCAGGGGATTCTAAGCCCCCATTTTTGAGTGACAAAAATAATTTATGGTAATATATAATTTATATATTTTTGATTGTTTATTGTAAACTCAGGAAATACCTATCATAGTTTGGGTTCTGGTTCTCCCCAGGTTTGATCTCCTAGATCCTCCACTGCTCCGGAACATTAACTAATGACGCCATTGTGTATACAAGTAATAAAAAACAGACATCTTCAAAGAGACATTCTTACTGGACATACAATCAACCGGTATAACAAATCTCGCATATTCTTTCTATTGTTGAAAAATTTAACAACTTCAGGAACATTAGAGAACTAACAATAAATATTATATCCCTAGTAACAGAAAAATGCACAGCATTTGGATTTCATGTTTCTGGTTGAGTACACACCTTTACTCAATACAATTTGATGGTTAAGTTTATCTGTGTATTGAGGAAGAGCAGATGGTCTTGTGCTTTAATAAGCTTTGGAGTTTGTGCACCTCGTTGTGAGATTTTTTTTTTTTTTTTTGCTTCATTGTCTTTTATTACAAAGTATTACAATTTCCTACATTAGAGTGAGTGGTTGAGTTTTTGTACTTTCTGAATCTATAGAAATAGTTTTAATGCTTGCAATAAACTGTGAACTTTCTTCATTTCGTTGACTGATCACAACAAAATGCCCATTTACCTGTGTGATACTGAATGGTTAGTGATTAGTTAAGTATATATACATTGGAAAATACGAATTCCTGAATAACATCAGTCTATGCTTTACTGTGACTACTCAACTGAACAAAAGAAGGTTGATCTTAATACTTAATATTAATAGAAGAATTTTATTACAGTCACAGCAATTTACACAAGAAATGTTACACACTGACCAAAACGGAAAAGTGCAACAAATCTAAAACATATTGTGCCAAACGTACCGAAATGTGTTTGCTCCGAAGGAATATCTGGATTATAACCTACAATTACAGTTTGGAAGTAACACTAAAGAAGAATTGAATTATGTGCAATCTAGTTTGTTTCTTTTGACTTACTATTGAAGAAGTTCATAGCTGTACTAGGTTCACAGAAATAAATTAATAATATATTTTCAGGACGTTATCTATTAGATTTCTTACTTCTTAACCAACTCTTGTCACTAAAAAATCTGCGAAATATAAAATACCACTTAATGTGTACAATAACTTATTTATTGTAATTGTTATAATGAGGAATGAACGCAGGAATTTATTTCGAGGAGAAGGATCCAAATTCAGTATAAGAATAGAGGATATTAAAATTTGTAAAATTACCCCTAAAATACTAGACTAAAGAGTGCGTCCAGGCTTAGCCCCAATTTCATCTCCCCATGAATTTGCCCGAACGTGATTGCAATCAATAGCTACCGATGCGTAGAACACGACTGTGAAGGAACCAGAGTGGTCAGTCCCTGAGATATCGCGTTCCAAAAGTGTGGGATGCCACGAGATGATACCAGCATCGGAGTTGAGATCAACCCGGCACTTTAGTTTATGAAACTCAATCAGAAACATCCTCATCATCGGAAGCATTTTTTTGATTGATTGATTTTGAGTTTTACGTCCCGTTCAGCAGCGAGGCTATATGAGACGTGGACCTACTGATTAACGTGGAATCCGAACCACATGAGCTCCCGCCGGGAATCGAACCCGGGTCTTCCACGCCAAAGGCGCGTATGCTAACCGCTTAGCCACGGAGGAGCTCCAGGAAGCATTTTCAATGCGAAGAGAAACGTTGGACTATCGATGACCGGGCACAACAAACTCATAGTTGTGGCCATACGGAAAATTACTCTCTTGAAGTCTCAATTCTTGATACATAATGTATTGCTAGGAATAGGCCAGTCCAAATAATGGTGGCGATGTGTGAACCACATCCTACTGTACGTGCTCCAGACTCGCAACAACGAGCTTGATCAACGATTTTAATACGATCCGCGGAGTTATATCTGTGACTACTATAACGTGATAGTTTCACTCTTTATACAAATACCCTCGAGGGGTTAAGAGGCGATCTCGCAGCTGCGCCTTGATACTGACGCCATCTAGTGGTATCCCATACTTTGCTACGCGATAACGCAGGAACGGTGCATCTGACCACTCTGGTTCCTTCAGAGTCATGTTCTATGCATCGACGCTATCGCTTGCACTCAAGTTCGAGCAAATTTATGGTCAGATGAAATTGGGGCTAAAAAGGCAAATTCTTTGTTGGCCGCACTCTTTACAGAAAAGTATCTATTCCGGAAGAGGATCCTGACCCCAGGATCAGTCCTCTGGAAATGTCCCTGGTTATAATTATAGAAAGACCTAAGTTTTAAATTTTCGTCCGTCTGTGTCTGTGTATCGACATGTATCGGAGCAAACATCGGTAGGAAATAGCGAGAAGTGTTATCTTGCTTTTTTTCTGTCCATTCAACAACACAAGAATAAATTCTTAATCCTCCGTTGACCCTTTGTATATATAAGCCAGAAGTGGTAAAAAATAGGTTCCTTTTCCGGTTTTAACATTGATCGCCCAACAGGAAAAATGGGAATATATATATACCGGTACCAAGTTATCTGAAATCGATTCAGTGTTCCCAAAATAGATTCTGTCTCAAACTTTATAATTATCTCCATTAAAGCCTGAAGTGATATAAATTCACTATAACTTACGGTTTTTACATTGATCTCTATAGAACCTAATGCGTAAAAGACAGTTAAAAAAATATTTTTAAAAACATGATTTTCGGGCCAAAAATAAATATCATGTCAGGTCATTTTGTAGGCGCTACCAGAGGTCATTTTGTAGTGTGCCGCTGCCAACACATTCCAGCTCCAGGATACTTCTATTCTCATTGTGAGTGTTTAGTGCGACACAAATCCGCGTAGTGAAATTGCGCAACAACGTGATTTGCCATAATCGCTGGCATGGCGAGCTGTCGGCAGGTTGGAAGCTGGTCAGTCACAGCGGGAGGTGGCAAATGCTATAGGAGTGGCACAAAGTGTGATTTCGCGATTGTGGAATAGATTTCAAACAACTGGAAGTGTTCGAAGAAGACCATGACAGGGCCGTTCACGAGCAACCACAGCCAGAGACGATCGTTATCTCTTGTTAACAGGCCGTCGAAACCGGCGTCAGAATGCAACTCTGCTCCAGCGAGCCTTCCGAACAGCAACAGGACGCACAACATTAATTCAAACGGTCCGCAATCGCCTCCGAGATGGTGGTCTCTACGCACGTAGGCCTATGGTGTGTGTTCCATTAGCTGCACGACACCGTGTTGATCGAAGAGTGTGGGCGGAGGAACATCGTGGATGGGGACACAATGAATGGGGCAATGTTTTGTTCTCTGACGAGTCTCGACTTAGTGTGGAGCCTGATAATCGACGTGTTTTCATCTGGAGAGAATTTAGAATGCGACACAATCCCATGTTTGTGCGAGAAAGATCCCAGAATCATGGTGGTGGACTGATGGTGTGGACAGGAATCAGCATTGGTGGGCGTACTGAGCTCCACATCATCCGAAATAGCTCTTTGACGGTTCTCAGGTATAGGGATGAGAGCCTGCAACCTCTTGTTCTTCCTTATGCTGATGCCGTTGGTGATTCATTCCTCTTCATGGATAACAATGTTCGTCCTCACAGAGCTCGGTTAGTGGATGAGATGCTGGAAGCTGATGGTATCGCTCGGATGGAGTGGACAGCATGCTCTCCGGATCTCAATCCAATTGAGCATGTCTGGGATATCTTTGGCAGATGAATTGCCGTTAGGCCAGTGCCTCCAACAATCATTCCAGAGCTGGAAGTCGCTCTTCTGGATGAATGGCACAACATCCCCTAAGAACTCATCTGATTGAATCCATGCCACGCAGGTGCGAGGCTCTGTTGGCTATTCGAAGTGATCATATGACATATTAGGGAACAATCAGTGTTGTTGCCTTGCCTGTTTATGAGTAGTTTGAGAGGTGCACACATAACCGTCTTGTTTCATGGGCCATGTAAACAAGGTTTTCCGTGCCCCAACACCAATATGTGCCCCATTTTTCTAGTGTATCTTAAAGCATTCCTTCTTGTATGAGATATATGAGTCAAACACAAGCTTATCCATACACTAACTGAAGGTCTTGTGTGATATTTCAGCTGATCCCCTAATTTTTTTGAGCAGTGTAGTGCCACTTCTAAAAAAGCCTCAGTCGTGCTTTTGCTTTTTCAGCAAGTTTGAAATGAAATATTTCAGTTTTACGTCTCACAGTTATGCCTTTTTGGCTAAAGGATACCGGTACGATGATGGTGATGAGAATGAAGAAAATGTAAGAAAATGGAAGAACACCAGAAAACCCATCTACAAGTTATTTGCCCACCACAAAGTCCGTTTGATGCGGGTTGGAATTGAACGAGATACCCCAAGCACCAGAGGTGAATGCACAGAGCTACCGTAGCCCCAGGCAGCAAAGTTGAGAGGCCAAGACTGCAAAATGCATCATATTTATGCTTAGATATAAATAGTGCGGCAATTAGGAAACACGATTGTGTCCGTAAAAATAAATGGATAACAACTGGAATCAAGTAGGGAGGTATTTAAACAGTTGATGGAGGTATTAAAAGAGAAAATTTGTACATTTCAGCTCAGTTACTATATTCATCAAGAATTAGCTTATTATACAAAAGCAATCATGTTCAAAGATATTTGTTAAATGTAACGTACAAAATAATTGGTAACTATAGCAATTCACAAGAAACGGAGACCACGAAACGAGATTTTAGGATTTCTCGTCTCGTACCGCTTAATGAAAATGATATCTCGAAAATATATTATTTTTTCGTCTCGTTTGGAATTTTCGTTCCAGACGAAAATAAAACAAATTAAAATAGCTACTTGTGTACCATCTATAGTGTGCATTTATTTGACATTTCGTTTACAGGGACATTCAAGTATCGATATGATTAGTCGGTTTCTTTAAAGTTTAACTTCCTTCTCAGTAATGATGCTATATCGGGTGTGAGCCTACAGCTTTACGTGGAAACTGTGTTACACGAGATATTAGCAGGAATGAAATGGAGATAGTATGTTAACCATATATACTAGATGAGACAAGCAACCCTTAAGTCTTGTCTCGTGTTTCTCGTTTCTTACGTATCGTTACAGTTACCAAATATTTCGTAATTTGTAATTAGCAAATCTCATTCGACATGGATATTTATAGCAGGCAGGGCCGGCCCTTGGCAATTTGATGCCTCCTGCAATAGTATCATTTGCCTCCTTCCTTTCACCAGAAAGGAACAATTCTTAACCCTCCTTGAGCAAGACAATATACAAATATATATATGGTGTCCCAAAAGTAATGGCGAAAAATGAAAGTACACATTCCTGACACCAAATATATATATATATATATATATATATATATATATATATATATATATATATATATATATATATATATATATATATGACATATAGTCCGAAAGTGGATAGGGGCGGAGCTCGACAGCTTCGAAGGTGGGGGAAAGGAACTTCACACCTGCCAGTGGAATAATAATATTAGCTTGACAAGGGGTTTAGAAATACATAAAAATCATATCGGCCTTACATGTTAAATTCATGTTACATAACCGCGTCAGAGAATCTCCATACTTCATTTAGGGATTCACCGAATGTCTGTACGGTAGTGGTAATGAAACGGTGCAGTAAAGATGGAAACCATACAGAAAAAAGTTGTTAACCATGACATGATTGCACACACATGTACAATACGAAGCAAAAAACCTGCAACATGAAAGTTTAAGTTCATTGTGAAACTACGCCAACAACATAGGCAACCAACCTAACGTCTTTGTGGCACTAATCACGCCAGGATAACCTTCGGCTTCGCCCCCCCTGCACACTTCGTTTGGAGCAAGAAATGCATAGACCACGTGACTACAAACCACAAATTTCTCACAAGATGGAGTAATAGATTGAGGTTCTTCTCATTTCTCTTCTCATTTTACATCCTCAGTTTTAAAGAATGATAAAGAGAGAAAGGTCAACGTGATAAAAACTAAATAAAGAGGAATATGCGAAATATAAAGGAAAAGAAAACGTGCGCATATATTGACAAATGACACATGCACTTCAAAGGAGACCATCTCAAATTTTGTTATGAACCATATATAATAACTGTGAGAATCAGCAAACCACAAAGACATAATTACACACAGTAAGTGTTATACAACACATATTTATTTAAACAAATAAAAATGCTTGCAGAAAGCTGAAAATGTCTTTAAAATCTCAACCATAACTGAAACAAGAGATTACTTCTCTATTGTTTTTCTTCGTAGCATCCATCTACATGGAGAAATGAGAAAGAGATAACATCTTAAGAGATTCGCACGTATACAATATCGGAAACTGCTAAATGGAAAAAAATACAGTCTTTTGCTGGGATTCGAACCCAGAACCATAGTGTTAGAAATCCAACACTCTACCGATGTAGCTAGTCTGACAGTAATACCCTGTTCCTCCATCATTACCTATGAAAGATGGAATGGAGTCTGCAGAAAACTACGTCTAACATGTCCACGACAGACCGCCTATAACCTATGTCTAATTGGTACTTAAAAAAGCTAGTTCTACACGTGCATAGAAAAGTAAAATCAAATGAGTAGTTAGTACACATCACTTTGTCTGTCTCACTCTATCTCTGCATATAGAAATAGAGGAAGAAGAAAAAAAATATAGAGGTGAGAACACAGGAAGAACAAGCAAAATATAAGTTACAGGAAAATGAATATCAAGGAGAGAGAGAGAGACATATAGACAGAGAGAAAAATAGAGGGAACGGAGAAAATGATTTAATATACATCGGAAAAGAAGATTCACAACTGTGCTATACATTTAATGTATTGAATACTCTGCAGGCCCGTATCCACGGGGGGCTAGGGGGGCCGCCCCCCTAAACTTTGGCTGGCCCCAATAAAGGTTTCACGATAGGCTTGCAAATAAACTATAATATGGTGATGAAGTATAATATGATTGGGTCGGGCTCCCCCTAACTTCGGCCGCCCCCCTAAATTTGTGGGCTGGCTACGGGCCTGATACTCTGTTTCTTCTAAATTGCTTGCTAGATGACAAATATTAATTTGTAAAAACGTAGCAAATGCCCGCGTTGTCTTGTTTTCTTACTATTTCAGTAATAGTGGAAAATGTGGTTTATGCAACATAATAAATTACTAATTTTCCTACAACAACCATGTAGATGTTGTTGATGATTTTGAGTTTAACGTCCGTTCAGCAGCGAGATTATATGAGACGTTGACCTACTTATTAACGTGGAATCCGAACCATATGAGCTGCTGCCGGGAATCGAAGCAACCATGTACTGTTGGTAAGAAATTTCTAAGCAAAAGAAAAAACTGATCAGCAAAATACATAAAACGATAGTCCTGCAAACTATTACTTAAAGAGAATTTATTGTAAAATCAATACATCCATGTGGCGGTATATAGTCGTAAAGTGATTAGAAAACTTAATATTAAACTGTCGATCACATTGTTTTACTTATTTGAATTCAATGTCGTATAGATTCGGTTTTAGCTCTAGATTTCAGCGTTCTCACTTCGATTCTTAACTTGTTGGAAATATGCATTAATCGAAATTATAAAAACATACGAAATTTAACTAGCTAAAAGAAGAGAATAACATAAAAATCCGGATTAGAGTACGTCGTCGCCAACATGTGCTTTTATTTCAGGGAGCATAAAGTCGAGAAGATCAACATTTTTTTTTACCATTAAATCGGCCTATAATTCGATGGATACCACCTAACCTGCAGTCTCGCATATCCATCCCCAACAGTGAATCGTCACATGACCCATTCGCGCTGAACGGGCCATATATTGTGGATCAAACCGTCTTCCAGATGGGCGATACACACGTGTTGGCCCAAAATTTCCAGTGGAAAATATTTTTTCATCTGTAAAGAGAACAGTGTCCCAGTGACAAGTAATATTTAGCTCTGCAAACGCCAGTCTATCGACTTTGTGATCTTCTGTCAATCTCTCCTTAACAGCAGCCCGGAAGGACCTTAAGCCTGCGGCCCGAATTCGCCGTCGGACTGTAGTTACATAACCTGGAAAGGCGGTAGACTGTTGCAGTTTTCGGGCACACATGAAAGGCTGTCGACAGCATTGATCAACTAATCGTTGGTCTTGTGTCGGTGAGGACACTCGTGGCCGACCACTTCCAGATTTTCGAGTTAGGCTTCCAGTTTCCTCATATTTTTTCCACCACCTGAACGCTGTTGCACGATGCACGCCTAATCGAGCGCCTGCTTCAGGAACACTCAATCCCGCATGTTCAATTAGAGCGATAACACTCTCGCGTACAGAATGATCATATTGCGCCATCCTTACACACCAAAGTAAAAGTGCTAGAACGTCTTTGAATATAGGATAATGCAACATATTGCTATACATGACGTCGTATTATGAAAGGCATGCGTAGAAGAAGTAGATGTGCCTGTAATCAACTGTTGTTGCACGCAAAAATACTCACTCACTGTTAGTAACAAAATATTTTCCATTTTTTTTAAATCCAATACATTAGAATATAGTAGCAGTTACTATTTTTTAAGAACATAACTTCCATCGAGTGGTGGGCATCAACAAAAACTCGTAACTATGCAACAGTTAAGTTCCATCAAAATCCACGAAGCACTTTACAGATTTAATCTGATTTATTTGTGCAATTTAGATACATATAAGATTACAACTTGTCCGGGAAATTTGTTTATACTCGTCTAAAACAGTTCTATTCTATTATTCGCCACTCGTATACATTATATGACAAACAACAAAACAGAAACAAGTAAAGTGCAAATACTATAGACAATATTTATCAAAACGTATTAGAGGATTAAGATATAGCCGAGCGGTTTAGTAGAGTAGTCTACTACCTCCGCCTTCTCGTGTTCAAACCCACCTGAGGTTTGTGTCTATTCTGTTTTTTTTTTCTTGTGCTTTCACAACGAACGTTTTTTCTATAATTCCTATAAGCTATGACTTGCAAACCCTAAAGAAAATACACATGTTTATTGTAATACTCTAATCCGGATTTTTATGTTATTCTCTTCTTTTAGCTAGTTAAATTTCGTATATTTTTATAATTTCGATTAATGCATATTTCCAACAAGTTAAGAATCGAAGTGAGAACGCTGAAATCTAGAGCTAAAACCGAATCTATACGACATTGAATTCAAATAAGTAAAACAATGTGATCGACAGTTTAATATTAAGTTTTCTAATCACTTTACGACTATATACCGCCACATGGATGTATTGATTTTACAATAAATTCTCTTTAAGTAATAGTTTGCAGGACTATCGTTTTATGTATTTTGCTGATCAGTTTTTTCTTTTGCTTAGAAATTTCTTACCAACAGTACATGGTTGCTTCGATTCCCGGCAGCAGCTCATATGGTTCGGATTCCACGTTAATAAGTAGGTCAACGTCTCATATAATCTCGCTGCTGAACGGACGTTAAACTCAAAATCATCAACAACATCTACATGGTTGTTGTGGGAAAATTAGTAATTTATTATGTTGCATAAACCACGTTTTCCACTATTACTGAAATAGTAAGAAAACAAGACAACGCGGGCATTTGCTACGTTTTTACAAATTAATATTTGTCATCTAGCAAGCAATTTAGAAGAAACAGAGTATCAGGCCCGTAGCCAGCCCACAAATTTAGGGGGGGCGGCCGAAGTTAGGGGGAGCCCGACCCAATCATATTATACTTCATCACCATATTATAGTTTATTTGCAAGCCTATCGTGAAACCTTTATTGGGGCCAGCCAAAGTTTAGGGGGGCGGCCCCCCTAGCCCCCCGTGGATACGGGCCTGCAGAGTATTCAATACATTAAATGTATAGCACAGTTGTGAATCTTCTTTTCCGATGTATATTAAATCATTTTCTCCGTTCCCTCTATTTTTCTCTCTGTCTCTCTGTCTCTCTCTCTCTCCTTGATATTCATTTTCCTGTAACATATTTTGCTTGTTCTTCCTGTGTTCTCACCTCTATATTTTTTTTCTTTTTCCTCTATTTCTATAGTCAGAGATAGAGTGAGACAGACAAAGTGATGTGTACTAACTACTCATTTGATTTTACTTTTCTATGCACGTGTAGAACTAGCTTTTTTAAGTACCAATTAGACATAGGTTATAGGCGGTCTGTCGTGGACATGTTAGACGTAGTTTTCTGCAGACTCCATTCCATCTTTCATAGGTAATGATGGAGGAACAGGGCAATACTGTCAGACTAGCTACATTGGTAGAGTGTTGGATTTCTAACACTATGGTTCTGGGTTCGAGTCCCAGCAAAAGACTGTATTTTTTTCCATTTAGCAGTTTCCGATATTGTATACGTGCGAATCTCTTAAGATGTTATCTCTTTCTCATTTCTCCATGTAGATGGATGCTACGAAGAAAAACAATAGAGAAGTAATCTCTTGTTTCAGTTATGGTTGAGATTTTAAAGACATTTTCAGCTTTCTGCAAGCATTTTTATTTGTTTAAATAAATATGTGTTGTATAACACTTACTGTGTGTAATTATGTCTTTGTGGTTTGCTGATTCTCACAGTTATTATATATGGTTCATAACAAAATTTGAGATGGTCTCCTTTGAAGTGCATGTGTCATTTGTCAATATATGCGCACGTTTTCTTTTCCTTTATATTTCACATATTCCTCTTTATTTAGTTTTTATCACGTTGACCTTTTTCTCTTTCTCTCTCTTTAAAACTGAGGATGTAAAATGAGAAGAGAAATGAGAAGAACCTCAATCTATTACTCCATCTTGTGAGAAATTTGTGGTTTGTAGTCACGTGGTCTATGCATTTCTTGCTCCAAACGAAGTGTGCAGGGGGACGAAGCCGAAGGTTATCCTGGCGTGATCAGTGCCACAAAGACGTTAGGTTGGTTGCCTATGTTGTTGGTGTAGTTTCACAATGAACTTAAACTTTCATGTTGCAGGTTTTTTGCTTCGTATTGTACAATGGGAGTCAAAGCAAAAATAATTTAGCTTGGTTGCATAATCTTAGAGGCAATGGAAAGTGGTATATCAGATAGAAACTTGCAGAGAAAGGGTAGAAATAAGAACAAGTGTAACTTGTTGTGTCATGTAATGAAATAACAGGCAGAATCAATAACAACGTACTGTATTTGTAAAGTTGTATCTTACGCAGAATAGCTACAAACTGCTAGGTCAAATGTGCTAACAATAAACGTACCTACAGAAGATGTCCAAAGTGCTGTCCTCCCACATCTATGCAACATGCTAATCGTGAATTTCGAATGCATTTCATCACTCCCAGTATGCTGCATTAACTGTTTACACACATCTTCAATGCGGTTTTGTAAATCGGCAAGTTCCATTCCCTAAAGTGTGAATTTCCTTCCCTCCACATTCGAAGCTGTCTAACTCCGTCCCTGTCCACTTCAGGACTATATGTTATATAAACTTTTTCCTAGTTTTGGTGCCATTAATCTCTGGTTTTATTTTTCACCATTACTTTTGGGACACCATATATATAAACGCCTGATACTACATTAAGAGTCTTCATCCCGGTGAAATTAAAATACCGCTAATTTTACAGTAATTATGTGATATTTTCAAATAGATAAAAGATAATTGAAATATGGAACAACAGCGCCCTAGACAATATTATTTTAAATGAGAAACCGTTATTACGACTCACTTATCTGCTTTCGATTTCGAGCCATTTTGAAAATCGGCATTTATTTTCGCGTTTCTAAACAGCTGAAAACGGAAAGCCACTAGGTGACTTGTGATAACGGTACCTCACGCAAAATAATATTGTCTAGGGCGCTCTTGTTCCATATTTCAATTATCTTTTATCTATTTGAAAATATCACATAATTACAGTAAAATTAGCGGTATTTTAATTTCGCCGGGATGAAGACTCTTAACTTGGGAGCTTGAATCTCCTCCCCTTGATAAATTTCTGAATATTCCACTGCATCTCTATTTTTTCAACATATACATCACCCATCTTCACTTATGGAAACAAGTTTTACAATAAACAAAATAGTAGAATTCTCGACCACCAGGTGTGAAACAATGGGAAATGCGCGTTACGTGATTATTCAGCACAGCAGACAAGTTGCTTGTGCGAACGATAGCATATAATACAACAGTAATATCAGTTAGCTCAGCTATAGTTAAGAACGCTGTCGGAGTGCTTAAGACTTTCAGAATCAGCAGATTAATCAGTTCGTGTTGCTTAAAGGTAATGATCCCAAACCCGAATCAAATTATTGCTCATTAGCCCAAGTGAGAAGTCTAACTAAGGAGCTTCTAGAATCCCAAGGCCCACTGAATGCAGTGACTCCGAACCAAACTAGGCGCATGCTCGAAAGAGATTAGTGAGTGTGATATCCAAGTAGATTAGTAAGTTCGAACCTCATTTAAGGGTGTGAGCCCAAGTCCGAGTAAGCACAAGCTTCAACGATAAAAGGGAGTGCAAGCCCATTAAAGGTAATTAACCTAAGCCTACATGAATTGAAGCCCTACTAATGTAATTGAGCTTGATCCTCATTGTGGGATGTAATCTGAGTAAGCGCGAGCCTATATGACAATTAAAAATGAAACCCCACGTTTAACGTCAAACGAATATGCTCTTTAAGCTAAGGGAGACGAATAATTGAGACAAATGAATGACGAAGCAAGAATTGGTGAAATAAGATTGTGGAAGGACATGGGAGTACCCCGAGAAAACGCAGTGACACGATGTATTCCACAAGAAACTTATTTGACTGGGGATCAAACCAGTGACCTTACACACTACAGCCAAACGCTCTACCACTGAGCCACCATTCACCTCTCAATGGGAATAGGGAACGCTCCATTATAGGTAATGAACTAGAGCCCACATAAGTGCAAAATTCACTGAGGCCAGTGAACTGGAGCTCCATTCATGGTAGTGATTCCTAGCCGAGTTGACGGAAGTGAACCAGCGCGAGTGAGCACGAGTTTAGTTGAGATTAATGAACCCAAGCCCAAGTAAATGCATTCCCCGAAGAATATTAGAGAACTCCAAGGACCCTAATGAGTACGAGATTCATTGATGGATGTGGGGCCCGAGGCCAAGTAAGCGCGAGCCTCAACAGGAATAGTAAGGGCGAGCTCCACTAAAGATAATGAATCCGAGCTCACATTAGTGCACTGCTGTTAGTGAGTTCGAGTCAAACTGATGATAGTGAACTCAAGCCAAGTTGATGGAAGTCCGAACCTAAGTAATCGTGTACTCGAAAGAGATTAAGGAGACCGATCTTCAATGAGTCTAGTGAGAGTGAGCCTCATTGAATTATGTGAGTAGGACCCCAAGTAAGACCAAGCCATAGCCCCACTAAGTGTAGTGAATCAAAGTCCAAACAAACGCGTGTCCATAGAAATTAGGGGCTGTCGACATATTATGTAATGCCATTTTTGACCAATTTTTACCCCCCTCCCATATTGCTTCATATTGGCCATAATGAAACATATTGGCTCCATAGTGTTTGATGAAGTCAATATGTTCAGATAGTTGGCGATACTGTTACACAGTTATTATTTTAAAATAGAAACAAACGTTGCTTTGTTCAGATTGTTGGCGATACTGTTACACAGTTATTATTTTAAAATAGAAACAAACGTTGCTTTGTTCAGATAGTTGGCGATACTGTTACACAGTTATTATTTTAAAATAGAAACAAACGTTGCTTTGTTCAGATAGTTGGCGAAACTGTTACACGGTTATTATTTTAAAATAGAAACAAACGTTGCTTTCTTCAGTGATTTGTATTCCTACCTAGGTAGTTTAAGTTATTGAAGATAGCAAAGCTAATACGAACCAATTAAGGATTTCATCCTTTTAGATCACCGATGATTGGCAAGGAGGAAATACTGCCGGAAGATGCAGATGAAACAGCATATAAAAACTGACATCGACCTCTTTTTTTTCCGGATCCAGGATGCTTCGTGCATTTGAAGTTCGCCAGTGTCGACGATGCAGAATTCTCTCTCTCATCGACAGCAGATTCGAAGTGGCTGCACACGTCAAGGAGCAGGGACATCTCGTTTTGTAAACGAGGTTTCGAGCATCTTCTTTGGACTTCAGTTTACCCCTTTTCAAATTCTTGTTGTCCTAAATCAGCGCCAGAATGCAAATAAACTCAATTTCTCCATAAATATTCAAACCCAAAATGCAAACATTTCAGTTCAAGATGAATATTCGACGAATTAGGTTTTAAATATTTTATTTTGCTCTGCAAATTGGATAGTTCCGTCGCGGAAAATATTATTTTACGAGAAAGAGATTCTTCCGTTTCGTATACGAAACCTCTTAGAATAATAGAATGGTTAACAATTCAAAAGTGTTTAACAATATTCTCAGAAGCAGCGATACGAGTATAACCGTGAGGGCATATTTAAGCGGTGGTTACGGGCACTAACAACTATCTCCAGAAAAGCATGTGCGGTAAATGCAATGCTACGATAGCCAAAAAAAAGTTGTTTTATTGTAATGCATGTAGAATTCATCAGTCATACTGGTGTCTAGTAGCGTCTTCAAACCACTTCTTCATGATTCAATTTATATAGGCTATATGTTCGGAATTTCTCAAAACAGTAGAAATATTTATTTACTTATTTATTCAAGAGAAAAGAACTGATTAAAATTATTCGTTTAAAAGATTGAAAAACTGAGTCACATAACGAAGACATAAGCCCCTTCCTTCCTCCTTGTCACACTTCGTAACGCAAGGTTAACCCCTTCAGCCCCCTTTGCCGCGTTACGTAATATGTGGACAACCCGTTAGTGAGTGCGAACTCCCAGAAAGTTAGTGAGTGCGATCGTTTTGTGTACCTGAGCCCGAATAAGCGTAAGCCTAAACAGGAATAGGAACACGAGTCCGTAAGCTGCACATGTAACCATTTTAGGTGTTAAAGCGAAGATTTAAATAGAAATAAACGCAATAAACACTATCCGCCTTATGCAGAGTCGTTTCGACGTGTGATTAGCGTCATGCTAAACTATTGACTACTGCAGGAGACTTATGTTAGTCGAACTCTTTAGTATGACACTAATCGCGCTTGAAAACGACTCTGCATAAGGCCCTATATGTTCACATGTTTAGAACCAAAATGTCTTGAGCGAACATTAATTGTGGAAAAGAGAGGAGCTAATCATATTTATCGATGCTCGCTTGTTCTTCGACTTCATCGAATTACGAGGATAATTATAGCTATGGGAAAATCCTCTATATTATAGCATCCTTGGTAATACTGTATTACTTGTGCTTCCCAACGGAGTCTTCGCAAACTAAATGGCATTAGAGGTTAGAATTGTTCTCGGTTAGAAGGTAAGCGGCAGTAGCGTATTTACGATTTTCTTTCGGGGGGGCTTTGCTAACTTCCCGGGGGGCTTTGCCTGAAAATGTGAAAATTCTGCAAGATATTTCATATACTTTACTATATTAATTAAGTTTTCGGGGGTGCTTAAACCCGGGAGCCCCCTTCCAAATACGCCACTGGTAAGCGGTATCAGAAAACAAAAGATTATGGGGACAAATGCTATATACTTGACGATCTTGTCGACGCTTGCAGCGATTCAAGTAAATCAAAGGAAATCAAACATATATCAAAACATCTACGAACTAATAATGCTTGATTACAAAACAAATTGTTCACAGTGCAGAAGTTGTTAGATTTGTAAGTAAGCCGCCAAATCGTCATTTCAAAGTCACCAGAAAAGTTGCTAATCGGAAAAATTATATGTCGCTATCTGGAAGTCGAATCCCCTAAATTTAGCGTAATGCCTCCACATTGGCAAGACTGTATAACGGTGATTTCACTTGTGTCACTACGAGAAAATTTAGCGCTTGAATCATGTAGATATCTCGATAGTCATACGCTTAGGCGCTGACTACGTGGGTGCTTCGAGGCTCAAACAGCCATTGAATTTTTGAGTTCGAATTAACTTCGAAATTACACTTTCATGCGGTGAATAACAAAAAGAAACTATTGTGTATGTAATCTCAGGTTAATTTTAAATAGGGATGCATACGTGTTGAATAATCATTTATCAATATCTATTTTAGACTCTTCAGCTTTAAGGCATACCGAAGATCGAGCTACATTACAACAATAATTGTAATTCGTGAGTGTAATTTTGTATAATTATTTCTTTAAAGAACTTGGTGTTTGGTGATGTTGATTTATGTTTTTTTTTTTTTTTTAAAAAAAAAAGGCTTTACGTAAATTACGAGTCACCTAAATCATTTTCTATCTTCACTCAAATTATCTTAAAATATTCTAAAGATTTGACTGTAATCATTATTATTTTAATAATTTTATATCCTCTTATTTTGGCCAATATTGCTTAACAGTTTGAAATTCGCAAACAAAATTTCAATGTTTAGGAATTTTGATCAATATAAGGTTTAGGAAATCGTGCTTTATTTATTTATTTATTTATTTATTTATTGGTCTTTGCAATTTAAAAATAATTTCAGGGTTCTCTTTAATTTCAGCAGCTCTTGATAGTCTTTCTCGCCTCTCAGGAAGAATTTGGGAAGCACTGCTCTATTGGGTCTACTAAAAAAAGGTAATAAAAAAGAATATTTGACGTTAGTATCGACGCCTGAGCACCCATTAAGAAACTTATAAATCGGCGCTTACGCGTACATATCAAAGGTCGACATTACTAAAACACTAAATAGTTTTATCCTATATTCTGTAAGTATTGGTGTCCCACAATATAATGCATTCGTCTTAGGAGTAATTCGGGACGCTGAAATTTTTCTTAAAATTTGGGACAGATGGCAACCCTAGTTTGAGATTTAATCCTTGGGTGAACTAGTGTTGCGCAAAAGACTCGAGGAATTTCTCGTTTCGTGTCGGCAAAGCTAAATACTACTTGTAGAAAAAAATGAAATCTTTCAGTTTAACGTCCCACGTTTATGCTCTTTAGGCTGAGAGAGACGATGATTAAAGCAAGTGAATAATTATGGAAAAATTGGTGGAATGAGAAAGTAGAAGGAAACGAGAATACCCCGAGAAAACCCACGGGTTACACTTACTTGACCAGGTACGAACCAGGGGCCCCACGCACCAGAGGTAAGTGCTCTAGTACTGAGCCACCTCTGGTGCGATAGCCGGTCAAGTAAGTGTGTGGTTGACCCACACTACTCTCTAAACACTATTTGTAATTGGCCGTTTGGCCAAGCATTTGCTAACCAACCTAATTGTCAACGTAGGTCTACCTCCTATATAAGTAAAGCTACGATTGGGAGTGTGAGCACAAAACTGTTGAATAAATGACGAAAAATTGTTGGCTGGCCAACAACTTAAAATACATTTTAATCTACTTTGGGCCAATGTGTTTGTCGGCTTTAGTTTTAGAAATTTCCAATTCACAACAATGCTGATCATTAGCCAACCTAGTGTCCACAGGCAGTGATCCTGGAGGGGCCAAGGGTTTTGCCCGAAGCTTGCTTACCATTCCCCAGGGATCTGGATACCTTTCATTGAATCTTTGCTTGTATAGTTGACAAGGAAACATACATCTCTAAATTCATCTGGACTCCAACTCCATAGAAATCGGCGCCACTGCTAGTGCGTACCAAGTGAGCTGCTGGAATTACATAATTTAGTGAGCTATAAGTTGGAAACACTAGGTGAAGATGTTCCATTGAACAAGAATTGTGAAGAGCTATTGGACACGCATTTCCATACACACACACACACTCACACATACATACAGACAAACAGACAAACAACCAGGCAAAAAGACTCCGTTGGAACCTGCTCACCCAAATTCTTCTTTTCATTCTTTCTGTTGCTCTTGACTGAATGTTGTAAAAGAGAATTATTACATAACATGCAGTTCCCTATCCTTCTTTCTTTTTATTTGATTTACCAGATGTCAATGCGCATGCGCACAACGTTTAATATACCTATATATTTATGAAAGGAAGCCTTCTTAAGATAAAGGTCACGAATGTCAGCCAAAGAAATATTGTTAAGACGAAGAATTGTACGTTAAAAAGTTTAAAGATGAATATTATTATTAGTGAGAGGTGGAGATGAGCCCTGGTGGAAAGGGAAAACAAGTTTTTTTTCTTTGTTTTTTTTTATTACATTTCTTTCCCTACGCAAGCCTTGATGGTATAGGTCAAATGAAATGGCTATTAAACCATAATGAAGAAAGAAAGGTCCTATATAAGCACTTGTGATCAGCCAAATTAACGATTGTCTCTAAATGGTAAAGAGTTAACACAGAGAATGTACTTCGGCCATGAATCATCAACTAGCAAATTCGATGCCGTTAGACGTTAGAGATTAAAAAAAATCAACTATGGCACTTTCACGTGCTTTAACCATTAGTCGAAGAAGCCCTGCTGATGGCCACTGTATACGGATTATCCATTCACACGCTTCATACGCCCAATGATTATGCTGTCAATGTGTGTTGTAACTAAATACTTAACAACTACGATTCTGATGTTGGTGAATTTTGCAAAAAGAAGACTAATTCCTTTCCAAGAGAGTTCATTACCGTAGAAACCAAAGCTCCTATACTGTGTCAATATAATTTTGCTAGGATTGTTATTGTCCGCCTCCTTAAAAAGTTCGTAAAACGTCGCTTCTTTCCTCTTAGCCTACCAACAACTCTTTTTCCTAAGATGTTTCTTGAAGTTTGATGTGCGATTTCGTATATTACAATTTTGCCCACCTTAAGGTAGGTACACCACAGTCAGAGGCGGATCTAGCCCAGGACCGGGGAGGGGAGGCCTAGGCCCTCCACTTTCTTGAGTGACAACAATAATTGAAGCTATTGTTTATATATTTTTGAAACTTTATAGTACACTAATGATATACCTATTATAGCCCGGGTTCTGGTTGCCCCTACAGCTTTTATCTTCTAAATCCGTACTTAAACTACAGCTACGTTAAGCTGACCCTTAATTTCCATTGACAGACTTAACTATATATATTGTATCTGTGTATTGTCCTACCAAGCGTAAATTTTAAGTAATGCTCCAAGTCTAGATATAAGCATATGTATAATCCAATTGTAAGAATAAAAGGCGACCAAATGTAAGAATAAAAGACGAGCAAAAACGCTTGCAGTTTGTACTTACTCCTTAAAGATTTTTTCTTTCCATAGCTTTGTCAAATATACATTTTAAGTCATACTTGACAGATGTTTCAACTTAAATTAATTTTAAGGCTAGCTTCATTTGGAGTATTATTGGCAAGTTTGAAGGAAGGTTGCAATCGAGGAATTAGAAAGTTTGCTATGGCTTTGGTTATGCCTGCAGCCGTGTACATGGAAGCAGCCGTGACAAGCCTACAGACTTAATCTTGAAGGTTTGCTTGAAGAAGCTTGAGTCTATTAGAAGTCTGAAATGCTATTAGGGACGCTGTGCACAATGTAGAAGCCACCGAAAAAAGAGTGGAGTTCCCTCATAGTGGTTTTATGGTTAGTACACCTGCTTTTGTTCCAGGATACCCGCAGAAAAATGGTTCTACAAGTAAGTGCAGAGCAAATGAAATGAATGGAAATTTGATCATGACCGTAATACTGCAAATTATTGATAGCTTAAAATAAAATATTAAGTAATATTTTCGACAACATAAAGACTTTCAAATATCTACGATCTTCATTAACAGACCGAAACCATATCTGTATAAGTGATAGAGAGATGATACTTCTTGCTGAGTATTTCAAACCTGACCAAGAAAAATCGTTATCAGACTTAAGTCTAACAAGTAGGTTGTCGATGAGAAGTTGCAGAAATCGGGTAGAAATATTATCAATTTCCAAGACAGAGTGCGAACGGGGATTTCCTCTTATGACTTTACAGATGACTAATATTAGAAATACACTAAATGCTCAAACATTGTCTAACTTGTTGCTCATCAATATTAATAGCCCTCCGCTAGACAAGCTCAAAGTAGACGAGCTAGTTATTTCTTGGCTGAAGGCTGGACATCATTCCACTGCGGATGATTTAGCGCCAAAAAGTTACCATCAGGAAATAAAATCGATTTCAGATTTGTTTTAGGGTGGAAAATTACGAGTTACGGAAAATGTATACTTGTATTACTAATGGCTTATTTGTGTTATTCAACTTTGTACCTAATTTTTAGTAAGTCTCTTCTTTGCTTTAGGTAAACTACTTTGAATAAATATTCATAATAATTGCAATTATGCATATTTGTAACTTAAATTTAACGTGGTGTTTAGTGATTACACAAATTACAATTATGAGCATACTTTATGGAGATGCTCTCACATAGGGTACCCGAGCACCTTTATACACTATGAAAAACTGATTTTTCAAGTCTTTTGTGAGAAAAATACTGTGAACTGAGAAACCATAACCTTTTCCATATTGTACAAGGGTATTTTCCTGCAAATAGAAGTTTCTTGTGGAACGCGTTCAGAAATTAACACTTGAAAGAATACTCTCTTAGTACAAGTATATTTTAGGCACACACTAATTTCCCCCAACCTCGAACTGTTTCAATTTCCTCACTGACAAGCACTTTACCATTTTATATCGTAAAGGTCACATCCACTGTTATTGTAACAGAGTGGTGCTTGAGCGATTGACTAGAAATTCAAACTCCGATTAGTGACAATTTCACAGTCTTGTTTTATTACATGTGTAAACTCTTTAGTCAGTACAGAAGAGACCGTGGATCGTGTTCAGAGTTGATGACGATGGATTTTGGTGAGTCAGAGTAGATCAAAGTGGATGGGAGTGGTTCATGGTGGGTGGTGGGTCAGAATGGGCCACGGTGGGTGGTGGGTCAGAGTGGGTCACGGTGGGTGGTGGGTCACGGTAAGTGGTGGGTCAGTGGGTCGTGGGTCAAGTTTTCATTGTCCCACGCCAACTCTGGTTATGGCCTATTCACACTTATTATATTCGTAACTTCACACCTTCAGGACTACACTGTACAAGATTCATTTTGATTGCATCACAAACACCAAAACTATAGCAACATTCCGGGAACTTTTTGACTGACCTATGTACTAGGTTATTATAAAATAAGTATCGCTGTTCAGAGAACTCTGGAAACGTAACCACTTGACAGAATGCAACCAAACCTGGTAGGAGTACATTTGAGAACATGCAGAAGCCATTGATGTAGAAAATAAAATTAGTTTCAATTTCCGCCGCCAGAGGTAATTGTGGCGCTGTACAACACCAAGTAAGCACAGCGTGGAAGCAAAACGACACTGATAAGAAAGGATGTGATTACCTCTCCTGTGGGTCTCATGGCATTGATTACCAATGTTATTAATACCCCGTGGTCAGTGGCGGATTTATGGTGGAGGGGCCTTTTGAGCTGAAGCGTCCTTGAAAGTTCTTGGATATCTTACAAAAATGAAGTTAAATGTTAGTCTTTCCTGTGCTCATAAAATGCAAGCTCCCTCCAAAATTCCAGGAAAAGATTAGTGTCAAATCTCGCCTCCAGAGGCTATTGTGTTTCTGTTCAGTTTTAAATACGGTGAGTGTGGTATGGAAGACAAATGATATTATTGATATTCAATGAAAGAAATATTCAATCAGAACTCTCTACACAGCACATCATTCACATATGAGCAGGAATCTCTTTGTCATTCCTCACAACATCTGTACATGTTCCTTTACAGATACAAGTGAAGGACGTCTAGATAAAAATAGGTAATGAAACAAACGCCGCAGAGATATACTAACTCCGTATACAAATGTGTGATGTTGGAATGTAAAACTCGTAGGATATAATACTTTACTTTTAAAATGTAATAAAATGTAATAAAGAAATAACGGCGATTTCTTCAAATATTCAATTAGAACTGAACATTGTGTAAGCTAGTGGTCTACTATGCCACGCTTAATTGCATGCATGGAGAGCATGCCCGCGACCGTTCGGTCTATTTAATGGACGGGTTCCGCCTACAATGCACCCCGCCCGTAGTTGCACTATATACGCTATTGCTCGTGCACAAGTGCACCGTTAAGATTTGTCCCTTAACCTTAACACCTAAGTGTGTAACCCCCATTCACTGAGGGAGTGGGATACGCCCACTGCGCGGCCAGACCGAAGTCCTGAGTGCCTACTAGTTGACCTACTGGTGGAGGCGGTCCTGCTAGCGAGTCAGGCCCTACCATACTCTGCAGGAATGGTGCCCGAGCGTTATAAGGCGAGCTCACCTCCCGCACATGTCGCCGTTACCCAGGTCCCTGGGATTAGCTCCCATGTGCTACCGAATCCCACGGTATGACCACAACCCGGCAGAGTCCAACCCAATCCGGGAACCCCAGGCAATGCCCGAGGGGGCTTGAGTCCCGGCCCTGCCTACCTCTATCGTTCAACTGGCAACCGCCGTGTGTAGAGGTACCACACACACGTCGAGATGCTATGCATCTCATCCCGGATCCAATGGTACGTGTAAGCCACCATTTGAGTTTGGAGCCGGCCCATATCCTGCAGGGTTACCTCCCTTCCGCGGAATTAGTACCGTTGCCAATCGATACAAAATTTCCAATCGATCCGTGAAAACAGCACCTTTCTAGAGCTTGTGGTTTCCGATATATCATTGTCAAATGAATTGGCCACAAACATATAAACTTTTTCTTGACCACAAACATATAAACCTAGCATTTTAATATATAAATTATTATTATTATCATTTCACAAGATCTGGCAACTCTATTCATCAAGGGTTTGTTAGATATCTCTGTATTGTTTTAAGAAAATAAAATACACCTGTCATTAAGGCGAATGCAATCTAAACCCAGAAGTTTAAAGAATTATTAAATTGAAAGGCAAAAATCGATCTTCATTCGTATAATGAAGACATCAGTGGGATATTTAATAATAATCGATGCGCTGTATGATTAATGATCACCTTTTCTCTTTTTACCGAGAGACTGACGCAAGTAAATTTATTTCGTGATGCCTGGGCTATTTATCTAAAGCGTGAAAGGTTTATTGTATAATGTAATGCAGCACACAATATAGATATACAGTATATATGACATGACAACAGGAATTAATTAGTTCCTTTGCTATTGCTTGTTTAATTAAAGAGAAACAATGTAGACAGATAAATATAATCATAATTGCATGAAATTATATCATGTGATAATTTTGTATTGATGGGATGTAAATTTTGGATTACTGTATATATTTTTTATAAGTGTAATTTTCATTCCCATCTGAACACGGGCGGGCCGCAGAAAGTAACGCCTTCTCTTAAGCCATGAGTATTCATTTATTTGTAGTTTCATTTGAAGATGGATAACAGGATTTATTTACTTATTGATATGTTTGGCTGGGTACAACATAAAATTATAAAAATACAGTACAGTACAAAATAAAACAAGAAAACTTCATCTTAAAACAAGCAATGAAGTACTGGAGTGCTTAAAAAAATTCTTGACTTCATGGTAATAGTTGAGAGAAGAAATCCTTGACGATGGTTAATTTACTGAGCAGATCTGGGACGCTTTCAGCTTTGGCACGTAGGTGTGTAGCGTTGGCCACATTTAAATCCTTTAGAAGTTTCTTTAATAGTTTGGATAATGTCTTCAGAGGATGAATTAACATCAGGGGCGTCTTCATTGTTGAAGCTGCCATAGTGCATGATATTGTAGGCTCAGATCTTAAAGTGGATGTTGCATTGGGGTCTTGAAGAGGTGCTAATTGTGAGATTGTGGTTCCTGGTGGTGTTTTCCTTTTTTCTTGTAGAATTCATTGTATTCGCGGCATCCGGAAATAATTAGCAGGAGGAGCGCCTTTACAGTTGACAACATTTTGCTGGTATGCCTCTGGTCTCCTTTTCGAATTTTACGTCCAATGAGAGCGCCGGCGCACTTAACTCACCGAAGCAGAGCTTGGCAAGTTTCTTGTGAATGCCCAAATCCTTGGCATTTGAAGCATTACGAGTAATGTTTCTTTTGTAGTTGTTCCATGCGAACTTTTATATGTAGCAATAAGCCTTCTTTGAAGATTCTGGTAGATTATAGAGCCTTCTTCAATGTAACCAAGAATTGTGGGATGGGGATTTTCCCTTTCCCGGCTTGACGATTCTTGGTTTGCATTTGTGAAATGGAGAATATTGAGTAATCCTTCTTCTTGAGTGCTGTTGTGATATCTTTAATACTCGTATCAATTAGAAGGTGACGAATAACTGCTTTGATGGTTTCATGTTTCTTCTTAGTTTCGGTGTCATATTGTAGTTTGTTGTGGGAACAAAAGTTTTGCACGATATATATCGTAATCTTCCTGAAGCTCGCACTTAATTTTTGTGAATCCTTTGATTAATAGAAAAGTGGCTTCTTTGCTGCAATCTTTACTTATTAATTGTTGTAATTTATGACCCTTGGAAGGAGGGCCATCAATGTATATTCAAGTTTTGGTCATTTCTGAGGTAGTCATATCGTCAAGGGCGCTTTGCTTCAAGCTATACATAATAATTTTTCATAATTTATTCTAACCCTAGATGACAGGGATTTTCAGTATTTTAATATTTTAAAACACTTAAAAATAGTTCATACTCGTTGCTTCCTGGTACATAAATCTAGAAACTAGTAATTGCTTTATAGAGCAGTCTTGTAGCTGTAACACTATTGCTGTGATAATATTGAAATGCGATACAACTATTGATAAGTACTGGATCAATTCTATTCTACCAATATTATATACAGTGTTTTCTTACAGTTGAGAAACCCAAAGTTAGATTGCGTATAGCGTTTGATCTAAGCATGATAAAGACTTGAAACAAAAGGAAGGATGTTCTATGTAGATATTTTAGAGACCATGACTAATGCTGGAATTTGTGACGTTTTGGTTGTAGTAACGAAAGAAATTACCCAAACTGTAAGATAAAAAACGTGCAAAATGGGAAAATCAATATTTAGTTGCTGAAAACTACTTTCCTGCGGGTGAATTCCTGTGTATATGTGCAGTATACATCAACATTTATCCGATGGTGCGATAATGTGACAAAGTTGAAGCAGTGTTGCTATGAAAAAAGGCTATTTAATGCAAGTCCGTAAACTGGGTGTTCTTTAACAGAAACGCGGCCCTTGTCAACACTGTTGTCGTAAAATTACTGCAACAGGTGTATTTTAGGTTAATTAATGATAAGCATTGAGAATTTGCACATAATTCATCACATGAGATTTTATGCAAAAATTTGCGATCAAGTCTCAGGTAGACCCTATTTATCATTCTTAGATCAAAAGATATACGCAATCAAACGTTGGGTTGCGCAACTTTACGGACACACTGTAGTATACTTGATATTTCCTTTATTATATGAAGTAAAGGGAAGGATATTATCGAATTCGTTCAATAGAAACATATATAGTTTTCGAGACGAAATTACATCTTCATGATACGTTTCAAGACAAGAGAATACAATCTTAATCTTCTTTCGTGGGTAGAACTAGAGAAAATAACGAAGTTCACTTCCTGACGTCGGAATTGGAAGAGCTTAACCCTACTATACTGGAAGTATGAAGATTCAATGATAAAGTAGTCACATCAGGTTCTAAGATTCAGTGGTTGTCTTCACGTATAATTGATAACTCTTCATTGTTGATATATCGGGCACAGATAGAAGTTACTTGTGGGTAGTAGAACAAAATTATTTTCATATATAAACTCGTTATAACAAGTATTCAAGCATTTGCAAACTACTATATATGAATTAATTTTGCTTGTTTTACTCATTTCCTCAAAAACAAAAGATTCAAGGACTGTTCCCCTCTTAATCTGAAAGCATTAAGCTTAGTATCGGAAGCAAGATAGTATCGTAGCTATCATTGGGTTACTTGCACTAGTCATCTGTCTGAAGACAACACGTGCAAGCCTCAAGTCTTTCGATTGAGTTAAAGCCACTGGACAGGGTTGACAGTATTTTACCCTTTCTCTCTTGTTAGACTTGGATGAAATAATTCTCTATATCGCTTCTGTACAGTGTGAACGATTAATTTCAATTGTTTTAATTATTTAAACGTGTTGACATGGATTTTTCTTTCATATTCTATTCTGAAAGTTCTTCGTTTGGTGCAAGTACGTATGAGACGAACATAATAAACATATGAAAGGCGAAGCTCATTAGAGGAGACCAGGAGAATTTTTTAGAAGTGAACCCTAATTTTCTTCCCTTTCCGTAGCTACTTTAGGTTAAGTATCATCCATTTGTTTTGATTTATTTTAAGATTTTTCTACACATTTTTCGTTAATTCTATTCCTATTTCTTCTGATAGGTTATCCTATATTTAACTTTGTTGTAGAAAAATGGATTTTATTTATTTTCTTACAAACCATCATTTAACTTTTATGGCTTCATTCCAGTCAATAAACTCTTTGGTATTTGGTGATATCTACGAACGAATAACGAATTTACAAGTTGTCAATGTATCTACTTTTATTTATGTACAAAGATATAGGCAGTCCTGTATATGAAGCCTAATAATATATTTTTTACTCTATATCGTATTCAAGAAAGGGGTAGAAACCGATTGGACTGGAAATAATACATACGTCTCATATATATATATATATATATATATATATATATATATATATATTCAAGAGGTATATTCAGAAAATATCGAACCTTATTTTTTTCCCGCGTAAAGCAATAAAGCGCGGGAGACTTTCTTCGGTGTAGATGTAGAGAGGACACTCATGCGCACTTGCGAACTTTTTCCCGTCCCCAGAAATGGTCAGTCGTGGAAGTCGGCCAACCAATGAAGACGTGTAGTGAGTTGTCGTCGGATTTCAGTTTTTATAAAATGATAGAAAAGCTTGAGAAGCAATATAGCATCAAATTTTTCTAAAAGCTTGGCAATACGCAAGCAAAAACCACTCGCAAGACTCAATAGGCCCTCGGGACAATGCCATTAGCACCTCATGCACAAGGGAGTGATAGAACCGCTTCAAAGATGGCCGCACATCAGTAGACTGTAAATCACGTTCCGGTAGGCCCTCAACAAGCCGGAAAGAAAATATCGTTGAGTAAGTGCGAACTATGGCATTCAGGATCGTCGTATTGCAGTCCGTGAAATTGCGAAAGATATAGGGGTAAGCATCGGATCGGTACATTCAATTTTGAAAGAGAATTTTGGCATGAGGAGAGTGTCCATGACATTTGTACCGAAGCTGCAAACAATGGCATCCATTCTGCTCATTTGATTTAAGCCTTCATCGCCAAACACAACATACCTGTGTGTTGTCAGGCTTCCTACTCATCTGACGTGGTTTCGTGTGACTTTTGTTTATTTTCCAAGCTGAAAATGCCACTAAAAGGGACCCGATTTGAGTCAAGAGAAACCATCATGCGGTATTCGATGGCACGGTTACTCACTATTCCAAAAACTACGTTCTAGAAGTGTTTCCAACAATGGCGGGAGCGCTGGAAGAAGTTTGTGCATTACTAAGGAGAATAAATTTTGAAGGGGATTAGTGTTTCGGATTTCCAAATCAATAAATATATTTCTGCCGATCAAAAGTTCGATAGTTTTCGAACACACCTCCTATATATAGTATATAAACAATCAAAAGAAATAGTACTTGTACAAATAGCACAAACATATTTATTATGATTATTATTTATAAAGCATCAAGAATATCAATGCGTTCTCTCTATATATTTCATTAGTAGATTTTAAGGTTGAGAAACAGCTTTTGGTATTTTGACTATATTACAATGATCTGTGTAGTATATTAGAAAAACCTTTTAATCCTTGAAATGTCTTCGAAGAAACGTACCGTATGTATATTTAAACAATCTGTGTGTTTTCTATTGCTCATACTGTTCGGGAGCGATTATACAAGAGAAGTAGAGTCATTGGGGTGAAGTGGGTAATACTAAGATTATGACTAAGGTTATGAAGATCTGGCAACATCGTAATGACATGAAAGAGAGAACCAAGTACTGTTCAAGAGTTACCTAGTGCATGAATGAGTCACGAAAACAACGTGCAAGAGACGTGTCAGAAGTCGAGTATTTGTTTCAAAGTAACTAAAACAATCACACCTTTTCGTTCTTATAAATTTTAAGCTTGAGAACCTAAGCTGTATATCGTCGTTATCACACAGCTTTGGATTGCAGATTGCACCATATTGTAAAGAAAGGTTTCATTGTGCATATGAAAAAGATACATATCGTCATGGTTACCAAAACAAACAAATACATACACGAAAACATTGATTTTTAAAATATAATTATTTTTGTCTTCTTCTTATATCATAAAAACAGCTGACTAGTACACATTTAAAGAAATATCACACATTGTCCACAAAAAGTTTAAAAGAATACAACATATCGTTGTAATAGTAAGAAAGTGTTAACGAAACAAAATGGTGTGAAGTAGGTAATGTTATGTGGGGTAAAGTAAGTACCTGTACTTCATGTGTATGTACGTTCTGTGGCGGGCCGGCGGTATGCGTTTGCGTAGACCGGTACCCACACAAGAGAGTTTAGTAATTAACCAAAATACTCCTAATTGGTCAACAAAGTTTCTGCAAAATCACCAATTATAACTCGAGCGGCAAAGTTATACTGGAACAGGAACTCAGCTAATAACCAATCTGAAGATTCTTGATTTTATCAGGTAGCTATGGCCTCGGCCAAGACTTAACTTCTAATTAGAGAACGGTGGAATCGTTATCTCGATGAAAACTTGATAGTTACCAAGCCTTTGGGACATCACTTGAAAGCAAAACTCCTTGTACTCTTGTCCTACATTTGTAATACAACGATAATGTATATTTTGTATGTACTTCTAAGTGTTGTTTCTATTTATAGGCGAAAGTGCTATTTAAAAGAGCACAAGCGGTTAAGAAGAAGAAGAGGAAAATATATAAAGAAATAATGTAAAATATTTTGTATTATATCGATATATTTCTTGTTTTCGCTGCTATGTCAACTTGTTTATCTTGTTGTTAAGGTGATTAGAAAAAGATAGAACGAAGAAGCATATTGTTAGAATTTGATGTATATTATCTTAATATGACAAACACGGTATATGTTGAAAAATATATATATATCCAAAAGTTCATAAATGTGTTGAGTGATTCATTGTAATCTCGTGTACTTTATAAATATTCAGTATATTTGGAACCAGGGAATGTAACGGAAGAATTAACGTTACAGTATATGAAAACTATAAACTTTTGTTTCAGTTATACTAGTGTAAGAAAAAAGTCTTAACTCTAGTTCACATTGTGTTGAGAAAATATGTTACTATGTAGTGGATAAAACATTACAATTCACTTTCGAAGAATTGATAGCATTTGTCACATTATCCAGTCTTATCCATATAATTTCGTTCTTAACTCAAACTGGAAATAAGGATATCCATCTTTACTTGAGCTAACTAACGTCTGCTAGATAGTTCTCACTGGAAATTTAAAGCTATCTTTAAATCCACTTCACCTCGACATTCGGTGTAAAGTGACTAATTCGTACATTAATATTTCTTGTTTTTTTTCTCTATTCTATTTTATGATATCTTTGTACTACTCTATATTTACTTTCTAGCAGAAAGTTGAAGGTGTACAAATTACCAATAAGTTTTCACTTGAATATAAATATACACCAGATATGTTGCAATATGTTTGAAACCTACTCACTTCACCCCCAATAACTCTATTATTCCTTTGACCATAAATGCTATAATTACGAGGGCTATCCAGAAAGTAGATTACGTTTTCGTCTGTGTCCGCTAGGGGCGGGGCTAGCGCGGCCATCTTGGGGTCAGAGCGTTGCGCAGCTCAGTCGGCATCTAGCCGTGCTAGTGAGAGGTTCGTGCTGTGCTCCGTTAAGATACTGTGACGGTTTGAAATGTCTGCGTTAATTGAAAATCCCGCGAGCTGCGAGGTGCGTGCAGTAATAAGGTTTCTGACAGCAAAAAACTGTAAACCGATAGAAATCTATCGGCAGCTGTGTGAAGTGTATGGGGACAACATTATCACTGAAGGTGGAGTGAGACAGTGGGTCATAAGATTTAAAAATGGCCGAACCAATGTTCACGACGAAGATCGAAGTGGGAGACCCAGCAAAGTGACTGCCGAACTTGTCGAAAAAGTCGATGTTAAAGTCCGTGAAAATCGAAAGTTCACAATAACGGAACTTTCTTTGAGTTTTCCACAAATTTCGCGAAGTTTGTTGCACGAAATCATCAGCGAAAAGCTTGGTTACCACAAGTTTTGTGCAAGATGGATTCCAAAAATCTTGACAGAGGACCACAAAAATCAGCGAATGGCTGCAGCGTTGCACTTTTTGGACGCCTACAATAAGGATGGTGACTCTTTACTCGATCGCATCGTTACTGGTGACGAAACATGGGTGAAACACGTGAACTGTGAAACGAAATTGCAATCAATGCAGTGGGGGCACACAGGTTCTCCCCAAAAACCCAAGAAATGCATGCAAACAATGTCGGCAAGGAAGATGATGGCGACTGTTTTTTGGGACAGAAAAGGTGTGATTTTGGTGGACTTCCTGGAAAGAGGCACTACAATAAACGCTCAAAGGTATTGCCAAACTCTGCAAAACCTCAGAAGAGCAATTCAAAACAAGCGCAGAGGAATGTTGAGCTCTAAGATCTTGTTGATTCACGACAACGCCCGGCCCCACACGGCAAATGTCACGCGTGAAGTTCTTGAATCTTTTCAGTGGGAGTTGTTTCCTCATCCGCCGTACAGTCCCGACCTGGCACCGAGCGACTTCCACCTATTCCCAGCAATGAAGAAGTGGCTGGCTATGCAGCGTTTTGATGACGACGAACAGCTGCAAGAAGAGGTAACGAAGTGGTTGAAGTCGCAGGCGGCCGAATTTTTCGACGAAGGAATTTCCAAGCTCGTACATCGCTACGATAAATGCCTTAATTTGAATGGTGACTATGTCGAAAAGTAGTATTTGTGTGTGGCTTTCATCTGTATATAATAAAATTTGTTTCCTATACTTTGTTGATTTTTTATTCCAAAACGTAATCTACTTTCTGGATAGCCCTCGTATTTTATTATTTGTAGAGCAAGAAGAAACAATGTTGAGATTCAAAAGAAATCATATATCTTAAAGCGTTTGTTATTGGTATTTGAAACGTATTTGAAATTGGAAGTGCGCGTTCTACGCCTTTTGTAGGTAAAACGGCTAATTCAGTGAGATTCTCTGCGAATTGCTAAAGATCCTTGGATCAAAAACAATGTCGCGTCAGCTATAGCAAAATTGTGTTACCAATTCAAACAACAGTTTACTGTCCGAGAACATCTATGGTATCGAAAATGTTACCTACATTTGCTCCATGGGCCTTGACATCCGAACACAATCATACACACAGTTTGTTGCTTCTCCAGACTTTTTTCAGCATCCTTCTGTGAAAGGCAATGAGTTCGTGTACCATATCATTACGGGAGATGAGACTTGATTGCATTATAAAACACACTTGCCGTGCAAAAGAAATGCAACCATCAATCCAGAAAATCATATTAACTATTTTGTTTGCCTGTGGAGGGTGATATACAAAGAGTACACATACAAGGAAGTAGTAGAAAATGGATCGATCTGGCTCATACTAGGCCAACCTAGGCCAACTCAGGAGCCCCTGGGAAATTGAGCACCTTACACCGTGAACCCACGGTGTTTTACGATCTCCATTTTAGGGGTGAATTTATTCCCTTTTATGAGCACTTTTTAGGGGGTGTATTCGTTCTCTTTTATGACCACTTTTTAAGGGGTGAACTCGTTCCCTTTTATGAGCATATTTTCCAACCCCTACTAACACATAGCAGAACATCAGATAACAGACAAGAATATGAAACATAGAAGGGGTGTATTCATTCCCTTTTATGAGCATATTTCCAACCCTTATTTTAATTACGAACACACAGCAGAGCGGGGCTCATTTTTCAACCTTTATTTTACCATAGCAGATAAAACATAGCAGGGAGCCACCCCTATTTGAACATGGCAGAACATAGCAGAGATTATTTTCTTTTACGAAGGGGTGTGTTCATTCTCTTTTATGAGCATATTTTCCAACCCCTACGAACACATAACATAACAAGGGTATACTCGTTTTCAACCCCTATTTTAACATAGCAGAACTAGTAAAAGAGTATGACTTATTTTTTAGCCTTAATTGAAGATAGTAGAGAATAAATAATATTCAACCCCTATTGGAACATAGCAGATAATACATAAAGCAAGGGTGAATTCGTTTCCAACCCCTATTTGAACTTAGCAGAGAATACATAAGACTACGGGGGTGTATTCCACCCATGAACATAGCAGAGAATAGGGGTGTATTCGTTTTGGATTCCACCCTATTTGGACTTCGTTACCTTTTACGAGCATATTTTAGGGGTGTACTCGTTTTAATGTAACATAGCAGTGGGCCTATTTTTCCACCCTTATTTGAGCATAGTCCATTTATAGGGTGAACTTGTTCTCTTTTATGAGCATATTTTTCAACCCCTATTTTAACATAGCAGAACTAGTAAAAGAGTATGATAACATAGCGCATCAGACAGAGACTACGAAACATAGCAGGGGTGAACTCGTTTCAACCCTTATTTTAATTACGAACACACAGCAGATACATAAGACTCGTTCCACCCCTATTTGAACATAGCAGAGATTATTTTCTTTTACAGGGGTAGCAACACCCCCAACCCTCCTCCTTTCTCATCCAGGGCTTGGGACCGGCAATGGCGGAGTTTAAAAAAATAACATCATCATACTCTCATAAATGAATAAAGCATAATATCATTAGCATCAATAGTGGTAAATGAGAATTTGTTTAAAAAATCGTGCAGTGAATAACCAGATGCACGACATGCTAGATATAGAAAACAGTAATGCCCACAAAATTGAGATAAATCACCTTGAATACGTCTATTATTCCATGTATAATACAGACAGTTTCGTTTTAAAAACCTTATATGATGTTGTATATAGGAATGTATACCATAGCTATCGAAATACTCTCCCACACACATATTATATATATAAACAGCAACCCAATGTTCACCAGGCTTATCACTAGAATCAGTATTTATAATTATGGCGGCTGGAAATGTATGAATAAACAAAGGTAACTCATCAGCAGTATATACACCAATAAAATGATCTTTAGGCAAATTTTGTTGTAATGCTTCATAAAGTTCAATTGTATTTAACATTTTTTTAAATTAATATATATTTTTCTCTGGAAGTCAATTTCTAATTCTGAATAGAATTCACCATAAATAATTGCTGTTACAGGAGATGGCAGTGCTTCTTTAAAATGAACCTCTAAACGTACACTTCCTTGCCGTTGTGGACTAGTATGAAATGCAGCACTTGCGCTTGAATCAGGAGTTAAATCAAACACCAGTAGAGTATAACCATTAGGATATTCAGCACGTGAAATATCATTACCTTGATTTGAATAATAAATACCTGAACCTGTAAATAACGTAGAATATGCTTGTACATATAGATTATTATCAAAATCCGGTTGTAATGGTTTGAATGGGACTGCCGTTCCATCAACATACAAAGTAAAAAATGCCATACTAAAATGTTGAAAATTGAATGGATTTGTTTGATAAGTACCATTGAAAGCAGTATTAGTAACAAAACCAATAATAATACGTTTAGGTACTATGCTTGAAAACAGATCTGGAAGTGTACTATCCATAATTCCTTGTGGCAGAGTTTCTGTCTTCACCTTGTTACGCCTCACTTTCGTGGGTTACGTTTGTTTATCAGTATGAATATGAAAAATGTATTATTATTATTTGTTTGGGTCGCCATGTTGCTTCACAACAACAATTCTTTTAATAGTTGGTTTTCAAAATAATCCTTCAACTACATAATATAGGACCAGAACGCTTCTAACGGATCTCACATATATCAGGTATCCAGATTCTTGTACAGTTGGTGCAGATAAAGTTTAACAGATTATACTAATATGATATCTCAGCAGTTTTCAACGTAAAATATCAAGCAAAGTAATGATTAGTTCAAGAAATAGATAAGGATTTTTATATTTCTGGAGAGCAAATTTTATAACAATTTGTATATATTCTATTTTAGGCAAGATGATACCATCAGTAGTTTCAGCGGCGAATCTACAGCAACATATCTAAAACATTCATATCTTCATATGTACATATAGCTCATTGTAGGAACAAATTACTAAATTATAACAGAACACAACAGAGTGCAATTGTCAATTAAACGGGTACTTTCTCATTCTTCATAACCATCATAAAACATTTATCGCGGACATTACATATACTCATTTTATACATTATCATTTTCATTTATTTATTTATTTATTTATTTATTTGTTTATCGCCGTACTAATTATAATCTTCCCCTGTTGATACAACTCTGACATACGATATTCCTTTGAAAATTATACTATTCCAACATTTGCTTGACGTACATTTAATGATCAGATTGCTGCTACAAATAAGCCTAAGTAGGATACAAATTTTTAATTTCGGTACTTCAATGCTCCTGATATTTTATATTATTTAAATAATAGATATATCGAACTAGATTTGCTTGATATAGTCTTATAAATTGTAGATTTATTTTTGGTAACTTAAATTTTAGGCATTAAAGCTTAGCGACATATAGGGATTAGGGACAAGAGCTACTTAGAACGACATTTTTACTATATTAATCGTAGCTACTCAATAATTTATATTAAAACATTAATTATTTGATTACGAGATTCACAAAATTAGGTGTAGTTCTTTCCTATGTCTAATTGTAGATTACCTACTTTGGTATAACAAGTACATTTTAAGATTAATAGTATCACAATTTTCTTTTCATTCCGAACTAACAATTTTTTTTCTTTTTCTTCAAAACTTCAGTACTTAGAAACCAGAGAAATGGCATTCACGGAGATGACAAAGCTTCTGTACAAAGCACCTAGTACTAACTTACAACTTGCATATGTTTTGTAACTGTACCAAATAATAAACAATGTAATAGTAATAATAAAATGGAACATTATAACACATAGACTGGCATAATTGGTTGCTCAAATTCAGCAAGAACAATATTTCATGACACTTTAAATAGGTTAATATAAAGAATAAGGGCACACACAGACAAGACCACATAATTCCTGTAATGGATCAAAGTGGTCCATTACAGTTTGCCCCGTCTTCAAATAAAAAAAAATATTTTTTTTTTTCAAAGCAAGAAAATTGAACGAACTAGATTGACTGAACAAGTTAATATCCTGTCACTGTCGCCAGTTTGCGACGTTCTTCAGTACGATAAAATATTCTATGGTAAAATTACTCAACCGATCCACAACTATTTAAAACTAGTGTATCCTTAGTATTTACCTGTCGCGACAATCTTATTAACAAACAACAAATCTAATTTCGGTCATAACACATTGAACATATAGTTAGAAAATCCATATGTGAATAAGCAAATTGAACAACTTAAATTATTGAAAATTGAACACATTATTCGTGTCCTCTCTTGGCTACCAAGGTGAACACATCTCAAAATAGCAACATCATAAAATTTTCTCCGAAATTTCCAGTTCAGCAGTTCTTTTACGTGAAACCAGTTTATCATCCATCCGAGTTCACGTGCTTTCTTTCTTCTTTTTCTTTTGTATGCATCTTGGCGCACGTAACTAGCTTTCCAGAAGCTATTCATCCAAGGTACTTTCTTCTTTATTTTCTCTTTCATCCTATTTCGTTTACACCGCCAAATTCTTCTCTTTTTAATTCCTTTCGTAGTATTCATTATCCTCTTCATCACTTTGTTCCGTCCGGGCTTCTTCAGATACGTACAACCCTCTTTTGCTCGTTTAAGTTCACAAAATTTAATTTTCTTCTTCTTTCTATGATCTACTAGTTCCATTCTTTTTCTCCTATTATTTGCTTTCTTATATAGCTGTTGTACCTCTTTTGATGATGCTGTTACAAGTATTTTATTTGATTCTTTGCTGTGCAATTCTTCAAGAGCTTTAGGAGATTCATGTACTTGTTTCAAAATAAATTTACTATCTCCTGGTAAATTTTCAGGTAACAACGCAATGCATTTCCGAGTGTCGTCTTGTTCATTAAAAGCAACACTAATACCAACGCTTTCATATTTATTCGCAAAAGCGAGTACACCTTCCGACGACAGAACCACTCTATCTTTTGGCACAACTTCGTATGATCCTGTTCGTACTTTGTGACACTGTAATAGATCCAACTGACTTGGCTCGGATTCATCTATCATTCCTTCCATATCCAATTCTCTTCCAGCTCCTTTAACTCTTTGCTGTTGCTCATAGGTATCACAACTAGCTTCGTCATAGTAATTCGTAATGATTGGCTCCTTCTCATTGCTGCTATCAATCGCTGAATGTACTTTATCTAAAGAATGATTACATTTCACTCTTGACTCATTGTTGTCATCTGTACTTGAATGCTCTTCTTCTGAGGAGAGTGTTAAAGAAACTTGTTCATCATATGCTTTACTTTGAGTAGGTTTGGCTGGTTCTGAAGGGTTAGTTTTTGTATTACCTGACGCAGTACTCTTTCCACTATCACTGGTATTTCCGTCCATCCTATTGGCCAGTTTATAACAATTCTCTGATGAGATTTCATCTTTCAACTTGTCACCATTACGATCACTTTCAGAAATGATTTTCACTTTTTCAGGAAGATTTCTTTTACATTTCTGACATTGATTCAAATACGCTGAAGTATAACCACAAAAACAGCGAACAGCTAGTTTCCCAGGTATTAACTTAGGTTTTTCTTGAGAAACCTCCATTTGTACCATTTTCGAGGTGTCTGCAGCATCTTTCACCTGTTCCATATTTTTAGAGTGTTGTTTGCTGCTTATTTGATTCTTTGGAATACTTTCACACAACTTCTTATTTTCATCTCGGGTTTGATCCTTCGAATCACGAACCTCATTTAGATTATTATTTGACTGTTGGAGTAGCATCGCTAAGAGTTTCTTAATAGTTTCAAAGGTTGCATTAATGTCATCTAGGTTAGTGTACTTTTCTTCTTGTGGTGCTTCTTTCAAGACTAATTGTGGCAGAACTTCTTTTTCGCAATTGGGATTCACTTTCTTACTCTTACAACTATCACATACCCAAGCTTCTTCTTTTAAAATCAGTTGTTCCAATGTTTCGTACGTCATGTTTATACATTTACAGTGATAAATACAATCGCACTTAGCACATATTAGAGACGCCACTATTTTACGTCCTTCCTTATCTGATATCGTTTTATTCATACAACAGGCATGCATTCTCACGTTACTCTGATCTTTCATATCATCTGTCATGCAAACAGGAAGACCAGAATCGCATGATTCATCCAGTTCTGAATATCTTCTTTCTCTCTTTACACTACATTCAGTTACGTTACCTTTATCTTCTTTTATATTCATTTTTATGTTCGTTTTGTCCCTAATAAATTCCCTAAGTCGCCTTTGCCATTTATTAGCTCTCATTCTTACCATTCTAGATATTTAAAACTCGTATCACCTGCAATATCTATTTGTTGTTCTATAAATTTCTGTCCACAGTCCTGGCGACCAACTGTACGTGTTTCCATCACCATGGAAACGCATCCTGAGATGGGTTCAGCCATTTGTTACGCCTCACTTTCGTGGGTTACGTTTGTTTATCAGTATGAATATGAAAAATGTATTATTATTATTTGTTTGGGTCGCCATGTTGCTTCACAACAACAATTCTTTTAATAGTTGGTTTTCAAAATAATCCTTCAACTACATAATATAGGACCAGAACGCTTCTAACGGATCTCACATATATCAGGTATCCAGATTCTTGTACAGTTGGTGCAGATAAAGTTTAACAGATTATACTAATATGATATCTCAGCAGTTTTCAACGTAAAATATCAAGCAAAGTAATGATTAGTTCAAGAAATAGATAAGGATTTTTATATTTCTGGAGAGCAAATTTTATAACAATTTGTATATATTCTATTTTAGGCAAGATGATACCATCAGTAGTTTCAGCGGCGAATCTACAGCAACATATCTAAAACATTCATATCTTCATATGTACATATAGCTCATTGTAGGAACAAATTACTAAATTATAACAGAACACAACAGAGTGCAATTGTCAATTAAACGGGTACTTTCTCATTCTTCATAACCATCATAAAACATTTATCGCGGACATTACATATACTCATTTTATACATTATCATTTTCATTTATTTATTTATTTATTTATTTATTTGTTTATCGCCGTACTAATTATAATCTTCCCCTGTTGATACAACTCTGACATACGATATTCCTTTGAAAATTATACTATTCCAACATTTGCTTGACGTACATTTAATGATCAGATTGCTGCTACAAATAAGCCTAAGTAGGATACAAATTTTTAATTTCGGTACTTCAATGCTCCTGATATTTTATATTATTTAAATAATAGATATATCGAACTAGATTTGCTTGATATAGTCTTATAAATTGTAGATTTATTTTTGGTAACTTAAATTTTAGGCATTAAAGCTTAGCGACATATAGGGATTAGGGACAAGAGCTACTTAGAACGACATTTTTACTATATTAATCGTAGCTACTCAATAATTTATATTAAAACATTAATTATTTGATTACGAGATTCACAAAATTAGGTGTAGTTCTTTCCTATGTCTAATTGTAGATTACCTACTTTGGTATAACAAGTACATTTTAAGATTAATAGTATCACAATTTTCTTTTCATTCCGAACTAACAATTTTTTTTCTTTTTCTTCAAAACTTCAGTACTTAGAAACCAGAGAAATGGCATTCACGGAGATGACAAAGCTTCTGTACAAAGCACCTAGTACTAACTTACAACTTGCATATGTTTTGTAACTGTACCAAATAATAAACAATGTAATAGTAATAATAAAATGGAACATTATAACACATAGACTGGCATAATTGGTTGCTCAAATTCAGCAAGAACAATATTTCATGACACTTTAAATAGGTTAATATAAAGAATAAGGGCACACACAGACAAGACCACATAATTCCTGTAATGGATCAAAGTGGTCCATTACAACCTGCACCTTGTTATAGGATATTTTATTCTAAATTTAGGATTTTGTAATACTTTATTTTGTGCTATTTTAACTGCTGGTGATACATCAACCTTTTTCACAAGCAATGTTGCATCTGTAATTACAACTTTTCCATTAGCATCTGCGTCACCTATTAGACAAAATGTAGGTTTAGCTGGAAGTAGTTTAATACGCAATTGTACACCATTCAGTAAAAATTTCTCCTGATTGAAAATATCAGCATGAATATAACCCAATAATTCAAATGACTGACTTAAAGCAGTGAGAAGAAAACGTTGTTTAAATCCTACATTAGCGTCGGCCACACTGTCCATATGCCCTGCAGTATCTTTAAACCACATTGATGTTTGAAGATGCGTTGTTTTTAGCTTCAGCATTATAATTTAGTAGTTTTTCAATATACGATCGATATTGATATGTATGTGAAGAGTAGGAAATAAGTTGATTATTTAAATATAATTGCACTTCACTGAACATTGCATTGAGAAAATCATTTACAGGGCCGATTTTCTTATCGGCAGAAGTTAAATTAGAACCATCTGATTTAGTAATTTTACCTTTAATATAAAACATTGTGTGCGGTAAGTCAATATAGTCATCCCCATGACCGGGGACTACAAATTGTATTGGTGCATTATCAGATATCGAAGCCACAGGCTTATATGGAACTATTTTATTACCTATAATACTGGTTTGAGTGGGTAAACCAGCAAATAAATCTAATTCTGATTTCATACACTCACACTGCATTTTTGTCTTTTTTCTTACTATTAATATTCACACATGGTAAAATTTACAATACCGTATTACGTCTACGAAAATGTAATTTTACACATACACTGCCATATTGGAAAGGAAGTGGATTACCTGTACTATCTCTTAAATCAATAATAATTTGATCAAATTGTTTACGTTGCACTGGCACATAATGAGGATTATCAAAAATATGTACATTATTAATACCATGCTCTGTAATATTTGTATTTATAATACGTAACAATGGAGCTATGGTGTCACCTACCATTTGTGGTTCTACAATATCACTGTAAATATACATAAGTGTAGGTAGCGCTTTTTGTAAATCAGGTGGATAACGAGCATGATGAACAACTGCGATATCTTCCTGTTGAATATGATCAAATCCTAGTATTCTGGCTAGTTCATGAGATAGGCGTACTTCTATATGCTTCTCTTGATCTTTTATTACTCTATTAACCTCAATTCGTTTCACTGATGCTTTGACTTTTAATTGTAAATTTAATATATCACTTTTATGATTAATTTGAGATAGAATATCATCAACATGATAATAGCGGCCTGGTAAGATTTGAGTTATGTTCCAGTTTTTTGTATTCATGATACGGTAATAAATATTATTAGTATATTTGGAAACATTCTGAAATGAACTTGTATAATGTACTTCAACAACAGCTGTTTCCCACACTCCCTTCTCCAGTACAACAGGATGATATAATTTAGTAGTATAACAAGCAAGAGTATTTTGAGGAAAATATTTCATAGAACTATTGCTAGGAACTGTGAGATAAAATCTCGTCTCACTTCTGTTTGAGCTGACTAGAAATTGAGGGCTATCATATGTTTTTGTTTGAATTCTAAGTTTATTGTCCTTACTTTCTAGCATATGAATATTTGCCTACTCGGAAAACAATGTTCAAATGGTAGTCATATCATTGCTTCTTCGATTTCTCGTGGTAATTATACCTTATGTTACAGTTTTATTTAGTTCTTTAAACTTTTTTGAGGTATCATTCTTTTCACATGTGTTCACAACTATTTGTAATATTAGTGGTATAGCATGTTATGTCAAAGAGACGTTGTCATCCTTTACCGATTGTGATAAGATAATGCTCAGAATAAAGTGATATCTACATATCAAATGCAAAACACAAATACATTTTTAAGTACATGATGGCGCAAAGCCGACTAATACATTTGAAAGTAGAATGTTACCCAGATGTGATATCTTAAAGTGGGTTGCAAGATCATAGGATGTCATTTCATATGAATAATATAACAGTTACAATGAAGCGTTGAACATCGTGGTGACGATTCTTGCAGTGCACCCAACTAGTAACAGCGGAAGGAAGAAAAACTACCTCTCCACAGTGTACCGATATTTGAATAGAAATGATTAGGCAGAGAAAAGAGAGAAAGATTCTTTTTCTTTTCTATTTTTTTTTAAAAAAAGCTTTAGAGACCTTATAATTTCACTGCAGTTCCGCAGCGCCGTTGTGCCAGGAAAGAGAACTACAGTGTCTGTTGGCTGCTGGTTTGGACACGGGTGTCCGTAGCTACTTCAAATGCCATGTGGATTACTTCTAACGCTAGCTGCATTAACATCGTGAAGTTAGATACAAGTTACGTGAATACATGGTTCGGAGGGACACAACGGTAAGTTGGGCTAGCACTTTAGAATAGAAAGCCTGAAGTTAAGTGCAACTTTATATAACAGGCAATGAATAGTTGTTATTGTGCATTATTCTTTTTACCAAGGTCTCGTCGTTATAACCAAGTTTTGTGAGGATATAGTATACATGAAGCGGCATCAGTTCCCGAAGGTGCAGGACGCTCATACTTTTAGGGATTATTCATTGAGTATGTACGAATTTACAAAGAGGGTAACAAAGCGACTTTTATTTACTTATCGACTGATACGAAAATAAAAAAGAACGTACCTGTACTTTATATCTGCATGTGTAGTGCCCTTGTACTTTATCTATGACTATGTGTGTGTGTGTGGGGGGGGATTTAACGCATATCGCATTCTTGTGCACATGCATACTTCTTACTATTGCACTACGTAGAAAATTTATGGTATTTCATGTAGAAGTGGTAATAGAACACAGAAGAAACGCAGATCAGGGGGTTCTCATGTATACTATTACCTTTTGTGAAGTGGACTAGTGTTCCGTATTGCTCAAAAAGTCTTTTCGAGTGACTTGGTGATTAGTTGGCCAATTTGGTAAATACATATGGTCGTTAGATTACCTTCCGTGATACATGGAAAAGGATTTTCTCTCTGGTTCTCTCAGACGTATTAATTTTTCTGTGAAGAAGTCCAATTCTATAGTATATTATGTGGAAGGTTATTAATTCAAATTGAAGCACCTATACTTGAGTTGTAAACAGAATGAGAAATTTTATACTTTTGGTAAGTTACCCATTTATATACATTGAATATACAGTATTATATTTGATAAGCAGATCGACGAAAATACTAAATTGTTCATTGATAGATATCAGATATTTAAATTATGCTATATTGTTGGAATGGAAAGATAGAAGACTCATAAGAAACTTATACATGAACCAACAAGTAAGTGTTAGGATAGGGGAAGAACTGACGGAAGAGAGTGCAATTGGAAGGGGAGTTCGACAAGGATGCTGCCTCTCGCCAACACTATTTAATGTCTATCTAGAAGAGATAGTGAAAAAGAGCCTACATGATGATGGCATTTCGGTAGGAGGTAGAATGATTAGATGCATAAGATTTGCAGACGATATGGCCCTTGTTGCAGAATCTGAAAAGAAAATCAATAAAATGTTAGAAAAAATGAGAAGGGGCTTTGAAGAATATGGGATGAAAATAAATGTTAGAAAGACAAAAGCCATGGCGATTGGAACGAAGGGGTCTGTGTCAAATATAAAAGTAGGAGGGGAGAAAATAGAACAAGTGAATAGTTTTCGATACCTGGGTAGTGTTCTTAGTAATGACATGAAATGCGAACGTGAAATAAAAGCAAGGATAGGAATGGCGAAAGAAGCCTTTAAAAGAAAGAAAAGTCTGTTCTGTGGGACCTTGAACAAAGAGTTGAGAAAAAGACTCATAAAATGCTTCGTGTGGAGTGTTGTGCTGTATGGGGCGGAAACGTGGACATTGCGTAAGGGTGACGAAAATCGACTGGAAGCCTTCGAAATGTGGGTGTGGAGAAGAATGGAAAGAGTTAGTTGGGTCGAGCGGAAAACGAATGAGAGAGTGTTAGAAATGGTGGGTGAGAAAAGAACACTTTTAGATATTATTAGGAAGAGGAAGAGAAACTGGTTGGGACATTGCCTAAGAAGAGATTGTATCATGAGGGACGTCCTAGAGGGTATGGTGGCGGGAAAGAGAGGGAGGGGGCGAAGGAGACTACAATTAATGGATGATATTAAAACAGAAAGATCATACGCGAAGACGAAAAGGTTAGCGGAGGATCGTGGAGCATGGAAGCTTCTCAGCTGCGGCAAGTGACCTGCCAATAAAGGCAGAATACCTATGATGATGATGATGATATTGTTAGAGTTTGTACAGTAATATCTATTTTTCAAGTTTTTTCATATATAAAAATTTTGAATCATATGCAGCCTTTTCTTTCCCATAAAATAAAAAATGAGTAAATTCATTTTATTTAGTAACCAGAAATATGATGAATTATATCTACTTGAATCTCTTCCTAATTTATTTAGCTTTACAAAATCTGAATTGCATTACTCTAATGACTTTCAGTCGATTAACCTTTCCAGTATAGTGAGTTTTGTAGGACCATTTTACTTGTCCCGAATTCACTTCCACACAACGATTCCTCTACTCCTATTCATTAGGACGGGGTACGTTAGTTAGATATAGCAAAGGAAGATTCAGTGTTTTTCAGAAACAAGAAGAGTGCTGCAGTTTATGTTCTGCTGCAATACAATCAACGAGAGAGATAAAAAGACTACTTTAATGACTGACTCTGCAAGCGAAGACTCAAATCCCCATACGTGCTAGCCCTGCAATAAAATATAGGGTCCCCTATACACAATAGAGAGACATCTTGGCAAGTGAAAACTTTCTAGACGCAGTGACTTTCCCAGGCTTCACAGTGGAGATTTGGATCTGGTTTATGCATAGGCCTTGCCAACAGTCTGTGGTTCGTGGAGAATCATTTCCTGGTACAGATTGCATCTCTACATACTTTTTTTTTTTTTTTTTTTTTTTTTAACCAAGCAGCAGCCCCCATTCAGTACCACCGGGTCAAGAAGAATAAGAAGTTCCCGAGACATCTTCCTCACTCCCCAACGTTCACCGAGAAGATAGTACAGAAGAAAAGAGGTAGGGACGAAGAAGAGCAAGCTTTGGGCTGGTGATGTACCGGTATCAACTACTGACGAAGTTGATGGTAAAACTTCATTGTACCAGTCATGAAATCAAGCAGCGTGAAGAACACCAATAACACAATGAAGAATATTAACACAGACACTCAGTAAAACCTTTCACAAACAAGAAAAATATTTATAGAAACACTTCTATATCCTCATAGACATAACCAACGTCTCACTTTTCCTTACGGTTAGAAACAACTTGGGACAACTACTCGAAGACAGGTATGAACTACTCCCCTAGATCTACGACAGGGCTGCAAGAGAAGGTAGCTACCACCACCACCTAGGGACTTAGCGAAACTTTTGTCAGCAACACTGATGCACACCTGATTATCGACAACTTGAGACTAGAGGAAGTGTTTGGTTTCTATTGTAATGCACAATTGAATTATTTATTTTATACAAGTTTATGTTATAGACTGGGTTTCTAATGGGCGCATAGCACATTTATCCGCATTCAACACCAAACATTGCGACGATGTCAAGACCGAGATACCAGTGTTATTGCTGTATTCATCATAAGAGTTTGAAAATTGGATGTCTCCAATACTGGAATCATAAGCTCACATATTGGTCTGATATTCATTCTTATGTGTCTTGTAATAGTAAAAGATTTGATACGCTAAAATATAGACTAAAAACAAGAGTTCTCTCTATCAGGGCCAAGGGCATGAAGCACTTTATCTAAAACAATTTGATCGTTCAGAACACAAGGAATTCAAGTGCAATTTCGAAAGTAGCGAAGAAAAAGAAGACATAAAACGGTAGAAATGGAAATGAAAACACTACTTTTTTTTACATTACAATAACTAGAGTTGGATCATTTTAGCACTGAAAGGAGCTTCAGTTGGAGATGTTACGAAATGACTAAAAGTGGACTTGAAACCTTCGTGTACTGAGCGTCTCAATCAAAGACCAGCTGCCATCCAACAGATTTTAAAAACACTAAAAGTTTACTTGTTCAACGACCAGTCATTTTTATCATTTAGCACTTACGATAAGTGTATGACACTATATCGTATATATATATATATATATATATATATATATATATATATTCTTTCTTTCTATCGGGGGCAGTGGTGGCTCAGTGGTAGATCGTTCACCTCTTGTGCTTGGGGTTCGATCTCAGCCCCCGCCAAGCGAACTTTGTGGTGGACAAACACCGTGTGCGTGTGTTTCCTCGGGGTTCTCCCGTTTCCTCCCACATTCTTCATTCCACCATTTCTTTCATTACTCATTATCACCGTCTCCTTTAGCCTAATCGGCATAACCGTGCGACGTAAAACTCAAAGATTTCATTTCTTTCATTCATTTTTCCTATATATAAAAAAAAACTTTTTTTTATCTTACTTTGCTTCAAATCTATCGTAGTTTTAGGTTACATTTCATTCTGTTTTTGACACCTTGTTCTTACTTACGGTATGTTTTCTTTTTATATTTAATGTGCTTCATTGAATTTTTACATAACTTCGCTATTTTTGAAATCCTTACCTTTTCCTTTTTTAAAATCTTAAGTGATAAGGGTTAGACGTTAGAATAGTCTTGGCTAAATCTCGCCCGCGATAATACGAGCATTTGACTTTGAATTTGAACTTAATTTGTTAACTAGAATGAGTTTAAAACGTACATTTGGAATATTTATTCTATACAAAAAAGTACGTGTATCTTGTAGGATGGGATTGCCATACATACAAGCAAGGGCGCCAATTTCTCTGTATTTTTTTTGAGGGGGGGGGGAAGCATTTAGATGCAGGAAGCGTGTATGACGTGAGGCAAATTGCATTCAAATTATGCCACATATTGTAAATTTACAAATACATGAGGAGACCTACATGAGCTTTGGGGGGAGCCATCTCCTCAGCCCCCCAGGCTCGGCGCCCTTGCTTACAAGCAGCATTTCATTTATACAAACTTTCTTTGTTGAGTGCATTTGAAATATATAAACAATGATTAGTTACATTTTACCTTAGCTATTGTTCCACAATGGATATATGTTGAAAAGCAACCGTTTATATGTGTTTCGATATTTTTTCCTGTAAATCTAGCACACACTACGTTTGGAGGCACAATTTCGCAGAGAAGGAAGCACATTTCATTCTTGTAAACTATGCTGGGTTTAGATATATTTTCGATATGAAAATATGCTGCAATTAATGATTTCTTCAAAATGACCAATCAAATGTATGTAATATTTAGAAAAATACAGTGCTTTTATGTATAAAATCAATAGTTTTATATATTTCATAATTTACGAAATTTTACATTTGTAACAAAGCAACAGACGGAAAATGAAATTTAGAGAAGAAAAACCGTAATCAGATCTTCAGAAACCCCGTCCCCATTCAATTCAGCGTGAAATAGAAAATAGTAACATTTTCATGTATAAATAAATGGAATCATACTCCAAATGTGGCGAACATAATTATTAACAACTTGCTTATTTTAGTTGCTTGATATTTTTAAATACTATTTTTGTTTTCAGCCCTCTTACATTTTTTTAAATTTTTTAAACTCCCTAAATTTACATCAATTTTTCCCAAATTGGAGAATGGTTCTTACTGGAAACGGAGCAAATTAACATCATAAGCTATTTAAACATTCTATAGTAAGGAACATATTTGAAGTAGTGTATTGCTTTTACGTGGATAAAAACAATTTTCTGTCTTTAAAGCCAAGTTTTAAAAATAATGTGAAAAAATTACTGAAAAATCAATGTTATGTTATACCTTGCACATTATTTATTTTCAGTACGTTAGTTTTGGAAAATGAAATGATTTTTTTTTCTTACATTCTACGGATATGCCGATTAGGCTAAAGGAGACAGTGACGATGAGAAATGAACTAAATGGTGGAATGAAGTAATAGAGAGGAAACGGGAGAACCCTGAGAAAACACACGCACACGGTTTTTTTGTCCACTACAAGGGTCACTTGATGCGAGCTGGTATCGAACCAATGACCACATGCACTAGAGGTGAACGCTCTATCACTGAGCCACCGTGGACCCTAGTTAGCTTTGGGGTCTAGCTATTTTTTTTTTCTAAAAAGCTAGCTAATATGATGATGTATCAAGCCGAATCATATGTAGCAGCGTGTATGCTGCTTAATAACATGATCATTTTTTTTTTTTAAATTTCTTAGTATGTCAATTTCTAATTCGACTTGAAAAAATAAAATGTTTTAATTTAACGACGTACGTTTATGCCACTTAGCCTAAGGGAGACGATGATTAAAGCAAGTGAATGATGATGGAAGAATTGATGGAATGACAAAGTGGAAGGAAAAAGAGAGCGCCACGACAAAACCCATGGACACGAAGTTCTCCACCATAAGCTTACTTGGTTGGGGTTTGAACGAGGGACCTCATATACTAGAGGTAAACGCTCTACTTCTGAGTCACCATGTTCCTTTAATTCAAAGAAAAGAGAGAGTTCTCATTCTAGAGAGAGAGAGAGAGAGAGAGAGAGAGAGAGAGAGACATTTGTTGTGGGTATGGTCAAGCACAACCTTGACATAGGTACACCATTTTGATTTTGTTTGTCTTTGTTTGTGAGAGTATACTTTTCTGGTGGTTGCATATAAATTACTTCAGGATATGATGGTAGTCTTTGGAGCTGGATCATGAAACACCTCAACGGATGCTGTGTTGAAGTCGGTTAAGATTTTTGTTGAAGAAAGTTTTATATTTTTCTCCTTAAATGAAACCAGTGCCGTAACTTAGATTTTTCTGGGGGGGGGGGCGTATTTGGGCCCCCTAGAAAAAGTTATTTTTCTAATTCTCGGGCCCCTCTTTCCATCTTTCTATTACTCTTTATGGCCCCCTCGGAGCCTATGGGCCCTCCCACACACAAGGTCTGCGGGGACGTTAGTTACGCCTCTGGGCCTGTTCCATACGTGACTAATTAAGGGGACAATATTAACAAATCTCAAAGCCATACGAATAAATATTATTTCTTGAGGCAGGTAATAGTAGACATTTTTTACTGAAATGGGACCACGACTTATTATTTTTTTTTTATTTACCATTTGTGTGATGTTTAGTTTATGTAATGTAGTGAACCTGTTCGATGCTTCATTTATAATTTCATGTTCGTATCGTATATGGAGTAAGAAACTTTGTCTTAAAATGGGCCCCGTTCGAACGGCTGGGAGCTTCCCTAAGAGGCAGTTGCCCCCCACAACTTACGGCCCTGAATGAAATCAAACATCATTTACAAACTTTCTCTGGGCCAATAACTTTAAAGAACACACAGTACTTCCATGAAGTAGAATTAAAAAGCAATTAGAGACAGAATGACTGTAACCCATAGTTATTATTCCACATTCATCCCTCTTCTTTCCATACAAGTATTGGTAATAGATGCAAATCTGTAACATCTCCTCATGGAAGTCTTGTTGTGTGACTCTGTCCACTTCGCTGGTAATAGCCAGTTTGATTTGGAGTTAAATCTCTGCACCTGTAGTTTAGATGTAATCTTTTGGTACAGAAAGAGGTCTGTTAGGGCTAGATGTAAGAACAAGGCGGGTTGTTGACGCAGATGACCTGTTTCTTGGCCAAACATCTGCTCAACAAGAATCACCTTGTAACAAGGTGCGTTGCCATAGAGGAGGAGATACTCGTAAGAATCAAGAATTTCCGGTCTCAGACGTTACAATCTCTTCCAAATCCGGTTCATAACGTCTTCGTAAACTGCTGCTTTTATGGCGTGACCCTAGGGTATGAATTCTTTGTGAACCACACCTCTCCAGTCGAAGAACACCACCAACATTGTCTTTACGCGTGACTTCTGAATTTCCGTTTTTATCCTATTCTGGAGAAATTTTACCGTCCTAACCTAACCTGCTGATTGACACTTCCTCCTTATTCTACCAACTTAGCCCCATCAGGCTTAAAGTTAAATGAAAAAGGAAAGGGTATAGAATTGACTCCATTTTTGATATGCAGCAGACACTACTTGTTGTGTGATCACTGAACTCAAAAGGATCACGCAACAAATCTACCAGAAGGGGATCTTACAGATTTACAATCTTCCCACTACTTGTATCGAAAGAAGAGGGATGTGTTTGGGATAACAACGTGTAAATATATATTCTGATTTTGTTTCTTTTTATGCTACTAATCTCAACACTTAGTAAATGGAGTCTGTACGCTTCTTCTTATAGTATCTTGATACTGACTTTCGTGATCTATAACGTTTAGCTTCATAGAATTGGTAATTTAAAGATTTGCCTTATAGATGTTCTGTTATCTCATTTGTTGGAAATACTCATTGCAGTTCACACCTCGAAAAATTTGCTCCAACCTGTATCTTCTTAACCAAAGAAAATCTTATTTAAATGTATATGCAAATTTCTCGGTTGTAATAAAATAAGTTAGTATTTTAATGTAATATGAATCAGTGGAGCAGTGGAGTAAGGAGATTTAAGTACTCTAAAAGCAGATCTTTGGAGGCTGCCTAGACGTCTTGGATTTCCTAGGACAGTACCAATGTTCCACTACCTGTCCCGATACTTCTGAACACTTTTCGGGACATGTAAAAGTTCTCATTTTAAAAATATGAACACTAACTCCAAAAGCTTTTATATTTCAACATTACAAGGACTTACAGATAATTATTTACAACATTAGGAAAATTGTAAAATTCGTGTTTTGCGTTGATTGAATAAATGTTTATGCGAAGAGGATTTTTAGAGTAATGAACATTTATTGGACCCAAGAAAAAATCGCCTTAATGTGAAAACATTAAACAGTATGCATAGAAATCTCATTTTCATCACTGCTTACAATTTTATGATTATTTCAAAACAAAACAAGGAGCACTTAGAAAAATATTCAGTCCAAGAAATATCTGTATGTAATTTGTTTAGATACACTAAATGCCTTTTTCCATTTGTGAAATTAAATGGCAATGCGCATAATGTTAATGCACATAATGTAAGCATTTATTTGTGTGTTACACTAGTTACATTCCTGCATTTCTAGTTATGTTTTAAATATAGTATGTTTTCTAATATATACAAATATCTATGTGTAATTATTCCTACCAATATTTAGGAAACATTACTAAAAATTTGAAAAACTTTACCGAAACCTATTAGCTGTGGATTGGGAGATGCTGCAAAATATTAAGTATGTCAATCAAGCTGTGGATTTATTTTATGAAGTATTGTATCAAATATTTGATGATTGCATTCCTCGTAAAATAGTAACTAATAAAATCTACCCTACATGGTTTACCCCGAATATTATTAATAAAATTAAACGTAAAACGTATCATCTTAAAAAAAAGTCGTCTCAGTGTAGGCAACACCAGGTACCATGAAGAGCAATTTCGTCAACTGCGTAGGGAAATTAAAGCAGAAATAACTGCTGCTTATAAAGAGTTTTTAAGCAGCACAGAAGATAAATTAAGGAATAATCCGAAATTATTATGGTCCTTCATTAAAAATAAATCGCGTCACTTGTCTTCTGATCGCATACAGTACAATGGTCACGACCTTACTGATGATCGGGACATAGCTAAAGCATTCGGGCAACATTTTAGTTCAGTCTATGGCTTTTTAAGAGCGGACTATGACGTATCGAGAATGTCTCTAAATGATCGTTCCAGTACTCTTCTTGATATATTTTCACTACCTCTCATATCCGAAAAAGAAATAAAAGAAGCAGTAAGGAAGTTGAAATCGAAAACAGCAAGTGGACCAGATATGATCCCAACATACATTGTGAAAGGCTGTTCAGATATATTCTTACAACCTCTGAATATTATATTTAATTTATCTAAAAAAACATGTACCTTTCCTGAAAAATGGAAGGAGTCAGTTGTGTGTCCAATACCCGAAACAAACTCAGCTAGTAACATTGAACAGTTCCCACCAATTTCTATCTTATCTGCGTTTGCCAAGATGTATGAATATATACTGCATAAGCGAATAATGGATCATGTTAAACCTGCATTATCTGTCAGTCAACATGGATTTCTGAAGGGCAAATCTACTGTTTCAAATCTAGCACTAATAGCAGACTACATTTTGAAGGAACTTGACAAGCAAGGACAAGTAGATGTCATATATACTGATTTTTCTAAAGCATTTGACGTCATTGACCATGACATTCTCTTAAACAAACTGGCATCCTTTAACTTCTCGAAATCAATTCTGCAATATTTTGCTTCCTACCTTCAAAATCGTAACCAAACTGTACTATATCCTAATCATAAATCTCAGACCTTTCATGCAACATCTGGAGTCCCTCAAGGCTCGAATCTGGGACCTCTACTTTTCATTTTGTTGGTAAATGATCTTCCTGAGTGCTTTCAATTTTCTAAAAATCTACTCTTTGCTGATGACCTTAAAATATTCAACAGAATTGAAACGATTCAGGACTGTTTAGAACTTCAGAATGACTTACAAAATCTTGAAATTTGGTGTAAAAACAATAAATTTAAATTAAATGTTCGTAAATGTAGTTATTTAACATTCACTAGAAAAGAAAAATATAATCAATATAATTATTCAATATTAGGGGAAAAACTGAAAAAGCTTGATTTTATAAGGGATTTGGAAGTTATTTTTGATTCAAGATTATCCTTTATTCAACATATTGAAACTATTTGCAAAGAAACCTACAAAAATCTTGGATATATTTATCGAGTCAGTGAAGATTTCCAAAATGACCAAACTTTAATTGTGCTGTATTATGCATACGTCAGGTCGAAATTAGAATATTGTAGTAATATATGGAACCCTAATATACAGAAATACTCATTCTTGATTGAGCGTACTCAAAATAAGTTTTTAAGGCTTCTTACTCTTAAGAAAACAAAATTCTATCCAAAATTTGAAAGCTACATTAACCTTGTTGAAAATTTTAATTTTGAAACATTAGAACTCAGGAGAAGAAATATTGATTTATTTTTTTTACACAAACTCTATCATGGCAAAATAGACTGTCCTGATCTTAACGAACAAATACGTATTCAAGTACCATCCACTAAATTGCGTACTGCTTCGAAACATACATTCTTTTTTTTGTATGACAGCGAAAACAAACGTCTTAAGCAGATCTCCTATATGGAGAGTTAGTGCAACCTACAACAGGTTAGTTAAAGAAAATTTCAACCTGGATGTACTGGCAATGGATGTAAGTAATTTTAAGAAGTCTATTAATTCTGTAAGACAAATGTAATTATTACCAATAGCTTTATTAACCTATATAATCTGTACAAGGATATACTATTTAACACTGTAATTACGCCTGTGCCTGTTGTGTTATATGCCAATAAATCAAAATCAAAAACCCTATGCGAAACCCTTTTTCCATTCGTGAAATTAAATTGGCAGTGCAGATAATGTTAAATCCTGCATGTTACTTATTTGTGTGTTACACTAATTACATTCCTGCATTTCTAGTTATGTTTTAAGTATAGTATGTTTTCTAATATATACAAATATCTATGTCTAATTATTCCTACCAATATTTACGAAACATTACTAAAATACCCTAAAGTCCAAATATTTGAGCACACCATATACGATGTCCCAGTTTTTCGCTTTGAGAATCTTATCGACCTAGCTACAAACCACCCATGATACAAAAATAAAGTTTTCATAAACTACTAATAATAATATTTTGTTATTATTATTGTTTTGTTTTGTATTGTGAAAGATAAAATAGTTAGATTGGAAGTGATACATACACTTCATCAAGTTTTAATAGAGGAATATGGACAGAAATAGAACTATTTCTTAAGTCACAAAATCGAATTCATATCTGTTAAGAGAAATTACTATATCTTAATATTTATGCTCTGTGGGAATGGGAAGTTATTTTAATGTTATAGTACATTTACAGTTTCAATAGAGGAATTACGGAGGAGATAAAATCTATTCTTGGGACAATGAATGTTCATCAAAAACGTCAGAAGGGTCCGCACAAAAGAGCGAGGACAGAAAGCGAGCAAAAACGGCCCCGCGACAAAAGGGCCTGGGTCAGAAGGGCCCCGTGACAAAAGGGCCTCACGTCAAAAAAGCCTGAGATATAGCCTGAAAAATCTCAGAAGTATAAAAATAATTATTAGGTCTAAAATATTCTGTAGGCAATACCTGATGTATTTGTGTTGAAAGAACGTATATATGGAAAAAATGTAGGGTTAGTAAAAATATTACGACAGACCAGCAATAACGATATCCGTGGACGGAGGAAAAGTAAATATTGCAGATGGGTATTGATGTAAAACTGCATTGAATGGGGTATGGATATCATGGCAAATACTTTGGATTCCGCAATTTTTGATATTACACAATATTTCTTGAATGGAAAGGGGTAGGTTTGACACACCAATTTAGGTTAGAATCTTCTCACAGATGAGAAAAAGAACTATTTTTTTAAAAAATCTATCTTCATTCGTTTGCGAGATAGGGTGCTACGTTTGACATTTGTATCTAGTAAACCAAAGTATCTGGACAGGCAACTAGGCAGGGAGATGCAGGAAAGAAAAAGGTTGCAGGTGTGTGTTAATGAGAAAACTGCACTGAGTATGGGCATGGACATAATGGCAGCTATCTTGGATTCTGCCATATTGGATATCACATAATATTTTTAAATGAAAAAGAGTGTTTGGCACATCAATTTAGGCTTGAATTTTCCCATAAAGTAGAATATGTTTCATTTTTTACCAATCCTCATTCTTTTACGAGGTTGGTGTGCTATGTTTGATTTTTGTGTAATTGAGATAAGTATCAGGACAATCCAATAATAATGTGGCGGAGGAAAAGCAAATATTGCAAGTTGCAAAAACTGCATTGAATGGGGATGTGGACATTGCTGGTCACATAAATATTCAGATATTATTAAGCAAACTACTATATTCCCTCCAACGTTATTTTATCCCTCCAAGTTAATACAGTTAGTATTTAATAGCAAACACAATGATTTATAACTTCCTTTAACCATTCATGCATGGTTGTTACAATTTTCCTGGTATAGTGTGGGGAAATATTGCTCAACGCTGTACGTAATGCTTTTCTCAAACTTCCTTTCACGTAACTCGTACATATTGAATTACGTTGCACTTCGTTTCAAAGATTATCAATGGGGTTAAAGCCGGTACTGGGGGCGGTTCGCGCGCTTTTTGCAGTTTTAAAACAGTCATTTCTTTTAGTATCAATATGTTGATAAAACTGAAAGTCCTCCTCATTCTTAATTTTTTTGTACTTTGGTAAAGATGAGTCCTAAGAACATTAAAATATGTTTCTTTATCAGAACCTTTTCAATACACAGTAACTCTCCAACGTCTGGTGAACATACATATTCCAAACCATTACACTTCCTCCTCCGTATTTTACAGTAGGCTGGAAGTTCTTGATATTTATATATGTATTTACTTCCCGAAAAACTATTATTGTGCCATCATATTCTTGCAGGTTTAATTTAAATTCGTCGATAGAAAACACATTCCCACCAATTTTGGGGTTTATCTTCGAAAGCTCAAGAAAACTTAAGTATCTTATATTTCTTAATTTGGATAAAACACGGTTTCTTTCTAGCAATTCTACCATTATATCCTTCCCGTATTAACTCTACATGTTACAATACACTGATCAGACAAAACATTGTTACCACCCACTACTATTTGAACGAAGTCGTTGAGCTCTACTGAATATTCGGAACTGCACATTAAGAGCATTCTATTGCTTTATAGTCGAAAAGTAACAAATAACCACAAATATACTTACTATTAAAATATGTTATACTTACTATTAACATATGTGCTAACTTCCCAATATTTTACAAACGCAAGCAAACTAACAGAAACTGAAACTTTAAGAACACAGTGAAGCCCTTTTACTATTTGCCTGTCCCAATACTTTCTTCTACTAGAAACAAATGTCAAACGTAGCACACACCATCTCGTAAATGAATAGCAGTCGGTCAAAGATCGGTTCAGATTATCATTTGTATGAAGATTCTAGCCTAAAATTTATGTGACACAAATAGCCCTTTGTATTTAAAAATATTGTATAGTATATACTATGATGAATTCAAATTGGCTGACATGATCATTTAATGCAATTTTAACACCAATGCCAAACTGCAACATTTGCTTTTCCTTTGTCCACGTGTCTCTTTGTTACTGCCCTGTCATGATACTTTTTCTATTAGATACATATGTCAAATATCCTGTCTCATAAACGAATGACTATATGTAAAAAATGAGTTCACATTCTCATTTGTGGGAATATAAAGCCTAAATTCAAGTGTAAGATCATAACCTTTTCCATTAAAAAATTGTACGATCTGCAATATAGCGTAATTCAAGATGGCTTTCACGGTGTCCACACTCCAAATCAATGTAGTTTTTGCAATAATACCAATTGCAATATTTGATTTTCCTCCGTCCAAGTGTGTCGTTATTATTGTTCTCTCCCAATACTTTTGATTAACCCTGTATGGAGATCCACATGTATGTTCTTACAGCAAAATTAAACAAACGTTTTCAAGACAATATTATTCATATAATATTTGTTTGTATACTTTGATCCAGGTGCAGAAATGAAATTCTAAAACTAAGGGAACAATCATTAATAGATAAAGTCTGATTGGACTATGTCTCGAGAATACAAACTCAGAGAGACGCGGGTGAAAGCAAACTTTCATCGAGAACCGACTTAAGTGATAGCGATTGTTGCAGAGCAAACAGAACCAAACAAAATTAAGATCACCATTCAAGTTTCCTTTTTATTACTAATAACCGATGATATTCTTCGTTCTGTTGGACAAATACTTCTACTTACTAAGGGGACACTATCTCCTCGTGCATCTTTAATTTCCACTCCTGTTTTGATTTCAGGCTTTCTGGCCGTGGGAACAATTCTACCCAGGCCCTTTTAACTCGAGGTCTTTTGTCGCGGGCCCTTTTCTCGCGGGGTTCTTTTGACCTGGGCCTTTTTGACGATGGGCCTTTTGACGCTAGGTTGTTTTGATTCGGGCCTTTCTATCCTCCCATTTTGTCCAGGCCCTTTCAACATGGAATCATCAAAATCTCATTTCTCACTCTTTAGTATTTTTGCTCTGATACATGTCTACAGACAAATGAGCAGAGTCCAGTCTAAGACTTATGGAATAAAAATAAATATCGAGTTCTTAAATCTTTTACTTTCCATTTAATTTCCTTTATACCTATTATATTTTGGAAAATGCATTTGAGAATCATGTTTCTTAACATTTACAGACGAAAGTGGCACATAAGAACATTCGATCGTTCCGTTCAGAATGGTTGTAATATATAAACACAAAAACAAAAAAAGTTTAAAAAAAGAATCACAATAACAATATTGTGGTGCATTCAGTACATAAGGAAATCAAGTGCACTTTTGGTCATTTTGTTTATGTTTTAAGATCACCATCATCTTTCAGAGATTAAAAGATTCATATCCACCTACTTTAAGTAACTCATATAATGAAAAAAGAAAAAAAGTGTTAACTTGTCAATGTATTTAACAAGGATGTTATAAAATAGAGGATCTGCCCATACGTCTCTTCATCATATGAACTCAATGAAACCAGACAACAACCGAGCATCGTCTGAACCGGCACATCTGAGTGGCTACTCTCGTTTGCGCCATGATTGTTGACTGGAAACATTGCGATCTTAGTGGCGCTGAGAGGGCAGAGTAGGTGTGGCGAAGCTGTGACGTATGGCTTCACGATTTTGTTGTATGGGCAGATCCTCTATTTTATAACACCCTTGGTACTTAAGCTTCTCTTATGTCTCTTTTTCTCACATGTCTCTTTGGTAATTGAACTTGATTCCCCTCAGCTTTGAGGGCCGCATATAAAATATATGATCTATATAACTCACCGCATTTTGACCAAACTTGACATGAAGCATAAAGATAGACCTTTACTAGGTTAGTATGTATCTGAAATATTTTCCTGTGTGGGCCTTTGATAACCATTGGTCAATCTTGGTATAAAGCATAGACTTTCTTAATATGTTGACATATTTTACTATGTAGACCTTTGATTCCCATTGATCAAACTTGGTATAAAGCATAAAGATAGGCCTTTATTTGGTTAGTATATACGTGAAATATTTTCCTGTGTAGACCTTTGTTTTCAATAGACCAAACTTGGTATAAAGCATTAAGATAGACCTTTACTTGGTTAGTATGTACGTGAAATATTTTTCTCTGTAGGCCTTTGATTACCATAGATCAAACTTGACATAAAGCACAAAGATAGACTTTCTTAATATGCATGAGACATCTTTTCCTGTGTAGACATTTGATTCCCATTGACCAAACTTGGCATAACGCATAAAGATAGGCCTTTACTTGGTTAGTATGTACGTGAAATATTTTTCTCTGTAGGCCTTTGATTACCATAGATCAAACTTGACATAAAGCACAAAGATAGACTTTCTTAATATGCATGAGACATCTTTTCCTGTGTAGACATTTGATTCCCATTGACAAAACTTGGCATAAAGCATAAAGATAGGCCTTTACTTGGTTTGTGAAATATTTTCCTGTGTAGACCTTTGATTTACATTGATCGAACTTTTTACAAAGTATAAAGATAGGCTTTTACTTGGTTAGTATGTACGTGAAATATTTTCCAGTGTAGACCTTTGATTCCCAATTATTCGCCATCAAATTTCGGATTTTTAAAAGAGAATTCATTTGTTGCTATTTAGAAGAATAATTTAGGCGAAATTACATGAAAGAAAACTGTGAAACATTAAACAACTCCAGAGTATTATTATAATAAAGATTTTCTTTTACATTCCTAAAATCAATGAAGAGAGTTTTCTCTATCTCGTTCGAGGAACCCAATACTAGTTCATTTATTCTTAAGCTACTGGAATAAATTCATGAACCAATAAATGAAATAATTTATTAGAAAATAACTTGTTCCAAATATGTGTATTCCCAATATGCAGTTACAAATAACAAAATATAAAATGTTAAAACTATCGTATATTGATAGGAACGTCGAATCAGATACTAACATTGTATCATCTTTGATTCTTTTCTGTACATGGCACATTTAGAATTCATTACTACAGTTGTGTTAATAGTTAGTTTTCTGATAGTATCGTTATAAGGGGTCGGTTAGAATCTATCTCCTAATTGATGGCAGATGTGAGCCTTGAGGCTGGAATCCATTTTCATCAGCTACGTATTCTATTGTGTATGTCACTCCGTCTGGTCCTACATACGAATAACTTCCTCTTATAACTTGAATTTCGTTTTCTGATCCTTCATTTTTAAGCTCTCCTGTTTCTTGACGGGCAGATCCATCACTTAGTTGGTACCTAAGGGTAAGAAAGAAACGATAAGGTTTAGAAATATAAAGTGAGACAGAAGCATACGATATTAACAACAACCTTTATCAGAAAAGTTCCAGGATTTTTTTTTTTTTTCATTTTTGAGTTTGCAAGACTAAAAAGGAACAAACGTTTTTATGTTATCTGGTATATGTTCTTACTTGACATGACCTTGGCCATGTTTCCGCGCAAACTCACTAGATGTCAGAGTTGTGCTTAGTAACATACTGTTCGGGTTGTTATCGCATTAGTGAAGGTGACACAATGGATGCTGATTGTGAGCAAGGAAAAGTAATGCGTTAAACTCGGGAAAACTCCTAGTGAAATGTGGAACATGATTAAGCAAGCATATGGAGGCGAGGCACTTTCGAGAAGTCGTGTTTTCGAGTGGTACAAAAGTTTTTGTGAAGTCAGTGATTTAGTGCCAGACGATCCCAGAGCTAGCCGCCCGCCTGCAGCACACACCGATGCAAACGTGAAGCGTGTAAGAGAGTTATTGCAAGAAGACCGTTGTTAACTGTGCGCAATTCGTCCGCCGCCCTGATTTATGACATTCTCAGGACTGCATCACAATGCAAGATCCCATACTGCTTTATTTGTTACTGAGTATCTGGCCAGACCTTTTGTTATTGGCATCCCACATCCACTATATTCACCTGATCTCTCACCTTGTATTTTTTTCTTGATTCCGCGAGTAAAAAGGCAACTGAAAGGAAAGCTTCTTAAGATATAGCAGACAATGTCTTGATCCAACATCCAACAGGCTGAGACAAATGAGCTTACAAGCATCACAGTTGAAGATTTCCTTGTTTGCTTCCAAGACCTCCAGAAACGTTGGCAATTGTGTATAGATAGCCAAGGGGACTACTTTGATAAGAGCTAGGATTATTACTTGGTAAGTGCAACTTTTTATTTTTTTTACGACCTTTGTCCTGGAACTTTTCTATGGGTAATACTTGGTCATACACAAAGCATTCACACACTATTTCAAAGCCAAGATCATTTTAACTATTTACGAATAAATGATTGGCTTCGGGAAAAATAATGGGAAGAGGCATTTTTTTTCAAACTTTTGATATAATCAGAAAACAATCCAACATTCTCATACAATATAATGTGTCACACACCACGCAGCCCTCCCTGCCACGTACATGTAATTTTCACATCTAATTTACTTTCATATTGTTCTGTGATTCGATCCCAACCCATTTCTCCTAATAACTTAATATCGATGAATGTAGCCTTTGCCATTATTTTCCCCCGAACTATTCATATAAATATGCATACATATTTATCAATTTAAAAAGTGTGAAGTCTCTTAATATTGGAAAAATAACATGATAAGGTATTTTGGAAGCAAGTCATTCAGGGCCAATATATTTGAAAGTATACCAACTGAAAAATAAATAAAAATCATTTATGTTAGCCGCCAGCTGGAAATCAAATTCGGGAACTTCCTGTGCAGGAGCAAAAATACTAACCGTATACTAAGTTAGCCCAGATGCATTTTTATTAACCATTGATATAATTACCGTATTTATCCGTGTACGCCGCGCACCTTTTCTCTACAAAAACGAAGTCAAAAAACAGGGTGCGCGGCATACACGAGGAAATGTAGAATTGACTGAGCCACCAAGCATTTAAAATCACGGGGAGACTTTATTAACCTAATACTGGAATATTGTGAGTAATTTTACAAGAGTAGAAAAGTTTTAATATAAAATGACAAGTTACAGCTCATCTTTCCTCTTACATCTACATGATCGGCCGATCACAAAAATACTGTACATGTACTACCATCTATTGGCCAAGTCTTCCAGCATGCACTAGTTTCCAATAAGGATCAATGGATGGCTATTGCACCTGATGACAATTGACTAGCTTGCAGCGTACTTGGAAATTCTTACTATGGCCACTTTTGGCGCTCGGGCATCCTTTTGTAAATTCATGGCACTAGCAGTATTTGAAGCCCAGTCGGATTTGTTATTCTGTGAAGCAGGTACTATTAACATTCAAGTACCCCGTGTTACGTTGGTGAGTACCGATATACGGTACCATACACGAAAGTCTGTGATTTGTGTAGTCTTACGTGATGTTGTTAAATTGATGTGCGCTGCTTACACGAGTTTTTTTTTTTTTTTTTTTAATTTTAACGTTCCAGAAATTGGGGGTGCACGGCTTACACGGGGGCGCTGCATACACGCGTAAATACGGTATTTTTCCATTGCATATGCTTCAAGTTCTGTATTGGATTTCCAATGAGAATTTTTGAAAATCAAAATGAAATGAAATCTTTCAGTTTTACGTCCCACGGTTATGCCGACTAGACTATTTTTATGAGATATTGATGGTGAGAAATGAATGGAACAGTAGAATGAATAATGTGGGAGGAAATGGAAGAAACCCGAGAGAACCCGTGCACACGTGTCTGCCCACCACAAAGTTCACTTGGTACGAACTAGGATCGAACCAGAGACCCCATGCATTAGAGGTGAACGCTCTACCACTGAGCCACCGCGGCCTCCTAGTGGAAATATTGTCTCTTATATAAACACAAGTAGTGGTTCGGAGGCTATACTTAGCAACAGGTTTCGTCTCATATAATCTGAATGCTGGAAAAGAATATCAAATAAAAATATTCCGGACAAACCAAATCATTTGGGTTTATCTTAAACAGGTACAAAAAATCTGGCAGGGATAGAATTATTATGTTTTGTTAATATAAAGGTAACCATGAAAATTCTGTCGTTTTTTCTCCACCACCTTCAAACATCGATATGTCAGCTAAGACGTAGCTGGAAGATAAAAACTAGTCACCATCAGCATTGACGGTCTTCTGCCAACGTTCTGCAAGCACATGGATTCCATTGCAGTAGAACCTGGTGGGCCGTGAAGCGAAGAAGGGTATCAAGTGCATTTTACACCTTTATTAGGGATTTGCAGTGACGTCCTTTACTGTGATTGTCCAAGAGATGGAACAAGTGATAATCGGACGGTGTAATGTCTGGGGTATGGCGGATGCAATGATGTTTCCTATCCAAGGCGTAGAGTGGTGTCTCAGGTCATCCTATCCAAGTGGGGCTTAGTGATGTCCGGTAACAAGAGGACCCCTTTGCGATTTAGAAGTGCTGGCTCCAGAGTTTTAAGTTTTTCTTAAACACGGCTCCACTGCTGATAGTACACCGTTTCATTGATGCTCTGACCAGCTGGTAGCAGTTTCCGATGCACGATGCTGAAAGTAGTCCACCAAACACACAGGAGGATCTTCTGGTGAAGTACTGGTTTCGGCTGTTTCGACAATGGGATGCTAGCCAATGATGACTGCGCCACACAGTGGCCGGAAACTTGGAGAAAGCGGATACAAATAGTTTATTCCGAAATAATGAAAGTTGACGGATGTCTCTCTATTGTTCCATAAGTAACCAGTGGCGGCAGTTGGACGTTAAAAGTGGGGGGCAAGACATGATCTGAATATTTGTATATAAATGTTAGTTTTCCGGGTTGTTCCTAACACTTTGTTTGACGAAAGGTTCTATAACTAATAGGATACCGTACTATCTTTTACAGTTAAAATACAGTATATCTTATTTCATATTTTGACGTATATTTGACATATATTTCATAAATTGACAAGAGCAACGCAAGTAGATACTAGCCCTTTGTATTCTTAAACAACGAAAGTGTAACAAGAGATTTGATTCCTTGCTCATGAACATCTTAAAATTCTGTCTGGAAAATTGTGTGATCAGATTATTTTTTTTTAACAAATTTGCAAAACAAATAAATAGAAAGGATAATATTAATTATAGTAATGAATATTGATGTTTGTTTTGCAAGTTACATTGAAACTAGGGATTAATGAACAACTTAATTTTTAATTCCACACATGTTATTAAGTGTATGTTATTACTCTTAGAAAATGAAAGACATTAAATACTGGAATGTAATTTAGTTCAGGATTACGTTGTTTCGGTAAGATTAAAAGATTCATATCTTATATACTACTGCACTTCTTATATACTACTTATATACTTCTTATATACTACTGCACTGACGTGTAATATACAGTAGTTACACATGACATAGTTTATCACTGCAATATATATGAGGATTTCATTACAACTTTGATTAAGTAACGAAGGGCAATCCAAATCACGTAGAAGACAATATGCCTTTTCCTTTTGTAAGGCTCAGATAGCTGTCTCGGTTGCGACCACAACATTACTAATCAGGCATTTCCTGTTAGATGGGGCTGAGTCCTTCGGCTGCACTTGACTGAAGCTACTTCCAATGGTCAACTCAATAAACCTTATTTTGCAGATAATCAAAGATAAGCTTAGACTGCAGACCTACTAACATCAGCTAACTTTTCGGTAACACTAACAAAGCTATCATATAAATTATATGACAATGGATAATAAATAAATCTCTTCACTATACACACAGTATTTGAGTCTAATGACTACAGTACTATTTAATCGCTTTCAATGAACTCAGAAACGATATAAATGGTTAAAACATATCGTAATGTTTGGTTCAATTTTTTTACTGATTTTCCGGCTTTATTTTTTCATGTTTACATGCATTTCATGGACAGCGAAAATATTCCTATGTCCTGACTTTCCGGGTTTGGAAGCAGAACAGATACTTATAATCAGATATTAATACCGATTTCATAGGCGGCGAAGTTGACAAAATCGATTTCTGACCAGTTTTTTTTTTTTTTTTTTTTTCAGTTTCTGACCACTGTGCGCCGTGGAGCTTCGTACAGGACCCACTTCTTATCACATGTCAGCATCCTGTCCAGAAATGACCCCTTCCTCAGACGAGACAGCAAAGATACACAAGCGTCTGCTCGCGTTGCTTTCTGTCCTGGAGTCAATTATGTGGGAACCATCAATCCAACTTGCAGTAGATGTCTGCAAGGGCTGAGGCCAAACTCGGGCCTACAAAGCATATATCACTTCGGGCGCGGGCCTGGCTCGGGCAGTAAATTTTTTAATATCCAACTATATTCTCGAGCCTTTTCCGGCCTAACTTTGTAAATATACTCTACAACGATATTTATTAAACCGTTCTTTCTGGAGAATTTTTAAAGCACAACTGCAAAATTAAACCTCTAATTGCTAAAATAGAAATGCGACTTTGCGTTAATTATATAGTTTTTGTAATTAGGGCCTATTTGATTTTCACACGAGCTCAAGCCTAAATAATAAAACATATTTTGAACTTGGGTCGGGCCTCACATTATAAATTCACGGATAGCGCCGGGCCCGGGCTAAAAATTACGGCCTGTGCAGACCTCTAACTTGTTGTGCATTCCAAGTTGATGGAGGTGCTGCAGAATGGTTTCTCTACTCACATTGAATTGTAGTCCCAGTTCCTCACATGTTTGACCACTGTTCGCCTCAATTGCAGTCTGAAGATATTCATTTTGTACATGTGTTGGTCTTCCAACACATAGTGCGCCTTCGAATGTTTCACCACCGTCCTGAAATTTGTTAAACCACCGCTCCATTGTCCACGTATTCGGGACATCCTCACCAAAGGCCTGGCATATCTTCCGCTTCGCTGCAGCGGCGTTTGACCCCAGTTTGAACTCGTACAATATACACGCTCTTATGACGCTCTGTAGAGGTCCCATGTTCACTCTGCCCTTACGCAAGTTCACGGTATAACTAAACTACCACAACCACGTAGCATGTTTAATATATCCACACCAACAACTGAACTTCACCTTATCTCTATTTGCATTCAACTTACAGTGTGAGGACCAATTGAACACATACCTCCACAAAAGTGACAGAACTTTCTTGGTTACCTTTATATAATCCTACAAAAAATGTGTAGTGAGTCAAGAAATATGTGTAAGATATCCTACCAAATTAAAGGAACATATTAGAAATATGTTCATATCGATCTTGAGCTACAAACTTGCAATGGTAAACTATTCATACTCTGCGACACATTAAAAATAATACTTATGTATACGGTTTGACCTACATGACCTGCCAACCTAAGCCTCCTAGACTTCATGACCCTAACAATGTTGGGTAAACCGTATAAATTATGTAGTTCCTCGTTATGAAGTTTTCGCCATTCCCCATTCCCGTTCCTTTTGGGTCCGAATATTCGTTTCAGGATCTTGTTCCAAATACTTTCAGTCTATGTTCTTCTTTCAGAGTAAGCGACCATGTTTGGCAACTATATAAAACAACAGGCATGATTATTGTTTTATATATTTTAAGCTTCAAATTCCTCGACAGAATTCGCGACAACAAGAGATTTTGAACCGAATAATAACACGAATTCTCTGCTTTTAGTAGACATTTAATTTCTTCGTGAATATGATTTTCGTCTGTTAATACTGATTCTAGATACTTGAAAGTATCCACTTTATCAAAAGTATTATTTATGCATCTATTATTTGCTGTATTACGGTCCTGACGCACTTCCATGTATTTAGTTTTCTCTGCATTTACTTCTAAACTCATGTCCCTGCAAGCGTTTAATAAGATCTCTGCATTTCTTTCTATTGTTCCCCTGTCATCGCCTATTACATTTACATCATCAGCATATGCCATAACCTGGTGGATACCGTTCAACTTTAGGCCCTGGTTGCTATCTTTGATTTTCCATATAGGGTATTCGAGGACAAAGTTGAATAATAATGGCGACAACCCATCTCCTTGTTTCAGGACATTTTCGACGTGAAAGCTCGTAGACAGAAATTTTCCTACCCGGACTTTACTTTGGGATTCATTTAAAAATATCAATCTAATTAGCTTTCTCGGTATTCGAAGTTCTGTAAGAACGTTGTATAATGTTTCTCTCCTAACCGAGTCGTACGCCTTTATAAAAACAATAAATAGTTGATGTACCGGGGTATTGTATTCCCACTTCTTTTCGAGTATTTGGCGAATGGTAAATATTTGATTGATAGTTGATCGATTTCGTCTAAATCCGCACTGATAATCTCCAATAATTTCATTGTTAATATATATATATATATATATATATATATATATATATATATATATATATACAGAGAGAGAGAGAGAGAGAGAGAGAACAATTAAGTAGATTTGAAGAAATAAGTTAGACGTTACATGAGCAGACGGCTCTACCAAAGTTTTACAGATTTCTTACATTTTCAGGTTAGGTTAGATCTTAGAACCGTCATATATCCATCTCAAATGTCCACTACTATTGTGCGAAACAAAAATCCCCGTCGGCTATTTTTACTCAATTTGCATTCTTGTATTTTGCCGCCTTCCGCTTCAGTAAGTAGTTACACACACAATACTTTTACTACCACTCAAAATTCATTGCAATCTGTTGTGCACTGACAGAAATTACTTCTATTCACACTCTCATTCCTTCACGAAAATTGTTTCACATCGTATTTTATCTATAAGTTTTCTATTTGTGGTCTAGTCAAATCACTTCAAAAAAGGACCAAACCTAGACATTTACAGTAAAAAGATGAAACCTTCTGGAATTTGTTCGTGGTCTCTTCCTCATTAACCTCCAGAAAAAATATTTAAAAAATCCAGTTGCGGGATTCCGCCGGTTTGAATAAATAGTCTCCCATCTTGGATTTCTCACACGCACTTACACGGGAAGGTCCCACAAGGGAGGTTGCCACATAGCATATCTAATAGAGCATCATGAGAAATGAATTTGAGCAAAATTTAAGGTGCTATAGACCAGAAGGTTAGAAGCTAGTGGGCCTCAAAATTTGAATATCCAAAGAATTATATCATGGAATTATGTACGTTTAAAGTATATATCTTTAAAACCGTTAAAACAATCAAAACGAAAGTTGCACAACATAATGAGAACAAAATGCCCTATTGAAAACCGGGAACCGGTCAAAACCCCCACAGCCAAAACACCCACACTCAAGAAATGTCAAAACGCCCACACGATCGGTCATAACCCCCACACAAATGGACAAATCTCCCAAATACACGAACGGTCATAACCCCCACAGCCAAAACCCCCACACTGGTAATCGGTCATAACCTCCAACGGTCATAACTCCCACACAAATGGACAAAACAGCCACACATAGCAACGGTCACAATCCCCATATAAATGGACAAAACCCCCACACAAATGGACAAAACTCCCACATGCAGAAATTGTCACAACTGCCACACAAATGGAGAAAACCCCCACACAATCGGACAAATCTCCCACACTCTGAAATAATCCTGGTTGCATGTCTTGCCCTTGTACTTTTTAATAATATTTTTTATTCCACTTAAACTGATGTTGCAACTATTCTTCTTGCACTGTTTTCTAAAAACAGAAACAGTAAAATGGGCGAGAGCCGCAACAAAGACGTGCAATCACGATCATTTCAGAGTGTGGGGGATTTGTCCGATTGTGTGGGGGTTTTGTCCATTTGTGTGGCAGTTGTGACAATTTCTGCATGTGGGAGTTTTGACCATTTATGTGGAGGTTTTGTCCATTTATGTGGGGATTATGACCGTTGCTATGTGTGGCTGTTTTGTCCATTTGTGTGGGAGATTTGACCGATTTTGTGGGCGTTTTGACATTTCTTGAATGTGGGGGTTTTGGCTGTGGGGGTTTTGACCGTTCGTACGTTTGGGAGATTTGTCCATTTGTGTGGGAGTTATGACCGATCGTGTGGGCGTTTTGACATTTCTTGAGTGTGGGGGTTTTGGCTGTGGGGGTTTTGACCGTTCGTGCGTTTGGGAGATTTGTCCATTTGTGTGGGAGTTATGACCGATCGTGTGGGCGTTTTGACATTTCTTGAGTGTGGGGGTTTTGGCTGTGGGGGTTTTGACCTAGACCCTCGAAAACCACAAGCAGTGTTGCCATAGGTGAAGCAGTGGTGCCAACTCGGCATAAACATATTTTATTATAATAGCACCATATACAAGTGTGCACAGATTTAAAATGCACTATTATCACCAAACATAACAATGAAGCGTAGTGGTACAGTGTTGCACACTATTGGAGCCACATGTGCTGGAAATGTAACAATGGAGACGTCTGATATGTGGGAACAAAGGGCAATAAAAGAATGATTAGAAAAATGTGGCGATTTTGCAATATACTTCTGTAGTCCCGATGAACAAGCAGACAACTCGCGAAAACTAAAATGATACACGCGAGGAAAGAAACACGTGTTTTCTAATTCCGTAAACTGGTTCTCTATTATATCTTATCAGTATTTGGAAGAGTACTTTCTTAGTTTGGTCTTTCGTGATAAGTAATATATTCTTTTACTTCCTCTCCTACATAACATATAATTATGTTTGTACACCGTAATATTACCATATTCACATTGGAAATATAATTATTTTGTTACTACCTCATTTCGTTTCTAGTCGGATCGGTAGTGGTGTGGTCTAGAAGGCTAGACAACTGATATATTAGGTATCGCGGATTCCAATCCCGCCTCGAACATGTATTTGTTACATTTCATTGTTATCTTTCTCTTTTATAGTGACTCGAATCCCACTTTGCACTCCTATATAGCTTCGAAGCTGACACAGGGCGTAAAAATGGCATCACTCAATTTCGTTTTTCAAATGCATCAATATTTTGTGACGCTGCTGACATTTTGCTATGTTATATTATCTGTGTTATGTATTTGAATTAAATTTATAGTATGAGACCCAGATTCCTTTATTACCATCTGTTGCCACATATCAGACCTCTCCATTGTATACTTTCAGCATACGTAGCTCCAATAGTGTGTAACACTACCACTGCACTTCACTGTTATGTTTAGTGATAATAGTGAATTTAAAATCTGTGCACAGTTGTATATGGTGCTATTATAATAACATATTTTTATGCTGAGTTGGTAACACTGCTTCACCTATGGCAACACTGTTTGTGGTTTTTCGATAGGGCATTTTGTTCTCATTATATTGTGCAACTTTTGTTTTGATTGTTTTAACGGTTTTAAAGATATATACTTTAAACGTGCATAATTCCATGATATAATTCGGTATACGGACAAAATCTCGCGGCCGAAACATCGCCGCCCAAAATCTCGCCGGCCAAAACCTCGCGGGACAAAATCTCGCCGGGCCAAAACCTCGCGTGGCCAAAACCTCGCCGCCCAAAAACTCGCGGGACAAAACCTCGCCGGGCCAAAACCTCGCGTGGCCAAAACCTCGCCGCCCCAAACCTCGCGGGACAAAATCTCGCTGGGCCAAAACCTCGCCGCCCAAAACCTCGCGGGACAAAATCTCGCCGGGCCAAAACCTCGCGGCCCAAAATCTCGCCGTGCCAAAACCTCGCCGCGAATGAAACTTTTCTTTAAAATTTACCCAATGTGTTCCTAATATTTAATTCCACATTACAAATAATAATAATAATAATAATAATAATAATAATAATAATCATAATAATAATAATAATAATAATACAAAACATCGTGTGCGTGGGCTTTCTCGGGTTATTCCCGTTTCCTCCCACTTACTTTATTCTATCACTTCCTTCATCCTGCTGATCTACGTCTCCTTTAACCTATAGGACATAATCAGGGACGTTGTAAAAACTCATATATTGTTTCATATTTTCATAAATATTATTAGATTTTTGTTCAAATTTTAAGTTTCTGGATGTTCCAAAGTTTACGAAACTAACCTCGTTAGTTGTCTTTACTTTCCTTATGCAGACTTTCTTTCCCTATAACCAGTTTAAAAACATCCTGTCGCCCTACCTTCACATTGAAATCCTCTAATACAGAAATAGAATTTTCATATGGCATCGCGGGACTTGGTCAAATACCCGTGATACTTCTTCTGAAACAGCGTCTTTTATACCGTCATCCTTATCATCTGTTGGAACATTTACATTTTGGTCAGGCGAGATTTTGGCCTGCGAGGTTTTGGGTGGCGAGGTTTTGGCCAGGCGAGGTTTTGGCCCCGCGAGATTTTGGCCCGCGACGTTTTGGGCGGCGAGGTTTTGGTCAGGCGGGGTTTTGGCCCGGCGAGATTTTGTCCCGCGAGGTTTTGGGCGGCGAGGTTTTGGCCAGGCGAGGTTTCGGCCTGGCGAGATTTTGGGCCGCGAGGTTTTGGGAGGCGAGGTTTTGGCCAGGCGAGGTTTTGGTCCGCGAGGTTGTCGCTGCGAGGTTTTGTACCCAAACCATATAATTCTTTGGATATTCAAATTTTGAAGCCCCCCTAGCTCCTATCCTTCTGGTCCATAGCACCTTAAATTTTGCTCATGTTCATTTCTCATGATGCTCTATTAGATGTGCTATGTGGCAATCAGATTTTAGATACAACTTGTGGGACCCTCCCGTGTTAGTTTATGCTGCATGACTTCTAAACCAATTAACGTAGAAAGATCATTCTTTCTTCATTATACTTCTAATATTATAGGCAATGTAACAAGCTATTATCACTTTTCTTCGAGTAACCACTTTTGTATGACTTTAGGATAAAGTGAAAAAATGGGATCTGTATTAGGGGACATATTCTTTTTTTGCCTCATACAACTTAACACAGAAATATGAAGAACATGCTCGAATAAATGTTGGAAATTTCATAAGCTTTAAAACGATGTATATAGTGACAATACAGAGATGCGCAATAAAGCTTCAAACATCATCGGACTGCCCACATTTTTTTTTTTTTTTTTGAAACATAGGAATGAATCATTCAACACGAAGAAAAAGATATTTTAGTGATTTAAGACAGCTTTTGATTGCAATTTTCGATAAGTATTAACATGTTTGGAAGTCCGGCTAGTTTAATAAGTAGTTCGTAAACAGTGGTGTCGGCAGGGGTGTGTGCAAGAACCCTGAAAATAGACTTTCGCACTATATTTTTGTACGTGGGCCTATGTGTCCATTGAAATTAGTGTTTGAAATAAACGTTTAAAAAAAGATGAAATCTATTGAAATATGTTTTACTGAATTGTTATCTTGCAAAAAAAAATTCCAGTTGCGGGTGTTCCCTCTTTTTGAATAAATAGCCCTAGTTCAGTGCAATTACGACAAAAATCGATCAAACTTAAAAGTTTTTTCTTTTTTTTTTTTAGGATTAAACCTGTTAGAATACGTTCTATGTATTGATATTATGCTAAAACAGTCCCAAATTTTAGTTGTTGATTTTCCATAATTCTTGCGACCAATTATATGACCCGCATTGTTACAGCCGATAGATGAGCCATAGTGCGTTACATCGCGGAGAAGTTCAATGCAAGACAACAATGTCATGTCAGCATCCACGCAACTCGCAACTACCTGCTCACCATGGGGTACAGAAGCCATCGACCCACGCGAGATTATCTTTTCTAACAACACAACACAAGGGCGCAAAGGGGCACTGACTGTGACCGTGAAAATATGGGGAAAAATTGACTGGACAGTTTTACACTGGTACATGACGATGAACCGATAAGGGTGAGTCGCCAACCGCAAGAGGAAGTGGATCCATCGTGACAGCAGGTAGCACGGTGTTGGTAGTATTCTCATCTGGGGCATGTTTACATGGACTGAAATGGGTTCCTTAACACGTGTAACACAGTCCCTCACAAGCAAACGCTACCGCGATATTCTGGAAGACCATGTCATGTCATTTGCTCGGCTGCTACATCCAGGTGGTGACATTTTGCCGCAGGACAATGCGCCGGCCCACCGCTCTAGGATGGCAGCAAACTGGTTTGATGAGCACTCTTCTGGTCTGGCGACACGATCATCGGACCTCAATCCGATCTAACACATCTGGGACTCCATGGAACGACGCCTTCGGACCTGCAAGCTCTGTGGGAGACTTTGCAGCTGATATGGATTAAGATTCCACAACAACACTTCAGGTGCCTCGTGGAGTCCATGCCGTGGCGGGTAGCCTCCGTTATCAAAGCGAAAGGTGGTGTTACACGCTATTAGGTAGGTGTCTATAACACAACTGGTGATCAGCATATATTGTCTTCCTTTTTATAACTATAATATTTTTAATTTTAGCAGTTTAATAGATGTGCAGATTATAAAAGCTAGTGCGTATAGTGAAATAGTGAAAATCATGAAACAGGATATGATGGTATTTGCAGTAAATTGGATACAAAATACATCTAAAATAATTCCAGTAAGTATATTTTCCTTCATATTTAATAATTAGTCCCTTGTTTAAATCGTTTTTATTTTTTCCTAAATTTATATTTTCAAGTACTAATAGATAAAGCTTTCAGGTACACTGAATTTTTAGTGACCCGCAGGCAGTAGCCAATGGGGAGGTTCGGAGGGTCCGGACCCCCCTTCGAAACCAGAAATGAAAAAAGTAGGGAAGGATGAAACAGAAAAACGAGAAGAAGAAGAATCAGCGTTAATAATAAAAAGCTACAGCAAACTTTCTGTAATAGTGTGGACAATTTTTATCATACATTTTCGTCATGTTATTTCAGAAACAGTTTTCTACTGCTCTTTTAACTTGCCATTTGGAGCAGATAGTAATTGACGAAATAATAAAAAAACAAAAATTTATGTGGGAAGAAAGTTCTGTTAACATTTGATTCAACAGAGAAAGGAACGCAGATAATGGAACATATTTTAGAACATATAATTCGATATGCATTTTTTTGGATTTTGGAATAGCGGATTTGTACTTTTTGTAATAGTTGAAGTCAAAATGAAAGGAAAGTTACTACATTTGAATGAACAGAGGAAGGAACGTATATATTGTAGAATCTTTTTCAATACTTTTTTTTTATATATTCTTTTACTCTAGATTTGTTCAGAGTTTGTTATTAAAAGACTACTAACATATCCTCATTTTATTTTCCTAACAAACCAATATAAGTTGCCAGTAAAATAATTTAGATTGATCGACATTCTGGTGTGATAACTACAGTATTTCATGTCACGCTTCCTCCCCCTTCCCTCTCATTACGAAATCCTGGCTAGGTTCCTTTAAGTGATCATTTATTATATAACCTATAACCTTGATATTAGAAGTATAAGAAAGAAAGAGTGATACTTTTAGAACCCATAAGTAAAATCAAACATTAAAATTGTATCTAATTTTAAAGAAAACAGGGAAAAATAGTTCCTCGTATAAATTAATAGGCTTAAAACCAAAGATGCCTCAAATATGCGTCACCGTTAAAGAATAAATAACTTTTTTTTTATTTCTTTGGTGTCTCACTAGCAGTGTTGAATTCAGACTTTTGTACAAGGGGGGGGCAATAAAATTTAAGGAGTACCTAAAAAGAATCATTTCCAGATTTGGTCCGGCAAAGCTATTCTAACTAAAATTTTTCCAAACAATTTCCTTAGTCCCACCGGAATCATGAAAAGTACAAAACACAGAAAAACTTTCTTTAAAAAACAGTGTGGAAAACTCTCACATTACACCTCCATGTGAGAGACAATATTTTTTGACCTTTTGCCTTCCCCCATTGTTCCCATCAGTACGAGGGAGATTCCAGGCGGTTGGATATGTCACTGTGTGTTAAACCAATATTTGCTGCAGTTGGCTAACCAGCTCTGTTCTAAATTGCAATAGACCAGCAGGAATTTGTCGCAACAGAACTGTTATTGTCTGATCGATTGCAATAACCAATATATTGTCATTTTCCCCCAACTAACGTTGTAAAGAGTTTTTTTTTTTTTCACATGTCTTTCATTCCCATCCGGGGATGGGCGGCCCGCAGAAGGTTATGCCTTTTCTAGGGCCAGAGTTATATAACGACTATTGATGAGAAGAAAGGTAGAAAGTTGCAGGCTACTATGCAATGATGTGAACTAATTTCCAAATTTTTTTATTTAACTTCGAATTTATACGAGAATTCGGTTTGTTAAATAGAACAATTAGGTTCGGCAAAAAAATAAACTAATTTTAAAAAATCTTTGCTTTTAAGACTCTTTTTATTTCCGAAAAGGATTAAACAGACGAAACCAAATATTTCAAGACATGTGTATAGATATTCTAAGAGGGGTGCTCAGCCCCCTCTTGAACATGTCTGAATTCAACACTGCTGTAACGCACTACATCTTCAGAACGAGAAAAGGCCATAGACAATCATTAGCCTTGAGTTACAGGACTTTTGCAATGTCAGTAGTGTAGCCAATAATATGGATAGGGGTATACTGGAGCTGTAAACCGAAAATGGTTAAAAAAAAAAAAAAAAAAAGCAATTGCTAAACAGGTTTAAGGTACGGAATCAGTATTTTTGATATATCCGATAGCGTTTAATATTAGGACTGCCTGTTAAAAGATGTCGCCATGAATCTTTTTCAGGGTTGAGAACCAAATTAAGGGTAATTCGAATTAGGCGTCTGGCAGAAACAAAGCAGGAAGAAAAATACGTAAATAAACAAGTTACGCCTTTACAGAAATAATACTTTTTGTCTCTAATAAGATCACTGAAAAGAAGCTAATTTTACTGAAGACTCATGAACGAACACTCTAAATCTTGCTTTTATATTTACATTTTTCTCTTCTGAGCTGCTAACTGAAAGAAATGTTCCCCTATTATGGATAGAAAGAAATATTACTTATAATTAGCAAGTTTCGTGGTATTTAATTAACAAAGGCATATCTTCTATACTCAAGATGAACTTTCGGAGTAAAAGAATAGTATAAATTCTTCCCGTTTCCCGTAGACCACTTTTTACGGTTTTCTTATAATTGTTTGTACGTTTTCGTTAACGTTACCGAAGTAAATCACCAAAAAATAAAAATTTACAACGTTAGAGTGGTTTTATGGGGAACTGAAAAATCTTACCCATGACATTTATATGAGACACCTTCACAAAATTTTTGAGCACTTCCTGTAGGGCTACAATGATTAAATGTGGCATGATTGTAACCTTCCGGGATTAATACACAAGAAAACTGCCAAAAAAAGGTGAAAGGGCGAAGGAGATTACAATTAATGAACGATATCAAAACAAAAAAGTCATTCTCGAAAACGAAGAGGTTATCGGAAGATCGCGGAGCAAGGAAGCTTCTCAGTTGCGGCAAGTGACCTGCCAATACTGGCAGAATACCTATGATGATGATGATAACAATCGTTACTGTTAACCGTTTGTGGCTTGCTGGCTTTTTTTCTTTTTTGGTCTGACGAACTATCGCAAGAATAGAAATATAGACACAGATAATTATTATTAAACTACTGAGAACGTCGACTGAAAGTGCCACGTACCTTATTAACATGACGTGGCAACACCGCCAGTCTTAATGATAGCTCTGATTCGTCGAGAAATTGAGGCATATCAATCATGAATGAGAAACATTGTTCACCATTTCTCATGCACTATAGTACTCGATTCTGTTTGTGAGGATAGAAAAAGGACATTTACTCCAGATTCTGAGTTCCAGTCTTGAAGCATTAAAACAGGGCGGATCAGGAAAGGTGTAATTTTTCCTTGTTAAATAGCACGTTTAGACAAGGGAATCAAGTCCACATTTTTGTTATTTTGTACGTATTTTATCTTGAAAATCACAAGTTCCTTTCAAATGTTAAAAGATTCATGCTCGATCCTATTCCTATTTTTATTATCTACAGAGGTTTTGGCTGCTGTATGTACCATTACCCTGGGCTATCCTAATTCCAGGATTCTTTACTGTGATAACCGAGCTGACAAATAAGTTAAAATCTCTTATACTAATGTAAAATAATAGCCTAATATACTTTAGCCTAATAGCCTATTAGCTTAGTAGCCTAATAGTTAACTTTTTGATGTACTTATCGTTATCGAACTACTTTCGTAACTGGGCTTGATTTATCTCTGTTCTTAACGGGTCGAATGTGGAACCACGCCTCAATAGCTCTAACATTGTAAATTAGCAAATTTCCATTCTTTCCATTCTTGAAAGTTATATTATATGAAAGAAAGAATCATCTGTATCATAAGATGCACTGGATTATCTGAATATAATTTGGTGTTAACTTCTGAGACCCACGAACTACAGAAAATTGCGACTCTGAGACACACAGCTATGCCTGTCCGTATTTAGGAGACAGTTCGGAATATAAGTTTCTTTTGAAGGTACACCATACAGAAGACGAAAGAGAACTCATTGCATCATTTTATGTGTTACCAATCATCATCTGTCCATCTGCATATCCTTAGCACCATGTATAATAGAGTTCAGAGCGTACTTACACCTATATAGAAGTCAAAGTCCGCCCAGCTTTGGTGCTCTATTTTTTCTTATTATTTGTTTGATTTTTAGTTCAGCCTCCTTTTCAACACCGAGGTCATATAAGACGTGGACCAACAGCTTAACGTGGGATCTGAATCATATAAGTTCCGCCGGGAACCGAATCTAGGTCTCCTACGGGTACGCTAACCGCTTAGCCCTGTCTGGTGCTCTGTCCCGACGCGACTCCCACTTCCATGATGGTAGTTGATATCAAAATGATAATATTTTGCTACAATGTCTCTTGCCGCTATCCTATCCTATTTCCGGGGCCGCGGTGGCTCAGTGGTAGAGCGTTCACCTCTGGTGCATGGGGTCCCGGGTTCAAACCCTGCTCCCGCCAAGTGAACTTTGTGGTGGACAAACACCGTGTGCGTGGGTTTTCTCGGGGTTCTCCCGTTTCCTCCCACTTTCTGCATTCCACCGTTTCATTCATTTCTCATAATCACCGTCTCCTTTAGCCTAACCGGCATAACCGTGGGACGTAAAACTCAAAGATTTCATTTCATTTTCCTATCCTATTTCCATTACTGAGATTTTGGTCGCCACATGTGCTATTTCCTTGGGATATTCTAATTCCAGCGTTCTAACTGAAAAAATCAAGCTGCCATATATTGCTTCACCCGAAAAATAAAATAATAGAACATCTCTCTTGTTGTATGTAGCTCATAATAATTACCAATATTGACATTATACTGTAAATGAGACTCAGAATTATAAAGCAGATTGGATGGACCTCACGCGATCTTGGTACGATCCTTGCAATTTCTTCGTGCTAAAGTGACGTTGGCGGTGGTTAAGCGATTTGTATGTTACAAACTAGTGCTGTTGAAATCGGTTTTTCAAAAAACCGAAAACCGGTTTTTGAAAAAGTGGAATTTCATAAAACCGAAATGTCGGTTTTGAAAACGGCTTTTACGGTTTCGGTTTTGAAAACGGCTTTTGCGGTTTCAAAATGCGATTTTCGATATTCATAAAACCGGTTTTCTCAAAACCGAAAATCGCAAATGTCACAAAAATTCGACTGCACTAATATCAAGTAACGACGAGAAAACAGCAAATAATCTTTTCCCACTTCGGCTCACAGTTGCCTGATGGAGGGAAATTCCCCTTGGCGTAGGGGAAAAATGCTCAAAATTTGCAGAGGGGAAGGAAGGTATTTTCTTTTTAAATGTCTTAAAGTGTAGGGAAATTCTTGTTGAGAATGCTTTTACAATTGGCAGAATAAAAAACTAAGTTGCAATTTCTCACAAAGAGGCACGGCTATCGTTATTGCAAAGTAAAAAGATAAAGCATGATCGATGTTTCCTTCACGTATAAACTATTGCAGGTGTCTGGAACTTGCGATAAGAAACCAATCAACACTCGCAAAACCACAACATTCATATTTAACGGAGTGGCAACAAATCAACAATAAAATTGTGTATGACGATATAGATTTTCTTTCTTTCTTTTCTTTTCTTTTTTTTAAAGAAAGAGAGGTGGCGCTTTTTTGTTAAGAAATGAAAGAGTTTCAGTACTATTTTTAAAAACAAGGGGAAAGGGTAATAATAATATAAAAGATCTCAGTTTAAGTGGATGAGATTTCAAATTGAATTTCATGAGTTGCATGTTTAGTGATCTTAAATAGGGATATACCTTATTTTCTATCTAGCTTACGTTAGTGTTGCCATATTACCGATTTTAGCGTGTACCACCCGATTTTCAGGTTCTATATTAGTTCCCCGCTTAAACATATCTTAATCACGAAAAACCACCCGCTTTTGGGGATTGGTGAAAAATCTAAGACGACTTAGTTGATAAAGTGTTGGTATATTCAACGTAACCCGCTACACCTCTGACAATCTCAAGTGAAACTCTTATAGAAGTGAATGTACGTTTGTTAGCCAGGGCAGAACTCATTTTAAAGCAAAATGTACACTCTGGAAAACTCAGTTTCGTTTGAAAAGTAGGCCGCAGGGAAGCAAACTGGGCCCAACCTGATTATTATATATTTTGTAAACTAGACCAGGAGGAACACGAGTCTGAAGGAAATTTGACATTCCGAATTTCGGAACTCGAGATATTCGAACGTAAAGTGACCACGGAAGTAAACCGTCCCCCAACTGATTTTTATAAACTAGATCACGAGGAACACGAATCTGAAGGAGTTTTGACATTCCGACTTCCGGAACTCGAGACATTAAAACTTAAAGTTTAATATAGACGCAATGTATCTATATGAAAAAACAATATTCTCTATACGAAACATGCTATGTCCTGTGAAATATATAAAGGTAACCAAGAAAGTTCTGTCGCTTTTTGTGGAGGTCTATGTTCAATTTGCCTTCACACCGTGAGTTGAATGCGAATGGAGATAAGGCGAAGGTCAGTTTGTTGGTGTGGGTATATCCAACATTCTACCTGGTTGTGGTAGTTCAGTTACAACGTGAACTTGTGAAGACAGAGTGAATGTGGAACCTCCACAGAGCGTCATAAGGGCGTGCAAGCTGTACGAGTTCAAACTTGGATCAAACTACTGCCGCGGGGCGGAAGATATCTCAGGCCTTCAGTGATTACGCAGACACTGCAACGGTGGTTTAGCAAGTTTAAGAACGGTGACGAAATACTCACGAAAGACGTACCACGTGTCGGAAGACCAACACATGTACAAAAAATTAAGATCTTCAGGTAGCAATTGAGGCGAACAGTGGCCAGACATGTGAGAAACTGGGATTACAATTCAGTGTGAGTGGAGAAACGATTCGGCAGAACCTCCATTATCTTGGGAAGCACTACAAGTTGGGTCTATGGGTCCCTCATAATTTGACTCCGGGCCGGAAGGCTACGAGGGCAGTACACTTATAATAAATTATCGCATGGTATTCGAACTAAAACTTTCACATTCACAGTAGTGCATTTGAAATCCGCTAGGAAAGAAACTTATATACTGCTTATCATAAATATGAAAATGAAATAAAACGAAATTTGAAGTTATACCTTCCACAGTGTACAGAGAGCAAAATTATAAAATCTCTAATTTTATTCTTATTCCTATTATTACACTGTTCTAATATTATATAAAATAACCAAAATATGTCTTACCCAAATGAATAAGCACCTCTCCCATTGTATTCATTATTGAAAGAACTTATTCGAACTTCTTCTTGGGGAGTTGGCTTCGCTAGACAAACAGCGACGATAACAGCAAATATTAACAGCTGTAATCACAAAAATTTTAAATCCGTAATTGTAACTGTATTACGTATTTTCACAGACATGTAAAAAATACTGGAAATTCGGTAAACATGTAAAGAAAGAACACATATTTAACATTACCATTTTATAACAGAAATCTTTACCATACATCTAACAGTTTAGTTAACATTTTATGAAGTATATGTTTAAATGGGAACATGATAATCAAATTTATTGAAAACAAACTTTGTAAAATTGTTGCATAACACAAGTAAATTTCAGAAAATGAATAATGCATCTAGATACCTATGCAGAGACGTTTTCAGATTTGTACTAAGAGCTTTATTAACCCGTGATGCTAACTTCCGTACTTAGAAACAAGTTCCTGAAGTTAACATTGATTTATATCGATGGCCAGCTAAGACTTCCCAGCAGTGTTGCCCAAATACATTGCAAGAAATCTACTTAAGACAGATCCTTCTCTCTCAGATTGATTTCCCCAATTGTATTTGGACAACCCTACGGAGAAGTCGTACTTGGTCTTCTTCGATATAAATCGTTTTTAACTTCAGGAACTTGTAACTATTGTAAATACGGATGTTAGCATTAAGCGTTACTGAAGCTCTTAATATAATTCATGGGGCCCCTATAATTTAATATCCCCGATTATCCTCTACAAGCTAAAAGAGGAGGGGAAAGTTGCAGTTACTAATGATAGAAACAAGGGTTCATTTTGAATGACCAGAAATGGAGGGGATCATGGGTCGTGGTTCAAGATTTGTGAATGAGTCTGTGGGTCGTGGGTCAACGGGAGGAGGCCCACTGCGAACCACCACCCATCGTGACCCACTCTAATCCATTATGATCCACCCTCCTCAACGCTTGTACACAGCATTTTCTGAACACTGGTGAATTTGTCTATGATTTACTTTCAAGACCTCCATTTTTTTCTTCTTTTTTGATTTGTTTCTATTTATTTACCTGTGATGAGTATATCTAAGTGAAAAAAATAACTTTTAGACACTTTCGGATAATAGACTTTCATAAAAGCAATAGGACTTACTACTTGGCTTTTCGAACACAGTCCAATTTTACACTGTTTCTTTCTGTCTTTCTTTTATTTTTTTTCCCTTTACGCTAACCTACTTTACCTTGATTTCAAACTTTCAAATTTCATCCTTTTTCGACTGAATAGTATTTGTAATTCAACAAGGAAATAATTATATATTGTAATTACGTATATTGAAATTTATCATAATATGGCCGATCACGAACACCATTTTATATCATAAAGTTGAGATCCACCGATATTGTAACAGAGTGGTGTTTGAGCGATTAATTGTAGAAATTCCAACTGGAATTAGTAACAATTTCAGAGCCTTGTTTTATTACAAGTGTAAGCTCTTTATTCAGTTGAGAGCAGGGCGTGGATCATGGGTCAGAGTTGAAGAGGATGGGTTTTGATGGGTGATGGTTCAGAGTGGGTCATGATGGGTGGTGGGTCAGAATGGATCACGGTGGGTCATGGGTCAAGTTTTCATTGACTCACACCATATATGCCAAAGACATAACGATCCCTTCACAAATTCTCCTAATACAGTAGACTCACCATTGACCGACCTCACGGGGTCAGACCCTGATCAAAAGGCACTACGTCAGGTTATTACAGACTTCAAACTTACATGTTAAACAATAACTTGCAATATAATATTTGTTACGCAGTGTTGCAAAGTAAGTACGCTACAATATCACAAACATCGAGAAACAAACAAATTGTTGAAGTTTCTAGAACAGTTATAACGTAAGTGAGACGCAATATAATCCAGTTGAGGAAGTACTAACAAAGAGGAGCAAGAATTTCTGTCAAATTTCGTCGTACCTTTAATTCAATATTAGAAACAGCCTTCCTATTGGATAGAAAGCGTTTCAAAACGCTGTTTAATAGAGCACTAAAGCTTCAACCAGAAGGTTAGTGTGGTGCAGTGAAGTTCCCAGAATTTGAACTTGAATTTGTTTTAATGGCTCCAGACAAATTTGACTTAGGTCATGAATTTAGCAGTGGAGCGGATGCAGCGGACCGAGATCTGGAGGGAAGGAGCCTTTATCCAGAAGTTGATTGAAAACGGCTGAATATGATGATATATTTATTCATTGTTTGGGTTCCCCAATATTTTCTTCAAGTCGGCGCCTATGCTGGAGACCATGTATTTCGAACAAGTAGAAGCAGGATTACAAGGAATTGAATATTATTTGACTTTCTTCAAAGGACTTTATTTCGAAAAAGTATTTAGACAAACATCACATCTAATTACGTGAATGATTTTCAATAGATATAAAGATTATAATGTCGTTTACAGCAATTTGATATCTCAAACCGTTCGAGAGATGTGAAAAAATGCTATAGGCCTAATGTAAATTACTATATTCCTCAAAATGGTGTATTTGTGAAAAGTTTTTAAAACTGTTGTTGGTTTACTTTGCTTCCATAACACTAGTTTTGGGCAGGTTTAATTTCAACTAGCACTCGAAGTTACATAATTTTAAGCAGTGTTGCAAACTTAACTAGTATTTACCATATCTCCAAAACGGTTTGAGATTTAAAGTTCCTGTAATCTATATTATTACCTTTACCTATTTCGGAAACTGTCTCTGTGATTGGATTAGGTACTCATATAGATAGTTTCTTTTAAGTAGAGGCTCAAATTTCCAATCCCTTGTAATTCCCTTTTCATTCGAAAGTCATCACATCATTATCGTAGTATTAAACACTAAAGTACTTTCTATGTGCATTGACGCCTCCGTCTCACTTGCGTTATTTCTGATGCAGAAATCAGCAAGATTTGGATGTGATACTATTGCGTCCTTAGTTTGAAACACTGAATAAACTTTATTTCATTTACCTGAACATAATTATGTTGGTAAGTGTAAATGCTAATGCATAGTTTCCCAGAAAATTAAAAAAGAAAGTATTTTTTCAAACCTAAAAATTAATGATGCATGATAACCAATCCCATCGACTAAAATGAAGCTGTACCTCAAAGTGAGAATTTATATAAACAAGTTTTTCGTTACAATAGCATATTGATAAAACACGATATGGATAATGAAATATAACCCAAAGCTATGAGTAGCCTTTAAACGTATAACTTGTTTTTAACTACAATATTGTCTAATGATATATATTGGGTGTTCAGAACACAAAGGAATCAAGTCATATTACAAAAGTTTTGAGAAAAAGAGACATACAGTTTTATACGATTCACGTAAGTACATGGGAAAGTTAACACTGCTTCTTCTTTTTCCTTTTAGTTTTTACATTGAAAGATTTACTTATGAGTCATGAAATGTTTCGAGGTGAAGTCAAAAACATGGACATTTGGCAAAAGTGATGTAAATCGACTGGAAACTTTCGAAATCTGTGTGTGACTGAAGAAGAATGCAGAGAGTTGACTGCGTCGAGAGGAAAACGAATGAGATTTTGTTAGAAATGGTGGAGAGAAAAGAACAATTGTAGATATTATTAAGTAGAGGAAGAGAAATCGGTTGTGACATTGGGTAAGAAGGAACTGTATCATAAAGCACGTGCTAGAAGGTATGGTGGCAGGAAAGAGAAGGAGGGTACAAAGGAGACTACAATTACTGGACGATATTGAAACAGAAAAATCGTACATGAAGACGAATAGGTTAGCGGAACATCGGTGGAGCATGGAAGCTTCTCATTTGGGGCAAGTGACCTGACAATAATGGCAGAATATTTATGATGATGGTGATGATGATGGGAGTTGTTTACAATATCTGAACATGAATTTTTCAAGCTCTAGAAGAAGCTTCAGATAGAGATATGTCCAAAAATGAACAGAAATGTGGACTTGATTCCCTTACTTTACATTCACATGTTTTACATCGAGCTGAGGAAACTAAGATACTTGAGAGTGATTTTTTTTTTATGTTGCTAAATGTACATGTGTGTCGTGCGTCGTCAATAATAATTTATAGTGTTTATTTTGTTGAAACAAACTATTTGTTTATTTAACCTATGAACTGTATACGCACTGACACATAGAAATTATATTTACTTGTCTGTTTCTGATACTGACACACACATACTTATTACGTGATGCTGACACACATATACTACTCATAATCACTGTTATTTCAATTTCGTATTAGCATGAAAACAAACTGCACGTTTCGTTTAAACTCAAATTTCAGCTATGAGAAGTTAAGGTGCAATCTTTAATTCGCAACTAGGGATGCACGCGAGACGAGACGAGACGAGAAATAGAAAAGTCTCGTCTCGTCTCGCAGCCTCAAATGTGGTCTCGTCTCGCGTCTCGTCTCGCAAATGTGAAGTCTCGTCTCGCGTCTCGTATAAAATCTTGAGTCTCGTCTCGCGTCTCGCGCGAGACTTTCTCGCATGGTCTCGCAGTCTCGCGTATATTCTGGTCAAAATTTTGCAATGTGTTATTCTATGGCTGTTAATGAATGATGATGTGATATTCTGTCCGAAGGCAGGTATTTGACCTAAACGTCCCTTGGCAAGCTGAATCCTTGGTGGTTAGTCATTGCTTTCCATGGGATGAATGTTCATAACATCCTAAGGAGACGGAACCTAAAGTTCAACATGGTATCCGAACTTGTGTCCCCTCCGCTCCAAATTAAGAGAAAAGTTGTGCTGGAATTTGATTCCTGGACCATTAATTTTCGTCAAATTAACCTTTCCGGTACCCGGCCTTTTGGGCTATTTTTTAGACTTTCAGTCAAGCAGCTACTGCATCGTCACTATTTATCCTAGGATCATGGTTCATACCTCATTCTCTTCAGAATGAAGCTGGCTTTCAAGTGGTGCCACTTGCATGCTCATACCATACACCAGAAGCGGGAAAAATGATGTCAAAGGGAAAATTACGGAGGGAATTTTTTCTCGCACTTTGGGCCTCTCTGGAGCGGCCCTGTGTGAACGTACCCATCTAAAAAAAATCTGATAAATAGTACTTGGTATAATAAATGTGTGTGCCAAATTTCAAATTTCTATCTTGAATAGTTAGGGCGGAAGAAATTTTATCAGGAATTCCCACCATGCCCCAAATTACCGTAAAACACCATGATCTCAGGTAAAAAATTTCTTGAGACATCCCTAATTACCCTAGGGTCATGTTTCGCCCATCATTCTCTTCAGCTTAGAACTGCCTTTCAGGCGGTATGACTCATATGTCTCCATCATGTATCTAAGGCGGGAAAATCCCGAAAAAAGGGATTTTTGGGTCTAAATATCCTTTTTTTCAACTTTTAGCCCCTCTGGACCCCCATGTTTTAACGCAGAGATCTGAAACAATCTGATAAATACTATTAGGTGGGCTGAATGTTTATGCACAATTCCAATTTTCCAGGTGCAAAAGTAAGCCCGCCAAATATATATATATATATATATATATATATATATATATATATATATATATATATATATATATATAATATATATATATATATATATATATATATATATATATATATATATATATATATATATATATATATATATATATATATATATACCGACAATGTCCCATATTCCCGTATACAGAGGGAAATTTTTAAACATTCCCTGAGACATCCCTAATTACCCTAGGATCATGGTTTACACATCATTCTCTTCAGAATAGAACTGCCTTTCAGGCGGTACCATTCACTTGCCTTCATCATGTATCTAAGGCGAGAAAATCCTGTGAAAGTGATTTTTTGGTAAAAATTTCCCTTTTTCAACGTTTAGCCCCTTTGTACGCCCATGTTTTAACACAGAAGTACGAAAAAATCTCGTTAATACTCCTCGGTGGACTGAAAGTTTGTGCACAATTTCAATCTTCTAGGTGCAAAAATAAGCCCGCAAAAAGTAATACCGAAAATGTCCAAAATTCGCCTATACAGAAGTATATTTTCATAAAAATTCCCTGACAATTCCCTAATTACCCTAGGGTCATGTGTCGCACATCATTCTCTTCAGAATAGAACTGCCTTTCAGGCGGCCATTCACTTGTCTCCATCATGTATCTAAGGCGGGAAAATGAGGAAAAACGGGATTTTTTGGTAAAAGTATCCCTTTTTTCAACTTTTTGACCCTCTGGATCCCCCCCCTGTTTTAACGCAGAAATCTGAAAAATTCTGGTAAATACTACTCGGTGGACTGAATGTTTGTGCAAAATTTCAATCTTCTACGTGTAAAAATAAGCCCGCCCAAAAATAATGAACATAGTCCGGCCCCGCAATATTAAAAGAAAATATATATTTTAGAATTATGACGTCATCACATCCTATGTCTCGACGCAGGAAGGTGTGAAACCATACGTAAGGTCTTCTACAATGCCTCTGGACTTGAAAAAAAATACCGGACGAAAAATCTCAAATAGGAGAGTTATAACGCAATGTACCATGAAACTCCCCGTATGGTACAGATTGTACCATGGGATCCCCAAAGGGTTAATAGCATAATTTACAGCAAAAACAGCATAAATTGTTGCTGGATCCAACATTGTTTTCCAGCTTAGAGGTCTCCAGCAATATTTGGCTCTCCTAAAATATCGTCGCCACTATCAACACTTACACGTTTTGGTCGTTTCCTTGAAGGGTGATTTTCCATTATAAAGATGTTTTTATACCACCAAAAGAACTTGTAGACAACAAAAGAACTCCTCACAACACAATACGACCCATTCTTTTGGTTCGTTCGCGCTTGTAGCAATGTTGCATTATCGCATTTTATCAACTTTCGCTTTCAACTTATATAGTGTTGCCAGATCTAGAAAATAAAATTACTGACAGATATAGGGTCATTCCTACCATCTCGCATCAAACCTATAGGGCCATCCTACCAAACCAGTGTTTGAATTAAACTTCCGAAGTAGAGGGGGATGTTTTTGATAAATATATAGAAAGAAAATACTTATTCCTTGTAAAAATATCATGTTATTTCTGCGAGCCGTACCCGGGATAAACTTTGACGAGAGGGGACTTCCCCGCCATCCCCCAACATAAATCGCTAGTAGTAATGTGAAAAAGACAGAAACAACAGAAATATCACATTTTGCAGCAATAGGGAGTCTTATTCGCTTTTCAGACCAAAAAACAGAAGTTCATAAATTCGTGCGCGCCCGCGTGTATGTGTTTGCGTCGCAAAATAAAGTCCTAAATCCATGTTGTTGTAATAAATTTCCAATTTACAAAGCTTTTCTTTTTTAATGACGTTTAGAAACTAAAGAAGGCTTTAATTCTGAAAATCAACCTTGAATAATAATAAATCTCATAAAATGTCTATTGCCCCAATCACTTTTTTGTTCCTGGAGGCATTAACACTCAACTTAGAATATTCAATAAATGTAAAATCACTAAATATATAATTACATGTAATTCATAAATGTTGTGAGACTGCGAGAAGTCTCGCGAGACTTCTCGTGCGAGACTTAACTGAGTCTCGACTCGCGTCTCGTCTCGCATGGTTTAGTCTCGTCTCGCGTCTCGCATAAAATTTTCAGTCTCGCGTGCATCCCTATTCGCAACTTTAGAAAAATTGACTTTCAAGCCACTTCGTCGTGTTGTCTTCTGCTTTAAATTATGCTTAATTTCTCATTATGCATCCTTAAAAAAAATAGATCTTTGTTTTACTGAAGTTTCTTCTCAATTAACTCCCTTGCGTGAAGATGTCATTTTCCTATGTGTGTGTGCTGTAATACCAGGTTTTCGTTTATATTTAAGAGACTATATAAACCGTTATATAGGGTATAGTTATTGTGAATGCTCGAGGAGAACATTCACATTACTGTTATATATATATATATATATATATATATATATATATATATATATATACAGGGCCGCAACTAAGGGGGGGCAGGGGGGGCACGTGCCCCGGGCGCGTGGTTGGAGAGGGCGCCAGAAAGAAGATAGTATATCAATTGTTTTAAAAATCGCACCCTTTCCCTTGAGAAACTTATTCTAGAGGTTAAAAGAAATCAAAAGTTTACTTGGCCTTTTCCATGGGACCTCTTTTAGAGAGAGAGAGAGAGAGAGAGAGAGTCTCATCTAAATAGGTGTAATGTCATACATTAAAAACCTAATATTGCATTCATTTGTTCCCTTGGGCGACCACAGAGAATCCGCCCCCCTTTCCTTTTCCTACCACAAGGAGCTGTTTGTCTGTATAATTCCATTGAGTTGAGTTAATTTTAAGTTTAACGTCCCTTTCAGCAGCAAGGCTATATGAGACGTGGACCTACTGATTAACGTGGAATCCGAACCACATGAGCTCCCGCCAGGAATCGAACCCGGGTCTCCCACGCCAAAGGCGCGTACGCTAACTGCTTAGCCACGAAGAAGCTCTATAATTCCATTGAGAACAGCTCTGAAGTTTAAAACGCTGTTATCAATAGGGGCGGGGGCGAAAAGTTACTGATTTTTGTTGCTTGCTGGTGGTTGAAGAGTTTAGCTCAGACGCGCCCCTGTAATGTTTTTAAGCTAGAGGGCAGTTTTGTGGCGGAAAAGATAAGTTACACGCCTCGGTGTATTTAATTGTTTCTTGTACGCCTACCAAGGGATTTTGCGAGTGAAGGATGTATGAAGTTTTATCTATTAGTTTTGCTTGAGAGCTTTTCGAGGCATTTTGAATTGTTATCTATCAGTCCAACTTATGCTTTATTATGCTTTATTGTTAATTTCAATCATTGTTTTACATTAATCGTGTATAATGTATAATATTTACTATACATTAAATAATCTAAATATCTTGATCTATTTATTAATATTTTATGAAGCAATTTCTTTCATATTTAATGAACTTTCTAGTTAATGCACTGCAAAGAGAAATACTTTGCTCGAATCAGTTTTTTCTATCACTTGTGTGCACCTTAGAGGTGCATATATACAGAAAGAGAAAGTATACAGAAAGGTGCACAAAAGTACAGAAAGTGCTCAAGTTCGAGAGGTACACATAACAATATAGTGTGGAGTTCTTTTGTGCTTCATTGTTGATGGAAAGTTTTCTTCTTTTCTCCACATCAAAGGATTACACCGAAAAATTTACAGAAATAAGAATAAGCTTTTCATTGTTGCATTGTTATGTTCTCAATGATTTTGCATTATAAATATTTTTTAAAAAATATTAATATAGTATATGTTAAACTTGCAGTTAAATAGAATTTCCAAGAATTATGCTATATATTTTAAATTTTGCTTTATTTTCTAAAATTATGCTTTATTATTCTTTAAAATTAGTTTCTTCTGAACCCTTAGACAACCACACCCATGTTCAAGGTACCAACCATATGTCTAAATTGCTATTATGCTTTTTATGCTTTTGGGTTGCTCTATTTATAATATACCAGATATTTTCAAGTTTATTTTGTATTGTTTCTATATTTTTAAATGAAAGCTTATGTACAAAATTATTTTTGGGTTTATTAGAACTAAATGTTATTTCAATTATAACTTTATGATGTACTAGAAGTTTTCTAGTTTATTTTGTATTAGTTTCTTATTTTAATATGAAAGCGTATGTTCATAATTATTCTTCGGGTTATTAAAACTAAATGTGTTATTTCAATTAATAACTGTATAATGTGGCAGATATTTTCTAGTTCATTTTGTTTTGATTTCTTCATACAACATTAAAACAAAATGTATGTACAAAATTATTCTTAAAACTTGTGAGCACATAACGAATATAATATATTCTTGTGGTTAAAGTAAGTTTGATTAAAGTACTTAAAAATCGATATAACTGGTTTCATTAAGAATGTTATTTACAGTTGCAATCCATAAGTAAGTGATACTTTTCGACTAAACCTTGGGGGGGGGCGCCGAATTGTGTGTTTGCCCCGGGTGACAGAAACCCTAGTTGCGGGCCTGTATATATATATATATATATATATATATATGGAGTGTGGAAGATTTGAGCGAAAAAAAGGGAAGTTTGATGTTTTGAAATAATTTTATGCTGCTTCCGGTTGGCAACACTGACCTGAGATCTAAGACAAAAGTTTTCCTTTTTTTTCTTTTTTTTTCCCGATCTCGAATACCTTCTCGAAGTTGCCAATTGTTTATCGTCAGAACAAAGACATGTGTGTCGTAATTTCGTAATAGAATGCTCCCTTATGCCTGCTATCTACTGAGACAAAACATGATTTTTTTCTTTTCTGTTAGTAAAGTGCTGTTACCTAAGGAGAAATAGTAGAACTAACTATTCACTAAAAACTTTCATCTCCAGGATTAATACAATCCTGAATAAAGGATAAGTTTTCATGATATACTCATGGATGTCACTGGTATTTTGCAGCGGAGTATTTTACGACATCCACACAGATATAGTCGAGACGTTCTATTCGTCCCCAACCGGCTTCCTTTGTACTCAAGCAGAAAATTTGCCATAACCACCCTCATAAATAACACTCCAAATAAGCCATAAACGGCACGTGTTCGGTGTCGAAGTAATACGTTGTTGCCATCGTTAAACTTCTATTATCGATGGATACATTATATAACAACAACAACAACAACAACAATAACAATAACAATAATAATAATAATAATAATAATAATAATAATAATAATAATAATAATAATAATAATAATAATAATAATAATAATAATAATAATAATAATAATAAAACACAACAATCATTAAAGGAATTCAGTATAATAGTATGGACAGGGGTGGTCAAGGACGGATTTCTGGGAGTGGCAAAGAAAGATTGTATTTTTTTCTCATCAGGCTTCTGCGGCATTGCCTTGCGGGGTGGAGGACAGGGGCGAACTACTTAACATGTTTGGTTCGTACAAGCGTTATCGTTATGGAAGTTACATAATATTAACAATATGCTATATTTAAGAGTAATATAAGCACATATCATGAAACTAATGATTGATTTCTTTTTTCTTTTCATTACAACGAATTCAAATTAAATTAAATATTTCAGTTTAACGCCCCAGAATTATGCCCTCCAAGCTAAAGGAGACGGAAGGAGGATGCAATGAAAACAAAAGTAACGAAAAAAAGAACTAGATAAATCTGTCTTTCTGCGAAGACTACTGAAGAACAGTAAGCAAGAGGGTGAAAATTGCAACATCGCTTTCTTTTTCAGCAGGTCAACTGGCAGGCCACCCTCAACTGGAAGGACATGTTGAATTATCCCTCCCATGTAACAAAGAAACACGCGGTTTCCTTCAATTGTGTTCCGCTTCCTTTGTAGCCGCGTGGGGATGGTTCGAGCGATTTTACTATATCACTGGAACGCAAGGCCTTAATCGCGGTTTTCTCTGATAAAATAATTGTATCTGGAGTCCTTGTCTTTCAGTTATATAAAATGTTAGTAAGGTTAGCCTCGAATATAGTTTACTCCCACTTACAGACGAAAGTATATGATAGGTATTAATAAACAAATACCTTGTGTGCACATTAAGGCTGAATCTTTTACTTCTATAAATTCGTACATTTCCTGATTTCCAACTATCTTTCGTTGCATCTCCAATCAATCAGACCTCTGGCCAGAGAGAAGGCCGAATGGGAATGAAATGCTTTATGTATGTATGTGCAAATTCACATTTCAATTTTGCTATTCTTGAAGAGAGTAAAATTATATATTTATGTTGTGATTATAAAACATGCAAGTGTAAAACGTTCTGTATGTATTTTTTCATGTGCAATAATAGTAAAACTATATAAGTCTTAGAATGTGAGACTGTGAACGGGAAACTTTCATATGAGGTAATTTATTTCACTATATGATTCATTCAGGAAATAAATCCTTATGTTCTTAATTCATATAAATGAATCATGAATGAATGTTATGCCAAGTTCATGGTGTCTGATTTATCAAATGTGACTAGGGACTACCAACCCATAATTAAAAGGAAAAAAGTTCTAAATTGATAGTTTATTAACTCTGATACAAACTCCTTTGTATATATTTTGGTAAACTATGTGTTAGTAGGGTCGCGGTGGCTCATTGGTAGAGTGTTCCCCTCTGGCGCACGAGGACCTTGGTTCGATCCCAGCTCTCGCCACGTGACCTTCGTGATGGACAAATACCGTGTGCGTAGGTTTTCTCGCAGGTCTTCCGTCTCCCACTTATTTCATTCATTACCCATCATCACCGACTCTTTAGCCTAGCCGCCATGTGCGTGAGGTATAAAACTTAAGATTTCATTTATTCTCATTTTTCTCTTTATTTTCTTTCTTTCTTTCTTTCTTTCTTTCTTTCTTTCTTTCTTTCTTTCTTTCTTTCATTCTTTCTTTCTTTCTTTGTGTCATTATTCAATACCTAGGTTATGTGAAACGAGTTTTTTTTAATTGACTGATTGCATTTGAGTTTAGCATCCTGTTAAATGTCACGAGTTTCCCACGCTGATGACGTGTACGTCAACCAAGCTTAGTGTCTCTCAATTTCAAGTGTGCCCTAGAAAATTATGTGAAACGTACTTCGGCTCCAGCTCCGTCACCCTCTTATGGAGGAAATTCTCCATTTGCTTAGGGGAAAAAAGTCGTTTGTCTTGACGAGTGAAGATCGTAGGCTACTTAGAATGGCTAACAAGACAGTGCACAGCGAAGTCCGTGAAATAATTCATTGTGGCAACGCTTCCGCATCCAACAATTCAAAGATCTCGGCCGCAGCAACTTGTTCGTCCTCTTTCGACACAGCGACAGCAGCGCCAGGAAGGGCAGACTTGAAATAGAAAGACTCTAGCTCCTTAACCGCGAACGGGCTTGAATCCGGTGCAGTTAACGAGTACACAGATCATAATCCCAGGACAACCACCAGGTCACAGTATAAACCATTCCTACCATACTATCTCACGTTCAAGGGTATTGAATTACAGGACCATCCTACTGACTATCTCTCTATTTAGGACTAGAAATTAGGAATGTAGTGACAAGAAATAGATTGAGAACTAGGATTAGGGATTCAGTAATTATAGCTTCATTACACAGATATTCCGTTGTGTATATCAAGTAATATTCCTCTGCTGTAAGATACACATTCCAGGTGAAGGATGCCATTCGAATTTTAGAGGAACGCCTAAAAGATAATTAGTAGAGTTATGAATAAAGGAACGCGGAAATTGAGATTTATATAGTTAAAAGTAACCAAGAATATTCTGTCGCTTTTGTACCCACCACTTTCGAATATCGATATGTCACTTAAGACGTATCTGGAAGGTCAAAAATAATACCCATCAGCATCGATTACCTTCTGCCAACTCTCTGAAAAGCCAGCGGTAGACCTTGGTGGTCCGTGAAGCGAAGAAGGTATCAAGAGCATTTTGCACCTCTACTAGGGATTTCAACTGGCGTCCTCTAAGGTGATTGTCCAAGAATGAAACAGATGATAATTGGACGGTGCAATGTTCGAGGAGCATGGCGGATGCAATAGCGTTTCCCATCCAAGGCATAGAATGGTGTCCCGGGTCATCCTAGCCAAATGAGCTTAGCGTTGTTCTGTAATAGAAGGACCCCTTTGCGATTCAGAAGTACTGGCTCCAGCATTCTGAGTTTTTCTTGAACACGGCTCAACTGCTCACAGTACATAGTTGCATTGATGCTCTGACCAGTTCTCGATGCACAATGACACGAGCAGTCCACTTATCACAGTAGAGGACCTTCTTCTAGTGCAGTACGGGTTTCGGCTGTTTTGGAACCGGTTCATATAACGTTAACCAGTGATGACAAGCCGTGGAGCTTCGTACAGGACCCACTTCTCATCACCTGTCAACACTAGCGTGCGCAGGACATTGGGAATGTGGGTGCAAGATCTAAAGTACCACCATATGGAATGTCGTCCTCCCCCACTTTCCCCTAAGAAAAGATAGCGTCATTGCACCCGGCGCTGCGTCGGCGACGCACGGCACACATGCAGACGGGAATTAATTTACACGTAATCTCTTCTCAGTTTGTAATAATTCTACATAAAATAAAGTTTGTCTAATGAGTTGCCAAGGCACCCATGGCATCCACGTTGCGCACGCCTGTGCCTGTCAACACCCTGTCCAGAAATTGACCCTTTTTCAGACGAGACATCAAAGAAACACAGGTATCTGCTCATGTTGCCTTCTAGTTCGAAGTCAAATCATGTGAGACCTAACTTGTAGTGCTTCCCAAGTTGATGGAGGTGCTGGCGAATGGTTTCTCCACTCACACTGAATTGTAGTCCCAGTTCCTCACATGTCTGGCCACTGTTAGAATCAATTGCTGCCTGAAGACCTTAATTTTCTACATGTGTTGCTCTTCCGGTACATAGTGCGTCTTCGGGTGTTTCGTCAGCGTCCTTAAATTTGTTAAACCACCCTTGCACTGTCTGCGTAGTCACGTCACTCTCATTAAAGACCTGGCATATCTTCCAGTTTGAACTCGTACAGCATACACGACCTTATGACGCTCTGTGGAGGTCTCATGTTCAGTTCGTAGTTCAGGTGTAACCGAATTGCCACAAGCAGGTAGTAAGTTGGATATACTCACACGAAAAACTGACCTTCGCCTTATCTCGATTTGCATTGTGAAATTCTACTTGAACACAAACCTCCAAAAACAGTGACAGAACTCTCTTGGTTACCTTTATATAAACATAGCATGTGCTGTTAGTAACACTTCAGTTTAGAATGGTGAACGCAAGCTATGAAGATTTAAATATTAACATCTGTATTCTTAAATTTGCAGTGATCATCGAAACCTTTCATTTTCTAAGAATAATAATTTAGCAAAGGTATCACAGCTACCTAAAAATGTATCCTGTGCATCAGATAGATGCACTTATATTGTAATTTTCAACCTGCAGATTGCCTTCCAAGGTTATCATAAATATTTATTTACTGACGGGCATTGCCTTCCAGGGATATCATAAATATTTAGCAACTGCCAAACGTTGCTTTCCAAAGATGTCATAAATAGGTAGTAACTTTCAGACATTGCCTTCCAAGGATATCATAAATGTTCAGTAACTGATAGACATTGTCGTCCAATTATATCAAAAATATCTAGTAACTGATAGACATTACCTTTCAAGGAAATCATAAATATCTAGTAACTTATATTGAAACTTTGAATTAGTTTTAATTTATTGTTATGAGAAAAGCTATACGCGATATATTTAACATTTATACCAAGTAACGAACAACATATGTTACCTGGAATCTTTCACGAAAATAATTTTGTCAACGTATGTAATTACTGACAACATTTACATGAGAAGTGCTGTCGTTTGTTGTTCCTATGTTCCCCTTTGTTTATGTCTATATTTCGTTCCTTGTAACCACTTCTAAATAATTTACGCTACATTTTATTATTACTCTTAAACGTCATGTCCGTTTAATATAAAAGAAAAATGTAAAAGTCATGGTTAACCAACTGTACACAAAACAATTCGAATGCATGTTACTAAAATAACTCCTAATCATTTCGTTTCAGGTAGTTGATTGAACGACTACCATTTTAACACACTACTTCAAAGCGTGATAGGATGGAAGTAGCACAAGATATGTGACAAAATTTAACACAACTCAGGTGACACAGATATGATGTGATAAATTACAAGTAACACAATCATTTTTACTGGGTATATGTTCACAGAACATTGTACATTACTATAAAATTTAAAGACTACAGGATTAGGCTATCCTTTACTCCTTAAGAGTAAAGTTTAACCAAATTTGATGGGGCCGATGATGCTTCGCTTAAACTGAAATAAAGCTTTTTGATATAAGTATCGTATATTTGAAATATCTTCAACATGGAGAAGTGATGTTGCAACATACGATGCCTTCTTCAAAACTGAACATTAGAACTGAACATTGTTAAACTAAAGCTATACAATATCCTCGGCATTCCGGTGGCAAAGCCCCCTTTTTTGTTTTGTTTTTTTGCGCGATTGGGTTAATCTAGCAAATCGGTTAATCGGGATTCACTTAAACGGGAATGTAATCAGTGTCTCTTCCAGACATGTTTTAGGGAGCACTGCTTCCTCCCCGGGTGCTCCCTAAAACATGTCTGGAAGAGACACACAAATTGCAGCAACTCATCACTACTGCTGTGACAGACATTGACGGAAACATTCTAGTGAACATACGGACGGAACTGGATTACCATTTGGGTGTGTGTCGGTTGGCCAAAGGCACACACATTGAACATTTGTAGAACGTACCAGAAACTTGGTGAGTGTATACAAATCAGAATTGTTTTCTTCAAACATGCTTAGAATGATTACGAAAGAAAACACTAAGAAAATACTTACCAATCAGAAATTGTTTCAAGTAATCAATTTGAATTATGTGACAACCTGAATTAGGTTAATAGCCAATTGGCAAATCAAAATTCAAGACAAAATTTTAGTTGTCATTCCATTACTTACCGTTTTCATACTTCTTCAAAAACACTTAAATTCTTAATATTCGAAGTCGGAGACGAAAAAGTACACTACTGTTTTTTATAACGTAAAAAGAAAGTTTAGCAAAACGTTAAGTAATTACGCGAAAGTGTGAAAGAAGATAAAAATTGCGTATTTAAAGAAGTGTTTAAATGGGTGAGAGTATTTATATGCCAAATTGTCTGGCTAGTTTTCAAGGCTTGCCTCTTCCAATCCCATTGTCAACTGGTCAAACGGGTTCTTCTGGGAGCTTCTTCGCTGAGAAGCGACTCAGAATGTCCCAATGGGTCAGGGACGAACAGTATTTCATAGTAACAAAAGAGTTGAGTCTAGCACGTGAATGCATATATGAATATGTAATTTATGATATAACATAATTGTGCGGGTATGTGGTAAACGTGAAAAAAATCCACAAAAGGAAACTTCTAGAAATGTATTACACACGAATATGTTGTGCGGTCTTGCATAGATTGATAATATATGTTTGAAATATTAATTAAAGCAAAATCTTTTATCCCATAGAAATTGAAAAATGGAAGATATATAAAGGAAATATACTTCTAAAATGAATCGTGAATTTTGACGAGATATGTATTGAGGTATGGGAAATATAAAGCAAATGCAACAAAATTCATTCGTATGAACACATTTTCTTTCTTTTTTGTGCATAAATCACACATCTGGGTTCTGACAAACCCTGTGGATCTTTGATGATTTTATTTTAAGATTTTGAAAGCAATCAATAGAACTGTCTGACTGGAATGAATATGTGTTAATGTAAAAAGATATCAGACATGGAGTTTTTTTTCTAGAGCAGTCATGTCTAGGGCTCTCAGACGTCCAGAATTACACAATGTATGCTTCTCTCTCCAAAATTATTCAAAACTCTAAATGTCCCAGTTTTTCTATAAAACATAAGTTAATATTATTCGTGGTAAATTTTAAAAAAATTGCTTTTATTATTCATCGATACTCAACTAACAGGAATTATGTGTTTTTATTATTCATCGATACTCAACTAACAGAAATAATCTGCTTTTATTATTCATCGATACTCAAATAACAGAAATAATCTTCTTTTATTATTCATCGATATTCAATTGATAGGAATAATCTACTTTTATTATTCATCCATACTCAAATAACAGGAATAATCTTCTTTTATTATTCATCGATATTCAATTGATAGGAATAATCTACTTTTATTATTCATCGATACTCAAATAACAGGAATAATCTTCTTTTATTATTCATCGATATTCAATTGATAGGAATAATCTACTTTTATTATTCATCGATACTCAAATAACAGAAATAATCTTCTTTTATTATTCATCGATATTCAATTGATAGGAATAATCTACTTTTATTATTCATCGATACTCAAATTACAGGAATAATCTTCTTTTATTATTCATCGATATTCAATTGATAGGAATAATCTACTTTTATTATTCATCGATATTGAACCGATAAGAATAATCTGCTTTTATTGTTATTTGATATTCAACTGATAAGATTAATACTCTTTTAATATTCATCGATACTCAACTAATATGAATAATGTGCTTTTATTATTCACCAATATTCAACCGATAGGAAAATCTACTCTGTCACTCATTTTTAGTGCGTGACCTGGAATTCGAATAACTCTGATATTTCAGCAAAAAAAAAAAAAAAAAAGCCTAACTAAGAATATATTATAAAGTTTTATAGGCTGTCTCGGTTTCTTTTAAGTCTATAACTCAGGGAACCCTAGCCATCTGAATCTCTAGCTTAGAGGATTGAAAGTGTATCTATTATCATTGATGCTTGATTCCAAATTAACACCAACTGTACTCCAGTAGACACACATAAGCAGACAGACTGCTTGTAACACAGTAGCATGCATTTGAGAATAAAAAATAGAAATTATGAATGTTTTTCAAAAGCTGAGTATAGAAGCTAAATTTACATTATTTTTTCTAAGTCTCATTCATTACTCTGGTAAAAAAATAATTGACAGTGTGACCTGAAATTCCGTGGTCTAATTCCTACAAACCGCAGTGTGTAGTTGCACGGTATAGACGTAGCCGCATGGTGTACCGTTAGTGTCTATGCACACTCTAGCAAGACGATTTAATTATTTTATGTCTTCTTCAATTGTGTTATCTATAATCTTTCAATTTATTGAAATCACATTTTATCTTACTTTTTTTTTAATTATATTTAAAACCCAGTAATATGAGCATGTGACAATACTATAGTGAGAATATGGGTAAACTTTCATTACGAATATGAACACGCATGTGAAAGTTCTGCTTTAATTACCTTCGTGCACAACCATATTAGAAGTTCTAGCTACATCCAGGTTAGAAGGTTATGGAAAATGACTATATTTATGCATTAACTTTATAAATATAAACATTTCTTTTTATTGTGCTTGAAAGACATTTTTACAATTTTTCGATGAACTTTCAGTTTGCTCTCTGGCTGATAAAGCTATCAGAATTAAATATAACGTTAACTCCTACTAGTATCAAACGATATGGTAGAACACATAAAAATTTTTAGGAACTTATATGTGCTGGTGTTCTACCAAACGTATCAGGAACTTACCAGAAGATCGTAAACTTATCCTTAATCTAGCATAGAATTATACACAACACTATATCATTTGTTAATTGAATACCAATGAATATTCTACGTTATAAGTACGGTACTCTATAATTTTATTCTTCGTTACATCATAGGAGCAGTGTGACCACCAGCAAAAACGTTTCGTACTAATCTATGCAGAAAAAAGGTACTATATATGGGGGAAAAGTACTAAAATTTTATCTGCTCACGTTTCACCCTATTATCACATTTTACGATATTAATATCTTATTAGATTTCCGGCAGCTCTCCCTCCCCTGTGGGTGGGGGACTGACCCCCACATTTTTGAAAGAACTGCAATTTTAATTATTTTACAGTGAAAATTCGATACAAACCTTTCAAACTACATACACCCTCCCAATTTTGACTTTACACCCCCCAGACTAAAAATTCTGGTGGAATTTCTGCTTAATTCCCATATTAGAATTTCCTGTAAAACCACTAAATAACACAGGTATGACAAATATAGAGGATGTCCGGAGAAAACAACAAGTATCATAAAATAGGCTTTTTAAGAAAATCGTGTTTTTAAAGGGAGGATCACCAAATATGTAATATTTTTTATTGTGATCATTTATAAGGTGGAGGAAGCGACCGGACGGCACATATGTCATACTTCCACTCTTGTAAATACTACTGTTGAAAAGAAAGAGACAGAAAAAAGTTACCAGAACAGTGAAATTTCCGTACATTACCAAATTTTTATGAAATTCCTTTTTCTCTCCCAAATGTAAAATTTATTTATGAAGAATAAGAGAAGGAGAAAAGTACTAGATTTGTTGGTGAACGTACTAGAACACTAAAATATTATAGAAGGCATAAGATGTAGTACGAAGGTACTAGTGGTGGTCATATTACATAGGAGCAAGAACAAAGATTAATATATAGGGAGTGACATAGGCGATGTAGAGCAGACATCGACTGGAACGAAATGGGTGTCATTCGATTAGTATTGACAAGTCTTATAATGATTAATATGATGTTTAGTTTTCCCGGATTTTTATTGTATCATGGTTAAAATAGAAGTTTCTCAAAAATGTCAAATAAATTATAGATTTATTTATGAATATGAAATGAATAACACATTTCGTCCCAGTAGATAACCGGGGCGCATTGTCAAAAATCCAGTTTTTTAAAATTAATTTTCCGGGTTAAAAAGAAGTTTAGGGGAAACTGTATATCAATTAATGATGTACTTGTCAATTCGTTTCGAATGGCATCCAAGCCCGTAATTAGGGAGGGTTTAGGGAAACCTGGAACCTTTAGATTTTCGTTGGTGTCTCCAGATCACAATGTACCGCTATATGTAATATAGTACAAACGTTACAATTTAGATATTAATAAGAGATGATTTATTTTAAATTCATTTTAATCCCTTTTTTAAAAGTATGAAATAAAGAAATAAAGTAACAGGTAGAACACAAATAGGTAGAACACAAATAGAGAAAATACACATTTCCTCAGCGAAATTTTTACATATATTTCTTGGTAATTTCTCAGCAACATCATGCATTAAAAAAAATGTAGCGAGTGGAATTGAATGACGGTAATCGTAGTAAGCGGAATGGAGTGAAGCACATGCGGATTAAGAAAAGACCAATGCCAGGAAGGATACAAAACAAGTGCAAAAATACGCAAATTCGAACTGAAGTTAGAACATTCTTTCTGTGGCTGGGTAAACTTCTAGAGGCTAGCGTAAAAATGAGATTGGCAATGCAATGAGAACCAACATTAAAGATATATATACTTTCAAGACGGTTTTATTGTTGGTTTTTAGTTTAACGTCGCACGATTATGCACCGAAGCTAAGAGAGACGGTGACGATGATCATGAATGAAGTGATAGAATAAAGAAAATTAGAGGAAACGGGAGGACTTCAAGAAACCCACGCATACGGTATTTGTTCATCACACTAGTCCATTTGACGCGAGCTGAGATCGAACCAGGAACCCCACGCAAATGAGATGAGCATTCCATCAGTGAGCCAATACATGGTGTATGTAGTTTTCGTTGATAGAAAATAGGAAAATGGGTATTATTGAGTGTTAGGTTTAATCAGTACTACAGTTGAACAAGGCCCATAAATTTGCGAAATTCTGAAAGAAATTTGTTAATTTGCCAAGAAATATTTTTATTTTGTTTAACGTCCTACGGTTTGCAACGAAGCTAAGAAAGACGAAGATGATGAGGTCAATGATGGTGGTGGTATGACGCAAGTAAGAGGAAACAAGAGAACCCCGTAAATGCACACGCACAGGGTATTTTTCTACCACAAAGCCAATTTTACGGGAGATTGGGTAGAACCTGGGATCCCACGCATCAGAGGTAAGCACTCTATCACCGAACAAACACGGGCCCTTACTAAGAAATGGTGCTACTGCAGCGTACTTGTGGAGGTTGATATGATTAAGAATGTATGATTTCGGGAAGGTTATGTAATACTGTACTCCCCTTTTTGTGTGAAATAGACTATAAAGCACTGTTGCTTTTAGATACACTTTGTACATCCGATATTTATTTTTGCGAGCTCTTGCATTTCTGTGCAGTTTTCACTTTCAAGCAATTATAAGAGAGAAGAAAGAATGGTGATGATGCAAATAACCGAATTCGAAATTTTTCAATGGATCTACACGTTTCATGACCCCTTTGTGCTAAAAATATGATTTTTGGGTGTCTGTCAATTGAATTACACGTGCGAAGAGGCCAAACCGTTCAATGTATCCAGATCAAATCTTAAACCTAGCCCAAACTTTCGGCCAGTTAGCACGTGCTGGGCTTTTGGTTTTCTATGCTTGCACTTTCATCTCGTGCTTTCATACAATCTGCCTTTTGTTATACTTGCAAGCGATGCTTTAGACCCTTCGAAGAGCGTCATAGCATCACTCCGTTCATTGGCTTTTGACTTGCAGCCAGCATGAAACGCTTGTGTCAAGCTTGCATGGAAGACTGAATGCAAAGTTGCTCTTATCTAACTTCGTTACTGGAATCCAGCTTGAGGCATGCTTGCACGCTTTCCAATCAATCTGGATGCAAGCTTCGCCGATAAAGCAAATGGTTTTCAAGTTGTTCTGCTACTAGGGACAGTTTTGTCAATTTTCTTTCTACTTCCCAAAACCAGTGTAGTTTACCGTGAGGTAAAAATCAAAATTTACTATTTTCTTAAAAGGCGTTCTAACGACCTTTTAGGAATCAATATACTGAAATACTGTAAGAGTAGTTTCTCTATGTAAAATACAAAACAGTATCTTGAAGTTTACTTTTAGGGGTAAGTTCATTATGGACGTGTGACTGAGGAACGATTTCGTTTATATTTCATAAATAAATATTTCGTTAATAGCTCTATCACAATTTTTCTGAGAAAAATTCACAAGGTGTAGTTTGATCTTGAGGTTGACTATTTTTTCAGACTATTCTTTTTAAATCTAGGATATTTTGTTCTTGTTTTATAAGTATAGTAGATTATTGTATATTGTATTAATAAAACTAGAATATGGCGTAAGCAGTTTTCATTCAAAGATTCACAGTGAGTACTTCAATTTACGGAGTGAGTGTTTTCCGAATGATTTTCTCGAATACACCACAAACAATTTTGATAATAGTATTTCATAAATAAATATTTCAATATTACTCTATAATGTGATGTAAGTCATTTCTCCGAAAAAGAAGTATAGTCAAGAAGATTCAAGATCAAAAATAAGATGTAGTTTAGTTTGGGTGAGATTTTCTTTGTTTTTAAAGATTCATATTCTCAAAATCTTTTCAGACGATTTTGCTCATTTCTCATAAATATATGTTTCGTTACCAACATCATATTGTTACATAAGTCGTGTATCCTGAAGAAGTCAATAATCTGTACCTTGCTCTAGGAGTACATTTTCACCAGAGGATTTTCTCAACTACTAAACCGAATTTATTTGAATTTCATAAACAAATATTAACAACCGTGTAATATTCTCCTGAAAAAAAAAAAAAAAAACAACGGGTTAATTTGCTCCTTGGGCGACTTTTCTGGAGACTGTTTAACAAAAACTGCTCATAAATAAATATTTTTTTAACAGTCGTGTTAAGTAGTATAAGCTATTTCTTCTGAAAATATTCACAAAGAGAATTGTTTTTGGGTGAGGAGGTTTTCTCAAAAGTACTCAGCCAATTTTGTTCATATTTCTTAAACAAGCGTTTAACATGTAGTGATGGGCAAATTCGCGGGAAGATATTTTCGGGGAATATTCCCTGGGAATAGTTCAGGGAAGATTCCCAAAAATGAGAATTTTCCGAGAATTTGTGTATTCTATTGCATTCTATTACTATATTATGATTTCAAAGTTAAATTCGATTTTTTTATCACAATATATTATTACTGTTGTCTCCAGAGGATTCTTTAAAATGTATATTCTGAACATTATTATGTCATTTTATTATGTTTAGAGAGTACGAATAAATGTATATTTATTGACGATATGTTCTATGCAAGTAAATATGTGGAAAAAATGGTATAGTGAGTCCACATACTTTTACACCGCTAAACTGTTCATATGTAAGTGGATTTTCTAAACTTGATCCTACTGGTAATATTATAAATATATTAAATTTTTGAATATTATAAACAAATTAAGTTGGGTAACTGCTAGAAGACGCATGTCTCACCATTTTATCAACATTTGCGCATCATGTTTATGTTCACAATATTTGCAAGATACTGGTTTATCATTATAATTTTGCACGTAACATTGCCACACACGACCTTTCTTCCTATCTATTTCTCGAAATTTCATACGTTAATTCACGTGTAAGAGAAGTCCGAGTACCTCTTTAGAAACTCGAGTCAGAGATAGGAGACAGACAGACGTCTATTACTAACGGTGGTTCGGGATGTATTGATTCATCTCTATTTCCACAGAATTTCTACATTATATTCCAAACTGTTCCTTTTAATCATTTGTAAATTAACACTTTGCTACTTTATTGTGCAAATGGAAATGTCCCTTAGAAAATAATATTATTAGTTATTTAAAGTCCAGTCAACAAATTTTAATTTTTTAACCTGCAAATTATTTAAAACCTCGAAGTAAATCATAATAAATGAAAATAATGTAATTAGTAATACGGTTCTTATAATTTGGAAGATAAAGTAAAGAAATGAAAATAAATTCCTTCCCGGGAACTTATATGCAGGGAAAAAACGGGAATATTCACATTTTTAAATTTTCTTTCCCACCGGAAATATTCCCACTGCCCATCACTAGTAACATGTGGTAAGTTTTGGAAACAGCCACAAGGATTGTTAGTTTTCTCAAAAATTCTGTTTTCTCAAGTTTGTTCACATTTTATAAATAAACACAATAACAATTGTACACTATGGCATATGTCATTTCAAATGAAAACCAACAGGGAGTAGTTTTACTTTGGGGGAAAGAAAACATTCCTGGAAGTTTTCTTGAAACGCCTGTTATAATTTGTTCATATTTCATAAATAAATGTTTTAGTAAATTGTAGCATCATTATGTACAATTTAGTGATTTAGAGTGAGAAACCTTAGTAAGAAAGTAATTTCATCTATTACAAATATGCATTTCTCGGATATTATTATTTAAATAATCAATACTATTATGCTTATTTAATCTAATATAATCTTTCTCCATTTTGCATTAAATTAATAAGGTATTATTACAGTCTCCGCACTTATTTTGTCTAGATTAAAGGGAAAACTGATTAATTATACTTGTGTGAAAGAAATTTTACGAAAAGAAAATTAATAGTTTCATTTTGCTACAATTAATGGGAACTTCTAACAACTTTACAGTACCTCTGCGACACTATTTTACATTTTAATAGGGAAATGAGTATTTTATTGTGACAAGGTTATATCTTTGCATATCAAAACGCAAATTTTACTGTAAATATGCAAGGGTCATTTAACTTGAACTGGAAACACTGCTACGATTAAAGTGTCGTGTGGGTAGGAGACAAATGACGAACGCAGTGTGTTCTGTGGATGAGTCAGTTCAACGCTGCTACGGTCCCATATTAGGGTGTGTGTGTGGCGAGTATACATTGTTAAAGTGGTGGTTGCGTGAAATACTGCCATAACGCAATGTTCAGGCGTGCAGTACAGCATATGTTAATGAAATCCAAGGTGGCACGAGGGCGTAATGCTAGGACGATTTACAGAGGATTAGTAGAGGCCTGAGGTGAAGCTGCTCTACCGTATCGGACAGTGGCGAGTGGGTTGCAGCATTTCAGGCGGGACGATAGTCAGCAGACAAAATGCACGGTGTAGGGCATATACGAACGCCTACGGAAGAACTTCATCTTGTAAGACTACGGACACTGTTTGGCGGTGATGGGCGCTTGACTTGTAGTGAATTGGCGCAGGAGCTGAACATTTCTTCCGAATCAGTGTTCTGCATGCTAACACAAGATCTTGGCATGCGGAAAATTGCAGCCAGATGGGTACCCCATGCTCTGACCGAGATTCAAAAGTGGCATAGGTGGGAATTTTTGCGTCTATACCTTCAACGTTACAATGAGGAAGGTGATGACTTCTAGCACAACATTTTTGCAAGTGACGAAACGTGAGGAAGATCCTAAGAGACTGAATTGAAACATCAGTCGAGTGAATGGCGCCATCCAGAATCTCTACGACCGAAAAAGCTTAGACAAGACCCAGCAAACGTGAAAGTGATTATAATAATGTCATACGACCACGAAGGCATTATCCTGTTACATCAAGTTCCACCGGGCATTACCGTCAATGCTGCATACTATGCTTCAAACCTCAGTGACCATTTGCGACCAGTATTGCGGCGCAAACGTCCATACCTCCTGGAGTCTGGACCAATTCTCCTACACGGCAATGCCAGATGTCATACAGCCGATCCAATACAGACTCTGTTACGACGGTGGGATTGAGAGGTACCCGCCATACTCCCCGGATATGAGCCCCTGCGTTTTGACCTTTCCCCAAAAATGAAAGAACCTCTCAGGGGCAAACATTTTCACAGACAATCCCAGCATCGTTCATGCCTTAGGACGCACTGTCAATACCCTCTCACAACATGGGGCTTTGACAGATATTCAAAGGTTATCAGACATCTGGCGAAGGGTTCAACTGGCTGACGGCGATTACATTAAAAGACTGTAAGCTTCTTGAGGTGAGTGATTTACTACATTCCATTTCACAACTATGTTGCCACTTTGAGTTAAATGACCCTCGTATATATATATTACTTTAATACATAAATAATATTAAATAAGACTATCATTACTAATGGAATACATATTATATTGGTATAATTATAGCTCAATAGGAAAAGGGGATGCAGAGCTACGAAAACTCAAGAACTTTTTTTCTTTTTTAAACCAATATAATTTTCTACATCGAATAGAGTACATCTCTACACATCTGTGCGCCTTTTTCGTGGGAGACCTGGGTTCGATTCCCGGCAGGGGCTCACGTGGTTCGGATTCCACATTAATCAGTAGGTCCACGTCTCATATAGCCTCGCTGCTGAACGGGACGCTAAACTACAATCAACTCAACTCAACTCTACGCATCTGTGTATTTCTGCAAGAAGAGAGTTGGAGACTGCGAATGCTTCTATCGGAGCGCTATCTAAACTCCAAAAGTAAAAAATAAATAAACCTGGACAACTACGAGGATTACATTAGGGCAGGTTTAGTACTCTTTTGTTCAAGATTTCAACGCTGCAAGTGGGGCCAACTGGTAGATGGACATATTCATTGTATCTCTCACAGCACTGTGCTATTACTTCTACAATAAAATGAGAGCTCCTTCGTGGCTAAGCGGTTAGCACACGCGTCTTTGGCATTGGAAACTCGAGTTCGATTCCCGGTGGGAACTCATGGGTTCGGATTCTACGTTAATCAGTAGGTTCCGTATCATATAGCCTCGCTGCTGAAAGGAACGTTAAACTCAAAATCACCTCAACAATACAATGAACTGCGTGATTTTGTGCGTATGACGTTCTTTGACACTTTACCCCCGTACTCTCCCTCCGATGCTGCTTCCAAAAACGAACCTAACTAGCCAATAGCTTCAGATGGAACAGAAGGTTACATAATTCAAACAGTAAAAATGATATTATTTAGGTTTATATAAATCACAAAAATTTTTGGATGTATCGAAAAAGAGATTTAATGTATTTACATCGGATATAATCGCATATCCGCTTATTAAGTTAACCCATTATTGTTTCTTTGAGAAGTACTATTTACAGATAGGTTTTGAGGTCAAAGGCTAGGGACCGTCTGCATATGGATGTTGTTTCTTGCTTATAAATTTATCAACAAATAGAGAGAACGGTTATTACTCATCCACAGACTGTTTTAAATGTGTTTTTAGATTGTGTATCACCTCTTTCAGATACAATCACCACAGTGTATGCAGATACAAAAAAGTGAAATGAAATTTTTGAGTTTTACGTCCCACGGTTATGCCGGTTACGCTAAAGGAGACGGTGATGATGAGAGATGAATGAAATGGTGGAATGAAGAAAGTGGGAGGAAACGGGAGAACCCCGAGAAAACCCACGCACACGGTGTTTGTCCACCACAAAGTTCACTTGGCGGGAGCAGGGTTTGAACCCGGGGCCCCAAACACCAGAGGTAAACGCTCTACCACTGAGCCACCGCGGCCCCTGCAGATACAATAATCACACAACAAACACATATAGGATGTTTCAAAACAATACCCACAACGTTTGAGAGGTGATTCCTGACACCAAAGTAAGACGAAAAGTATAGACAAACTTAGGTGCACAAATGCTTTCTTTCGGAGTTATAGGCAGCCGGAAACATGAAAAAATGACTTTAAATGTCCATGGCTCGAAAACTGTGATATACGGTAGTCGAGTCAAGACATCACTTAGGAATTAATATTTGTCCTATCCAGAAATGCACGTTTCAGAATCCTGTGGTACTTCCACAACAATTTTTATGGAGGTAGTTTGTGATTACTTCAAATTATATCCCCGTGTTCAAACTCCCTCTATAAAAATTGTTATAGAAGTACTTCAGGATTTTGAAACATGAACTTTTGAATAGGGTACATATTAGTTCCTAAGTGAAGTCTTGACCCGACTACCGTACGTCCCATAGTTTTCCAGCTATGAACCTTTGAAGTTTATTTTTTTCATGTTCTCGGCAGCCTATAACTCCGAAAGGAAGCATTTGTGCACCCAAGTTGGTCTATACTTTTCGTCTTATCTTGGTGTCAGGAATAACCTCCCAAACGTTGTCGGTGTTGTTTTGAAACACCCTGTATAGTTTCTTTGTATGTGTTTGTTCTGTGATTATTGTATCTGTATAGGCAAAGATGTTTGTAAATATATATTGTTCTCCGTTTTGTTTACTTTATTTTGCAAAATCATCTGCTACTTTGTCTGGTGGTTTTTGGCACCAGAGGTCAGCAGTGACAGGTGTTTCAGAATGGGATGAGTGATGCAGAAAAAATTGTTGATTGTATTCCTTTTTCATTTTGTGTGACTATATGTTAACCGATTTATTGTGTTTAACAATATAATTAAGTACTACAAACATGGATGAGTCTAGTGATACAGTTAGAACCAAGGGCGCCGATTTCTCTGTAATTTTGGGGGGAGGCATTCATAAAAATGCATACAACAATACATATAATAATAAAAATACATATAAAAATACATATTCATAAAAATACATGGGGCACACATGACCTTTGGGGGTCCCGGACCCTTCGGCCCCCAGGATCGGCGCCCTTGGTAAGAACTAAAAAATAATATGGAATAAGTGTAATATAAACTTGTAAACTGGCGTCGGTGTAAAAACAGACAATGATAGCGTTATTGCAAAAAGCCGTTTCTACATAAGGAACTAGCCAGCAGCTAAAGGAGTATAGCATCTTTTACTGAGTTCTGGAAGAATGGAGGTCGTCTCCAAGCACCTTTCAATAGAAATACTACGGTTATTAGTTTCTGAGAGAGGAGACAACTGCTGCATGTCCCTTTCATGTCTTCAATATGATAGTTAAATTAAAGAGATTGTACCGTACCTTATCGGGAGTGAAGAGTCGATGATAGTTACATGTGTGCTAATAACACATTCCCGCGAGATAGTTAGGTTAGTTTACATTTTACACCAAAACTATTTCCTTCTATCAAACTTTCACGCGAAATTTAATCAGTGTGGAGTTTACCGTAACTTGTAGTGATCATGTTTTTTTCAACACATTTCTACAGGACTTAGACGAAACAATGTGCATATAGCTACAGACTACATCATATCAAAATAGTAAACTGAGTATAGTTCGTACAACATTTCAATATGCACACTTGGCAACGTGCTAATTCCCAGTTATTTGATTAAGCAAAAGAAGCCAGAAGGTGTTGGACGTCGTGTATTAATGTAATACTTACTATTCCTTCAGTCACCAGCTATTTAGTTCCTCTTTACTAATAAATCACTATCCCAATTAAATGGTTTACTATAGGATTCCGTTCGCTAGCAGATGAGAAGAGCACCAGATTCGAACCAAGGACGTTTCTAAGCGGAGAGGACAGTGGGCATCGAAACGGAAGAGCAAGAGATGTTCTGGCGAACTTGCAACTAGTGTTAGAGCCTAACTTTAAGAAGGACTGGACACTCTTGTCAAGCAAAAATACGAGGCCATAGACAATTGAATATACTACAAAGAAAGTTTTATTATTATTATTATTTGGTTGTAAGTGTGAAATAAGTGATGTGCTTTAATAGAGTGTAATTTTTTCTTTTTTAGTGTGAACAAAATTCTCACCACAATCATAATTTGGATTATACTTCCTGCTGCTGCCTGCTATATCCTGATGTCTTGGTATATTAACCGGAAAGTGGTAAGTACTTCAGTACTAATCAGAGTATTATTTGTATGTTCTTCACAGGTGGTCAGTGGTCAGTGATCTCTAAGCTGATTGCTGTAAGTGATGCTGTCAATTTCCAACATGTAGGGGAGACCGGGGCTGGTTGGCAGCAGGAGCTGGTTGACGAACTGCATATAACTCCTTCATTAATTAACATAATGAGCTGTTGCTGCTGTCATAAAAGAGCGACCTATGGATGCTGCTGCCACCATTCATATGGAATTTGTAACTTGCGGATTATGGCGTCTATTAGATAAAGAGTGTTTTTGCCAGTCTGAAGTAGTTTTTTCAGATCTCCGTTACATCATCGCAGAATCGTTACTACTTGGAATACAGAGGTAAGTAATATAGCATTAGTTAGATCTGAACTTTGTTTTCTTGGATATTCAAACAATAAAACGTAAATGCCATACAATTGCTGAGTAATTACGACTTTCTTGCACAATATGGGCTTGGGGTTAGTTGGCGTATAGCATTTGGGATTGGTTGGCAAGTGCGCCAAACAACCCCGTGTTGAATTTTATTTCATTTTAGTGTTATTGTTACATTATTTGTTTTATTGTTATGTTGTTTACAGTTCTACCAATCTTTTACTTCAATGTTAGAGAATAGCATACACGTATTGGATTACTCTCGAAATTTAGAAATTGAGATAAGACTGTATGCCGGACTCTGAATTTTCTGAATAGGCCCAAATCTCAGGGTCAAGAATATTTTGTATGTGCTCTTTTGTTACAAAAATAGAGGCCTAGCCATTGCTTTTTCTTTCTTTGTGGAAAGTAGGAAATAAATTACATTTCTGGATAATTCAGCTAAAACGTATCTTAGTTTATCTTAGCTACTTTGTGAACAGAGGGAAATAAACTACGTTTCTTGATAGTTCAGTTATTTTAATTACATTTTGAAATAATATGAAGAACTAACCTACACCAAATCATATTGAAACTGATGTGGTTTGATAATCTTGTAGCTTTCAAAGTCACGACAACCAATTTAGAATGAAAGAAAGAAGTTTTCATATTTCATAATGCTGATTCTTTTAAATGTTGTGAATAAAAGTCATTTCAAACTTCAAATAGCCTACTTCATTGTAATATATGTAACAGAATTTAGAAAAATAACGTTTATTTCTAATAAATCCAATTTTTTTTTGTGTTTTGCTATATTTAAAAAGTATGCCAACTAGCCCCACAATATCAGCCAATCAGCCCCTTACTAGGGATCGGTTGGCATACTCCATTTTAAAAGAAAGAAAATTTTATTTCTCGAAAACTGTAAGCAACAAAACAAAAACAAAAATTGAATTTATTAGAGGAAGCATTGGTCTGTCCGTACACATCCATTACATTGTAATACAGTGCACCATCTGCTCATAAAAAATAAAGAATGAAAATTCGCCAACCAGCCCCGGTCTCCCCTACATTCTATCGGTCAATTTAAACTCTGTTCCACAATCTTGATGGAAAGGCTACCGAATAAGAAATCCATGAATTCACACGTTCAAACCCCGCAATGCAGGTCATATGAGCAGGAGCCCTATGTAGATCTTTATATGGGGCGTGATATTTTGAAATTACATATTCTTGATCCAGGTTTATGTAGAGATTTATTTATTGTTTTGGTATCTAAATTTTAAAGTTTCATTTCTTTTTTTAAGTGTCTACCGCATTTATCATTCAAGCTCCCACTCATGGACCCACGCAGACAGTTGGTGTTTGCAGATCTTCTCAGAAGACTACTGTTTCAGTGAAAGAGGGTGATATTTCTTTCAGTACCAGGAGTAGGCCTTTTTGCCTCACTCTTCACCCTCTCTTTACAGCAATTTTAACACTCACCATGCTGGATTTAGGTGACTATTTCACATAAGAGGGTCTTCTTTACTCTCCAGTGGTCCCTACCTATGCACAACGTACTTCAATAAATAGAATTTCATTACAGAAAGCCTTTCAACAATTCAACAATGGGGGCCGCGGTGGTGCATTGGTAGAACGCCTACCTTTGGTACTCGGTGCTCTTGGTTTAATTCCAACTGAACCTTGTGGTGGAGCCATGGGATACTTCGTGTGCTTAGCTTTTTTGGGATTTTTCTCATTTCACCATTATAATCCATCTCATCATCGCCGTCTGCCTTACCTCGGTGTGTCATCGTAGGACGTAAAACTTGTAAAAAAATCGAGTAAGAGTGTTTCTGTATTTTATAAGTACGGTATAAATTGTTTTTACAAGTTTTTGAAATATCCATTCCGTTCTTCTTCTTCTTGCTATATTATTATTATTATTATTATTATTATTATTATTATTATTATTATTATTATTATTATTATTATTATTAGAAACCCATAGATACAGTGAAGGGATATAAAGAGAATTATGGTTACCGCACATCAGTACCGTGCCGTGGGAGAGAGAGTAGGACGACGACCCCGGGCGCCGAAGAAAATGGGGCGAACAATTCGGGAGAAAAAAGGAAAAAGAGAGGAAAAATTATTTGGAATATATGTACAAACCGCCGCCGTATACTCTCGCACCGGACACTGATTTTTCACGGCACAGCACTGCCACACGTAAAAGATCTGAGTAATATTGATGTAAACCTGTTTCGAATTCTTAACGACTTGAACCCCCTAACATATCACGCCTGCCTCCAAACTTCGGAGGCTGGCTGATTCTCATTTTGTCCAAGTTAACAACTGGTCCCCATGGCCAATATAGTGGTATAATAGAAATGACATTAAAATATTTGATTGAAATAATACAGATTTAAAATACTTTAAGATGTCACTTCAGTTCCGTAAACAAAATAGTTCAAAGAAAATATCACTATTGTGTAGTTCTTCAGACTTCAAACAACTTCGTCCTTGAAAATATTATGCTAGGTTTTCCAGCGCTCAAGTGAATTTAAATTTTTATATTTTTTTGTCTTCAGCGAGAGGTAGAAATTTTAAATCCTGAATGAGAAAAAGTTTGTTTGGATCTTAGCTATAATTGTAGTAGAAAGACTGTATATTATCTAATTGTGAGTTCAATTAGCTCGATTGTGAATATTCAAGATTACAAAGTCGTGCAAAATATTTGTTCTTACACTCAAGTACAATGTGCCGTCGATATCAAGAAGAAAACAGATCATCACTGACACCTGGACCCATACCAACCTATGAGGTCATTTTAAAATCCACGGATGAAATTAAAAAGCTTCCACTCTAAGCACTGAACTTGGGAATGTTGAGGAAATAATGACATAAAGACTACCTGAGACGTGATCATAACTTGGATACACATATACGATTGCCCTCCTACACAGGACTATAAATTACAATATAATAATAATAATAATAACTAAAGATTGTAGCAAACGAAGTCATTTTTCTATTCATGAAAGGATACACAAAAATTAAGAGCTTCGTCAAGATTTCGAAGACGTACAAAACACAACAAACTACAGTATGCCACCAAAATCAAAAAGAAAACTGAGACTATCAAAACAGTTATTCGCCACCTTCCAATTGATACCAGCATTGAAGACATCACAACAGCACTCAATGAGAAGGATTTCCCAATAATCTCCGTTTCACAAATGCGAACCCAGAATCGGAAAGGGAAAGTCCCCATCTTACTATTCTTGATTACATTGAAGAAGTCTCTACGAGCTACCAGAATCTTGAAAGAAGACTTATTGCTACACATGAGAGTTCGCATAGAACTACTACAAAAGAAGCATTACTTGCAATGCTTCAAATGACAAAAAATTGCCGATTTGGGCACTTGCAAGCAACTTTTCAAGCTCTGCCTCGGTGCGTTGTGTGTCTGGCTCTCATTGGGTGTACTAAAAAATTACTGTTAGTGAATAAAGTTTCTGCTATTTTGTTTTGGGTAATACAGTGGTTAGTGGAGTGATTGTGAGCGACCATGAGTTCGATTCCCCTTGAAGGTGTGCTAATCTGCAATATCTTTTATCTTTTCCAAAATGGATGGGCGCTTAGCCAACGCAATTCTACCAAAATAAGGATTTTATTTTACAACTACTCGGCGAAACATTTACACCTTTCATTAACCTTATTTTAGAACTGTTGAGAGGAAATAAGAAAATGCGAAACTAAATGACGATGAATGTTTATTGTCTAAGCTACTCTTATTTGAAAGGGAATCTACAGATCATCTCAAATTATATCTATCGTTTAAAGGTTACTAGTCCAGGGCAAAATTATTTACTTTTAAATGAAAGTTAAATGTTAGTGAACCTTAATCAACTCTGAAGGCAGCAAACGTTATTATTAAAGAGATCAGTTAATTATCAGAGATTTGTTGCTATTCTTATTGTCAGTAAAAGATATTATTGTGTATGTACATCACACCAGGCATATGATAAGCTTTGGGCTAATTTCGTTTCAGACATATCCCTGAGTGAATCTATTCTGTCAAGCACAAAATTACAATAGCGGGCTACTTACGTAGTTACGGCCTCTTCTTGGAAGTTAGCTTTAATCTTTATTGCACTCACACTCACGCACTAAACAAAATTACATACACATCACTGCGAATTTCTCATATTCCTCTCCTCTTTCACACTTCGAAACACCTGATACGCTGCGAAGTAGATCAGTAGTCTGCCCACAGCGAAGCTCTTCGTGTGGCTGTTGCTTCTGGTGTCGCCCGTTTTGAACTCAGGATCTCAGTAGCACATAACTAGGGCCCGTGTACTGGATGTTAGACTCTAATACCTTCAGAGTTCTCAGCAGTCGTTCATAACGAAAGTTCTCTCTAGAGATAAAAATTTGTCAGTTGTTGTTGGCGAGACCTAAGAGACGACCTGCAGCATCCTTAGTAGCACCTCTAATTCTCATCCCGTGACCTCAAAAACCGAAGTTTAAATGCTTTTTTCAGGTCTTGTCTTCAGGGTCACGAGTAGTTTTTACTACCTAAATTAGACTTAGAGAGTCTGCTTTTAGCTTATGTTCTGTGTCTTAATACAGCCAAGAAAGCTTTCCCAACGGTGCTTGTCTTCTTAAATAAAACTGCTGCTTTAATTTTATGAATTTTTGAATTATTTTTTTAAAAAATATTTTTCATTCTCCCAGTGATTTGCCGCACTGTTCCTAGGTGATCACTAGTACCAATGTGAAAAGAAGACCAGATAGGTGTCATCTGTAAAGGCGCTCATCCTGCTGAATATTCCGCATGTCCGCGAATACAACAAATCCTACAAGCAAAAAGCAAAACAACAACATCCCTTCAAGATACCGCTGCCACATTCGCTTCAAGACCTGAGCCTACAATGTTGGAGCTTTAACACCGAAGACGTCTTCTGATGATAACACATCCTCTGAAGACATAATCCAAAATATTGAAAATTTCTTCAACTTCTGAAGGATTTAAATCTGATCAACACAGTACATACGCTGCACACCTAGATGTAAAGCTGAAAGATGCTCCAGATTTGCTCAACAAATTCACTATCCTCATAGCTTTCCTGTCTGAAATATTACTATAGAATCAAGAATCCTTTTCAGCATTTCAGCACTACAGTACTTCAAAGCTTAATTGTTTGTTGTAGAAAGCATTTTTCTTGTTTTATTTGTATTTGCACTCTTCTGTATTTCTGTATCTTTATCTATTGTAAGTTTATGTTGTAAACAACTAAAATCGATCAATGAATGAATCCTGTAACTCATCTCTCAATGCAAACTACAAATAAATAATTATTCATGGCCCAAGAGAACGCGTTACTTTCTGCGGCCCGCACATCTTCAGATGGGAATGAAATTGAACGTCGACTATTCTATAACATGGACAGGTTAACATGAAAAACTGTGGGCTCCCGGCGAAGTTAGCTATGCTCACAACCGGCTTTATTCCTGCTTTCTGGAAGCTTCCTAACATCTTTGTTTTTTAAAACTTAATAAAGATGCTCTTAATATTAGTTCCTGACGGTGAATCAGTCTTACCAATGTTTTCTGCAAAACATTGGAACGAATTTTGGTAAAGCGACTCCATTCTTGCCTCCGTGCTCACTCTTACCTAGCAGGATTTAGACCATCATTTAGCAGTGCTGACCAATTGACAAAACTATCAAGCTATCTTTTTAACCATTTCAGTAAACGGCCACCATTTGCCCTTGTTTCCTTTAATATTGAGCACGCATTTGACACGTCTGGCACAAAGATTTCTCTTCAAATTACTCTGCATTCTACCATTATCGCATATTCGATTTATAGCCAATTTTCTTCATAACCGCTCCCCTGTCAAACAAATAAATCATACATTATCCCGTCACTTCATCCTACAGACCAAAGTTCCTCAAAGTTTTGTTTCTTCAACACTACTATACATCCTATATATTGCTGATGTGACAATACGAAAATCACCCATTTATGCACTTCAGTTTGCTAATGATACAGCATATCTCGCTTCAAGTTCTTCAGTGGATCGAATAAATGCAACATTACAACCAGCAATTGATAATTCGTCAGTTTGTGTCTCAAATAGAAACTTGTCCATCTAAAACACAAATGACGTTATTTTGACTTAAACGAAACAAGTACTGCTTAACACGAAATCCAGAACGTTTACATCTTACATTGCTAGGTTTGCCTCTACGATTACAAGATAGCGTGAAGTACCTTGGTGCCACTTTCGACAAACATCTCTCTTGGAACGCCCGTCTCTCCAATTTATAAGCTAATATTGGTCGTCGGATCAAGTTGTTACTGGAGTGTAAAAGGCACTAACTGAGGTCTTAACACTAAATTCATTTGTAATACATAAAATTTTTGTTCGTCCTGCTCTTACGCATGATCCTGGTTATTGGCTCCAAAGAAGTTTTATGGTAAACTAAAAGTCCTGGAATACCATGTTTAACGCATTGCTTATTACTTATCACCACGGACGCCAGCACAAAAGATCTATCGTCGCACATTTGTATTAACGCTCTTAATACTTCTGTGCAGCCTTTGCTCTAGTTACATTCATGACACATAGCGGACGGTCATCCCATTCTCGATGGACTCTTAGACCAGACTCCAGCTGTACCTCGTCACGCATCTTCCCCGTTACACCAACTTCTTGTTATCCATGAAATGATCAGAACACTGTTTACTATAATTCCCGTCATCGTATATATTATCATCATTCATTCATCCATTGCATAAAATTTCATCAATGAACTACTTTGTTTTCTAACTAAGGCTTTTGAACCCACTCTGAATAGAACTAGAGCAGAAGATTAACACCCTCGTCGCAACTAACATCATATATCCTGTTCTGTTACTGCACATCAACATATACATTACATACCATGCTTAGGTCAAGTTCTTATGTATGTCTAACCAGTTAAATACAGGTATATGAATAAATAAAAAATCATGATACCCGTCTCCAATGAAACTACCAATAAATTAATGTTTATGGCCTCAAGGAAGGAGTTACCTTCTACCGCCCGCCCATCTTCGGATAAGAACACATTAAAAAAAAAACTATTTAAATTGGCATAAGTTATAAAGCCAAAATGAAATATAAACGGAATAGAAATAAACACCGCTTGTACTAGTAAGGTCAAAGAAGAAAATTTTAGAAAGGATGTATATTTTATTGCGGTACTTGAAAAGGTTATGCAACAGTGTTTAACAGAAAGGTAGCCCCACAAATTTGGAAAGAGACAGCGGTTATATCTAAAAGTGAATGTAGGCTTAATTCGTATCCAAAAACATACAGACCTCTATGTTTGTTCCATACAATGACTTAAATTTAGAGTTGCCCCTATAGCTTCAACCCTAAAAAAAAGTGATTAAAACATTAAAAACTATTAGGTTAAGCTAGGTTAGGTTAATTTAGGTTAGGTTAGGCTAGGTTAGGTTATCAGGTAAGACTTTAGTTAGACTAGAACAGTGACTGGTACAGATTCTTGTAGAAGCTTCAATTATCACTTAAATTCAGTAATTCGTGGTTCTCATAAAAAAATAATAGATTCTCTTTATTATTCTTATATAATTGTGTAAAAATAAATGCGGAAATATCAAATTCAACGCACTGATATACCATCCTTTACGACTATCATGCTGCTGAATGATTGAAACCTTCTGCGTCTTGCAAATAGTACCCACTTCTGCATATCTTTTCTCGTATTAAACGTAACTTTACTGCCAAATTTACATATCTAAATATCACATACGAACCCCAAATCATCATTTCTGACCCCATTTCTCCTGTAAATTTTCCTAATTTTTATAAAAAAACGGAGGGGCAACTCTAAACTTAACCCCATACAATTGACAAAGTATTATCATAGCAAGAGAAATAAACCAATTAAGAAATGGTATAAAAATTGTAAACTTGAATCTGGCTTTCGGAAAGGAAAAATGTTGAGAATGCGATAAATAACTTGCTTGAACGAACTTGAAACAAGACAGTGAAGCCAGAAAATATCAAATGATTCCTTTCGTTAACATTGTAGAAGTCTCTGACAACATTTGGTGGTCTACGATGAACTTCAGCCTAGTAAATGTAGGACTTGACAAAAAACTATTTCAATAATTACGGACCATTTTAGGGACAAACGAACATTTTTTAAAACTCTCAGAAGCATAATTTGAAAAAAGCAAATCTTGTCTATTGCATGATGTTGAATACCTTTTCCAGGAGATAAAGATGCTTCCATGTATAACGAGATACTTTGTATCGGCTCATAATTACATATATCTCGGGCAGAAAGTGCTTTTACACAAGCACTATACCTGTTATAATGTTAATCAAAAATAATGAAAGAAGAATGTTTTAATATATAAGAAATATACATTATTGTCTAGTTGGTTGCTATGTCGTTGTTTATAGATACTCAGTTAACGTGTTGGATTGCAAGTCGGTTTGTGTGAATATACATTAAGAGGAGTCAAAGAATAAATTATTTAACATTCATCATGTACTTGTAATTTCAGTAGAAAAGGTGAGCATACTAGTGAATATAACTTCAGAAGATATTTGAAGGTGAAAACGATTATTGCCACTGAAGATATAACTGAACCAGGGTTAACGACTACCTTTGGTGAGTCGTTGTAAAATTTTTGGTTTACCTCACCCGGGATTCTTGTAAATTCATATCCCAAAGTATAAGTAAGAGTGAATTTACCTTAGTAAGAAGATTCATGAATACGAACTCAACTATTCTTAGAAGTGGTAGAGTAATTACAAGAAAAATCATGATTGGTGAGACAGTAGAGAATGAAACTGTTGATGATGCTAACAACGGGCAGAATATAGCTCCTATTGCACCCGGAATGTTGACATTAGAAGACAGAATTTTACTAGCATTACAGCGACAGGAACAACGACTAGAACAAAATTTAAATCAGATGTCCAAAGAGTTAAAACAAACGGTACAGCAAAAATCCGAAGAATTGAATGGACGATTAGAAACACAGTATGAAAAATTGAATGGACGATTAGAGAGACGACATGAAGAATTGGGTAGACGATTAGAACAAAAGTCCGAAGAAGCGAAACAATCTGTAATACAAGCTGTGACAGATATTATGTTACAATTCGACGAGAAGTTAAAAAGATTATCTGAAGATTGCAAGGATAATTACAATCATGTAATCCAAGAAGTTAATATTGTAAAAAAAGATTTTGAAGTAATAGAATCTTCTGTTCGTCAGCAAAAGATTCAGGTGACAGATAATTCTAACCAAATACGTGCAAATGCACAATTGATATCTACCTTACAGGAAGAGATTAGGACGTTACAGATTAAAGACAATGCATATGACAACAACATGGTTAATGATCGTTTGGGGTTCCCTCATTCACAAGAGATGACCTCGCATTCACCCGAAGCAGATCGACAAGGACCTTGCGCTATCTCTTCTTCAAGTAATTCATCCGATGAGGATATTATTTTGGAAAGAATTCAACCAAGAAATACAGATGGGCGGAAAAGAGATGGTGGAACCACACATAACGCAGTAGGTAGAAATTTTCACTCAACACGAACACGAAACGGTGAAAGAAATGTAAAGTTAAGTGTAAAAATGAGGGAAATACGTGCTATGAGTAAGTTTAGTGGTAGATGTAATGAAAATGCTACTTCTTTCCTAGAAAAATTTCAGGACGAATGCAGTATAATGTGTATAGATAAATCTCAATATATGAAACTAATCCCTCATTTATTACTTCCACCGTGTTCTTTATGGTTTAAGGCAGTACGTGAACACGTCAACACATATGAGGAATTCAAGGCAGCGCTGATTGCAAATTATGAGAATGACTTTCTACTTGCAAACAGAGACGCTACGATTAGAAATCAACCTTTTAATCCTCGCTTGCACAAATCTTTTGTTGATTTTGTTAGGAATACGTATAATGAATTAAAAACCGTAAACCCACTACAATCTGAATCTAGAGTGATCGCATCTATTCGAAATCTACTACCGTTTAAATTACAACAAATCCTGTTTTCTATGCAATGCATGAGTTTTAATCATCTATTGATGCTTGTTCAATGTTATGAAACTCAATACCAGGCACAGAATCATCAAGCGGGAGTAGGCAAAATTAAAAACAATTCAGATAACTTTAGATCAGTACCAGTCCGGAATCTAAATATCCGTAATGTAGACGATACGGAACATAACCTAAACCGAGTAAATTTAAACAATCAGAACAATCAGAGTAGGCAAAGATATGATGGGAACACACCTAACCTAACTAATCGTGACCATAATTATGTCAGACCATTTAACCAAAGTAGATTCAAAAACAGACGAAATACATGGCGAAATTCTAGAAATACTGTAAACTACATTGATAGACGTAACCGTAGTTCAAGAGATGGCACTTCGTATCAAAATCAAAACAATGCACAGTGGTCCAAGACCCTCAAAACCTGGCCAAAATTACATGACGCAAATCTCGGAACTAGTAGTAGTGCTGGATAGACATTGACCTTGGGCAGTCATATCGACATGGGTGTTTCAAATAATAGCCTCCCGCAGTCTGTGACTGGCGTCCAATGTAAGAGGTTGCCTGTGCACGAAACAGCAGTTGTGTATCAGCTAGAGACAACAAAGTTGCCAGTGTTGTGTTATGTATGTCCTTCGTCAACTGAACAAGGGGGTCAGGATATATTATATATGCAAAGCTTATACTTGCTGTTGGTGTGCGTAGATGTGTGATGTGATTGCAGTGTCCCGTTGGAATGAGCGTTAAAGGTAAGCGTAGCAAATGAAACAAAAGTATACGTGTATTTTTGTGTTTCTAGACTTTTCTTTTGAGTGAAGCCAAGTGAAGCTCAGATGTTTCTCGTACATATGAGCCCAATATCCTCGGAATTAGACACTACAAACAAACTTTGCTCCATTTTGCTCGGTTGTGTAAAATCGAGGGATGTTTGTGGGAAGCTGATAGTAAACAAAAATTTACGAAGGGACTGAACAACAAGGGTAAACTGTCGTATATATGGAAATATGTTGTTCTAAAGCATTATGTCATGAGAAGTGTAAATCCGAAACCAGAAACATGCTAACAGGGTCAGTTTGTAGTTGAAATAAAGAAAATAAATGAAAGTAAGGGGCGGCCGGACCCTCTGGAAGGAAAAGGTTTGATATTCATTCGTTTGCTATTGTCTCATGAACGAATAGAGATAATGAACAGTAACGTACCGTGACCATAGATAATGTTAGTCGACACAAAGGAGATGGAAAAAGCACCTTCAGTATTGCCATCTGTAGATATTCAGTGTTGCTAGACTAAAGGTTTGCAAAGAAAGCTGGAGTAAGGTATTGAGTAGACAAATGAATCCAACGGCATTTCATAACAGAGTATATTATACGTCGAATGTGTGTTCTACTTTGCAAATAATGCTCTCATTGTGTTTATAATAAAATAGTTGTGGCATAAAAGCTATTTAAACTAACTAAAAGCATGTACAATTGAAACGATTGGAAATTGAAACCCTAATGACGAGAAATTGTGCATGCAGGAGTAAATAGAAGACTATATGCGATGTCAGCACATACATTGCCATACAAATCACAATGACAGACCTCAGCAATACAACAACAGTGTGTTGTGTGTAACAGAGTTATGACTTACAGTATCAGTAATTATGATAATCGTAATGTGACGAACAGTATAGGTCATTAATGCTGAATGAGCATTTTCTTTTCGTTTCTGACATGGCGTATCACATATCAAGAGGAAAACTTGTCCACGTTTTACGAGACACTGTAGGACGCAGGACCGCACAGCTGCACGAATTGTACAAACACAGGAGCCTGTGCTAGAAAGAATTCCAGCGAAATATAGTATGTCACTTCAGCTCATCACCAAATGGGGATGCGATGGTACTACTGGACACGCTGAATACAAACAAGTTGCACAAGAGGAGGGCTTTACAGACACTGACATTGTGTTCACGTCAATTGTACCAATTCAACTGTTCTATGAAAGGAAGTGATTACGAGTCGTAGTGTTGCAGAATCAGCGGCCATCATCCCTGAGATTCTGCCGGCCCATAAGGTTGCAGTTTAAGAAGGAAACAACTGAACTGATACGACAAGAATTTTAATGTATGCAGGGACAAATACAAGAACTGACGCCTAGCCAAATCACCATCGCAGGAAAGGTATTTGAGGTCACACAGCCTGCATTTCACAATGGTTGACGGCAAAGTCTGTAACGCGATTACGCACACAAAATCAGCACAGACCTGCTATGTGTGTAGCGCAACGCCAAAGGAGATGAACACATTGACAAAGGGCCCTAAGCCAGGAAAACCTGACAATCTTGGCTTCTGACTGTCTCCTCTTCATACATGGATCCGTTTTATGGAGTGGCTGCTTCATGTTGCATACCGCTTGGATCTTCGAAGATGGCAAATTCGTAAAGAACACAAACTGATCATGAAGAAGAAGCAAGCCGATATCCAAAAGGCCATGAAGGCCCAGTTAGGGCTGATCATCGATGAACCAAGGCAAGGCGGAAGCGGTACTTCAAATGACGGAAACATTGCCCGTCTATTCTTTCAATATCTCGATAAGGTTGCATTCATCGAACCGGGATCTTATCGAGAAGTGTGCTGTGTTGCTTCACGCCTTATCTTGTGGGCTGGAGATAGATCCACGTAAATTTGAAGCTTGGTCAAAAGATATACTGGAACTGTACCTTCAACACTATTCGTGGTTCTACATGCCCGCTTCAGTGCATAAAGTTCTTGTTCATGGATCCGCAATTATCAGTCATTGCATATTACCGATTGGGCAGATGTCCGAAGAGGCCCAGAAGGCCCGAAACAAGCATATCAAACAGTACAGGGAACATCATTCTCGTAAGTGCACACGAGGGGACACGTTTTGAGATATATTTCTGCGACTCCTGGTCACAAGTCATCCCAAAATCTCGACGCTTCGTGAACCCATGGCACAGAAGCATAGGAAAAAGCAACTGTCTCCAGCTGTACTCATGCTTTTGAAAGATATAGAGGCTCCGCACGCACAGCCTTCTGATGATCAGTCCGAATAACTGTGTTAAAGACTATTAACTGCCTATCTGCCACGTTGGTTATTGTTCTGAACAAAATACTTGTTTTGTATGTACTGTACAATGCAACACGGACTGAGAAGTGTGCACATTTTGCAACCAACGTGGTACATATTTCAGTTAGAAAATATATATTTGTTTACTTTATATATATATATATATATATATATATATATATATATATATATATATATATATATATATATATATATATATATATACGTCCATTTTATGTATCATATATATATTGCATGCTATTATACACATTTGGTGACTACATGTCTTATTTGTTTCCAAAATCCGCCATATTGGATCCGAAATTTTGCATTTTTTTCATTTGGATATCAGATTCGTATTCAGCGACCCCAAAAACCTTTATTTACCCAATTTCAGCTCCATGGCTTGATTTTTTTCTTTTTTTATGTCCGCCATATTGGATCCGCCATTTTGAAGTTTTTAGTTTGGATATCAGAATCGTACTCAGCGACCTCACAAACCTTTATCTGTCAAGTTTCATGGACATGGAACCACATCTTCCTATTTTGGCCACATTTTCAGGGTTTCTGGACCACTGTGCAATGACACAATTCCTGTACAGAATAATAATGCGGAACATAATCATGATTGTGCGGTACAATGTACTTTATTAGAACCATATACGAATATGAATTTAAACTGACTGCAGCTGATGTGGTAGGGGTTAAACCCATATCAGCTATAGATTCTTATGAATATTCATCTTCAAATTTATGTATTGATTCTTATGAACATTTCTCTTCAAATTTATGCGGTAATGTTAATAATGAAAACAACCCTTTACATGATGTATTTGTAAATAATGATTCGGAAATAGCAGTCAATAGATGTCAGTATCAATTTATGCCTGTAGTAAATCGTTGTTGGTTTAAAGATGATAATGTCAATGATGGTTTTGGTGTTGAAGAAAACTTTGTATTTTTAAAATCATATAGTACTGCTAGAATACCTGTCAAAATAAATGGGTTAAGTACAGAAGCTTTATTGGATACAGGCGCAAATGCATCTTTACTATCATATTCGTCATGGAAAGCAATTACCAGTGATTATTCAAATTCTAAGTTACAAAAGGCAGAGAATCTCATTATAGTGGATTTTACCGGTAAACATAAAAAGAGAGTAGCTGGAATTACTCGTGTTACAATAGCTATCCAAAATTTTGAAATATCTATTCCTATTTTAGTGATAAAAGAATTGAATGAAAAACTCATCATTGGTTTAGATTTATTGTCTCAATTACGTGTCATGCTTGATTTCAGAAATCAAACTTTAACTATACCCGGCATACCTCAAGAAATAGTTCAAAAACTTCTTCCCAAATCTGATGATATTGCTTGTCAATATAATAATGTTCCTAATGTATTGAATAATGTTTCTGTAACTTCAGAAGGTGATCAATTAAATGATTCATTAACACAAGTCACGCAAAATTTGATGGATTCAAAAGATGATGTATTGTTTTCTGAGTGTGTTAAATCACTTGAAAGTAGCCTCGATTTTATGGATGATACAGTAAAAACTCATTTTAAGGATATCTTATACAAACATAAAAATGTCTTTTCACAACGTCCTGGATGTTGTAAGGATTTTGTGTATTCTTTTAAGGTTAAGACAGACAAACCTATTGTGACTAAGCCATATATAATTCCTTACCGATACAGAGAAAATGTACGTCAACAAATTGCAGACATGTTAAGAGATGGGATCATTAGGCCTTCACGAAGCATTCACCTTAATCCGTTACATGTAGTTCCTAAGAAAAATGGTTCTCTACGTATAGTTTTGGATTTGAGACGTACGAATTGTCATATTGACTTGAAACAAGTGAGGTATCCTCCAGTGGAAGAAATATTAGCCTCTTTACAGGGGAATGCAGTATTCGGAAATTTAGATTTAGTACTGGCTTATAATCAGGTCGAATTACATGAAGATTCGAAACCTTACACAGCATTCAGTTTCGAAGGTCATTTGTATGAGTACAACCGTGTAGTCTTTGGGCTTATCAATGGTAGTGCGGCGTTAGCTTCCTGCTTAAATAAAGTCTTAGGTCAAGACTTGCGCAGCAACGTGATTACCTACGCTGACGACATTTTGATAATGGGAAAAAATCCGCATGAATACTTAAAATACTTAGATATAGTTTTAGATAGATTGGAAAGTTCGGGTCTTACTATCAACATACAGAAATCCAAATTTCTACAAAATTCTATAGAATTCCTTGGCTACCAAATTGATGCCTCTGGTTTACAGTTCAGTCAATCTAAAGTACAAGCAATAGAGGATTTGCCTGCACCGTTGAATGTGAAACAGACACGGCAAATATTAGGACTCTTCAATTGGTTTCGCAAAGCCATCCCACGATTTGCTGAGATAGCCCAACCTTTATTTATGATTATAAAGAAGGGAGTACCATGGCAATGGGGTCCGATTCAAGAACATAGTTTTAATAAGTTGAAGGAGAGCGTAAAGCGAAACATCCATTTGAATCATCCTCGATATGATGTTCCTTTCTATGTCCAGTGTGACGGTTCTCAACTTGGAATCTCCGCGGTACTCTGGCAACCTAATCCAACCATCAAGGAACCGGCCGTTATCCATTGCGCTAGCCGTACTTTAAAGAAAGCTGAGAAAGGATACACCACTACAGAAATCGAATTATTGGCCGTACGTTTTGCAGTACAAAAATTTGCTCCATATCTCAGTGGATGCCATTTCATAGTACTTGCCGACCATAATTCATTACGATACCTTAACAGTATACAGGGATATAATAACAGACTACTTCGTTGGTCGTTGGAGCTTCAGTCTTATGACTTTGAAGTACAACACATTAAAGGAGTAGATAATGGACCCGTAGATACTTTATCACGTCTGTTTCCTGGAGAAGAACAACATATCTTGTCCATCAACGAATTTAAGGTCTTACAGGATGAAATAGCCAACATTTCAATGGAAGATCTACGAGAACATCAACTCAATCATCATGAATACAACCAAATCATGAAACATTTGTCTTCATGCAGTGCGGAGTGTAATTGCCCCAAACAATGGAATTCCAGATTTAAATTATCCAACGGAATCCTACTTATTAAAGATTTTAAATTCAAGTCTAGAAACAAAATTTGCATTCCACCCACGTTGACAACCCGCATATTAAAAGCCTATCATGACGATTTCGGTCATTTTGGTTATGTGAAAGTATGTGCCTTGATTAGTAAATCTTTTTATTGGAGAGGAATGAGAGTCCAAATCAAAAATCATATCAAGGACTGTATTGAATGTATGCGAATAAAACATAACTACCAGGCTGTACGAAAATCTATGCTATCAATAACTCCAAAGAGACCACATTCGTTCTTATCTATCGATCTATATGGACCGTTACCACGAGCAGCTACAGGAGAAACTTATTTACTTACTACTATGGATATTTTTTCACGCTATGTAGTAGCTTATCCTCTGCGTAGAGCAACTTCCGCTGCCATCATAAATAAAATTTTGAACGTATATATTCCACATTGTGGTCCTGTCGAACATATATTATGTGATAATGGTTCACAGTTCAAAAGTGATGTGTTTATTAAAGCAATGAACAAGGCTAACATTAAAATTCATTTCGTAACTCCGTACCATCCTAGCAGCTCTATTGTAGAAAATGTGCACCGCAATTTTGGTATGTTGTTTCGACACTTTTGTAAAGACAAACATACTGAATGGATTAAGCATGTCAATCAAATCACGTATCTTTTGAATTATTCGATATCCGACACATTGGGCGTGTCTCCTGCTAATGTACATAACGGTTCTGATTTGATTTTCCCTGTGGAACAACATTTTAATGTCAAGTTAGAAGATTCGGCAATCGTAGATTCTTCAAGTTTAGTGAATATGGTAAAAATTCGAAGACACAACAAATTTTTGAAGCGTAATTCTCAATTAGAGTCTTTACAAGAAGGAAAATATCGAATCAAGAGCAATGACTTAGTTTTTGTTAAACAACACCCACAAAGTAATGCGTTGTTAAAGATGATTTATAAATTTTGTGACATTTTCTCAGGTCCTTATTTATGTTTCAAGGAAATAAACCCTAAAGTTTTTGAATTGTTGAACGCTAAAACGGGTACGTCAATTGGACTTCGTAATATAGATGAGTTGAAGGTTTGGAGACCTACCCAGTATACAAGAGAAAAATGGATGCGTCTAGTAAAAAAGTTAGTTGCACCTGACATTCTTGCTCAAATAAATAAGAACGAAGGAGACTAAAAAAAAAAAAGGGGACTTCTGGTTGTGTAAAAATAAATTTATTTTCTTCTTTTTGCTCGTCCGAGCATAGGTTACATTTAATTTTTGATTTTTACTTAATTTAATTTTCTTTAATTCTCATTAACAAATGATAATTTCCAAATGATTTTAATTCTGTCTTGTTAATGTGAAGAATTATAAGTCGATTCATAATTGATTAAACACGAAGGTTATTTATATTATATTGATTTCTGTTGAAACCTGGTTGTCAAAGATAAATGATAATGGAATGAATGCTTTAGTATAAATGTATTTATATAAAGTAATTGAACAAAGTGATATATGAGGGGCGATCAAAATGTAAAGAATAGCACTATTCTTATGTCATTATTATAAACGGACCAGTGGTTCTTAAATATAAAAGTCAAGCTCCATTGTAACTTTTATATGTAGTCCCTTTATCGGGCGACATTTTATATAACGAGATACTTTGTATCGGCTCATAATGACATATATCTCGGGCAGAAAGTGCTTTTACACAAGCACTATACCTGTTATAATGTTAATCAAAAATAATAAAAGAAGAATGTTTTAATATATAAGAAATATACATTATTGTCTAGTTGGTTGCTATGTCGTTGTTTATAGATACTCAGTTAACGTGTTGGATTGCAAGTCGGTTTGTGTGAATATACATTAAGAGGAGTCAAAGAATAAATTATTTAACATTCATCATGTACTTGTAATTTCAGTAGAAAAGGTGAGCATACTAGTGAATATAACTTCAGAAGATATTTGAAGGTGAAAACGATTATTGCCACTGAAGATATAACTGAACCAGGGTTAACGACTACCTTTGGTGAGTCGTTGTACATGCCTTCAAATAACTATTGATACGAGAAAAGTGTCGTGAATTATAATATATACAAATTATTTAACAATCATTATCAGATGAAATTCCGAACAGAAATCTGAAAGAAATGTAAACATCAGCGGCGTAACGTAAGAGAACGCCGGTATGCCCGGCATACCCTTGTAATAAGAAAAAGTACGTATTTCATTATATATAAATTGTTTGCTTGTAATTATCACAATTATTTCCACTGCAATCTTCTGGCGCGCTCTCTCGACTTACTTTGACAAGAGGAACCTACGCATGCGCGTCGCTCAGATGCACATTTTCTGTCTTTCCTCCTGTCGTATGCTATTTTCCTCGGGCTTCCAGGCCTACTGAAAGCATCGGGGTTTTCGTTTGCTTTCTGTTGAATGCGCATGCGCAATACTTCCCTTCTCACTCCTTCTCATCCCTTGCAACCCTACATTTGCTTTAGATATACGCTGGCATATTCAAGTATTTCCAACTGTATATATTTTAAACTAAGCTATAGTTTCTGAACAGAACGTACGAGCCCTAATATAAAGGATATAGAACAAAACGGAAATGATTAGTTCAACGCATTTTTGAAGCATGCCGGTTATGTAAATAATAGTATTAAAATAGTTATGCCTTAATCGTAGCTAAATGCATCGTAATTATAATCTTCACCGTAAAGGAGCTCACAGACACAGGCATAAATTTAAAGCATTCTGTAGAATTACGGTCACCGATCTGGTAGGACAAGAGAGCCACCACTCCCCGTCACTCGCAAAGATTGTGCCAGGGCCCTTCAGTCACTGGCACAAATCTCGGGGACATAAGGGGAACATGTTCCCTACAATCTTGTCCCCCCCTCAATAATCCGATTTGAGATTGTGATGATGATGATTTCTATCCGACTGCCACAAAGGAAACTGATGTCCTTTGATTTGTTTCATTTTTAAAAAAGAATCGTATTCTTTAATATTTCATTGTCATTAATTATTAGTAGCCTATTTTCAACTATTTGTTTAATTCCTGTAACAATTCCTATAATGCTATTATGGTAATCATAATTTTGCTCAGATAAGAGTATTGTTGCGCCAAATATAGGCCTGATTGATTTTCTTTCATAGTTTTGGGGAAATCATTATTTGTATTGTTATAAAACAAATGTCCTAAAATTTTAATGTGGATCATTGTGGATGCGTAAATAGAAACATGACAATTATTATTATGCATATATTCAAATTTCAGAATGTGCTCACGGTACTGAGTTGTAATAATGATATGTACCACTATTTCATCTACATCATTTGGTATATAATATACGAGTACAACAGGTTTACCTCAGAAATCTGATTCATCTACTGTAATATGAGTCTCTTCTCCCCTCCCCCCACAATAAGCCTTAAAATGTGCCCTTCTGCCGATGTTATAGACAACTCTGCTCCTCTAATCCTCCACAGCATTTTTTTCAACTTCATAAATATTTTGAACATCATTAAAAAAGGAAAGGATTATGGGAACAGTCTTACCCATCCCACGAATGTTGAAGACATATTTGCGCCCTTGACTTCAGTATCTGGATACAGAAACAGGCCCCCAGAGTTGGTTTAAGTGCTTTGTATTTACATCTTCAAATGATATATACACTCAGGCCCATATTCACGAACGGGCGTCTGATTCCGGACCCAAGATGACAAATTTCTAGGGGCGATATATATATATATATATATATATATATATATATATATATATATATATATATATATTTGGGGGGGGAAGAACGAGATTAACGTGTGGTATGTGGAGAAAAAAGCCGCCAACGAGAAAGAAATGAAGGGAACGATACTGGACAATGTTCATACAAAAGTGGAGCCTAGTTTTCTCGTCACAACGGTAGTGGCAAGAAGGAGCTGAGACAATTGGTTATTAAATTCTAACGTAATCCACGCATTCGCTTCTCTATGCCCCACTAGACCTCCAATTAGGGGGGCTTCCTCCTAAATTTTGTATAACCCTATATTTCCATTCGGAATAGCTATGTATTGCTGCTTGCAGTAGCACTATATCGCAGAAATGACTAACTTTGGCATCCCCCTTTCGGAATATCACGCTACGCTACTGGTAAACATTACAATACAAATTATTGAAGTTTCGTGCAATGAGAATAAATTGAATGAGTGGAAACCCATAACACTATCACCTCGGGAATTCTGTTTCCGAAAAAAAAGTTGGCTGATTTCATAAGTTTTTCATTAATGTTCTTAGTAGTTTTCAATCATGAACTTATTTCAATTTTAATAAAAATGCTACTTATACCGTTATCTCGTTATGCTTTCATCCACTGAATTAAGGTTATTATGAATTAAGGTTATTATTTTAATTCTACTGTTCTTTAAAAGTTATTTATTTTGTACTCTTTATTACAAAATAATTACAAATATTATTTAAAAAGTAGTTAACAAGGAACACAGACAGCATGATAAGTCATCAGTCGCCGTTGAGTTCAATTTTCCAGTCGCTGCCATAACCTAGATTTTTTGGTAATTCAAATTCTGATCAGACTGTAATTTCTATGGATGGCAACACTGCAAATTCTTCCGATTCGTATTTTCGGGTGTAGAATAACATTATCTATTATTGAGGTAAGTTATATTTCATTATCTCTTCTCATTTACGAAAATTTGGCAAAAGAAAAATTGTTAGCTTTTGAAAAATTTTTAGTAGTCTGCCCCCTTAAAGTTTGAAGCTCTTTGGTTATGAATGGATAATAAATTAAGCCCTATATATTGCTTTGTTTCCCGTCTTGAAACGTTGTGATGAAAATGGACTATGATTTTGTTTTATACATAATCTACTATTTGAGTTACGTGGTATTTATGACGTAAGCAGATTTTTATAAATTTGAAAAAGAATTAGCATTTTTAAAAAATGTAATGAGATCAATATATAGGTCTTTGTTACGTTTCTATGTACCTGTTCAATTTCTACTAGAAAAAGGGGATGATATTTATCTATTTTGTGCAGAGGGTAAATGTCAATACATAGGGTAACATTTTCAAAGTTTAACAAAAATAAATCAAGTATTTTGGTTTGATTTTCGACATAGAAGAGTAATTGTAATGTTTCCAGCTTATAACATATTTCTAAGAGTTTCTCAACATTTCTTCGAACACAATATTGTGGAGTGGGTGCGTATTTCATTTGTGTACCAGTTAATTCCGGGTAGGTTAAAGTCACCAATAACGAATGTTATATCTTTAAATATAGGCAGCATAATCGTTAAGTGTCTATATATTTACAAATATTTATATAACATAACGAACGTCTTGAAGTAGCTATATAATGCAGACCTATAATTATATCTTGAGAAAAGTTAAGTATAACCTGAAATATATCTAATACTTTTTCTTTATTTAATAATTCATACTATATGCTTCTTCCAATAAGAAGTACCCAGGTCCCTCCCTTCGATTTACCAACAGAGTTTTCGTTGGTATTTCTTTCTTTTCTTATTATAGCGTATCTGCTTTTGACGTAAGGAAAGTATTTGTAATTCATTCTTCTACCATATTTCTCTTATTTGGATAATATTATCATTATTTGTTAACACTGGACTCAAAAGACTTATATTTTAGTGTTCATAGTACTCGAATATTCTGATAATAATGGCACACTTTTGAGTTTATGATTCATAATGTAAAGAATCGGATTTTCGGGACGTTCCGGATGAAGATTTCTGGTGTCCGTTGTTACTCATTGCCTTCCTGTATTATTTTGTCGTTGGTTAAAACTCTATAGAATTTGGTAAAGATTTTACCCATGAGCAGTGGCGTATTTAAGGGGGGCTTCCGGGCTTAAGCTCTCCCCCGAAATCTCACTTACTATAGTAAAGTAAATGAAATGTCTTGCAGAATTTTCACATTTCCAGGCAAAGCCCCCCCCCCCCAAAAAATAAATGGTAAATACACCACTGCCGATGAGCAAGGAATTAGGATTATTTGTCTTTTCAAAGTCATCTACTTTTAGTGTTACGTAAAATGAAGAATATGTACAACACTTTTTTGTTTTCAGTTTTTTGCATGTGATCACCTTTATTTTCACCTCTTCCTCCACAGAGGGGATTAGATCCTCGCAAGTGACATTTGGATCGAACCTTGAAATAAACATGGGACGAGTTTTCAAATGTTCTGAAGCCTTCAGGGTTCATTATTTTAATTCAAGGGAGGTCAGGATTTCGAACTAACGAGGGTGAATTCTTCTTCGTGAGCCTCCTTGTCTAAATAATGTTCCATTTTCTTTTGCAATATCCTTCATCTTCCATTTCTTGTGTTTCTTGCTTTTGACTCCAGGTGACGACACTTTCCAAGGCGAAGTGTCCTACAGCTAATAGTGGCTTATCACATTTTTGGTGATGTGTTTGTTTACACTTAAGATCCCCCTTGGCTAACATTTTTTGTATTGATGGTTTATGCATTTAATTTAGCATTTAAGTTGTTAGAGCATATTCTTACTCTGTTGGCGTACGAACTACCTTGATTAGCATTTTCTATTAATTTCTGAGTAGTTATCTGTTCAGATTTGTCTGAAATTACTAACGAAGTGAGAAATTGTACTTTTTTACACAAGAACATCAACTTGCTCTACCATCCCGTTTATTATGTTTACTAAGTAACAACACTTACCACAGTTGCAAGTGTCTATATATATAATTTAAATTTTATTCTGATGTATCATTAAGGAACTATTCATTTTCATGATTTTTAATTACTTGACCCATTCTACTTGTTACTTCAGTTGATTAGTGTAGTCTCACTAGAAACACTTTCATTCACACACATTTTAAAAACTTTACATATTATATAGAGATCCCATTTTTTTTATCTTTATTTTATACTCCTGATTGAGTTCCAGAGTTCTTTACGTGGAACTTGTTATTGCACATACAAGAAACAATGATACTTTGCTTACCATAAATGCCCTTAAAGCACAGTGTACACAGCTGCCATCATGGTTAATAATAATAATAATAATAATAATAATAATAATAATAATAATAATAATAATAATAATAATAAACTAAAAATGAACCACTTTTGTCTAATAAGACGAAAATGAATTTTATAAATATGATGTCAGCCAAATTACATCTATTTATTTGTTTCATAACTTATGTTCTAAGTTTAGTTATAGTGAACGACCTAGTCCGAATATGACATGAAGCTGATAGAGAATAGAAAAGGGGTATATCGTTTTCGTTATCCTATATTGAAATGAAATGGTGGAATGAAGAAGGTGGGAGGAAACGGGAGAACACCTACAAAGCTCACGCACACGATGATTATCCACCACAAAGCCCACTTGGCAAGAGGTGGAATCAAACCGAGGACCCTACGCACCAGAGGGGAACGTTCTACTACTGCGCCGTTGCGGTCCGTTATATTCTATTGTAAGTATTCGAATATTGATACATATTTATGCACGTATTTTAGAGTAGGATTTGGCGTTTTAATGTAAATCATTGTGTTTTTACATAGAACATATCCAATTATACTACTTAAGTAATTTCTATTAAGCCATTCTTCTTATAAATAACAGGGGAAAATGCTTTGACCATTATATCCTGTTCTACTGCATTGGTGACACCACTCGCTAATTTAGAGTAAGAAGATTTGGACCTGCTGTCGGACAGAAAAACCAAACAAAGCAATAGACGCACATACACATCCACGGGATGGGATAAGGTTAAGAATTCTGAACAATGAAATAAATAAATAAATATTTACGCACAGCGCTATATTTTATTTGACATTTTAAGTACAAAATATATATATTTACTTATTGCAAAATACAATATGTACAACTTTTATATGTATATGTGTTCCCATTTGGAGAAATCGATAATAATCGATGAGCTCCAAATGATTATTTTTTTATTAAAACGTTTTCTTAGTATATTTTTTTCTGAAAACCCGGGTTTATAATCAATAACATGCATTAAGAAGAAAGAGATAAAAGGAAAGATACCGAAAAAAATAGTTTTTTATGGAAACAAAAGACACATCATCCCCTAAGGTTAGACAGGAAGCTCCAGCACAGCCGTACATTACAGGAATAAATATTGATTGATGATTGTTTTCGGTTGTTTACTCGTTCCTTTTGCATAATTGAATCGATGAAAGGGAACGAGTGAACTCATACCATGTGCTCGGCTTCGGAGATCGACTTCTCATACCCTTAACTCCACCAGGGAGAGTTTATAAAAATACAAACCCATTGAAAAGAAATGTCTATCTCGGAGGCCGAGCGACCTCACATACACGATTTGATTTTTTTAAAAATAAAACGATCGATTATTCGATGATAATATATTATCTGCCGGGTTCAACTTGTTCACTTCCTGCCAGCAACATGAGAGGTCTTCGGTTGGAATCCATTCTCATCAGCAACGTATTCAACGGTGTAGGTGCTGCCGTCTGGTGCCACGTAGCTGTAGCTGCCTCGGACTACCTGGACCTCATTCTCGGTGCCAGCATCTCGGAGTTCACCAGTTTCTTGGCGAGATGTGCCGTCGCTGAGTTCATATCTAGAAAATCCAAAGAGTAAATAGATTAGTTTCCACTAAAGAATACGATTGTCACATTATTTGATCTTGATGTGTATTTCTTTTTCTTTAGGTGAGAATTTAAGTTAGAAAATATTGCTTCAGTGAAGCAGTACTATCATTTCAGATTTTTGGGGCGTAAGGGGGAATAAGATGCTCCTCCACTGTAACAAGAATTCGAAATTTTAGAATATTACCATGCTAGTAATTAAATAATATATCACAAACTCATGAAATAATTGTCCCGTTGCCTTCCTCGAAATGACGCCCGTGCAGCAAAAGTATAAAAGTATTACATTTTGATGATAGTTAACTCTACGTGATTTTCTGATTCGTTCTACTCTAATTTGCAAATTTTATATATTCTCACATATTTTAACAAAGCCAGTTTTTTAAATACTTTTTGAATATTGTATATCCAAGCTATTGATTCGTATTTTTTGGCACTTTTGCGTAACATTGGTAATATTTCTGTATTTTTTTCGTGGACTTAACTATTCAATGGAGCATGGACTCAGCATTTTAAATCCAACGGTATAAGGCAATCATGAGGTATAGGCATATCTTTATTAAGGAGTTACCGAACAAAATTCTCAAATACCTAGGTATATGGTAAGAAGTGGGTTCATGAACCATGAATAGTAATTAAAACTTCCAGTATGGAACAAAAAAAGAGCCTTTCAATATAAATTTATGTATGTATTTACTTATTTATTGCTGAGAATTGATAATTTAACACTGAATTAGCAAAATTGAATTTTAATATGCAATACACATTGTTACTATATCAAAGTTTAAAGTTTTGTTCGTTTAAAATAATACAATTAAAGAAAACACTTTCATATTTTTTAAAATGTTTTAAAGAAGCAGAGAAGTGCGCGGAAATATGAATTAGAAGTAAATGAATCTTAAGTTGAAATGTTTTTTTTTTCTATTCTGTTTAGACAAACAACTAGTTTTACATTTAGAAAATTTCAAATATTTGTTCGAGTTGTAATATTTGTCCGAGAGATATCAGTAAAGATTATTCTAAATACATATCTACATTTCATCATTAGATGACATTTAAAGGCGTTGAGTAAATCAACAGATTTGATTCCAATTTAAAACGTATGAAAGGAAATAATTAATGTTCATATTGTGTTCTTATTTTGATAACTGTTGTTATTTAATTCCACTTTTTCAAATAGAAACAACTTCTTCTATTTTATTTAACTCATTGTACTTTGTACTTCATTGGTTCAGTAGGTTATCACAGCTCTTGTAATACCTTAATGGTAGAGTTCATCTATTTATTTTCAAATTTCCCTTACTTACTCATCACTTTCTAGTGGCACCCAATACCTGAGACTGAAATTCCTTGGTAAAAGCTATTCTTCAGATTCTCATAATCCACATATATTTGTTTTCTTCCATTTTCTCGTACATCTCGTACAAGTATCTTCAACTCCCATGGAGTTAAGTCTTAATTACATACGTAGTAATCCTTAAAAAATAATACCCATGTTTGGCTGCGAGCAATTAATCATTTTCTTCCCGCCAATTCTTTCCGAAATGAATATCCCATTATTAGTATAATTTTTGCGATAACTTTCCTTTAGTTTCTTACATTCTGAGTGACATTATGCTAAAACGAAATATTTAACATTACTGAAAACACTATTAACAACACACAGCAATGATTGGAATGGATATCATTACATTTGAAACGTTAGTGCTTCCTATATAAATCTATATATTAAATGTAATATTCTTACGCAAAGCTGTAGTCTCCTAGTCCAATACCAAGATCTGATGTGAAAGATCGAACCTGGACTTCATTAGGATTCTGTGGCCTGGCGAGGGCGAAAGCGAAGAGAGCGGCGAATACAATGACCTAGTATAAAAGAAATAAGAATAATTACATTTTTGGTCGCAATTTACTTAGGGAGAGTTTGGCTAAGATTTAAAAGCTGACTAAATTTGTAATTTTTAAATACAGAGTGTAATTTCATAAGTATATCAGTAAAGATTTCAAATGATATTGTTTATATACCACAAGATCAGGGCTTCTAAAACTACCTAGGTACATTTTAAGCGAGGTCTAATTTATACACAATGTTCTACGGACTATTCCTTCAAAAGCAATTTATGATATTTTTTAAAAAGAAAGTTTTGAACAAATATTTATAATAGTATATTACAGTATATTTTAAAAATTCAATTACTTAAAAAAAAAATACCCTTAATTTTATATAGGTATTAAAGAAACAAAATCATATTAGGGTTTCTTGAATAATTGAAAGCTATTAAGAATACCTTACAATGACAAGTGTCAATATAAGATGTTAAGTCTACGATAATTTTTTTTCTAAAGATGATTTTGCCGCCCCCCCCCCCAAAAAAAAAGAAAAAACTTGTTGTTGATAATACAGAACGTGGTATAACAAATGTTATAAACTGTTAATCCTTTAAAACAAAATGGAAAGCACTTGCTTTTATAATTTCCGGATTCCGTGATTCTCAACTATATTGTATGATATGCAATTCACTTGAATTTTCTATTTGTCTGTCTTTTCTGGACCAACATTCAATCTAAGAGGACACCCAATGGGAGACCTAGAGAACCACTCTTGATCTGCGTATCACAGTTTGAGAAACACTATAATAGATAATCCCTCTTCTCTATAGAGTACATCTGATTTCATACGACACACGCTTACATCAATCTCGAAATTTGGAGACAACCTTAACCTCTTAAATGTTAAATACTAGTTTACATAGCATTCACAGTATCAAAGAGAAATAATCTCCGTTGGTCTTTAGTGTAAGTGAGGTCAAAATAATTTGTAAATAATGTTATCAGGAATATGTGTCAGTTTGTCATTGGATTGCATGGTTAATTGTATTTAACATCTATTTGCAATCCCGGGACTATATAATACGGACCGTTACTATACGTGCATTTGTACTTGTAGTAAGTACACACACCAAGAACAAATCTCAGGACAAGACGGAAGGAAAGAAAGCTTGTTAATCATTTTGCCGTGATTATGTATCATCTGGTCAAGGATAAATAATATTTATTACAATGATATAAATTTGGTAGACTTTTATCTTGCATGAAAATTTTGATGACAGCGATTGACCCAATTTACCGTGTTCGATGTGTTAGTCGCCTCTGAAGTGAAGGTGTATACGTTCTTTCAAGGTACTATACTAGAATCCAGTAACGTTTTGAACTTAAAATTTATCGTTAAATTTTAAAGCATATTTTTCATATTTCGTTTTTTTAAAATAAAATTAATATTAAAACTTGAGAGTCTTTTGTAGTATTTACAAAATGGATGTTCGTACTTCGTTAGAATAGTGGTCGATTCTAAAGGTAGATATAGAGATTTTCTTTACTTTTTCTTTCTTTCGTTCTTTCTTTTTTATTTTACTTTTCTTTTTCTGTAAATTGATCTTTTCAAAACATAGTGTATATTATATTATATAACTTTTTTAAAGAAGTGAAAGTTACTTTGAAAAATTCCGCGGTGATTATTTGTATTTATTTTTTACTATTCTGAAAAAAAGAAATGCGAAATTTGGGGAAAAGAGTTAATGTTCAGTCTTCAATAAATTTTAAACTTCTTGGCGCTACTGATCACCAACTACTGTGACTTGCCAGTCAAACGATGTATAGCAACACATCGTATTTCATCGCTACTGCTTCTGACTTTAGAGATCGGAGTTCGCTACATCTTAATTTAATAGGTTCTTAGATTTGCCTCACAATACTGCCCCATTAAGTTATTGAATGTAGGAGTTCATGCGCCAAAAAATATGAAAAAAAAAAAATCAGCTATAAGAGGTTTAGAATTACTTTCCTATCAGCAGGAAAATTGAAAAAAAAAATGGAATGAAAAAAATTCTGTTTAAAGTCCAACGACTATGAAAGTTACGCTAAGGCAGACGTATGGTTAAAGCAAATAAATGATTATAGAAAAATTGGTGAAATGAGAATGTGGAAGGAAACAGGAGTACCCCCGAGAAAACCTACGAACGCGATGTTGTCCACCAGAAACTTACTTGGACTGGGATCAAACTAGAGGCTCTTCGCACCAGAGGTAAGCGCTCTACAACTGAGAACCAGAAAACTTGAAAGTTTGAATAGTGATTTAAAAGTATTTCCAAATAAACATATAAAAATAGGCATTGATCGTATTATACGCGCAGTAGCTACAACTTCTGTAAATAATATTTTGCATTGCTTTTGTTTGTTCTACTTATGCCTAACGTCTCTTTCCACCACCAAGACTATATGATGCATCAATCCATAGGCCCCTATATCTATAGCTTAATGCAGAATATAAAGAGCATGAGTTCTCACTGGGAATCCAACCCGAGTCTGCCACTCGAAAGTCTAAACGTTAATAATTTAGTCACAAATGAACTCAGAATATATTTTGTAATATTTATAAATGAATTAAACTCCAAAACAATTTATTATTGCATTTAGAAGGATTTGTTGAAACGGATAGTGACAGTAAGATATGAAGAATAAATAAATAAACAAAATGCGAAAGAAGACGATTACTATCTGAAAGTGTTGTTTTCGTAGCGTTCAGTTTCATACTTATCCTTGAGCTAAGAGCTAACCATGACACAAAAATGTTTGCTTCGTAAATGTCAAATTTAATTCAGTCAGCATTGACTTAACAATATTTTGGCTTTCGTTCAGAAAGAAAAAGAAGCAAATACTTAATATTCAAGAATGAGTATTTATTTGCTTCTTTCGGAAGATGGCTCTTAAAGACAATGACACACCTACGTTTTACGAACAGTATTTTAAGTATTCAACACAAGTGTTTCTTCAGTTGCGTTTTATTCTATTTAATTATTGATTTCTATTTCACATAGGATTAAGAAATAAAATATTTCTTCTCAGCATTGTTAGTTGTATATTATATATAAACACATTATAATCAAATTTATTTACTTATATATTTATTGGTAATACGTTGAGCTTAGCTTATGGTTCGTTGTAATATTATGTGTCAAAACTATATGTAGAACTTAGTAACACCGATCCTGGGACTGAAAATATTCGCCCTTCCAAAGTTTGCTTAAGCCCAAAAAATTTGGAAATGAAAATTATATATTTGAGTTATACGTTTCACGATTATGCCGGCTAGACTAAAGGAGACGGTATTTATGAGAAATGAATGCCATGGAAAGAAACGGGAGAAGTATGAGAAAACCAAAGAACACTGTTTGTCCACCACAAATTCCACTTGGTGCGAGCTGGAATCAAACCAGGGACCGCCACGCATCAGAGGTGAACGTTCTACCACTGAGCCATTATGCACTTCCCCCCAAAAGGTGGATATATTTGCTTAGATATATGATAATAAAATACACATACTTGAACGAGCCCACCAAAAGTTATAAAGAAACTGGCGTCACTAGTAGAACTGAAACCTAAGGGCCGACTCTGATAACATTTTTTTTTTTTTTTACGTTGGTTAATGGTTAAAACATGTGGTTTCTTTCTGTGAGGTTTCGAGTTCGTTCTCAGTAAGAGAATGGAATTTTCAATGTCGGTCCAAAAGTTTGAGGGAACAAAAGAGTGTGAGTAGTTGAAAAAAAGGTTATAATTCAAGGTTATAAGAGAACTGAATTTTCCCTTCTCCTGTTTTTTCTTTTTTCTTTTTTTTCTTTTTTTCTTTTTTTCTTTTTTTCTTTCTTTCTTTTTTTTTTTTTTTTTTTTTGAATTCACTAGATTATTAACTACGAGAAGATGAAACGAAATTGGCCTAGTAAAGAAATGAATCTCGGCTTCCTGATTTCCGAATGTACTCTTCAACAGTAACTTAAGGGCAGTATGACCACTTTTCTTTTTTTGTGGGAATCATGGCTTAAAATGAGATTACATGGAATGAAATTTCTAGAGGGAAAAATGAAATGAAATGAAATCTTTGAGTTTTACGTCCTACGGTTATGCCAAAGGAGACGGTGATGATGAGAAATGAATGAAATGGTGGAATGAAGAAAGTGGGAGGAAACGGGAGAACCCCAAGAAAACCCACGAGCACGGTGTTTGTCCACCACAAAGTCCACACGGCGCGAGCTGGGATAAAACCAGGGACCCCAAGCACCGGAGGTGAACGCTCTACCGCTAAGCAACCGCGCAACTTTCTAGAATAAACTCTTATGGTTATGAACCGAGGCTAAGGGAGACTATGATACTACTACTACTACTACTACTACTACTACTACTACTACTACTACTACTACTAATAATAATAATAATAATAATAATAATAATAATAATAATAATAATAATAATAGTAATAAATAAAACGTTGCAATGAAAGGAAACAGAAGAAACATGAGAAAACTCATGCACGCGGTGTTTGCCCACTACGAAGTTCACTTGGCGTGTATTGGAATCGAACCAGAGACCACACGCGCCAGAAGGGAGCGCTCTACCGCTAAGCCACCACCAGTTTAATGTAATTAACTTGATTAGAGGTTTGTATGATGTTCAGAAAGGGCTAAAAAAAAAAAAATGAAATGAAATGAAATCTTTGAGTTTAATGTACCACGATTATTCCCGACAGGCTAAGGGGGATGGTTAATTAAGACAAGTAAATGATAGCTGGAAGAATTGGCGGAATGAAATTGTGGGAGGAAACAGAGGTACCCTGAGAAAACACGCGGACACAATATTGTCTACCACGAACTTACTTGGCCAGGGATCGGGTCAGGGATCCCATGCAGTATAGGTAAACGCTCTACCACTGAGCCACTTTGCAGCTTAAGAAAACAAGCTGTTGATTTTCAGTTTACTGATGTGTGGCCTTCATAAATCGAATCCAATGCCTATTTCAGTTGCGAGTTTTCTTGAAAGGAATATTGTACGTTTTTCATGTAGTAGCTCTCTTCCTCACGACGACAGGTGAACACCATGTTGCCAATATAGTTTAATTTACGGCAATAGTCACCCTTCCAAATATTGTTCATTTTCCGAACTGCTTGACTTCATTCCTCACGGAAACTACTAGACCAGTACCTAGTGCGTTGACAATAATTCAATAAATTGTACCGTGACCCCAAATGCTGTTAAAATTACTCGAATAATTTTAGAACTGTTATTTGAATATACATTTTTAACGATAGATTAATAATGTATTTTTCGAATTCGAATTTTAACACGGGCTGCGGTGGCTCAATGGCAAAGCGATCACCTTTGTTGCATGAGATCGTTGATTCGATCTCAGCTCGCGCCAAGTGAACTTTGTGGTGGACAAATACCGTGTGCGTGGGGTTCTCCCGTTTCCTACCATTTCACTCATTTCTCATCACCAACTGCTTTAGCCTACTCCGGCATAACCGAAGGGGGGGAGGGTAAAACTCAAAGATTTCGAATTTTAACAATTCTAACTAGAATCTACTTGGATATATGAAGTGGAATAAATTTTTTAAAAAAGAAAAAGCTCACCATGCATTTCGTAGCTCAGTGTATAATTGAGCACTCACCCTAGTAAAAAGGAACCGGGATCTGATAGTCCTTTTGTTTAGCTTGCAAATTTTATAATTAAAGTTTTTTTTTTTTTTACCTCACCTCATCTCCTACTTTAAAAAAAATAGTGGGTAACATAAAGATATTAATGAATAGATATTATAAATGCAGAAAGCAAGTCAGGTACGATAAAAAGTTAAAAAGTACTGAATGGTATTATTGAACAACCAAAGCAGAAGAAATTTCTAGTTATCAACTAATTGTGTATATCAAAGTATTTTCTAGAATCATGCACACAAGTATGTTGGTTAAAACTAATGGTACGAAATGAAATAAAATTTGAAGAAAAATTGATAATATTGGAAAACAAAATGAATTAGACGAATAATTCTACTTATTTTTATGTTACTTCGGTATCATACGAAGTACCTTGCATATGATAATCGTGGAGCATACTACGTTTAAGATTTTTTACGCTATCTATCTTACATCGTATTTTTTTCTGAATAAAAATAAATGAAAGATTAACAGTATTATTATTTTCTTTGTGCTTACTTAATATGATACACTAGCTATAGTGTTAGTAATATCATACATAGCTCAGAGTAACAAAGAAAGTATATAACATGCACGTAGTAAGAGATTTTCTCCAAATACAGTAAGTACGTAACACTTTTGTTATTTGCAAGTTCGATACTTAGTGTGAAAACCCAGTCTCGAAACCTTCGTCTACGTACTGATCTAATTTCCTTTTAATTTGCAACTTTCTATCGTTGAATAATGTAAATTGAATGAATAGCTCGTGTGTTACTAAAACGTGTGGTTACGGGTTCGACTCCCTTTAGTGGGACAACACTGTCACACTTGAAATGAAATAAAATCTTTGAGTTTAACATCCAGTGATCATACCTGTTAGACTAAGGGAGACGATGACTAAGGCGAGTGAATGATGATAGAAGAGAATCAGTAGAATGAGAAGGTGGAGGAAACCGAGAGTATCCCGAGAAAACCCGCGAACCAGAGACTCCACGCACCAAAGGTAAGTGCTCTACCATGGCCCCCATTGTCAGAGTTATACAACATCTTGAGGTAGTTGGAAAAGCTGGAAAAGATACTTGAATTAACAAGAATCGAACTGTGGTCTAGAAAGCGGGCAGAATTTACGGGTTGTTGTGGTTGATACGTTGATCCTGTACTACCCGATTTAAAGCCATCTGGTAATACATCTTTGTGGGTTATACCTAAGGAAACTTATGACTCCTTAGTACGTTTCAAACTTGGAAGTAATTAGTACTTCTTGATTCCTGCTTTACCTCTTGGAAAACCTTATTTTGGATGTGTTGAATCCATTTTTTCTTTTAGCCCATTGAACAACTAAAAATGAACGAAGCGAAATTTTCAGTTTTATATTCCATGGAGATTATATCCTGTAGACTAAAACAAATGAATGAGTAACGAAAGCAAATGGTTATGAAAAAAATACTGGAATGAGAATGTGGGAGGAAACAGGAGAACACCGAGAAAACCCACGATCACATGTTCTCCACCACACATGACCTGGGATCGAACCAGAGACCTCTCAGCGCACCGAAGTAATCATTTAAGTGTGGTTGCCTTGGGATATATTTATGAAACGAAACACTGAAATGGAATGTTCGATGTTTTACGACCCACTAGCGTGGTAACAGCCTATTTTAAGACATGTCTAAGAACTCTAGTTGTCTAGTATTCTAGTTGTCTAATCACTATATAATCCATTGAAATAGGACTTTTTCGTTGATTCTCACACTGATAGCATGTGAAGAAATCTTGTAAATACCCAGCGACAGGGAAACAGATCCGAAGCCAGTTAATTGCATGAGACACTGACAACAAAATTATGTTTGTAATTAAAAGGTATTTTCTTTTCGCATTTACAGTCCTGGGTTCGATTCTCGACTAAGAATCCCTTGCGTACGGGACACCATATAGTGTTACTCTTCAATTTCCACATATGCACAAAACCACACTATGTCCTTTTCGTTTCGGTGTCACACTTGCTGGCAGTCCCACAGTGGTTTCTCTTTTCAACTTTACAGTAAGTGTTAACCAGTGCTACTAAACATTACCGCAGCTAGAAATTAAACCGGCAAATACAGTAGAAGCCACGGATTCTTCAAACAATGTATATGCGTAATGCTGTTAAGAAAGTTATCACGAAGAAGAAGTATTATGCAAGGAACCGGCACTTCAACTCACCACCTTCATGTTGACTATAGAGAATGTGTGTGTCTTCGTTTAACAATGTATGCAAACGACGTTTGTCGGTCTTCTTGAGTTGCTACTAGAAGCGCTGTGCTGTGAGCGTTTGTCTCTGCTTAGGTCACCCATACCTTTCCCTTTTATACCATCAAAGCACATTGGAAGTCACCTACCTCCCCTCTCAGCATTTTGCCTGTAAGCCATTCTCGCGGAGTCTTGCTTTACAAGTGAAAGGGTCGACCCCCTTCCGGGCGAAGATTCAACCAAAAGGCCCAACCTCCTGACATTTTTCTTTTAAAGGGGACCATGAACGTAACAGAGACTAGCATCTTTACTAGCGGCTGTCCTTATATCTCCCCCTCCCCCCTCCTCGATCCCCGTTTCCTCACACAGAATCCCACTTACACCCACAGACCAAAAAAACATATAGACATGCAACATACTCAGATTGCCCCATGACCTCGAAAGAAGTCCTGGTGACATTTTGGCTACATGATTGGTTTAGCAGACTTATAATAAGAAGATTGTTTATATATTACATCTAAATGCTAAGCTTGATTATAATAACATTATAAAATACTATACTCTTTGTATCTTTTGTTGTATGGTACATGTGCCGAAAACACCTGAGGGTACATATTACTGGCATTAAGTAAAAGGGAAAATTAAAAGAAAGAGAAAAAATGTCCTGACAAAATGTCTTGTGAAAAACAGACCAGTAGATGGTCATTATAGCTATACTACCTATAATGAAAGTACTTATTAATGAATTATCTGGTGAAGATACGGGAAATAAGACGTGTGTGAAGAAGTATTGCTGTGTCATAATATCGCATAATAGACCGTTAATCACTACCTCATAGCTTTATGTAAGGATATAAATTTTACTTTTAATATCTTTCCTTTAACATGGTTCGATAAGTGCTTGAATCTTACAGTTCAATTTCTATTATTTTAAACTGCTGGAGAAAATACAATGTTAAAATTTGAGAACGTGAACTGTTAAATGTAGGCAGGCACGTAGCCAAGGGGTGGGTCCGGGGGGTCAGGACCCCCCCTTCGAGACCAGAAATAAAAAAATAAGGAAGGATAAAACAAAGAGAAACGAGAAATAGGAAGAGTCAGCGTTAAAAATAAAAAGCTAAAAATAAAAATAATTTTTCATCATCGCTTCTCTGTAGTATTAAACATGTTATTTCAGAAACGGTTTTCAATTGCTACTTTAACTTGTCATTTGGCACAGACAGTATTTGACACATATTAAAAACAAAAAGTTATGTGGATGAAAGTTCCGTTAACATTTGATTCAATAGAGAAAGGAACGCAAGTATTGTAAAATATTTTACAAGACATTATTGGATACGTACTTTTTTAAAATAGTTGAGGTCATAATGAAAGGAAAATGGTTATATTTGGATGAACAGAAGAAGGAACGTAGATATTGTAAAATCTTTTTAAATCTTTTTAATATTCATTTATTCGACATTTCTTCATAGTTTGTTACTAAAATACTTACTATCATGTCCTCATGTTATTGTCCTAATAAACCAATATGTGTTGCTAGTAAAATAGTGATCAAGCCCCTTGTGTGATAACCACAATATTTCACATCACACTTACCTCCCCCCCCCTTTCCATTACGAAATCCTGACTAAACGAACCAGTATATGTTACCACTAAAATAGTTTAGAATAATCGAACTCTGGTGTGGATAACCCTAGTATTTCATGTCTCGGACCCCCCCTATTACGAAATCCTGGCTACGTGCCTGATGTAGGTTGATTTTTCACAAAGCACAGATCTTCTATAAGAATGATATTTGGTTCGAGTCACGGCCAGGTGGTCCATAGTTTCATCCCGGTATCATGATTTTAGATTCCCTCGGGGGGGGGGGTGTTCAATACACAAGGGCTGAAAGTAGTATTACCAAAAGTACTGTTAATCCATATTCAGTTAAATCTTACATAGTCCCAGAGAATTTTGTTGCTCGAGGGTGAAGATTTCTTCCCTGGCTAACCTCTTAAATCTTCATTAATTCCCAGTAGAAGGTATTTGAGTGTCATTTTAAGCATTAAAACACCAATATAATCTATATTCCGCATGGGTACAGTGGTGTACACGAAAAAGAAGTTTCCAGATTTTAACCTCTTTCCCTTGAACAAGAAATTATCAAAAAAAATAAATAAATAAATAAATAAATAAAATAAAATAAAATAAACATTACCATATTTGTATTAGAATGTGTATTGAAACTATATGAACTTGAAAGATTCTGATTAGATGCAGATGAAATTCTGCATTAGAATTGCCACCCATTCCGATTTTTTTTCAGGAGAGTTCCGATTTTGAAGGAAATGTCCCACGTCCCAACTTGATTCTATCGGAACTTTGAAATGTCCCTACTTTCTTATTTATTGAAGAAGATTATAACTTTTATTATTATTATTATTATTACATTATTATTATTATTATTATTATTATTATTATTATTATTATTATTATTATTATTATTATTATTATTATTATTATTATTATTATTATTATTATTATTATTATTGGAACCTAGTTTCCACATTATTATACAGAGCCTTGAAAATAAGAGGAAGCTTCAGAACAGCAACAGACATTTAGCTAGGAATGTGCCTGGCAACAAAAAGTCGAAAGTTGCTGTAATTGGTGAAGATAAACTTCTGAAGACAGCAACATATAACGAGTAAGAAATATACATTTAAATGTGACCGCCAGCAGCACCAGTAGACCTGGGGGTAGTGTTGTAAAAAAACGGTTTTTTTCTGTGAAGTTTTTTTTCAATAAAAAACATCGTTCTTTTTCATGTATTTTTTCAAAAGTCTGTTTTTTTTCTGGCAACTATTAATTATTGATTTATGTTGCAGATTATTGAAATAATCAATAGAACTTGAGTCGAAGCCCTCGTAACTTACAAATCGTTTGTTTCTTTGTACCTATACGAGCAAAATTGTGTGATTATTCCTACATTTCCAGTTAGTGACTTATTGCTCAAAAACTATTCATTCGATTGATATGGTTAAGGCCTTGTTTTTAAGAAAATGGATGTGGCTACTTTTGGTATAAGTTGTATTGCAGTGTTTCCAACGGGTGGGAAATTATTGAGGGAAATGTAGGGGTGAAAATTTACAAAAAATTCCCTAAACAAAATTCAATTTTTTTTTCTAGCACCACTGCTCCTATATGGGTTCAAGTCACCAAAAAACATCTTTGGTGTGTTGACAAGGTACAGTGAAATCCTGAAGTCGCTGGCTTCCATTCAAAGAGGGAAAGAAAAAATTCTGTCATACCCATGAAATATTGACACTTTTTACGCCTCAGAAGTAAAAATCAAATATGCCGGGGTACAGCTTCTCTAATTATCCTATTGAAACTTTTTATGGTGCGTTCTGTAGGGCAAAGAGGTAGCTTTCAGGTAGTGGTAAGTTTGTTTCAATGTAGCCAGTAAGAGGGTAATAATAGAGGGGAAAAGGGAAATTTTCCGAATTTTTCACCTAATAGCGGAAATTAATTGTTTTGGCTGGAAACGCTGCCATCAGATAGACGAAAACTATCTGAAAATAAACCGTAGTGCTTCAAGAATATATCCTACTAGTATCATGGCGATATAGAACAAAGTAAGCGTGAAATTAAAAAAAATCTCATTCTACCTCAGAAATTCACCATTTTCTTACCATTTCCAGAACATGGTTTATTATAAACCTCAACTGTACTTTCCCTAATTATTCTAGTAAAACTTTTTATGGTGCGCTGTGTAGGCTAAGGATGAGGCTGTTAGACACTGGTACATTTGTTCGAATGTAGCCAACAAGAAGGAAATAATAGGAATAAAAACGAGAATTTTTTCCAAAATTTGCCCCTAAAATCTGGAATTAAAATTTTTTGTAGCTAGCAACACTACTATCAGACACACACAAACTATCTTAAAATAAGCTTTGGTATCCCTTTAATATATCCTACAAATATTGTGACGATATCTAATAAAGTAAGCATGTCAATAAAATATATCTCATTCTACCTTTAAAAAATCACAGTTATCTTTCCAATTAGAGAACAAGGTCCACTGTAAACCTCAACTGTACTTCCCCTAATTATCCTATTGAAACTTTCTATAGTGGGTTGTGTAGAGCAAAGATGAGACTTCCAGATACTGGTACGTTTGTTCCGATATAGCCAACAAGAGGGAAATAATAGAAACAAAACATATAATTTTTCCAAAATTTCCCCCTAAAATCTGAATTTAAAATATTCTGTAGCTGGCAAAACTGCTACCAAACAGACGCAAACTATCTTAAATTAAACATTGGTACTCCACTAATATATACTACAAGTATTATGGCGATATTTAAGGAACAAAGCTTCTAATTACCAAAAATATATTACGGTAAACAGAAAAGTAAGGGAAAATTAGAAAAATCAAGGGCTAGAACCTAAATACGAATTTTACGTGCGCCCCCTAATTACCCCATTGTAACGATCTGTACTTTCGTTTATTAAGTGAGAACAAATGTTCGATTGGCGTAAGTTGACTTGCACTCGGACGTATAGGTACGGATTTATAAACAAAAATTCCTAATTTTTTGCCCAAATATAGGAGAATTTTAATTTCCCTATTTGGCAACACTGCGCGCAGGCCCGCCCATTTGATGTCAACAGTTAGGTATCCATCCGAGGTATCTACCTGGCAAGTCTTAAGGATGTCTTTCTACAACGAAGGAAGCTACAGGGGGAAAAAGTAAAGGAAATTCGAAATTAGAAAATTCTCGAATTTTTGACTGGGATGAATTTGAGAAGGAAATTCGACACCAGAAGAAAAAGAAATTAATATGTTAAACTATAGTCCAACCACATTTTGCAAGAATAATATCCCGATATCTTAGTGTCTACATTGGAGCGGATTAAACAAGTGACACACCTGTGTGTGCCACTTTGGCCACCTGGGCCACCGAGTATACATTTGATTACATTTTTTTTTGACTACTAACTCGTGTTGTTGTTGTAGTTATAGTCTCGACTAACAATAATATCGTTGTAAACAATAACTTTATAAGGAAAATTTTCTCTCCTTTTTACATCTTAGTTCCAACACTGTTGGTGAGAAATGTAGGGTGTTTCAAAATAAATTTTGGGGTTTTAAGTCTTCGTAGTACTTATTACATTTTACGTCCAATTATAAGCAATGCATAAAGTAAAAGAGCACCTCAAACAGTCTTTGCTACAAGTGTTCAATGTGAGATTCATTCGTCACACGGCACACATCTGGTCGATAGGCCCATAAACTTACCGCCACATGGCACAAAACACATATAATTTAGGGGAGTTTCGTCTCAATTGTACCATCTCCTGAGGATTTGCTGACGGTCAGATGCAAACATTATGAGTGTTCACATTAGCTCTTAGGTGAAAAGTCGATTTATCACTGAAGACGACACGATCCAGAAAATCTTCATTGTTATGCAGGAATATTTCACTTGCGAAATTGGCACGTAAACCATAGTCTGTAGGCTTTAGACCTGTAGCAACTGCAAACAATAAAGACGTAGTTGCAAGCGTCTCCTTAATATTCTTCACACAGACGGTTGCACTGTACAGGTTCAGTCTTTATTAAAACACAAAAAGCTTTCTGCTCTCAAGTCTCCATCTTTGCTACTTGCTCTTTCTAACGGCAGACAGAAGAAACAATGCATGTACATGCGTGCGTACAAAACTGTGAGTTGCTCTTTCATTTGATATAACATTTATAATTGTAAGTTAATTGTAATAGATACTATGAAGTTTCAAAAACCATAATATTAATTTTGAAACACCCTGCATTACTTCGAATTGAGTCATCCTATATTCAGGTCCTAGTCAATTTGTCGCCTCGTGCAATGGCATAATTTGCCGCCTCCCCCTTTTTCCAAAAAGAACAAATCTTAGAAGTCATGATTTTAAGTATGTTACTCCAGCATGAACAACAAAGGTGAGGGTAAGTGCAGTCGCACTCAGAAAGGCTTAAATACTTACTAAAAATGCAATTCCGTTGTGTCTGTTTTTTTTTCTTTAAATGTTAATCTATTATGATAGTGAAAGATAAAGCAAACACACCTGCAGAGGAAAGATGGTAATCCTTTTTATAGAATTCACTATCGAGCTTCAATCTCAATGTATCAGTTTGCAATTCCAGTGCAACTAGCTCTTTTATCTTTATTTCTTGATTTTTCTTCTACATCTTCTAACATTTTTTTTAAATGTTTCTATCTTCAATGAAAGGAACTTGCTTCTGACAAAAACAAGACTACTTGCATATCAAAACTGTGATAACTTAATAAATGGAACAGATATTCACTACTATTCGAGAATTGAATTCTTGCATTTGACAACAATCAAGCAATTTGTGCTCGGATTTATTCGACCATTTGCTTTAGGATTGTCCATGTGGCCTTAAACTAATGCAACCTAAACATAATTTATGAATGTAGTATTCTAATAGGTCAGCTTAGTAAATGTAACTACCATCATCATGAAGTCTGTTTTAAACAAGAAATATTTAATTTAAATAATATACTTATGACAGATTTTGCCGGACCATCCAATCTTGCCGTTCCACGCAAATGCACGTGTTACATATATACCAGTGGTGTCCAATTATAATGAGCCTGAGGGCCATAACCGTCTTTGCTAGCAAGGTGGAGGGCCGCAGCTAATAATAATAATAATAATAATAATAATAATAATAATAATAATAATAATAATAATAATAATAATAATAATAATAATAATAATAATAATAATAATAATAATAATAATAATAATTATTATTATTATTATTATTATTATTATTATTATTATTATTATACTACAAAAGAAAAATATAAAAATGTATTTGAAATATTACATTCAATGGGATAAATGATGGTAACTAGGAGAGTTTACAAGGGCTGGGATATCTACATCCAATCCTGTTATTGCGAGGCCGCAGATGTAAAAGAGAAGAATCTCCAAGGCAGCTTCCGAAGAGATTCTTCACAATTTTCATGGTGAATTGGTATGGTTGGTTTGATTTGGTTATTTGAAGTAATCGTTCCTTTTAGCCTATAGCTACATTACCGACTCCAGTGTTGCCTTGGATGTCCGGGTCTTTTTGTTGTACAGAAGCACTAAATGGATGCCTTATTTCGAAAGAAGAGTGGAAACATTAAAAGAATGAACATAAATGTAATCAGTAATAACAATCGTATGTCGTGAAAGCTTTGTGGGCCGCAGAAAATGGTCTGGCGGGCCGCCATTTGGACAGCTCTGATATATACAGTGGCGTATTTAGGGGAGCTTCCGGGCTTAAGCCCTCCCCCCGACATCTTACTTACTATAGTAAAGTATATGAAATATCTTGCAGAATTTTCACATTTTCAGGCAAATCCCCCCGAAAGTTAGCAAAGCCCCTCCCGAAACAAAATCGTAAATACGCCACGGCATATATGGTAGAGCCGGCTCTGCATATCATATATATCTAGTCGATAAATTATTTATGTATGACATTTAGAAAATACTATTAGGCAAATTAGTATTAGTTTTTACCTTTAGACAAGTTATTGGAATTTTATACTGCTCGTGACATTATTTTCGTACTTATTAAAGGCCTGCATTCGCGAAAAAACAAAATTTCATTTCTACTTTTATTTCTTAGTTGATATTGATGAAAACTGATGAGGCCCGAATTGTTAATAGGTATGGTATTCATGTAAATTGTAAAATATTTGTAGCGTATCAGTATCTAGCGGTTAATTTATGTTGCATTTTACGGTGATTACACCTACATAAAAATATTTCATACTTAAATAGACGTAAGATGCATTACAAATGACTGTTTGAAAAAAAACGAAATTTAGAAAAAAAACGAGAGCCAATGTTTTTTTTTCTAAAAAAAACGTACATTTCTGAAAAAATACGAACCGTTTTTTTTTTTTTTTCTATTTACAACACTACCTGGGGGTAACAGCAGCTGATGCAATAACAAATACAAACGGTATTATTCCTCCTATATTAAAATATTGATATAGTTAACTATTTCTATTTTTTACTTGGTATAATTAACTATTTCTATGTAATACTTATGTAGCTTATAAGTGTAAGGTCTATATACGTAGGCTACACACGGTTCAAATTGGTCATATTTTTATTATATTTTATATTACGTAGATCATATACGATTTAAATTGCTTCACTTTTCTTTTATCCATATGATTCGCTCTTCACTATAGAAAGAGTTATATTGCATTATAACGAAAGAAACTGTACTACCTTCTCCCGAATGCTGCATAAAGTATTTCTACATCTTACTTTGGAAAGCAACTCCTTCTGCGATATTACTACATACGTAACACCAAACAAATTCATTTTTTACTCTGTAATCAAATGGCAACATTTTCTAAAATACAAAAACACATAGCAATACGTTATCATTGTCCAAGTAGAAAATAGTAAACAGATCAGAAAATTATTATTTATAAAGTGTACTAGTAGGTAGAGTGGGGACAACTGGGACAATTTTCTGTCCAGATTTTTTTTTAAACTTACAATTTTCCTTCAATTGAGAAACCAAAGGTAGCATATGAAAGATTGATCCCTTGAGAACAGTCCACATTTCTCGGTCAATAGAAAAATATTTCATTAAAAATTTGTTGAAGTTTTTCCACAGTGCATTTTGTCCCATTAGTCCACATTGGCAGGTCAACTGGGATAAAGTAATATATATTGTATGTAAATAAGAGAGAGTTTACATTAAATGATCATCATTACACGCCAAACCAGTATCGGTTTTAAATATATGACTATATAAACAAGGAACTTCATACTTAGGACCTATTTTTAATTGCTACTTTTAGTGATCAAAATTGTCCAATTAAATGAGAAAAATGTTGAGAATGCTTTCAACTTTTATTGTTATTAGTTCTATTTTGGAAGCTTTGAGAACATGAAGCATCCAATAAGAACTAGGTAGATTGATTAAACTAGTCACAAGGCGATAAACACAAAGTATGGTTATGTGAAGTAAATTATTAATGCAAAACAATACCAATGTTGTTAAGATTAACTGCCATTACGTTTACAAAAAAAGAATATATGAAGCTATTTACACTCTTAGAAGCACTACATACAAAAGCATATCCAGTGGGTACAACCGAAACACTGTCCCAACTGTACCCATGTGAAATGTCCCAGTTGACTACACACGGCCATATTTCACATTCCATCTCCTTACTCAAACCCGCTTAGCCTAGCGCATGTAATCGGTTTTCTGTGTTGGATCCCTAAAAGCACGTGTTGAACATAGATATTCACCTTAACCCTAGGGACACCAAGGAGGGGGGGAGGATATTGTCAAGCTTGACCCCATTAATCAAAAAATGTACTTGCTTACTTTTTAGTGTTTTTTTTTTTTTTTTTTATTTATAAATCAAGAAAGTGTTGTGGGCCTCAGAGGCTCCCCTTGGTACTACTAAGTGGCTATTCGCCGCATATACTAACTGTTATATTCCAGTGTTTTGGCTATACTTTCCTTTGAAACAATTTTGGTATTACAACATGCAGGGTCACTCTGAGCTATTATTCTGACGCAGTATTGCCAACTGCACGTTATAAAAAATTTGTATACATGTTTTTCTGATTATTTTTGGCACCTAAATATTTTATTTTCTATTACTTTATTCATTCAAACCTGCTACACACACACACACACACACACACACATATATATAGCACATGTAGCACACATGTAGCAGGTTTGAATGTATATATATAAAAGAAACAGAGAATCAAGTTTCAATAGTTTCAATAGTGATGGAAAGGAACTATGCCTTGCAGTGAATTCCTTGTAATATTCATGCTTTTCTGTAGTGGTGTTAGTTTACAAAACTGATAGACAAGTCGTAGCTTGTTTGCTTACATTTTACATGCCCAGTCCATGGGTGCAAAAACCTGACGTTGTGCTACTAGAAAAATTGTAACGATTTGCTGCGTTAGCAACACTGCTTCTCTGGCGACATCTCCTATAGTGTCTAATGAACGTCCCTCACACTGTCCACCTTTTCGTGGAAACAAAATTTGAAATAATTTCGCCATTCCAAGGATAACCGGGATGGAATTACACAAGATTAATCATGAATTCATTGGAATACTGAAGTATACTCGTCCCTATTCTATCCCATTTTACTGTACCATACCAAAATGTTTTTAGAAGCCGCCTTTGTACACATACTACACTGTACTAAATTGCTATTGATCTGTTTGAAAGTATTTCTACACAAACAAATAAAATAAATAGGTCATAGTTACTGACATAAATAAAAAATGGTAACCTAAACAATTACACATATATAGTTGGCAACACTGTACTTAGCAACCTAGTAGTATGATGTCTTAGATACCCCAAGTTCATATCAGACAAGATAAATTATTATTTTTCGTGAGAAATAATGACCTTTAAGCTGTGGGCTTCAGAGGCCCACCAACCATGTAACCCAAAAATACCATGGTGTTCCTAGGGTTAAGAATACACAGGTGTTCTAAGGGGGAAATTGCATTCATAATACGATACAAAAAGCTGCCAAAAATGTTCTTCTTACTTTCCTCTTCTTTGTGTTTGTTAGATGTACGAAACACACGCCATAAACAACAACCCTGATTTTGATTTGATTTTTAGTTTAGCGTCCCTTTCAGCAGCGGGACTATATGAGACGTGGACCTACTGATTAACGTGGAATCCGAACCACATGAGCTCCCGCCGGGAATCGAACGCCACTAAACAACAACCACTGCATGTCAAGTACTACAAAAAGTTTTCCCACCAGATGGTAAAAGAAATCAATGTTCCAGTTGACCTGCCGTCCCAATTGTCGCCACTCTACCGTACACATAAATAATAAGTGTCATATAATAAATATTTTAAAGTTTAACTTAAGACTTTTTTTTTTTTTTTTTTGACAAATCTGATGGTAATAGTAAAAATGTCAACTAAGCTCGCCAAAACCTAAATAAATTGATACAAAATCAATTTTTAAATTTCTGAAGTAATTGTATTGACGGTATTTTCTGTTCTTTTATTTATTTTTACTTTTTATTTTCTTTTCCTATTAAAGGAATATCTGGGTAAGTACGTACATGAGAGTTACACGGAATTTCCTGCGTGGAAATATTGGTAAATTCACACAAAATTATTATTGTTAAGGCATACTCACACATCTCACTTCAATATAATTAAAGACATATACCATCTTGAATTACCTTTATTATACTGTTAATTAACTATATAAATGCTAGACAAAGTAAGTTATCCATTTCGTAACTAATAAGCATTAATATAACATCTTACATCACAGACTTAAACTACATAGCAATATTTTCCAACTTCATTATCATATGGTTCGGACCCATTGTCCAGTTAACCATCTTCCTACGTTTACTTACCAACAATTATCATTTTAAAACACTGTCTGTCATTTTAAACTTTCGACCAACAAAATGAGATAAGAAAATATGGTGATCATTCTTTCCAGCGTATTTACATGTTCGATAGTTGCTATGTGTTACGTGGTGAGAAACGGATTTTTACGTTTGTTCTTCCGTCATTGCGTCCCGATGTAAATATACTCACTTGCCTAAAGATCAAATCTTATACTTAAGGTTTAAATAAGATTTTTCTTGAGGGGTTAAACGAATTCTCTTCCTACCCCTCAAAATAAAGATAGTTTACTGAAGGGCGAATATCATAATTTCGGTTTTTTACGACTCTTAACGATTTTGCTCACATTTCCTAAATCCACGTTTCATTACGAATCCTATAGAATAAGTTGTATTTCTAGTTAAACTAAGAAGGGTTACTCTTATTGATTGAATCTTTTTTGTAAAATTTTCTCTAAAAGAGAGAGAAAAAAAAAACAATAATAGACATGATTTTGAAATGAATTAAAATCTTTCATTTTAAAGCAAAACGATTATGTCCTTAAGGCTAAGGGAGATGGATTTTTAAGGCAAGTAAATGATGATGGAAGAGTTCTTGGAGTCATAATGACGGAGTCAACGGGATTGTCCCGAGAAAACTATGTTGTCCACCACAAACTTACTTAGCCGGGTATCGAACCAAGATCCCACGTACCAGAGGAAAGCTATCTGCCACTCAGCTACCGTGCTCCCGACTGATTTTATTCATATCTCATTAATAACCTCATTTGGTTACTTAAATCATTTCTCAGGAGAGTATCCCATGACCGGAAAATCAAATTCCACTGTCACTATGAACTTGTCCTGGCATGTTGGCAATTTCTAACATGACGATCACAGTTCAAGATTCCATATTTCATAGTTTCTTGATTGTTTCTCAGGTAAAATTTCAATAATTTAGATATAGACTCCACATAGACACCATATGCTTCTGCGTTGTTTATATAATGATTTAATCTAGTATTACCTGACTTTTAGTAGCTTTTCTTGAAAATTTGTCAATTTTTTATAGCAACCATACTATGGTGTTGATTCCACCACGGCTCTCAAACAAAAGACATAGTACAGACGCTCCAAAATACTAAGATTGCATCTAGTGCCAATTATAACGCATAAAATTCGTGCGGCGGGATTATAAAATGAATAAAAATTGTAGAAACCGGATAAAACTAAATTTTTGACAGGATGTGGGGATTTCATCGGGGCGAAGGGGGTCCTAAGTGTCCTACCAGATTTCAGATTGGTGACAAATTGAGAAAATTCTACTCAAGCACTGACATTCTAATTACATTAAAATAATAATGTATAGTTAAAATGCCCATACGTAAAAAATTTACTAAAAAAATAATATGTAAACAAAAGAAATTATTCTCCGAAATCTACATACTTAATTACACTGAAACCTCTAAATTAATTTTATTTAGATGAAGGCAAATACTTGTTTGGTATGTAAACTAAAAAGAGTTATACAGTAAAATATGCTCATACATACTATTGTTATACAGTTAGGTTGAAAATTATTCGGACCCAAATTTAAAAAAAAATGATACTACATATGCTGTAACTGAGGGTTACAAGATATGATTTACGAATGTTAATTGGGAAAGAGCAAGGCAATTGCCAGGGCATTCGAAACAATTTCTTGATCTGCAGTATACACCTTTCGTGTTATTGTTCTCAGAAAGAAACACTACACCATTTGCTAAACAAAGTTCGAGTAGAGCAATCGGTACGGTAGTGGTATCGTGCTAGACTTACGCATGGAAAAGCTGGTTTTTATTCCCTGTCAGATAGTATCATTTTTTCCGCATAAAATAATGGTTGCAAAGAGAGATTCATCTGCAGTTGGAGAAGTTACAAGATATCACTGCCGAAAATCAGAGTAAACAGTGTGTGCGTTCTTTATCATACACTATAATGAAAAGTAGATTTCATATTTATATTAGTCTTTCTTTCTCTCTCTCTCTCTCTTTGTATGTGTGTGTGTGTGTGTGTGTGTCTGTCTGTCTGTCTTTCTTGACGTTTTCCTATCATGTCTTTGCATCTTTCTCTTCTACTCCCCCTTCTCTCTCACATAGAGAGTTAAAACCGAACAAGAAACCGATCGATCCGGTCTTGAAAATCTAATTAACTGGGAACTTCGGAGTCGTGTTTTTCGTGCTCTGGGATATCTCCAGTCCTGGTCACTTCTGAAAGAAATACTGTTTATACGCAAAGGAATAAGTGAAATCTCTTTTTATCCTCTGTGTTACCAAGTCTCAATCGAATCACCGGGTTCCTACGGGTTCGAATCCTAGACACAGTGGTTGTCCATAAGCTAACCCACATCATTCGACTTATGCAATGACCCATTTGAGCTCTAGCGTGTTCATCCTATCTGTGCGAATTACAACATTATATCTGCAATAGTATAGATGAAATCGGTACTGGATATTCGGAACAGATAAATCTTCGGAGATTATTAGAAAATGGACCCCTCTTTGGTTATTTCAAAAGATTTTATTAATATTAGTTTGACACAATATGTGTTTCCATCCTACGTCTGCTACATCTATAAGGAGCATCCAATTTTCCTTTTGAACATTTGTAACTTTTCATTATGATACAGTTTTGACTTTTAATATAGGGTGTTTCTGATAGAAATTTAGCAGTAAACTAGCACTCATACAATTTTCTTCCTTTCTTTCTTTTTCTTTTTTTTTTTTTTTTTTTTTTTTTTTTGGTTTAGTTTCCATTAGTATTTTGGAGTGGAAGATAACCTACGCTACCTATTGGATTTATTAAAATGTATTTTGGAGCAGTACGTCCATGAACACTACCGAATTTGCAACCGAACCACGCGGAAGTAAACCATGTGTGCTAAAGTTTTCACATTGTCCTAGATGTGTCTCGGAGATCTACAGTTCTACTGGAAATTGAGTATGCTATTCTTTTTGAAAGTGGCTTAATGATATTCATTAAGTTTCAATCATCCTCTCAAGCATTAAGCTTCGAACAACCCCGAAGAAATATATAAAAACAAACGTTACTTCTTTTTTTACTGTTAGACTTCTGCAAACGAAACTTTATAATGCTAGAGTATTTTCTTACTACGTTTAAATTTCACATTTTTATCTGTTCTCCCTTCTCTATTTCTTCTATCCCCTTCTCACTTTCTCTCTTTCTCTCTCTCTCTCTGTCTGTCTGTCTGTCTGTCTCTGTCTGACTTCTGAACCTCTGTGTAACAGACATCCATTTGTTTTAATTTTTCATTGTGTGTGTTTAAGTTTCTCCCTACATCAACTTATGAATCTTGTTTCATCACGGTTATATTTTTTTTTCATTTTATCGATACTAATACATGTATATTTTGAAATTAGACTTGAATCTATGTTGTTTGCTGATTTTAGTATGGAGAGAGGAAAGGAGGAAAAAGTGTATTCTCTTTACCAGTGACGATCATGGGATAAGAAAGTGTATATCGGGTGGCCTAGCTATACGGCGTTTGCTGTCGCTTTTTTGTGCGGAGTGTACATTAGTACAAAATGAATGTTGAAATGTTACTTTTTCTGCATACATGGGCTATGAAATGAATAAATATGTTGAAATGTCAAATTCGATTTTTTTTCACGATCACCATACATCCCCCCACCCATTTTTCGTCGCTCAAAAGTAATAGAAGTGTATAACGAAAAGAGTGCCAGAAAAATGTAAAACTTAAGGGAAAAAGGAAAGATGTGGCAATCTTAAGACTTGCTTCCTACTTTCCATGAACTACCTTGGTTTGTCCAAGTTGATGGCCTATGTAATTTAATTTGCACCATCACATTTTTTTATTTATTTATACTACAGGGCTATCTTAAAAGAAAGACAGAGAGAATATATTTTAAAACCAAACCATTCATGTGATGTTCTTCAATTCGTGTTGGCTATTGATTCAATGTGTTATGCTATTCACCGTTTGGCAATGGCTGCGATGTGGTGCAATTTGTTGTAAAAATAGAGCGATAGTGCAAATGCGTCTGTCATCAAGCAGTGAAACCCATTTTGAAATGATATTAGAAACTCGAGTATGTTCGTGAAAGTGCAAAGAATATTGAACTGAACTGCGAAAATGCTGAAGCATTATTCGCTTGCATATTAAGTTTCAAAAGAAAAGAACCAGTGCTAGAATTTTTGGTAGATATTCGATCCAAAGATTTAATATACAGTATATATCATTGCCAATATAATTCATAAGGTGTATGCGCACGGTACAAATTCTCGAGGAAATACATCATTATCTCAAAACTGTTCAAATGGCACTTAGATCTTAATTTACTTTAGGTCTTCATATATAAATTATACCCATACACTTCTACTATATGTTTTTAAAAATATAGGGTGTACTAAATTTTACGCTGAACTATGAAAATATTAAGTGGGTATACGCCATGTACTCACGTCTATATCTCATTACTGGAAGGAACAATGATGGATGGTCATAACGAAAGATCAGGCCTGCCTCGCACGGCCACATATGAAGCTTTGTGTGTTCTGGTGTTCCCTTGGAGATGCTGGACACGTTAATTTTACCTTATCTTAGAGATTTGTTTGATGATGATCTATTTCTTATTCACCAATATTTTACCTCGCCAGATTTTCATGCAGATGTGCGTGCTTGCATAACACTGTGCAGGACGTTGCATAGAGTGAAGGGGCCCGCTTGAATATCCCTTATATTTGCTTTAATTAAACTTCGTTCCAAGAAAATTCACCGAGAAAAGGAAGCTACCCTTTGGGAACATTTTTATGAGAAATAGTCATGTATTAGGATTGTTAATAAACTATTTGTTTATGAAATATACATAAAAATGCAAGGAGTATCAAAAAAGACAAAAAGATAAATAGGTGGGTGAATAAATAGATAGAAAGAAAAAGAAAGAAAGTATTGTGGATACTTTCCTGAGAAATGATTTACGTAACTAAATGAGGTTATTAATGAGATATGAATAAAATCTGTCGGGGACACGGTAGCTCAGTGGCAGATAGTTTTCCTCTGGTACGTGGGATCTTGGTTCAATCCCCGGCTAAGTAAGTTTGTGGTGGACAACATAGTTTTCTTAGGGCAATCCCGTTTATTCTCACATTATGACTTCAAGAACTATTCCATCATCATTCACTCGCCTTAAAAATCCCTCTCCTTTAGACTTAAGGGCATAATCTTTGTGCTTTAAACTGAAAGATTTCAATTCATTTCAAAATCATCAGTCTATTTTTCTTTTTTCTTTTTTAGAGAAAATTTTACAAAAAGAATCAATTCATAAGAGTAACCCTTCTTAGTTTAACTAGAAATACAACTTATTCTATAGGATTCTTAATGAAACGTGGATTTAGAAAATGTGAGCAAAATCGTTAGTGGTAAATAATAATAATAATAATAAAAAAATAATAAGATTATGATATTCACTCTTCAGTAAACTATCTTTATTTTGGAGGTAGGAAGAAAATTCGTGAAACTCCTGAAGAAAATCTTATGAAAACCTTACGTATAAAATTTGATCTTTAGGCAAGTGAATATTTACATCGTGACGGAAGGACGGATGGACAAACGTAAAAATCCGTTTCTCACCACGTAACACATAGGAACTATGAAACGTGTATATCCGTTGGAAAAAAATATCGTTTTTTTTGGGGGGGGGGGCTCATGATCCCCATATTTTCTTTTCTCATTTTGTTGCTCGAAAGTAAAAATATTAAAATGACAGACAGTTCTTCAAAATGATAATCGTTGGTAAGTAAACTTAAGAACATGGTTAACTGGACAATAGGTCCGTACCGTATGATAATGAAGTTGGAAAATGTTGCTATGTAGTTGGAGTCTGTGATGTGAGATGTTATGTTAATGTTTAGTGGTTACGAAAGTGGATGGCTTCCTTTGTCTAACATTGATATAGTGAATTAATATATATAATAAAGGTAATTCAAGATGGTATCTATGTCTTTAATTATAATGAAGTGAGACGTGTGAATATAAGTCTTAACAATAATAATTTTGTGTGAATTTACCAATATTTACACGCAGGAAATTCCGTGTAACTCTCATGTACGTACTTACCCAAATATTTCCTTTAATAGGAGAAAAAGAATAAAAACTAAAAAATAATTTAAAGAACATAAAATACCGTCAATGCAAGTACTTCAGAAATTTAAAAATTGAGCTTGTATCAATTTGTGTAAATCTTTGCGAATTTTGTTGACATTTTTACTATTATCATCAGATTTGTCAAAAAGCCCATCTTAAGTTAAACATTATAACATTTCTTATATGACACTTATTATTTATGTGTAGGGTAAAGTGGAGACAACTGGAACGGAAGGTCAACTGGGTATCATCTGGTGTGAGTAACGAGAACTTTTTGTAGTTCTGTGGATGCAGTGTCAGACGGTTGTTGTTTATGGCGTGTGAGTCGTACAATCTAACGAGCACAAAGAAGAGGAAAGTAAGAAGAACATTTTTGACAGCTAAAAGTAAATTCTTTGTATCGTAGTATGAATGCAAATTTCCCCTTAGAACACTTATGTATTTTTAAGGCAAATATATATGTTCAACACGTGCTTTTAGGGATCCAACACTGAAAACCGATTCTATGCTCTAGGCTAAGCAAGGTTGAGAAGGAGATGGAATGTGAAAAATGGCCGTGTGTAGTCAACTGAGACATTTCGCGTGAGAACAACTGGGATAGTGTTTCGATTGTCCACACCGCAAGAACGTCGATTTCTCTGTAAATTTGGGGGTCCATTCAGATGCAGAAAACATATATGAGGATTTTAAGATAAATTGCATTCAAATTATACCAAATATTATAAATTTACAAATGCCACGAGGGGACCCACATGAGCTTTGGGGGCCCCTCAGCCTCCCAGGATCGGCGCCTTTGCCCCACTGGATACGCTTTTGTATGTAGTGTAGCTTCTAATAGTGTAGTGTAGCTTCTAATAGTGTAAATAGCTTCACATATTCTGTTTTTGTATACCTAATGGCAGTTAATGGTATGAACTGTGTTACAGGCATTGTTTTCCATTAATAATCTACTTCACATTACCATACTTTTTGTTTATCGTCTTGTGACTAGTTTAATCTTTTGAAAAGCATTATAAATAAAATAGTACGTATGTCCCACTCAAAATGTCACTCTTCTTGGTCTGCCCCTCACAGAGTTAAGTATCAACATTACGTATAACAAAATTAAATTTTCGCGAAGTAAGGAACATTTGAATATATTACAAGAACAAATCCGTAAAATCAATCCATTAAAATTTCAATTCCATTTAAAATAAACAACGGTTAATTGTTCCTCATATAAATCAATTGGTTGATAAAAGTACTGTAGATAGCGTAAACATGCAATGTCGTTAACGCAGAAAGTTAATATTATATTAATGTCTTTAAGTGTATATTTAATTTCAATATTACATAAAACTAGTTGGGAAAGAAGAGCAGAAAATGATTGTTTGGTTTGTTTGCAAGTAACAATCGTATTATTTGGTTCATGATGCTACTACTTGCATTTGTTAGATTTGATTTACATGTTATTTGTTAAAGGTTCGCTGAAGCAGTATTATTAATTTTGTTAATTTAGTTCCTCCAATTCATCTCTCAACGTTAACTCTGGAACATAAGAATTCACTTAAATTTTGATTGCTCGAGTTCTTGATCTATCAACCTCTTAACGCCCCCTGCCATTAGGGTTTTCTTTTTCCTTTGTTGTTCGTTGGGAGATTGATATGTGTATAAAACATTGCTTCTTAAGTTATGAAGTGGTTTTAACATGCTCGAATTTACTTTCCTAATGTAAATTTGTATTGCACAACTTCAGATCTTGGCGGTAACCTTTTATTTAAATTACATTTATAAAGGTGTCAAGTTACTTTAATATAAGCATACCATTATCAGGGTGGGCAAACGTAAGTACTAAAATTATCTGTTGTGTTTATTTATTATCAGTATTACTTTTTAATTTGCTTTTATCACCGACGCTATAAGATTTGGCTTGTAGTTTAAGGCTAGGATTGACAGTAGATTATGAGGCTTGTCAAACCTGTGATGAACACAACACATTGCCAATTCATTGCTAGATGAATGTCTCTATAGCTGTCATCCACAACTATTTACCTTGGGCATTTCTGTTTTTTAATGATATTCCACAGTGAGTTTTGAGTTCGTCACACGATGTTGTATTAGGATGTTTTACTTCTTTCGCGTCCTTATCCAATAAAGTTTAGCCACTGACCCTCATTCCTTGTTGTAATACGTTCTGCACATTACCGTTTTCACATATTTAATTTCAAGAGATTAGCCGTCACTCATGTTATTTTTCTGATTCATGTGATATTTTCCCAACCTTTTTGGGTAATTTCCAACACACACCTCTACAAACGTCCGTCGTTGTAGTCTGCAGATTACGAACGTTTGATGTTGTTAGCGTTTTTCTTCGATCCACATGGCAAAAGATATAGCATTTAATGTGAAGGTGTTCTCGAATTTGCACTGATTTAGCTTAATATAATTCCTTACTGAGTACAGTCATCCATGGATATCCTCTGTCCCTGGTAGACATAGGTATTCAGACTTCTAATTCCGTATTTGCAACTAGTATTATTCACGTTATTGCAAAGCTGTCTAAAACCACTTTCATTTTTGCCATATTTATTTTGTACCTAGCTTCCGTACTTTTCAGACTAAAATTTTAGTAGCAGTAAGATCATAACGCTTCTCCACTTCTCGGCAAACTCGACCTATTCGTAAACGTTTCTTTAAAGCAGCGCTAAGCAGGGTGTGAAATCACAACAGTTGAAGTAGGAGGGCCGAAGACGAAAGCGTAATATATACGTAGGTTGATCAATAAAGACTGATAATCAGTGTTTATGAGGTTAATACAACAGCAAGGCACAGAAAACGAAACACTTCTGTGTAGTGGGAGAAGTGACGAATAGATCGAGAAAGTTTAAAGGCCATGACGTCAGGAATGTGACCTTGGCAGCCGTTCAAGCGCACACAGTTTCTGTTTCGCATAGGGCAACATGGGAGTGACACCCGAAGAATAGTACAGAAATTCTGTTGACTCGCAAAGATCGACGAGGATGTGTACCCCATCCTCCATATACCCCTGATTTAGCCTCTTGTGATTTCTTTCTTTTTCAAACTTTGAAGAAACATCTCCGGGATCGGCATTTCGTATGTACGGGGCCAGTGGTGAAAGCTGCGGAGGCGATTTTGAAATATCTATCCAAAAATAGCTTCCAGCATGTTTTCGATGATTTTAAGTAACATTGGGACAAGTGCATTGAGTGTAATGGGGGCTAGTTTGAAAAAGATTATCAACATTTGGAGGATTATTACAGGCAATTGTGTTTTATTAATTTATCATTGTATATATTCACACTGGAATGTTCCCATATGGAGAGTTCACATATTTGAAAATTCATAATTATAAAACTTTACAAGATAAAAGATATTGATAACCACTAGCTCAGCCATAAATTAGGTCTACATGTGAAATATATGTTAATTAGCCGTATGCATTAATTATTGCAATTAATTCAAGCTACTGTCAATATTATAATTTTATTCACTTCTACTAAGATTTTAGTGAGCGGAAATTTCCTTCCAAAAATATTAAGTGGGATAATTCCCCCTTATTTGCATAGAATTTAGCACTCTGGTGCTGGGGATCTTTGCTTCGTCTTCACGAACAAGTTTGGTATTTCTATACGTCCTTCCGATACTTTCTCTTCTTTTATGTTTCTATAGTATACAATTTAATTTCTTCTGGCAACAATTATCTCCGTCTCTTTTTCATCTCCATCTTCTTTCACATCCAGTTATTCCTTAAAAATAATTTAAATTCCTTGACCAAGAAATTTATTTCATAATAATAAGATCCAGTATTACCGTTCTTTCATAAGCTTCCTTTGAAATGAAAATGAAATCTTTAAGTTTTCCGTTCCACGGTTATGTTGAAGGAGACGGTGATGATGAGAAATGAATGAAATGGTGGAATGAAGAAAGTGGGAGGAAACGGGAGAACCTCGAGAAAACCCACGAGCACGGTGTTTCTCCACCACAAAGTCCACACGGCGCAAGCTGGGATCGAACCAGGAACCCCTAGCACCGGAAGTGAACGCTCTACCACTGAGCCATCGAGCTCTCAAGCTTCCTTTGTTTTCTTTTCACGCACAGGTACACATTTTCGTAACTGAATCTGTAGTTAATGCTAAAGAAGTTTCTCGATGAAATAATTTGACATAAAATGTTATATAATAAAAGTATTAATATCAAAGTTTAGAAAATAGATCAGTTTAGTTTAGCTTTGAGATTTTGTTTCCACATACTTCTTGCAACATCATTCTCATGAATGACGGCACTTACTTTTACATGCAATAAAATAAAATATTACAGTTTAATATCCCACTATTATAGCCTTAATACTAAGAGAGTCGATGATTAAAGTAAGTGAATGGTGATGGGAGAAATTATGGAATGAGAATGTGGAAGGAAACGGGAGTACCATAACAAAATCCATGGATACACTGAAAAAAAGTGTAACTAAATTGTCAAATATCAATGTGAAATTATTTACCCTTCATTATTTAAGCTGATATAGGCCTACATTTCCTTAGATTAAATTACTAATTTTTTTTTTTTTTTTTTTTTTTTTTTTTACAAATGTACAGTAACTTTGTAGGAAAATATGATATTTTTATTGATAAAAATGTAATTTTTACACCATTTCATATTAGTAATTTTACTTTATCGCTGTAAACTTATTTACATAGTGGCTTGGCAAGCAGATTGCCACCATTTTTTGTAAATTTACCTATGAATTTTTTTTTTACCGTGTATGATGTTGTCCACCTGAAACTTACTTGGCCGGAGACCTAACCACGGGTCCCACACAACAGAAGTAAGCACTTTATTACTGAACCACTGTGTTCTACATCTCACATCTCAAAGAGCTGGTTTACTTGTGTTCGTTTTTTGGTGAAGTTGCTAACGAGCATTCCTTTTATGGCCAATATCAAGATCTTTATCGCATATAAAAATTTGGGTTTGAGTTTCTATTTTTTTTTTTTTTTGGAACATTAGGATTAGGATTATGAAGAACGGAAACTATTATTACAGTAGACTTTGAACCACGACCAGGACTAAATCCCGTACAGTGTAAAAAAATTCATAGGTAAATGTACAAAAAAAAAAAAAAAAAAAAAAAAAAAAAAAAAAAAAAGAAAGAAAGAAAAAAAAGAAAAGAAAATAAAAGAAAAAAGGTAAAGAAAAGAAAAACAGTGGCTATCTGTTTGCCACGCCTTTGTGTAAATCAATTTACACCTATAAAGTAAAATTACTGATGGTGTAAAATTACATTTTATCGATGAAATTTTTTGTTATAAATTTACTGTAAATTTGTAAAAGAAAAACAGCAAATCTTTTGTAATTTAACCTAAAGAAATGTATATCAACTTACAAAGTGAAAGGTAAATGATTTTACATTGATATTTGGAAATTTAAATACATTTTCTTTTTTTTTAGAGATGATAGATGTGCATGCCTCATTCAAGATCATTCCCTACCACTCGTATTATCCTTCAAGCGAGCAAGATTATAGGAGCACGTAACGTATTCTGGCTATTCTCTGAATCCAGTTGCAGTAGGCAACGTTTCATAAAACCGCAGTGTTGAAACATGAATGTTAAACTCCAATCAATTATTCTTGTATTTAGAAACCAAGAATACAAATAGAAGCTGGAATATTTTAAATACATTTAGTATTGTACTGTTAATTGTGATTTACTGGCAACTCTGCTTTGTTATATACATGCTCAGCGCGTAGCTCTTCATTATATTAGTGGATCTGAATATACATCCTTCATTACCTTCAATGATCCGTTAATTCTTTTTAAGTGGTTTTGCCCCTGAAGGTGCTTCAGTCAAAATCCTTAAGTAGTCAAAACGCTTCCTTACAATTATACCCACGATGACTTGCAAATTCGTGAATTGATCATCTCCATATTGCATTCTGCTGTGATAAGATTCATCAATAAAAGAGAGTGAACCTAGATATACAACGGGAATGTTACATTTGAGTGTTATATGCTAAGTCATGTATTCTAATTTTTCTTATAAAACGCATATACCAAATCTGTTTTTCGACTACACACACACACACACACACACACACACACATATATATATATATATATATATATATATATATATATATATATATATATATATATATATATATATATATATATATATATATTGAACAAATTCCCAGATACAGCATAACTTTGCCTTTTTACACAAGGACATGCTAACAAAAAAAAAAAAAGACAACAATAACAACAACATAGAAAAAAGAGTGTACGAGTAAAACTATTCCGTCAAAACTCGTTTAATTGCTCTTTCAAACACTGTGTAGCTGGGAAAAATGTACACATCAGTTGTTACTTGATTGTAACAATTTGGTATTCGATAAAAAAAGAGACCTCTGTATAATAGCCAACCTAGGACGGGCAAGATGGAATAGGTAGGTATTCCGGGTGATGCGGGAAGGGACACGTAAGGATAGTTCCTGAAGTAATATTTTCGATCTTAAGTTTCCATTAACTATTTTATGTAGATATTTCAGGTCAGAGATAATTCTGCGTACTTCAGGAGTCTGAATATTAAGATGTCGCAAGAGCTCCTTCTTAGATAATATTCGAAGTGCAGAAACACGAAAACGGACTATAGCGATTAAGAAATTAAGAACAGAATCAAGTCCGGAGAGATGTGTAGGTGCTGCCATGGCCCATATGGAAGAGCAGTATTCGATCTTGGGCGCTATTAAAGTCTTATAAAAAGTTGCTAAGGAAGAAACAGTGCGTAGTTCGGTGAATCGATAAAGAAGTTCCAACATGCGTATTGAATTCTTTAGTATTGAGGAGATGTGGTCAGATAATGTGAGTTTTGTATCAAAGATGACACGAAGATCATTACGACTAGCAGAATGTGTGATAGGATAATTGTTGATATGGTATGTGGAGGGAACTGGAGACTTTTTCAAAGTAATAGTAATACTCTCACATTTCTTACTGTTGAGTTTCAAGTGCCACATTTCACACCAGCCTATAAGGTAATTTATGTCTTCCTGTAGAGCAATTGTGTCATGGAGACGTCCTAATAAAATCCTCCACATTTGAAAGGTTAATAAAACAAGCAATCTTACAGGTAGAAAGTAGTTTATTCAAAAATATAAAATGGTATTGAGAATAATTGTAATTACTTTCTTCTGATTTGAAACGACAAAATTCGCAATAAATTTGAAGACGATTTCTGGGAAATAAACTTTGAGAAATTCCTTCGTTTTGAAAATTTTGTCTTTAAAAGTTGTCCATTGTTATAAATTCACACTTTTCAAACTAAATAATTTTTCAAGGCTATCTTCACCCGACTGTAATGTCTTTTGGAATAGGTTTGTATTACTCTCTTAAGATTTCAAGAGCATGTATATAAGCCTAAGGGAAAAAGATCATTTTCGGTGAAGCCTCACGAAAATTCACGATTTCTCTTAGTACAAATTTCAACGTAGAGACTTCAAATTTTTAGAGAAGGAACTTCATAACCTATCGAAGGCAACAATCTGTGTCGATTTTTTATTTAGAATTTTTTTCATTGTTGAAATGGCTTGATTGCTGAAATTGATATCCAAACCATTAACAATATAACTGTTTCAACAATGAAGAAAATTCTAAATAAAAAATCGGCACATACTGTTCCCTTTAATAGGTTATGAAGTTCCTTCTCTAAAAATTTGAAGTTGCTAGGTTGAAATTTGTAAGAGAAATCGTGAATTTTCGTAGAAGGTAAAAAATACATAAGAGAGATACGAAGACTGTAGTGACATCTATCGGCAAAACTTGTCCCTTTACACCAACCTTAAGCCATGAAGACATTTTCATGTGCGGCCAAACCAAGAACATTTGACATGCTGGTCATTTCACAATACCTTTTTTTTTTTCATTCAGTAAACATAGTCAGTGATGCCAACCCCTGGGAAAAATCCCATTTCGTGGTATTATTTGACATTATTTATTCGATATTGGATAAACGGAATTTTCGTCGAAATTGACAACATATATGGGGTTTTTCACTATATATTTAATCCCCACCAACAAATATCTCTACGAGCGAGAAGTAGGCATAATGACACATCAATAAGCGTCCCAGTATTGTTAATTTTTAGGCTTTTTTAAAAAGTCTATGCTGTAATGCGTCGAGCGATCGCGGATCCTGGCAATCTTCGAGGCTTTCCTCAACTCTAATTGTTAGTAGTGGTGGCGTTTTTTTTTTTTTTTTTGTTTTAAAATGAAAAATAACGATTTTCGTAGAATAGATATATAAAAGTTTATTGGTTAAATTGAAAACGAGTACAAGGCCACTCTCGTTTAATTATAAGTATAAGAACACTATACTTCTCTATCGTATAAGTAATAATTTCACGAGTTAAAGAGTTTTGTCTAAGTTGTCGTAGTGAAAAGTTCACTTATACGAATAAGATGCAAGAGCTAGTGTCCACAGAGTATAAGATTGAAACTTCAGTTCGTAAACTGAAGTGAGTCGAACACACCAATAGAGCAATGACCAGAATTTGGAACTAGAGACCGAAAAAGAATGAAGTTAGAAACTTTCTAAGTTCGAATGAAGAACACACACACAGACACGCGGTACTACAACGTTGGATTGAAGACGTCGACTGACTCTTGGAGAGCGTCTCTAAGATTTTAAACTACCCTTAGAATTGGGCGTTGGCTAATTTGCATATTAGCTCAAGTTTACTCTCTTTCTGATTGGATTTCAGAAGGGCGTATTTGCTTCTTCTGAGTTTTTAGTTTTGCGCACAGTGTTCCTATACCCTTACGAGAGGAATTTGGTTATACATATTTCCATATATGGTATTACACAAAATACATAACATTTGGGTTGGGATGAAGCAGCTGCTCTCTTCTCCTACTCTAAAGCTACTATCTTATGTTAACACATAAATGTTAATGTTACACATTTACACATAAATGTTAACTAGTACCATTCTACATTCTTCACACTCTATAAGGTTAAATCTGAGAAACATTAGGAATAGTCATTCGTTAACTCACAGCTGCTTCTACCAGTTATGGATTTACAAAAGCTAATTTACAACTCCTCCCTTATGGGAAAGGTTTCTATTTAATGTGTTTGCAGACCTATTTTTATAACAGTACCAAAAGCTGAATATTCCACAGTATTGTTCACAACTGTTACTTCCGTTCCTTAGATACTATATCTGTCTCCGAGTATGCAATTGGGTTGGTCTTAGAATTTTCTTAAGGCAGTGCAATTTATTTTAATTGCGCTAAGAAGTTCAGTGGCAACGTATTGACTATCCAACCCCGGATTCCTTCTTACGGAGAGGGTGAGAGAGATGAACTAAATTAGCAGCTGGTTTGATGGGAAGCAAGGGGAAAAGAAAAGGGAGACGTGTTATTTCTGTTTCGTCTCTTGTTGTTTCCTTGCGACATCCAAAAGAAAAGAAAATTTTTATATCGAAAATTCGTGTATCTTACAATGCTAATGAAGACTGAGTAGTGATTTAATCATGTGTCGTTCTTAAAAATGAAATACTATAAAACGAAATTTACGCTCTGGTCTTTGGTGCAAGAAGAAAACAAAACAACGAACTGGTGAAAGAAAGGAGAAAACAAATCAATGAACGAATGAAAGAAAGAAATAAAATATCAAACGGGAAACAATGAATTTCCAAGCGGTCTACAAGAAATGTATGGAGAACAAAGCTGTAGTACCATTCGGCTCTATATAGATAACTTAATGGTACAAAGGTGTGATGGAGTCACTGCATCTTTGACAACATAACAAAGTATACTTGTCCTCGTTTAAATAAAATAGTTATTCACAAACTATTTTATAAACGTAAAATATCGAAATTTATTGATAATATATCCTGAAATTGAAAAAAAAAACACGTCATACACGTCATTTCTATATATTATTATTATTATTATTATTATTATTATTATTATTATTATTATTATTATTATTATTATTATTATTATTATTATTATAAACATTAACATTAATAACACAACGTGGGGAATTCAGATAGAAAATGGGAATTTTTGCCTTTTGATATGAGACTTTATAGCGTTTCAGGTTGGCACCACTGCGCATAGTTGCCAAGACACAGTATTGAACTCTATGATGTTCCAGTTACGTTAGTAGCCAATTACTTTTCGCTCATCGTCGAAGCCATTAATAAATAATTTTTATTTCCAAATACTTTATTGTTCTCCATAATAGTTATTTTCGTTTAATAAAAAAAGAAGATAATTTTGCAAATTTAAATGTTATGTGACTGTACTAGTGGCGGATCCAGGGGGCGATCGCCCCCCTCCCAGAAGAGGAAACTTTTCTTTTATTTTATATATAAATAAATCCCATCCCAGAGTTTGGAGCTTTTAAAAGTAGCTCTAAGTAGTATTACAACCCCACCCAGAAGTCAATCCTGGATCCGCCTCTGAACTGTACACAAAACATCATCCATCATGTTACTAAAATTATTCCGTCCTCAAGTAATCAAGTAGTAGTAGTAGTTAAGTCAGGTGAAGCTGAAGTACCTCCAGAAAAGTGTCTAAATTTGATGTAACTGGCTTAACACAGCGCCATTGTGTTGAATTAATACAGCCACAATTTTGCTGTGTTTAACAGAAATTGTTACGATGAATACGTACTGGTAAGGTTATAAGATATGCATAAAGTCCAGACAACAATTCTTACATTTCCTTTTTCCTTTATCTTTTTTTTTTTTTTTTTTTTTTTTTTTTTTTTTTGATCAACAGATCCAATACAGGGTGGCCCCAAAAGTAGGTATACACTCCTGCATTGATCAAATATAACATTATAGTTTATGGATTTATTTACTTTATTATAACATAAATACTGTCATATGTTTGAATGTGAATAACACAGAGAGTATTAACACCAAGGGAATATATTTGGGTCATGTTTTACATTGATATGTTGCTCACCTTGATAACGAATCATTTTTTCGAAATGCCCCCCTTCCCTCTTGGCCTTGATACAGGCATGGAAGTCTGCCCGGTCACCGGTCAATGGTATTACGCACCGCGTCCATGGGAAAATTGTTCACTGCTTGGGTCAAGGATTGTTTCAGACTGTCGATAGATGGATGCCATTTATAGGAGAACTTTGCCTGAAGGACTGCTCAAAGTCTGTAGTCCAACGGATTAAGGTCCGGGCTGCTAGAAGGCCAATCAGCGGTAGAAATGAAGTCGGGGACGTTCCGTGCCACCCAGACCTCGTTTTTTTTTTTTTTTCGCTTTGTTGCCTGGAGCGGAATCTTGCTGGAAGGTTCACCTTTCTGCAGGGAACATGGTAGCAGACAGTGGTTTCACTATAGGTATTAGCACTGTGTCGTGGTACATCTTGGCAGATGTTTTTAACACCTTGTTCGCAAACATGCAACTCGATTGTGCCTGAGTAGCTCACTCCGCATCAAACCATCACTGAGGCAGGATGATGTGCCCTCTGAACCCTTGGAGCTGCCTCAGCAGCAGCAGTAGATGACGTGACATACACACGGTCATTTTGGGCGTTGTAGGCCTGCTCAATTGTGAACACCTTTCCGTCAGTGAACATAATCTTTCTGTGCAGATTGTTGGCATAACGCAGCAACAGTCTCTCTGATTTAAAGAAACTCTGCTACATTAATGTTTGGGTCAGAAAGTGACCAGTCCTACTCTTATACGCTCGTAGATGTAGGTCAAACCTGAGCATACATTGAATTTCTGCTGATGTTCATCTCAGCAGCCATCACACTTTGTGTTCGAACAGGATTCCTTCGAATTCTTGCTGCTACTATTTCTGGATCTGCGGGGTTCGCACCGTTCGTGGTCTGATACTCCTTGCGCGGTCAGCTGCCGTTCCAGTCTCGGTGTATCGCTGTATGGCGCGATACACGAATCTCTTGCTGATTTGTAGGTGTTTCAGGAGGTTGAAAATCTCACCTGCCGTCTTCCCGACCTTGTGTAGTGCAATTACTGCTACATGTTTTTCGTAATCGCCCCACTCCATCAGACTTGACTTGAGTATTGGATCGAGAAACGAGAAGAAGTGCGTTTGTTTTGCTCCTGAAAAGGAGCTCGGGAGTGCGAGAAAAAGTGTGTTTCGTGTGCAATGTGTGGTACTGTAGTGTGTGTGAATGTTTGGTGAGTGTTATTTCAAAAACTGGTGTAAATTGGACAAGTGGTTCATGCGTTATAAAAGAAAAACAATAATATTAATTTGTGATACAAAACATTGAAAGACAAATTACACGTATCATTTAAAAGACGAAGAAGTTTAAAAAGTAAAAACCTCAGCGTCATCATTTCCGGACTTGACAATCATTCTTAACATGTGGCTGTATGGACTATGTATAGGTGAGTAATTATTATTATTTTCAATCTTAAGGAGCAGATACGCAACCCTTTGGGCATTGTGGTAGGACTGGTTAGCATAACCACTAAGGCGCTTCTCCATATATGTAATAAGACTCATAAGAAAACATTTAATCTTAAGGTACAGACTTCATCTATGTAAGTAAAAGTAGGCAACCCTTCATACGTGAGTGTATTGGGGGTTATCCGTAATTTTTCAGGGGACAAAATCGGTTTTTCGCGGCAACCGCGTGGTATGTTAAGATGATGCAACGTAGCCCACCCTTAAGTAGGAAGAGCTCGCAAGCCAAGAAACAGGCAAAGGATGATACTCAAATAGCGACATCAGCAAACCCAATGTCTATGACCAAGTCAGACGACGAAGAAGCTCGTAAAAGAAGCAGAGAAGAAAGCTCTCCGGAAATTCAAACAACGAAGAAACCAACCATGGAAACATATGGCTTTGACACTATAGATCAATACGAAGCAGAGCTGGACTACCTAGATAATTTACTAGACTGGAAGAAAGTTGGAACAGGGAAACTGGAACGCTTGAAAAGGAGAATGGTCGTTTGGGTTAAGGACCGCGAAGAGCTGGAAGGGAAACTTTCCCAAATGGAAAAAATCAACGAAAATCTTCAATCAAAATACGAAGAAATATTAAAAGAAAAGTTAATGATGGAAACAGAAATGATGTCTGGGCAAAAAGGATCAAGACTGGAGGACAAAAAACAAATAGAAGATCTTCAAAAGGTTATTGCAATACAAAAAACTGAAATAGAAGATCTTAAAAAGGAGAAATTAGAAATAAGATCCGATAGAGATAAGCACTATGACAGGATGGAAAAAGAAATCCAAGAAAAGACCAAGAAGCTGAGGACATTGGAGCAAAATTATGCTGATCTAGAGAAGGAAAATCATAAGCTTCAAGAGAAGATAAAAGATAATGCACAGACAATTGTCAAATTAGAGAGCAACTCATTAGCAGAATCAGCACAACTGAGAGAGAAAATAGCTACTTTAAAATTGGAGAGACAACCGGATGTAACAAAAATATCTCAAGAAATGGAATACCTCACGAAAAAACTGGACGAGTTCCAAACCAGTAGAATGGAAGTAGACCAAAACGGAATGATTATAAGACAACCAACATGGTCAGAAATTGTGAAACAGGATAGAACTATTACAGAAAAAGAAAAACAAATCATGCAGGTGGCAGCAAAATCTAAGCCGGCTATAATCATTCGACCTAAAGAAGGTGAGACAACGAAGGAAACAGCAAGGAGATTAACTGAAACAATCGATCCCAGGAAAGACAAATTAAAAATAACTGGCGTAAGAACGACTAGGGATCTCGTCGTCCTCGAAACAGCAACTAAAGAAGATCTACAGAAAATTACAACAAAAGAAGAAATTAAGAATAACTTTAATTTTGAGGAAAGTAGAAAAAAGAATCCCCTAATGATCATTTACGGGGTTCCGTCTGATTTGAAAGATCAAGAAATAATAGAAACACTAATAGAACAAAATTTTGAAGACAATCTCCAAGAGGAAGCCAAATCCATCAAACCAAGATTCAGAGCGGGAAAGAAAAAACAACAAAGATGTCACTTAGTTATAGAAGTATCTCCCTTAATAAGGAAACACCTAATAAACAACGATAAGGTATATATCGACTACGAGTCGCATAAGGTTAAGGACTTTTTGGTAGTACCAAAATGTTACATATGCCAAGAGTTTGGGCATGTTGCAAAATACTGCGATAATAAGGAAAAACAGCGATGCCGGTATTGTGGTAGTCTACGCCACAAAGGAGATGAATGTGATGAAAAAGATAAAAAAGTATGTGTTCCGTGCAAACTGCGACACAAGATTTGTCAGACTCCCAATAGTGAAGAATGTGTATCTTACAGGGTAGCCCGGGAGAGGATTATTAGTAAAATCAATTATGGATAGAAACAAAATTCATAAACAAACAATCAGGAAGAATAAATCACCAAGTAAGAAAGAAAGGGATAAAAGAAGACTGGAACAATTCTTAGAAAGGAAAAGGAAAGGAACATCAAGTACTAAAGATAAAATAGTACAAACAGAACCTCAAGTGGAGGACAATCAAGGTAATAACGAATTTTCTACCCTCTTAGAAAATAGACTAAAAAATAGACATAAGAAAAATAAAACTGAAAAATTGGACAATATCCCAAAAATAGAAGAATCCTTTATAATAGGCAACGAGCAACCTTTTCAACCAAATAGAGAGAACAACATACAGGACAATGCAGTTTCTTCTACGACTACAAAATTCCTAGGAGATGATCCAATCATATTAGGCCCTAGACCTCTATATGAAAATATGGATCACAAGTATAAATTAGCGAAATTGGAGGATAGACAAATTTTAACAATAGCTTTTAGGCAAATTGTGAGGGATTTGCACGAAAAAGGTAGAACGATAACATATCCATCTCTTGAGGAAGTAGACAGGATGGAATTGAGAATCCACGATCTTCCAGCTAATGGCTGGGAACTTATCGATTTGGTGAATGAAGTTTATGAAAGGCGAGGGATCTATTGGAGTATAGAAAATGTATATAAACAGCTAGTAAACGCACATGGCAGGGTCTACTTTGATTTCAGCAAATCAGGTAGGGAGGCAATAGTTCATACGAGGTATGCATAGTCGTAAAAAAATTATAAAAGTAATGCAAAACAATGCTCAGCGACCAAAAATCGCCACAATGGAACTCAGGAGACAGGCAGAAATAAATGAAGTGGATATCGTAGTTATCCAAGAACCTTATTTAGCTAAAAACAAACTTACAACTTTTCCAGCATCTTCAAGGATTTTAATAGGAGGAAATGAATCAAAAGTAGCAATTGCTGTATTGAATAATGAAATTGGGGTACTCAAAATTGGCCAGTATTGTGATAATTGGTTGATCTGTGTCGAAATTAACTACAATGGAAGAAGTTTTTGGCTTTTAAATTCATATTTTCAATTCTGCATGAACACTGAAATTTTTATTGATAAAATACAGGAAATTATTCAACAAAACCCAAATAACGAGTATATATTAACCATGGACGCTAATGCCAAATCTGTTCTTTGGGGATCCCCTGAAACTGATAATAAAGGTGAATTGATAGAGGATTTTATAAATCAAAATGGATTAATTATATTGAACAGGGGTAATAAGTCAACTTTTGTGGGTCCCATGGGCTCATCCCATATTGATATATCACTATGCTCTCCACAATTAGAGACATGGATAAAAAATTGGATGGTACAGGATAGAGTAACCACCAGCGACCATGAAGTAATCACATTTGAAATAGGAAGTGAATCAAACGAAGAGCAAATTAAGAAGAAATATAATACGAATAAAATCGATTGGAGCAAAATTGAGAAAAACTTAGAATTACCTGAAATAAGCAATTTTGAAGATATGAATGAATTGGTATCCTTAATAGAAGAAAATACGAAAAAAGCAATAGGGGCTTCTACTCCAGATTTGGCTCCTAAAAGAACATATAATGGTTTTTGGTCACCAAAATTAGATCGCTTAAAAAAATTAGTCAAAGCTAAACGAAAAAGTTATCAAGCAACCTGGTCTACAGTCTTGAAAAGAAGAAGATTAAATGAATATAGAGAAATCAAACTAAAATACACAGAGGAAATATTAAAGGCCAAGAAAATAAGTTGGGAACATTTTTTAAAAAAGAATTTAGAAATGGATCCATGGGGATTCCCATATAAACTTGCTATGCAAAAAATTAATCCTCTGACCCTATCAACGTTAAAAAATGAAGATGGTTCATTTACTACTACTAGAGAGGACACATTGTCGAAATTAAGTAACAAATTTTTTCCCAAAGATAATCAGGAAGATGATACGGAAGAACAGAAAGAATTAAGAAGCAAATATTTGCAACCCATCGCATTGGCAGCAGAAGAAGATATCGAACTAACGGACAATGAGGAAGTTGAAACAATAATTAATAAACTAAAAACTAAAAAAGCTCCAGGATTAGATGGTATAGTAAATGAGATCTACAAAAAGAAAAAGGATATTTGGACTCCATATCTAACAAAATTGTTCAACACACTACTTAAGAAGCAGGTATTTCCCTCGTTGTGGAAAGAATCGAAATTGCTAATTTTGTTAAAAAGTCAGGATAAAGATTTAACAGAAGTGAGTTCTTACCGTCCAATCTGCCTTTTGAGAAACATCTCAAAATTATTTGAAAGGATAATAGCAAATAGAATTCGAAAGTATAGGAATATTGAAGATGATAGTTTACAATATGGTTTCAGAAAGGGCAAATCTACGGAAGATGCCTTAAATGCATTTGTATATCAAGTTAAGGAAAGTAGCATGGAAAGAAAATATGCATTGGCCCTGTTTTTTGACATAGAGGGAGCGTTTGATAACTTATGGACGCCATCCCTCATTGAAAGGTTAAAAGAACTAAATTTACCACAATATTTAGTAAATATAGTTAGGGATTACTTCTTGAATAGACAGATCATCATCCATGAGAACCTGGGAAATATCAAAGTTACTGCACAAAAGGGATGTCCACAAGGATCGATCTTAGGACCATTGATGTGGGATTTGGAATTTCAGCCGTGTTTAGAAAGACTGAACCAATTAGAGGAAACTGAACGAGTGATTGCGTTTGCTGATGATTTGGCTGTAATAATCTCAGCAAACTCTAGAATAGAATTGGAGAGAAAATCAGCACGAATTATAAACGAATTACTTGATTGGTGTGGAAAGTCTAAGCTAAAAATCTCTGAGAGGAAAACGAAATACATGATTTTTGGAAGTAAATTATTAAGAGGCCCAATAATTAAAATAGGCACCAGTAAGATCGAGAGGGTATCAGTATTTAAATATTTAGGGATTATGATAGACGATAAACTGAATTTTGGAGAGCATATTAATTATGTTACTCAAAAGGGTCATAAAGTAACAAATAAACTCACTTCATTGGCTCAAACAAATTATAGGCTACCGAGAAAATTAATTAAGACTTATCAGGAGGTAATCCTAAGCGCCTCGATGAACTATGCTTCCAGCGTATGGGCACATCGATTATTAGAGAATAACTCCTTAAAAGCAAAAATAAATCGCCCACAAAGAAACCTTTTAATTCGGCTCGGTGGCGCCTTCAGTACGACACCGCACAGCGCATTGTGTATTTTGATGGGTTTCAAACCAATGTATTTAATAGTAATCCAGAGAGCGGCAACGTATTGGTATAAAAAAGGAAATTTAAATAAGACGAAAGAACTCTTAGGGATCAAAGCAGAAAAACTGGATGAAATAGAAAGGCAAATCCAACAAAAGTGGATACAGGACTGGCAACTAGATAAAACATCAAGAAGATTATTTACGTTTATTCCAGACGTTGGGACGCGACTTAAATGGAATTACTTCAATCCCAACAAAGGACTAATTCATTTCCTAACAGGACATGGTCCCTACCCAACCCATCTTTATAGAATCAACAAGAAAGAACATGATAGGTGTGAATGTGGAGAACTAGGGACACCTGAACACAGTGTTCTGTGGTGCCTGTTCCTGGAGGAGCACTTGCGAATTCGTGACCAAATTAGACAGAAGGATATTAAAGCTATTTTGGAAGATGAAGAGGATTATAGAATCCTGGCACATGTAGCAGAGGAATACTCAGAACTATGCAAAAAAGCATTTTACAGAGAAAACACAAGCTAAATGGACATAAAATATGGAAAATAGAATGAATGAGGATTCCTTCCTCCTGGACCGAAGGAAACTTCTGGAAGCGCTGGATCTCCGCGCCCCCAGGAGGGAGGTTGAGTGATGGTGTGTGAGTGCCTAGAGCATTCTCGGTCTTTTGACTGGTAAGGAACTCCGGATGCTCTGGGAGTGTGTGTGTGATGCGATGGTGATAAAATGAGTGGGAATAAATATACACTAATATGTAATAGAAACAATCATATATAATAATGTACGAAATTGTGACATGAAGACTCGGAAATAGAGCATCATCTCGAAGCCGCTTCGCGATCCGGTCACGATAGCGTGCGGCTTCCGGTCCGTGTGTACGCGGCGGCGGGACACAACTGACCAGGGCCCGCACTAAGTGCTCCGAGTGGGTCCTGGGCCTCATGTCGATACTCACGGTCCGTTTTTTGATGTGCAGGATGAACCGAGATCAATGAATAATACAGCTACGGTGCTGTGCTTAAACTCTCGTTCTTTGGTTTAATAATTGCAGTGCTACTTGTAATTGGTGGAGTGGAAGTAAATCCAGGCCCTAAGTCATTAGATGACTTATACAAAAAGCTAGAAGAAATGGACTCAAAGATAAATGGAATATACAGTGTGACTAATGACCTAAGTAATCAGCTGCAAGTAGTGGTGAATGAACTCAATGCTGTTAAAAAGGAGAACGAAGAACTGAAAATTCAATTGGCTGCTAACAGTGAACTCTTGGACAAATTAGAAAATCATTCAAGAAGAAATAATCTAATATTTCGAAACATTGGCGAGTGCGAAGGTGCGGAAACTTGGGAAGAATCTGAGAAACGTGTTATAAAGTTCGTCACAGAGCAATTGAAAGTGGATCTAAACGCAAGTGAGATAGAAAGAGCCCATCGTCTAGGCCGCGGACCTAACAGACCCATCATTGTAAAGTTCTCTTCCTACAAGAAGAAGAATCTAATATTAAAAAATGCATATCATGCTAAGGGAACCCCTGTCTCAATCACCGAAGATTTCTCTGCCTCAGTTCGTCAAATTCGCAAAGAACTAACTGTCTTCATGTGGGATGCCCGTTCCAAAGGTGACCATGCAAAACTTCAATATAATAGGTTAATTATAAATAATAAGGCATTTACTCTTGAAGAACTGCAACAAAATAGTGCGACGCCATCAAAGCAGGAGGAAATTCCGAAGAACGTAAATACAGAATTTGCAACACTACCAGTGGTTAACCAAACCCCGATTTCAGTGAGTGCATCCACCTGTGCAGAAATGCCATCGTCCGATAACAAAAGAGGAAGGAAGATCACCCGGGCGACGTTGCCACCCCCTCACAGAAGCAGAGTGTGACTAACAAAGGAATGCAGTGAAACATGTGGTAAGTTATCTACATCGGATCTCGAAGAAATGTGTTTGTGTAGTTCAAAAATAGCAACTGGTCTTACAAATAATAACGACTCTCTAAAAATATTCTATCAAAATGCTCGTAGCTTACGTGGTCGAACATGTGATTTCTTTTGTAGTGTATTAACTAACAATTACGATCTAATTGCAATCACTGAGACATGGATTAACGAATCTCATTATGATGCTGAGTTATTTGATAACAGATATACTGTGTTGAGACAAGACAGAAACTCTGTCAAAACCTGTAAAACAAGGGGTGGGGGTGTTCTTATTGCAGCCCTAAGTAAACACTGCATGTTCTTATTGGACAGGTGTGATGATAATTATGACTGCTTGATTGCCAAAATAAACAGTGAGGGGAAAACCATATATATTTGTGTTGTGTATTTCTCACCGGGATCTAATATTGAATTGTATAATGATTTATTTACTCGCCTTGAAATTAATTGTCCTCAAGGTTGTCCTGTTCTCCTGATTGGTGATTTCAATTTATCGGAAATAAACGGTACGGAATTTAATTTTGAAACAAGCTCTTCTAAATGTAAGAATTTATATGAATTTATGTCTTATTATAATTTGGAATCATTAAATAATGTGACGAATGAAAATAATCGTACATTAGATCTGGTTCTGTCTAATATAACGAATATAGAAGTCAGTAGGGAATATTGTCCACTAATTCCAGAAGATGTACACCATCCATCCTTAGTAATAAACGTGATGCAGCAGGGGACCGCGAAGATTAAAAAGAAAACTAATATATCAGGATATAATTTTAGGAAAGCTAATTTCTTAGAGTTGTATCTTGAATTCTCATCTATTGACTGGAACTGCCTAAAGAAATATGAAAACGCCAATGATCTAGTTGATAATCTCTATTATATTATTTATAGTGTATTTGACAAGTGCGTGCCAGTTAAAAACAACTCAAGAACAGCTTATCCGTGCTGGTTTACAAACGAAATTATCAAAAAAATCAAAACTAAAGCAAGGTATCATAAAAAATACAAATGTAATAAAGAAGTAAATTATCTCAATAAATTCAATGAATTGCGTAGGGAAATAAAGAAAGAAATTAAACTAGCATACAGAGCGTTCATACAAGATTCTGAAAATAACATTAATAACAATGCTAATGAATTGTGGAATTTTATAAAAAATAAGACTAAGCATCTTCTTGGGGGGAAATTAAATTATGAGGGACGCGAACTTTATCATAATGATGAAATAGCCAATGCTTTTGCACAGTATTTCTCGTCAGTATATGTGCCAGATACAGGCTTCACTGACATTCCTACAAACAATTTATTAACTTATGTAAGTAACAAACTAGAGTTACTTACCATTGAGGAAATCACTCAATCTGAAGTAGAAATGGCAATCAAAAAATTAAAGCCCAGAACTGCTGTTGGCCCTGATGGAATACCTCCATATATCGTAAAAGGTTGTATAGATGCGTTTACATATCCGCTAAGCATTGCATTCAATCTCGCTTTAAAAACATGCGTTTTTCCGGATAAATGGAAATCATCTATAGTTTGCCCAATACCAAAAACCAATAATAAACATGAAATAAATAACTACCGGCCTATATCAATTTTACCTACTTTTGCAAAGATATTTGAACAAATCCTATACCGACGGATAATTGACCACATCCAACCCGTAATCTCACCATATCAACATGGCTTTATCCCACACAAATCAACAACAACAAACCTTGCACTTATCACAGACTTTATAGCAAATTCGTTAGATGTAGGATGTCAGGTTGATGTAATATATATAGATTTTGAAAAGGCATTTGACAGAGTCAATCACAACGTACTATTACATAAGCTAGGCGAATATAATTTCTCTTCTCCCTTGATCAAGTTCTTTTCATCATATTTAAATCATCGAAAACAAACTGTTATCTACAAGGAATATAAATCATCTGATTATATTGCATATTCTGGAATTCCCCAGGGCTCTAATCTAGGTCCGTTATTGTTTCTTTTATTCATTAATGATCTCCCTGATCATATATTATTAAGTAACAAATTGCTTTTTGCTGATGACCTCAAAATATATGGTAGGATAAAAACCATCCATGACTGTCTCGATTTACAACGTGACATGGAAAATATTGCTAATTGGTGTTCTCTTAACAAACTTAATGTAAACATAAACAAATGTAACATTTTATCGTTTACCAGAAACAAATGTCAAATAGAGTTTGATTACTCAATGAATCAGATCTTACTAAATAGATTAAATTCAGTCAGAGATCTTGGAGTTATATTTGATACGAAACTGACATTTAATAACCATATAGAGAACATAGTTAACGAATCTTTCAAGATGTTAGGGTTCATAATTAGAATTGGAAAGGAATTTAACAATAGTACTACACTAACAAAAATGTATTATGCCTATGTGCGATCAAAACTGGAATATGCTGCTGTGATTTGGAACCCATCACAACAGCAATACAGACACCAACTGGAAAAGGTCCAATCTAAATTTATCAAATACTTGACGTACAAGACAACTGGAATCTTTCCATATTATGAAAATTATCTAACATTAATAGACAACTTCTGTATCCCTACACTTGAACAAAGGCGAAATGTGACAGATTTGATTTTTCTCCATAAAATAGTACAAAACGAATTTAATTGTACAGATCTCATATCAACATTAAATTTTCATGTCCCAACACTTAAAACTCGTGCTAATAACTCTGGTCTGTTTTATTGCAAAAAAGCAAGGACCAACGTATTATTGAAATCACCAATTTGGAGAATGTGTTCTACTTATAACAAAATATGTATCAAACACAAAGAAATTGACATCTGCAATATGAACTCTATGTTTAAGAAAACTATTGTAAATGTATTATGTAATACACCAACACTATAATTGGGCTTATGCCTGTTGTGTTGATGGCAAATAAATAAATTAACAAATACAGCCAAAATCATAATTTAATCATAATTAAAAAAAAAATCAGAGAACCAACTTTGTCAGCAAGACACTTATGTGCATTACAGAAAAGTGATGTGTTTAGTGAAGTGATGTGTGTGCAGTGTTTAGTGAAGTAATGTGTACATAGTGATTATTAACCACACAGAGGAAACCATGACACAGGAGAGGAACACACACACAGGTGAAAATCACTTAGGTGAGAAACCAAGATTAGGAAGAGAACAGCATTAAGCAGACACCGAAATTATCTGACTGGAGATCAGAGCATAACAGGAAAATTTTTTCGTGCTATTTTAATGAACTCTAAAATCAATAAGACGAAAATAGAAATTGTAGATTTTGGAAATATTAAAGAATTATTAACATAATATACATGACGATTTAGGTAGGAGCTAGATAGCAATCGAATTCTGTTAAATATTATGATAATAAAATTTGGTAGGAATTAGATAGTAATTAAATTCTTGTTAGTTAGCAATATTGTTGAGATAGCTCAAGTCCATTTTGTTTTTCTTTTCGTTTTCTTTTTGTTTTTCAAAATGTTTTGTTTTGTTTGTTGTTCATTGTTGTTTGATGTTGAGTGTTGTGGTTCCGTCCTTCCCACCCATTTCCTTGTTCCCTTTTTCCCTTCAATTATTGCAAATAAAGGATGATGAAAAAAGGCTAAAGAAAAATAAAATGCGATGATGATAGCCCGTTTCGGTTAAAGTCTTCAGATGCCGAAACTGAAGAGGCGGATCTGAGCATTAAAAAAAAAAAAAAAAAAAAAAAACTCCATCAGAACTCAGTACAATATCAACGTATGCCATGAACAGTCAAACACAAACTACATGCATCTTCCGCTGTATACACAGATGGCAGCAATGTTCCACTCCGGATGCTTACAGCGCCACTCCAAACTTTGTGACAGTATTTATGATATAACTAGGTATTTCGGCTCTTCCGAGCTTAAGATGCAAGTAAAAACATATTAAGAACAAATAATAAAGAAATTAAATCTACCTGATGAATAGCAATATATATACCTGATGGATAGCAAATGATATAGAATGCAATGAGCTGAGCAGTACGGTACTGTATACCTATTTTTGGGCCACCCTGTATATTTCAAGCAAAAGGTTTCTTGTAGACTTTATATCTGGAGAACTACAAATAATGTGGCCAAATCACACCTATCATTTAACTCAGTATGATGTGCTTATTTCGTTTAAAAAAAAATCTCGATTTAGGGTCCGTTCAAAAATGTATGGCCGCTGATCCAAAAAACTAATTATTGGCCAAGTTCACAATCTTTTGATTCATCTTTTTGGATCATTCCTAAAATTCTTAGCCAAGTTCACAATCTTTTGATCCATTTTTTATCATTCCTAAAATTCTTTTTTTTTTTTTTTGAAAAAAAAATCATTTATGATACTTTCAAATTTAAGGTAAAATTATAATAGGCTAGGGTGACCAATTTAAATAATAATAATAATAATAATAATAATAATAATAATAATAATAATAATAATAATAATAATAATAATAATAATAATAATAATAATAATAAAACAGGACACAGCAAGCAGTTATAATTTGGTAATCCATGTACAGGGATAATCATCGTTATATCCTCATTCATGGCAGGGGAGAAGACGTCTGCTTTTCAAAATAAAGCAGATTTTCATTAATGTAAGCATATTCCAATTTTAATTTTTATATTACTTTTCAGCATTCAACCAGGATTAGGAACATAGATTTTCTCTTGAATATCATCTTGTTTTGATGACTATCTCTTCAATATCATCTTGTTTCTTGTAAGGGTTGATTTTCATTTTTAAAAAAAACTGTAGAGGTCTACACAGGAAATTGCTAGTATATTACGTAACTACGAGACAAAATGAGCTGCTTTCTTTTAAAAAAAGAAAATAAAACGGTTATATTGATCCCCCTTTTGCATTTTTCTAGTTATATCAGATGATTTTCTGAGAGAGGGAGAGAGAAAGAGTAGTCTTATTAAAAACATGACGTTTGATCACTCTATGTCAGTTCTTATCAGCCTTTGATTAATATCTTTCATTTAAAGCATTGTATATTTGATAAAGGCCTAATATACCACTAGAATCTCTAGGCCTGGGCCGCAACGTTATTAGGGGTGCACGGTGGACGAAAATTTTGTAAGCAAGACGAGAAAGAAACGCAAAAGTTGAATAATTACAGGGTTCCTACTGATCTGGAGAAATTTATTTCTCTGACTTCTCCCTGACCTTCCCTTACTTTTGGTGGGTTTTCTCGGGGTTCTCCCGTTTCCTCCCACTTTCTTCATTCCACCATTTCACTCATCTCTCATCATCACCGTCTCCTTTAGCCTAACCGGCATAACCGTGGGATGTAAAACTTAAAGATTTCATTTTTTTTACCACTTACCACCCATAAAAATCTTAGCAATGTCCCATACTGTGATCATTAATAGTTGGCTAAGCTGAAATTGGTATACAATTAGTGTTAGAAAATATATTCTATAAAATTTCCTTGACTTTTCCTGATTCCCATTCTTTTCCCTGTGTTTTCCTGAGCTGCATCATTTTCCCTGAGTTTTATCTGACTTCCCTGATTAGTACTAACCCTGAATTATAGTAATAATAATAATAATGTGTATGATTAAAATAATAAAGACATTTTGTTAATCTGGTTTATTCATTTTCTTCTGTTTAATTTACTTTCTATGATATTAGTGTGAGTAAAGAAAGAATCAAAATACACTAGGAAGTCGAAAATCCGAAGTAATTGGGACCACAGGTAATTCGGATTTTCAAACTGTTCGGATTTTCGAAAATGACCAAGGAAATGCCATTTAGGCTTAAATATCCTTACGGTATGCTCTTTTGTCGATACAATGGTTATACAGTACATACTAATTACAATACCGTACGTAAGGGTACTTATATTTAATGTTTCTGAAGAATCTGCTCGTCAGGGCCGGCCTTAAGCCTATTGGACCGATTGCTCCCAATCGGGCCCCGCGCCTATGAGGGCCCCGCGATAGTGTCGTCTACTCTCCAGTGCCGTTTTAACAGCATACTAGTAAACCAGGACGTCCTGCGCAAGCGCAGGACATTATTATTGTCTGAATGATTGAATATGATACAAAATTAAAAATATTTATGGCTAGCAAAGTAGTTTTAATAACACGTTAATAATATCTTTAATTAAGAATTTCTCGATAATTACTCGAATCTAAGACGAGCTCCGATTTTGCTAGTTCCGTCAGTCAGTCACTTTTTACTATTACTAAATCGCTCTTTCATATTGTTCATTTTCGGTGAATTTTATATATCCCTCTCCCCTCCCCATGTTGCGGCGCACGGCATCGGAAGTATCATTGTTCATCTCAGTGACCCCAAAAACAGAAGTGTCACTGTTCATCTCGGCGAACCCAAAAGCTATAGATTCGACACTAATGATCATTCTCAAATATCTCTCCCCACCTTTTCAAATGTGTCTCCCCTCCCTTAAGTTACACGACAAAAACCATATCAAATTCGAACTTCTTCTACGTTGAAAACTTAATCGAGAACGATCACGTGGTTTAAGAGTTATTAAGTTTTATTCATTTTTATATATCTCCTCCTCCCATCCCTATTCCATAAGTTGTAGGCCCGAACTTCATCTATGTTAAAAATTCCATCGAGATTAATCGTTTGGTTCAAGAGTTATTAAGTTTTATTTTTTAAACTTCTTCCTCCCACTAAATTCTATTGTCAAAGTTAATAGATAAATAAAATCCCAGGCCCGAACCTCATCTATGTTGAAAATTTGATCGAGATCGGTCGGGTGGTTCAAGAGATTAAGAGTCACAAACATAGTCACTTTTAATTTGGATTTCAAATTGAAACCGCTATTAATATATAGATTAGGACCCAGAGCAAACAAGTGTGTTGTGGTACCTATAACTAAATCTGGCTGCTAATATGTGTAATCAACAAATGTCATTCTGCTTGCGGCCCCCCCCCCCTTCCGGTGGTTGTCAAGTACACACAACAACATACTGCAATACAGATACATATATGGACCCCACAAGGGAGGGTATGACTTCTCCCTAACAAGTAAATGAATAGTTTGTATAAAGTTTCCTGGCATAAGGAAATATTTTCTGAAAAAAAAAAAAATGAAATGAAATCTTTAAGTTTTACGTCCCACGCTAATGCCGGTGGGGCTAAAGAAAACGGTGATGATGAGAAATGAATGAAATGTTGGAATGAAGAAAATGGGAGGAAACGGGAGAACCCCCAAAAAACATAAGCACGGTCCACCATGGTGCGAATTTTGATCGAACCAGGGGCCCCAAGCACCGGAGGTGAATGCTCTACTACTGAGCCACCGCGCCCCCAAAACATTTTCTGAAATTCATACGACACTTTTTTTTTTAACATTTACAACCTCTGTTGTAAAGTAGAGATCTGCACCAGCCGAATTTTTCGGCCCGAGCCCAATCCACCCGAATGCACCTAGGCCCGGCACAGCCCGGGCCTGAAAAGTTTTGGAGATTTTCGGCCCGAGCCCGGCCCGGCCCGATAAGTTTTTTTTAAATTCTTGGCCCAAGCCAGGCCCGGGCCCGATAAATTAAAAATTTTCATTTTGTAACATTTTTCACAGGCACATTTCTTCAACGTTTGCCTTTATTCTAATTATCGTTTAACGAACGTCAATAATTATTAAAAAATTGCAGTTAATCGGCCCCAGCCCGGCCCGACCTGAAGAGAAATCAGTGTCTGCCCGCCCAAGCCCGGCCGGCCTAAAGAAATAACAGAGTCGGCCCGCCCAAGCCCGACCCACGTGCCCGGCCCGTGCAGGTCTCTATTGTAAAGATAGATATTATGTCCAGGTAGTATTCTGTACACTCCTAACACTTCCCCAAATTTCCTTACACACTCCTGACAATAAAAATATTATTTTATTTCAGTTTGTGTAAAACTGTATACCATTATTCTAGGTATGCACACCGTCTTTTATTTTGAACACCCTACCAAGTAGAAGTTCCTGGCGTTCTTACTGTTTATGTCATGTAACACTACCGTCGATACCGAGATAGTATCAAATAAATTAGCCTCAGTGAGACATCTTTATCTATCCTTTCTCTTAATATAGCTACATTAAAAATACACAACCAGAGGATATAATAAGCTTTTAGCGTAAGCGACTTTGGAGTGGGAAAACCGGGTTCGATTCCCGACAGGAGCTCATGTGGTTCGGATTCCACGTTATTATTGTGGTAGTATTTTGGAAAAAGAAAGCCAATCATTTTCTGTAACTTGATCTTAAAAAATATATTTGTAAAGTAAAAGTCAAATCTTTCTTTGTAGACAATTTAAAATGAAAATTCATTTTTTGAAATACGCTGAAGCAAATTCTTGTATAAATAAGATTTTTTTCATGTTCTACTGTATTCAAATTTTGTACGTTGAAATGAGGAACAACACATTAAAACCAGTCGTCTACCTAACTACTTTACACTATATTTCTAGAATGATATTTCTATATTTTAGTTTTACACAAATGGATGGTTATTAACTCCACAAGAACTTCCGTAAATCAAGCTATTGAATATATGTCGAGACGTTATTTCTTTCAATTTAAATTATTTGTTGCTTGTTACTTGTTTCATAAATAACTTTTCATAGCAAAAACATTATGAAAATCACTAATAAATGCTTTAGTATAAACATACTTTGTCATCTTGGGGCTGCACTCTGTGTTGCATAAATGGAAAAACATTGGACACTTTCACTGCATTGCATGAATATTCATATATATTTTTTCTTTCTCCATAATGACAGCTGAAAATGCATTAGTTTATTTTGCCAACTCATTTTCCTATACAACTCTGAATTTATTTATGATCGTAATTACGATTTATTTTACATTTCTTCTAAAAAGAAAATATTTTTCATGTCCTTCTGGCAAGGATCTAGCTAGCCTCTATTATGTTGAAAGAATAAATTTAAAGTAACTTGTAAATATCATCGCAGAGAAAAGCTTCCAATTGGACCTAACCCTGAGTCAACCAATTGTAGTTTGGATTGTTGTTACTGTTTTAAAAATCCTGTTTCTAAATGCTCTTTGTGGTGGCATGTACAGTATATCATCTAGAAGATCTTCGTATATTACATATCAAGTTGTGAAAGTACTAAAAACTTGAATAAGCTATTGAATGTAAAATTATCTTATAACAAAATGTAAAATAATAATAATCGTAAAAGAAATAAGATTAATGCTTTTATGAAATGCGTATAGAGAAGTCTGTTGCAGATGATATAAAAAATGAATATAACACTTCAGAAGCATCGGGCGCGGTTGATTACAATGGATTATAGCCAACAATATAATAATCTATGTTCAAGTGAACGAAAAGAAGAAATTAAATTTATTTTCACACATAAATATTCATAAGAATCAATAGCTGATATGGGTTTAACCCCTACCACATCAACTGCAATCAGTTTAGATTCGTACTTGTATATGGTTCTAATAAAGTACACCTTGTCTCAAAAAGGTTGAGCGCATTCTTTATTGGTGTTTTGAGGCAAAAATTTTCTAAGTCCAGCTTCGGGTATCTTCGGGAAAAAGTAAGCCAGGTTCGAACCTCCAAGCCAGCCTTTGCAATCGGGAAAAAGTTTGCAGATGTATTTTTCTTCTTTTAAATATAATAAGACTTGTTGCCAAGTGTTTAAAAAAGCAACATTGATTGAAATACTTAATGATACAATATTTCGAAACCTTTTATTAATGTGAGCACATGCTTGTTTGTCGTTTAGCTTTCTATACGTAATGGAAAATTTAAATACGTTAAAGAATCTTTCCATATGTAAAAGAATGCTCAAAATTAATAAATAGAACATAATTATCGCCTGAGTAATAAAAGTCAAAGTAGAACAGAAACAGCGTTTGTAATGGATATGAATGTCATAATTATCTTGAGATCCGTTATACAACGCTAGAAGCTTAGTTCTGGAAGTTCTTGTGTTAGCTCATTGGTAAGCTGTCGGATTTCAAATCATAAGGTTGTGAGTTCGATTCCCATCTGCGTCAATACTTTTTTTTAAATTATATTTTCCGCAATGCATGAAAAATTATATAAAATAATTACATTAAAATACATAATTTGTTTATATATAACATAATCATTGCAGAACATAGTAATTATTATGTTTAAAATATAACATCTGAGATAGTTTTCACAGTAGGTCGGTATTATATATGAGGATGTAAATACAAGTTAAGAAACTCGTTCAATAGCAATAAATAAATCATGTAGTGTATTTATTTGCAGCTATTTGTCATATAGGGCAGGGAGATTTGCTGTGGGGAAAATAACCTCTGGTTTTTAGTAAAACACCCCCGAGTATTTGCCCCCGAGGTATTTTTGCGAAAACCCGGGGTTTTTCAGTGAAGAGATTTGCTCATTATCAATCGTGGGGTGAAATACCCAGGGTTTTTCTTGAAATCCACCGACTTGCTGTACATGTGACTGAAAAGTATTATTTTCCCTGTCTGTCTAATCGAATAGAACCCAGCGAACGTTTCTAGCTTTCCTGTGAGCACGGTTATATCTTTCTTCTGCAGCGTTTTGAGGATTTGGAATAGGCGTTAACATGTAGCTTGTACAGCGGTGGACACTTCTAAATGGTACAGCCATATGGAGATTTACGGCTAAGGTGTACCATTTAGAAGTGTCCACCGCTGTACAAGCATAACCACCGTCAGCTATTAATAATCCAGGAAGGTTTCTTTCTTCAGCTATGACTCTCAGGGAACAGTTCCTCCAAACTGTTGAATCATGGGTGGCGCCAGACCAACGTGCAACGATATTTAATATTTTCATGTTAGAATCACAAATTAGCTGTGTATTGATACTATGTACCCCTTCCCTGTTTCTGTACAACTCTGCAGTTGGACCAGAGGGTGACAGAATTGGAATATGCGTTCAATCAATTGCTCCAAATGCACCAGGGAATTGTGAGCTCTCATAGAACTTCAGTTTCACTGCAGGCACTTCTGTTCCAGCAGGCATTTTTATGAACTATGGTCTTCTTCTAGCTATAATTCCAACTACACTGTGAAATTGCAGTTGTGCGATGCACATTTACCAAATCACCACCAACTTGTTGAAAAGTGTCTGTGTGGAGAATGCGTAATGTAATCAATACCTGTAAATCTGCGGAGCAGTCATGCTTACGTACTGGTTTGTGTAGATCTTCTTCAATCAAATGCATTAATGGTCGGAAAGTTTCTTTGGTATAGCCAAAACGATCTCCAAATTCTTCATTACTGTAGACTGCCAAAGGATCTACTCTGCCACATATTGTATAATTTCTTTTATGTGGATGGTTCTCAATAACATCACCAACGTAATTGATATGGTCTATTTCGTCTATGTTTATTACAGGAAATTATTCCGTCTGAAAAAACACTCCTACCAGTAGGATAAATTTCCTCCAGTAAAGTGCTAGCTATTTAAACCTTGGGTTTTTTCACTGTAGACCAAATATCTTCATTTTTAAAAACCCAGAGATATTTAACTCTCCAGACGAAAAACCACTGGTGTTTTGCTGGTGTTTTTTTACCTAAACCAAGGGGGAAAAACCTCGGGTTTTCTTGACACACACAAACCAAATCTCTCCAACTTTAAAAACCTAAATGAGAAAACCTAGGGGATTTGAAAACCACTAAGCAAATCTCCCCGCCCATAGAGAGTAATTTTCAACATTCATAATGCAGAATGTCATTTATGTTCTTGAAAAGTTATTCGATGCGTAAACAGAGGGTATAAACAGAGAATCCAAAGTCGGAACGCTCGCAAAAAAATTCATGAACCCCAAAGGTCACGTGAGCAGACTGCAATTGTCCTTATGAAGCATGCCACAGCAGAAAGTCTTTACATAGATTTTCAATTCAATTCCTGATATATGCTTTTGCAATGTGGAAGTAGTGATGCCTTGAGTCGCCCTCTCTCGCTCCCTCGCTCGCTCACTCTCTATTTATACAGAATATAAAAGTGGATTTATGTGTGTGTTTCAACATAATTCTGATATATCTAGAGCAATTTTAACTATATTTCTTACAGTCTGGAAAAAGAGTACTGTCGGGATACATATCAAAAATGCTAGAAACGGGTCGATATTAGTATCGAATCCATAGTTTCGTGGTCGCTGAGGTGAATAGCTCTACTTTCAATTCAAGTGCAATTAAGCTTCCATTAGCACCCAGGGTGGTTACGTAGCGACATAAAGATATCGAAATCAACCGATATTAGAATCGAATCGTAAGTTTTCAGCGCCGCTAACAATGCAGCATTTCCCATTAGTCCACATTAGTCCCGTTGCCTAGAGGGCAACATATTTGCAGAGTGCAAATTTTAAAACTTGAATAATATTTTAATTTTTTTCCGTATGAAAAAGTTAAAAATCATGAGCAAATATACTATTTCAGGAACAATCCTCTTTTACTATTCTAATATGTTTAATAATAGCGTAAGAAATGTAATAGTAATTCAGAACATGTTTCACAGTTGTTATTTTTTGTTACATAGTTGTAGCTGTTGCATGTAGTGAGTGGAATTTAGCTGTAATAAATTCACTAATTAACCATATTCGAATTAAGTTTTATTTTTAAGTTCGGAATGAAGGGGCGGAGAAATATGTAGTTATTGGGGGCACCGATCTTTTCTACATTTTACTTTCAAGATCTCCATTTTTCTTTTGTCATTTGTTCCTAATAAAAAAAGTTCAGTCACTTTTGGATTGTCATAGGATAGTAGGAGTTGGATTTTGGGATGCAGCCTGTGAGATTCTAGAGGAGCTAACTGCTTGAAAAAAAATTTTTGAATCATCTGTAACATATGAAATAAGGATATGTATCATAAAAAATTTGAAAGTAACTATGTCTGCGTAATCATCACGGTCAAATTGCAAAGTCAAATGAATTGACGTTTGGTATATAATCAGGCTCCAATCCCAACTGGGAAGTTATCATACGCGTGTCACTTTCATTACAATACATATCCTTAGGGGGAGTAGAAGTCCGAATTTTTGCGAAAAATTTAGTATCTCACAAGCCGTTCAACTGAGAGCTGAAATTCAGCATATAACTCTTTATTAAAAATAAAGAGAATATGCCCTGGAATTTTTTAAAATTGTCTTTTATGAGCGGGGGGACGGGGGTGAATTTTCTATATATTGGAAATTGGTAGTGGGTTGATTTGTAAAAATAATCGAAAACGATTGATATTAGTTGAGAAAAAAATTGAGTAATGCAAACTAAAGTTCTTTTTGAATTTTATACCCACTGCTTTCTATTTATAATTGCTGAAGCTGGTGTTTAATATATGGAGCGTTCCGAGCATAAGGCAATCAAGCCATAAAGTTAGAGAAAAATGGCCATAAAATTTGTATTCTAAACTTAATTACATGGGCATTTTCAATTAGTACGGCATGCTTAATTATATAGAAAATTAGTTTCTCTCTCTCTCTCTCTCTTTTTTTTTTTAACGTTGGTTTACTTTTACTTGATTCGAAACTTTTAAATTTCACCCTATTTTCTACTGAAATGTGTCTGTAAGGCAACAAAGAAATAATTACATATGATAAATTTAAATTCATTTTAATTCGGAAGATGAGAAACACTTTGCCATTATATATCGTAAAGGTCAGACCCACCAGTATTGTAACAAAGAGGTGCTTGAGCCAATGACGGTAGAAATTCAAACTCCGGTAAGTGATAATTTCACAGTCTTGTTTTATTACAAGTGTAATCTCTTTAGTCAATGAAGAGGAGGACGTGGGTCATCGGTCAGAGTTGATGTCGATGGGTTTTGGTGGGTCGGAGTTGGTCGCAATGGTTCAGAGTGGTTCATAGTTGGTGGTGGGTCAGAGTGGATCACGATGGTTGATGGGTCAGAGTGGGCCAATGGGTCATTTGGGCGGTGGGTGATAGTGGGTCATGGTGGGTCGTGTATCAAATTTTCATTGACCCACAGCATCTCTGGTTAAAATTGTACTAAAGATAAGAGGCACCGAAGATGCATGTCGGCTATTATGCTCAAATTTTGCGCATGGATAGTACTCCACCAGAAAGCAATAAATCTGAAACGGTTCACGGTATCACCTCCTAGAACTCGAGATGTAGGGGTTTGTCTGATTGGCTAAATTAAGACGTCAATGATTTATCCTTCAACAACCAAGCTTTTTATGATTGTTTCCGTGGGGAAGTCAGAAGAACACGTGCTTAGTAATCGTAATATTGATAGTTCGCGTCCACCCCGGGGTATTTGTTTTGTGTTTTTTTGATTCACCTAAATATAAACAAATCACACATATAGGCATTTTAACATATTTTGGGAGAGTAATTTTGTAGTTCGTTGGCGTTTCATCGTGTCTCTGCCGCTGGTAGTAAAGTTTTCAAAATGGAACTTGGGCCATCACGGATCGTCGCTGCGGGGCCACCAATTTCTGGCGAGAGGTTAATAGTTGACCATCTGTAGTCCACCGACGCTTACAGCTTAGGGTAATGAACGATGTCCTTGCCTTGTAGACTTCATGACTACCGACGTCGGCAGTCAACTAGCTTTTAGTATTCCTTTACTAACCATCTATCGTCCATGTTTGTACACGGTGTTGTCATATTATTATTATTATTATTATTATTATTATTATTATTATTATTATTATTATTATTATTATTTGTAGTAACAGTAGTATAATTGATGATAGAATAATTATTGTCTATGTATTATCTAGGTAGGACTACACACAGGATTTGGCTCGTTTTGGTTCGACTCGACTCTAATCCGAGTCGAGTTGGAAGATATTTTTCGCGCCGAGTCCAAGAGTAGACCTGAAAGATGTCTGTTTCGAGTCGAGTCGAGTTTCAAAGAAAAGTCGTTCGTGCCCATCCCTACTAATGAGAGCTTAATCGGAGTTAAGCAAAATTGAAAGTCTCACTATTTATCTAAGCGACCCCGAAAACTATGAATCTAATATCTATCATTTTCTAGCAATCTTTTATATGTATCCCCCTCCCATTCACCATAGGTAACCCGACAGCTTTCTTTTTGAAACTATAAGAAATGTGGTTAAAATTACTCTAGGCCAGTGGTTCTCAATCTAATTCCTATCACGATCCCCTTTTATCACACGCTCTTGCCAGCGACCCTTTTATAATTTGTTTTATAATAAGCTTGTGTCGGATTTGTAACATACCTATTTCTATAATAGTAGAATCCATTTTTTTGTTTATAGTGAACAGTGCCATGGAAAATCATTGCCCGGGGCGAGAGTATAGTACGATGTCACCGTATATATGAGTGACGTCGACAGACTAGCTACGAAGCGCCACCATGGTTGGCACGAAGCTCAATAACATTTTCAAAATAAACCCTACCTTTCCTTAATTTTGAGCACATTTTATTGCGTTTTTCCTTCTATTTTACACATGTGCACACGCACTTTCCTAACATGAGTAACACACTTCCTCCGAAATGTGTGGTCCCTTTTTTCGGCGCCCGGCACTGACAGTGGATACAGTAACTGTAATATCTATATTCCCAAAGACGAAGGTGCTGCTTCAAGATGGATGTTAAACTCTTCAATGATCGGAGTTTAACGTATCCGATCTAAGCCCACAACTTCTTCACCAAATAATAGAATGATTATGCGACAAGTTTTTGCAACTGGTTTTCTGTAACGAAGACTTGGACAAGTTCTGCCTGATGAGGAGAGAAGAATATCCTGGTCTGGTGATTGCTGCTTTAAAAGTAATAATTCCATTTGCTATATCGTACTTGTGCGAAAGTGTGTTTTTTTATGGTAAACATTAAAACAAAGATAAGAAATCGCTTATCAGTTGAAAATGGCTTGATAATGTTCGTCATGAAGATTGAACCGGGCATTGCTGCACTAGTGAAATTACACCATGCTTAGAAATTTCATTAGGTTTTAATTTTAATTGTATTTCAATGTGCAGGTTTTGTTTCATGTGTATTTTTCTAGTATTTTTATATACAGTTCTCATTAGTTTTATATCATACCTCTTTGATTTAAATTCATTTTTAAACAACTCTACTAACTAACTAACTCTATGGCCTATGGAACCCGGAGGTTCAATGCCGCGTTCAGAAAAGCTCTACACTGACTTCTATCCTTAGCCAATTGGATCCAGTTTCTACTTTGTATTCTTATCTCAGCGAGATCCATCTTAATATTGTCCTCCCATCTGCGCCTAGGTCTTCCTAATGGTCGTTTTCCGTTTGGTCTTCCAGTCAAGACTTTGAAAGCGTTTCAACTTTCTTCCATTCTAGCTACATGACCTGCCTACCTAAGCCTCCTAGACTTGACGACCCTAATAATGTTGGGTACCCGTATAAATTATGTAGTTCCTCGTTATGAAGTTTCCGCCATTCCCCATTCTCGTTCCTCTTGGGTCCGAATATTCGTCTAAGGATCTTGTTCTCAAATACTTTCAGTCTATGTTCTTCCGTCAGAGTAAGCGACCATGTTTCGCAACCATACAGAACAACAGGCATGATTATCGTTTTGTATATTTTAAGCTTCAAATTTCTCGACAGAATTCGCGACGACAAGAGACTTTGAACCGAATAGTAACACGAATTCTACACCCTTTGAAAATGTTCAGTAGACTTATTTTTTATTGTTCTTTACAGTGTGTATAAAAAATAAAAGTATGCCTATCAGAACAAAATTAAAAATAATATTTAAAAATAATTTCTGGTTTTAGATTATAACTATATTTATCTCTTCCGCCTATCTTCGCGATCCCCTAGGGGCCGCGACTCCCAGGTTGAGAAACCCTGCTCTAGGCATACATGAGCTATGATGGAACATACATACATACACTTTTATATGTATAAATGCAGATAAGAGAGAGTTGAGAGAGAGCGATTAAAGAATTACCGCTCTCAATCTCTTCACTTTACTTTTGCAATTCGTGAATTTCTTACGTGACAGTTTGGGGCTAGCTAGTTTTTTGTCTTGAACCACGATCCGATTTTCGATATGCTCTATCTAAATGCTGTAATGCGAATATTGAGAAGTTATCTGCGATGAAAGTAGCTGCAAATAAATACATTACATAACTTATTTATTGCTATTACACTATTTTTTAAATTTGTATTCAATATTCACACATAACACACCGACGTTCTGTGAATACCTCAGATGTTATATTTTAAAGATAAGAATTACTTATGTCGTGAAATGATATGAATATATATATTCAACTGATATATACAACTGATGATATGAATATATATATTCAACTCATATATACAACTGATGATATGAAAATATATATACAACTGATGAATTGTAATGTAACTATTTTACATAATTTTCATGCATTGAGGAAAGTAGAATATCATAAAAGAATCTCACCTGAACGGGTATCGAACTCACGATTTAAACGCTCGGTGGTGCACCACTGAGCTAACATGACCGCTTTTCGGAAGCTGCTTCTGAAATATAACTGAGCTCATACGTAAATGCTCTTTTCCGTATGGAAATCACAATGAGGAAACGAGAGTGTGAATACATAGTCTCGAAATATTGTATCATTAAGTATTTCAATCAATGTTACTTTTTTCTACACTTAATACCATTTCAACATGTCTTATTATATTTAACAGAAGGAAAAACATATCTGTACATCTTTTCCCGATTACTAAGGTTGGCTTTGGAGGTTCGAACCAGCAGCTTTAGTTTACTGTTTTCCGAAGATACCCAAAGTTGGACTTCGAAAGTGTTCGTCTCGAAACAGCTATCATCATATCGCTCAATCTGTTTGGTATATGGTATATGTTTTTATACGTGTAAAGTCAGTATAACAATTCATTCTTTAAACATCTATGTATTAATATTCCTTTATAAAAACTATTTTTAATATTATTATTACGGCGCACCATTTTCAGATTTCTTTCGCGAGTCGTTGACCAAGTCGTTCGCCACCAGCGTTGCCAGACTCACAGCTCGGAATTATTCCAAAACCTGATTGAACTTATGCTAGATTCAGTCAAATTATGCTAGATCCTCATAATTACTAATTCAGGAGTTAAAAAAAAACGAAGTTGAGATACGATAACGTAACTTAAAATACACAGAGAGCAAGAATGCATGGATAGAACTCAATACTTCACGCACCAAAATTTTAACTCAACTAAATTACTGCAGTCGTTGCCAGACTCAATAGCGTATATATCGTATAAATGAATGCAAAGTTTTTGTTTACATATTTTGAAAGAAAATTACTTCGCAGCATAAGCGGAGTTGGGAATCGTCTGCTGGGGGGGGGGGGGAGATTTTTGGTCGGTCTCGGAGCTGTCATTTCAGGTATAAATATGATCTTGAAGTCAGAAATAAAGATGGTGAAGTTGTCAAAAAGTTGTGGGGAGAATGGCCCCCATAGCTCCGCCCATGCCTCGGAGTTAAAGGATTAGAAAACCCTGGGTGGAGCCACAAAAGAAAAAAAAGCCCAAAGCCGTTCCGAACTTACTTCGGAAAATAAGACTGCCTGTATGGTTTACCGAGTGTATGAATCAATGGAAGAGGATACATTTCTGGGGAACCGGTCAAAACCCCCACAGCCAAAACCCCCACACTCAAGAAATGTCAAAACGCCCACACAAACGGTCATAACCCCCACACAAATGGACAAATCTCCCAAACGCACGAACGGTCAAAACCCCCACAGCCAAAACCCCCACACTCAAGAAATGTCAAAACGCCCACACGATCGGTCATAACCCCCACACAAATGGACAAATCTCCCAAATACACGAACGGTCATAACCCCCACAGCCAAAACCCCCACACTGGTAGTCGGTCATAACCTCCAACGGTCATAACGCCCACACAAATGGACAAAACAGCTACACATAGCAACGGTCACAATCCCCACATAAATGGACAAAACCCCCACACAAATGGACAAAACTCCCACATGCAGAAATAATCACAATGCCACACAAATTGACAAAACCCCCACACAATCGGACAAATCTCCAACACTCTGAAATGATCCTGGTTGCATGTATTGCCCTTGTACTTTTTAATAACATTTTTTATTCCAATTTTCCAAACATTTTTGGGGGTTTTGACAGTTCGTGCGTTTGGGAGATTTGTCCATTTGTGTGGGGGTTATGACCGATCGTGTGGGCGTTTTGACATTTCTTGAGTGTGGGGGTTTTGGCTGTGGGGGTTTTGACCGTTCGTTCGTTTGGGAGATTTGTCCATTTGTGTGGGGGTTATGACCGTTTGTGTGGGTGTTTTGACATTTCTTGAGTGTGGGGGTTTTGACTTAGACCCCATTTCTGCCGTTCTTTTTCTTCCCACGACCAACTTCTTTCTCATCTCCAGGTTTTACGGCTTTTTGATAACTTGCTGAAATTGTGCTAGATTTGGGCAGGATGCTAAAAGCAAGATGCTAGATGCTAGAGACATGCAAATTATGCTAGATCTAGCATCATTATGCTAGATCTGGCAACGCTGTTCCCCACAATAGGCGTGTCGTGCAAGTAACCAATCACACGTCAGGTACTAGCTTTTACCTATTGCTTCCTTCTCACAGCTCAGAGCATTGGTAACTATGGATAGACGTACAGCAGTAATTACTTTATGGGAGTTGGAAGGTTATTCTGCAACTGCAGCTAGCAGGCGAGTAGGTGTCCCGGCCTCTACAGGAAGGCGATGGATTCGGAAATATGGTGCTACAGGTCAGACTGGTAATTTACGATCTCCTGGTCGTCCGCATGTGTCAACCGAAGCTCAAGATCCGAGATTAGTAAACTAAGCCCGGTTAGACCCACTAAGTATGTCTAGACAGCTAAGGGAAGCTTCTCTCTTTCCTGGTAGTAAGCATACAGCTCTGCGAAGGCTTCGTCATGCTGGGTTACGTGGCCGTGGTGCTGCCGTGAAGGAAAAACTCTCAGACGACCACAAAATTTACCGTCTCGCGTTTGCACAGGTGAATGTGGGTCTCAATTGGGAAAACTTAGTTTTCTCAGATGAATCCATATTCACAACATCAAAGAAGGGACGCCGTTTTGTGTATCGTCCGAGAGGCACCCGAAATGACCATGGATATGTGGCTGCTTGCAATCGCAGTGGCCATGTATCTATTTTATGTTGGGGTTGGATTTCCAGTCGCGGAGCAGGACAGCTTCATAGAATTGAAGGACATCTGGACAATGCTCAGTACTTAGACATTATCAGTAATATCATGGTGCCATCTGTACGAGTATTTCAGCCTGATGGTGTAATTCAGTTCCAGCAATACCAGTCGCCAATACATACTTCCCATGTGGTTCAGGAATGGTTCGCAGGGCACCCTGAGATTGATTTAATCGACTGGCCGCCTCGTGGAGCAGACCTCAATCTCATGGAAAATATGTGGGCAGAAGTGAAGCGTACTCTAAGGGAAAGTTGGCCTGAGGCAGATCCACCAAGAACTCAGGATGACCTGTGGCATCTTGTTTCCGAAGCATGGCTGGAGGTAGGGGAAGGAGATAGATTTGTCACCCATGTAATAGATTCCATGCCCAGAAGAATGGAGCGTGTAATAAATTCAGAAGGGTCTTGGACACAATATTAATGTCCCCGCCTTAACTCCCGAAAACAGCCCTTTTCAGGGCTACCTAAACGCTTCTGAAAATATTTGTAGAAGTAAACCACTCCTTGTATCCGATTTCTGTGCAATCCTACTAACAAAAAAAATGATAATTAGCTGTAGGCTTTGAACTCAAGACCTCTTCAGTGGCAAGTCCGTACTCTACCAGTGAGCTAACATGAACTCGCAAACCCAACCTGAAGAAACACGACTTTCAATTTCTGGTATTCGATGACAATGATGCTCATATACTTTTCAAATGTTGTATTCAACTTATGATATTCCGCAACACACACACACACATAAACAAAGCGAAAGAGAGAGAGAGAGAGAGAGAGAGAGAGAGATGAATACACAAAAGCATATTCAACGTATTCGAATGAGACTCTAAGTAACGACATTCCGTTCTAAAGAGAATTTGTGTTTCTTCCCGTGACGTTAAGGGGATCGGGAAAAGTTATGTGTCTTAAAGCAGGATACGACTTTGGATACTCTGTTTATACACTTTCTATATCCGTAGGAATATACTGCATTTCACGAATATAAATCACATACTGTAATGAGAATATTGAGAAGTTAAATCTGTATGACAAATAGCTGCAAATAAATACACTACATAACTTATTTATTGCTCTTAAACGATTTTCCTAACTTGTATTTAACATTCTCATATATAATACCGACCTACTGTGAAAATTATCTCAGATGTTATATTTTAAACATAATAATTACTATGTTCTGCAATGATTGTTATATATAAACAACTTATGTATTTAATGTAATTATTTTATATAATTTTTCATGCATTGCGGAAAATATAATTTTAAAAAAAAGTATTGACCCAGATGGGGATCGAACTCACAACCTTATGATTTGAAATCCGACAGCTTACCACTGAGCTAACAGAAGAACTTCCAGAACTAAGCTTCTAGCGATGTATAACGAATCTCAAGATAATTATGACATTCATATCCATTACAAACGCTGTTTCTGTTCTACTTTGACTTTTATTTTAGTACTCAGGCGTTAATTATGTTCTATTTATTAATTTTGAGCATTCTTTTACATATGGAAAGATTCTTTAACGTATTTAAATTTTCCATTACGTATAGAAAGCTAAACGACAAACAAGCATGTGCTCACATTAATAAAAGGTTTCGAAATATTGTATCATTAAGTATTTCAATCAATGTTGCTTTTTTAAACACTTGGTAACAAGTCTTATTATATTTAAAAGAAGAAAAACACATCTGCAAACTTTTTCCCGATTGCAAAGGCTGGCTTGGAGGTTCGAACCTGGCTTACTTTTTCCCGAAGATACCCGAAGCTGGACTTAGAAAATTTTTGCCTCAAAACACCAATAAAGAATGCGCTCAACCTTTTTGAGACAAGGTGTACATTGTACCGCACAATCGTGATTATGTCCCGCATTATTATTCTGTACAGGAATTGTGTCATTATTTTCATTTTGATACGAAGTGCCATCTCTTGAACTACGGTTACGTCTATCAATGTAGTTTACAGTATTTCTAGAATTTCGCCATGTATTTCGTCTGTTTTTGAGTCTACTTTGGTTAAATGGTCTGACATAATTATGGTCACGACTAGTTAGGTTAGGTGTGTTCCCATCATATCTTTGCCTACTCTGATTGTTCTGATTGTTTAAATTTACTCGATTTAGGTTATGTTCCGTATCGTCTACATTACGGATATTTAGATTCCGGACTGGTACTGATCTAAAGTTATCTGAATTGTTTTTAATTTTGCCTATTCCCGCTTGATGATTCTGTGCCTGATATTGAGTTTCATAACATTGAACAAGCATCAATAGATGATTAAAACTCATGTATTGCGTAGAAAACAGGATTTGTTGTAATTTAAACGGTAGTAAATTTCGAATAGATGCGATCACTCTAGATTCAGATTGTAGTGGATTTACAGTTTTTAATTCATTATACGTATTCACAACAAAATCAACAACAGATTTGTGCAAGCGAGGATTAAAAGGTTGATTTCTAATCGTAGCGTCTCTGTTTGCAAGTAAAAAGTCATTCTCATAATTTGCAATCAGCGCTGCCTTGGATATGTGTTGACGTGTTCACGTACTGCCTTAAACCATAAAGAACACGGTGGAAGTAATAAATGAGGGATTAATTTCATATATTGAGATTTATCTATACACATTATACTGCATTCGTTTTGAAATTTTTCTAGAAAAGAAGTAGCATTTTCATTACATCTACCACTAAACTTACTCATTGCACGTATTTCGCTCATTTTTACACTTAACTTTACATTTCTTTCACCGTTTCGTGTTCATGTTGAGTGAAAATTTCTACCTACTGCGTTATGTGTGGTTCCACCATCTCTTTTCCGCCCATCTGTATTTCTTGGTTGAATTCTTTCCAAAATAATATCCTCATCGGATGGATTACTTGAAAAAGAGATAGCGCAAGGTCCTTGTCGATCTGCTTCGGGTGAATGCGAGGTCATCTCTTGTGAATGAGGGAACCCCAAACGATCATTAACCATGTTGTTGTCATAGGCATTGTCTTTAATCTGTAACGTCCTAATTTCTTCCTGTAAGGTAGATATCAATTGTGCATTTGCACGTATTTGGTTAGAATTATCTGTCACCTGAATCTTTTGCTGACGAACAGAAGATTCTATTACTTCAAAATCTTTTTTTACAATATTAACTTCTTGAATTACATGATTGTAATTATCCTTGCAATCGTCAGATAATCTTTTTAACTTCTCGTCGAATTGAAACGTGAGGTCTGTCACAGCTTGTATTACAGATTGTTTCGCTTCTTCGGATTTTTTATCTATTTGTTCTAACTGCCTACCCAATTCACCCAATTCTTCATATTGTGTTTCTAATCGTCCATTCAACTCTTCGGATTTTTGCTGTACCAACTGTTTTAATTCTTTGGACATCTGAGTTAAATTTTGTTCCTGTCGCTGTAATGCGATTAGAATTCGGTCTTCTAATGTCAACATTCCGGGTGCAATAGGAGCTATATTCTGCCCGTTGTTAGCATTATCAACAGTTTCATTCTCTACTGTCTCACCAATCATGATTTTTCTTGTAATTACTCTACCACTTCTAAGGATAGTTGAGTTCGTATTCATGAACCTTTTTACTAAGGTAAATTCACCCTTACTTATACTTCGGGATATGAATTTACAAGAATCCCGGGTGAGGTAAACCAAAAATTTTACAACGACTCACCAAAGGTAGTCGTTAACCCTGGTTCAGTTATATTGGTTCAGTGGCGATAATCGTTTTCACCTTAAAATATCTTCTGAAGTTATATTCACTAATACGCTCACCTTTTCTACTGAAATTACAAGTCTATGATGAATGTTAAATAATTTTTTCTTTGACTCCTTTTCAAGGTATATTCACACACACCGACTCGCAATCCAATATGTTAACTGAGTATCTATAAACAACGACATAGCAACCAACTAAACAATAATGTATATTTCTTATATATTAAAACATTCTTCTTTTATTATTTTTAATTAACATTATAACAGGTATAGTGCTTGTGTAAAAGCACTTTCTGCCCGAGATATATGTAATTATGAGCCGATACAAAGTATCTCGTTATAACTCAGAACGCCTAATGCTTTTCTAGCCTTAGTTACATTTCTTCATTCTACCCCTTAAAAAATTAAGAAAAAAGAAAAGAAAGGAAACACAGGACTAGGATTAGGAACTATATTTGTGGGCTATCAGTATCTGTGGCCAGTTTAACCCGTCACATATGAGGAAAGTCGTCCCTCGGCTATCACACTCTCCGAGGAAAGAGAAGGAACGAATGACTGGGGAAGAAGAAAGTGGCCTGGGACCTTGTGATAGATACCATTTCCCTGGAACCTGTATGATAGATACCACTTCCCTGGGACCTGTATAATGGATACCATTTCTCTGGAACCTGTATGATAGATAACATTTCTCTGGAACCTGTATTGTAGATACCATTTCCCTGGAACCTGTATGATAGATACCATTTCCCTGGAACCTGTATAATAGATACCATTTCCCTGGAACCTGTATGATAGATACCATTTCCCTGGAACCTGTATGATAGATACCATTTCCCTGGAACCTGTATGATAGATACCATATCGGCATTTGCTCATGAAAATCTCACTCAGGATGGCGAGCATGAAAAATCTTTTACACTTTTATCTTTTAGAGAGTTCCCCATTGTAAAAGAGAAAAACAAAACTCTTTCTTGTGGATTTTTGAACCTCTTGGTAAGGACGTGAAAATAGGTAAGAAACAAAACTCTACAACGATTTAAAAAATGTACTTAAGAATGATTTAAATACAGAAAAATATAAAAGAAAATCTAAAAAAAAACATTATTTCTTAGAAAAATTAAGAAACAAAATAAAAGAAATCATGTTCCTTTTTTTAAAATGTTTTCATGAAAATTACTTTTAATAAAATCTATTTATGCACGATTGAGAAGAAAATCATTTTGAGTGCTCTCGTATACAATTAATTTATAACAACATAAAATCCTTAAAAACTGTTCTTTTTTCACTTTTTAATATAATTTGTTTTATTTCATTTGTTAATGTTTCAAACGAATACCAGTCATTATTTTAATTATTTTTAGAATTTTATTTATTATACTCATAATTTTATCGTGCTCTATTGATAGATCTCTTTCCTTTATGCTCCCTGACTATCCTAGCAGCACAGATAGTATTCCGTAAGCCCAACAATACAGGGTGGTCGTTGGACGCTAGAGGCGTCTGAAATGTCACCTTCCGAGGCGGCAATTTACAATATCGCAAGAACGGGAGAAATACGAATGTCGGGTCAAAAGATATCAAAGGAAACTCCATCCGAAGAATCCAATTATGTATAAGTGATGGCGAAACAGTGGCGACGCTAGAGGGAGGCACAAAAAAGTGAATAAAACGGATAAAAGTGAACAATTTACATTGAAAAATTGTAAGAGGGGATGTTACTTGGAACTTGCAGCAACAAATGTTAATAAACAAAGGCAACAATGGCTACGCTGTAGGGACACTATGGGAGGCGGAATGTAGGAATACAGTATCTTTGTAACGGAAAGAAATAGGAATGTCGGGTCAAAAGTTACCAAAGAATTCAGTTATGCATAAGTGATGGCGAAACAGTGGCGGCGCCAGGGGTTAAAAACGAAGTGAATGCAACGCAGTGAACAATTTACACTGAAACATTGTAGAAGGGGATGTTACATGGAACACCAGCAACAAATTTAATGAACAAAGGCAACAATGTCTACGCTGTAGGGACACTATGGGAGGCGGAATGTAGGAATAAAGTATCTGTATAACGGTGGGAAATAGGAATGTCGGGTAAGGAGATTTCAAAGGGACGCCCATCCAAAGAATCCAATTATGCATAAGTGATGGTGAAGGAGTGGCGGCCCAAGAGGCACAAAGAAAGTGAATGAAACGCGGAGAAAAGTTCTAGCACAGATGTTGATCTCGGATGAGGCATTCATACGGGATGGTATCACAAATGTCCGCAATGGCCAGCGATGAACATCCAACAACCCACATGCAATTGTAGAGACGAAGCATCATCAGCGTTTCCAATTGCATGTGTTGGCTTGTATTATTGATGACGATGTTGTGAAACAACACTTCTTACCACAGCGATTGAACGCAAGCAATATCGTATCTCCAGTTTCTGACCTAGGGCCTACCTATTCTACTTAAAGACGTGCCACTGAGGACACGACAGTGTATGTGGTTTATGCATAATGGGATCCCTTCCAATTCATGTCACACTATCGGTGCATATTTGAACGAAACATTTCCACGCAGGTAGATAGATCGTGGAAGCAAAGGAGCATGGCCCTACGTTCACCCGATCTGAATACCATAGACTTCTTCCTGTGGGGTTGCGTGATGAGTCTCGTGTATACACGACCCGTGCATGGCATTGAAGATCTTCGCTACGTGTATGAGCTGCATTTGGCACACTGCGGCAAACGCCAGCGTTATTACCAAAAGTCAGATAATTCTTACGCCATCGTGTAACTGTCTGTCTCGAAGAACAAGGAGGACATATTGAACATCTTCTTTAAGACAGCATTACGTTGACCACGGTAAGTACAATAACTCTTGTTTTTACAGTGTACTGGGCCTCATCTTCCGTACGTGTTTTGTACGATCTGCACGTATCATCACTAAGAGTGTTTAACAGTTTCTTTGTAGCTCGCATGCGCCGCCAATGTTCCGCAGTACGTGCGCATAGTTGGATTCTTCTGATGGGGTTTCCTTTGATATTTTTTGACCTGACATTCCTATTTCTCTCCGTTATACAGATACTTTATTCCTACATTCCGCCTCCCATAGTGTCCCTACAGCGTAGCCATTGTTGCCTTTGTTTATTAACATTTGTTGCTGCATGTTCCAAGTAGCATCCCCTCCTACATTTTTTCAGTGTAAATTGTTCACTTTTATCCATGTTTCATTCACTTTCTTTGTGCCCCTCTCTAGCGCCGCCACTGTTTCGCCATCACTTATGCATAATTGAATTCTTCGGATGGGGTTTCCTTTGATATCTTTTGACCCGACATTCGTATTTCTCCCGTTTTTGCGATATTGTAAATTGCCACCTCGGAAGGTGACATTTCAGACGCCTCCAGCGTCCAAACGGAGCCGCATTCACCCAATGTTCATATGACATTTTTTGCTTGTTTTTACCTGTAGATTAATCTCCCGAATTTTCCGTCATTGATGCACGACCACCCTGTATAAAAAGGAAAGCTTGTCTTTTTCCAAGGTCGCAAATGACCGCTTTGTTGAACGTTTAACTGCCAACGTATCTCCAAGCAGGGGTAAAAGCGCGGGTGAACGCGGCGGGACGCCACGCCCAGAAAATATGTACGGAGTCCCCCCAGTTCTTATATAATTACAATGGGCCAAGATAGACAGGGAGACGGTGTGACATCACGCCGTACGTACAGTCTCCCTACTTTTTCAGATCCACTTTTACCCCTGTCCCCAAGGAATCAATATAGTTGTAATTGGGAATCGAAACAGTTGGACTAATGAGGGGATTTTTTTTTTTATTGGGAAACAAACATTTTTTTTTTTTTTTTTTTTTTTTAAGTTTGATCAATGTGTTCTTCAACTTTATTTTCACAGTTCTCAATTTCCAGTATGCTGACCATTGGCCTACCAGTAAGCTACTAAGGTAGGTCTCTGCTATCATGTTAGTTAGATGCAATGATCATTTCAGGGGGCGGCCCAAAAGGCAAGTATGTTTATGCGTACATTTATCCTGTGCTTGGAAAACCCAAACGCTTCGTCGTTCAGTTTATTATTGAAAGCTCTAATGAAACCATCTCGTATCATTCTCCCTGCTAATTTGTCTGGTATTTGTGTCTGTTTTGTGTTATACAAATGAACAAAATATAATAAGAATTTAGTGTTTCGCCATGTTCCTAAACGGTTAATTTGTACTCAATAATTGTTATCATTCCTTAATATTTTTACCTTAAAATTCAATGTACATACTTATTATTACATTCATTTTGAAATTCTAGGGTTCACGACACCCAAGAGCAGCTTATTATTCTAAAGAGGTTGCTAGTCGATCAACAAATTGATTCTGGTAATTAAAAAGAAGACACATGATAGAAATTAAAGAGTTCTACGACTACCAATAAACAAGTGAGCAATAAGGTTATTGTGCCACTTATTGTTCTTGCCAGAAAATATACTGTAAATGTAAAGTGATAACATCTAAAAGCAATTAATACCATTTATTAGTTTGATGGGGGATAAATATAGCTGATTCGCATTTCCCAATGCATCCTAATAAATGATGCTAGATCAGGGCTTCTCAACCTTTTTCACTGGCGTATCAGCAAAGCATACTATTAATCAATACTACAGGGTGTCCAATATACAATGCAAGCCGGAGTTTAGGATAGTACAACTTTTGAACCGGAAGCGGTACACAAATAATGGTTATACCAAAATGAACCCTTGTTCTTGCATATATTTTTAAACTAGGAAGCAACGATTGAAGTACACTAGGAACCACGCAGTATTGCCAGATGTAACCGAAGGTGTAATTCAATTTTTTTACAAGTCACGTAAATAGATTCATAACTCATGCGTATGGATGTTCTGTTGTTAATTTTTAGTTTGTATAGTTGGAGTAGCTTGGGAATTATGGAATGGAAAAAATAATTTTTCTTTTCCACCGATCACTAATCGGATGAGGCCTCTGTAAGGGGTTACTAGGTAAAATGTGATTTCCATAAATAACCATTCTGATGTTTCAGTGCATCAAAAGGTGTGTTAAGGATCTGTCGAAATTATGCAATTCCTGAAAACAATGTAAAAGAAACTTTGAAATTTTCGTGATAAAACTTTTACTTAGATGCACCCGGCAACATTGCTACTCATTGAATCAAAACGGGGACAAGCAATGTTGCCGGGTGCATGTAAGTAGTAGTTTTATAATGATAATTTCAAAGTTTCTTTTTCATTGTTTTCAGGAATTGCATAATGTAGAGAGGTCCTTAACACACCTTTTGATACACTGAAACATCAGCACTGTTCTCAATTCAGAATGTTAATTTATGAAAACCACATTTTCCCTAGTAATTCCTTACAGAGTAATCCGTAGTAATCCGATTAATTATCGGTAAAAACGAAAAATTATTTTTTCCATTCCATAGTTACTAAGCTATTCCAACTATACAAACTAAAAATTAACAACAGAACATCCATACGCATGAGTTATGAGTCAATTTACGTGACTTATAAAAAAGTTGATTAACACATTCGGTTACATCTGACAACACTGTGTGGTTCCTAGTGTACTTCAATAATTGCTTCCTAGTTTAAAAATATATGCATGAACAAGGATTAATTTTGGTATAACCATTATTTGTGTACTGCTTCCGGTTCAAAAGTTCTACTATCCCAAACTACGGCTTGCATTGTATATTGGACACCTGTACAATAAGTCGTAAGTACCACTATCAGCGACTCGCGTACCATCAGTGGTACGCGCACCAAGGGGTTGACAACCTCTGCGCTAGACGATTACTGCCCCACTTGTTGGTGTGAAATTGATACTGAAGCATACACTCTTAAAGCATTTCATTTTGACAAAAGCAAAACGACACAAAATGTTTATTAATAATAAGACAATGGTCGCCAAAGTTATGAAGCTTCTGAGCTACCAACCAAAAGAACTACCAACTTCTTTTTTAAAAATCTTACATTTGCGTTCAACAAATGGGAACACTGACCAAGGTTAATCAACCGGAGCGTTAACGTGATCTACCGATAATGTCCTCGTGAGTTGCTAGTAGCTTGTGATCGACGGTTTAGCGATCATGATATACTTTAAAACTTTTATTATTATTTAAGCAGGAGCGCAATTGATATAGACGAAAGGAACACTTGATATAGACTAAAGATTTGACCTTACTCATCATCCGTACTACTTCTTTCTGATTTTAAATAATAATAATAATAATAATAATAATTTTATAATTTTTCGTGAGCTCCCGGTGTCAGCACTAAAAAATTCTTCTGCTTCTTTTTCGGCTGTAGAATAACACCTTTTCGATACTACATAGCCTAAATGTAGTGCCTTGTATTATTAGACCCTTCCTCCAAACCTTGGATCCCCTCCCAATAAAAAAACTTCTGGGTGCGCGCCAGTGTTTAGCTGCAAAATAAGACAAGTATCAATCGATAGCTCAGTTCAATCTGACCAAAGTTAATAATATAGTAATACTTTATTTAACTTTATTATTAATTTCGTAAGAAATAATTCTCATACTTACTTTTCGGAAATAATCGAAGAAACAAATTTTTATGATACTATAATGCAAGACGTGCGTTGACAATAGTTTTGAACATATTGTTTATTTATGTATGCATTATCTAATGTTAAAAAAATACTCTGTCAACTAGGATATTGTATCTGTTGTAGTTTTTCTTCTGCTAACAGTGATGCTTTTACTCTTAACAGCTGCCCCATATATATACTTGCCCCATATACTTGGAAAACTTAGATAAATATTTCGAGCTGACTATACATGAATTTATAAATAAAAAGATATAAGATAGATTAAGAAATTAGCAATGTAATTTTCATTGGTATTCGTTACCGATGTTCCTGAACAAGCAACAAAGCTATTTTACAGAATATAAAACTTTCAGAATATACATAACTTACATGTAAAGAGACGGAAGTGTTTTGTAAATAACTTTGTTTTGAACTTCATGTAAGACCTATGAAACAAAACGAAACGTTTTCTTTTCCTTTTTTCTTTTTTCTTTTTACATCTGCATCATAATGGGATAGAGAAGGAAAGAGATAGAAAAAGGATAACATTTGAAGGCGTTCTTTCGGTGTAAACAATAACAAGGAAGAGGTGAGGATGGAGCAGACATTTAAGAGAATTGAACAGTCGTTATACTCATGTCAGCAACAACTTAACGAATTGCAAACAGGAAGGCAATCATGTACAAATGTCAGAGAGCATGTCCACGAAAGACATACCAAGGAACCAATATATCTTCTAGTAACTAATACTAAACAAGTAGATTGTAAAATCAAATATAGGGTCAAAGTGTTTTCACATACTGATCGTGGTCGTAGGTATAATCAGATCCTAAACTCATCCTGTCATTTGAATTCACAACGATTTGTGGAGAGTATAGTGATTCATCACATAGACTTAAATCACCATCACACCAAAATTCGCTGCCATTTAATACAGATGGCTCTCTATTTGTCTTAGGATATTATTGAGTCAATATCTATTTTTACCTTACTGCGAATCAAACCCGGTACCACACACAACATATTCATAATTTGCAGGAAAGTGCCTTAATGGTAGAGCATTCATTTCTGATGCGATCGATCCTTAGGACGTGAGTTTGTAGATTCAAGCATTCAGTCAGTGGATTTTCTCGAGGTTCTCCCACTTCCTCCCACATTCGTATTAAACAAATTATTTCATAATTCACTTTTATTATGAATTCCTTCATTCTATTCCCTTCACTCTACGGAACATTATCATGGGACGCTAAACTAGGAACTCCATTTCATTTGATTTCAATCTATCATTTGACCAGAATGGGATGTAATTATCAAGTCTTAGGTGTAAAATATAAATATATAGGGAGAAATTGAATAAAAAAATGTACAGTAAATGTGAAAGCCACTTTATATGGTACATTTCTTCTAGTGTTCGAAATACAATATTTATTGTATAGTTTTCCTTCTTTGGTATGATGAATATATGATTTGGTACATGATCCACCGACCCACCCCCACCGTGACCCACTGAACCCACTCTAACCCACAACATAACATGACCCACCACCCTCTGTGACCCACTCTGACGCACCACCTTCCAAAACCCATCGTCATCAACTCTGACGCATGATCCACGCTCTCCTCTCCACTAACTAAAGAGTTTACAGTTGGAATAAAACAAGGCTATGAAATTATCACTAATCTGAGTTTGAATTCCTACGATCAATCGCTCAAGCACCGTTCTGTTACAATACCGGTGGATCTGACCTTTACGATATCAAATGGTAAAGTGTTTGTCATTATCCATATTACGATGAATTTCAATTTAATTTTCATCCTAGTTGAATATAATTATTTCCTTGTTGAATTACATATACTTTTCGGTGGAAAATAGAATGACATTTGAAAGTTTAAATTCAAGGTAAAGTATGCCAACTTAAAGGGGGAAAAGTGTAAAATTCGACAGTAAAATTAACAGCCAAGTAATATTTCCTATTGCTATTATTATAATTACAAATATCAATACCCAAAAGTACCCGAAGTTCTTTTTTCACTTAGATATACTTGTTTCATATAAGTAAATAGAAACAAATAGAAAAGGAAGAAAAATGGAGGCCTTGAAAGTAAAACCTACACAAATTCACCATGCACTGAGCAAGGTGGGTCGAGTGGATCGGTGGGACAGAGTGGGTCATGGTGGATCGATGGGCAAGAGTGATTCAGGGTGGGTGATGAGTTACAGTGGGTCACGTCCTTTTAACTCACGATCCATGAACCTTCTCACAAATCTTGACCTACTTGACTCTGGCAAATATATGACTTTTCTAATAACAGGATTATATATTATATCTCATATATACAGGGATGTGATAGTATTTATGACACTACTCTCTGGGACCATGTTCTCCAGTAAAGTACTCACAGGAGGTTCGCTTCTTTTAAATATGTCAAAACACATTTGATTTGCTCACTCACACACTATAGTAGTATAATATATTAATTATTGTTGTTAATAAAATTGTGCAATGTTTTACATGAATGTTCATGTGTTTGGCATGCACTAAGGTGGGAGTTTTCGTTTCTGTACTTGTCTGTCGGTTTTTTGAAAAAGAAAAATAGGAAAAGAGTCCTATGAATGTTCCTGCTTAGAATTGTAGTCACATAGGGTAATCGCCGCACCACACCGGTTACATGGCGTACTTTCAACGAGGCAATATACATTGAGAGCATTACATCCTATTACAAATTCTAGATTTTTTAGACTAGAGGTCACTGCATCTTAATTCGGATAACTTGACTCACTATACAGGACAACATCCAAAATTTTGTATTATACCTCTAATCAATCCTGGGGAAACACAAAATAAAGGCAAGATTTCTAAATTTGTTTCGTCTCTGTGCTTACTTTTTACCACAGTGTCATACGTAATCAGTTATTACAAAAGAAGGATCGTTACATTCCACAGATATTTAGTTCTCCAACAAATCTAGATAGTAGCCTACACATTTTATGGATATATTGCTTTCTTTTATGGGAAGCATGAAATAATGTTTCAATTGACTAAATCTATTTATAACTAAACTGCTGTTTTCTTTTCTTCTAAACTAAGATATACAGAAGTTCATTTAAGTAATCATTGTATATCTTTATTTATCTTCTTTCATATTTTCATTATATTTTCCATACCCAACAATAGTGGATATCAATGCATGGACTATACGTGATAGGTGTGGCATTGATCAACAAGTAGCAGTACCCAATGATACACAAAGAGCAAATTGAAGTTTTAATGTATATATATATATATATATATATATATATATATATATATATATATATATATATATATATATATATATATATATATATATATATATATATATATCTTTTAGTTTTGCAAGGAGAAAGTAATTTATTTTCGTTTTATCCTTTAGATTAGTATTTGCATCCTACACATTATACTAACCCGCTACTCTCAACAGCACTGCGGGTTAGTCTATGAAATATTTATGATATATACTTAATATTATTACTAAAATAATTCATGGGGAACCAATTTCGATTGTCCATATCTTGCGATCAACTGGATGGATCACGAACTCGATTTTTAACTTTTGACGCTGTACATTCTGCTCAAATTAGTTCTGAGATTTTGTGTTTCCCAGGCGGACACAGTTTTTTTTTTTTTTTTTTTTTTTTTTACGAAGAAATCTTTGCCTTTTTCTCCAGAACCTCTTAAAGAAATGTGTCGTGTTACTTTAATATATTAATTTAGTAAGCTCAAAAATCTCCTGTTTAAACTCGAGAAAGAGATTCGTAAAAGAGTAGCCTCAATTTTAAGTAGTAGTCTCGGATAACCAAACGACAAATGCTCACTCTCAGCTCAAGTGGTCTTGAATTAAATTCCAGAAGGTGGTGGTGATTTCAGAAAACATCGCCAAGGGAGTGGGGAAACGGGAAGCAACTTTCAACATATATATTGAAAGTCGGGATCGGGAAAGTGCTATTGCGAAAGTACTGAGCACAATGGGAGAATGTTCAGGAAAGGAAGGACGATGATTTCCTGTGGACCAATTTTCAAAATCAACACTGATTCCAGGTACGAACACCAAGCCTTGGTCAAAAGCAGTTTTGCTCACGAGACAAGATTTATAGATGTCTCGTCATGAAAACATACCATCAAAATGGTGCCTCGCCTCGAAAATTATACCAGTTTTTATTAGAAGAGCTCACTTGAAAATTACATCTCGTCTTGTGTACAATAAGAGTAATGGTTTGGATCACAGTTTAAGTAATAGTGCCCAACCCTCATCTTCTGGTTGATGAAAAAGGATTTGAAACACCACTTAATCAATGGGCGAGTACCTAACGCTCAGGTTTCATGTACACAGGACCCTCTTTCGATTCCTTATGAGGAATACTTCCTTACTTTACAATTCCAAATACTGGTACGGATTTCACTTTAAATCGTGAGACCTGTCTCACACGTCCTGGGTGCTGTAAGAGAACTTCAAATACCAATCAATCAGCTGTCGAGTGCCCGAAGTTCGTGCTTTTTGTACGAAGGTTGCTGGTTCGATTCCTGCTGTGGGTATTGTATAATAAGCTTTATACTTGCCTGGTTTTGAAACTCGAGTGGTGCTTCACATCCAAATTAAAACAATATGTCCCGTTTCATATAAAATTGGTGATTAAGAAGGGACACTACAAAAATCCCCGAAAGTAATGAATTCGATGTTAATATCGGTCGTTTTTGATCATTTTTACGTCATCCTCGTTCTTTCACCACGCTTGCCGAAAAAGTGTTAAAAGTTTGAGGCAGGCCAAAGTCCGCACATGTATAATCAAAATAAGTGCAGCGTTCTAGGAGGAATAGGCCGAGAAATGACGACACTTCATTTTTATTTAAATAGACTAGATTAACTCCCTGCAGTTTAAGTGACACTTTTCGTTCTATATATTTATCCCCATGTTTTCGTGGATGGCTACGTACTCTACGGTTACCATACATCCATGAAAATAAACGTTATATACAGTATATAAACTCTATACACGTTAGATAACATTATATCGGGTTCTCTAAAAATGTCTCCCACAGAGTGCTGTTCTTCAGGTTAAAATAAAGCGAATATATTATATACTAGTATATCACTACGAGGTCTACTTCAGTCGCTCTAGGGAATCAAAAGTTCACTGTGTGGCAATGTGGCATATTAATTAGCTCAGAACCATTAGCATTCCTCTATGACTCCATCAAATAGTTACAACGATTATTACTCTAGGCAGTGGTGCTACTATGAACGTGTATAATCTTTAACTGCTATCTGGAAAGAATCGATGTAACTATTTGATGGATTGGTAGATCTACCATATATATATATATATATATATATATATATATATATATATATATACTTTTTTCCCTCTATTTTGACTTGTAGAATAATGCTCTGTGGTCGATGGGCGCCATTTGTAGAACATCCGATATATATCTACAAAATATCACAAAGGGGAGAGCTCTATTCTGGCTAAGCGGTTACCGTAAGCGCCTTTGGCATGCGAGACCCGGGTTCGATTTCCGGCAAGAGCTCATGTGGTTCGGATTCCACGTTAATCTGTTGGTCTACATCTTACATATCCTCGCTACTGAAAGGGACGCTAAACAACTAAAAATTAAATCGAATCAAATCACAAAGGAGAATGATAATCTTTAACTATGAGAGTGAAGCTTTATACGATCAGTATACATTAAGGAACACACACACATTTCACACAGTAATACAAATACATTTATGCATATACAAGTTTACTTATATGGTAGAAACTAATGTTCAGGATAATACAACAACACATCAAACAACGAACACATCGGCATTTAAAGAGCCAATTAACTTCTTTTTCTCTACAATACTAAAGTACTTTCTCCTGTCTGCTCTCCATGTTCCTCCTAATTAACTACACATTCGCCTTGTTAGTACCCCATAATGTTTCTACCAACTTTAATAGAGATGGTCTTCGTCAAGTAAAATGTTTCCTATTGTTTGACATCTTATTCCATGCACGGACAAATCGAGAGGTAAATGAAGTGTAAATGAGAGATCAACAAGGAGACACCGAAAGTTGATCTAAGCTTTCTCTTGATCTAAGTTTACGGCTTTGGACGCATAGCTGCTGGAAATGTTGTAACAGAGAAATATGTTGATTGAAACCTAACATCTTAAGAAGAAGAAAAAAAAGTTGTACTGTTAGCCGAACTAGCAATAAGTGGCATTATCTGATAGTTTTAATGTAAATAATAATTTTATTATGTACAGAGCAAAAACGACGGTGTTAACATAAATCTAACATAGATAAGATAGATCAGTAACCCCAGTATAATTACTACTTTAGCGTGCTATTCCAACACCAAGTGTCCGATGTAGGGGATAGTCCGGGTCTGGTGTCACCGATTTGATACAAACACGGTGTTAAGTGGTGTGAAAATAACATCATGGTAGTATTACAAAAGTAGGAGAATAAACGACGGAACGCGAAAACAAGACAAATGCCAGGGAGATCTTTCTATATACACACACACCATGTGTTGTAGTAAACTCCTTCCCAGGAAGCATGGTGAACGCATGCCATTGAACTATGTCAATCGTTAATAATCAGAAAAATCTTCTGTTTGTAAAAATCCTGTGAATCTGATAGATACACGTATCATGTAATTTTGAGCCTCTTCATTGTTTTCCAAGGATATCATAAATATCTATCCAGGATATCATAATGATTGCGCATTGCGCGCGGTGCCGACCTCTACTACTGCAATGGCGTGCGCGGCAATTAGTTCCTTCCTTCACCTTAGTGTGAGAAGAGTCTTAATGCTGTGCGCTCATTCTATTTATCTTTGCAGTGATACAAAATTGGGGCGCCAAATGTGAAGTACGGAGTGTCATTTGTTTTCTGAACGCGCAAAAAGTTAAGCCTATTGAAATTTATAGGCAAATAAAGAATGTTTATGGTGATAGCTCAATAAACGGGTCATCGGCGAGGAAATGGTGGATTATGTTTAATCAAGGGAGGACCAGCGTGCATGATGAAGATCGGAGTGGGAGGCCATAACTTGTTATGGAAGAACTGAAGGAAAAAATCAACGAAAGAATTCAGGGATATCGACATTTCACTTTGAGCACCTTACACGAATCTTTTCTACAAATTTTACGATAGCTCCTATATGAAGTAATGGCAGTGCACCTTGGTTACAAAAAAAAAAAAAAAAAAAAAAAAAAAGTGCTCGATGGGTGCCAAAGACTTTGACTAATGCCAATAAGGCGAATCAAATGGTTGTTGCGCTTGAATTTTTGACCCGATATGACAAAGATGGTAACAAACTTCTTGACCGTATTGTTACGAGAGATGAAACTTGAGTTTCATACGAGACTCCAGAAAACAAACGCTAGTCAATGGTGTGGCATCACCCAAACTTGACCTCGAAACCCAAGAAGAAAAAAACAAAGTTGAACACCTGGAAAGTCATGGTAACGTTTTTTTTTAAAAAAAAAACTGAAATTGTTTACTCCCCGTCAAATTCATGCCAAGAGGAGCAACAATAAACCCAGAAGCTTATTGTGAAACTCTTCAAAGACTTCGACGAGCCATTCAAAACAAGAGACGTGAAATGCTGTCGACAAAAGTGTTGTTGATCCATGACAATGCTTGGCCTCATGCATCAACACAAACACAGCAGGAACTTCTACTTCTCAAGTGTGAAATCTTTGGTCATCCTGCTTACAGCCCTGACTTGGCATCGAGTGATTTTCACTTATTCCTGAAACTTAAGAAATTTTTGAGTGGAAAACAGTTAACAAACGATCAGGAACTCAAGCAAACAGTGAAAGCCTGGCTCAAATCTTTGGCGACAGGTGAGTATAACATCGGCATTGAAAAGCTAGTCTCACGTTATAACAAGTGTTTGACGACTATGTAGATTACATAGAAAAGTAGAATAAGGCCCTGTAGCTTTGTAAATAAAGTTTTGTGCTGATATCTTTTGTTTTTATTTTAGCATATCCAAACGTTCTCTACTTTCTGGACGACCCACGTATTATCAAATAAATAATAGCGTTACAGTTTCTGTAAATTTTCTTTGCCTTGATGATGTGTCTGATGGAGGCAAAGAAAATTTGTAGAAACTGTAACGGTATTATTTATTAGACAATATATGCTGTGGTCAAAATTTGTCTTTTATTTTATACAAGGAGTCCAAAAGATAGAATGAGTGATATTCAGTGAGAATTTGTGATTTTTTCGCTATAAAGAAAACTCTATGCGGTATATTGACCATTTACACCAAGTACCGGTACTGAACAACCTATTATTATTATTCCTGAAATCTTTCTCGAAAATAGTTTTGTAAGTGTGCGAATTTACTGATAACTTTTACATAAGTTAATGTCCTGCCATATATTGTTTTTGCGTCACTATGTTCCTCATTATCATCGATTTTATTTCAATTCTCGTCATCACTTATAAATAATTTATGCTACACTTATCCTTCATAATAGTCATGTCCGTTTAATGAGAAAGAAAATGTATTGTGTAAAAGTAGTTGTTATGTAATTGTATATAGAGAACACCAATGGTTACAAAAATGCTTCGCATCATGCCAAGTAATTGATTTAGCGACAACCACTTTAACATTTTACTCTAAAGTGAGATGAAGCTAAAGTAACCGGGACTTGCGTGAAAATTTAACACATTTCGGGTAACACAGAGCCATTATATTCAATTTATATAGCCATTTTTCTGAAACTGTGTATAATCTTTCAGGAACTAATCGTAAATTCACTACTATCTAAGCCATAAATGAACATAAGCGAAATTCGATTTTATGGTGAAAAGTAATACGAAATATTCTAAGTCCCTTTTTAAAACGAAACTATCAATACCGATAAATACTTTCGTTATGCTGCTCATAGTTTCGTTTCAAGAGTAAAAGAAACTTGGTGTAATATTCATAGCACTTCTCAAACAATAAGAAAAAAGAATAGTTCATAGTTCCTTCTAATTCATTTACTACAGCGTTCTCCAGTACTGTATAATACAAAATCTTACAAGTTATGTTATACATTAACTATATTTTTCCCATTTGAAATAATTGTAACAGATAAACACTAGAAAGGAAGTTTTCCAAACTAAATTTGAGATCGTAGTTCGAATAAATTTTATGTGTCAAAATGAATTCGAGTAAAACTACTACGGGTAACAGTACACCTTTTACTACCCCTATAATTTTCTTCTTCATTCTCATGTCATTATTATTATTATTATTATTATTATTATTATTATTATTATTATTATTAGTAGTAGTAGTAGTAGTAGTAGTAGTAGTAGTAGTAGTATTCGATAAACACATTATGTAAGTAGTATCAAATAGCTAATAAGATTAAGAAAAACAAATTTGAAGAATAACAACACCCTTTTAACAATAAGTAATATGTTAATGTCTAAAAGTGCCATGTTTTCCAGCAGATTCTATTAGATATTTACCAATTTGCTTGATTATGTAACAGCAGTTAGTTTCCATCTTTGTTTTTTCTTTGAATGAAGAGGAGATCAATCACAGGTGTTGACGGAAGCTCAAATATATACATTTTCTCTCATTATCATCTCATGTTATTAGTCATGAATGGTATTTATTTTTTTCCTCACATACCAACTTCAAATGGTTTATCCTACTGACTTACTGAGCTAATATATGCATTTCCTGTTATTAGAAACCACTTATAATTTTGATTAACAGTTTACTGCAATGACGTAACTAGCCATCCAAGAAAAATCACAGTACGGTCTGACTTTATAGTGTATCGGGCAATACTGTAAACCTAACTCATAAAACAGAAGTATTGTATTTGTAAAATATTGCAATAATATGAAAAGAATAGGCTCTATGTGGTGTTAATTAGTAAGTGCTAAACAATTGCACAATATTATTTGTATCTAAGGGAAAGAAAAATCCAAAGATGACTTAAGAAGCCTCATCCCGACGAAATTAAAATACCCTCTAATTTTACAGTAATCATGTGATATCTTCAAATAGATAAAAGATAATTGAAATGTGGAACAAGAGCGCCCTAGACAATATTATTTTGCGTAAGGTACTGTTATCACAAGTCACCTAGTGGCTTTCCGTTTTCTGCTGTTTAGAAACGCGAAAATAAATGTCAATTTTCAAAATGACTCGAAATCGAAAACAGATAAGTGAATCGTGATAACAGTATCTCATGTAAAATGATATTGTCTAGGGCGCTCTTGTTCCACATTTCGATTATCTTTTATCTATTTGAAGATATTACATAATTACTGTAAAATTAGCGATATTTTAATTTCGCCGGGATGAGGCCTCTTAATGGATAGATCCCATTGAGCTTAGCAGTGTAGAGCCCCAAGCGTATTCTCGATAGGCCTCGGGCTTAAGGAAAAGCGTTGGTTGGACGTTTGTGTCCCTTTTCAGTATCTAGATTATATCAGACAAGACCTACTTCTTCTATTCGGATTTGAATCTGAAGTGCTCAGTGGTACAGTGCTTACCTCTAGTGTGTTGGGTCCTTGCTTCGATCCCCGACCAAGTAAGTTTGTGGCGGACAACATCATGTACGTGCGTTTTCTCGCATATTCTTATTCCAGCAATTCTTCCGTCCGCAGTCACTTACCTAAATCTCCCTTGGCCTAAAGATAATACTCGTGGGACGTTAAACTAAGAGATGTGTATCTGAGGCGTTTAACATCACCGAGAATTGAACGAGGACCATACGTGTTATCTATTCGATCAGAAAGAGGTTGTTTCCCATTTACCTGTTAGGACTTTACGTTTACTTTATAACACTGGATCAGTGACGAAATGAACTCTGCCAAAATTCAGTTAAAAACGATGTAATCTAACGGCGAAATGTGTAGCTTCTATTACGTTTGTTTCAAGGAAAATGTTAACGAATTTTCACTCATTAACGAACTTGGCCGATGTAAATTGCTTTAGGTACCTATTTGTAGAAAGCGGAATTCAAAAATTACCTTTCGTTCAAGAGTTATCGTGTGGAGTAACGGACGAACTAACAATACAATATTTTAGATTCCACTTGAGTGATCCCAATAAAGACAGTGCAGAGGGTCACTCAAAACGTAAGTTTGCGAAAGAAGAGCTGTATTTATAACACGGATTAAGAATATCTAAATATTTTCGCCTAGGTATTTATGCAACCTGTAAGTCTTAAAATGTTTTTGAGATTTACATTTAGCATAGCTAACTCGAATCATATATCTGTGAATGAGTACCCTTCAAGATGTTAGTGGATTGACTCCATATGAACAAACTCGACCAAAGTGATCACTATAGTTATCTATTGTAAAAAAGCATAATTTTAAAATTCTCTTTCGTTCAAGAGTAATTCTTTAGACTCAAAGTGACGGACGGAAGGTCGTACTAATCTTACTATTTTATGGCAACAACATTCCAAGACAACATTACATTAGCAACAACATTCCAAGACTACATTGCATTAGCCACAACATTACATTAGCAACAACATTCCAAGACTACATTGCATTAGCAACAACATTACATTAGCAACAAAATTACAAGACAACATGATATTAGCAACAATATTATAAGAAGTGGTCGAAGTGAGACGGTATGCGGTGGTATGGCATACCACCTCTGGTTTTTCATTAATGAGGACATACTGTCTCTGGTTTTTCAGTGATCAAGACAATATTTAAATATCAGGTATGTTGAGTCAAAAATCATAGTAAAACATATCGCCTCTGTTTTTTTCCCACTTCGAACACTGATTACATTAGTAACAACATTCCAAGACAGCATTACATTTGCAACAAAATTCCATGACAACATAACATTAACAACAATATTACAAGACAACACGACTTTAGTAACAACATTCCAAGACAACAATACATTATCAACAACATTAAATTACAAGATCCAATAATATGATCCTAAAAGTAATCAATCTTGGATCCTAGGGAGTAAACCAAGGAGTCAATAGCTTACACTGTTCAGTAAAATAAATATTTTAATAATGTTCTATGATGCTTATGAATCTAATGACTTGTTACCATGGAGCTAGGAGCACTATTCCTTGCTCTATATGATAAATTGTGACGAATGTTGAATAAAAAGAAATCTGGACCAAAGTTATTTGAAAATGAAAAAATTTGCTGCTAGTTACGTGAGCAGCATGCTTCGTTTCCATATTTGATGCTGGAATCAATTTTCAGCAGCTGGTTCGCAAATTTTAAAACATTGATCCAGTACTATCTTGGCAACGTTTCAAGAGCCAGTTTGAGTATAATAATAATAATAATAATAATAATAATAATAATAATAATAATAATAATAATAATAATAATAATAATAAGCAAACTGTGAGTTAAGACTTAAAATAATGGCTTCAGTTCACATTACATAGCTAAATGTGCACATGTATTTGGATAGCAAGTGCTCATCATCGGCTGAAAAGATCAAAGTTTATTATAATAAATAAAAATATCAAATAGCTGTGAATCGCGCATATGAATAATAACATTGTTCGTAGATATATGGGTTACATAAAGTAACACCTCCGTTACTTGTTACCGTTTCTAATGTCAAATCACTCATCCTTTTGTAGTAGTTACTTGAAGTACATCTTGTCTCTCAAAGTTGAAACGCTCAACTTTATAAAATGTAGTTACTTCCTCCATTTGAAAATATGAGTCATGATCTTTGACTTGAAGAATAATACTTTCGCTTTCAGACACAATTTGAATGATTATTCAATGACTAAGTCACGAGAGTAGCATTCTCCATAAATACATCTTCCGCCATGAGGAGATCATATAACAATAGAATGGTCGGACACACTGTTACAATTCCTTACATATGTATGCTTCCTACGAGAGTTCACTAACAGTGTATGTCGAATGTTATATTCTTGTGTTGGCTTTTTTGCTTTTTTTCGTTTCTTTTTCTTTCTATCAGATTGGTGACGAAAATCAAAGTAGGACACAGGTGCTCTTACCGGAAATTCCTATCTACATTACTACAACAATAGATGCTATTTGATAGATAAAGAAATATATGTATTTCTTACGTTTCAAGATATGATTCACGCTAGTTGGCAGTGTACAAAATAAAACGTTATGAGTACATTCAATTTTGGATATGATTTCAATCCTGAAAAAGAAAGAGCTGAAATGTATATTTGCCATTCAAATTCAGTTACTAAAGTTGTTTTTAAGCCAACTGAAGATTGTGTGTACTGGTTCTTACATTAGTTATACATATCCAGTACGTTTCATGATCTTCTAATTTTTATTTATTAATTTACTTATTTGAGGAGATTATTTTCAAAAAGGAAAATTTTCACAATTGATAATTTTATAATAGAAGGAAATTAATTTATTTCAGTTTAACATCCCACGATTACGCCTATTAGACTATGATTAAGGCAAGTGAATGGTGATTTAAAAATTGGTGGAATGAGAAAGTGGGAAGATATGGGAGTACCCCGAGAAAACCCACGAACACGATGTTGTCCACCAAGAACTTACTTGGCCAAGGAACGAACCAGGGATCCCAACCATCAGAGGTAGAAGGAAATAAAGTTTGAGTTAAAAGCGCTTCTGAAAATATACTGTTTGGAATTAAAAAAAAAAAAATCCCTTAACGCAAATACGACAAACGATTTGTTACGTTCTCTGTTGATTAAAAAATACCAAAGTTAGTGAACGAGCTGGATGTCTAAGAAACGGCTTACTTTTACATTGTAATTTCTATGATTTTTTTTACCGCCTAGCCAAAGCGGCTAGCAACCTATAAGAGGGTTATGCCCTCTGTGAGGTGAGTGACGAAAAGGATTTTAGGTGCGAGGTACAGTAGGTGGTCTATGTGCTTTATTGAAATTTCTTAGTATTATGTCTTACACTAACTAACAAAAAGGACGTAAGGAACTTTGATCCTTACCATTGTGAAAGGAAAACCATACATATATATAGCAAGTGATGAACTATAACAAATAACTGAACGTACATGGAAAAAATATATATAATAGAAAATAAAATAAAATAGAAAAAAGTTAATAAGGATATACAAGTAGAACAAATAATAAATATAGATGATTAATGAAATTTTGAAATGTTGATAATGAGCATGAAGAATGAGACGAGGTGCGAAGCACAGGACAACACGTGGGTTTGGTTAGTCAGACAAATGAAATCATCTTCTGCCTAGGGGCATCTCTAGGCGATGATGAGAACAGGGGAAGCCCAAGTGAGTAGACAAAGGTAATTACTGTGCATGGTATGATGGGTGAATGAGCGGAAGATGTTCATCAATGGTGTAGTCAGAAATGAGTAAGAGCGAAAGATCTCTCGGAGGTAATATGTACTGATAGAGTGTAAACAGTAAATTCAAGGGGGTATGGTAATAACGTTGTGGTGTGGGATTCAAAGCGAGGTATCGCATAGTATCATGAGGTAAAGGGTGCTGGATTTGAAAACGTTTGTTGATATAAGTGAGACGGAGTTTTTTGAAGTAATACTGTAATGTGGGGAAAGTTATGCGTTGGTATAGCTCCTGGGTAGGTCTAGGTAATCGGACACGGAAGGCTATGCGGAAAGCGTGTCTTTCGAGGATCAAAAGTTTTTGGTGGAATTTAGCTGATGCGGCTATCCATGCAGTGAATCCATACGTTAAAGTTGGCCGTAAGAAAACCTTGTATGTATTTAAGATTGTCTGTGCGTTAAGTCCCCATGTCGTACCAGTTAAACGCTTCAGTAAATTGAGTCTATTATATGCTTTCGCCGTGGTAGTTGCAAGATGTTTATTCCACGTTAAGTGACGGTCGTAAGTAATTCCGAGATAGGTGACTGTGTTACTGAGTCGTATAGGTTCATAGTCTACATGAAGTGAGAGATGGCGAGGATTTCGACGTGGTGGTAGAAAGACAATAGCTTGAGTTTTAGCCGCATTTATGGTAAGTTTCCAAAGAGTACACCAGGAGGTAAAGCGGTTAATTGCAATCTGTAAGACATGGTTTATTTGTTGAATTGTGTTACATAAAGCAAGGAAGGCGGTATCGTCGGCATACTGAAATAGATGGATCCTATCGGGAAGCCTAGGCATATCGGCAACATAAAGTAAGTAAAGTATTGGGAACAAGGCCGAACCTTGTGGCACGCCTGAGAGTAGAAAAATAGGGTGTGACAGGCTGTTGTTCACAGAGATGTATGCGAAGCGGTTGGAGATGAAACTGTAAATGAAACGAATATATATTATTGGCAGCTGTAATGCATGGAGTTTGTATATGAGCCCAGTATGCCACACTTTATCAAAGGCTTTTTCTAGATCGAAGAGTACCAGACAGGAGGGTTGAACTGAATTATATTGCTGAGTGATGAGTGACGTAATTCGGAGGAGCTGATCGTTTATAGAGAATGATGGTCGGAAGCCTGCTTGTGTGAAAGGAAGAAGATTGCGAGTGGTCAAATATAGATGTAAACGTTTAACTAATATGCGTTCCAGGATTTTACTAAGTGTAGAAGTTAATTGTATGGGACGGTAAGAAGCTACATCCTGTGGCGGTTTATTAGGTTTAAGAAACATTAGCGTTTTTGATGTCTTCCAAGATATTGGAAAGTATCCAGTGCGGAAATGAACGTATAGATGTGTGTAAGTAAGACTAACAGACTGCCAGGACATTCTTTAACATGTCGATACGTTATAGTGTCTAAGTCAGGTGCTGTATTACGTTTGTTGTGAACGACTTGAGTGATTTCTTGTACGGTAATCGGCATTGTTATGGGCGAATTGGCAGGTAGTACATGGTGAATATTCGGCTGTAGTTGTGGTGAGGAAGTGTTAAGCCTGTCGACCACATGGGGAGCTTTGTCTGTCATGGTAGGTGTGAATATAGTCTGCAAATGGTTGGCGAAAGCGTTTGCTTTTGCAGTGTCCGTAGATGCGGGAGTGTTACCTAGTAAGAGAGGATACTTTGGTGTGGAAGACTTTCCACAAAGTATATTGAATCGTTTCCAATATTTGCTGGGATGAGTAGTGTCAGAGAGATTATTGCAAGCCTTTATCCAGCACCGAAGCTTGTAGGCTTTTATATAATTATGGACCATACGCTGGAGTTGTCTATGATGACGTAATGCTTCTGGATTGCGAGTTTGCAGAAATTCTCGGTAAGACTGGCGTGAGCGCTTGATCAGAGTGAGATATTGCGGAGGAAGACGAGGTGTAAATGAAGTAGTTGTAGAAGTTGGGATGCAGGAGTTACTTGCATCTTGAATAACAGGTGATTCTGTCGACTGTAGCATCTAACTCTTCTTCAGTAGTAGGTTCCTTGAGATGTTTGGTTTGACGGGAAATGTGATAGCGATATTGTTTCCAATTAGCTTTATCAAATCGTAAACTAGTCCGTGGTGGTAGTAGTGAACGTGCGGTATTCTTTGAACGTGATTTATATGTTAATTTGATAGGTGCATGGTCACTTCCGAGAAGGTCAAGAACTTCGACGGTGCAGTGAGTTATGAGATTATTAGAAACTATAACGATGTCGGGCGTGGTGTCGGAAATCGGGCGAGTAGCTTAAGGGAGATGAACAATAATGCCTGTGGTGTTAGCTGTGATGAAGTTCTGAAGATTTGTTCTTTCCTGATTGGTGCGACTGTGCATATTGAAATCGGCCATGATGAGATACGAACGATAGGTACTCGAGATGTATTGCACAAATTGATACGGAAGGGGGTGCCCTGGTCTAATGTATATAGTAGCCAGGGTAAGGACATTTTTTAAATAAACTGTGGCAAGAAGTGGCGTTGTGTTGTATTCTGGTAATGGCGTTGTGTTGTAGTGGTGCTGTCGAAATGGCAAAGAAGGCGAGAAACCAATGGCTACTCCTCCGTTAGCTCGTAGTGCTGGAACAGTGTTTTCTGCGTGGATCATTGTATAATGTGGTAAACGGCAGGCATGAGATGAAGTCAGAAAGGTTTCATTAAGTAAGAAGGCTGTGACGTGGTGTTCTAGAAGAAGATGCTCAAATAAAAGTTTGTTTTTTGGAAGGGAGCGTATATTGAGAAACATGAAGACTAGAGCCATAACACGAAGAAATTTAATCGATGGATGAAGCATGAGATTTATGAAAGTGCACAGTATTACCAGAATAAGTAGCAGTGAAAGTAACATGGAATGTAGTTTTGGCCGCAAGTATAATTTGTTGTAAGATGTGAGGTCTGATAAACGGATGGATGTTTTGTAACGCTAGTGTTAACAATGTAAGAAGTTGAACTAGATTAACAGGAGTATTGAGCGGATGCGGAGTGTTATGTGGCTGGGCCGGAGACCTCAGTGGAACGATCAATTGAGGATGTTCCTGAGCAGGTTCTGGTTTCGCTTTACATCGGTAGCTGTACGTTGGATGTTGCTCATTACAAGTAGCGCATTTCGGAGGTTGTTGAAGATTTATTTTCTATGAAAAATGCTTCCGTTTATGTATACCTTGTTGCCATTTCCGTTTGCGAGAGAGCTCAGCTCAAAGATTTAGAAATCGTTTAAAAATAAAAAAAAAAAGGAAAATTGGAAATTACATTTTGAAATTAAGGTCTTTATTTATTTCTTTTCTTTTGTTTTACTTACCAATTCGTACCCTCTATTGTCTTCCATAAATAAGCGAGGAAAAATTAACACTGTGGTGAAGAAACCTAAGGAATACTTCAAAATTAAATCCTATTAACGTCGTAAAGTTCACAAACAAGAAAAAAACAATAATTCCATTACTCTTACTTTCTTTCTTTTTATAACTCTAAACTTGATTAATCACAAATATTGTTTCACTTTTTGCCCAACCTTACATAGAGGACAGTCGGAAATCAGGCAACTCACATTAAGCATGAATGAAGATATGAAATAAGAAAAGTCATAATTATCACTTCTGACCAGAGTATCCAGAGTATATACTCTTTTTTTTAAAATTAAAATACAGTGTAACGGTTTCGACAACTTAACGTTATCTTCATCAGATACTAATTGAAACATACATCTTTAGAGCATAGAAATATTTCTTTCAGTTAGTGTCTGATAAAGATAACGTTAAGTTGTCGGAATCATTACACTGCGGCTAGTTTTAATAAATAACTGTATATACTCTGGTCAGAAGTGTTAATTATTTCTTTAGTGAGTTCCAGAGTCTTGATGGATAGAGTTTCAAGGAAAGTCAATTTTTTGTTTATTATTACAGCTCATAATTACGATTCAATCAAGTCTATAGTACAGTTACAAAGATACATTTGTTTATTCTTACAGCTCGTAATTAAGATTCAATCAAGTCTACAGTACAGTTACAAAGATACATTTGTTTATTCTTACAGCTCGTAATTAGGATTCAATCAAGTCTACTGTACAGTTGCAAAGATACATTTCTTTATTCTTACAGCTCACAATTAGAATTCAATTAAGTCTACAATACAGTTGCAAAAATACATATGTATATACAGTATTTGTTGAAATTCTGAGCACAATAATGATTTTTTCCAGGATTTTCCAAATAAAAGACACTGTGTCCATACAGAAACCATATTTATTGGACTCGGTTTTAAAATAAAAAACCTTGTTCATATAAGGATACAAAAATTCATGACTTTGATGATATTGAGACAAATTTATTGAGAAAAGTTGCTAATAAACAGATAATTAATGAAGAGAACGTCACACTTAGTTTGATTATGTATCGTTTCAACGACACCTAGTGTCTGAATCCTATTTCTCTTTACTTCAACGAACAGTTATGTATGCGCTATTCAAACGTCTTACTGTCTGTGACATGAGATCTTACTGTTTTCATTCGCGTGAACAAGTTGAACATGCAAATACTATGAAATATGAAAGAAAAACTGATAACTAAGAGTCGAAGCACGTGTTTAAGTGGTTATTTTGAGAGAAGAAATTTATTATCTGCAAAAAATCTCTCAGTGATCAGGCGGGGCAGTTCATCTGCCTCTAGAAAGATAGTCACAAAATGGTGTAAATAATACACGGAAACGAACAAGTTGTCCAAAAATAACAACTTATAAGGACAAGCTTACTGAAAAAACAATCAGAGGGAATAGATATTAATAGCTCCGAAAGAACCAATAAAACTATGGAAGAACCAAACGGTATCAAGAAGAACGATGGCCTATCGCCATCAGATCATTCGTCTTGCTGGTAGGATTAAGGTAAAGAAATCATTCCTTTAAAGAGGAAACATTGCAAAAATCATACTTCTTGCCAGAGAAATAAAATAAAATAAAGACTGTAACGATGAATAACTTAAGAGGGTACACTGGATCAACGAGTCTAAATTCCAACTTTTCGCCTTTCAAAGCTAGAAGTTGGTGTATCCTCGTTCCGGAGAGCGTTTCCATCCCGACTGTATAATACCTTTAGCAAGACATGGAGATAGGGTCACTGTTTGAGGATGCTCTACAAAATACCAAGTTGATAATTTAGTTCGAATATAATGGAATAGTGGACAGAAACGTGTTTCATAACATTTAAGTGAGGCACGGAATTCGTTCAGGAACGTGGATTTCGTGCACTACTTTTGTCTACAACCGGATTGCAATCCTAAACTTTTTCCAAACTATGGAAAACAAATGCTTACATCACTAACAAACGGAATAGTCGCCATAGTCACTTGGCTTGTTATCCATTGAGCTCTTGTAAGATGAACTTACAGTACAGTTTGTAAATAGAGCCAACGAATACTGAAGGTCTTCTATATGCTTTTCAGAGCCACTAGAGTCCAATATAGCTTCGCAAAAGTTCAATAAGTTAATCAAACAAATAACTGGAATTTGCAAATTTGTTATCAATGCATTTCATAGAATGCAAACACACACAATAAATTTGTCTCAGTGTATTTTAATTTCTTTATTTGAGCAATGATGTTTATTTTACGGAACAAGTCAAACAAACAAGGCTTTGAATGGATACTCGCAAGGGCACCGATTTATCTGTAAATTTGGGGGGGGGGCATTCAGATGCAAGAGGTATATATATATATATGAAGGTTTTAAGACAAATTGCACTCAAATTCAAACTCAAATTTTAGGCAAAAAGTTTTATAGGCCTATTCATAAATAAAATAGGGGGGCCCACATGAGCTTTGTGGGGATCGGCGCCCTTGGATACATGTCTTTTCTTTGAGAAAATTTGGAAAAATTAGTGTGTTCATATTCAAAATGTTCTAGTTGCTTTCCGTCGATAGGTTGAAATGATTGACTTGTTATCCCAAAAATGAACAACCACCCGAGGAGAATTTTGGTAGCTTCTGAGATTTCCGTGAGCCATCCTCTGAAATTACTGCTTTCATCAGAGCTTGACTCTATGAACTGGCACACCGAAATAGAATTCCAGCAATGAGGATTGAAGAGTAATCACAGTTTGAATGGAGTTGCAACAGGTAGCAGTAATTTTTGACTTACTAAGGCTGGAGAAAAAATTCTCTCAGTCTTCGTTATATTAGTAAAATACCTCCACACACCAGGAACATTTATGGTATTGAATTTCTAATCAATAAGCTATGCTGATGGGCTATGCTCTGTACCAAAGTGCATTAACAATTTGTACGCTACTATGACTACCAGGAACTGTTCTGGAGGCAGTGTAATGTAAATTCAACTTATTAATGTATATTAAAAACTTTTAAAATTAAAAATAAAAGAAACAAACGGGTTGGGGTTACTTAAACGCACTTTTAAGGAAGTGAAATTTAAAAATAAAAGTGAAAATATTAAGATATAAAAACAAAATAAGAAACTTATACGAGGGTCACTACGAAAGTTTTGAGATGTGAAATAACTTGCATACTTAAAATCAATTTAACACTTACATTTTCTCAAAGTATTCACCATTACACCGTACACACTTTTGCATCCTCGAAAACCACTTTTGGAAGCAGCGTTGCCAGTCTTTTTCTTCAAGTGTTGAAAGTTCGTTCTCGTAAGCCACTACAGCTTCTCCAGGGCTCAAAATCTCACGCATGCGATCTTTGATCCTGGGGAACTGAAAAAAATCACACGGGGCCAGCTCAGGGCTTTACGGCGGATGAGTCATAAGTTTGACCTCCGTAGATTCTAGAAACTGAATTGTGATGTTAGCCTTGTATGCGGTAAGGCTGAAAAGGTATAAGGGAAAAGCCTATATAGTTAAACAGAGTATTTAAACTAAACAAATGGTAAACAAAGGGTTAGTTATTTTGACAGTTGGTTTGTTAGTCAGAACAACATAATTAGTCAACCATTTAAATTGAAACCTTGGCAATATGGACTTCAGCATATACCATTAAACCTTCCTGTAAGTACTCCATTAGTTATGCAAAGAAGCAACATATAAGGAAATCGTGCATGGAGGTCTTCCTCCATGACAGGCGTAAATTGTTAAAATTTATAATTTTTATAGACCCCTATTTATTATTTTGTAACCTTTCTCTATGTAACTTGTTTTAATAATAATTAAAATGCATCTAAAGTAGTATTGTCTTCTTACCAAAAATAGCCATTAAGCAATATCCTATAATCATTATTCCAATTAGTAACAAATCTCTTTACTTTAAAGTAACGAAACATGGCTCCCAAATATTAGGTGAATTGCACAAAAATAAACTTCTTGTGTTTTGTTCTCTTTGTGTAATTTATAGCTACATTTGGTTAACAATATTAGCACTCTGTATTTTTCAGTTATTTAATTCCTATTATCATAGTGTGTATAATATTCACAATCTTTCTCTCAAGTATTTGTTTTGTTTGTTTGTACGGTATAATGCCAGGGGCTAAAACCACCGCAATGACCAATCAACCTATAACTGTTTCTCCTGTTCCTACAACATTAAAAATTTTTTCAGGCCTTCCAGGAAAATCTGATCAAAAATTCATACAATCTTTTGAGCGTTTGGAAAGTTACGAAACAGGAGATCGCAAACTAAGGAAAGAAAACTCAGTTGTTAATGTTCTATTTCTTGTGTTGAAGAATTAGTATATCTAATAGGAAGGTGTTCTCCTCATCTTTAATTATTACCGATGTTCTCCATCAAGAACCGCAACTGTGACTGACTTATTCTAAATATTTTACAATATATAATGCTATAAAGTACAATGGATCACTTTATTGTAAACTAGCATCAATTATCCGTTTCATTGAGTTAAAATAAGAAAAAATTGTAATATGTTCCGTTAGTCAGTCAAGTTTCACTGAAGCGCTCTCTGATTCATCATTTTTATATATCTCCGGCCTCTCCTTCAACAAGTTATGGGGCTGAATTCGGAATTAAACGGCATCTGAAGTGTCATTGTTCATCTCAGCGACCCCGAAAAATAAGGATTCGATACTAATATCGGTCATTTTCGATCACTTTTGTATATATCTCCTCCCCTCCTCGCCCTCCCCTAAGTTTCATGTCAAAGCGAAATGATAGAAACTACTCCAGGCTCGAACCTCATCTATGTTGAAAATTTGATCGAAATCGATCAGGTGGTTCAGGAATCATTAAGTCACAAACATAACCACTTTCAGTTTTATACATACGAATTAGTATATGACCATCACTTTATAAATTTTAAATATTTATGTACTCCCAGACAAAAGTTCCCCTCATATTAAGTATAGTAGTACTCTAGTTATCATATGAGCCCTTTCATCTAACATGCCGAGCTCCGGATACTACAACCGGAAATCGACCTGGGGTAGAATAAATTTGTAGAAACCATTTAGTCACACGGGAATTTTTTTTTTTCAGTTTTGCGTCCCATGATTTCCCTCTCAGGCTAAAGTAAACGAGTTATTAATGAAAGTGAATGAATATTAAATAATTAGAGGAATGAGTATGTTGGAGGAAACTGCGGACTCTGAGAAATCCTTCGGACAGGGTATTGTCAACACAAACAACAATGATCTGGAACTGAACCAGAGATCTTTTCAACCCGAGCTCAGTGCTCTACCGCTGACCTATCTTGCAACAAGCAATGAAGGATTTTGTCTCAAAGTACCACTGTAATGTATTAGGTCTATATCTATACTTGGAATACACAGTATTTACTAATGTGAAATATTTACATTCGTGTCAGCACCTGTATTCTTGCCTTATAGTCAATGTCAAGCAACAATGCCAAAATCTTGTGTCACGAAAATGGTTTTGGCAGCTGTTACCGAATTGAATGGGCGGAGGACAAGTCGGTAAAGATAAAAGAAAAGAAATACGACCATAATAATATCTTCAAAGGCAATGGTTTAGTATTAGTAGCTCATGCCGATAGAAGTGAAGCGCTTAGAGGATAAAAATGTTATGTTAAACTTTTCGAAACGTTGAATTCTGGCGGTTCATTCACATATTATAAATTAGGCATGCTACATAACATATCGTTTAATAGTCACTCGTCCCAGTGAAGAGATTTGGAGACGATGAAGGGTGTATGCTAACAGACATAGTTGTGAAGGTCAATTTTCTCAAAATGTACAATTTGTTACATAACATCTTCTAATTGTTCCAACTATACATTACCGAGTGTATATTGATTTGACTTTGAACTTACTACTTCAATTACGTGCTATAGATGCTGTATTGTGGATGTTTCAGTTTTTTTAGAGAGAAAGACGGATCTGCTTCTTATTTCCTTTTTAAGAATACAGTTTAAATAATTATTAAATAAATGGTTATTTAAGTTTTAATAGGACAATTAATTAAAAAATTCAAAAGTTTTACAATAAAAGAACTGTTAAGATAAATGAAGCTAGTGCCAACTATTTTTTGGCATCTGATTCAATATGAAATTGTGTATCTGTCTATTTATTCAACTACCTTTGTATTTTAATAAAGCTACGTGCATGCTTTCTGTGAAAAATAAGAAATCAATATACAGGGTATTTGAAAACACGGACAGCGTTTGGGAGGTGATTCCTGACATCAAGATAAGACAAAAAGTATAGATCAACCGGGGTCCAGAAATCCGTCATTTCGGAGTTGTAGGCTACCGAAAACCTAACAAGAAAGGAGTTTTACAGGTTCATAGCTCCAAAACTATGGGAACTACCGTAGTCGGGCAATGCTTCACTTAGGAACTTTACTGATATGTGTGATATGAAAAAAAAAAAAAAAAAAAAAACATGTTTCAGAATCCTAAGGTACTCACAGAACACTTTTTATAGAGGAAGTCTGGCTACGGGTATATAATTTGAAGTACTCACCAACTACCTCTATAAAAATTATTGCGGAAGTACCGCAGGACTCTGAAACATGGATATTTGAGTAGGACACATATTAATTCCTAAGTGAAACTAGGCCTAACCCGACTACGGTAGGTCTCATAGTTTTGGAGCTATGGATCTTTAAAGTTTATTTTTTAATGTTTTCGGTAACCTATAATTCCGAAAGGAGGCTTTTGTGCACCCAGGTTTGTCTATACTTTTTGCCTTATCTTGGTGTCAGGAATCACCTCCTAAACGTCCTAAACGTTGTCGGTGTTGTTTTGAAGCACCTTATATATATGATGATTTTTGGAATTTTCCCCCTCCGAAATACTTAATTCTCCCTGCGACCATATCTCATATCATCTTCAATATGAATTCCCAGTATTCATGAAGTATTATCACTCTCAGCGCATTGAAATCCCTCCTTCCCGCAGGAATAAATCTTATGAAATCATCACCAATGAAGAATAAAGTGATAAAAGGAATCCGTTCAACTCCAAGATGAGATTTTTTTATTACTCTTATTCATAATGTAATACTACATATACTACGAATACATCAGGCACGTAGCCAAGGGGTGAGTCCGGACCCCCCCCCCCTTCAGAGCAGAAATGAAAAAAAAATATTAAGGAAGGATGAAACAAAAAAAAAAAGAAAAAGAGGAACCAGCATTAAAAATAAAAAGCCACAGCAAGCGTTTGGTTACTCTTTCTTATGAGGAGCTATGTGTGGAGGAAACGGGGGAATTCAAGTTAAAAATGTATATTATTGTAATAGAGCATATAGAATTCCATCTAGTTCCATGATAATTCTATGGACTACAAATGACGATCGATAAACTGGTTCCAACAGACAGACTCTCAGGTAGAACTTAAGAAATGCTCCCAATCACCAATAATATGAGCCTTGCAACATACATACGAGTTACACTTGTTGAAGAAATTTTCAATTTCTCGGCAACACTAGTCCATTTTATAGGATGTGTTTACTGCTGAAAGAGATCTCGTTGCCGAAGAAGAAAGGAGACAAGAACTGAGTTCGAATGACCTCGGAAGATGGTATCTTTTTCAAAACGTTTTACATATTCTTTTACTCGAGATTTCCTGATAGTTTGTTATTAAGTACTTACTGACTTATCCTCAGTTTAGTGTCCTAACAAACCAATATGGATATGATGCCAGTAAAATAGTTTAGATGGATCGAGCCCCTGGTGTGTAACCACAGTACTCATGTCACGCCCCACCCTCCCTATTACGAAATACTGGCTAAAAGAACCAACATATGTTGTCAGTAAAATAGTTTAGTATGATTGAGCCCATGGTGTGATAACCACAGTATTTCGTCACGGACCCCCCCCCCCCCTCTATTACGAAATCCTAGCTACGTGCCTGATTACATTAACGTGTAACGAAGAAAAATATGTCCAATGATGAGATAAATATGGTTAATATTTACATTTCATTAACTCGAACAAAATTATATGGGTGAATTTTAAATCTTTATGCGTGATTTTTGGATAAAATTGACAATAAACAAATTTGAAGGAGCTGAAAATGCCTGTCGTGGACAACAATTAAGGCCCAATATCACTCCAACTATTAAAAGTAAAAATGTTACTAAAACATATCAAGTTAGTGACGTACAAAGAGTTTCATAAAGAAAGGCAGAAGGCTTCAAGCACCCAATTTTATATCCCTGCAGGACGCATCAGTTTCGTATATGCATCTTAATGTTTATTTTCTATATTGTCGTCCTCAACAGGTTCTTAAAACCCCACTTGCGTACGTCACTATTTTAATCAAACCTTTCATTATGAAAACAAAAACAATCTACACTTTGGTCAATGAAATATAGAGACCTGAAATTATCATTATTACATAATTTTTAATATCTTCAGTAATTTCACACCTCTATATATCTTTTGTGATTTCTTATTGTAATTTGCTTAACATTATGCGGTTTCGATGTAATGCGAAGCATATTTTAACTGACTGTTTTCAATCGTTTCTGTTGTTTGAAGTTGAAATAGAAAAAGAAATAGGAAGTACTAGACAGGATAAGTTAAGTCCCATCTAGGAAGTTTCTATGCAACAACTCACCTGTAATAATAAAACCATTTTCCACGATAAAAGTTTTAAGTAGTAAAGCAACAGGTTGCGAATTTATTTCGGTTTGCAACGCTGTTCTTAAACCAAAATTACTTTTCCCATTAATGTTAAAATAAATATATACAAATTAATCCTGCTTCTAATTATTAGAGCTTCTTAATTATTTGAGCTTCTTTCCAACGGTACCACCCATATGTCTATATCGTACACTTCAACTGCAAAATTAGGGGAAAACCCATACTTTTTTCTTTGAAAATCCTACCAAAACATTTTGCCCCTCTGGCCCGGACCTAGGTTAAAATAGGGATCTCAATTTTTTTTTTTCAAAAAATACATTGTTATGTAGATAATAAGTGTGCAAACTTTCAATCTTTTATCTTGGAAACAAAGGACGGAAAATTTGTTGAAAGTGTGAATTAAGGCTCTCTGCATGTACACACACGCATATACATACATATAAAAATTTACTGCGTCATTACTATTTGGCTTAGTGCCATGGTTCAAACGATAGTTTCTTCGGTATAACACACCCTTTCTAACTTTAGAAGTCATATGTCCATATCATATATCTGAACCGGAATAATCGAGAAAAGTCGGGAATTTTTCTGGAAAAAATCACCCCCTCGGAACACTTGCGTAGCTCAGGCTTCACGTAGAGATCTCAGGAAAATTTGAGAAATCCCCAAATGTACACACCGTATTCAAAGATCCAATCTGATATCGTGAAAACTAGCTCCTCTGTCCCCACTTGGCGCCGCCAAGTTGACCATCCGGTTCCTAAACGAATCTGGGGTGTTCTCTGGTCTATCTATGATTTGATTAATAAAAGAAACGGCTTAAATACCTGTTATAGAACCTAAATAAGCGTCCAAGACGGCACTACGCCATGGTCACAAAAGTTATCAAAAATCCTAAAAGGTTTAAACAATGTATTCTTATATAAAAACCCTGCTTATCTGACAGTGAGATGTATACAATGGTTGGTCAAGCACAGGCCAGTAGCCAGGAATGGGCTAGACAGGGCTTTTTGCCCTTCTTAAAAGAAATTAGAATCGTTATATATAAAGAGAGAGAGAGGTGTATATGAAATGGAGGAAATATTTCCCTGGCAAAGAAGAACATTTTTGGGGAATCGGAGAAATTACTTGATGAGAAGGGAAAATCTTCCTCATAACCCCCAATGATTCGAACCTTGGTGTCAGAAAGCTCAAGAGAATAAGTCAGTTTTTGAAAGCAGAACTCTGGCAACGTTCTCATATACTGCTAGGGGCGCGGAACTGTGTGTATGTGTGTGTGTTCGTGTCCCAAAATATTGTTTTCAAAGCGAAGGAAACATTGTTCACAGAATTTGTTCATAAACCATATTGGTCGAGAACTAAGAAGTTCGTAAACCGTCGGTTCACTGTAATTATTTGTTTTTGTATTTATTTTTGTAATTATTTATTTTGCATCTAAATATACCAGGTGTTTAGTTTTTCTTTTGTCAACTTTTGTTGTGATTGGCTGGGTCTGTTCTGACTAGCCAATCGGCGTTCAGAACCAGTTTCTTTGTTCCTGTTATATATAAATGCAACTCCCTTTGTTTTTACAGTGTCTGATGAAGCTAATATGTTCAGTTAGTTGGTGAAACTATTACACAGTTTTTGATTTAAAATAAACATGTTGATTTATTCAGTGTATATTTCTAGTTATTTGAATTATTTAACATAGCAAAGTTCAAGTTATTTTACATAGTGAAGCTGATATGAACCAGTAAGTTTTTGGGAGTCATATTATAACAAGTAGATTTGAAACACGTCGTATCATTTGATAATAATAATAATAATAATAATAATAATAATAATAATAATAATAATAATAATAATAATAATAATAATAATAATAATAATAATAAAGTTTTATGTAGGGTTGGCAATGCTCTTCTCGAGGTGCTCTCGCAGAGTGTATCAAACAATATTTCCTTTCAGATATTTGCATGGTATAAAATTTCAACGTTTTTTCGTTACTGAAAAGTTACATGGGCGTATCAAGATAAATGTTCCATCTTCCATATTAGTATGGTCCTTATTTTTTCAATCTTACGAGTCTTCTTCAGTCTCACCCCCCTTCCCTAAAATGGTTCCATTTCAGGCCAACTTAACTCAAGAGAAAAATTATCAAAATTGAATGATATTAAATGATAAACCAAGGGATCTCAAGTTATGAATGCATTTTCAGTATACACTAAAAGGCAAAGGTATGTTGAGGCAAGATTTAAAAAACAATTGTAAGTTAATAAAAATGTATTATGAAGAAAGTAACTGTTAGATGATTGGAATTAAGTCAGAAATAACGTCAGATATGTGTTTGTGGAGAAAAGCTAACTGAAAGCTAGATCACATGTCCGCTTCTTATTAAAAAAATGGATCTAAATTCAAGGTGATGGACTTCAAAATGGCTGTCATCATGTTACTATCCAGTAAGAGATGCGGTTCTATCTCCATTACCCCTATTCAAGATATGGTGCCATTCCCTCTACCCATGATAAACTTTCAAACTAACTTTGCTTTATATTGTATAGAGTATTGCCATTTATTTATTTATTTATTTATTTATTTATTGTCAACACAACAGGCTATAGCCCAATTACAGCGTTGAGAATTACATAATTACATGTTCATAACTCTTGATAACGGCATTTCTAACTTTCTTAGGCGACATACCACATATATCCAATTCATTGTTATTGGAACACGTTCTATTATACAAACCTCTTGTACTCCATCAATATATTAGTTTTTGATTTCTTACAGTAATAGAGGTCAGTGTTTTTACGTGGTTTCAATGAAGGAACATGAAAATTCAGTGAAGAAACTAAGTCAGGACAGTCTTCGACAGTATTCGAGACTTCAAGTTGCTTGGAGAACCATTATATTATTCAATTGAGCTGATTTTACTCATGGGTTACTTTGGCATGATATGGAACCATTTTAGGGAATGAGACTCAAAACATTTTGGAAGTAGAAAAATAGGTAATACACACACACACACACACACACACACACATATATATATATATAGGCGGATCCAGGATATGATCATGGGAGGGGCTAAACCACAGTTTGCTGCTTTATCCAGTGTAAAGCAGGATTGAAGCCCAATTTATCCAATCTATAACTGAGCGTCAATATCTGATATATATAGCCCCCTTGGATCCGCGCCTATATATATATATATATATATATATATATATATATATATATATATATATATATATATATATATATATATATATATATATATACATTATGTGATCAAAAGTGTCTGGGCACCTGGCTGAAAATAACTTACAAGTTCGTGGGGCCCTCCATCGGTACTGCTAGAATTCAATATGTTGTTGGCTCATCCTTACACTTGATGACAGCTTTCACTCTCGCAGGCATACTTTCAATCAGGTCTTTGAAGGTTTCTTGGGGAAAGGCAGCCCATTCTTTACTGAGTGATGAACTGAGGAGAGGTATCGATGTAGGTCGGTAAGGTCTGGAACGAAGTCAGCGTTCCAAAACACCCCAAAGGTGTTCTATATGATTCAAATCAGGACTCTGTGCAGGCCAGTCCATTACAGCGATATTATGGTTGTGCAACCACCCACCACAGGCCGTGCAGTATGAACAGGTGCTCGATCATGTTGAAAGAAGCAATCGCCATCCCCTAATTGCTCTTCAACAGTGGGAAGCACGAAGGTGCTTAAAACACTAATGTAGGCCTGCGCTGTGAGAGTGCCACGCAAACCAACAAGGGGTACAAGCCCCCTCTAAGAAAAACACGACCACACCAAAACACCACCACCTCCGAATTTTACTGTTGGCACTACACACGCTGACAGATGACGTTCACCGGGCATTCGCCATACCCACACCCTCCGAACGCCACATTGTGTACCGTGATTCGTCACTCCACTCAACGTTTATCCACTGTTCTATCGTCCAATGTTTACGCTCCTTACACCAAGCGAGGCGTCGTTTGGCATTTACCTGCGTGATATGTGGCTTATGAGCAGCCGCTTGACCATGAAATCCAAGTTTCTTACCTCACGCGTAACTGTCATAGTACTTGGAGTGGATCCTTAGGCAGTTTGGAATTCCTGTGTGATGGTCTGGATAGATGTCTGCCTATTACATGTTACGACCCTCTTCAACTGTCAACGACAAGGACGGCGTGTACGCTTTTGTGCTGTACGTGTCCCTTCACGTTTCCACTTTACTATCACATCAGACACAGTAGACCTAGGGATGTTTAGGACTGTGGAAATCTCGCGTACAGACTTCTGACACAAGTGACTCCCAACCACCGACCACGTTCGAAGTCCGTGAGTTCCGCGGAGCGCCCCATTCTGCTTTCTCACAATATCTAATGACTACTGAGGTCGCTGATGATGAGTACTTGGCAGTAGGTGGCAGTACAATGCACCTAATATAAAAACGTATGTTTTTGGGGGTGTCCGGATACTTGTGATCAGATAATATATATATATATATATATATATATATATATATATATATATATATATATATATATATGGTGTCTCATAAGTCCCCTGACACAGTGGTAACTTTTTTTTTTATGATGAGAGTTACAACAAAATATAAGAGAGGAAACCGTCTCCAAACATGATGTTTTCAATCTAAAGTGAAGGATTTTTTTAAAATCAGAATAACCATTTAGGCTGTACACTCTTTATGCGCCTAATGTTAAATGAAAATGCAACGTTACCATTTGCCTGGACCCACAATATAAGTGCATGAAGTTACTATCTTTTACTCAAACATGGCTAGCCCCTATTTCAAACAGGAACTCCATTCACTTATGTTGTGGGTCCGGGTAAATGGCAACGTTGCATTTTCATTTAACATTGGGCTCATAAAGAGTGTACAGTCCAAACGGCTCGTCAGATTAAAAAAAAAATCCTTCACTTTAGATTGAAAATATCATATCTGGATATATATTTCCCTCTTCTGTTTTGTTGTAACTTTGATAATAACAGATTTATCCTATGTCAAGGGACTTTTGAGATACCCTGTATATATATATATATATATTTATCCCCTGTTCATACTCTGAGGATTGAACAACCCAGTGGCGAATCTATAAGATATAAACAAGCGGGCAGCCACAACCCAGACTATAATAGGTATATCATGAGTTTACACAATTCATCTTAATTTGAAATCCTTTTATTCACTTTCTTAACAGGAAATATTTATAAAAAAAAATTGAAAGAGTTAATTTTTGTTTCTCGTGTGAAATAAGAGAAAGCACACATCTTTGTTGCTTTTTTGTCATCATTTTCTCATAATTTACTACCAGCATACAGTGACTAAACGCATTATAGTGATCCATTCAAGAACTAATTCGTCGATTCCTATGTTTCCAAATTGATTTACAGTTTTTCATGAGTCCTGTAGAAGTTTCTAAATTAGCTCTCTTCACACTCATATTATGGTTAGATTCAGTAGCGTTGTCAGGATGTGTGTTTGGGGGGGGGGCAAGTGCTGTTATAGGTACATATAGAAAAATTACAAACAAAAAATATATAAAAAATTACAAACATCAAAGTACTAAAGTACATTGTCGGACCTCTTTGGGGGGGCCCGTCCCCTCCGCCCCCCCTTCCCTACGCCACTGGCTAGATTTGACATTGATATTGTACACCTCAAGTATTATTTTACGAATTGTATAACAGAAAAACTGCAACTGAAACTATATCTAATGTTTCAAAACTTTTTCCAATAAAGAATAAAAGGTAACGCTTACTATAAACTTTCAAAAAGATATAAATAATAGCTTTTCTGTCACTCAAAAAACTGGAAGGGGGGCTAGGTCCACCACTGGAAAAATCTCGAGGTTAAGGTTAAGATTTCTTCTGAACTCAAAGAGAACGAAAGAAAACTATCGCTGGTCTCTACAGGGCACAACACCACTAATAGTAAACTTTTGTATTATCGTTATTATTACTATTATTATGTCTTCTATTAACACATGACAATGTAACTGCGTTCGGGTTTTACTGTAATATTTTAAAATTAAAATTACGATGATTCATTGACAATCGCATTTACAGTCAAACAAATATAAAAGATAATTTTTGAATGGTATTATTATATTTTGTTATTTTAATATCAATTAACTGTAGAACCCGCGGTGGCTCAGTGGTAGAGCGTTCGCTTCTGGTTCATGGGGTCCGGTGTACGATTCCAGCTCGTAAACTTTGTGGTTAACAAACCTGTGTATTTGGGTTTTCGCAGGGTTCTCCTGTTTCCTCCCACTTTGTTCATTCCATCTTTTCATTCATCTCTCATCATCACCGTCTCCTTTAACCTGGCCAACATAAGCGTGGGACGTACAACGCAAAGATTTCACTTCATTTTCAATTAACTGTACTGTTGTTTAAATTTCGTTGTTATTTAACACTTCCATGACAGAACACTTGACAGCGATTCTTCGTAATTTTACCGGAAATCTTTACATGTAGACACTTGCTAACTGCTATTAACTACTCGAAATCTCAGAAAAGATGAAGTAGAATGATATGTTACGTGTAAAAAACTGGATTCCATGTAGTGACCACGTTGACGAAATTAAGCATTCTTAACCCAGTTTTTGTAGCCTTCTGGATCATCCAACAACGTTGATAATTTCGGACGTTCATATGAAACATGCTCTGAAGTTGCTTAATATCTAGTATCTTACTTTCTTCTCTCATTTCTTAAGAGTGAAACATAACCAACAATTTGACACTATCCAGTTCACATGTAAACATAGCAACACAAAATTGTTGTTTATATTATCTTCTTCTTCTTCTTTCTCTCTTTTCTTCTTTTTATTTCTTTCCGAAAATGATGCATGAGAACACAAAATGCGTGAACAACAGTTCATTCTTCTCAAAGTTGTTTTGCTTTCTTTTATTGTTCTTTAACCAACGCATGCAGAGGACTACCATGGATGTTGCACGTGTTAGCTAGGTAACGAGTAAGCACAACAAAAATTTTATTTTATTTTTTTAAAACATTCTCACGCAATCGATGGGCGTACGACTACATGTAATTTGTTAAAAGTGAAACACATGTGAGATTTCATCTTGTATAGAGGAGCATAAAATGTCATCTTCACACCATATACATATCACCTTGACACTGTCTTCGTCTAACATTCAAATCATATCTAACAACTAATGTTTTGGTAGCGGTATCGCAATGTTGCGTAAGTTAATGAGAAATGATGTAATTATAATGAGTATTGGTAGCTTTATACACAAGTGAATGTTTTATGACTTTTTTCTTTCTCTGAATGATCTCATCATTAAATATCCCCCTAGGCAAAATGTAATCAAGCTTAACACATAACAGTTAAATATATTTAATATTCAACTGTGATTAAACGTGAAGTTTTAAAATCTTATAGTCCGCCTGGAATTTAAAATATAAACCTTGCACATAAGGTAACATTTCTGTTTAAAGATTGGAGAGAATCATTGCAAGTAATAAATGTAATTTTTGAGATGTTGAAAAGTTTACCCATAAATAGAAGCTTTGCTTTGTTATAATTAAATATAAACTAATTATTTGCTTAGCAAAACTATATATTTTCATTAAAATTCAACACGTGTTACAGTTTCGCCAACTAACTATTTGGTCTGATGAAGCCAAAGAGTTAGTTGGCGAAACTGTAACACATGTTGAATTTTAATGAAAATATATAGTTTTGCTCAGCAAATAATTAGTTTATATGAAAAGTTTTGGGTAAGAATCTTCTATATAAATAAAAATGAAAGTGTCTATGTTTATGATTTAATAATTCTCGAACCACGCAATCAATCTCGATCAAAATTTTCACCATAGATGAGGTTTGTGCCTGGAATGCTTTTTTATCATTTCAGTTTGACGGTGCAACTTAGGAGAATGAGGAAGGGGAAAATACATAAAAAGATGGTCGAAAATGACCGATATTAGTGGTCGAATCCATATTTTTCGGGTCACTGAGATGAACAGTGACAATTCCGATGCCGTTTAAATCTAAATTCAGCACATCTACTTGGGGGAAGGGGAATATATATAAAAATGATAAAAAAATATCACTATTAGTGTCGAATCCACAGTTTTCGGGGTCGCTGAAATGACAGTAACTGTTCCGATGTCGTTTAAATGCAAATTCAGCCCCGGAAGTTGGGGAAGGGGAGATGTATAAAAATGATTTAAATGACCGATATCAAAGCGCTTCAGTAATAGTTAAAAAAATGACTAACAACATATTACTATTTTTTTTTTATTTTAACCCAGTGAAGTGGGTAACTGACACTAGTTGATTACAAATGTGCAAAATTAATGAAGCGAGCGTAGGGAGCTCTACCATTCAACTCACCTGGAATTTGTCTGTTCCACTATAACTCTCATAAAACTTGTGATTTTTCTTGAAAGCAGGCACACTCATGTCCAAAATTATTGTCGCAAGTTTATAAATATGTTATTGTATGTATATAATTTGATAAGGAATTCGCCCGGTATTTCTTCTAATGTTAGTATGTGTATAATCGGCAAAGACAAGTATGCGACAAATTTCATGTCAAAATAGCAGTAAATAAGAAGAATAAAACTAAAATAAAACTTCCTAGTCCATTCAGCAACATTTTGTTTTACTCATCCTTCGTATTTACAATTCTTTTCCTACGAAGTTTACCACAAATATGCATTTCCCGATTATACACATAGAATCAGTGTTAAAAGTACCCTGCAAAATCCTTATCAAATTATATTCTTACAAGAAGACAGTTATAAATATGCGACAATCATTTTGGACATGAGTGTACCTTTCGAAACAACCCTGTTGTTTGAAATTAATTCATCAAGAATAAAAGGGTAAAAGATAATAAAGTCTACTCCACATTGTAAGTGTGTTCATTTATATAGAGAACAATTCATTTATATAGAGAACAGTACGATTTTGATCAATCGTATTTTACAGTTGTTTAGTATAGGTCCATAATTGCTCCTTACGTTGAAACCGGTGGACGACAAGCAACGTTCCTCATGTCTAAAAGCTGCAAGAGATGAACAAGTATCCACGGCAGTGTTAACTTAAGTTGTTAAGTACGCTACAACGATACTTGTATTTTTAACCTCTTTATTTTGAATTTATTGGCAAAATGTACTTTAAAATTATGCACAAGCTGTTCTAAAAAAGAAGAAGAAGAATATGAAAAGTAATTACTTTTCTGTTGTTATGCGATGATATTATGTTATAGTATTGATTCGACGATGTGAGTTTAGTTGTCATAGCAACGAATAATAAATAATTCATAAACGAAGGACCCATCTTACGAAGACTTATGTACAATTTTTAAAAAGTGTAAACGATTAACTTGTTTCGCATTACAATAAAAGGTAATATCATAACGCAGTGTGTAAAATAGATTTTTGATAAAACAGTAGCCTTAGTTATATAAATAATACAAACTGAGGACCTTTTACGACGTTATATAAAATTGGTGTTTACCGCCTCAGGATTTTAGGAGATTTGTGTGAAGCTAAGTAAACAATCTCCAGGATTGCAGATTGATTTTAAGGCTACGTAGGGATTTTACTAAAAACATCAAAAACGGAGCATACTTTATTAAGGAGTGGCAGAACAATTTTCAGAAATACCAAAATGAGTCTTACTGGTATTGAAAATGCAACTGAATCAAATGGTAACAGGGAGACGAATTCCCTTGACCTAGCTGACCTAATAAAACAGCAGATTGGACAACTGCCGCAAGATTTTGGTGACCAAATGAATCAACAAATGAAACAAATGAAACAACTCGACAGTAAAATAGACATTAATAGCCAACATTTATCAGAACAGTTTAATCAGACAAATCAACGAATTGAACAAAGTGACCTTAAAATGGAACAGATTATACGTAGATTTACCGAAGTGCAAAATTCCGTTGAAGTAATAGAAATTATAGTTAATGGTCACACCGCCCAAATAAGTGAACATAATAACCAGATTAGAGAGTTGCAAGAAGAAGTGAATTCTATCAAAGAAAGTCTTGTTGTTGCTAATGAGAATCATGTTAATGTTCATGCGAATAGCAATAGAGTTCTCACTGATATTATGCAGGCATCCCAGTATCATCCTCGAAGGAACGTGAAAGAAAGTGATTCATCTGAATCTTCAATAAGGAGTGATAGTGAGGTTAGTGTGGGCCAGCGTCGAAGAACCAATCGTTCCTCGCAGCGTGGAAGAAATCATCCCTTGAACTCGAGACATGTGAAGGGCATTAACAGAGGTAAATTTTTCCGTGTCAGTGAAATCAAATCTCTTAGAAAGCTTAGCGGAAGATCTGATGATATACCAGCTAGTACATTTATAGAGAAATTTGAAGATGAGTGTGATCTAATGGAGGTGAATGAATCTAAATTTTTAAAAATTCTGCCACACATTTTATTACCTCCCTGTTCAACTCGGTGTAAGGCTATCAAAGTTAACCTGCGTAATTACTCTGATTTTAAGAATGTCTTATTATCCAATTTTGAAAATGACTTTATGTTAGCTAATAGGGATGCATTAATTCGTGATAGATATTATCATCCTAAACTGGACCGGAGTATCACTGACTTGTAATATCAGTTTATAATGAGTTGAAATCGATTAATCCTTTTCAACCTGAATCTAGGATAATAGCATCCATACGTACAGTGGCGTATTTACGATTTTGTTTCGGGGGGCCTTTGCCTGAAAATGTGAACATTCTGCAAGATATTTCATATACTTTACTATAGTAAATAAGATTTCGGGGGGGGGGAGGCTTAAGCCCGGAAGCCCCCCTAAATACGCCACTGCATAAGTATCTTATTACCCTTTAAGCCACAACAAATGTTAATTTCGGACCAGTGCGTCAACTTCTGCCATCTCATTATGATTGTTCAAAATTTTGAAAGCCAACCTATGGTGCAAAATAACAATAGAGGGTAAGCTAAACCTAATCGTAGCCATGTTAATTATCCCTTTGGGGATCCTATGGTACAATTTGTACCATGCGGGGTGTTTCATGGTACATTGCGTTATAACTCTCCTATTTGAGCTTTTTCGTCCTTTTTTTTTTTTTTTTTTTTGTTTTGTTTTTCAAGTCCAGAGGCATTGTAGAAGACATTACGTATGGTTTCACACCTTCCTGCGTCGAGACATAGGAGGTGATGACGTCATAAGTCTAAAATTTATAGTTTCGTGTAATACCTTTTTTTTGGGGGGGGGGTTATGTAAAGTATTTTGGCGAGCTTATTTTTGCACGTAGAAGAATGAAATTTTGCACAAACATGCAGTCCACCGAGTAGTATTTACCAGATTTTCTTTCAGATTTCTGCGTTAAAACAGGGGGGGATCCAGAGGGTCAAAAAGTTGAAAAAAGGGATATTTTTACCAAAAAATCCCGTTTTTCCTCATTTTCCCACCTTAGATACAAGATGGAGACAAGTGAATGGTACCACCTGAAAGGCAGTTCTATTCTGAAGAGAATGATGTGCGACACATGGCCCTAGGGTGATTAGGGAAGTGTCAGGGAATTTTTATCAAAATATACTTCTGTATAGGGGAATTTTGGACATTTTCAGTATTATTTTTGTGCTGGCTTATTTTTGCACCTAGAAGATTGAAATTGTGCACAAACATTTAGTCCACCGAGTAGTATTTTCCAGATTTTTGGTCATATTTCCGCGTTAAAACAGGGGGGGTACAAAGGGGCTAAACGTTGAAAAAGGGAAATTTTTACCAAAAAATCCCTTTCACGGGATTTTCCCGCCTTACATACATGATGGAGGCAAGTGAATGGTACCGCCTGAAAGGCAGTTTTCTTCTGAAGAGAATGATGGGCGAAACAAGACCCTAGGGTAATTAGGGATGTCTCAGGGAATGTTTAAAAATTTCCCTCTGTATACGGGAATATGGGGCATTGTCGGTATATTTTTTTGACGGGCTTACTTTTGCACCTGGAAAATTGGAATTGTGCATAAACATTCAGCCCACCGAGTAGTATTTACCAGATTTTTTTCAGATTTCTGCGTTAAAACAGGGGGTGTCCAGGGGGGCTAAAATTTGAAAAAAGGGTATTTAGACCCAAAAAATCACGTTTTTCTCATTTTCCCACCTTAGATATATGATGGAGACACGTGAGTCATACCGTCTGAAAGGCAGTTCTATTCTGAAGAGAATGATGAGCGAAACATGACCCTAGGGTAATTTGGGATGTCTCAGGAAATTTTTTACGTGAGATCATGGTGTTTTACGGTAATTTAGGTCATGGTGGGAATTCCTGATAAAATTTCCCCCTCCCTTGGTGTTCAATATAGAAACTTGAAATTTGGCACACACATTCAGTATACGAAGTACTATTTATCAGATTTTTTTTTTTTTTTTTTTTTAGATGGCTACGTTCACACAGGGACGCTCCAGAGGGGCCCAAAGTGCGAGAAAGAAATTTTCCCTCCGAAATTTTCCTTTTGACATCATTTTCCCCGCTCCTGGTATATGGTATGAGCATGCAAGTGGTATCATTTGAAAGCCATCTCCATTCTGAAGAGAATGAGGTATGAACCATGATCCTAGGATAAATAGTGACGATGCAGTAACTGCTTGACTGAAAGTCTAAAAAATAGCCCCAAAACCCCGGATCTCTTAAGGGTTATGCCTCTGTCCGTAATATCAATGTTCAACAAGAGGTATTTCAAATGTGCGAAATAATAATAGATTTCATTCTATTGTGAGAACAAATGAATTAAATTTTACTGGTACTAGAACCGAACCTAAGTACAGGAATAGCAATAGAAATAGTAATTGTAACACGTTTTCTCAAAACAGGTTCACAGGTGACAGGAATTCTCAATATAGAAATCGGAATACTGGTGAAATACGTAATAGACAAGACTGTACACAAGATTGCGGTACGAAATGTAACTTAACGCATCATAATATAACGTAAGCTAATGTTGTGGATTCCGAAAAAATATATTTAATTGATTCTTGTTTTATTTCACTGTAAATATCGTTATGATTTTGTTGGTTATTCGTACCTTATTTGGCTTCTAGGAAGATAATTTAATGTATTAACAGATAAAACAATTTGTACATTTATGATCTTGATAATAATCTCTTTTGTTTAAACCGTGTAACATTTTTAAAATTGCATTTTGGTTCTTCAAAGTATACTAAAAGTAAATGGATGCAATTAGTTAAAACATTAGTTCCTTCTGAGATTGTGACCAAAGTTAACATGAATGACATTTAATATTTGAATTTATTCTTAATAGTATAATTTCTTTACTTGTACTAGTTTTTGTTGTGATGGTAGTATCGTGTTTTGTTCTTATTGTCGATATTTCAATTATAACTTTTATTTGGTTGGAATATATCATATATTTGATCCTTTCTTGTTTAAAGAAGCAATTATGTAAATGTCATTCTGATATCCTTTTCACAATATTCTTAGTTGTGTCCGATAAAATAACATAGATTTAGTTAACCTCCAACTTATAATATGTATCAATGGCCTCAAAAGGACCTAAAATCAAACAACTTTTAAGCCGTTATCTGAATGTACCTTTTGTTATCGACGTTGAAATGTATAAATAATTGAAATGAAATTAATTAAGAGAATTAAGATAAAATATGAAAATAATATTGATGTAATGATAAATATGATATATGATTATATGAATTTGTAATTTTTATATATACGAAGTTCATTCAGAACCTTAAGTAATTAGTATATGATAGTTAACGGTCTGGAACTTCTCTTTTTAATTTTTTTTTTAAAAACAATGGTCCTATTGTTCAAGCGCCACATACAATGATACTTGTATTTTTAACCTCTTTATTTTGAATTTATGGGCAAAATGTACTTTAAAATTATGCACAAGCTGTTCTAAAAAGCAACAAGAAGAATATGAAAAGAGAATTAGATGTAATTACTTTTCAGTTCTTATGTGATGATATTTTGTTATAATAGTGATTCGACAATGTGAGTTTAGTTGTCGTAGCAACGAATAGTAAATAATATAATAATAGAGATTCCATCTTGTGAAGACTGTATGTACAATTTTTAAAGAGTGTAAACGACAAACTTGTTTGGCACTACAATAAAGGATGTGTAAAATGGATTTTTGATAAAACAGTAGCCTTAGTTATATAAATAATACAAACTGAGGACCTTTCACGACGTTATAATGCATACGAGAAAATGAGTTTCCTGAATCCTGGCAAAAGGTCAGGAACAAGTTGTTTCAGTTCCTTAATATGATTACGGAAGCCGTTAATGCTTAATAAGAAACGCCATATTTAGAATAATTAACGTTTAAGACGAATAATGAAATTACAATCAACTCACTATTCTTCAGTTCGTCCTCCACTATATCCGACCTAAGAGAAATCAAAGGTGGCTTCCGAACTGCTGCAGATTTTGGACTTTTTAAAGAGAAGATAGGGTCATTAACATGACGTCGTATATGTTGGCATAACAAGCAATATATTGTGGGTAACGGTGCGGTTGATTTAGCTTAAGACCTGGGTTGATCTGGAAGGTTCAGTAGGTAAACTGATGACTGGGGTTTTTGGTTCAGATCTTAGATCTATCGAGCTCAGTTTATGTGGAAACGTCAGACACTAAATAGCTACAGGTGTCCGAGAAAAAAACGGCAATCGGCAGCATAAGCAACTGAAAGTGAGGATAGAATGCTTTCGTTTCGTGACGTTCAACATCTATTTTTTTTCGATAACCATAAGCTCTTGAATACACTTTTCTCTTTGAAAGGATAGACAGTCCCTAGATCAAGCAAAATGATCACCCTTACGTTTGGCACAAGAAGACATAGTAGCTGTACAGACAGCATGTCAGAAGCACCATGAGCTACCTGATCACAATTAGACCAATAGCAAGAACCATATTATGCAACGACAGTGTTGCCACAGTCCTAGCTCTGGAGTGGGCTGAAAAATAGTACCAAATTGAAACAAAAAAGGGCTGAATTCATTATTTTATACCATCGGGGGTAAAAGTGTCGGGGAACGCGGGGGGACGCCGTCTCCCCACCTTTCAGAAAATATCTGTGGCGTCCCCCACTTCTAAAAATATACAATGGGCAAAGATAGACACGGGGGGCGGCGTGACGTCATGCATCCCCCTACTTTTTTGGATCCACTTTTAAACTTGAAGGTAATACATGGCTCTATAACATGAAAGTAACAGAGGTAAAGTTCTATAACACTCCCCTCTTTTCCAAGAGTCTAAATCGAGAAAGTGTTTTATTAAAAAATAATTTTTAAAAAACATCCAAATAGGACGACTAAAATTTCCACCACACTGCTTCTTTCTCGTCTCCTTTATGCGCGGCGCGGATGCGCTCGTCTAGCGTCATTTGTTTCCCGGTATAGTTCGAATTACGAATTTTCTACACAAAGTTCCTAGCGTTATGCGGTGCAACGTCACAGAAATGAATGTTCAACAGCATTTTTTTAAGAGTCAACGTACAGTATGAGTAAAGAGAGATGTAGGAAAAGTCTTACTGACACTTTTGAAAATGTAACAAGTATTTGTTAAATGGTGCTGAATTCGGTAGAATTGTACCAACTTTTTCACAAAAGGGGCTGAAAATGGGAACTGGTCAAAACCCCCACAGCCAAAACACCACACTCAAGAAATGTCAAAACGCCCACACGATCGGTCATAACCCCCACACAAATGGACAAATCTCCCAAATACACGAACGGTCATAACCCCCACAGCCAAAACCCCCACACTGGTAATCGGTCATAACCTCCAACGGTCATAACTCCCACACAAATGGACAAAACAGCCACACATAGCAACGGTCACAATCTCCACATAAATGGACAAAACCCCCACACAAATGGACAAAACTCCCACACAATCGGTCAAATCTCCCACACTCTGAAATGGTTCTGGTTGTATGTCTTGCCCTTGTACTTTTTAATAACATTTTTTATTCCACTTAAACCGATGTTGCAACTATTCTTCTTGCACTGTTTTGTAATGACAGAAACACTAAAGTGGGCGTCGTAAAGAGCCGCAACAAAGACGTGCAATCACGATATTTTCAGAGTGTGGGTTATTTGTCCGATTGTGTGGGGGTTTTGTCCATTTGTGTGGGGGTTTTGTCCATTTATGTGGAGATTGTGACCGTTGCTATGTGTGGGAGTTTTGTCCATTTATGTGGGAGTTTTGACCGATCGTGTGGGCGTTTTGACATTTCTTGAGTGCGGGGGATTTGGCTGTGGGGGTTTTGACCGTTCGTGCGTTTGGGGGATTTGTCCATTTGTGTGGGGGTTATGACCGATCGTGTGGGCGTTTTGACATTTCTTGAGTGTGGGGGTTTTGACCGTTCGTGCGTTTGGGGGATTTGTCCATTTGTGTGGGAGTTATGACCGATCGTGTGGGCGTTTTGACATTTCTTGAGTGTGGGGGTTTTGGCTGTGGGGGTTTTGACCTAGACCCCTGAAAATGCCTGCGTGGTACCAACGGGCCGCCGCTGAATGACAAAAAGGGCTGAATTTGATACAATTGTACCAAGTGTAGCAACACTGCCCAACGAGCTGTTGTACCCGAAATACTGACACTTAAACAACGAGGGGAACTAGAAATGTACGCTAGTTAGTCAATAATATCCAAGGTAAAGTAAAACTAAAAAACAATAGCATATAATTTTTTCCTCTGTCTTTCATTCCCATCATGCGATGGGCGGGCCGTAGAAGGTGACGCCTTCTCTGTGGCCAGAGTGATGTCTTTACTATGTGAAGAGTATTATTGTGGTTGGATACAGAATGCTAGTATATTGTAGGTGCAATCAAAAAGCTTCTCAGTATTAGTGGTGTTGTGTCCAATTATCGGAAGTGCCATGTGTCATTGGATGGGTTAATGTGAGATGAGGTAGAGAGGTTCTGCAGTGGTGTCATGGGAAAGCATGTATTGCCTCTAAACTATTATCGATATATATGAGGGAGGATGGTTTTGGTATATTCAACGCTCAGGGTTGTAGTCATCTGAATTGGTTTCTCGTTCATATATTGCAAGTAGATGGTCGATTGGACGATATCCAGTACTGGGGAGAGCAGGGGTCTCATCTAAGAGGGCTGTAAGCGTTTCATGTGATGTTGCTATATGATGAACAGCAAAAAAGATTTTTTTTTACCATATAAGTATATAAATTGTATAAATATAAGCAGGATTCATAAAAGACTTGCAGGTGTTCACAAATAAAAACAAATTTTATTATTCCTTATAAAGGAATGCCCACTAGAAACAAGAGTTTTTCTTGCAGAGAGTAGATTTATAAAATATTTGAAACACATAGAAATTATTTATATCAAAAACCAATAAAGACATTTAAAATGTTAAGGTGCCATCTTTTGAAGAGAATATTATGATACTAGAGACAAAGGGGATTTCTTTTTTTTTTTTTTTTTTTTTTTTTTTAACGAAAGTACATTCAAACATTTTTATAATACTGTTACTACTAAGATTTCGAAACCCTAAACCAATTAATTTTTTTTAAGAAACATAAATAGTAAAGGTTTGTAAAAGCAAATAAGTAAAACCAGAAGCGTCATTCGGGGAGAGCAAGGTGCAAGGGCGCCGATTTTTCTGTAACTTTGGGGGGGCCCATTCATAAAAAAATACTTGTAACAATACATATTAAAATACATGGGGGCCCACATGATCTTTGGGGGGATCCGGGCCCCTTGGCCTCGCAGGATCGGTGAATTTGGCAAGGGGGGATAAACATATACTCATAGTGCAGATATTTAACATATTATTATATCTTTGTTTCGGAATATTTACGTGTTCATATTTAATATTTTATTGCCGCGATTCACAGTGTTTATTTTTATTTATTTATTTATAAATTTATTTATTTATTTATTTATTTATTGACTGACGAAGCACAGCTCAACACCCATAAAATCGGAATACTTTGTTTCATTTTTGTTATTAATATAATAGTGGATATTATAATAGTGTAAGCCTGTAAGTTTCTATAATGTAGTCACTGTAGATAGTACTGAGCATTGCTGCTACTACTAAAGGCATTGAGTGATATTGTCTCAGAATTGATTTTAACCAACTGTTAAGTGCTTTATGAATTTAAACTCTAAAATATCGTTACAAACCCTTTGGGAATGCGCCGTTAGGAACCACAAGTTTACAGTACGGTAGCATTACTCAATACAAAAGCATACTACAGTGTTTATCTTTGATACCAGCATGGCGACACATTTATTAACTCTCTTTAAGTCGAGAATTGTTTGTGAGATCTAAATTCTTGGGAGAATGCCGGGCTGCAAATTTATTAATTTCTGCTAAAAATATTTCGTGGCTTTTGGTGATATAACTGGCTGGGATTTAATATCTTGAGCCCCTCTTATCTGTTTCATCAACATGCAACCGTATAATTTTTTTATTTATATTTCTGGGCTTTTGGCATCTAAAGCCATTTAACCCGTCACGTTTGAGGGATATGCGGAGAGTCAAGTAAAACTATAATTCATTCCAAATAAGATGATAGGCAATCAAAACAATATCCTCTTTTCTCCACCTCCTTGCCATTGAAAAGGGGAAAACAACTATGTAAGAGAGAAAACCTTTCCAAGGTACAGTATTGTGTAAAATGTAAATGTTTACGCCAGTTCACTTGCATCTGAAATTGAGAAAGCGTAACTGTTCCTTTCAGCGGAAATACAAACAATTACTATTTTTATTTTTTGTGTTCAACAAAAGTATTGATTTTGTTAACTGTGCAATAAAGGATCGGTATTTAGTAGTATTTTAAAATTGAATTTCTAGGAATAATTTATTCGTTACTATTAAGGTTGGTGTAAAGGAACAAGCTTTCCCGGTAGATGTCACTGCTGTCTTCGTATCTCTCGTATGTATTTTTTACCTTTCACGAAAATTCACGATCTCTCTTACAAATTTCGACCTAGAGACTTCAAATTTTTACAAAAGAAACTTCATAACCTATTGAAGACAAAAATCCGTGCCGATTTTTTTTTTATTTAGAACTTTGTACATTGTTGAAATTGTTATATTATTAAAGGTTTGAATATCCATTTCAACAATCAAGCCATTTCAACAATGAAGAAAATTCTAAATAAAAATCGGCACGGACTGTTGCCTTCGATAGGTTATGAAGTTCCTTTTCTAAAAATTTGAAGTCTCTTGTTTGAAATCGTGAATTTTTGTGGAAGGTAAAAAATACATGAGAAAGATATGAAGAGTGTAGTGACATCTATCGGTAAAACTTGTCCCTTTAAACTAACCTTAATTAATTTTTTGCAATCGGTTCAGGGTCTCAAGAAAACATGTCGTGACAACCCGCAAAACTCTAACGAAACCGGAAATGATTGACATTTACTGTAACTTCCGGCTTCAATACCGGTTTCCATAGAGCAAAAACGATAATATATATCGTGATAAAATTTTAGCAATCGATTTAGTGTCCCAAAATTGGTTTTTATCTTCTCCGTTGGTCCTCTATTCAAACAGGAAGTAGATCAAATTATTGTTTATGAACAGTAACGGTAAGAGATAGCGATTTTTTTTCGTCACCCATCCTCGGGAGGCACGATGGCTTACCTCTGGTGCGTGGGTGCTTGATTCTATACCCTACCAAGTAAGTTTGTGATGGGCATCCCTGCCGTTTCCTCGGAGTACTCCCGTTAACTCTCGGAATCTTATTCAACATATTCTTGAATAATCATTCACTTGCCTTAATCAGCCGTTTTCCTTAGCTTAATAGAGATAGGTTAAACTGAAACATTTCATTTTCCCAGGAAAACTCTTAAATTTGACAGACAAAATGTATATATTCTTCATCCCACAGATTATGAGACCAACGGGTGATAAATTCTTAACTTTTGATCAGTAACGTCTCATTGGAGAAACCAATTTCTATTACGGTCTCGGAGTGGTAGAGCGTTTTCCTCTGGTGCGTTGGGTCCCTAGTTCAATCCCCACCCAAGTAAGTTTGTGGTGGCTAACATCGTGTCGGTGGGTTTCCTCGGTGTACTCCCGTTTCCTTCCACACTCTCATTTCACAAATTCTCCCACATTCATTAACTTGCCTAAATCATCCGTCTTCCTTAGCCTAACAGGTAAGCTATATTCGTTGGACTTTAAACTGAAAAATGTTATATTCATTTTATAATGGTTGTCTCTGTAAGCGGGCAGAATATATAGGACCAGTCCCATAGATTAAAATGAGATCCACCCCACAGTAGTGTGTTTGACTTTTTCCCAGCGAGAATCGTACCCAGGACCTCATGCACTAGAGAAATGTACTCTATATCTCAATGGTGTTTACTACATATTGTGTGTAAGTTTAAAGTGTGAATGATTTTTCGGACGAACAATACTTGCAAAATACCTGAATGTAGCTAAGAGGTATGTATGCAAAGAGATTCACATTTAGTGGTTAGGGAAAAACCATCTTTCTAGTCATCTGTATGAAATGATTCTGGATTGAGGAATATATAATTCTTTTTTCTTTTTCTTTCTTATTTCCTCATGATGAATTGATTTTCTGTTAAACGAAACGATAGTACGTGCAAGGAAAGACAATATAGAAGTTGCAACATAGATTGAAAATATGTAAGGTCAGGACCTGTGCCCTTTAGAAACTTATGTTCTTTTATACATGCTGACTATGTATGCTTAATATTATTACAAAATTTATACCTTTTATACTATACTCGCTTATTTAATAGATATATACAGTAAATATTTGCCAAATATAGTATTGGCTACATTTCGTTCAACTGAAAAATGTTCTGTTTTATGTGACCAAGAAGCAGCCTAAGTACGGAAAAATAAGAATGTTTCGTATCTGCAATTTGCATTATGCTGTAGACATTGGGAGCATAAATTATCAAAAATTGAAGTGAAAAACACGTTAATGAAACATTCTGTGCTGGTAAATAAAAGTTACGTTTGTCTACTTGTGGAGTATCAGAAAACCCCACATTAAAAATTACACTTTAACTCTTCTTTCACATTAAAGCGGCGATTTGCCGTCACCTTTCGCGGTAGTTTGCCGCGTGAGAGGTGCACCCTTTCATATTACGCGGCGTTTTGCCGCGAATGAAAAATATGCGAGCAGGGTTACTGTGCAACCAACCAACCAACCAACCAAACAAACAAACAAACAAACAAACAAACAAACTTGTGATTCTTGTCGTATTCTGGTGGTTGCAATGGATAGACGCAGAAAGTGTCTTCTACTCGCCTTGTTAGAAGAGACAAAGCAAAAGAAAGTAAGATACATATGTGTACATCCTTTTTTTTTTTTTTTTTTAGAGAAGTGGTATCTTAAAGGAGATTTTTCTATACTATTTCCATAATTGATAGACTTGAGCAAAATAGCGACCAGGTTCTGGATATTCAAAATACCATCCCGATATTCACCTGTTGTGACTGGGAAAACCAGGATTAAGTCCTTTCAGGATAGTCGGTGGATGAGATCTATCCCAGAATCCCAAGTCAACACTCAAGTACTGAGCCCAAGGCTGGTTGGTAGGTATTATTATTTATTTATTTATTTATTTATTTCGGGTTTATTCTTTTGTTTTAAGCTTTCCGACCGTTGACTCAAGTCTCTTTAAAACTGCTCTATTCCCTGAATGTAAGGAACTATTCAAGGAATTACACCCATAGAAGTGTTATTATTACTAAAATCCGGAGTACAAATTCTTATGTAACAAAATATATATAGCAAAATAGTACGTAAATATATGATAGCAAAAGACTAAAATATGTAATATTGTTGAAATATTTGGTAGTATATATATATATATATATATATATATATATATATATATATATATATATATTTCAATTTTGGGGCACCAGACATTTATAGAATTACAAGCTCATTTGCCCAGCTCTGCATTCACATTTATCCCAATCTTCTATTGCATAGAAAAAAAAATGTATTAATTTGGACTCTTTTTAATCAACGATCTATGGATTCGACACTTCGGTAATATCGGTCGTTTTCAATTATTTTTACATGTCATCTTTTCCCATATATTGTATGTAACAAGTTTGGTTAAAAGCACTCCAGAACATAACCACATGCACAAACGCACTCCACACACACATATATGTACGTAAAACACACGCACATCCATATTATCGCAACCACTCTCTACTCTTTCCTGGCAACACTTGCTCCCTTCCCCCAACATCCAAGCAGCAGATCGGCGCCTATATGTGAAGAGCTCCATTGGTTATAATGTCCCGCTTGGCTATACGCGGCAATCTGCCGCGCCGCTTTCTAGCAGGGAGAGGCGGCTGTTTTTTCTTTCCGCGTGAATTTGCGGTAACCGCCGCGAATATGTGAAGAGCTCCAATGCTTGCAATGCATTTCTATCGTGCGCGGCAATTCGCCGCCACCGCATGCGGCAGTTCTCCGGCAAATGAGAAAGGGCTGTAATAAGTATTTGCTAAATATAGTATTGGCCACATTCCCTTCAACTGAAAAATCTTCTGTTTTATATCACCAAGAAGTAGCCTAAGTACGGTGAAATAAGAATGTTTCGTATTCGCAATTTGCATTATGTTGTAGGTATGTGGGAGGATAAATTATGAAAAAATCAAGTGAAAAGCACGTTAATTAACGTTTAACTGTTCTGACAAGTAAAAGTCACGTTTGTCTACTTGTGGAGTATCTGAAAACCCCCCATTAAAAACCTCCTTGTTCGCCCTTTTGTTCTAGGGAAGTGAACTATGATATTGCATGATTTGGTACGTTTCTTCAACGGGGATCTTTTATTTTATTTAAGAAATTTATTCTTCCCATAGAAGTATTCAGAAGACCTATAGTGACATCAGATGATGAACTGTATTCACTTTTCCTGCACGAGATGAATGGTAACTCTCAATGTTAATTTCACTCTCCGCATTTGTTTTAGTGTCAGATTCTACGTCGTTCTGATTTATAGTCTTGATTTCGCTCTCATCTACTATCCGTTCAACAAGAGCTGGCCTCTGATAGATCAATATTCTAAGTCTTTTGTAGTTGTCATTTGAAAACCATACGCTCCTGTTATATATTTACGATTATAAAAGTATACCCTATGACTTGTTGACTTGTCCTAATTTGTCACCAGAGCTGTTGTATTTGTTGCAAAGCCTTTGGCAACAGCGCCATCAATACTCCGTGTGCTCCACCCAACTGTTCAGAAGCCAGTTCTTGCTGCACGGATAGGGTAACCAAATCGTCAACTAGAAAAAGCGAGAGACCTTTTATTTCTGGATAGGTTGCTCCTCTAAATATATTTTTTAGCCTCTTCATTCTCTCTGTCTCTTTCTCTTTGTATCTCTCACAGAAAAAGGGCAAATTTACACTTTTTCGTTTTAAACCTATTGAAAAGGTTGTGGAATTAATTAGATAACAAGTAACTATCTGCAGCTAACGATATATGAAATATTTGAAAACATTACTAAAAATATATGAGCGCTCAAATCTGTCACCGTCGCCGACAAGATTTATAATTACTCTAAGTATAGGATTCCAACTCTTTATATTTGCATTGTCTTACTTTTAAACATTATTTCACATACAACTAGTTTTCTTTTTTACTTTCACTTTTATAGTTCTGTACCTTTGTTCCCCTTTCGTAGTGTGTTACACAGCGGCGCAAATCTGGGGGGGGGGGGGCTAAGATCATTCCCACGATCTTTTTTTTTTTTTTTTTTTTTTTTTAAGCGATGTTCAACAATGCTGAGTAGGATCAGGAGAGCAGTTGTCTTCAACATTGGGAGGCGGGCAAATTTGAGGCTTATTCTGGGAAACATCAATTTCATCTCACTTTCCTTTGTGGCAATCGGACACCAGTCGTCACATTTCTCCCCAAAAGACACATTTCAAATCTAATTATTGGGGGCGACAGTCCCCTCCAATTCCAAGATTGGAGGGACATGTCCCCCTCATCACCCCGGGATTTCCGCCAGGGGTGTTACATCTTAGTCAAATCATGGAAACACTGTACTGTACTGATGACAGCGCCTCAATCTTCCACCGCCCGAAACAGAGAGTAAAAACAGTTTGTTTTAATAAGACTTTCAGCCCCTTGCAGTGTCGTCTGCGAAGGGAGTCTTAGAGGGGGAGGCCTGGGAGGAAAAACAGTGCAGCCACCACATCCAATATCGCAAACGTCGTAATGACGTTGCTCAATAATTAGACATATTTCAATATGATCACATAGCTTACAAAATAAAATTATAAATTAGAAAATTTTAGCAGTTCGTAAGATTTTTCACACCTAATGTATCTAAATAGTTAGCTAGACGTATTGCATATTATATATAAAACGAGCATAACTTCTTGTGAAAGCAAAAGTAAAATTTAATGTAGAAAATTATCTTATGTAACTGTGCTCCTGGGATATTTTTATACCATAATGCGGTATGATTATTACTGTCAAAATTGCTAAGACGTCCGAACAAAACCACATGCACACGCACACTGCAAAATGAAATTACATTAAAAAACAGATACATCTGCCGACAACAATAAAATGTAAGTTGCTGAAAAGAGGTCGTGGGCAAGGGCGCCCATCAGGGGGTGGGACAAGGTGGGGCGATCGCCCCCTAGAGGAAATTGTATTTCGGAATATCGAAAACCCAATAGAATTTTTACATTAGTTACAGCAAAATTTGAACCTATATTTGAAATGTCGCATATACTTGTCCCATTGGAAACCACAATATTGGCGCCCTTCGTCGTGGGATATTTAAATGCTCCTCCAGCACAGTTAAGGGTTACTCTAACCGAGTAGTTCTCAACGTAATTTCTATTACGACCACATTTTATCACATACTCTTGCCAACGATTCCCTTATAATTTTTGTTTGTAATAACCTTGTGTGCATAGACGCCCACTTGAAGAAAATATTGGGGGGTCCAAGCAATGAATAAATATATCATCATCGTATTCAACCGTTTTCAATTAACTGCTTGATGAAGGCCCCCTCCCCCTTCAATCTCGATCCGCTACTCCGCTGTAAAATTCACATTGCATTGATCTTCACTTGTAAGGACAGTGTTGCCAGAGTGTTGGTTGAAGCTTCAGTGCTCTATTCAACACCAGTCTGAAAACCGCCTTTTCTATCGAATAAGAAGGCTGTAGGGATGGCCACGAGCGACTTCGAGCGAGTTTTCTTTGAAATTCGACTCGACTCGAAACAGACATATTTAAGCTCGACTCAAGAACTCGGCTCGAAAAGTTTCCTACAACTCGACTCGAATTCAGGTCGAGTTTCGAGTCGAGTCGAGCCAGAACGAGCCAAATGGAGCTACATTTTATGTAGTTTCAAGTACTCTCTTCAACTATCCTACATAGACAGTGTAATTATTATCAATGATACTACTGTTACTACAACATTATTATTATTATTATTATTATTATTATTATTATTATTATTATTATTATTATTATTATTATTATTATTATTATTATTATTATTATTGTTGTTGTTGTTGTTGTTATTATTATTATTATAACACCGTGTATAAACATGAAAGATAGGTGGTTTCCATCTAAAAACTAACTGACTGCCGACCTCGGTAGTCGTGAAGTCTAGGAAACATGGCCGTCGTTCACGAGATTCTGGATTTGAGTTCCGGAGAAGCAAGGATTTGGCTAAGGTCAAATACTGTTAAAAGTTATAGGGCGCTGGCCAAACATGTTCAAAACTGCTCGGCTCGGGCTTAGGGTTGTCGGCCTGGGTGAGCCGATCTAAGCCGATGGCTCACCCAAACCGAGACGAACAGAGCTGATAGCTCAGTTGGGGTGAATCGATGGCTCATCCCAACCATGCCGGCTCGAGCATTTTGCTCCGTTGAATTGAACCGAGCAAGTTTACATCGGTACCCGGGTTGAGCTTCTGTTTGGGCTCAAAAATTCGACCGTGCAGGTCTCAGCCTTGATGGTAAGAACTAAAGTATATACTTAAATTGGTGCTAACGACATTTGAAGCGTCGTTATAAAATCCTTTATCGTCTCGTTATCGAGACGAAACGAGATACAAGCAGTCCCCCCTCATGAACAATACTAAAAGTATTCCACTTTATCGCTTACATTTCTCATGGCTTTCGCTTTCCAGTCTAATCACACCATGGTTTTAAAACGAGTTAAAACGAGCTGAACGAGCGAGCCATTTATCAAACTCGATTCAACTTGAAATTCGACCCAAAAAACAGCGACTTGGTTCGGAACTCGACTCGAGAAAATTACGTTTGACTCGACTCGGAACTCGATTCGAATTCGAGTCGAGTCGAGTTTTAGCTCGACTCGTACCCATTCCTAGAAGGCTATTCCTAACGTTGAATTAAAGGAATGACGAAGTTTACAACAGAAATTATTGCTCCTCTTTGTTAATTCTTCCTCGGCCGGATTATATTGGAGGGGCGAGGACCTCGCCTCTAAATATTGGGAGGGGTAGGACAAAAGTGTCCTGCCCCCCCAAAGTCGTCGCCTATGCTTGTGTGGGATTTTTTAATATACCTATTGCGGAGATCTCACAGTATCCATCTATTTCTATAATAGCAGAATCCATTTCTTGAACATAGAGAGTTGTTTAAAAAAAGTGATTTGAGTATTTTAAATGATTTGATAATGTGAGTCACGAAGATTGAACCGGACATTGCCTCACTAGTGAAATCACACCATTCTCAGATATCTCATTAGCTTTCAATTTTAATTATAGTTCAATATGCAGGTTTTGTAGCATTTGTATTTTTCTGACATTTTACCGTAATATACAGTTCTCATTAGTTTTATATCGTACCTCTTTCATTTAATTTGATTTTTAAATAACTCTGTAACCGTTAAAAATATTTTGTGGATCTATTTTTTGTTGTTCCTAACAATATGCATAAGAATAAAAATATGCCTATCAGAATAAAATTCAAAATATTTAAAATATTTTCTGGTGTTAGATTCTAATTATATTTACCTTTTCCGCTTATCTTTGCGACCTCCATTAAACCGTCTCACAAGCCCGGGGTTGAGAAACCCTGCTCTATCCGAATATGTACTTGTCGCATCCTATTTATAAAAGAAAAATATCTCAGGTTGTAATTAGTGCTTATATGTGAATTTCAAACATTTAAGTGTTATGGTTGCATACAAGTCTAGGCGAAAATATTAAGATATTCTTAATCCTTATAAACGTAAGATGCCTGAGTCGGTGAGTTATGCTAATTGCACATAGTTTACAGTCAGTTAACAAATGTCACTAGCTGTGCTGTCCCCTACATGATGCCAAACCACAGATGGTGATCAGAAAAATGGAAACACCTGAACGAAATTGCAACTTACCAGATTAATATGGTGTCGGGCCACCTTTCGCCTTCAGAACAGCCTTGATGCGACATGGAATAGAGGCATAGAGATCGTGAATGGTAGCAAGTGGAATTTTACACCATTCCTCGTGCAGGGCATCGGCCAGTTCTGTGAGAGTGGATGGAAGTGGAAATCGTCGCCGGAGTCGTGTTTCAAAGACGGACCACAGATGTTCAATTATGTTGAGATCTGGGGATTGGGCGGGCCAGGGGAGGTGTTGAACTTCATCCCGATGTTCCTCAAACCACGCTGCAACAACGCCAGCTGTGTGAATGGGTGCATTATCATCCTGAAAGATGGCGTCATTGTCCGGGAACAACATCCGGACCATAGGATGCAAGTGGTCTCCTAAAATGGCGACATAATCGTTGGCAGAGATTCGTCCGCTAAGTGTGACCACATAACCTAATGAAAACCATGATATGGTGGCCCACAGCATCACCGAGCCGCCGCCATATTTCACAGTTGGGCGGAGACACAGCAGATCATAAGCTTCTTTGGGCGTTCTCCACACATAAACACGGCCCGTGGTTAGGAATAGGGTGAAGGATGACTCACCGACCATATCACACGTTTCCAGTCCTCAACGGTCCAAGTTGCATGGTCGCGGCACCATTTGCGGCGTGCGAAAGCGTTATGGTCTCTGATGAGCGGTTTGACCCATGCAACACGACTCCGTAAGTTCATGTCATGTAATTCGCGGCGGACTGTGATTGTCGAAACAGGGTGGGGGAGGTGCTGATTGAGTTCCTCCGTTACTTGTTCGGCAGTGGCACGACGGTTCTGCGTGACAATGCGCTTTAATACCCGGCGTGACCTGCCACTCATGATTTTCTTCCGCCCACTATTCCGCTTCCCCGATGTGGTTTTCCCGTGTGTTGTGTAGGCCGTCATCACCTTCGACACTGTCCCACGCGACATACCTAACACAGTAGCCACTGCCGTGACACTCACTCCACATAACCGAGTACCAACAATTTGCCCTCTTTGAAAATCTGAGAGGTCTCCCATTTTACACTACCTCCGTCTGCTGCAGCCACTGGATACTGCTGTTCCACTGCGCCTGACGTAGTATGGAGACCGACCTAACACACCACCACCAGCGGTCCGGAGCTGCGGGCGCCACGACACCACTGCCAACCCATACATCTGACGTGTTGCCAACTACATGTGTTTCCATTTTTCTGATCACCATCTGTATGTCGCTAGCTAGTAGCCAATTTGCAGATTTGCCAAAGGCTTGGAGGGAACAGCTAATTCTTTTTTTTTTTTTTTTTTTTTTTTTTTTTTTTTTTTTTTTTAATCAAAACCGAAAGTTTGAGAATTCGTTCGCTGGAGGTTATCTCCGAAACTATTCAACCAGTTACCAGTTTGAAAAATTGTTTTACTAATCGTAAGTACACTTCTTTCAGATAGCTAATGTAGTAATCACGGTTTGAGTTGAGTTGATTTTAACGTCCCGTTCAGCAGGGAGGCTATATGAGACGTGGACTTACTGATTAACGTGGAATCCGAACCACATGAACTCCCACCGGGAATCGAACCCGGGTCTCCCGGAACCCGTTTAGCCACAGAGGAGCTCCTGAATCACGGTTTGACTCTGTGAAACTTACTAATAGGGTAAAAGGTGCAGCAGGATCTTTCAAGCAATATTGATGAAATTTTTAATTCAAATTTATGGTTATACCTAATTATTCATTTTCTGTGTAGTGTGAAAACAGTTTATAGTTATACAAATGCTTGTTCGTTTTATATCCGATCAAAATTGTCGCCTGAGATACACAGCGGAATTCATCTACTTGTAGATCAGAATTATTCACCACACTAACCTAAAGTGGTCCAGTCTGGCGTAGTCCAGTTTTAGCCACACTATCCACTCAGGTTCATGGTCTCCTCAAGGACTAAATTGCTGAACTTAAGTTAAATTGCTGCAAACTGTTAGAAAGACGTTTGGGGAGGGGTGAACATGAAAGACATGAGGCATGAGTCATCTAATTTATTTCATGTGTTACAGTAACATTCGGGCTATTATAGACCATGACATTTCTGGCAAGGGTCGTACCGAATTTTACTGCCATTGCACGGAAATATTTGTTCTTTGATACATTTTTAACTGTTCTCAGGGCTAAAAATTGATTGGACTGAAGTCGGAGCTACGAGGAGGCCACTTAACTTCTTTCTGACGGCAAGGGCATATGTGTATGATCAGTTTGTTTAAGTAGTCGCAGGCTACCGACATAATACGGAGAGCGTCATTATAGTGTAATCATGTGGAAAGCAGATTTTTCGATCTCTTAACGGTAAGCAGTACACTGTGCTTAACAACATAAAAGTACTTGGCATCTGCTAGTATGCAATCAAAAAAAGATTCAGGTCAATCTCTTGTTTCAACAATATCCTATCTTAGTGAATAGTTTCAGTTGGTCACTACCGAAAGTTGTGGGAGTATTTGCGGGTCGTCAGAATGAGCTCAATATATCCAATACTCTTTACATTACGATAAGTGAACAGAGACTAAGTCAAATTACCGAACTATACGACACCAAATCCGGCTCGAAGCAAATTTTTCATAAACAATTATCATACCATGAATAGATTCAATTTCCATCCCATTTCTTCTATACTAAACAGAAGTTGTAATAATTTGATTCCCGATTTCCAATGCAGACGAACAGGCATAGTTTTTCAATAAGACCTCCAAAACTTATTCATAGTATAGTTAGGAAGTCTAATCACTTATCACTTTGCATTTTCTTATGTAGACTTTTCAACAGTGTTCAATTTTCTAACATAAAGATAACTAGCCCACCTAGCACGGGTGATGTCTGTCTATTGCATGGCAAATTGAACCTATTTAAAAACTCTGAGCTCTGATGAACGCAGTCAGTGCACTTGAAACGAAAGTTCAAACAAGATAAATAAAACAAAAATTAAACTTTCTAAATTATATATAAATATCCCCATGAAGATTACATGGAGTTTATAAATTGATCCGTGTTTACGCCTGATCAGGTAAGATGTCCCAAAAGTCATGTATTGTTCGGTAGTTTAACTTAGCCCACTTTCACACAAAATAACGTAAGTAGTATAGAACATATTGAGCTTATTTTGACAGTAGGAGATCGTTTGAATTTGAGAGGTTCTTAATTCTCAGATTGTTGAGTATTAGCCAATTGAAAATAAGCACTATGGTTTGGGTGTAAACACCAGAGAATGTAATCACCATAGAGTAAACATGGTAAACGATAACGAGAACTTTTTATTGGAAAATGGATTCAGCATCTCAAGAATGGACTCTTCTCTAACCTTATCACTTCACTAAACGGAAATTCCAGTGTTTCCAAATGATTGAGGAGAACAGCTAGTTTCGTCAAAACAGAAAGTTTGATAGTTCCTTTGCTCGATGTTATCTCTGACATTATTCAACCGTTTCAGTTTCAGTTTCAAAAATTGTTTTATTAATTGTATGTATATACATTTATTTCAGATAGCTATGTGGTATTATGCTTTGACTCTATGAAACTTACTAATAGGGTAAGAAGTGCAGCAAGAATTGCGGAATATTTCAAATATTAGTGACGAAGTTTTTACTTTAAACATGTGATTGTTTCTTCTTTCTACGTGTGGTTCAAAAACAGTAGCCTATACAAATAGTTGTTCGTTTTATGATCGATCGAAACTGTCGCTTGAGATCTTCTGCAGAATTAGTGAAATTTGAAGGCAGACTAATCCTCTATCTCAACGTAACGTGTCCCAAAGATTATATATGACGTATTCTATTCACAACCACAACCACAACCTACTCAGATACTATATTGCTTGACGTACTACAAATTGCGCCAACTGTAGAAAATTCTTGAAGAGAGTATAAAAAAGATAGACGGCTATCATATTAGATGAGGCTCACATTTGTCTCACATGATACACCGTGACGTTTCTGAGAAGGAACGTACAGACTTTTGCCGCCGCTGCGAATTAAGTATCTGGCAGGGAATGCTAATTGTCATTCAAGATGATTACGAGTGAAGTTGGAGGTACATAAACTGGACGAAAACGTCCGAAAAGAAGCATATGCAAATTTACGTGGCAAAGCATTTCCCCATCTGCTCGGGCTCTATAATGACATGAAAAAGGAAATGGGAATCCATGTTATTACGTTTCATAATATTCATGTCAAAAATGCTAAAGCTAATCTATTTGATTTTCATTTGGACTGTTAACATGACATCTACATCTACCTCACTGCCTATGAAAAAAAATCTACATGAAGAAATAGGATGGTATGCACACGTCTGCACTCAAATATTATTTATTAGAGTGGAAATTGAAATACCAAGTGACAATTCATAGTCCAATAGAACACATCGCTGATGGCAGTGAAATTTCTCGTACCCATTTAATATATATATATATATATATATATATAAAACATGTTTATGAGTAGAGAGTAGAGGTGCTACCCAGAATATCCGAGAATGTTAATCTAAGAAAATCAGATACGTCCTAACTGCCTCCGCCCCCTCCGGCATATATGTAACGATCCCAGGGTTGTTCCTGCTTTCGGAAGCACTCCTGGAAGCTCGATTCCATATGGATGTCTTCAATGGAGTCAAAACGTCGCCTTTGAACGCGAGGTTCATCTTCGGGAACAGAAATTGCATGGGGCTAGGGCAGGGGAGTAGGGAGGGTGGGGAACCTGGCCGTTTGCGTCGAACATTTTCCCCCAGTCTCTTTAAAACCTTGCAGTAAAACTGCCCGTTGACATTCTGACCGGGTGAACAATTCCTCGAATGTCGAAAAAAATGATCAGCATCGCCTTGATGTTGCTGTGAACTTGGCGAGCATATTTTGGCCTTTGGGGAGGATGACATCTTCCATTGTAATGATTCCTGCTTTGTTTCCGGGTCATAACAATAGACCCAAGATTCATCAACTGTAATTACTCTGGATAAGAAGTTTGAACACTCTCGAACTCATTATTGTAGCTCAATGCACACAAAGGGACAAACTTCTTTATCATTAATCTCATGTTCAGTTCATTGGATAGAATTCATTGACAAGTACCTTACACAAGTCGAACTCTGTTACAAACATACTGAATTGTCTGCCTTCTGTCTTCGCGAATCACATCACGTACTTTCATGATCATTTCTGGAGTTGAGCATATTGACGGTCGACCAGAATATTTGTCATCTTCCACAGATTCGCGGCCTTCTTCGAAACGCTTGAACCACTCAAATGTTCTTACTTGACTCAGTGAACTCTCATTAACCCTCGAGAAGTCGCGCTGAAAAAGTAACGCGAGTAGTCGCGCGCGGTCAAAAGGACCGCACGAACATAATATGTTGCAAATATTGTTTTAAACATTTTTCTTGTATTAGAAACGTAATTTTGTATATTTTCTGATTAAGAGGGAATAACATTTTTATTATTATAATAAGTTTTACAGTAATAACTATTAGAGAAACCTACAATTAGACATGTACTGTTTTTTTTATTTCTTATTTGGAATAAAATGTTTTTTTCGTTAAATATTTCTTTAGATAGATAGCTACGCACTGGTTTTATTGAAAATTCTAAATCTAATGACGATCTTTTGTTTTTGTCAACTCTTTGGTTGGTCTAAAATTAGAAATGCAATAATAAATTAGTAAAATAAATACTATATACACGTAACACAAAAACAAAGCTTCACAGCACATTTTACATTCAATTAGAGCTAACTCGTAGCTAAGCGGTTAGCATACCCGCCTTTGGCGTGGGAATTACGGGTTCGATTCCCGGTGGGAGCTCATGTGGTTCGGATCCCATGTTAAGAAGCAGGTCCACGTCTTACATAGCCTTGATACTGAAAGGGGCGCTAAATTGAAATAAAATCAAATTTACATTGAATTATTTTACGGTCCTGTTATTTTGAAACTTCACCTATACAGCACTATATTGAATTATTTTAGGTTAACTTCAAATTTACACTGTTCTACACTTCATCGTCGCTTATTTCGTCCTCTCCTGCTCTGACTACATTCGGGGAATCGCTGGTAATTTCTGCGTTTAAGATCTTCAGACTCGCTCGCAGACTCCTTACTTCACCTTTCGTGTTCACTCATATGTATATAACGGTTTTGGCTTCAGTTTTCTTCAACTTGAAGTAGAACCTGATGTAAATCCGTTACTCCTTAATGTCAGCCATTTAAAATTCGCAGAAGCACTAAAACGTGTCCTCACATGCAAAACTACAACTCACAACTGAATGCGCCATAAATGACGCAAGATGTGGTGCAGTAGCTTATACATGTGCATCGACACAGTAGCGGCAGAATGTCATACTTCTACTGATTTGCCTGGTAAAGAAATTTCGGATATTTTGAGTAGTACCTTGTATTGATCATGGACATTACACATTCAAAGTAAAGCATAGTGTACCTTATATTTCGCCGTGCTGGTTCCCCAGATCGTAACAGAAGTTAAATTAACTAACTTAATATGCAGTGTTATATGTTAGAGTAATATTCAGAGATCCCAAAAAATCACGCTTCATATAGAGAAAACTATATTAACAGAAATTTTTGATATGGAGGAATTAGGGGCAATAGTATTCAACTTGTCATCAAATCAGTGTATTTTTGAAAATTTTGAAAGGGTTCAATAAACAACTTTAACTTGCATGTAAACTTCGAAGTTTATAGCTCAAAATATTTGTATCACAATCATGCATGTAAAATAATAACAATGCAACAGTGTCCAACACTAAAACACGCCACAGTGTTCACTTGCTAATGTATGTGGGACAAGAGTACAAATGTGAAAGGGCAAAACTAGATACTAAGAATATTTAACACATGTCGTAAATGAAATTGCCAGTTCCTTCGTAAAATGTGCACTTCTCATACCACTTAACTTTGCATTAACTATATTTAATCCAATCAATCTTCAGTTGGAGGACCACTGTAAGTGCCATCACACGATGGAGATTTATATAAGATGTTATAGTTTTTCTTGTTTACAATATTTCAAGTGCTTTTTTGTTTCCAATTATTTCTATTTTCTTCGTATACACTTAATATTCTACCGCTTGACATGACTCTTGCTAGCCTTTGAACGATTCCTTCCTTAAGGCAAATTCTGCTTAAAAGTGATAATATTATTTCAGACTTTCCGGCAGTAAAAATTTAGTTTTGACGCTTGAAGAACGTGTGGCTAAAAGTGAAAGACTTAAGACTTATAGTAATTAATAGATACCACGAGTCTTTTGCTACTCTGCATTGGATAACCCAACCTAAGTAGTCTATCTGCGACACATTGTACAATCAACTACCAAAGATATCTCCCGCTGACTGCTATAACTTCATTAAGTCAGGTCCATTACTTTCTGCTGATATCACAAACGCCTGGACAGATGCAATCCAATTTACACCTAACATTTCAACTAGCATATGACAGTTTTCAAGCCTGTGAAAAACTGAAACAGCCTTTTGTTGTGAAATTGATGAACGAAAAAAAGATCTTCATTTTAAGATTGATCAGTATTGTTTCGGACGCGTTGGTCAATAAGTTGCATTCATCAACGACATTATAATTTGTCGTGTGCATAACGTAATATTTCATTTACATTCTGTGTGAGAAAAGAAGATACACAAAGGAGTCTGAAAATTGTTGAAACTAACTGAAAATATCAAACCTGGAAGGCAATGAGTTTGTAAACCTTCATCTCAATTCCTGATCTACTCCAATTCTCTTTCTCCTGAGGGGAAGATCTTGTATATATCACAGAGAGTACGGATTTAAATTGAAGTTGAAGCATGTTGTAAATGTCATACCTATGGGTATTCGAACCCCGGTTCCCTCGGTAGGAAGCTGCTATGGTAACCGCTTGCTTTCATAGATCGCTTAATTGGAGTTGCACAAAAACTGTTAGCTAGTCGGAAACCTTTCATGTAGGACTAGGCATGTGTGAAGAAACGACCATTACTTCAGTTACCAATCATTTCCTTCTTTAACGAAGAAAAGGATCTTTCTCGATGAGGAAAATGTTGGTTCCGCAGCCTAGGAAGAACAAACGTTGGCATATGTTATAATTATTTAAATTGTTCCGAGAGGTACAGGAATATTAGTTGTTTTCTTAGATATTGTGAAGTTAAATATGCTCAGCAAGTGTATTTGATACGTAACTAGTATTTTAATTTGTCATCTTTACAGGAAGGAGTTGTAGTGTATGGTATTATAAGAAGTTATCAAGCAAAGACCCTGGTACGAATCGTGGAAGTCATTACAACGATTTTTGTGCAAATAAACACTGTCTTCCATCAATTCTATGTTTGCTCTCTTCTGTGTGGTTTACTACGAATACGACGAATAAACAGTAAATTTCAGAGTGTCTCGTTCATAATGACTTAATGTGGAGGGTATATAAATTCATACCCTCGTTCGTAAAATATGTTCAATATTGAATAAATGGATCGTAGCTTTACAACCTCCTGCAATTGAAGTTAAGAAATGGAGTAAAAAGTATGCCTTTTTATGTGACTTCAAGTAAAATAAATAAATGGTATGGGTAAGCGCTCTAAACTTTCCCGCTCCAAGTGAATTGAATTGAATTGAATTTTATTACGTTGAATGACCATTTACATTGGCTGATTGCCATACAAGGTGTAGAACATGTCAATGATATTATACAAAATATGTATTCATATTATTGTAAAAACGTAACTACTTTTACAATATCTTCTAGGTGATAGAAAAACATGACAAAATGTGGTTTCCTTGGAATTATTATTAAGATACATCACTCACCCATACAGTATTTTCTTTTTCCTTTTTTTTTTTTTTTTTTTTTTTTTTTTTTTTTTTTTTTTTTTACAAAGTAGAAAATGTGTATAATGTGTACAAGAATTACATTTACGACTTAGCAGAATCTAGATCAGTTTGCAAGTATTCCTCCACACTATAAAAGCAGTGGTTTAACAACAGAGTACGTACTGACTTTTTGAAACTTTCATGTTTAGAAAGATATTTAATTTGATTAGGCAAAGAGTTAAAGAGTTGTACACCTTTGTACGCATTTTTTTCGAAAACAAAGTGGTATTATGAAGAGGAATTTGGAGATGTGACTTCGTTCTCGTATTATATCCACGTTTATCTGAATTCTTTTTTGTACAGTTCTTGTTTCTTGTGGACCAAAAGTAATGTTTCGTATATATACAAGGAAGGAAGTGGAAGAATATTTAGGTCTTTGAATAGCGTTCTGCAAGAAATATAATATGAAGTATTAGTGACTATTCTTATCACTTTCTTTTGGAGTATAAAAACTTTCTTGAATTCAGTGGACCAACTCCAAAAGGCTATTCCATATCTGATTTTGCTGTGGAACAGTGCATGGTCAGCTGTTAGTGCTGCTTTTCTACTTAAAATAGGAACAAGTGATCTTCCTAATTACAGAGGATAATTCATGACATAAGTTTGCAATATGTTGAGACTAGGACAAATTATTATCTATCAGAAGACCAAGAAACTTGACTGTTTCTGTTGGCTTTGTTATTTTGTCGTCTATTCGAAGTACTGGATATGGTGTCTATTTAGCGTGGTAAAAATGGAAGTATAAGCAGGATGTTTTGTCTGCGTTTAGAAATAATTTATTATTTGCAAACCAGGAAACCACTTGTGACATATTGTTATCTATTTTCTTTTGGATTTTGGGTGGTTCTGATTTTATAATGACGTTTGTTTTATCTGCACACAAAATAAGTTTAGTCTCTCTAAGGTGGTCTGGCAGATCATTTATGTGGAGATGAAACAGTATAGGTCCCAAAATTTATCCTTGTGGAACACCTACGTTGATGTATTCAGGTTTTGATTTTTGCTTATATAAATATTACGAGTCTTGGTTTAGGTGGGATATTTCTACAATTTGTATTCTGTTCGAGAGACAGGATTCTATCCACGATAGTGGAATATCCCTGATACCGTATCTGTACAACATATTTAATAAAATATGGTGGCCATGCAATCAAATGCTTTCGTTAAGTTACAGAAGACACCGAAAGGATAGCTTTTTCTGTCCATGGCATGTATGACGTACATAACGAAAACGAAGATAACAGTTTGGGTTGATTTCTCTTTTTAAAAACCATTTAAAGATGAGCAAATAATATTATTACATTTTAAATGTTGGTGTAACCTAAAAATAAATCATTTTTAAATATCTTGGAGAACACTGACGTAAGAGAACGTTATATCTCTGCTTCCTTTATTGTGTAATGGTTTTATGATTAATGATTTTAATTTCGTAGGAAATGTACCATTTTTAAAAGATAAATTAATGATACAGGCAAGTGGGGGAAGTTACTACTTTTGCTGCCTTTTTTAACACAAAAGTAGGGATTTCGTCAATACCAGTGGAAATTTTATTGTTTAACTTTGAAATAACAGATTATACTTCCTTTGAGGTAACTGGTATTAGGAACATAGAATTTACGGCCATAGGTATAGGTCTTAATAGTGGGCTATGTTTTGGGAGAGATGTCTGATTGGGGAGCATTTTAACAACTGAACTGAAAAACTCATTGAAATGGCCCGCAATCCTAGTTGGATTATTTAAAATTTCGTTTGAATTATCTATTACTGCAGTAAACGAAGCTCAAATTTTAATGAACAAAGGAACAAATTAGTAACAAGCTGAAATTTGGTAATGATGCTCTAAACAACATACTAAAAGTCCCCGGCTGGAACAATGAACAATACACAGATAAAAATAGCAATATCTTCGTTATGATTGAACATAAACAAATAAACTTAGTGTCGTTTTATATAACATAGGTACCACAATATATTTTTTAAAGAGAAATAATTTTTCACAAAATGCATACTTTTACAAATATTTAGCTCTAAATTCTAAAACTCCGAAAACTACCGTCAAACTGATTTACAATTTTATTGAACTTAGGAAGTAAATATTTTTTGACAAGTTAAAATTTGACATATATGTTGATAAAGATTATATAAATGACATAATAAAATCCTACAACTTCTTCGTTCTCTATATTGGAAAATGTCAAAATGTCCGAAGTAATTGAAAGATAATATTTTGTTTAATGAAATACGAAATCTGGACCGGGTTAAATATTTGAGAAACTGTAAATGAAGTCGATCCGAAGTCAATTGGAATCAATGGTGGTGCATGGGGGGAAATATCATGACGTGTTTAAGGTTGTTCTCCGCCATCTTGGTGACCGCCATCTTGGAACCAACTTGTTTACTTTAAATGACAACGTGGTCACGTGACATATTAAACAACATCCTCGTTCGAAGAGAAACCCAAGGGTAAGATTATTTTTCCAAAACTTGCATTAGTTTTGAAGTTCTGAATACTTTTAGGATATGTTATATGTGAAATGCTGTGAAATGTGCTGTGCGAAGTTTCGAAATGAAAGATAAAGTAAAAAAAGAAAAAGCTTTGCAACATCTCACATTACGTATTCTTTAATAACCTGGAAAAGAGAGAGCTAACCCACATGAGACAATTACAATCACATGGCATATTCAGCATGCCCCTGTTCTGTTCTATGTATATCCTTAACCGTGAGACCCAGTGCTTGCACACTCTGCGAAGCATGGTTGGTGATATTTATTCACAGGCCGTAATTATTTTCCTTTTCGGGTAGCCAATGCCAATAATTTTACACTTTTATACAATAGCTTTAAAGTGTCCCTAAAGATAGAAATCCAAAGGAGGTAGGTCGGGGGACCTTGCTGGCCAATCATCTGGTTCATGCCGACCTATCCAACAACCGATTACATTACCACCATAATGTGGCGGTACCCCCTCTTGTTGCCAATATTGACGAAATCACCCTTCCTCTTCCAACAAAAGTGGCATAACATTGTTTTCAGGCATATTTCCATATGGTGCAGCATCCCAGGCCCCATCAATGAAAACAGGTCTAATAAGTTTTCGCCCCATATTACAAACCACACCATTACCTTACCTGCATCTTGCATCTTTGATGCATCTATCCAATTAAGATTTGTATTAGCCCAGTATCGGACATTTTGGTTGTTAATCTCACCTGTTACATAGAAATTTGCATCATAACTAAAAACAATGTTATGAGTAAACACTGAGTCACGAGCTAACTGGGCCAACGCCTACTCACAAAATTCCATTGGTCTATCTAAATCATCCTCTGGCAGTTTTTGTTTCTCCTTTAATTTTTAAGGGTGCCACTTTTCCCTTTTTAATATTCTTTGAACACTTTTGACGCTAACATTATGTTCGCTTGATAGTAGTGGCACACTCTTCATAGGACTTTTCACCAATACCAGCTGCTGGTGTGTCTTGATCAGTTGCATTTTGTGGTCGTCCTGATCGAGGTAAATCATCAACATTTCCCTTTACCATGAATTTGCGGATTAGTTTTCGTACAGCACTGTCTGTCATCGGCTCGCGAATAGGATGTCGCTCCCTGAAGACGGATGTTATTGCTGAACTGCATCATCCAGCCAAAAGGAAAATTTCGATTCTTTCCTCTCGAGTTAGCACCCTATTCCACCTACAAGAAAAAAGAAAAAGTTACGGTCTATACAATGTTCCACACATAGCAAAATTTAAGCCTAAATGATAACATATTCTAGCTTAAATCAATTTACAACTTCTTATCGTGGCAGATTTTGAAAAAAAAAAAAAAAAAAAAAAAAAAGCTTTACCATAGGATTTCTGGGATTGGGCAAATGTTCGGTACAGGGCTAATACAAATTTTAATTAGATAGATGCATCAAAGATGCAAGATGCAAATAAGGTAATGGTGTGGTGTGGAGTATGGGGCGAAAACTTATTAGACCTGTTTTTATTGATGGAACCTGGGATTCTGCGAAATATGGAGATATGCTTGAAAACACTGTTATGCCACTTTTGTTGGAAAAGGAAGGATGATTTCATCAATATTGGCAACAAGATGGGCACCGCCGCATTATGGTGGTAATGTAATCGATGGTTCAATGAACACTTTTCCGGTTGTTGGTTAGGTCGATATGGACCAGTTGAGTGGCTAGCAAGGTCCCCCGACCTACCTCCTTTGGATTCCTATCTTTAGGGACACTTTAAAGCTATTGCATAAAAGTGTAAAATTATTGACATTGGCTACCTGAGAAGGAGAATCGTTACGGCCTGTGAATAAATACCACTAACCATGCTTCGCAGAGTGCACAAGCACTGGGTCTCACGGATAAGGATATACATAGAACAGAACTGGGGCATGCTGAACATGTAATGTGATTGTAATTGTATTATGTGTGTTAGCTCTGTCTTTTGCAGGTTATTAAAGTATACGTAATGTGAGATGTTACAAAACTTGTTTTTTACTTTATCTTTTAATTCGAAACTTCGCACAGCACATTTCACAGCATTTCACATATAAAATATCCTAGATCTATTCACAACTTCAAAACTGATGGAGGTTTTGGAAAAATAATCTTACCCTTGGGTTTCTCTTCGAACGAGGATGTTGTTTAATATGTCACACGACCATGTTGTCATTTAAAATAAACAAGTTGATTCCAAGATGGCGGTCACCAAGATGGCGGAGAACAGCCTTTAGCCCGGTCCAGATTTTGTATTTCACTTGACATAATATTATCTTTCAATTACTTCGGACATTTTGACATTTTCCAATATGGCGAACGAAGAAGTTGTGGGATTTTAGTATGTAATTTAAATAATCTTTATCAACATCTATGTAAAATATTAACTTGTTAATATTTACTTCCTAAGTTCATTATACTTGTAAATCAGTTTGACTATAGCTTTCGGAAGTTTAGAATTTAGAGCTAAATATTTGTAAAAGTATACGTTTTATGAAAAATTGTTTCTCTTTAGAAGAAAATATTGTTATCTATGTTCTATAAAATGACACTAAGCTTATCTCTTTATGTACGACCATAGCGAAGATATTGCTCGGATTTTAATTTGAGATGACTTGTTCATTTTTAAGGGTTATTGACGAAATCTTTGTTTATCTCATATAAACAAAATTACATGACTCGTATTTTATTTGAAACGAACTGTCAAAAGAGAGCAATCACTTCGAAGGGTAAACTATCCTTTGTGGATATTTTCGTAGGAAGTAATTTATCCTTTAGTGTAGAATTGTTAATGAAATATTATTCACGAAACAGGAATAAAATTGCCTTAGTTGGTTTTGAGGAAATCATTGCAAAGAATTTATCACCCAGAATAAAATATCCCTCTTTATCTTCTTTCTACAACAAATAAGTTACGTCATATCGTCAGCGTATTATTCAGAGATAATTTTTCTGTTGAAGGACACTGAAACACTCATGAATTAAATATCAAATTTTGGACGAGCGGAGTGCAAGAAAGTTTTTATCATATCTATTTCTTTGCAAATCGACAACAATATTGATTTAAAATGGTGGCAATAGTTTTTCGGAGAAACGCGTCATTTTTCTTATTTCCAACACTTTCTTCTTGCTCGTTCAACATTCTTTTAGTATGAGTGCCTGGGACAATGGCCCCAATCTTCCCTAGCTACTGCTCTATCCAATACCAATTTAATCAGGGATCGAACCATGGGCCCCATGCAACAGACGTAAGCACTTTACCAGTGATCCACTGTTCTCCTTCCTCGGTAGTTATAAATACCTCCCACGTACACACTCACTATAAGTGAGCATTGAACTAGTAAGGAAAGTAGGCAACAGAGGGGACTTCTACACACTGCTCTATCTGCTGTGACACTTTAGTAACTCACTATCGTCCTGAGTATTGTAAAACGATCTTCAAATTGAAAGTCACTAACTCGGTTTACTCGTCTGTTTTCGGTGTGATGATCTTAATTTTAAAGGAGATTCATCTAAATGTATGAATTAACATGTATAGAATATAAAGGAAGGTATGTGGCGCCACTTATTGAGGAAAAGTCTGAGCTTATTAAAATAAATTTTTGAGCACAATGAGCGTTTCATCCTCCAGCAGGTATTTGTCATTTTGATTTGATAGAAATATCCTAAGGCGGAAGAGGCTATTCAAATATATATTTTATCATAAACTTTATTCTTTGCATCAATGTTTCAGCTAGTATACAGTAAACCGTCCTACTTTAATTCTGAAAATGTGAGTTTAAATCTTCAAACGAGCTGTTTTCTTAAAAAGAGTTGTTTTTACGATGTATGCTATTTAAAATCACGCTGATCTCATTTAAACCCCGCTCCTCTTAAACTTTGTGTTTACTATTTAACTAACAGTAAATCTGCTCGATGAGCATCAGTTGAAGATGCCCCAAAAGGTTTCTGCCGCCTATAGTTGGACAATTTGTCCATGCCGACCAGATGCCGAGGTCTGATTGCCGGCGCCGGACGCCGGCATCTTTCAGCGCGATTTTCGACCGCGACGAATAGTTGCCTTGGCGAGCGGTCGGCAAAGAGTCGGAAATGAGCATTAAATGCGCCGGCACCGCCGTCGGAAAGTTGTCTTGCCGAGCAGTCGGCAAACAACTGTAAAGGCGCAGTAAATGCGCCGGCGCCGCCGGCGAAAAGAGGCCGGCATAAGGAGTCGGCAGAGGGTCGGAAAGAGGCCTTTCCGATTGTTTTGCCGGCTCTGACGGTCGGCAACAGTCAACAAAGAGTCGGCAAAGGGAATTTTACTTGACGATTTTCGACCGCTTGCCGCCTCGGCAAAAGGTCGGCAACTTTGAACAAGTAGAACGTCGTGCCGCCGCGGACGGGTGCCGGCTGCCTCCGGCGGCCCGCTACCGTCGACGGCGGCAATCCTTCTTTCCGACCGCGACTTCCTGATGGGGTGTAGTACCAGTTAGGTCAGAAATCTCCAGAACTAGTATTTCTCAGTGGTACAGACAAAAAAGAAAAAACTTCCTTTCGCGGTGTACGTTACAGGTTTCACTAATTATAGGAGGCCGGAGAGAGACGGTTATTCCCAAACTAACCACTAAATGTGGTGATGTTGGATCAGATACCTCTAACGTTTAACGAAAAAGAATGACATGTGACCAATTCCTATCTTCGCATTCTTCGAAAGCCGAATTTTGACTCAGCAAGGCAGCATTCAGAATGCGGACAGAGAGTGCTAAGAATCACGGTAGTTACCTACGTATAATGCGAGCTCTCGCTCATCAGAAACAAAATTTCAGGAAAGAGGAGCTACATAAAATCAACTGGGGGATCACGAATTAAGCAAAGTAAGAAATAAATAAGAGCAAATTACACTGAGAAAAAATGTAGGTGGCGTACTTAAAAAGATAGGTTACATGCGTAATTCCTGTAGTTTTTGGACTTGACATACAGCAGACGTATAACTGAAAACGCATGTTTTATAACACTTTCTGTATAAGTGTTCCATCTATACGTACTTTCCGTATGAAACAATGTAGGCGGTCAGAATCTTACATACAAATGGACGTATATAACATATACCTGAGGAATGTAACATAAGTATCTGCATGTGATATACGGAAAACTTAGATGTCAGACATTCTGCAACGGGATGATGTAACATCTAAGGACAGTGCCTATGTACCATACGGATAACGTATGCTCCGTACTGATTTCTATAGTAAGCAAGAGATACTGTATATTTGTACAATATACCAATGTCCGGAGAACGGATTTTTCTCTGAGTACATTGAAGAGTGTATACATATTCTACTACAGATGTTCAGAATGTGAACAGACCTTCAGTATTAAATTTTCTATGAACTAAAAACCAAAGGTGAATGTCTTGGAGATATTAGTACCTCTAGTTGAGTAGCAGAGTGCTTGTTATAAAAATCTTCCAGAGATAGAAACTACAAGTAATTTGAATGCATATTTCCACACTAAGATATTCAGAAGAGTAAATGGAAGACTTCTATGAAGAAGTAAGAAAGTTTAGTGATAAGAAAAGCTACGTAAAGATTACTTGTGAGAGTTCGACGCCAGAACAAAACAAGGAGAGAAACGAGAAACCAATAGGAAATTTCGGATAAGCGATTGGGACAAACGTCGAAACCTTTTTATAAAATTCGTCCAAGCTCAGAATATGGACATTTTGAACTAGTTTTTGAAGTAAAATGCCCACAGAAAACGAAAATGTTAATATCCCAGTGCGAACGCAAGTGAAATTAAATGCAACTTGTCAAAATATAAGATATGTAATTCCAGACTACACTTTTCTCTACAGGTTAAACACAGAAATCGTATGGTCTAAACTATATCTGAAAATCAAACCGGAAAGATGAAGGTTTGTAGGATGCGTAGTGCCAGGTATGTAAGGAAAGGAAGATTTCTCAAGAGTAAATCCACATTTTTAACTAGAACTGAAAAGACGTATAGCAGCACTCCAGGTGGATATTAATATTTCATAGGCTAACAGCGAGCTCTCAAAATTTCTGGTCGACGCTGGTAAGAACATACCAGTAAGAAGTTTTACGGCAAACAGTAATGAACAGAGTATCCCCAAATAAACACACCGTGTGATGAAAAAACGAAGATATATGAAGATACTATTGGCAATGCGACGTCCAACATAGAATATGTCAAATGCCCCTGCAGCGGGGCGGAAGGTATGCCAGGCTTTTGGTGAGGGTGTCTTGACTACTCAGACAGTGCAGTGGTAGTTTAACAAGTTTATGGATGGTGACGAAACACTCGAAGATGCACCACATGCCGGAAAAGCAAATATGTACAAAATGAAGATCTTCAGGCAGCAATTGAGGAGAACAGTGGCCAGATATGTGAGGAACTGGGACTACAATTTAATGTGAGTGGAGAAACCATTCGGTGGAACCTCCATCAACTTGGGAAACAATACAAGTTGGGTCGTTGGGTCCCAGATCACAGAAGACTAGAGGGCAACGCAAACAGACACCTGTGTTGCTTTGCTGTGTCTCGTATGAGGAAGGAGTCATTTCTGGACAGGGTATTGACATTTCATGAGAATTGGGTTCTGTACGGAGCTCCACGGCGCCGTCATTATTAGTTAGCATGAATCGCTTCCAAAACAGCCGAAACCAACACTGCACCAGAAGAAATTCCCCCTATGTATTTGGTGGACTGCTCGCGGCATCTCGCATCGGGAAGTGCTACCAGCTGGTCAGAGCATCAATGCGGCTGAGTACTGTCAGCAATTTAGTCATGCTTAAGAAAAACTCAAAACTCTGGAGAAAGCATTTCTGAATCGCAAAGGGGTCCTCCTGTTTCATGTGGTTAGGATGATCCGGGACACCATTCTATGCCTTGGATGGGAAACACTATTGCATCTGGCACACTCCCAGGACATTGCGCCGTCCGATTATCACCTATTTCATTCCTTGGACGATCATCTTAGAGGACGGCAGTTCAAATCCCTCGTAGAGGTGCAAAATGCACTTATCTTCTTTGCTTCACGGCCCACCAAGCTCTACCGCGGTGGAATCCATGGCCTTCCAAAACATTGGCAGAAGGTCATAGATATTGATGGGGACTATTTTTGATATTCCAGGTATGTCTTAGGTGAAATATCGATGTTTCAAAGTGGTGGGTGAAAAAGCGAACCACTGTCTTGGTTACCTTTATACTTATAATGTTTTCTTTTATTCATTCCTACAAGTTGTGAGATGATTTCAGCATGAAAGGACAATGTATGATTATTTTTCAACTTTCTGGAGGTAATGGTTAAAGACATAGTGCCTAAATTTACTCTTTAGTAGAGAACTTAACATTTTCCATCTTGACACAATTTTATTCGAGATGAGACTAGCCGAAATGGAATTATCCATTTCACCTAAAATTAAAGAAGCAATATTTCGGATAAAAGTGTGAGCGATAAGCCGTAAGGTAAGATGGGATTAAGCGACATGGGAAACACCAGTATATTAACTGTTTTGAGTAACTAAACAGAGGAGAAAAGAGACAAGTCTATGTATCGAGGTAAAATGTTTATCTATTCGTATCGTGTCTACGGTAGTTTGATCAAAATAATATTCGTAATCATACTAATATCTACTAATCTAGCCATCTACATTCATAACGAGATCCAATACGATACTCAAAAGCAGTAGTGAGCTTCCTAGTGGCTAAGCGGTAAACGTACGCGTTTCTCGCGTCGGGGACTCAGCTTCGATTCTCGACGGGTGCTTCTGATTCTACCTTAAGCTATAGGTCCATGTTTCATATAGCCTCGCTGCTGAAAAGAACACTAAATTAAAAATTGACTGAAAGGCAATGGTGTTAATGACGTAGTTATTTAGAAGATTGAATTTATAAAGCTTCCTCTTCGTCGAAAGCTTTAATAAGCAGATGGTACAAAGGTTAACCTAAAGGTCCAAAGTTTCATATTTCAACACATAAATATATAATACACAGAACACTACAACTTAGTGATGGCCTATTCATTTATTCATGAATACTAAATGAGAAGATCTGTTTTAACCTTGGAAGTTCTCCCATAGGCGACCAGTTATTTATCCAACTTGATTCACCTAATATTTTTGGTGCTATCATTTGTAAAGATAACCTTGGATTATTAACAGATTCTTTTACCGCCTTCAGCGGCCAAATCTTCTCGTTCTGGCATCTTCTACTATAGTTACTTTGTTTTTTCAGTAAATAAACACCGAACTCTCCTTGACCTTTTCAGTTAATCTGTCTCTTTCTTGGACACATAATTTATTATACTTCTTTTTTCTTAACACTTTAGAGTACGGTAGTATAACGAATAGAAGAAAGCATTCATCTTTGACAGTTATTTACTAAAAATATCCTGAGAGAATGTCTTAAAAATCAAGTGGTTCAGACCTATTTAATTTTCAACTTCAATTTCAAATTGGAATATGTTTTTTGATCAAATGATCCAATATATTTCAATCAAAAATTTTCTTGTACACCTTATATCTGGAGAGCTACATATAGTGTAGCAAAACCCAAACTATCACTTAACTCATTATTGGGTGCTTGGTCCGTAGAAAATACGAAAATTCGAATTAGGGGCCTTCAAAGATTTTATGGCAACTGAACCAATTATTGGCCAAAAATCGCAATTTTTCGATATATTTTTGGGCCATTTCTAAAATTTGGGCCAAAATCTAAATCCCTTGATCCAGTTTTTGATCATTACTAATATTCTTAATTTACACAAACTGGACATTTTTCAGATTCTGACGTCTTGAATTTGTATTATACAAGTTTATTTTGTTTTGGCTTTCTTCTTTTTAGCAGACGTGTGAAGCATTAACCGAGTGAAAATCTATTTGCTAGGAACCTGGAACACGTGAAATAAGAGCAAGTGTAATTTTCGCTATTGCGCAAAACAAAAGAAGCAGTTCATTCATTTTTTAAAACAAATCTTTATTAAAGTTGTTTTACGAAAATTTAACGAAGTCCATACTTTATTATTTGATGCTCCGTAAGTCCGGAATTAAAAGTCTCCACAATGTAACATCCTACATGATTATTTAACAGGTTAAGATATTGCCGTTATGCCAAATGTGATCCAGATTGGATGAATTCAGTTGATCTCGTTCAATAGAGTACTTGATTCTTCAGGGAAAGTAATTTAAAGACTAAAATAGGGTATGGAACTCACTTCTGATAATTTCATTTTGATTCATGTAAATGAATGACGGAAGTATTGCTGTCGGGTTGTTCATATTCTATGTATTTTCTGTTAACGAAAGTGTGTTAATTTAAAATTCTTATATATAAGAAACTTACTAATATACCTTCACGCTTCACTTCCACGCTTGGGTAGGCCTATACGCTAACAGGCTTATCTTAATTTTCTTCATTTTAAGGGAAAGACACATAAAGAGATTTTAAGTGCATTAAAATGAAGATCTTGAAGTCATAATGAACTTGTACTATAAGTCTTGTAAAAATATTGTCAATTAATATTCACTAATTCATGTGAATATTAATATTACCTTCTTTTCCGAATATTGATTTACTACGTATATTGGGTAATAATGCGGAGTTTGTCACAAAGAAAGATTGATACTTTCACAACCACATCACAAGTGCTTTATTCAAAGTAATAGCCATCGATAGCAACACATTTATCCATCATTGAGGTGTAGGTTTATTTGTTGATGTCGTCCCATTAGAACTTGCGGCAAACCGTTTAGATATATGTTACTCCACTTTTTTGTATTCCTATGTTCAGAAGTGCTAATTGAAACGTATATGTGACATTAATCTAAAGGTGCAACGTCTAATGAATACGTCAACTACATTAATACTTCCCAGGCAAAACCCGTTTCTCTTGCGTGTACGTCGGCCATGTTACAGACTGAGCTAGGGAGCCCCAACTTATCCTTATACTACCGGTAGATCCTATATTTTACTTCATCACAGCACAGCTCTTCATGACTGTGTTCATAAAAGATTTTAACTAAAAATAACTCAATCAAATATCGGGACTTTTCTGAAACATATAGGCCAACACGTCCCGCCATTGATATGCATTCAGACAAATTTTCAAAAGTCAGCGTCGTTGTAATACGCCACATCTTACTGATCAAATCATACAGAGAGCATTGTCTTCTTTCTTAAGTGAATTGATCATGAAACTGTCTTTTATGGTTGACAGCAACAAAATCGTGATTATGTGTGTTTAGATTCTCAAAATAATCTTACTTTTTGTCGCCAGATATCATTCGATGTAGAAGAGTTTCTTTCGCGCCACTGAAGCAAGAGTTCACTGATGAGTTCTTGGTTTTCCCCTTGTCTTAGTTCCCATTGTCTGTAAACGGTTGGAAATTGTTTCTTGTACCACGATTGTTCTTTCTGCAAGCTGCTTTTGAGTTTGACACGCATCCACATCTAATAATTCTTGTAAGTATTGGTCTTCAAACTTTTCGGTTGACCTGGCCGTTTCTTACCTTCAACGCTAAATTACCACTACTTAAACGGATAAACTAGCGATCACACGTATCTACAGATGAAGTATCTGATGTACACAGGAACTGGGCTCTGGAGGTCTAGTTCCCCTGCCCCGAAATTTCAAATTTTCTGCAGATTTATTCTAATTTTATTAATGATTTTACTAATTTTAATATAATTATTGAATTAGGACCTCTTCGGAAATCTTTGGCCTCCTCCGAAATACAATCCTACAAACGTCCTTGTCCAAGAATATTATAACGATCTTTTGTCGTGGTGAGAGTGGAGTTCTACATGCATTCCTCATATCCAACATTTGACCTTAATCCCTCTACTAGTTTCAACATTAAAATGGCATTTCTAGACATTTTCTAAGTTCTATCTTCGCACTTCAAACCTCATTTATCTCATACTCAGTATACGGTCTGCCAATAAACACCCGTTTTTTCTCTGTTTGTTTTGGTGAGGTGATTTTCAGTTTAACGTCCCGTTCAGCAGCGAGGCTATAGGAGACGTGAACCTACTGAATAGCGGAATCCGAACCACAGAGCTCCCGCCGGGAATCGCACCCGGGACTCCCACGCCAAAGGCGCGAACGGTGCTGAATCCAGAGCTAGCAATCATTTTCATCAATGGAATTAACCAAATCGGGATGGTTCCTTATCAGAATCAGTTACTGAGGTCCTATAAATAACTATAAATAAATCAGTGTTCTTAATTTCATATTTTTGATAGATTTCTGATAACTTCGTAAATATTAGTTACTACATGTGGACATTACATGGTTGCTTTTTCCACTCTTTGTCTACTTCTACGTTGCAGAAAGAAATTCATAAAGCAGAATAAAAAGTCATTCGGGTAAAAACTTTATTGTAAGAAATGTTAATTTTCGTATCGGTAGCTACCTGTGTATATACTCATCAGTAGAAGTGCATCTTTACCATCTAACGTGCTTTAGAAGAAATCTTTGTAAATGTTTGATCATTTTGAAACATATTTTGGACATTGAATTAATATAAATCTATGTAACCCTAAAACATATCCAAATTGATCTATTCATTTCGATTTTATTAACAAAAGACCTTTTGAAGACCATAGTCCATATGCTGACCCATTGTGCATGTAGCTTTAACTTATAGTCATTTAAAATCACTATAATATTTGCCAACTTGAAATCATGTACAGAATCGCATCAGAGAATGGAAGTTAGGAATTCAGCAAATTTTTTGTTCACTACACTTTTCAAGATATTGAGCCTTAGGACTTGTTGGACTAAGATAATCATTTTTGATACTTCTGAATTTATCAGTCTTTTTGAAAACCGATAAGATGAAAGTTTGTTTGGACATAACATAAATATGTTGTTAATTTTCAGTGAATCCCAATTAACTTTCCATTTTTCAATTCTTACAACTATAAGTGAACAGGAGCTACGGAAAACACAGAAGACTGGCCCGGACGGAAAGGCTGGGATTCGCGCCTGGGTCCCGTGAATCAATAATAATGGTTATAATAATAATAATAGTTATTATTATTATTATTTTCACATACTAGCACTAAAGTAGAACAAATTACCCCTCTTGGCCCCCTTGAGAACGGCCACGGCCACATGGGCTCTTATAATTTGTTTTATCGAATACCTGGCTACGCTCCTCTAAAATAACGTGCACCAATAACAATAGGACTTCATTTTGACAGGCGAAGTTTAAAAGCCAATTTTAAGAAGAATGAATCCCAAAGGGCAGAACTGTCATAACTCATATAGATACATTGAATACAACTGTACGAAGATATTCAATACCTGATTACTAGGTCCTGAAGAGTAGCCGGGACCCTTCCCAAATTTCCTTAGATAAAAGTCCATTGAGATGATAATTGATTAACGGTACTTTTTGCCTGTTTTGATCAGTGACGGCGCTTCAGATTTTGTTCCCCCAGTAAAAGATGTCTAGCCCTCTTGACAGGAAAGTAATTTAAGGAAATTGAAGGGGAAGCAATGAGAGGGAGTCTAGAGGTGTCACACATTCGCGGGGTTCCAAGGAACAGAGGCTGTGGTCGGGGGTCTAATCCACCAAAAACTGTCAGATTTACTAGACTAAAGCACATTAAGTGAGTTAACTTAAAAAAAATAACCCATTACTCTGAAACACCAGATTCCAATCAATATGAGTATCTGTCCAGTGCCGTACCGATAATCAGAGCCCGAGTCCAGAGCATATGGCAGCGTCTCCGTTACATATGAGTGAGGTCGCTAGAAAAGCCGCGAAGTACCACCATGATCGACGTGAGAAAATTTTCAAAAATAAACCCTGTTTCTCCTTGAGTTTGAGCACTTTTAATACCTTTTCTTTCTTTTCTCTTCTTTTCTTTCCAAATTTTGTGCTCCCTGACTTGTGCGTTCGGGGCCGTGGCCCCGCTCGCTCCCCTTACCGCACGGCACTGTGCCTGTCAAGTGTTCGAAGCACTCTTGAGGCCAATTTGTCTTTCATGGCCTTACGTGTTTGTATGTCTTTTAGTGTCAATTTAAAGTTGAATTCTCTGGAATATTCTTTCTGCGTAATACTTTACCATTTTATCATGACTGAAATCATAGTTTCATCATTATTACATTGATATCGAAAAAGAGTGTAATTACGGAATTCACTCCACATTCAGGTTTTTCAGTCTCCCAGAACAGTAATGTCTTAGAGTAGTGGCTTAAGCATTAGTTCGATAATGTTGGGGTCGCGAGTTCGATTTCCGCTGAGGCAATTCAGGAATTTTTTATAATTTCCAATATTGATACTTCTCACGTATACTAGCATGAAAAATATTCAATTCCTCTGGGTCTCAGTTTCACCTTCCTTTGCAGGTGAAATGCCAACAGCACAAAATTACGTCATCCGTATCAACCTTGATTTGTACTGTCTGGGAACGTATATTGATGGACAAGACAATATGAACGTATATTGATGGCCGTTGGACAAGAATTGATGTATACATAACGGCCTTACATAATACGTCCTTACTGTTGTAGTATGGGCCAAAAATGAGTTTGTACGAATTGTTTTTAGGTATGCACAAATTGCAAATACTGATCGAACTTACAACTCTAGTTACGAGACTGATCCTATTTAAGATGTCACCTCACCTTTCTACCTAGAAGAAAGGCGAAACAAAATGCATTACTGTTATCAACTAACAAATGTTTATATTCCATTTATTGTTATTATAAAATGATAATTCTATCTGTAAATCCATAAACGTAATAATATTATTGCGTTCATGTGTAAACCTAAGAAACATCTGATATACTCCATATCTTTTTTGTTCCAATGAATAGTTTCGAATATATGACTTTTTCTTTCCTTTTGTGGTAATAATAATAATAATAATAATAATAATAATAATAATAATAATAATAATAATAATAGTAATCTTTATTTTAGTGCCGCGAACAGCTTTTGGCAAAAATACAGCACTTGGTATCAGAGTATGCGATGGAATAATAATACTACTAAAAATAAATAATAAGAAAGAAAACAATAAAAAGAAGGGTACTAATATAAAACACAATGTAGATAAAAGTCAGCTAAGCAGAAATAATTCCTTGTCAACGCAGTAAAACTTATCAAGTTTTCCATCCATCTAAAACAACAAGAAGCTAAGAACAGCAGTCATAAAATTACATTTGGCTTAATGTTTCTAAACGTCATTGATTAAAAACTATCAGTCAGATCACATAAAACTTTCACATTGTTTGATACAATAAGTTTAAAATGAGCTTAAAGAATATGTCAATCTTTTTAAAATTTCACATTTCCAATTCAGAGGAACTAAAATCATGGTATTTCTTATGCTATGATTTGGCACTTTAAAACCTATGTTTTGTAAACAATATTCACTGATATAAATGTTACCTAGTATTTTTTGCATGCATACTCTGTCGAAATTTTCTCGTCTATTCATAAGGCTTTCTAAACCCCAATAATCAGTCCAATATTCATAACTATGTGAGTAATAGCTCAATTTCATTTTAAAACATAACAGTCGAATAAAACATTTTTGCACAGATTCAATCTTGTTTGTCAAAGTTTTAGAAATGCTGTTCCAAATTACCGAACCAAATTCTAATTTTGGTCTTACAAGTAATTTATATAAAAATACATACGTTTTATCTCTTTGAAATACAGGCCACTGTTTAAAAATAAAACCTATTATCCTTCTGGCACCTTGTACAATACAATTTATATCATTCGAAAACTTTAACTGACTGTCAAATGTAATACCTAGGTCTTTAATAATGCTTACTTTCTCAATTTGTACACCGTTGACCTCATATTTACTGACATAATATTGAGTTTTATTGGTGTATGTCATAAATTTTGTTTTCGTTATTGATTTTGTTTTTGTTATTGATTTTTAGAAAATTATTTCTACACCACGTGTTTACTGCATTTAAGTCTTGTTGCAGTAAATAATTATCGAACTCATTGTTGACTAATCTGAACAACTTCATATCGTCAGCATATAGGAGAATTTTAGAGTATTTTATTTTTTCTGTCAGGTCATTTAAAAATAAAGAAAATAAGAGAGGGCCCAAGGGCGACCCTTGTGGTATTCCGTTTTTTACATAGCCTACACTAGAATGTACAGGTGAGATTTTAACTTCGTAAGTTCTGTTTGACAGATAGCTTTCAAACCAGCGAATGTACAAAGGTGACAAACCAATATTTGATAACTTGCTAATGAGATACTTATGACTGACAGAGTCAAAAGCTTTTGATATATCTATATATATTACATCGACTTGCAATTTATTTTTCAGTGCGTTATAGGTAAAGTCTGTAAAATGAATTAGATTTGTTACAATTGACTTGCCCTTATAAAAACCATGTTGAGACTCATTTAAGATATTTCTTACATTAAAATATATGTGTTTATGGACAATTAGTTCAAATATTTTCGAGAATGCATTGACAAGAGTTATTGGCCTGTAGTTGCTTGCAATCTGTCCGTCACCTGATTTATACACCGGAACAACATATACTTGCAACATATACTTGCACCTGTACGCAATGAAACGTTAAATATATTTGCCAAACTAGTTGAAAGTTCAGTTGCACAAGCTTTTTATTACATAATAAGGAATATTATCTGGACCTGGAGTAGTGTTCGGTTTAATTAGTTTAATTGCTTCCATTACATCTAAATCAGTAACGGTAGGAATTCCGATTAGAGCACTATTACTAACGATATTCTCAGGCAATACCTCTTGACCTACTTCTAAGTTAAAAGCTTCATAAAATACGTTCTTAAATGCTTCAGCAATTTCGATAGTGTCTTGAATTAGCATACCATTACAATTTATTTGCTTCGGTACTTGTTTACAGTCAGACTTTTTAAAAACGTTCCAAAAATATGAGCTGTTCTTATAAATACTATTTTCTAAACCTGAATAATAAGATTTTCTTGCTTCAATGTATTTCTTTTTTACAAGTTTCCTTAGGTATGAATATCTCTGATACCATACGTCATCATTTGTTCTTTTGGCTTTAACAAAATATTTAGTTTTTTTGTTTATTAGTGCTTTCAATTATCGCGTCATCCATGGATCCTTATATTTTTGTTTACAACCAATTGACTTCTTAGATACATGCTCGTTAAATACAGAATAAATTAAATTATATAAATGGTCAGTGGTTTCATTGACACTGTTACTGCGATTATTTATTAAGTTAATTTTTCTAATGCCCTTGTAAATACCTAGGAAATTTGCTTGTTTGAAATTATATGTATCGTACTGAGGAACGGGACAATATTTGCCACTATCTATAATTTTCCACTCAAACATGAATGGGGGATGGAAGCGATCGACTTTAGTCAGTGGTGGGATGTCAAAATGCATAGAACTGTTATCCAAATTTGTTAGCAACAAATCTAATACTCTTCCCGGATTACTATGGTCATATGACTTGTTTTTCTGGTTAAAATTTAAAATATTGCTTAATTCAAATATTTTTTCTGCTTTTTTCTTCGAATAATAATTATCAGTTGTTATGTTACCTGAAATCCAATCTATGCCTCCTGCGTTAAAATCTCCTAATATAATTACATTAAAATCTTTCGTCAATACAAAAGAACATAGCCAATCACAGTAGTTACTAAAATCTTGATGTAACATGTCAGGAGGGAAATAAACTAAACATAAAATCAATGGGGTACTGTCAGGAATTAAAAGTTTTGCTATAATATTGCTATAATAATAATAATAATAATAATAATAATAATAATAATAATAATAATAATAATAATAACAATAAAGGAATAACAGAATTACAATACCAATTACATAAACATCAGCATCCATTAATAATTGTCAAGACGGGATTTGATCCCAAGTATCTGGGATGGGAATCTTCTGCTTTAACATTTTTTTAAACAAATCGCCTCAACCGGGGTGTTGTTTGCAACTGGCACCTCATGTCATTTCGACGTATTCCAAACACTACAGGGACACGAACACAGAAATAGTGAGGACAGTTAAAATTCCGACCTTGCTCTTCAGAGGAATAAGAATCCCCAATGGATTGCACCTCATGATCAGAAACCGAACGCCCGAGATCACTCGACTAGTGCCGCCACTCAATTTGTCACAAATTCCTTATAAGAATACAAGAAAATAAACTAGTAGTTATTTAACATAAACATAGAACTGTCTATTTCTACACTTGTTGATACAATTCAAAGAATGTGAAAATAATTTCTGTCGTCTTTTCTTCTTTGGAAGTTAGAAATTATGCCAAAGAAGAATTGTAGTGTTAATCGGGACTGTCCCTGAAACCCATGACGTAGCCTCAACTTGAAGAACGTTTTGTGATATTTCCCTCATTGAAGAACGTCTATATAAATTGTTTTTGAATTAAACAAGAAAATCTCGAGTAAGTCATTGTGACACTCACATAAGCATTAGTGTCTTGTGTATATTCTTCCATGAAACGATTTTAACTAGGTATTAGTTTGGGTGGAAGGTAAAGTGGCGCAATAGGTGAGTGATTAGAGCATTGAACTTGTATTCGGTTACCCTGGTTCAAACTCCCGCCAAGCTGAAACTTTTTCAAATGTTTCAATTTCAATTTCAATGCATTCTCAGTTTGACAAGCAAGATCTTCTCTTCCCTAGAAAGAAAAAGATGTTGGAAGAAAACTTATTCCCAGCAGTTGTTCTAGATTTGATATTTTCGTCTACTTTCAACCATTTTCTGATTCATGCGTGATCAGCCTTTTTATTTCTTTGAATATACAGTATATAATGAAATAATACAATACATACACAGCAATATTGAGATTAAAATATGGTGTTCATTGGACAGCACACTCTGAACCAGAGAGATTGATCTTAAAATAGAGAAATGTTTCGTGCGTCATCTACGCAGAATTTTACTTGCATAAAGACCTGACTCAGTGCTACCAACTGCTGTCAGTGCCGAGAAAAGTTACGTGTAAGTTGGGTTGCATCTCTCCAGGCGTTTTACAAATTGCAAATTATCTAGACCCAAAGTAATGAAATTAGAGCACTAAAGGGGGAGATACTTTTGCGGTTGGGTGTACATCAAGCCAACCTGATTGTTGAATTTCTTAAAGATGAATATATCCATCTTATAGAGAGAGCACAGAGATCTCGAAACATGACGAAGCCTAGAATTCATTATGAAATACAAGATCAAATCAATACAGACTTCTGGAAAACTAGATGCAAGGAAATTACTTTTCACTATAAGAAGAGAACTAGTTCATGATCGTTCTCATTTTTCAGAAATCTTATTACTAACACGTAAGTGCCAATCGAATAGTTAAAATTTCTCGTAAAAATCTCGCGAGTTCTTCAGTACAAACATAAGATTTAAAAAAACATATATTGATATATTATAAAAATGAATAACAGGTGTTTAATTTCTTTAATATTAAGAAACCTTTCTTTTAAAAACTAAATAAACAAATACAAATTGAACCGGGCACCTGGACATTTGCCAATCTAGTCACCCTGCAGTTACACCCCTGCTCTCACTATTGTTGAAACATGCTATCAAGTGTTTATCTCCATAAAACGTCAGCAAGAGTCGATGTATTTACTTCAACTGTTGAGGCTTTCTACAACTGAAGAAATACAATCTCAAATAGTTCCTATTGCCTATAACCCACTAAGATGTTACCTGCAGTGAGAAAAAAATACTTTCGCAGTGAATTCATACTAACTTGTGTAGAAAAAGATCCTAGTTTGGTCATTTCATTAAGATGTCAAAAGTAAGTAGCCTTAATATTAGTAAACGATTTCTTTGAAAGAGTAAAGGTAATACATGCCCCATATTTCAAGCAACAAATTTCAGCGTATGGTAGGAAGAATTTTTGCAATTTTTTTTATTAAAATAACACGTAGGTATCAGATCTTAAAAGTTTTACCAACTATAATTGCAAGTCCCAAGGTAACTAAATTTCTTTGCTAAAAAGAGTGCGTCCTCGAAATTTGAATCATTCTGGAAGTTTCCCTCAACAGATAAGTTGTGGGCCATCTTTCGTACCTCGAAGAAAGATTGCATTTTTCCTCTAGCCAGTATCTTTAATCATACAAGATGTCTCTTACAATTATAATACTATTCTCTAGGTATTTATACAACAAGTAGCAATGCCTGTGATACATGAGAAAGTTTGATATATGGCGTGATCTTGTTTTCTTAATTAGCATTGAAACCCTAGGCATTTATTCCGTGGTTGGTCGTCCGCCTGATTTTCGACAAAAAGTGTAATAAAAACAACCAAAATTTAAAAATAATCAATATTTGGGACCGCTTTAAAAGGGTATAATGGAGTAGAGAAAGGTAGAGGGGAGTAAGGTATGGTAGGGTCGGGTTAGCTTAGGGTTAGAGAAGTTTTATCCATTTCACTAAAATTAATAGAGTGTAATTACTCATCTCTGCGTGAACATACCAAATGGAGCGTCACTGTACACCTTCAGCTATATTAAGTGTGTAAGTGCTGGTTACTTTACCACAATCCAACTATGCGGTAACTTGCGCGAAGTAGTTCCTTCCGCTTGAAAAATAGTCCCATATTTATAACCACTTATTAAAAAAATAAACACAACTTCCTCTCTCCTTACATTATCAAGTACACAAACGAGCAAATTATCCATTTCTTCCCAGGAACTTTTTCAAAATTTTGAAAAACAACGGACGATCAACTTTAGAACTAGTGCTCTCAAACGGGTCGGGTCGGGTCAGGTCAACTCGGGTCGGGTCAGTCGGGTCAGCTCGGGTCGGGTTGTCGGGTCAGGTCAACTCGGGTCGGGTTGTTGGGTCGGGTCAGTCGGGTCAGCTCGGGTCGGGTTGTCGGGTCGGGTCAATCGGGTCAGCTCGGGTCGGGTTATTCGGGTCGGGTTGTCGGGTCGGCTCAATCGGGTCAGCTCGGATCGGGTTATCGGGTCTTGTCAGTCGGGTCTGCTCGGGTCGGGTTGTCGGGTCGGGTCAATCGGGTCAGTTCACTTTGGTCAACTGAGTTTAGGTTGAGTTTAAACTCGGCTGGAGTCGAAAGCTGCTGTTTTTCACTAGCTGCCTAATTAAAAATAACAATTTTCAATTGATTTTATAGAAACCATAAATCTATTTTGAACACTTGCAGCTAGTGTTTTTGTGATAAATGCTTATTTTTCTACTTGTGTGTACTTTAATTTTTAAATGTGGAAGATTGATTTTACCAATCGACTGTAATATTAATATCTACGCCAATATGGAGTCTGGATTTAGAACAAAACTAGAAGTTGTTTAAGCAACGCCAAAAAGAGATACTGGATATGGACGACCAAGCCCAAGCATGGCCGCGGTGGCTCAGTGGTAGAGAATTCATCTCTGGTGCATGGTGTCCAGTAGCGTAGCTAGAGTTTTTTCAGGGGGGGCCAATGAAGGGCCCAAGAGGATTTTGAGGGGGACATCTCCAATATATATATATATATATATATATATATATATATATATATATATATATATATATATATATATATATATATAATATATATATATATATATGTGTGTGTGTATTCAAGGTGAATGTTTCCATCTTTATTGTTCATGATTTTACTCTTTGGAAAACAGTGAAAATATAAGAATTTAGTACCTCAAACAACTAGGATTCATTAATGCAATTGATTTCTAATATAAGTAAATAGTTATTTAATCATGGCGTTTAAAATATGTGTAGCTGGTTGACTTAAGTGGAAGCAAATACACTTTTACAGGTAAAGAAAATAACTTGTAGGTTCATGTCTCTTTCTATTCGTGTGGGCAACAGCAAACATATCCACAACTTGTTAAAGATCTAACGATTTAGCAATTTTCTTCTCAATATAAAGTAACACTAAGTTTTTCAACCTATCATGAGTCATTGAATTGCGTATACAAGTCTTTAATCTTTTCAAAGAAGAGAATGACCTTTCACATGTAGCTCTAGAAACTGATATAATCACAGAGATGATACCTAGTTTGTAGGTTTCTAGGAATGCGTTTTTGTAGACACAAAGAAGATCAACGAAATTCGTTAAGGAATCAGCTTTGGTTTTCTTCTCGTCTTCATACAACTTAATTGTTAGAGCAACCCACATTATGCTTTATTTCTTGTTTAATTATGCTTTTTTTTAAAATTATGCTTTATTGTTAATTTCAATGATTATTTTACATTAATCGTGTATAATGTATATTTATTATACATTAAATATTCTAAATATCTTGATCTATTTATTGATATTTTTTGCAACTATTTTCTCTCATATTTAATGAACTTTCTACTTAATTCATTGTAAAGAGATGTGCTTTGCTCGAATAAATTTTTTGTATCATTTGTGTGCGCCTTACAGATACATATATACAGAAAGGGAAAGTAAAAGATGCCACCAAAAAGTACAGAAAGTACTTAAGTTCAAAAAGTAAACATAACAATACAGTGATGACGCCAGAGGGGGGCAAGGGGGCGAGCGCCCCCCTAGTAGCTACTTCTGCCCCCCTGACTGCCACCTAGACTGCCCCCCCCCAGACTCGTACAATCTTTAAACATTCCTCATGTAGTATTTTATATCAGTATCATAACCAATCTTATTGACAAATTGTAGTCTACTTTCCATGAATTTACTATGTGGCAGATTAATCCTCAAGCTTTCTTCTTTGAGCGTCTGGGTATACACGCACATTTCTTTTTTTCTAATTTAGCCCCTTTTGAGGTAAATTTTAGTTATACTTCTTTCTTATGATTTTTAATAATTGTGTCTAGCGAACAATAGTAGATTTTGTCGACTTGTTTTCTTCTCATTGGATCAACTTCGATTGGAAACAAAAGAAAGGTAAAACCAGTTACGTAACTTGTTTGTATTTATCCAGGTTTGAAGTTTTCAGTTTCATATTTTGTTTTATTTAACCCTGGAGCACCCCAGACTTTATACTCATCGCCATTGCGGCTCTGTTCTCAGGCACATTGGTTGGTGCTTCCGTGTATTCTCATTTTGGAGCATGACATTCAGGGTGGTGGGTGTGAAGCAAATTGTCTCGTTTTAGAAGAGAATATATTCAAGGGGTGGGGTTCTCCAGCACCCTACCTGTGCATTTACGTATGTGAACTTCAATTTTTGACGAAATTCGTTTTAGATACTTTGCGTGCTAATTGCATGATGACGAAAGTGTGTGCAGGTTCAAGCAAGTTTACAGACTTTGTACTGAACAAATTAGAAGATGATTATGATTCTGAAGGTAATTTCAGTGAGTCCGATGACAATATTGAAGTATAATCGGAAGTCGATGATGAAATTAGTGGAAGTGACACGAGTGACACTGAGGGTAACATCGAAAATGATCCAGCTATAAGGGGAGCCACTATATTACGAAGAAACGGTCATAAATTGAATTCTCAACCCTCCATTCGGAGCTTCTAAAAAGAAAACTGGGGTTGCAGTTAGCTAGATCCTACATGCTGGAGCGCCTCAAGAAGAATCTTCCGACTAATTTGTCTATTGGTATCAAAAATATTCTTGGAATTCAAAAAGAACTGTCACCTGTAATTGATTCAACATCTAGTCTTCCTGAGCAAGCACGACATCGAATGTGCCCTAGGAATAAGGACAGAAAAACTAAATCTTTTTGTTTCAGATGCAAAGTGGCTGTTTGTGCTGAGCACAGAAAGGAAGTCTGCATTTCGTGCAGTGAGGAATAGCTGCGTCTGTTGAAAAATACATACAAACTCCTATTGTGTATTCTTGTAACTGAGAAAGTAAAATAAATATATTTAAGTTCGTGTATTATAATTTTAGTAGCGTTTAATTATATGGGGTGCGCTGGCACCCCACCTGTGTATTTACGTATGCTTTCTTTGCCTGTGTATTCCAGGGTTAAAACTTCTTTTTTCTGAAACATTATTCTCGGCTTCAAATATTCAGAGGATGTGTTTATAACAGCTTAGTTTGCAACTACCAGGGCTTAAATTTTTGAAGGAGATAAATAGAGTTGTGTTTTCCTTTCCTGCAAACGATAATAATAAAATTATGGAATGAAATTGATTCCCAATAAAATGTATTGTCAGAGTGCTGATCTTTAGTTAGTAATTGGTTTATACTAGTGCTCCTTTACTTATTTTGTTTCAAAGTACTGACGTGACGTCTACCATATTGACTAGGAACTGCTGAAAAATTCGTAGCCCAACCCAAAAGGAGTGCACGTGGATTGGTGAAGTTTTACTTCTTTTCCCCCGAGAGTCAATATACTACCTTGTACAGTGCTCCAGCTTTTGCAGAAAAGTTTAAAAAATCTAGATTTCCTCGCACCACTGTTCGTAGCACTACCCCTATCAGATCTAAAATGGCGTCGTTCAAGTGTTATTTAAGTTTGGGCAATAAGTACACGTAATAGTTAGACGGAGCTAAATCTGCGGAATAAGAATGATGATCTAGACATTGAAATCCCAGATTATGCAATGTCAGTTATGTTCGCAGGGGCTTGATGGACAGGTGTATTCTCCTGAAGGAACAGAATTCCATTCTTTTCATTTTCCGCAGCGTTGAACTTTGAATTTTTCTTTCAGTTTTGTAAGTAATGTGGAGATTCTGGATTAAATATCTGATCATTGAGGAGGTAGTCTACCACTCCATACTTATACCAGAAGAATGTTCCAAACAGTTTCTCAACCTTCTTCTGTGTCTTGAACTTCTTGGGGCGATGGAGAAATGAGTGCTACTACTCCATTGACTGTTGTTCCGATTCAGGATCATAGTGGTACAACCATATTTCATCTATGGTTACTATTCGTCAGCGAAATTGATCAGCATTACGGTCAAATTGGAAGAAGACTTCTCTTAATGCCGTTACCCTTTTATTCTCCTGACATATATTTTGGGAACCCATTATGCTGAGAACTTCCGCATACCCAAGCCATTCTAAATTATGCTACCGACGAGTTCCAAAGAAATGCCCAGAATCTCTGACACAAGTTTTGCTGAGAAGGTAAAAACTGAGAAAGCGGGGTGCAGACCTCAGACTATAATAAATATAAATAGTTTAAATTATTTTTGTCACACAAAAACTGGGGTGGCCTAGGCCCTCCGGCCCCGGGCTATATCCACCACTGGCTGAAATGCTGCAATTTTCAAGAATAATGTCACAAATTGCATCCGTGATTCCAGGAGGAGTCTTTGCTTTTATTCATCCTGGATGTAAAGCATAATTGGTTAGAAATTGTTACGTTTATACTAAGCCACTTACTTTTTCACCACTATATACAACGGAGGAGAGTCCCGTGGTGTTTCATTGATTTCCTAATTAATTTACTTCGGTGACTTTTCTTGGTGGAACAAAAATGTTATAACAGTAAGGATCTGGATGTTCGTGAAACTATCTGCTTGGGCACACATAATCACTTCAGAGGCCTGAGAAACAATAATAATTTCATTATTAATATGAAAATTTGTATTTGTACATACAGAGATATGTTTTTCAAAACTACGGTTTCATTTTTCTACCTAGTACCTACATCCTTCTGGATTAGACTACGACATTTTCAGCAACTCCTCGTAAATTCTCTCTCTGGCTATATATATATATATATATATATATATATATATATATATATATATATATATATATATAGAGAGAGAGAGAGAGAGAGAGAGATACGTAGCATATAGACGAATGTGTTACTTCTAGCATACGCGAAAGTAATTCAATTTATGTTTAGGCTTCAAAAGTTTCATTGAAAAATATTTCATGTGCAGACATTACTTATTTGATAGTTACAAATTTTCTGTGAAATAAGTTTAATTTATAATCATATAGATCTAACATAAAAAAAAACAACGAAATACACAATGTAATGTAAAATATGTCAAACGTAATAAATATGTCATTTTTGGTATGGCAAATAGCCGCCCCCCGAAAATGTATATGCCCCTCCTTTGCCCCCTAAGAACTTAAAGCTGGCGTCGTCACTGTAACAATATAGTATGGAGTTCTTGCATATTATTCATTGTTGGCTGAAAAATTTCTTCTTTTACTTTTTTCTTTTCTCCACATCAAAGGATTACACCGAAAAGTTTACAGAAATGAAAATAAGCTTTTCATTGTTGCATTGTTATGTTCTCAATGATTTTGCATTGTAAATATTGGCTTTAATAATATTAACACAGTATGTTAAACTTTCAGTTAAAGAGAATTTTCCAAGAATTGTGCTATATATTTTAAATTATGCTTTGTGCTTTATTTTCTAAAATTATGCTTTTGAAACTAGTTTCCCAATGTGAGTGCATTTTGGCGTTCACCCAGTGTCGTGACCATAGTGCTCTCAAACGGGTCGGGTTGACCCGACCCGACTCGGATCGGGTCAGTTCGGGTCGGGTTACGGGTCGGGTCGGGTTGTCGGTCGGGTTGTCGGGTCGGATTATTCGGGTCGGGCTGTCGGGTCGGGTGAATCGGGTCAGCTCGGGTCGAGATGTCGGGTCCGGTTATTCGGGTCGGGTTGTCGGGTCGGGTCAATCGGGTCGGGTCAATCGGGTCGGGTTGTCGGGTCGGGTCAATCGGGGCAGCTCGGGTCGGGTTGTCGGGTCGGGTCAACCGGGTCAGCTCGGGTCGGGTTATCGGGTCAGGTCAATCAGATCGGATCACGGTTCGGGTCAGTCGGGTCGGGTCGGGTCAGTCAATTCGGGTCACGGCTCTTCAACCTGACCCGACCCGAACGGTTGAGAGCACTATTTAGAACTTAACCGAAACCCTAAGTAGAAGTAAATTTCTATACCATACCAGCTTCTAATGTAAAGATAATATATATATTCTTGGGACACTAAATTGCATGCAGAAGGCTACTTCTCTCTATTATGTACTATATGTGAGGAGCTCCAAATCAAAGTCCATCCCATGTTGATGCGGATTTTCTAGAAATCTCCAGCGCTGAAGCGATCTGTGCTAAATGTTCGATTCAAAACTTACTATGTCACTGCGTAAAATGGCTGTGAAATACAGCATTTGATGCAGAAAACGCTAAGTCCACCGTGTTGTCTTACAGTGCTATTCAACCTTTTTTTCCTCGCGTATCCCTAGACACAGTTTGGCATCCAATTGTGTACCCCTGTGGCCCCGCGTAGCGTAATCGCTAACGTTCTCGTCTTCGGTACGAGCAGTCCCGGGCTCGATTTTAAAATTTTAAAACACTTTTTTAGGCCAGCCACCCTGAATGAGGTTTTCCTGGGTTTCCCTCATTCACACCAGGCAAATGCCGGGGTGGTACCCAACTTATAGGTCCCAGGCCGCTTCTTTCCCTCCCCAATCCTTTCTTCATTCCCTTTCCCCGGAAAGTGTGCTCGCCGAGGGACGTCATCCCTCAAACGTGACGGGGTAAATGGCCGTAAGATGCCGAGAGCCCAGAAATCTAAATCCAATTCTTTACCCCTAAAGCTGTTTAAAATTAAATGGAAATTAACTTATTAATCTTAATACATACTCGTATGTTCTGTTGATTGAAAAGGGGGTCAAATAAAGACCCAACAAAAAGACAATCAGTGTGCCAATCGAAAGACTATTTACAGGGGAATAAAGTACACATCCAAAAAAAAAAAAAAAAAAAAAAAATAACATGAAAAATTTCAAAGCCTATGGGAGACAACTGAGGAGGATTTTCTCCTCATCCTCCCTGATAATTCCTACACTAAGGACAATGTTAAATATTCAAAAACTAAAAGTAACTTTAGAACTAACCTGTTAATGAGATGACTGAGCTCTTTTTCGGGACGCCAACTCCACGATTCTTGGTCGAGTCTTCGACAATGCCAGAATCAGAGCTGATTCTGTGCTTCGTTTCTATTGATGTTCAAGCATAGAAATCCTGTTCCCACAAATATGTTGATGGAAATGGAAGAAGTTGTAAAATAGCACTGTCACTAATTTCATTGTACTCTTTCCGAGCATAAATACAGAAGTCACTATAATTGAGAAGTTATTGAATTTCATTTGCAGTGAACTGTCAACAGACATTTCCAGTAGACCACCAGAAGCAGCATTACATACCCTCAGAAACATCTTCTTGTACCCCCAGGATTACGCGTACCCCTAGTTGAATAGCACAGGTCTAGAACAGAACACGTATTATCAGTATGAATGCGTCTACTGTGGTTAGGAACAATGTTGACATCACTGTACGGCGATAGTTAGACGCTTCTATCAAGTCCATTCGATTTGTTCCGACGGATGTGGTGGTTAAAATAAAACCACACATGTTGTCCTTGTCTTAATCATGTGGTTGCTGTTTAGATCTCCTTCATCTCTCAAGAATAATATTATGCATTTTCCAGTGCGAAGACATTCCTATCTCTCCGCCTACCGATTGTTTGGAGTGTTAAGAAAACTCTTCGAAAACACTTCGAAATTTTGACCCTGATAGTCACAGTGCAATGTACCGCGAAATTGGGACTGTGAAACTTCTAGGCGTGTAGGGTCTACTGGTATTTGAAGGATGTCAAGGCGTTAGCCAATTCCCTACAGAAAAAGTTTCAGTAACGTGAAACGTGTGTTCCTGAAGAAAGCTTTCCAAATGGAACCAACGTACAATTTTGACGACCCTTGTAAAAAGCATGGGTCATCACTGAAACGAGGGATGAAGGATGTCAGTGTATAGTCACGAAAGAAAATATTCTTCAGTTGACAAAATTCTTTTATTAATAACTCAACAATAAATTAAAATATTATACTACCGATTTTGGCAAGTTATCAAATTATAACTATCCTATGAATAGCAACAAAATGATTCAAATTAATTCATTTGTTTCCGAGTTATTGGCAAAAGAAAATTTGTCAACTGCCAAATACTTTCTTTTTCGTGTGTACCAGATGTCCCAGCACTATCCCTGGAAAGAAAGCCGATGCAAAGAATGCTGACATTGAAAATTTTCTGAAAAAACGTTCGGAGATCACTGAAGACGTGAATCTGTGCTTCAGTTCTATGTTGACGCACTGGATGCACAGCCTGAACGTTGTACTGAAAACGAAAGTGTGTCTGAATGCAAATGCTTGCCAGAGGAAGGGTATCTTATGAAACACAATACGAAATTGATAGTATATTAGTGTAGAGTATATTAATGTGTTCGTTTAATTGCGTGTAACGCTTTAATATTCGCATGCAGAGAGAGAGAATTATACACTCATGCCTCATACACTGTTATTTGTACCGTTGTAAATAAAATATGCTTAAATGTATTTTTGTATTTTATTTATGGACTCTCAGATATATCATTTTCGCTGTGTTAGCATCAAAATGCCCTTTGTCCAAAATGTTCTGACAATATCCCAGCTATTACCCGAAAAACTGATTTTTGTAATCATGCCATCTCAATTTGTAGTATTTTAATTATCATATAACCTTAAGAGTTTACTTAAGTCCATGACAGTTACGGAGCTATTAGTTTTTCTGCTCTCCTGATTTTTTTTAAAATTATGTACTCAAGGGTTTTTGCTTTGGAGCTCCTCATGTTTACTGTATGGCAATCAACATTAAAACCGGAAATGGTTGATTTCTAATGCTTTTGGTTTGAGTAGACGGTTAAGGGAGAAGCTCTTAGAACGCTAAATCGATTTAAAAAAGAAGCTTCTCGTTTCCCCATCGTTTCTGCTTTATGAGATCAATATCTAAACCGAATAGTTGTAGTTGATTTCAATTACTTTCTGTTTTAGTAGATGGATAAAAATAGAAATGAAATGAATTTTTGAAACACTTGATCTATTGCAGGAAACCTCTTCTCGCTATTTATTACCGTTTTAACTATAGCCGGATGAAGATTAAAACAGGAAATTGTTGATTCCTACCACTTGCGGTTTGAATATCACCTCCATCAACGAACTCCATTAATAATTTTCGAACCCTGTATATTCTGACCAAAATTGCTCGTGGACAGTACCCTAGTAGCCGAGACAACTTGCAAACCGCTTGCTTTAAGCTTGCATTGAATGCCGGCAAACTTGCATCTGGCTTAATTGGAAAGTGCACAAGCATGCCGCAAGCTTGTTTTCCAGTGACGAAGATGCATAGGGGTAACCTTGCATTAAGTTTTGCATTCAATCTTGAATCAAGCGTTTTACGCTGGTAGCAAGTCAATAGCCAATGAACGGCTAGTAATGCTATAACGTTCTGCGAACGATCTAAAGTATCGCTAGCAAGCGCAATAAAAGACAAATTGTATGAAAACACGTGTTGAAAGGGCAAGTGTAGAAAGCCAAAACCAAGCACGCGCCAACTGGCCGAAAACTTTCTTTCTACTTGAATAGTTCTTGAGATATTTTGTCTTTCAGACAAACGGACGTACACAAGAACAGGGTAAATAATAAAAAAAAAAGAGATTCGGTAATCAAACTTTTTAAAAATAAATAACACATTGAATGAGTGTTAAATATCTAGTTGAAAATTAGCTTCAACTTGCCATTTTGAGAATGTATCCCTTAAAAATTAGTTTACAATATTCCTATGTATACACTAGACAAAAAAGGTAGGCTACGTAACGCTGCTTGCCTAATAATTCCCCTTAGAATGATGCGTCGATTATTATTTTTGGTATTTGAGTGCACCATATCCTAACATTTTGTCACATTGTCGGCAAGGAAGGGGATACAAGGAGCTGATCATGACTTATAGCTGCAAACTACCAGGCGCTTACCCAGAAAATTTTGTTGGGAGCGGTCCAAGGTTCGGGAGTCCAATGGTACAAGATACTATGTTTATGTACAGTAGTCTCGAGCGGGTGTTATTGTACAGTCTCAAAAAACAAAACGATAAGTACTGATATCTATATTCTCAAGAAAAATGATAAACATAGATTGTTTTTATCAGAAAAGAAATATTAAAGATGATAAGTAAGGTTAAATTTAGTCTATATAAGGTATTTTTTCTGTTAAACAAATATAGTTTTATTAAGGAAGTGTACAAATGTAGTGCGAGTTACAAAGTTTTTTTTTGGGGGGGGGTCCGAACCCAATGGATACCCCCCGTGGGTGTGCCCCAAAAAATGACATATATTAATGTCCAATTTACAGTTTTCGTAATTGCTGAAATTAGTAGACACTTCCAATGTTTTTGCAATCCAAATTTAGAATTCCATTGGCTTGGGATTGAGGATCGGAAGTAAAAGAGGTGATAGAAATAAAATTTATTGAAAACTATCGATATTAGCGTCCAATTGGATAGTATCGATATTTTCGGAGTCGTTGAAATGAATAGTGACATTTTCAAAGCCGTTATAAGTCCCAATTCACTCTCCCATTGGCATGAGATGAGGGGTCAAGGCGGAAAGGGGAGACATGTAAAAAAATGAACAATATTAATGTTTAATCCATTAGTTTTGCAGTCACTGAGATGAATAGTAACGTTCCATTTATGTCCAGGAGTGAAAAGAGTGGGAAGAGGTGACATGTTAAAATAATCGAAAACGGCTAATATTAGTGTCCAATTCAGAAGCCTTGGAGGTCACTGAGTTGAATAGTGGAATTTCCGATGGCGTTTGAGTCTACATTCACACTCCATCGGCATGGGGCTGGGAACGGGTCAAACGTAACAATATTAATAAAAAACTACCGATATTAGTGTAACCTCAATTTTCGAGGTTACTAAGTTGATACCCTTAAGTAAAATTCATGACCCATATCTGCCCTTATATGATGAAAGAGTTCAAACGCTGTCCATCAACCTGTTTTTCCCATACGATGAACGTGCATTTCAGTAGTCTCCAGATTAAGTTCTAAAGTTTGTGAATAAGAAGTCGTTGTGGACTATTTTACAAACTTACGTTAATTTGATTGTCAATACGTGGACGGTCTTCAATCGTGTGTCACAAAAATAAAGGATTCAACCGTTGTCGTGAATAGAATAAGGTTTATTATTTTCAGTTGAAACTTCTAGAATGCAATGAATAAATAAACTTAGTGAAACATTTAAAATAAAGATTTACAGTAGATTAAAAACATTTAAAATTGAATTAGGATCAGGAATAAGATTTTTGGGTTTTCGGCATCTATGATCATGTTAGCCCGTTACATATGATGAATGACATTACTCGGCGAAGACACTACCCTGCAACGGCGCCGACTTCCCAAAATTTATGTGGGTGCATATCAATAGTAGGACACGTTAGCCTATTTGTTTTCAGGGAAGTTTCGATATCTGATTGATTTATATTTTAGTTAAAATTTTTATGAGTACTATCATAAAGGCTGTGCTGTGATAAAGTAAAATATACCGTTACTATAAAGGTAAATTGAGGCTGCCCTAGCTCAGTCGGTAATACGACTGACTTAAACGCAAGGGAAACGGGCTCAAATCTGGGTCCAAATTAAAAATCTCGTGGGTGCGTCGCACCCACAAGGTTATTTGTGTAGGAATGGACCCTGGGACCAGTCGCATCAAAGGTGAAACAGTTAGCAACTACGCTACGAGAGGCACCAAGGTAATACTGAAGAAATAGTTTTCATGTAGTAACACAGACTAAATCAAATTGGACTAGAGATAGGAGTCAAATAGGACTTTAAGTCTGGCGAGTACTAAAGAGTTTTGTTAGCTTTAAGAATTACATAACTAAGTGTACAAAAATTTATATTAAAAAAAAAAACAATAATAAAAAAGCAAGATTTTTTCAGCAAGTCAGATTAGGTTGTGATGGAGGAAATCTCAAGGTGTCATCCTCAATGTCAGAGGACAGATGACATAATCCATACTACTTTCCACGTGTAGGATCATCCTTACGACCTTGTGATCGAAATTTATTTTTAAACTCAGAATCTACGTTGTTTGAAAATGCAACAGACAAATAGATTTCCGTACGAGAAAAGAGAAAGTAAATGAATACATTTTATAATATAACGTTCTATTGTTAAGCACTACTGAGAGGAGGAGGAGGATTAATAAAAGCCAATAATACATAGTGCACAGGTATTTTAAAATACATACTGCAGATTGACAGGTATTTTACACTGTCAGATTCAGTGTGACACCGCTAGTATTTTCGTACTAGATCTAGTACCTTTTATAATACTTTAGTGTTCTAGAACGTTCACCAACAAATCTAGTTCTTTTCTCCTCGTTTTCTTTTCTCATAAATGCATTTGATAGAAATAAAGGAGTCTCATGAAAATTTAGCGATGTACGAAAATTTCACTGTTCGTTTTAACTTTTTTTCTGCCTGCCTTCTTTCAACAGCTGAATTTAGAAGAACAGACGTGGGACATAGGTTCCGTCCGGTCGCCTCCTTCAACGAGAACGAATTCTGGCAACTTATAGTTCATTCTATTGGGGAAAATAGGAGGAACAAAACTTTTCAAAGAACGAAGGGTTAAAACTTATAAATGACTACAGTAAACAATATTACATATTTGGTGATCCGTTTAAATAGTAGGCTAAGTAACAGTAAAAGTTCTTCAATTTTTCCTTATAAGAGAAAATATTTCGATTCATGAAAAATTGTTTCATTTCTTCCTACATAGTACTGAAAACTGTCTGAGCCATGAAAAGTTTCAGAATCTTTACACGATCTTTCACTTTTTAACATTTCTATACATTAATTCAACCAATTTTATGATTGCTGAGGAATTGTTGCATGATTACTGATATGTTTTAGAACGGAAACTTTTCCGGAAAAATATGGCGGAAAATTGTCCACCTAACATCACTACCAACGGCATTCTGGAGGGGGCAAACAGTATTTTGGGGAGCCGCCCCAAGGCCACCTTATAGTTACGCCTATACTCAATACATATTTAATGTTTGTAATTTCCTCGACCTATCGCTTTCATTAGAGTTGCTTTGCATGGATGATGCTGATTGTCATCCCCAACAACAAGCCACTTTGAAAACAGTTCAAGTTTAGTTCTCAGACGTAATTTGTTTTAAAATACAATCATAGCCAATAAGCCAATATATAAGACATTAATCACACTTTGTATACAACTATATACCTACAAGATAGATAAAATGTAACTTCCTTTGAAATCATCCATTTTTTGTAAGAAAAAGTGAAAAACGAAAAAAGAAAATTGATGCTGCTGATTTATTTTGCACCTTTCGACTTTAATGATAATACTACAGAACTTCCCCCAGGAGTGACAGATTGCAGTACTAGACACATTTCCAACTAATTGGCAATAGCTGCACCTATCCTATAGCCGGGAATAAAGAAGGAACATAATGACCATAGGAGTTGCAAACCATAGGTAGTACAAAATTTCACAAAATTAAATCCCCACGTTAAGCGGGTTTGCATATCCAGGCTCCTAACTATGTAAACATTTACGCTCACTTCAACCTCAATCATTTCACGAATACAACCTGTTTTACGTATGTTATTAGGAAAATAATATCGATTGTGATTTATTCTAAACACACTTTTATACATTGCAAGAGCTGTAACGTCCAAATATTTACTGAGAACTCATAGTCGTATAGGAATAAACAAAAGCGAGCATGAAACAGTAAACTGCTTTCACAAAAGACAAAAACGATGTGCAAAGGCATACAAAACGGTCGAGTGGTTTGGGTCGATACACTACCAATCACATGTTTGTGTGTTCAAACCCGGTAGCAAGTTGTTTCTTTTTTAAGCGTCTTCCTATTTTCATCCGGAGGCTGAAAATATTTCTTTGAGTAACTCATTGAAAACTTCTTTTGTTTCAAATTCGATTAGAACGGAACATTGATTGAATGAATTGCGAATCTTAAATCCATAGCTACAAAAGAAAAAAAAAATGAAGTATACTCACTACTCCATTATCCTCTGATTTGTAACGAAACACTATTTATAAACAGTGGAGACTTCAGAAAATTATCCTCGGGCGGAATTTCAATATGCAGGTGGAGGGCAAACATTGGTAGTCCACATTGAGCACGATCGAATATATGGTCCTGAAGGCGGAAATTTCTTAGCTCGATTGGAGTCTCAAATTCTCCCTCAGATCACGTCCTGAAAGCATCATTTATTAAAAGCTTTTCGTAACAAATATAATATTACACTTGTTTCTCGTTCTACATTTTGAATTGGTAAAATCATAACTTATAGAGGATTATAATAAAAGCATAAAAATTACAATACCAATCATGTATAAATTATCCTGTAAGTTACGAACTTTGGGTCAGATTAAAACTCAAATATTTGTTTTCGGATTGCACTTAGAAGTAAGTCCTCTCTATATAATCCTGATTGGAAAGCCATGTATAACTCTAATTAATTAATCAATATTTATACAAATATTTTTTTATTTTACTATTTTTACTATTCAATGTTATATACACTTCATTTCCAAAATCAAAATGTCGAAAATGCATATTGTACGAGTGCAGATTCGTAAATAAATGCTTATTTATCATATATATTGGTCTCTATTCGAAATTCTATTTAATCGAATCCGACAAGAACACAGACAGAAACATCGAGAACAGGTGAAAAAAAGAGAGAAAAAAGTGCTGTAGCAGGCGGAGACTCGAACTTAGTTCGAATGGTGCTTTATAAGCCGAACGCCTTAGACCACTTTTTTTTTTTTTAAACTTCCTGACTTGTTTTCTACAATCACTTTTCAGGACTACTAGACACGACAGGGACACGAACACAGAAACATCGAGGACAATTAAAATTCCACCCTTGCTACTACAGAGGAACTCGAACCCCCAAGAGACTTCACCTCACGATCATCAGCCTAACGCCTCAGACCGCTCGACTACACCCACCGGCTTTTAGGTGATGATGAGAGATGAATGAAATGGTGGAATGAAGAAAGTGGAAGGAAACGGAGAATTCCGAGAAAACCCACGCACACGGTGTTTGTCCACCACAAAGTTCACTTGGCGGGAGCAGGGTTTGAACCCGAGACCCCTAGCACCAGAGGTGAACGCTGTACCACTGAGCCACCGCGGCCCCTGTCATGCATAAATATATATTCTTCCTGTTCGGGGAAGTTTCTTTCTAAGGACGGTAACAACGTATTTTCGAGGATATTAATGTAAACACTGCTGTTCATTCTCTCAGGCACCGCAACCAAATCTCCAGGACCAGCAGCCGTCATGTATCCCCAAAAGTGTGCTGATATTCGCCCTGAACTAGAAGTTCTGATAATATTTTGTTCAGCATACCTGGTTCCGCGCGGTCTATACAATATAATTCTGCCTTGTTGGTTAGACTTGAAAACCTTCTCGTCGGTCCAGATGACTAAGTCCCAATATGACTGAGGTTGGGTTATGTTATTCTGTGCCCATTCCATTCGTCTGGCCTTATGAGTTTCAGTCAGGAGAGTCTTCCTAGCGGGTCTTGAACAGTATAGACCAGCCCCCAATAATCTTCTTCTTATTGTTTCGTGAGAACAATTATATTCTCTGGCTTTGTCCAAGAGGATTGACGTGTGGCGTAGAGGTCTGTTGATTACTTCTGTAACTAAAGCTTGATCTTGAGCTGCAGTTGTCACTTTTGGCCTTCCACTTCTTGACCGAGACCTGAACCATTCACCACCTTCTTCATGTCGCTGAACCCATTTCTTGACCGTTTTCTTGTCACATCCCAGATCTCTAGCAATCTGAGGCACAGTTTGTCCCATTTTTGCTCTGCCTATGATTTCTCCTCTCAGAGCAACAAACAGTTCTCCACAACCTTTAGAGCGAGGCATTTTCAGAACCTGTTAGAAATTTGCGTTCTGGCGTGTATGACAAATGTCGGTAAAGTACATCTTTCTGTTTCTACTGCGCATGCACCAGTCAATTTTCATGAAAGATCATAAATAATCCTGACAATTGTTGTAATATTTATGAACGAATACGTAATAGAACCTATATTAACATCATTCATCAAAGTAAAGAATACCGTAAACATAAAACAATTTCAACAGACTATTACATCAGGCCAAAATAGGCTTAAACTTCAGAAAATACAAAATAAATTTCATACTGTAACAAAAGATTGAACATGAAACACGCTTACTATGTTTTCAACTTGTCACATTAGACGAGTGCACTAAGGCATTCGGCTAGAGATTCTGAGGCACCATTCAAAAGTAGTTCGAATCCTACCACAGTACAATTTTGTTTTACCTCTTTCTTGACGTTTCTGTTTGTGATCCTGCCGGATTCTATTAAATATAATTTCGTAATACGCTAAAATATACGTAATATTTGAAATTCTTAACCTCCCATTTTTACATTTTTCAAGCTCAGTTGAGAAGAAAGAGGGAAAATGAAAGTACAAAGATTTACAATAATTACTTAGCATTTACTGTCATTGTAATTGTAGATATTTTATTTATGAAAATATATAATGAACTAAAAATATATTTAGTAGGTCACATGTCTCCATTTTTCGATTCTAACTTGAAAGTTACAGTTTAGGCGGTGACATATCAAAGACCCAGGGGGTTGAGGGGGTTGTAACCCCTCCCATTGAAACTTTTATATTCTGCTGAAATAAAAAGTGTTTCAGTTTATAATCTTGGAAAAGCAACAATCACTGTGTGTGGAGGACGATTTATTTATACTACGATTTATCACTTCCAAATATGTAGAAGATGTGACTTGATATTGTGCATAATCATTCAAGAAATATAACACAACGAAGGGACTTCGTAAACCCTTCACGCCACCCCAGGAGGAGGAAGTGCGTCCCGCCGTTCCCTGGTTGGGAACTACTGCTTGCGAGGGAAACATTCTAACAGTGTGTTAGCGTTTCCTTCCCTCGCCTTTCAATTGAACTGTCTGTGTACTGCGCATGCGCCAGTCAATTTCCATAAAAGGTCATAAATAACCCTGATACTTTCTATAATATTTACGAAAGAACGTGTAATAGAATCTATATCAACAACACACATCGTTCATCAAAGTAACGAAAACGTGTTCATGAAACAAATTAATAGATATATTATATTAAAGTAAATTAGGTTTAAATTTTAGGCAATAGAAAATGTTATTCTGTAATAAGAACTACTACTCGAAGCCTTTGCTAAAATCACTAGTTGTTACTATAGCCGAGTGGTCTAAGGCGTTCGGCTTATAAAGCACCATTCGAACTAAGTTCGAATCTCCGCCTGCTACAGCACTTTTTCTATCTTTTTTTCACCTGTTCTCGATGTTTTTGTCTGTGTTCTTGTCGGATTCGATTAAATAGAATTTCGAATAGAGACCAATATATATATGATAAATAAGCATTTATTTGCGAATCTGCACTCGTACAATATGCATTTTCGAGATTTTGATTTTGAAAATGAAGTGTATATAATATTGAATAGTAAAAATAGTAAAATAAAAAATATTTGTATAAATATTGATTAATTAATTAGAGTTATACATGGCTTTCCAATCAGGATTATATAGAGAGGACTTACTTCTAAGTGCAATCCGAAAACAAATATTTGAGTTTTAATCTGACCCAAAGTTCGTAACTTACAGGATAATTTATACATGATTGGTATTGTAATTTTTATGCTTTTATTATAATCCTCTATAAGTTATGATTTTACCAATTCAAAATGTAGAACGAGAAACAAGTGTAATATTATATTTGTTACGAAAAGCTTTTAAGCAATGATGCTTTCAGGACGTGATCTGAGGGAGAATTTGAGACTCCAATCGAGCTAAGAAATTTCCGCCTTCAGGACCATATATTCGACCGTGCTCAATGTGGACTACTAATGTTTGCCCTCCACCTGCATATTGAAATTCCCCCCGAGGATAATTTTCTGAAGTCTCCACTGTTTATAAATAGTTTTTCGTTACAAATCAGAGGATAATGGAGTAGTGAGTATACTTCATTTTTTTTCTTTTGTAGCTATGGATTTAAGATTCGCAATTCATATAATGTTCCGTTCTAATCGAATTTGAAACAAAAGAAGTTTTCAATGAGTTACTCAAAGAAATACTTTCAGCCTCCGGATGAAAATAGGAAGACACTTAAAAAAGAAACAACTTGCTATCGGGTTTGAACACACAAACATGTGATTGGCAGTATATCGACCCAAACCACTCGACCGTTTTGTATGCCTTTGCATAGCTTCTTTTGTCTTTTGTGAGAGCAGTTTACTGTTCCATACTCGCTTTTGTTTATTCCGATACGACTATGAGTTCTCAGTAAATATTTGGACGTTACAGCTCTTGCAATGTATAAAAGTGTTTTTAGAATAAATCACAATCGATATTATGTCCTAATAACATACGTAAAACAGGTTGTATTCGTGAAATGATTGAAGTTGAAGTGAGCGTAAATGTTTTCATAGTTAGGAGCCTGGATATGCAAACCCGCTTCACGTGGGGATTTAATTTTGTGAAATTTGGTACTTCACATGCTCACAAAACTACTTTCCTGAAATATTACCGAGTTGCTAAACTCTCTTTACAATTATTTATCAAATATTTCTTGTTTATGAAAAGGACGAAGAAGGAAATAATTAAGAACTAATGGAATACGTGTATTAGAAGCAATATTTAAGACGATAATCATGATTTTTGCATGCGGTCCTATAATCCAACTCTCTTCGAGGTCAGGTAATGACTTACGTTGTGAGGGCTGATCTTGTATGCTAGTCTCTGCACTCGACAATTGCATCGAATTCATGACCCCGTCGTGCTTTGAATTCCACGTTAATAGCAGGTTCCGATCTTTGTAGCCTTGGATGTATACAAAGGCGCAACTCGAAACTAATCGATTTTTGGAAATAAAAGTAATTAATCGAGAAATGAACAGATCTCAGAAAATACACACAAGTTTCTTATCAGATTGTAAAACTAATATAAACTTCCAAACTATTGGTATTCAGTATTGACACGAAATGGTATACGAGGTACGTCCAAAAGAAAAAAAAAAAGAGTTTAAAAAAACGAGACTGTGGCATTACACATGCCAGCATCGCGTAGTGTCATTGTTCGCAAGCATTCTAACGATAATTGCAACTTCCTCCCTTGTGAGATTTCGAACGTTGCAGTAAATTTATGTTCCGTACTTCTGGCATTTTGTGTTATTACGAAAATGTAGATTTTGGAAGAACAGCATGTATACATAAAATTTTGTTTCAAATTAAACAAGGCATTTACAGAAACTTTGAATATTATCAAGGAAGCATGCGGGAAAGAAAGTACGAGCCGAACTCAGTATTATGAGTAGTGTTAGCGTTTTAAAGCTTGAAGAACTTCTATAAAGTCGAGACAAAACCTAGACACCCACCAACATCACGTGATGACATTAACGTTCAAAAACATACGCGTTGTTGTACAGAAAAATAATCGTTTGACGATTCGAAAATAGATGAAAAAGTAGAAATCAGTTTGTTCCTCCACTACCCTGCTCCCCTGATTTCGCGTTTGCAGACCTTTTTATAGTCTTCAAGTTGAATTCTACTCTAAAAGAGCGCCAATTTCAATCCACAGAAGGGATTACGAAACACATCGGTTCGTGACTTCCCAGTCATCTAAAATACGGCGTTCCAGCAGTGCAAAACGCGATGGGAAGGATGTGTTAATAATGTAAGCAACTATTATGAAGAAGATAAATCTGAATATCTTCCACAAATGGTAAAATGCTATTATACAGAAAATTCGGTTCCTTTGGACAGGCCTCGCAATTATTACTTCTAATTTCACTAGAAGAACTAAACCGCAGATGGGGCATATTCTTGGGACTATGAATTCAGGAACTGTTTCACGCTATCCCTTAATACTTTGCTGAATGAGAATCAACATTGCAATTGAAAATTTTTATTTGATTGGTGGGAGTTTAAATGTTTAAATGAAACATTAACTGGGAGGTTATTTGTCTTCAGAAGGGCAAAGAAAAGATCGGAAATTGTACTAGATTTCTACCACTTATAGCTTAGATGGAGGGGTAAAAGCTAAGATGTACCATATTCTTGGGACACTGAGTACTTATGAACTCATTAGGACCTTTCTATTAGCATTTTGACTTTCCGGACACTAATATTGAAATTGTAAGTGAAAGTACACTTCTACCGTTTCTGTGTTTTAGTTGGTAGATAAGGGCGAATTCGTGCAACGCTGAATCCAAATCAAAACGGGAATTCTCGTTATCTATAACACTTTTATTCAGTGTTCCAACAGTAAATACCGGATTTTTACCAATTCCATTTTGGATAGAGGGATAATGTATGTTGATGGAACATATGTTATGACGCTGAATCCATGTTATGAAATAATTTCTCAGTGTCACTTTCCCTTTCAGTGCTACGGCGATAAGGATGCTGCCGGAAATTGTAGCGGGCTTCTACCATTTTAAATTTTGGTAGAAACGCGTACAAGAGCGAGGATAAAACATGTTCTTGGGATGCTAAAAATCATATTGATCATACGACTATATGAATTTCTCGCTATCTCTTTTTGCTTCTCAGGCATGGCAGGTTACCAACTATTGTATGATAATGCACGGGAATGACAAAGTGTTGCGAAATTCGAACTCGTATATGACAAAAGAATAAACACCAAAAAAAAAAAAAAAAAAAAAACAAGGATCTTATAAAATGGAGGATGTGCCTATATATATATCTTCATCCTATTAAACGATGAAGCCAAAAAACAACCGGGCATCGGCACGTCTTTTCGGCTACTCTCGTTTCCGCCATCATCTGATTGGCTATTTTCGTCTCCGCCATGTTTGCTGGCTCAAAACTTTGCGACCCTATTGGATGGAGTGGGCAGAGTAGGGGTGGCGAAACTGTGACGTATGGCTTCAAAATTTTGTTGTAAGGTCAGATCCTCTATTATATAAGATCCTTGGAAAAAAATAAAATATATACCATACATTTCAATTGGAAACATGATATGGCGATAAATCATGTGAAATCGGTATCAACAGTGAATTAGAGATTTTCAAACTTAGATAAATTTTACCCCACTTCTTCTCTGCACATACATATCTTCTCAATTGTGATCGCAGGAGATACCCTCAACTATAAAGAGGCTACATTCCACCAAACAGAGTATTTCACATTCGTAGCTGGAAGAAGTTAAGCTTCTCATTTGTTTGTCAAAACTATTATCTTCAATGTAGTGGGTTTGTTCGAATCAATAAACAGATTTTTATTTGTTAGCAAATACAAGGAATTAAACACTTCTGTCCAAGTTTGGGTTATGGATACTCTCTAACTATTCAATCATTAATGTTATTTTCCCTTTTATTAATATATAACAGTACCATACGGTATGGACTAACTGTAACAATGATACTACTATTAGTAGCACTAACTCATACGGTTAGTTTGTCTACAAGTGTATAATTTGTTCTAGTGATAAAATTAGTTAACAACCATGTTTTGTAAATTTCGAATTGTCTATAATTTAAAACATCTTGAACACTTTATACCAGAAAATTTTGTCTATGGAATGCAATAAAACACTATTTGCTAAAGGATATGTGCTGCACAAGCGTGTGAGATGTAATGCAAATTATTTTAGCACCTGAGGGGGATTAAACCACCCAAGATCTATGCCTGGAATCTTCAATTTCGAGAACACTTTGAGCCGAAGACGGTGGTGTATTCCTATATTCCAGATCTCTTGTAGGAGAGATAGTGCGGTGAGAAACAGTCCGTATTGCAAGAGTTCATCTTTCATATGATTGGCACACCCGCTAAAAGCAATGGATTCAAGCGTTTGTCCTGGCTAGAGAACGTATTAATTCACTGTTCGCCACTAGAAACGTAATACCAAGAAGGAGACATTGCAGAAGAACACTTTTAGAGAATGGAAAAAAACAATTGATTAGCAGTACAGCTACGGGGACAGTAAAGATGACGGATTTGCCATGTAGAAAGAACAAGCGGAGGGCAACAGGAAAGCCATAGTTCAGTGATACACAAAGATTGATGTGACGTGAATATAAGCACTGAGGCAAAATGCAACGTCCTGCCTCGTCGTCGAATGCGACAGACCTTCCAGTCGGCTTCGGCTCTTAGTCGCGAACGAATAGTGGCATATCGCGAGGTGGTATATCCTTCTGCGACGTTGGTCCGCTGATTACACAGCATAGGTATGGGAGACTACAGTGGTGTCACGAACATCGCGCATGGAGAGATGAATTGCAAGACATCCTCTTTTCAAACTCCCTCTTCTGTCTGCTGCATCGTGATGTCCATATCCGTATCTGGCGCTACCATTGTAGTAAGATGTATTTTGTAACAATACGTCGGTCCTGCACCGGATGTTATAATGTGAGCTGTCATTGGATTCTATGCCCGTTTATGCTTCTCACGCATGGATGGACATTTGACCAGCCAAATGTATATTGACAAGACATTTTAGACCTGATTACGATCTCTTTACTGCATATCTTACCTGAAATTACATTCCAGAAGGACAACGCGCACCATTATGTTTCACGTACTGCACTAATTTCTTGGAGAGGCACAATGTTCCTCTGCTCACTCGGCTGGCGCGATCTTCTAATCTCTCTCAGATTGATTTCGTGTTGCTGTGATTGCACAACGCCTCTCACACCAGTGCACTTCCCAAAATAAAATTGATAAGCTGTATTAGCATGGCATGGGTTATTTCATGAAGATATCCAAGGCAGTATTCTCTTGATATTCCGAGGTGTCGCTGCCGTTCTAAATGCCCATTATGACCTACATGCTACTGTCCGTCACCAGTTTTTTTTCCAGATGTATCTACTGTCTTGTCTATAATGATAATGAGCAGTGTAATACGTCTTATCCTCCATAACCTGGGTGTTCCATATGGACGCAAAATACAAAGCTCTGAAATCGAGGGAACTCCGATATATCGAATTTCGGCTGTATATGGAGCATAGTTATATTTTTTTTGCAAAGTTTACTTCTTTGCTAGGTTTGTACTGATTTTTTTCGATTTTAGTAATATATATATATATATATATATATATATATATATATATATATATATATATATATATGTGTGTGTGTGTGTGTGTGTATGTATGTATGTATGTATATATATATATCAAATCACTATAACACCAATAACTCAAAACTGGGTACATAGTTTCATTGAAAAGAAAAACAGCACATATTCATCTCTATCATATGTACCTTATGTGATGGATATCTCTGAATGCTTTTACCAGTTATTTATGTAAAATAGTGTAGAACAGGTTCTTACAAAATGTACACACTGAAGGTAAACGTGTTCTCTCTTCTTTTAATGTCCGCTACACTATAATCATGCAATAAAAATATATAATCACATATTTATCAGCGCAATCTTCAGCAATTCAACAAACCTGGTTTCATCTTTAAATTGTTAAACAAAAACATTATCGTTGCTTCGTTAATGTCAAGCATCTTTTGATAAAAAATAACAGAGGTCTACAAAATCATGGACTGTTTCTTTGGTTTATAAATTTATTTAGGATGCAAATTTTGATATAAATATTTTTAAAAGAAATGCCCGGAATATCAACACTGAAGAAACTATAAAATACTTTATATACAGGAGTTGACTTACGTATTTACTGCAGCTTATATAGGATAAAATACAAGGTCCGTGAGCTTGGCCCCCCACTTTGAGCACTAACGATAAAATTAGTGTCAATCGTTAGTGCATCGTTAGTGCTTCTTAGTGCACCAACCCCTAACGTTAGTGCTTAATTAGTGTAGGAGCTACAAGCAAAAAACCTTTGGGGGGGCCAGGTTCACGCTGCCCCCCCACTTCAAGCACTAACGAAATAACTAGTGCCATTCGTTAGTGCATCGTTAGTGCTTCCTAGTGCACCAACCCGTGACGTTAGTGCTTCATTAGTGTAGGCTCTAGAGCCAAAACAATGGTACACTCTGGCCCCCCCCCACTTCAAGCAATAAGGAAAGGAATAGTGCCGTTCGTTAGTGCATCGTTAGTGCTTCCAGAAAATACTAAAAGTTTTGTTAGTGCTTCACTATTAGTGTAGATATAGCCAATTATAAGTCACGAAACTCCCATAAGAAATGCATGGGGAATTTTTCATTGCGTCAAATTACCGCCAAATTCAAAAGCACTATTGACCTCTTCTAGTGCAATCGTTAGTGCATCGTTAGCGCTTCTTACTGCAAAAACCGCTAACGTTAGTGCTTCATTAGTGTAGGAGTTATAAAGAAAAAACATTTGGGGGGGCCAAGTTCACGCTGCCCCCCCCACTTCAAGCACTAACGATAAAATTAGTACTATTCGTTAGTGCATCGTTAGTGCTTCTAGAAAACACTTATAGTTTCGTTAGTGCTTCAATATTAGTGTGGTTATGGCTAATTACATGTCATGAAACTCCCATAAGAAATGCATGGGGAATTTTTCATTGCGTCGAATTACCGCCGAATACAAAAGCACTAATGAATTCTTGTAGTGCTATCCTTAGTGCATCGTTAGTGCTTCTTAGTGCACCAACCCTAACATTAGTGCTTCATTAGTACAGGAGCTACATGTAAAAAACCCTTTGGGCCTAGCGTGAACTTGCCCCCCCCACTTTGAGCACTAACGAAAAGATTAGTGCCATTCGTTAGTATATCGTTAGTGCTTCCAGAAAATACTAATAGTTTCGTTAGTGCTTCATTATTAGTGTAGATATAGCCAATTGTAAGTCACGAAACTCCCATAAGAAATGCATGGGGAATTTTTCATTGCGTTAAATTACCGCCAAATTCAAAAGCACTAATGATCTGTTTTAGTGCAATCGTTAGTGCATCGTTAGTACTTCTTAGTGCACGAACCCTAACGTTACTGCTTCATTAGTGTAGGAACTACAAATGAAAAACCCTTTGGGCCTAGCGTGAACTTGCCCCCCCACTTTGAGCACTAACGAAAAGATTAGTGCCATTCGTTAGTATATCGTTAGTGCTCTCAGAAAATACCAATAGTTTCATTAGTGCTTCACTATTAGTGTAGATATAGCCGATTGTAAGTCACGAAACTCCCATAAGAAATGCATGGGGAATTTTTCATTGCGTCAAATTACCGCCAAATTCAAAAGCACTAATGAATTCTTGTAGTGCAATCATTAGTGCTTATTAGTGTACCAACAATAACATTAGTGTTTCATTAGTGTAGGAACTACAAGTAAAAACCCTTTGAGCCTAGCGTGAACTTGGCCTCCCACTTTGAGCACTAACGAAAAGATTAGTGCCATTCGTTAGTATATCGTTAGTGCTCTCAGAAAATACTAATAGTTTCGTTAGTGCTTCACTATTAGTGTAGATATAGCCAATTGTAAGTCACGAAACGGCCAGAAGAAATGCATGGGGAATTTTTCATTGCGTTAAATTACTGTCAAATTCAAAAGCACTAATGATCTGTTTTAGTGCAATCCTTAGTGCATCGTTAGTGCTTTTTAGTCCACCAACCCTAACGTTAGTGCTTCATTAGTGTAGGAACTACAAGTAAAAAAAAACTTTTGAGTCTAACGTGAACTTGGCCCCCCAGTTTGAGCAGTAACGAAAAGGTTATTACCATTCGATAGTGCATCGTTAGTGCTTGTAGAAAATACTAATAGTTTCGTTAGTGCTTCACTGTTAGTGTAGATGTAGTCAATTATAAGTCACGAAACTCCCATAAGAAATACATCTGGTATTTTTCATTGTGTCAAATTCCCGAACGTAATAGTAACCATTACACTAATATATGATTATTAGTGCTTTTAAATTTGGTGGAAGAATTTTACAAAATGGAAAATGCTACGTGTCTTAATTTAGCCCCGCACGCATCTCAAATACTAAAATAACGTTTGACATGGTTAGTGCATCGTTAGTACCCATTAGTACACTAAACTCTAACGTTAGTGCTTTGATTCAACTCTATATTAGTGAACATTATTTGCAAGACTAAATTGAAATTTTTCTAATTCTACAATTATTGTCCTACAAAGGTGAGATAGACGTCAAAAGTTAGTGTATCCTTATTGCTTCCCGAAACACGAAGCATTAGTGTTAGCGCGATTATAGTTTAAGAGTTATAAGTGAATAACTCACTCTGTGCTAAATTTAATTTTAGCAAATTTTACAATAATTGTCCCACAAAGGTTGAATAAACGTCAAAGATTAGTACATCGCTAGTGCTCCGAAAATCACTAAGCATTAATATTATTGCTATCATAGTTTAGGGGTTAAAAATGAGTAACTCGGGGGGGGGGGGCTACTTTAGATCTTTAAATTTTGTACAATTTTACGCTAATTGTCTGACAGAAATGGACCAAACCAGCGTTTAGTCCTCCGCTGAATAAGCACTAATGCTAGTGTTATCATAATTTAAGTGTTATTAACGAATAACACGCACGAGCCTAAATTCAAATTTGTCGAATTTTACAATAATTGTCAATCCAAAGGTAGGATAATCGCTAAAGGATCGTGCTTTTTTAGTGCTTCAAAAATACTAAGCATTGACGATAGTGCTATCACAGTTTAGGAGTTATCAGTGAATCACTCGGACGGAACTCAATTAAGATTTATCAAATTTTACAATAATTGTGTAAAAATTGAAAGCCCCGCTCGAGTTATTTGGTAAAACTCCTAAACTGTGACGGCAGTGACGTTAAGTGATTAGTGTTTCATGAAGCACTAACAGTCACTAACCTTCGGCGGTTATCTTACCTTTGTGGGACAATTAGTGTGAAGTTTGAAAATTTAAATTCAATCCTATCCGGACTATTCATGAAAGCACTAACGAGAATGCTTAATGTTTCATAGCTCTAGCAATGCAGTAAGCGCTTGTGTTTGTCCTACTTTTTTTTGTTACAATTAGTGTAAAACTGTTTAAGTTGAAAAACCTAAAGTTAGACCGGGTTGAGGTTTCATTAATAAGTCCAAAAATATGGTAGAACTAACGTTAGTACTTATTGTTTTTTGAGGCGTTAAGGATGAACTATCCTTTAAAGTTTGTCCTACCTTTGTGAGAAAATTAGTGTTTTTCGATAATTTTAAATTCAGTCTCGTCCGAGTTATTCATTAATAATTCCCAAACTACAATTTCACTAACGTTAGAGCTTTTTGGAGTATTAACGCTGCACTAACCTTTGACGATTATTCCACCTTTGTGAAACAATTATTGTAAACTTCGATAAATTGAAATTTAGCCCGGAATGTGTTATTCACTTATAACTCTCAAACTATGACAGCAATCAGTGTTTAATAGGACTCTATTAATGCACTACCCACTGGTGTTAGTCCCACTTTTGTGGCACAATTACTAAAAAAAATGTGTAAAAGTTGAAAAATCTAAAGTTAGCCCCGAACGAGTTATTCATTAATAACTACTAAAGTATGATAGTGCTATCGTTACTGTTTAGTGCACTAATGTGAAATTACTTAGCACTAACCATGTAAATAGTTTTACTAGCACTTAAGAATCGTGCGGGGCTAAATTTAGGCACAGCATTTTTCATTTTGTAAATTTCCCACATATTTAAAAGCACTAATAACCACATATAAGGTAATGGTTACAGTATAGTGTAGTGTTAGTACCTCTTATTGCAGAACTCCAAACATTAGTGCATCAACAGTATGGACGGTAGAAAATAAAACTTAAGGGGAGCTAACTATACGCTAGCCAATAAAAGCATTCACGATGAGAAGCATTAATGTTCGGTCTTGGTGCACTAGCAAGCAATAACGAAACACTAACGATGCCACTAGAAGAGACAACTACTGCATTTGAATTTCGTGAGAATTTGACCTAATGAAAAAATCCCCATGTTTTCCTTATGGGAGTTTCGTGACTTATAACTGCCTATATCTACACTAATAGTGAAGCACTAACGAAACTATTAGTATTTTCCATAAGCATTAACAATGCAATAACGAATGGCAATAATTTTTTCGTTAGTGCTCAAGCTGGGGGGCCAAGTTCACGCTAGGCTCACAGGGTGTTTTTACTTGAAGTTCCTACACTAATGAAGCACTAACGTTAGGGTTGGTGCACTAAGAAGCACTAACAATTGCACTACAAGAAGACATTCGTGCTTTTGAATTTGGCGGTAATTTGACGCAATGAAAAATTCCCCATGCATTTCTTATGGGAGTTTCGTGACTTACAATTGGCTATATCTACACTAATAATGAAACACTAACGAAACTATTAGTATTTTCTGAGAGCACTAACGATATACTAACGAATGGCACTAATATTTTCGATAGTGCTCAAAGTGGGGGGGGGGAAGTTCACGCTAAGCCCAAATGGTTTTTCACTTGTAGTTCCTACACTAATGAAGCAGTAACGTTAGGGTTCGTGCACTAAGAACTACTAACGATGCACTAACGATTGCACTAAAAGAGATCATTAGTGCTTTTGAATTTGGCGGTAATTTAACGCAATGAAAAATTCCCCATGCATTTCTTATGGGAGTTTCGTGACTTACAATTGGCTATATCTACACTAATAATGAAGCACTAACGAAACTATTAGTATTTTCTGGAAGCACTAACGATATACTAACGAATGGCACTAATCTTTTCGTTAGTGCTCAAAGTGGGGGGGGGGCAAGTTCACGCTAGGCCCAAAGGGTTTTTTACATGTAGCTCCTGTACTAATGAAGCACTAATGTTAGGGTTGGTGCACTAAGAAGCACTAACGATGCACTAAGGATAGCACTACAAGAATTCATTAGTGCCTTTGTATTCGGCGGTAATTCGACGCAATGAAAAATTCCCCATGCATTTCTTATGGGAGTTTCATGACATGTAATTAGCCATAACCACACTAATATTGAAGCACTAACGAAACTATAAGTGTTTTCTAGAAGCACTAACGATGCACTAACGAATAGTACTAATTTTATCGTTAGTGCTTGAAGTGGGGGGGCAGCGTGAACTAGGCCCCCCCAAATGTTTTTTCTTTATAACTCCTACACTAATGAAGCACTAACGTTAGCGGTTTTTGCAGTAAGAAGCGCTAACGATGCACTAACGATTGCACTAGAAGAGTCAATAGTGCTTTTGAATTTGGCGGTAATTTGACGCAATGAAAAATTCCCCATGCATTTCTTATGGGAGTTTCGTGACATAATTGGCTATATCTACACTAATAGTGAAGCACTAACGAAACTTTTAGTATTTTCTGGAAGCACTAACGATGCACTAACGAACGGCACTATTCCTTTCCTTATTGCTTGAAGTGGGGGGGCCAGCGTGTACCATTGTTTTGGCTCTAGAGCCTACACTAATGAAGCACTAACGTCACGGGTTGGTGCACTAGGAAGCACTAACGATGCGCTAACGAATGGCACTAGTTATTTCATTAGTGCTTGAAGTGGGGGGGCAGCGTGAACTTGGCCCCCCCGAAAGGTTTTTTGCTTGTAGCTCCTACACTAATTAAGCACTAACGTTAGGGGTTGGTGCACTAAGAAGCAGTAACGATGCACTAACGATTTTATCGTTAGTGCTCAAAGTGGGGGGCCAAGTTCACGGATCTTAAAATACAATATCATTTGCAGATAACGTACATTATGACATTTTGATATTTTTATAACATGCATTAATACTCCTCTTCTAGTAACTACACATCTATTACAAATCGTAAATTAAGTATTTTGTCTGAAACTATCAGAACTGAACTCAGAAAATATAATCGAAAGAAATGTATCTTATTTTTATTTTTTTTAAAGGGGAAGAACTTGACACTGACATAGATGAAACTTTTATACAATATAAATTTGAGATGTTTCTTGTAGGGTTTCTCTCGCCACATCCTTCCTAGCTATGTCATGAATACTGTAAACAATTTCTTCTCCTACCTTTTAAATAAAATGTCAAAATTAACGTTACATTTTGGTGCACAAGTTATTGAATTCGGCATTGAAGCCTGAACATGCTCACATATGGTAGCGCGAACACCACAATGCATAATCAACACAAGCTTACAATCACAAATTCACCTGTAGTTTTTTTCTGATTTTTCTTAGTGTAGTTGTCTTCGTACTGTCGTTTCATCGGGCCCAAGATCAAACATACTACAGTGGTCACATTCCATTCTAAACGTAGGTCTCGTCTTATATGCCTTCGTTGCTGATGTAGGACGTAAATACAAATTAATCAATCATTTATATAGTTTCACCCTACTGTGCCTCTGAGCTCCTCCGTGGCTAAGAGGTTAGCGTACCTTTGGCGCGGAAGACCCGGGTTCGATTCCCGGCGGAAGCGCATGTGGTTCGGATTCCACATTAATCAGTATGTCCACGTCTCATATAGCCTAGCTGCTGAACGGGACGTTAAACTCAAAATCAACTCAACTCAACCTACTGTGCCTCTGTTCTATTTTTGAAAATAGTTCAGCAGAAATTTAACTACTTAATGTGATAAAATATACTAAATACAACTAATTTTGTGTTGATGGGTGCAATATACTTTACATAGTGTGCTTGTAGTTTCAAGAGCGTCATTCCGAACCAGTCATTGTACAAATTGCAGAGCGTAACACAGCACAAAACGTGCAAAACTAATTTATAACCAGTATCCGTATTATCGCAAATCAAAGAGTAGATATTATGTTGCGTTTACGCAAACCGTTACGGAAAGAGGTCCCAAATGTTTACTATCTGACCACCAAAAAGCTTCCTTCTCTTCAAGGAAGGAACCTTCCCCCTCGGTAAGATTCAGCAGAAACATTTGGGGTTCTCGCAGTTAGGGGTTAACTTACGTGCTAATCAGGGGCGGACCAATAGCCGGGCAACCCGGGCAACTACCCGGACGTCACAGCTAGGAGGGCGCCAAAGGGGAGAGCCTCAAAAAGTATATTTTATGACCTGTTTTCTACTGACTTTTCTGGTTTATATTGTTGTAAAGTAGCGTCAATTACATCAACTTTTTCCATTCCACCATCCATCCATCATCTTTTTCCATTGTTCTTTGTGAACTTTTCCCAGGCAATGTGAAGTTTTCCCAAAAAGTCATTTTGAAGCAATGCAAACTAATAGAGGATTTGAAGAGCTACAAGCGGATGCAAGAGAAATTCCAGAGACTCTCGAAATCGACACCCAATTTCCAAGTGAGTTATAATTATGACCACGAGAAACCAAACGTCAGTTGAATATAAGGCCCCTGATGAGCGCATTGCGGATCCCAAAATTTCTTTCAAAAGTAGCCTTTATTTTCATATTTTGGATTAAGCCATAAGCTCATTAGAAGAGCGATCTTTTCATCTTAACCACCATTATGATCTATTTGGGTTTTTATACTGGATCAAAAATGAAGACAAGGATTCCTTGATGAAGAAATGTGCTGACCTACAGGTGGCTTTAACAGATAAAGACCATTGTGGTATTGAGGGTTTACAACTTAAACAGGAACTATTGCCTTTACTCTCCCTACTACTAGGTGAAAATGCTAAAAGCCCCATTGACCAATTAAAATGCTTGACAAGTAACCAGCTTACTGACAATTTCCCTAATGTATCAATTGCAGTCAGAATTGCCCTCACTTTTCCTGTCAGCGTGGCTTCAGGCGAAAACAGCTTCTCAAAATGGAAGTTCATTAAAAATTAGAGATCTACTGTATCATGTGCCAGGAGCGCCTTTTGGGACTCTCCATGATGCCGATTAAGTTCGACATTCTTCAAGACATTGACAGGATATGATTGTCAGAGATTTTATAGACAAGAAAGCTCGGAAGGCTATATTGTAATTGTTGTGAGATGCTGAAAAAGAATATATTTAAAATGGTTTAATTTGCTGCTAATTTTCAGTAATAGTGGAATTTAACCCTGGAATACACAGACAAAAAAAAGCTTACGCGAATACACAGGTGGGGTGCCAGCGCACCCCACATAATTAAACGCTACTAAATTTATAATACACGAACTTAAATATATTTATTTTATTTTATCAGTTACAAAAATACACTATAGGAGTTTGTATGTGTTTTTGAACAGACACAGCTATTCCTTACTGCACGAAATGCAGACTTCCTCTCCGTGCTCAGCACAAACAGCCTCTTTGCATCTGAAACAAAAAGATTTAGTTTTTCTGTCCTTATTCCCAGGGCACATTCGATGTCGTGCTTGCTCTGGAAGACTAGATGTTGAATCAATTACAGGTGACAGCTCTTTTTGAATTCCAAGGATATTTCTGATACCAATAGACAAATTAGTCGAAAGATTCTTCTTGAGGCGCTCCAGCACGTAGGGTCTAGCTAACTGCAACCCAAGTTTTTTTTTAGAAACTCCTAACGAATGGCTGAGAATTCCATTTATGACCGTTTTTTCCTCATATAGAGGTTCCCCTTACAGCTGGATCGTTTTCGATCTTACCCTCAGTGTCACTCGTGTCACTTCCACTAATTTCATCATCGACTTCCGATTATACTTCAACATTGTCATCGGACTCACTGAAACTACCTTCAGAATCATAATCTTCTTCTAATATGTTCAGTACAAAGTCTGTAAACTTCCTTGAACCTGTACAAACTTTCGCCATTATGCAATTAAACAAATATGCACGCAAAGTATCTAAAACGAATTTCTTCAAAAATTGAATTTCACATACGTAAATACACAGATGGGGTGCTGGAGAACCCCACACCTTGAATATAATCTCTTCTAAAACGAGACAATTTGCTTCATACCCACCACCGTGAATGTCATGCACCAAAATGAGAATACACGGAAGCACCAACCAATGTGCCTGAGAACAGAGCTATAATGGCGATGAATATAACGTCTGGAGTGCTCCAGCACCCCCCTGTGTATTCCATTAACTTTCTATGTAGTTTTCCTTAACCTTTGTTATGCTATCAATTATCACGCCTGAGGCCAAAGGTTGTAAAATTAGGAAAATAATTAGTGTAAATCATTCTAGATTTTAAGATACTACTTTCATGGAAGAAAAAGACATGCACGCTTTCTCATAAAGTTTCCTAAATTGATTTTGATATGGTTTATTTACTTATCAAAAAGGTAGAGGATACGTAATACTTGATAAAACCTCTTCTTAGGCTTTAGTCTTGTAAGGGTAGGGGCATGCCGAAGATACCTCGCGATCGAGGTTCAGGTTTAAGTCACGGTCGCACCCTTGATACTGGCACAAACCCATGTATTCAAATGAGTAAGCGCATGCCGAAGATGTACGCTACATCGCGGCCTAGAGGGCGACCGCGAGGGTGAATTAGTGGTCGCAGTGATGAACAACCGAGTTTGTTTTTACATCAATGTTCAGTGGAAGCATCGCTGTGGCTCGTGTTCTCATTGGCTCTCCTTGAAGCGTTACACGGAATAAAGTCTTCATTTGTCTACAATTTCATCTGCAGAGGATTGTGTGTGTCTATACACGAGAGGTTTTGCTGCATTATTATATTTGATTATGAAAGACATATTAATAGAACTAACGAGGAATGTTCCAGCAATATGGAATAAGAAACACAAACATCATAATAGGCACGTTTTAAATAGAGAATGGAAGAAAACAGCAACTGAAATGAGAATGTCAAATAAGTTATTTATTTGAGAATTATATAAAGCAGTGGCGGTCAGAGGGAGGGGACTTTCGGGCTGAAGTCCGTAAATTGTAGAATTTTTTAAAGAAAAGAGGAAGCTACTGTTAAAAAACTCCACGTCCTCCCAATTCCGAGATTAATAAAAAGGATTTCTTCTAAATTCGTTACTGATATAAGGTAAAGAAATACCTGTAAAGACAGGCACGTATAGGGAACAAACATCGAATAATGGAATTGCAGTGCCGAACTTTATTTGCTGCAGTTAATACCCCCTCCACCTCGAAACCTGAAGACATACCTGATTTATTTATTTATTAAATTTTACTGGGAAACGATTTCTCGCCTGAGTGCTGAAAGAGGTAATTTTCTTCACAGAAAATTGAAAATGAAATGAAATTTTTTAGTCTTACGTCTCACGGTTATGCCGGTTAGGCTAGAGGAGACGGTGATGATGAGTAATGAATGGTGGAATGAAGAAAGTAGGAGGAAACGGGAGAACCCCCGAGAAAACTCACGCACACAGTGTCTGTTCACAGAAAATTAAACAAAAGGTAAAAGTCTTTGATTTAGAATATTGATAAAGATGAACAAGAGAGGAGACTCAAATATTTTTGTGAAACAAGAGACGAGACTTTGGTATTTCTCGTATCTCCTCTCGCGTCCATCCATATTTATAAACTGGTCCTTTCAATTTCAAAATGTGGTTTGGCAGTGATTTTTATGCACTGACGGAATAATTTCACATGCGTCACAGCAGTGTTTCTCCTAAACTGAGAACTTAACAGCGAGGGTGCGACCTCCTCGCTATGTGCGCCCTTCTTCCATCGCGACCTAGACATCGAGGTAGCGACTGCAATTTAAACCTTGACCTCGAAGATGCCTTAAACATGGTATCTTCGGCATGTCCCTACCCTAAGAGTGTTCAGCTATTGTATACACGACTCCAAAAGTGCATTACCACCTGCAATTCTCGTTTTCCTGCAATAGCAGGCAACCCAAAAAGCTCGGCGGTTGGGTTGGTTCCGAATTCGAAAGGCGTTGGACCAAACGTCAATTTTGTTAAAAATATATCAGTGTGGCAAACTGAAAAATAAGGAAATAAAACAAATTGTTAAGAATGACAATTTTATTATCGTGACGGAGTTGCATGACATCAAAAGTTACAAAATGATCTTACTTAAGCAGTTCAAAAAAGATGAATGGCAAAAGACACATATCAGAAAAAACATTTCTCTCCTTCTCCCCCCAAAAAAAAAGAATTTTAAAAAAGTTACATAAAGTAAAGGTTTAATATAAAAGACTCACCCAAAATTTTGAAAATTGACACGCGAAAGGCAAGAATAACTGAACCCAAATGAATAAAATTGTGCACAGATATTGCAGACGTAAAATGTGGGAATACAGGCTTCATATTTTCCTGAAAAAAAACGGTAGGGTGGGGCACTGACCCCTCCAAATCCTTGATCACGAGATATCAAAAATGCTTGTAACAGTATGTCAGATGTGTGTAAAGGACATGAAGAATTGTAACGAAACTTTTTCTATGGACAACACGTAAAAAATAAAGGAATACGAGGTTTTAATGTTCTGCGGAAAACAGTTTTAGGGGGCAAAAGCCCCCACGAAAAATTTTGAAATTTGACGTCCGAAAGGTAAGAAGAAGTGAACCGAACTGAATGAAATTCTGCACAGATATTATAAACATAAAATGAGGGAATACGGGTTTCTTATTTTCCTTTAAAAAACGCCGACTCCTCCAAACATTTGATCATGAAATATCAAAAGTACTAGTAACAAATGTCAGATGGGTGTAATGGACATGAAGAATTACAACGAAACTTTTTGTATGGACAATACGCAGAAAATAAAGGATTACGTTTTTTTTCTGCGGAACCCACCCCAAAATTTTAAAGTTGACGCGAGAAAGATAAGAAGAAGTGAACCGAAGTGAGTGAAATATTGCAAAGATGTCGTAGGTTTAAAATGAGGAAATACGGGTTTCGTATTTTCCTGCAAAAAAAGGTTCGGTGAGGCACGGACCCCTCCAAACATTTGATCACGAAATATCAAAAGTGCTAGTAACAGTATGTGAGATGTGTCTAAAGAACATGAAGAATTGCAACGAAACTTAATGTATGGATAATATGCGAAAAACATACGAATACTGTTTTTTTTTAATTTTCTGCGTAAAAATGGTTTTACGGGGAAAAGCACCCACCCAAAATTTTGAAAGTTGACGAACGAAAAGCAAGGACAAGTGAATCGAAATGAATGAACTTGTGCACATATATTGTAAACGTAAAATGAGTGAATACGGGTTTCGTATTTTCCTGGAAAAAACTGTTGGAAAGGGCACGAACCCTTCCAAAGTTTTGATCACGAAACATCAAAAGTACTAGTAACAGTGAGGTGTGTGTAAAGGAAATGAAGAATTGCAACGAAACATTTTGTATGGAAAATAACCATAAAATAAATCAATACGAGTTTCTTATTTCCTGCGGAAAAACTGTTTTAGGGGTCAAAGGCTCCTACCCAAAATTTTGAAAGTTCACACCCGAAAGACAAGAAGAAATGAGCCGAAGTGAATGAAATTTGCACAAGTACTGCAGACGTAAAATGAGAATAAGGGTTTTATATTTTCTTAGAGAAAACAGTTAGGTGGGGCGCCGACCCTCCCAAACGTTTGATAACAAAAAATCAAAAATAATATTAATAGTATGTGAGATGTGTGTAAAGGAAATGAAGACTTTCAACGAAACTTTTTGTGTGGGAAATGTGCTGAAAACAAAAAAATACGGGTTTTTCATTTTTGCGGAAAAATGGTTTTATGGGGCAAAAGGCCCCACCCCAAAATTTTGAAATTTGGCACCGAAAGGGAAGAAAAAGTGAACCGAAGTGAATAAAATTTTGCGCAGATATTGTAGACATAAAATGAGGGTATACGGGTTTCGCATTTACCTAAAAAAAAAAAAAACGGTTAAGTGTGGCACTGACTCCTCCAAATCTTTGATCACGAAATTTCATAAGCGCTAGTAACAGTATGTCAGAAGTCTGTAAAGGACATGAAGAATTGCAACGAAACATTGTGAATGGAGAATACGCAAAAAGAAAATGAATACTTGTTTCTTATTTTATGCGGAAAAATTATTTTGTGGACAAAAGAACCCACCCCAAAATTTTGAAAATTGATGCCCGAAAGGTAAGAAGAATTGAGCCGAAGTGAACGAAATTTTGCACAGATATTGTAGGCATAAAATGGGGGAGTATGGGTTTCGTATTTTCCTTGAGAAAACGGAAGCGTGGGGTGCCGACCCCTCCAAACCTTTGATCACGAAATATCGAAAGTACTATTAATAGTATGTCAGATGTGTGTAAAGGACATAAAGAATTCCAAAGAAACATTTCGTATCGACAATACGCAAAAAATAAAAGAATACGGGTTTTTTATGTTCTGCGGGAAAACGGTTTTGAAGGCTATAGCCCCACCCAAACTTTTGAAAGTTGAAGCCCGAAAGGCAAGAAGAAGTGAGCCAAAGTGAATTAAATTGTGCACAGATACTGCAGACGTAAAATGAGGATACGGGTTTCGTATTGTCCTGGGGAAAACGGTTCCGTAGTGCGACAACCCCTCCAAACCTTTGATCACCAAATATCAAAAGTACTAGTAACAGTATCTGAGATGTATGTAAAGGACATGAAGAATTGCAACATATCTTTTTGTATGGACAATACGCAAAAAATAAAGGAATACGGGTTTATTATTTTCTGCGGAAAGACTGTTTTATGGGGCAAAACAACCCACCCCAAAATTTTAAATTTGAAGCTGGAAAGGTCAGAACAAGTGAACCGGAGTGAGTGAAATATTGCACAGATATTGAAGACTTAAAACGAGGGAATACGGGTTTCGTATTTTCCTGGAAAAAGGGGTTCGGTGAGGCACGGACTACTTCAAACATTTTGATCACGAAATATCAAAAGTACTAGTAACAGCATTTGAGATATGTGTAAAGGACACGAAGAATTGCAACATAATTTTTTGTATGGAAGGACAATACGCAAAAAATAAAGGTATATGAGTTTCTAATGTTCTGCGAGAAACGGTTTTAGGGGGCAAAAGACCCCATCCAAAATTTTAAAAGTTGACGCCCGAAAGGTAAAAAGACATTAGCCGAGGTAAATGAAATTCTGCACAGATATTACAGACGTAAAATGAGGATATGAGTTTCGTATTTTGCTGAAGAAAAACGTTGGCTGAGGCACCGACCCCTCCAAACCTTTGATCACGAAATATCAAAAGCGCTAGTAACAGTATGTCAGATGTGTGTAAAGAACATGAAGAATTGCAACGAAACATTGTGTATGCAAAATAACCAAAAAAAAAAAAATAAATGAATACTGGTTTCTTATTTTCTGCGGAATACTGTTTTAGGGGTCAAAATCTCTCACCCAAAATTTTGAAGTTGACACCCGAAAGAAAAGGAGAAATGAGCCGAAGTAAATGAAATTTGCACAGATATTGCAGACAGAAAATGAGGTTACCGGTTTCGTATTTTTCTAGAGAAAACAGTCGGGTGGAGCGCCGACCCCTCCAAACGTTTGATAACGAAAAATCAAAAGTGCTACTAACAGTATGTCAAATGTGTGTATAGGACATGAAGAATTGCACCGAAACTTTTGTATGGACAATGCACTGAAAACAAAGGAATACGGTTTTTTTTTATTTTTGCGGAATAACGGTTTTATGGGGCAAAAGACCCCATCCCAAAATTTTGAAATTTGACGCCAAAAAGTAAGAAAAAGTAAACGGAAGTGAATGAAATTTTGCACAAATATTGTAGACAAAACGAGGGAATACGAGTTTCGTATTTACCTAAAAAAAAAACGGTTAGTTGGGGCCCTGACTCTTCGGAACCTTTGATCACGAAATATCAAGAGTGCTAGTAACAGATTGTCAGGTGTGTGTGAAGCCCACCAAGAATTCCAAAGAAATTTTCTGTATGGACAATACGCAAAAAATAAAGGAATACGTTTTTTTATTTTCTGCGGAGAAACAGTTGTAGGGGGCAAAAGAACCCACCCAAAGTTTTGAAAGTTGATGCCCGAAAGGCAAGAAGAAGTGAGGCGAAGTGAATTAAATTGTGCACAGATATTGTAGACATAAAATGAGGGAATACGAGTTTCGTATTTTCCTGGGGAAAACGGAAGCGTGGGGCGCCGACCCCTCCAAACCTTTGATCACGAAATATGAAAAGTGCTAGTATGTCAGATGTGTGTAAAGGACATGAAGAATAGCAACACAACCTTTTGTATGGAAAATACGCAAAAAATAAAGGAATACGGGTTTTTTTATGATCTGCGGGAAAACGGTTTTAGGCGGCAAGAGACCCACCATAAATTTTAAAAATTGACGCCCGAAAGACGCGAAGAAGTGAACCAAATTGAATCAAATATTGCACAGATATTGTAGGTTTAAATTGAGGGCAAACGGGTTTCGTATTTTTCTGAGAAAAACGGTTAGGGGGCTCGGACCCCTCCAAACCTTTGATCACGAAATATAAAGAATGCTGGTAACAGTATGTCATATGTGTGTAAAGGCCACGAAGAATTCCAACGAAACATTTTGTATGGACAAATACGCAAAAAATAAAGGAATGCTTTTTTATTTTCTGCAGAAAAACAGTTTTATGGGGCAAACCAACCCACACCAAACTTTTGAAAGTTGACTCCCGAAAGGTACATGTTGTCTCAAAGGTCGAGGGCATTCTTTATTGCTATTTTAAGGAAAAAATTTTCTAAGTCCAGCTTCGGGTATCTTCGGGAAAAAGTAAACCAGGTTCGAACCTCGAAATCAACCTTTGCAATCGGGAGAAATTTTGCAGATGTGTTTTTCTTCTTTTAAATATAATAAGACTTGTTATTAATTGTATAAAAAAGCAACATTGATTGAAATACTTAATAATTCAATATTTCGAAACTTTGTATTAATATCAGCACATGCCTGTTTGTCATTTAGCTGTCCATACGTAATGAAACATTTAGATACGTAAACGAATGTTTCCATATGTGAAAGAATGCAGAAAATTAAGACATAGAACACAATTCTCGTCTGAGTACTAAAATAAAAGTCAAAATGGAACAAAAACAGCGTTTGCAGTGGATATGAATCAGAGCCCTGCACGGGCCGGGCGCGCCCGATTCGGCCCGGTGCCCGGCCCGGCCCGACCCGTTTCAAGTAATATCAAACTGGACCGGGCCGGGCACATTTCGGGCCGAACCGGGCCGGGCACATTTCGGGCCGAATCGGGCCGAGCCGGGCCGGCCCGATAGTCTGAAAGACGGTTCGGAAACTAATGTTGTCAGCCTACTTGTTTTTTTAATGTCCTCCACTACCTCTATTTTTGCCGTGTTTGTACGGTCTTACTGTCAGCCTATGTTAATCGTAATGTGTTTGGAAACTGACTCTTTATTCAAGACTGTGATGTACTGGTAATACTATTACTATTACTACTTCTACTACTACTATTACTACTTCTACTATTACTACTACGACCACTGCTAATACTACTACAAGTGCTACGACTTCGCGTCAGAGTTGACATGTCTGATGGTACCGAATTTACCTTCTAAGTACAGAATAAAATTGGGAAATGCTAGTTATTATGGCCGGTCTGCGTAGAATGTGAACCGATGTTTGATCTACGAGGGAGAATAGTGGCTCAATAGAAAAAACACTCACATCTGGTGCTAGAGGTCGTCGGATCAATCCCTGCTCATGTTATGTGAGCTTTGTTGTGGACAAACATCGTGTGCATGGGAGTTTCTGGGGTGGTCCCGCTTCCTCCCATTGTTTTCTTTCCACCAATTCATCCCATCATCATCCATTCAGCCTGAGCCGTAGTTACCTAAAGAACGTATGGTAAAGTCAAGTACTTGACCTAGTAAGTAGAATTTGGTACGCTACCATTGGACCACGGAGGGCAAAACCATAAACTGGCGTGCTCATAAGATCAGTGCAATTTGTAGTAATGTTCAATTAGCAAGGCAAATATCGAATGGTGTTACATGTTCATGTACTGTTTATAGTATGATGCTACAAATATAACAAAATATAATGATCAAATAAATCACCAAATCGCCAGGGTGGCTCAGCGGTTGAGCGTTCACCTCTGGTGTATGGGGTCCCTGGTTTGATCCGAGCTCTCGCCAAGTGAACTTTGTGGCGGACAAACACCGTGTGGGGGTTCGCGGCGTTCTCCTGTTTCCTTCCACTTTATTTACTCCACTATTTCATTTATTTCTCACCATCGTCTCCTTTAGGCTAGTTGGCATAACTTGGAACCACCTACCAAGAAGAATAAACTAATGGATTGGGAAGATAGACATTCAGTTTCTGGTGAATTTGATGATGAAGTAGACATCTACCTCAACATGTCATCATGTGTAAGAGAACTAGATATACTGCAGTGGTGGAAGCAACAAGAACAATCATTACCAAAATTGTGTAAATTAACGCGTCAGTATCTCGTCATCCCTGCTTCTAGTGCGTCTACTGAAAGAGATTTTAGTACTCAGGAACGGAGAAATGCTCTAAAGCCTGAAACTGTTGAATCTGTTTCCGTGCTATTCGATGCGTACAAGGACATACAGTAAAGCGATGTTCATTTTGCACTATTGGTTTCTTAGGAAACCTTATATTTTCATTTTCTTAATATCAACTATCCCTTCTATTATATCTGATGTTAAGAGGCATTTTTGATAGCTGATATCTATACATTTTTCATTCAGGGGACTTTTGAGGTATTTTTTGATCAACAATGATATGTGTGGATTTTGTTTTGATTTACTGCCTCGCATTCCGTCATATAGCTCTGTTATTTACTTGTTACGCACCGTTCCAGGAACATTTCATCGATCCTGGGGTCTGGGTGATTTATTTGATCATTGTCTTTTGTTATTATTATTGTAGCATCGAATTATAAAGAATACAGGAACATGTAATATGATTTGGAATCTGCCGTGCTAATTGAACATTACTACAAATTGCGCTAATCTTATGAACACGCCAGTTCATGGTTTCGGCCTCCGTGGTCTAATGTAGCGAAACAAATTCTAATTAGTAGGTCAAGGACTTGACTTTCTCATATGTTTTTTAGGCAATTACAGCTCAAGACGTATGAATGATGATGGATGAATTGGTGGAATGAAGACTCCCACGCTCACGATTTTTGTCCACAACAAAACTCACATAACACGAGGAGGGATCGATCCGACGACCTCTAGCACCAGATGTGAATGCATTCTACTGGCCAGACTACGCAGACTGGCCATAATAACTAGTATTTCTTCGATTTTTTCTGTACTTAGATTGTAAAGTATGTACCACCAGACATGTCAACTCTGACGCTCGTAGCAGTTGTAGTAGTAGAAGTAATAATAATAATAATAATAATAATAATAATAATAATAATAATAATAATAATAATAATAATAATAATAATAATAATAATAATAATAGCAGTAGCAGTAGTAGTAGTAATAAGAGTAGTAGAAGTACAGTACTTTACAGTCTTGAATAAAGAGTTAATTTCCCAAACACCAGTGGCGGTGGTTGGACGTTAAAAGTGAGGGGGCAAGACATGATCTGAATATTTTATATAAATGTTAGTTTTCCTGGTTGTTTCTAACATTTTGTTTGACGAAAGGTTGTATAACTAATAGGATACTATATTTTCAGTTAAAATACCGTATATCGTATATAATAGTTTATTAAGTAAATTGAGAAGAACAACGCAAGTAGATACTAGCCCTTTGTACTCTTAAACAACGAAAGTGTAAGAAGAGATTTGATTCCTTGCTCATGAACATCTTAAAATTCTGTCTGGAAAATTGTGTGATCAGATTATTTAATAACTTTGCAAAACAAATAAATAGAAAGGATAATATTAATCATAGTAATGAATAATGATGCTTGTTTTGCAAAAGTTATATTGAAACTGAGGATTAATGAAAAACTTAATATTTAATTCCAAACATGATATTAAATGTATGTTATTACTCTTAGAAAATGAAAGACAGTAAATACTACAAGCATATGCTACGACATTTAAAGAAATATTTGCTTTTGCAACTTCTTGAAATATGTTCGTTGCCATTAGTTGCAGATTTCACTTTCTTGGAACACATCAAAACACAACAATACTTACAATCCACACTTCAGTTATACAAAATAAACTTAAAACCTAGAATTATGTTCAATTTACTAAATTTGATTGTATATACACTCGTACATCCTTAAACACAACACTTCACTCGTATATTACACTACAAAACAATGGAAAAGGTAGAAGTTGTTTCTTATCACGCTCTTTTTAATCGATATTCCTTACTTTAGAAAGAAGAAAAGACATTTTAGGAACTGTCAATTTTTGTGCAATTAAAGAATAACTTGTGAAATAGGCCCTACTTTTTTGCATAATGTTCTTTCGATTAGCTTCAAAGCGGCTCACTAACATATCGAGCCCTTGTAAGAAGAAATGAAAGTATGCTGAAATTGTGCTCCAATAGGTTATTTTTTGGGGTTATTTTCTGTGGCGATTAAAACGCAATTACTGTAGCTTTCTTTACTCCACGGGAAGACAACCAATACGTATTCACGCAACAGCAAATATTATATGGCAGCATTTTTCCTATTAATCAGTAACACATACAAAATCGTTATATTTCCAAATGAAACTATATACATTAATTGGTTACTTAAAAAAAGTGCGGGTGCAACTGCCCCCCTTTGCCCCCCCTAATCGCCGCCCATGCCAAACACATTACGATTAACACAGGCTGCCAACATTAGTTTCAGATCCGTCTTTCACAGTGTTCGGGCCGAGTCGGGCCGGCCCGGCTCGGCCCGATTTGTGCCCGGCCCGGCTCGGCCCGAAATGTGCCCGGCCCGGTTAGAGCCCGGCTCGAGATTCGGGCCGGGCCGGGTCGAGCCGGGCACAGAATTCAGATCCATTCGGGTCGGGCCGGGCCGTCTTCGGGCCTGGGTTTGCAGGGTTCTGCCCTGCACGGGCTGGGCGTGTCCTGTTCGGCCCGGACACAAATGCTATATGGCCGAACCGGGCGCACGTATTTCCGGGTTGGAACCGGGCACTCAAGGACGGATTGGAAACTAATGTTGACATTTTTTCCGTTAAATGTCCTCCACTACCCCTGCCTTTGCCGTGTTCGTACGGTCTTACTGTCAGTCTATGTTAATCGTAGTGTGTTTGGGAAACTGACTCTTTATTCAAGACTGCAAAGTACTGTAATACTACTAATATTACTACTACTTCTATTATTACTACTACGACCACAGTTAATACTACTATAACTGCTACGATTTCGCGTCAGCGTTGACATGTCTGGTGGTACAAAATTTACCTTCTAAGTACAGTATTTTATAACAAGACTTGTCAAACAGAGTGAAATATCCCTATTTTCATTTTCCAACCATTTTTGACCATAAATCGACTTTTGCGAGGTGAGAAAGGAAGATACGACAGAAGGAAAACAAAGTTATTGTAGAAGCATTATCATCAATATTTTGCATTCCAAAATACGGAATGTTACTTAAAAAACATAACTTTAAAAGAAATATCTACTAAAATGAAAGAACAATCCTGGCATTTTAGGCGTGTGCGTAACAGTAATATACAAAATAAATATTACAATACTTTTGAGGGTCTAGATCATTTAGATTAGATATTGATATTCCAAAGGTAAACAAATGGAATGTTTTTTTCTTTTGACTGAAAACGTGATTTTGAATTATATCTATCTATCTATCTATCTATCTATCTATCTATCTATCTATCTATCTATCTATCTATCTATCTATCTATCTATCTATATATATATATATATATATATATATATATATATATATATATGTATATATATGTATATATACAGACTGTTATACAATTCGTGTAATTTTCTACAGCACTGGGAGAAGATGAAGTTTTCACACCATTAATATACAATTTGGCACTCTTATTGAGAAATATCTGAATTTTTCGAATTTCTAAAGGAAATAGAAGAAAATTAATGTTTAGCCCCCCTTTTGGAAGTGTAAACACAGAAGTTCATTTTCCTTATGGGAGGTTCAATGTTAAATTTTGGAAGCAGTTTTCTCCAATAAATATTCGTAAAGATTTTGGGGCAAATGAGTTGTGTTTGTTACGAAATGCAAAAACACTCATTCACAAAGCTAGTAAAGCCGTCTCAAACATTATTTTGGGAAGGCCCCCCTTCGGGGGGCAAGGGCCTTAAAGGGGTTGTGGGTGATGTGTTACCAAATCCCAAAATTTATTTTCGGAGTGCCAGTAAACGTCAGATTAATCACGAATGTCACATAATTAATGCTCCAATGCTCCTTACATGTAAGAGTGACTGATAATGGGGCTACAGCCCCCTTTCAAAAGTAAGAAAATCACCAGAAATATCCTTAGTAGGGACATACGAGAAGAAGGTGTTTTTGTTAATTAGTGTGAAATTTGGCGTCATTGTAGCAAAAGAGTATGCATTTTTGAAATATAGAATGCTATTTTGGTAACGCACCGCCTTAGGGGGCACAGGGGACGAAGCATTAGATGATGTACCTTTATAAAAATTCAAAATTTTGTTCCGGAAATGCCAGTGAGCGTCAGATTTTTCACAAATGTCACAGAATTAATATTCTAATGCTCCTTGCATGTGCCAGTAACTTGTGTGGGGCTATAACCCCCTTTCATAAAATATCCCCATAATTCTTCAATTTATTTGAGGTGACTTTTGTGCAGCCTCTGTATCATATCGGGTTGTGCATTAATGGAAGCCATGGCTAAAAATAATATACATTTCCTTTCCCCCGACTTCGATCCGACATTTTGTTCTCGAGTTACGGCTGTTTTGGGCATTTTTCCGACTGGTTTTTGGCTGGTCATAGCGCCAAAAGGAAGCATTGTGCACCCAGGTTGTCTTATCACGGTGTCAGGAATGAGCTCTCAAACGTTGTAAGTGTTGTTTTGAAACACCCTCTATATTTCTATCCTGTTTCTGATTAGCTTCTCTTTGCCAATCAGTTTCCAGTATTCCCAAAATAAACCAAAAGTGAACTAAATTCACTAAATCGCCTTCCCCCTATGCTTTCTTCTTGTATAGTACTTATTATATATGTATATTGTAATTGACAGAGATTGCCAATATTGATTGAAATATCTGGTTAAAATTCTATTAGAGGAATTCCCTCTTCAGTACAGAAATTCCCTCCTTGCATCCTACCGCCATTTTAGGCGAGATGGGATTAAGTAAGATGGAAATTCCCATCTCGCCTAAAATGGTAGACATTCTTAGTTTGGAGATATAAGTGGCTGATAAATCGTTAGGCGAGGTGGGATTAGGCTAGATGGGATGGAATCATCTGAAAAGGTAGGGGTACGGTAGGTAGCGGCATGACGTCACGCCGTCCCCCATGCCTATCTTTGCCCATTGTAATTGCTTAGGAAGTGGGAGGACGCCGTACACAGTTTTTTGGAGGTGGGGATAGGGTCCCCCGCGTTCCCATGCACTTTAACCCCTGCTGCTAAGTATTAATTGCTGTGAGGACTAACGAAAAATATTATGTGATAATAATAATAATAATAATAATAATAATAATAATAATAATAATAATAAAGTATCTGAATGATACAGATATTTTTCAACTTTTATTACAATTGCTGTGGGTTCCCATGAATCTGGTTATATTGTTTTCGAAAGGAATAAAGAGTCTTCAAACAATATGATTTGTATAAAAGAAAAAAAAGCCCTATCAGTTGCAAGAACTGACAAGTGGCCTTGTGTCTGTTTTTTTAAACACAATGTTACGAGGCACAGAAGCCACCACGCCTGCGGTGTGCTTGCTTTTTTGCCTCAGGCAGCTTCAGTACTAAACTTAAGACTTTGATCTAGGCAGACAGTACTAAAATTCTGTCAATTTATGTGTAGCTATCAGCAACCACACAGGTTCTTTGAAACGCTGAATTTTACAAGAAAGGTTTTGTCCATCGGATAGGAAGCGAACGAAGCCCATCGTACGTTGTAATCCCTCCCCTCTTTTGCACACTGTGTGAAATTTAAACTTGTATACTGTAGTAAGTTACAGAAAAAAGAATGCTATTTTTTAAAAAATGACATTATCGAATAAGATTGACCATTATTACAATATATTCAAGATGAAAAATATTCTTTTAACATTCGTCGTACTTAGTTGTCTGCACTGAAATTCCCATAATGTGCTTTCTTCTTTTCTAATATGAGCTCCGAGCTTCTTCGTGTCTAAGTGGTTAGCGTACGTGCCTTTGGCGTGAGAGACCCGGGTTCGATTCCGGTGAGAGCTCATGTAGTTCGGGTTTGTCAATTAATCAGTAGGTCCCGTCTTATATAGCCTCGTTGCTGAAAGGGACGACAAAATCAACTCAACTCACATTGAGCACCATAGGAGATATAACTCCGAGGTGAATTTTGTCCCTGGAAAACTTCCCAAAATCATCAACGGTACGAAATATGTCTGCAATGCAACATGTCCATCATTTCCAACTCTATGCTCTGTGATCTAGTTTGCTTTTCATGTTTTCAGTAAACTAGACATACAAAAGGAAGAATAGAGGCTTTCTTCCAGAAAATTGTGTTCGAGGTTGGGGGGTCACACAGGCTCGTATCCACGTCGAGTCTAGGGGGCCGAGATCACCAAAACTTTTTACATTAGAATGATTTATGAGCATTAAAGTAGTCAGCCATTAGGATTTTTTTGTTTTAGGATGATACCAGAATCGACTCCTGGTGTAAGCTCAACTTTCAGTATTGTGTCATTTGCAGGTCTCGTCTCATACAGATTCGTTGAAAAACCTCTAAACATGTGCTATGACTAGTATGCGAACTAAAGTTTTTTTTTAGCAAAAGAGAGAGAAATTTCTTGCTTTAGACTCTGCCCTGTAATCCAGTTTTTCTGGAGACGAGATTAGTATGGTTGGGAACGACCTATCAGATTCAAGTTCCGAACCCACATATAAAAGACCTTCCTTTATAACCTTGGTGTTGTATAAAGACGAAAAACAAAAATATACTGATAGCTCCAGTAATAGATATTATAGCAAAGAGATTTAAAAAATAGGTGGTTTTGAAATAGAGAAAGGACAGTACCTGAGCTTTATTAGTATTACTATCATATATTACCCGCTTTGGTAAGTTAAAATGAAAATTTTAAAGCACAACTCCGTATTTCATGTGTTTAGTACCCGTGAAATATGCTGTTTTCGTTTTTAATGGCATCGATTTAAACAGCATCGGAAAGATCATTGATGAACTCGGCGACCCCAAAAATCATGGATTCGACACCAATAATGGTCATTTTCGGTCATTTATATATATATTTCCTCCTCCCCTATGTTGCGGGCCATGGCAACGAAAGTGTCACTGTTCATCTCAGCGACCCCCCACAAATGTGGATTCAGCACTAATTAACGGTCATTTTCCATTATCTTTAAATATCTCTTCCTCCCTTTCCCCAAAGTTGTGGGGTTGAATTTGAATTTAAACATTATCGAAAATACCACTGCTCATCTAAGCGACCCAGAAAACTATAAATTTGACACTGATAGTGGCCATTATCGATCATTTTATGTATCACTTTCTCCCCTTCCCGCAAGTGGCGGAGCTGATTTTGCATTTAAACCGGATCGAAGATGTCACAGTTCATCAGAATGATCCCGAAAACTATGGATTAGGCACTAATATTGGTTATTTTCGATTATTATTATTATATATAGCTCCCCCTCCCCCGTGCTGCGGCACACGAAATCAGAATTGTCACTGTTAATCTCAGCTACTCCTAAAACTATTGATTCGACACTAATATTACTCAGTTTCGATCATTTTTAAACGTTTATCCCCCTCTCCTCCATTGTACTCTCCATCTTCCCAACTATTAGGGCTGAACTTGGATTGAAACAGCATCAGAAGTGTTACTGTTTGTCTCATCCGGCCCGAAAACTATGGATTCAATATTAATATCGGTCATTTTTTATCATTTTTAAATTTCTCTCCCTCTCGCCCTCCCCTACGTTGTTTCGTCAAAGTAAATAGCCTAAAGTAATCCCTGCCCCTATACTCATGTATATTGAAAATTTGATTTAGGTCGGTCGGGTGGTTCAAGAGTGATGAAGTCACAGAGACAGGCATTTTTTTTACATATATCTGCCCCCTCTCCCTCCCCTACGTTGGCTCGTCAAAGTGAAATGATAAAAAAAACACCCAAGGCCCGACCCTCATATTTGTTGAAAATTAGATCGAGATTGGTTGGGTGGTTCAAAAGTTATTAGGTTTTATTAGTTTCTATTTATACGTTCCCCCCTCCCCCCTAGGATGTACCGTTAAAATAAAATTACAAAAATGTTTCCAGATCCAAACCTCATACATTTTGAAAATTTGATTGCGATCGGTCGGATATTAAAGATATAGTTCAAGAGTTATTAAGTTACAAAAATAGTGGCTTTCAGTCTTATATAAATTGATTTTTATATATATATCTCTCCTTCTTCTCCGCCCCCACGTTACTTCGTCAAATTTAAATAACACGATCCCAGGCCTGAGCCTCATCTATGTTGAAAATTTGATCAAGATTGGCCGAGTGGCTCAGGAATTATTAAATTTTATTTATTTTTACCCCCCCCCCCTAAGTTGTACCATCAAAGTGAATAGCTTCAAATTTGATTAAGATCAGTGGGGCGGTTCGGGAGATTTATAGTCACAAACATAGTGTTCCTCAATTATATATATATATATATATATATATATATATATATATATATATATATATATATATATATATATATATATATATATATATATATATTAGTAGTGTCGAATCTAGATTTTTTCCTATGGGGGCAACGTAAAATTTTACGGCACATTCCACCAGCCCCCCTTCCAACAGAACGGCGAATATGCATCGTTTTTACCACTACCACTCTACATTGAGACTTTTCCCAAATAGGCAGTACTGGCTTCGATAGAAGGAAAAAAAAGTTTGAAGGGCCGGATCGGGACAGTGAAGAGAAGAGTGGCAGTGTTGGGCAAATTTCAATTGAATTGACAATTAACAATTAATCTGTAAATTTAATTGTTAATTGCAATTGACAACGGAAGTAAGTAATGGTTAATTGTTAATTGCAGTTGCCCATTAATAAAGGAGAATCAATTGCAATTAATCAATCGATTGAAAGTAATTGCAATTGAAATTAATTAGCAATTAATTCAATTGCAATTTTTGATTTCCACAGCAATTACTTTCAATTGATTGATCAATTGCAATTGATTTTCACTGATTAATTTTCAACACTGTAGTTCAGAGAGAGTGTGGGGCAATGAAAACTTTAGCCACGACCAACTGTCCCACCATCCACCATGAACCACTGTCACACACTGTGACCCAAGACCCACCGAAACCCATTGTCATCAACTCTAACCACGAATCATGCCCTCTTCTCTACTGACTAAAGAGTTTAAACTTGTAATAAAACAAGGCTATGAAATTATCACTCATTGGATTTTAAATTTCTACGATCAATCACTCAAGCACCGCTCTATTACAATAACGGTGGATCTGACCTTTCTAATATAAATAAAATAGAGTTTGCTTGAGTGTCTGTCTCTCTATCTGTGTGCGGCCCGTGGACCAGACGAGTGGACGAAAGTTTTTAAAATTTGGTCGCGGGTAGCTTGGTCTAGGCCACAGATCAAGACGAAGAGTTTTTTTTTTTTTCAACCGGGACCGGCCTGGGAACCAGACAAGTTGGCAGAGAGTTACCAAATTTTGGACACGGATACCTTGGTTCAGGTCCCAGACCAAGGTGAAGCGTTTTTGACTAAATTCGAACCAGGAGGGTCTCAGGAGGGCGTTAACCCAGACATGTAGAAGTAGTAGAAAATGACCGATATTAGTGTCGTTTTCATAGTTTTCGCGGTCGCTGAGATCAATGGTGATACTTTCATTAGCGATGATTTTCTAATTCAGCCACCATTGTATGTGGGCCGGGAGTCACCGGGGTGGAGAATTGCGAGACATGTAAAAATAATGGAAAATGACCGATATTAGTCTCAAATCAATAGTTTTCACTGTCGCTGAGATGAATGGTGATACTCACACAGGCGTTGAATTCCAAATACTGCCCCCATCGGCTGCTGGCCAGAGGCATGGTTTTTTTCAAAATTGGAACCAGAGGATCATAGGGGCTTTTATCGGAATATGTAAAAGTAGTAGAAAATGGCAGATTTTAGTGTCACATTCATAGTTTTCGCGATATCGGCTGGAGGCCAGAGGCGATTTTTTCACAATTCGAACCAAGGGGGTCTCAGGGGATCGTTTACCGGGACATGTAAAAGTAGTAGAAAATGACCAATATTTGTGTCGAATCCATATTTATCGGGATTGCTCAGATGTATAGTGACAACCCCGATAGTGTTTACGTTCAAATTCAGCCCCCATCGGCCTTCCCAATGAAAACACATGTATATATATTATTTTGTTTTCCATGTAGTTAACATTAATGTCATAGTAGATTAAATGATAAAATTCGAATTAGTAATTCTGTTTTACATTGCTCCATACATACACAGGAGCAAATCCCGGGGGGATGAAGGGGACATGTCCCCTCCAATCTTGGAACTGGGGAGATTGTCCTCCCCAATAATCCGATTTGAAATGTGTTTTTTGGGAGAGAAATTTGATTATTTGTGTCCGATCGCTAGAAAGGAAAGTGAGATGAAATTAATGTCCACTCAGAATAAGCCTCAAATCTGCCCGCCTCCCAATGTTGAAGACAATTCTGCTCCCCTGATCCTCTACAGCATTGTTTCTCGGCTACAGAAATATTTTGAACATCGTTATATATGTATATATATAATATGGGAACGATCTTACCCGTCCCCCCCCTCCCCTAAAGTTGAAGACAGATTTGCGCTGTTGCATACATACCTGTCGTTTCTCGTTTCTTTTTGTCCATGAACTCAAAATCCTGGACAAGGCTTGCATAAATTTCTCGCCGTGCTTTTTGCTTTTCAATCCTGTTCTTGAAAGAGTCTGTTATCTTATCCCATATGCAAAGTCTACATTCCACAAGTTCAATAACGGTTAAAATATCGAATGGAAAAATCCCTGCCATCTCTAAAAATCTAAGCAAAACTAGAAAGGTAAGAATGCAATAATATACAACCTTTTGATCCAGTCACTGTAGCTAAAATGCAGAACTCTATCAGGGGGTCGATCCCGGTACAAAGGGGAGAGGGAAAACTTGGATACATAGCTTTGGTCTTTGTTTTCAATTGCCATTCTACACATTTTTTTTTAAAATGGGAGATTTGGGATAGTTTTGGAAGTGAGAGAAAAAATCTGTAACAAGTGAAGCATGAAGTCACATCCCTATTGTTGAGATCACAATCATGAAAATGCCAAGTGAGTAACTTGTCCTTGGAGCTTGGGAAAGAGTGTTTGATTGTGTTGGTTTCGTTTCAAAATAATAATTCTACTTTGACTTGTCAAAAAATATTGTATTCAATCACTGCTTATTGAGTGGAACCGGGAAAAGTAATCTGCACACAATTCTAATGAAAATAAAAGGAAGTAATAATAATCAGGATTTTTTTCATATGCTTATGTTCACAGTGTATCAAAATTTGAAAATTACGCTTAAATTAATTTCCAGAATGTATTGAAATTTAAATGCATTAATAGATTTAAAAATATACCATCAAAGAGTGTGTGTGTGTGAGAGAGAGAGAGAGAGACAGAGAGAGAAAGAACAAAAATTAAAAATTAGTGGAAAATAATCAAGAACTTGGTTATCTAAATTTTCTATATTCTATTTGGTAATAGCTATTTAGAGGGAAACCAGTACTCTTCAAACTTCCCACATTTTATACTTATTTAATAAAGGGAATTAGCTACTCCAAAACAGAGACTGTAAAAAAATAATAAGCTGTTCCGAAGTTGTTTATAGGACAAGATAATAATAATATTATTATACAATTATAATAGAAAAAATGGAAACAACAAAATTCCAAAGACAAGAAACGAAACAAAAATATACAGCGCCTTGTCACTCACTCTCTTCATCTAACCCACTGGCCGGCCGACATTATCGGCCACATGTGCATCCAATCATAAGAAAACATTGCCACCGACAAAATCGGTGTCGGCGATACCGCCGACATTATCTGGGGCTTGGCCGACAGCATCTGCGTGTCGGAGGATCGGCCGATAATATCGGCGGCGTGTGTAAGCTACGATTTGAGTACATTGAAGTCGATTTCACCGCCAACATTATCGATGCTTCCACCGATATTATCGTTGCCGTGTGCAAACGCACTAAGACTTCTCTTTGATCTGTATGTAAACTTTTGTCAGTTGATGCAAAAAATAAGTGTGTTTGTTCTACGCTCTACATTTCGAAACTGTTTTTATAAGATGAACAGACTCCCCACACTTGAAAACAACATAGACAGATTTTCTGAAACTTTCGTACGTTGTTAGCTGCAATATTCCTGTACAGGTAATTATTCGCGGAGATGTTTACATAGAATCAAGGAAATCTTTGCGATCTATGAAGAGAAAGAAAACAGACTTTGTTCTTATTTGCTGTCAATCTGCATTCCATCGGTTTCTTTTTCTCCGCGGACAATCCTAAGTTCACGCACGTGACCTAGCGAGGGAAGAGAGAGAAAGAAATCTACCTGGTTAGATTCCTATCTGCTGTTCTGCACTGTTGCAAAATGCAGCCAATATCTTAAACAGCTTTTAAATGGAAGAAAATTAATTTTTAATTAGCGCGCTATAATATTACCTTAGCAAGAAAAAGTAAAAGTGAACATGCAATATTAATACTAATAAACATTTGGCCGAATTTTGAACTCTATAAAATAAATAGTTTTTATAAAATTTTGGAAATAAATATGCTATGTTATTATATATATTAGGGATGGCCAAAAATTTTCGGATCCGGATATCCCGGATCCAGTGAGATCCGGATCCGGATCTTGCCGGATCCGGACCTAGATCCGGATCTCGGATCCGAATCTCAGATCCGGATCTCGGGTCTGGGTCCGGATCTCGGATCTGGATCCGAAATTCGAATCTCAGATCTTGATTCGTATCCAAACCTACATCTGAAATTGTGATCTTATAAAATTGAATATCTAAAATTCGTTAAAACTTTTTTCGGATTCACTGATATAGTAGGTTGCTGTGCTTTTAAATGTTTCCGTAACACGTTTGTGCTACCTTTGTTCTTTATTTTATTTTAACCTTGCAATATTTACATGTTGCACTTTCTGTCGAAGTCGCTTTAGTAAAATGTTTCCAAGTTTGATTTCTTCCCATTTCAGAGTATAATGAACTGTCTGAAAACTGATGTAAATGGTAACAAATTCTTCTGTTTAGCTCCTCTTCGAAACTTAATGTTAGCTTCACATTGATAATATTTATTTTATTCTCAGAAAATAAACTTTCTCCTTTTCTCAGATACAAATGAAATATCTTTTAGATAAGGCCCTTTTAATCGCAGGAATACTAGACAAAACAAACTCTTTATTAATAGTAGTTTCTGACTCACTAGAGTCCAACCATCAACAAATGTAATAATGAATGTCTTTCACTTCGAAGGTATATACAACAAAAAATATAGAATGGTTGGCGTGAGAATTTCAGGAGAGCGATATGGTTGTGTTCGTTGTATGACTTTATTACCTAACTTATGGCTTGCCCTTCTGAGGTCGGTCGTTTGTTGAAGGAGTAAATATAAAAGAGATTTCTATTATTTTTTCTTCACCCTCCATGTTTCTTTAAACATACATTGCAAGAGGTAACCAAAAAATATCCATGCGTCGTATCATTGAAGCGTTTTGTGTTTTGTATATTAAAGTGTTCAAAAATATTTAACATATTTGCATTTGTTCATGTGATCTCAGGTTCAATTCTCGGTGGGAACATACATGAGAAAATTGAAAGCTGAAACAATATGAAAATAGTATTTAAAAGTCAGGAAATTGATATTAAAACTTTAGCTATATATTGGGACTGTAAGGCTGTAGTTAAATTAACCCACACGTTTCGTGAAGATATATAACATCGTTATTGTTTTTTCACTATAAGCTATCAGATACATCCTCAGAGGCTACTTTACACTGTAGTAATCAACAGATGAAAACATTGGAAAAGGAATGGAAGGAAGGTCTCCAGAGCCTTAGATCAAGGTACTAACCTAGCATTTGCCCAGTATAACTGAGAAACAACCCTGGAAAATCCTCAGTCAGGATGGCTGGTCTCCGAATTCGAATCTGGTATTATCCAATTGCGAAGCAAGAATCATAACAAGTAGCCTGAGCTCGCTCCGTATTATTATTATTATTATTATTTAATTAATGTAATGTTTTAAAATTAGTGCAAATTAAACCGTACTTTATTTATTGCTGATGTTATAGTTAATACGTCTACATGAGACATCAGTCCGCTATCAAGAAAGAATACTAGAACTGGAATTCAGGAAGCGGGGGTAAAGAGATTAATGAGGATGAGGAAACTATGTACGATGCAAAAACTGAGTAATTATGACTTCGTCACAGATATATTCACTTACATACGTCAATTAATATTTCTCTGATACAGTGCACTCTTACTTTCTATAGTGGCAGGAAAATGGCCCGCTTTTGTAAACGAACACACTAAGCACGTGGGTATAGGTGCAATGTCCGTGCAAAGAAATATAGGTAAAACTAGAAAAAATAGGGAAAGCGAGGAGAAATGATAAACCGCCCTTCAACTTAAAAAAAAAACAAACTAAAAATAACTAAACTTAGAGTTACGAAAGACGCGAGACGAATTTTATTGAAAAGATTGTTTTTCCTTAGTGATTAGTTGTGCTAACTATGAACATGAATTAAAAAGAAAACAAGTAGCTAGCTCCGAGTTTCGCAAACTAGTTGAAAAGAAAATTTTGGATAAAATTTAATAATAAAGAAGGCATTTATGATAATTAAAACAAACTAAATTCTTGGCACGACAGTCCTTTGGTTCCTACCAGCGGCCTTACGTTCAAAGTGGGGATGTGTAGTCAACGCATCGACACCCGAAGTCCTTATGCCGGCTTTCTAGACTGGAGTCCGCTACCTCTTACTTAAGATAACTCCCCCACGATGCTGGGTCAACATCGAAATTGTTGAGTGCCTCTCCGGAAATTGAACCCATGACCACGGGCACCGAAGGCAGGCTTTCAGTCTTCTATAGACGAAAAGCTATAGTTACACACATTATCTAATACAGAAATAAGTTCTGATTCTCTAATAGCTGCTGATGGTGATAGTCAAGGTTCACCGAAGCATGAACCCAAACCCAAACTGAGATATTGATGTCACTGGAACGCCTGAAAAGTCATTGTGGGTAAGTGAATTGCCCGGATGTCCGGAATTGTCAGGATGAAGGGCGATGGTGATGTGAAATGCGGGGCTGTCAGAGATACTACTTATGATAATTGGATTTATAATCTATGTTACCATAAACCCTCTTCAAGAACATAACTGTTAATCTTAGCTTTGAAAATGTTACATCAGGAGTTTTATTGCTATTTTTAGGTTGCATTAGGAATTATCGGATTTATTTTAACGCTTAATTTTTACATCTCTTCTAATTTACGAATGTTTAAATCGCAATTATACCCTTAAGGTCAATTAGTGATATTTTAAATCATGAAATGAAATGAAATCTTTAAGTTTAACGTCCCGCGGTTATGCCGGTTAGGCTAAAGGAGACGGTGATAATGAGAAATGAGTGAAATGGTGGAATGAAGGAAGTGGGAGGAAACGGGAGAACCCCGAGAATACCCACGAGCACGATGTTTGTCCACCACAAAGTCCACACGGCGCGTGCTGTGATCGAACCAGGAACCCCAATCACCGGAGGTGAACGCTCTACCACGGAGCCACCGCACCCTTCATTTTAAATCATTTCGAACCAACTTTATATACGGTTAGTCTTACTATATTTGAATAATTGAGACCAGAAGCAGTCTACACGCTAAGTCCAAAATAATCTTGGCCGACCTCCTGATAAACCACGTCTTTCAGAAAGGTGAATTGTGGCAATCCGATACCCACATGAGGAAATCTTCGGTTCAGTGTGAAAGCTTGCATAAGAACCAGCACTCTCATCAGTGAAATGTGCTTTGGTAATTTTTATTCAATGTGAAAGTACCTAACTTTATTGCTAAAAGAATGGCATTTATTTCAAACAAGTCGCCATTACAGTTTTCGTATTTAAACACAACACTCATGAAAAGTCATGTTAAAGCGCGACTTGCCCCTGAAAAAGAATATATATCTGTTTTTAGTTTCTCGTGTTCCCCAAAATACACCCGGACTTAGTGCAAGTGCCTTCCGCTCGCACTACCTAGGTACAAACGGCTACGATCATGGTACTAGCACTTGTTTCGGTTTCCAGATCTCAAATATTTATCTTTCAGCCTGATTCTATGTATGAATCCGAAATTTCAAATCTAGATAAGGGGCACCAAACTTCATAGTTTATTCTCGGTGCTCATATTGTGATTTATTAAATAATTATTAAATCTAATTGTAAGTTATACATTTGATATTTTGAGCAGACTGAGCAAGATAAATATACGTAAAAACTAGTCAATACTTATCTTAACTGTTTATGTTTTCTTAACTGTCAATGAAATAGGTGTATTGAAGAATTTTAAATATTCGTGTTTTGTATTCCGGTTTCAAATATAAATATGTATGTATTTCATCTCGGTCCTGCAACCGGGTGGACTTAGATTCGACATTCGAACTCTCATCCGGATCAAATCAGATTATTTTTTAGTTAGGCAAGCATTTAATCGTTAGTGTAGATTGAAGGAGACAAATAGACTTGCCAGTATTCTTCTTAATTTTCTGTTTTCTTCTTCACTGTCAGGACTTCGTGAAATTTCTTTCGGCGAATTTTTGATATTCAAGTTTATCACAATTTGGGTGGGATGTGGGTTTGGATAAGAATCAAGATCTGAGATCCGAATTTCGAACCCAGATCCGAATTTCGAATCCAGATCCGAGATCCGGACCCAGATCCGGATCTTCGAATCCGACCAGATCCGGATCCGGCCATCCCTAATATATATAACGTTACCCTCGCGTTCCCCCTCAGTTTTACCCTTACTATATATGAGAATTAACATTTCCCTTTATACTTATTATGGACATAATAAAATGGATACTCAGAACAGTTTTGGTTTTCAAACACTAATGCCAAGAAGCAAGCATATCTCCATGAAACAAGCATATCGTTTTGTTTATTTCCTTCTTTCTTGACTCTTCGATCTAGTCGATCGCCTGAAGGCAAAACATCGCACAGCAAACAAGCTGCTTCGACACGTGCCAACGACAGAACGAAAGTCTTGAGTTTAGTACTCAAACTACACTCAGGCAAAAAAAAAAAAAAAAAAGCAAAATGCCCGCACGCTTCTGTGCCTTGTAACATTGTGTTAAAAAAAACACAAGGTCAGCTGTCAGACACCTGATAAGACTTTTATACAAATCGTCGTTGTTTGAAGCCTCTTTATTCCTCATAAAAACAATATATCCAGATTCGCGAAAGCCCACAGAGATTGTATTAGAAAGTTAAAAAAATATCTTTATCATTCAGATCATTTATTATTATTATTATTATTATTATTATTATTATTATTATTATTATTATTAGTAGTAGTAGTAGTAGTAGTAGTAGTAGTAGTAGTAGTAGTAGTAGTAGTTGAATTACCACATAATATTTTTCGTTAGTCCTTACAGCAATTAATACTTAGCAGCAGAGGTAAAATTGCTTGGGAATGCAGGGGACGCCGTCCCCCACCTCCAAAAAATGTGTACGGCGTCCCCCCAGTTCCTAAGAAGCTACAATGGGCAAAGATAGGCATGGGGGACGGCGTGATGTCATGCCGCTACCTACCGTTCCCCTACCTTTTCAGATTCACTTTATCTTTGCTTAGCAGGAAATCGATACAAGAGTTAGTAGGACAGCCACTCTTTATTGATAAAAATCGTAATTTGGCGTTATTAAAAACACAATTTCTGTGTCTAGAGGTAGAAGAGAGGGGACCATGGAAGTTACTATTGCCACGTACAAAAATGAAACCTGTATTCAACACTGACTACGTATAATTCAAGGATTTTTTTTTAAAGCAAAATGCTTACACCTTTTCAAAAGTAAAATTAAAATAATTACTAAGAAATACATTCATTGAAAAACTCAGGGGTGGCAAGTCCACCGTTTTAAATCTGCTGCAGAGCGTTCGAGTCCAAATTCAAGTAAAGTTAACGCATGGAAGACCCAGGCTCGATTCCCGGTGGGAGTTCATGTGATTCGGATTTGACGTTAATTAGTAGGTCCACGTTTTATACAGCTTCGCTGCTGAAAGGGACGTTAAGTTCAAAATCAACTCAAGAAAAGTTAAAACAATGAGAATGTTTTCTATTGTTTTGTCGTATGCAATTCTATGTTAAATAAAACTACATACACTATTTGATAATGGAAGCATCGTCAGAAATACAGTATCCAATAAATAAAACTTTTCACGGAGGGTTTATCTGAAGATACATACAAATATTGAAAATAGTTTAAAAAGGTGCATAATGCGGAAATACTATTTTATCGCGTATGAACTTAAGGCTTCTAGAACAGCAAGTTCTGACCAGATATTAACACCGCAGAACCAGAATATGATCAAGTGATGGACTAAACCAGCGTTTCCCAACCGGTGTGCCGCGGCACAGTGGTGTGCCGCGAATGGGTCGCTGGTGTGCCGCGAGGAAATCGGAACAAAATTATTAATTCTATAGCAATCAAATTGCAAGACATACAGAAAAAGTATATTTGTATTTCAAATTACTAGGCCTACTATGAATCTAAAATTTAAAGTTTCATACTGTGTTACTTTTCTGTAGAACATTTTTCTGTACATTTCTAATTTTGAAAAAAAGTGTTATCATTGTTATGACCATTATTGCTTCTTTATTGTTGCAGACTATTTCGTAACTTGAAATTTTAAAATATTATTCAATCCTTCCGGCAAAGTAAACATGCATACGAATTACCTATATTTGTGTTTTAAAAGTAAAAGAGGTTCGTTTGTTCGTTCGTTATTTAGTGATCCTCCTTCTTAATGAAAGGTTGGATACAGTTTTCGAAAAAAAAATGTATTTTTAACAACTTGAGCCCTATATCTGATTGTAATTGTTTTCTATTTTTAAATTAAAATGAAAAATAAGCATAATGATTTACCACGGGGGAAAAACAGTGGTCTAGCTTTCTTCTCTGTGAGAAGGATGTCAGTAATCAGAAAAAAATACTACAGTATTTTATATTTTCAAATAATAATAATAATAATAATAATAATAATAATAATAATAATAATAATAATATGTGTGCCGCGAGAATTCAAGTTACCCTGGTGTGCCGCAAGTTGAAAAATGTTGGCAAACGCTGGACTAAACCATAGTTTCCAACTTTACCCAGTGTAAATAAAGTAGGATTGAAACCCACTCTATCCAGTGTACACCTGAGCGTCATGGGGGGGGAGGGGGGCTGTATCCCTATCCCCTATAAAATTCCTCTTGGATCCGCGCCTGTTGAAACTAATTCATATTTCATAACTTCATACACAGCACGATCAAGCACTGAATCTATTGAAATCTTACTACATAAAATAATTATCAAGTGTCTACACTTTTTCTATTAAAGCTCATAGTATATTCCATCATAATATAAATTGTCACTCATGTAGTGTGTGCTAATATAACTAGGGATGCGCACGAGACAAGATTTGTGGCTGTCTCGTCTCGAAAATGTGCTGTAAAAGTGATGTCTCGACTCGAAAAATGTATATTTCTCTATTGGAAGTGCCATGTCTCGACTCGAATTTTGTCAGGAAAATCCTGTCTCGATTCGTCTCGTGCGCATCCCTAAATGTAACTCATGACAAAAATGTTTTGTTTTAAAACAAAATTAAACGGTTGAAGTGGACTCTGCCGAGTAGAAGACATCCAATTTATTAAACCGCCTCGCAACTCACTTGGCAACACACTTAGGTTACACTCTTCACCTTTTTCCCATGCTATCTAAAGTATCGGCTAATCTTAAATTCGCATTGCCGATTCGGGTTTTCTAACAAGAATTATTATGTTGCAACTTAATTTGGATGTGAAATCCTGACTTAATTAGCATTTAAGAACTTCGCAGTGTGCATTAAAATCATGACAGAAATATAGTTAAATCTCAGTTCTAAATTTTATGTTTAGCTTGCATCTAAATACTGTGCTGTCATTTCTTTCAATGTTGGTAGGAGCCGAAGTTCCAATTGATCCCAATTTTTCGCTTTAATTCCCTCTATTTGTTGATAAAATTTTATAGAAATATTATTATTAACAAGCAACACTTCTGAAGTGTAACACTCCGATCTTCATAAAATTTGGAAGGTAGATACTATACATGAAATAAACGAATACGTTTTTCTTATTTTCTGCGGAGAAAAGGGTTTTAAGGGGCAAGAGACCCCACCCACAATTTTGAAAGTTGACGCCCCAAAGGCAAAAACCAAGGAAACCGAAGTAAACGAAATTTCACACACATATTGCAGATATAAAATGAGGGAACACGTGTTTCGTATTTTCCTGGAAAAAACGGTTAGGTGGGGACCGGATCCCTCCAAAACTTTCATCACGAAATATCGAAAGTGATAATAGCAATATGACAAATGTGTGTAAAGGACACAAAGAATTGCAACGAAACTTTGTGTATGAACAACATACCAAAAAATAAAGGCACACGTTTTTTTTTTTTTATTTTGTGCTGAGAAACGATTTCAGGGGGCAAAAGCTATCACCCAAAATTTTGAAAGTTAAGGCCCGGAAGGCCAGAGGAAGTGAACCGAACTGAATGAAATTGTGCACAGATATTGTCGACATAAAATGAGGAAATACGTTTTTCTCATTTTCCTGAGAAAAAAAAAAGAAAACCGTTTAGGTGGGACACACACACCTCCAGAACTTTGATCATGAAATATCAAAACTGCTAATAACAGAAGTGTTTGAAGGACATGACGAATTGGAACGACACATTGTGTAGGGACAATACGCAGAAATAAACGAATACGGTTTTTCTTTTATTTTCTGCGGAAAAACTGTTTTATGGGGCAAAAGCCCCCATCCCAAGTTTTGAAATTTGAGGCCCAAAATGCAAGAAGAAGTGCACCGAATTAAATGAAATTGTGCGCAGATATTGTAGACGAAAAACGAGATAATTGGGTTTCATATTTTCCTGGGAAAAGCGGTTGAGTGAGGCACGGACCTTCTAAACCGTTGTTTACGGAATATCAAAAGTGCAAATAAGCATACGCAAAAGTTCCTAAAGAATATGGAGAATTGGAACGAAACTTCGTAAAGGGACTATTTGCAAAACAGTATATGAAACGTGTTTTAATTTTTGCGGAAAAACAGTGTTGGGGCCTAGGACCCATCCCCCCCCCCAAAAAAAGGAAATATTACCGTAATAGCTCAGAAAGGAGTGGACCCAAGCAAATCAAATTGTGTGTAGACATTATATGTAAAATAAGGGCTCTCGTGTTTCTCAAGTGTTCCTATCCGTTTTGCTTCAAATTTGGCATACCAATAGCAAACTGGAAATAAATCGACACGTGTTTTTCTTTATGCTGAAAAAACATTGCAAGGGTTAAAGGTGCCTTCTGAAATACTATAAAATACGCTATACTGTTTGTGTTTGCTGTTACTTGATCTGCCAAATTTGAAGAAATCGGATGGAGACACGACACTTGTGAAACACGAGAGGCCATATTTTACATATCCAATATCTACATACAATTGCTTTCGCTTCGGTCCACTTCTCCCGCGACTCAACGCCTCGGTTCAATTTTTTTTTCTTTCAGGAAAATACGAAACACCTCTACAATATTAGTGGACATTTCATTCACTTCGGTCCACTTCTTCTTGTCTTTCGGGGTCAAATTCCAAAATTGTAGACGGGGGCTTTTGCCAACCAAAACCGTTTTTAACCAAAATTAAAAAATGTATTCGTTTATTTTTTGCGTATTGCCCATACTCGCAGAGCTCCTCCGTGGCTAAGCGGTTAGATTACGCGCCTTTGGCGTGGGAGACCCGGGTTCGATCCCCGGCGGGAGCTCATGTGGTTCGGATTCCACGTTAATCAGTAGGTCCACGTCTCATATAGCCTCGCTGCTGAAAGGGACGCTAAACTAAAATCAACTCAACTCAACCCATACACGCAGTTTGATGCAATTCTTCATGTCCGTTACACGCATCTGATATACTGTTACTAGATATTTTGATATTTCGTGATGAAGGGTTTGGAGGGATCCATGCTCCACCTGGCCGTTTTTTCCAGGAAAATAAGGAAACTTATTCCCTAATTTTGTGTCTACAATATCTGTCCAAATTTCATTCACTTCAGTTCACTTCTTCTTACCTTTCGCGCGTCAACTTTCAAAATTTTGGTTTTGGGTTCTTTTGCCCCTAAAACCGTCTTTCCGCAAAAAAGAAAAACATATTCTTTATTTTTTGTCCACACAGAAAGTTTTGTTGCAATTCTTCATGTCTTTTACACACATCTAACATATTGTTACAAGCATTTTTCATTTTTTGTGATCAAAGCTTTGGAGGGGTCGGTGCCCCACCCAACCGATTTCTAAAGGAAAATACGAAACCCGTATTCACTCATTTTATGTCTACAATATCTGTGCACAAATTCACTCCCTTCGGTTCACTTCTTTTTGCCTTTCGGGAGTCAACATTCAAAAATTTGTTTGGGAGGTTTTGCCCCTCAAAAACCGTTTTCCCGCAGAACATAACAAAACCCGTATTCATTTACTTTCTGCGTATTGTCCATACACAAAGTTATGTTGCAATTCTTTATTTCCTTTACACACATCTTACATACTGTTATTTTTACTTTTGATTTTTCGGGATCAAAGGTTTGGAGGGGTCTGTGCACCACCCTACTGTTTTTCCCAGGAAAGTACGAAACTCGTACCCTCATTACACGTCTGCAATATCTGTGCACAATTTCATTCACTTTGGCTCACTTCTTCTTGCCTTTCGGACGTCAACTTTCAAAATTTCGGGTGGTGGCTTTTGCCCCTGAAACCGTTTTTCCGCAGAACAAAAAAAAAGTATTCATTTTTCTGCGTATTGTTAATACACAAAGTTATGTTGGAATTCTTCAAGTTGTTTGCACACATCTGACATACTGTTGGTAGCACTTTTAATATTTCGTGATCACAGGTTTGGAGGGGTCCATGCAGCACCCAACCCTGTTTTCCAGGAAAATAGAAAACCGTATTCCTTCATTTTACGTCTACAATATCTGTGTAGAAATTCATTCACTTCGGTTCACTTCTTTTTGCCTTTCGGGCGTCAATTTTCAAAATTTTGTGTGGGAGCTTTTGCCCCCTAATACCATTTTTCAACAGAACATAAAAGAACCCGAATTGCTTTATTTCTGGCGTATTATCCATACAAAAAGTTTCATTGCAATTCTTCATGCCCCTTATACACTTTCTACATACTGTTATTAGCATTTTAATTTTTTGTGATCAAGGGTTTGGAGGGGTCCGTGCCCCACATGACTATTTTCTCCAGGAAAATATGAAACCCGTATCCTTATTTTATGTCTACAATATATGTTCACATTTGCACTCACTTCGATTCACTTCTTGGGGCCGCGGTGGCTCAGTGGTAGAGCGTTCACCTCTGGTGCTTGGGGTCCCGGGTTCGATCACAGCCCCCGCCAAGTGAACTTTGTGGTGGACAAACACCGTGTGCGTGGGTTTTCTCGGGGTTGTCCCGTTTCCTCCACTTTCTTCATTCCACCATTTCATTCATTACTCATCATCACCGTCTCCTTTAGCCTAACCGGCATAACCGTGGGACGTAAAACTTAAAGATTTCATTTCATTTTTTTTTCGATTCACTTCTGTTTGCCTTTCGAGTTCAACTTTCAAAATTTAGTGTGGGAGCTTTTGCCCCCTAAAACCGTTTTCCCGTAGAACTTAGAAAAACTCGTATTCGTTTACTTTTTGCGTATTGTCCATACACAAAGTTATGTTGCAATTTTTCATGTCCTTGACACACATCTGACATACTAGCACTTTTGATATTTTGTGATCAAACGTTAGGGAGGGTCGCACCCACTTCTTTTTTCCAGGAAAATAGCAAACCCATATTCCCTCATTTTATGTCTACAATGTCCGTGCACAATTTGATTCACTTTGGTTCACTTCTTTTTGCCTTCACGGCGTCAACTTTCATAATTTTGTGTGAGAGCTTTTGCCCCTAAAACCGTTTTTCCGCAGAAAAACCCTTCTCCATTTTTTTTTTTTTTTGCGTATTGCCCGTACATAAAGTTTCATTGGAATTCTTCATGTCCTTTACACAAATCTGATATACTGTTACTAGCACTTTTGATATTTCCTGAGCAAATGTTTGGAGTGGTCCGTGCCCCACCTAACAGTTCTTTCAGGAAATACGGAACTAGAATTCCCACATTTTATTTTCACAATATGTGTGAAAAATTTCATTCACTTCGGTTCACTTCTTCTTGCTTTTTCGGCGTCAAATTTCAAACTTTTGGGGTGGGTTCATTTGCCCCCCTAAAACCGTTTTCCTGCAGAACATTAAGAAAACGTATTCTTTCATTTTTTGCCTATTGTTCATACACAAAGTTTCGTTGCAATTCTTCATGTTCTATACACACATTTGACATATTGTTACAAGAACTTTTATTTTTCGTGGTCTAATGTTTGGAGGGGTCCGTGCCCCACGCGGCCGTTTTTTCCAGGGAAATACGACATTCGCATCCTCATTTTACGTATTCAATATCTGTGAAAATTTTTATTCACTTCGGTTTACTTCTGCTTTTCAGGGGCCGCCGTGGCTCAGTGGTAGAGTATTCACCTCTGGTGCTTGGGGTCCTGGGTTCGATCCCAGCCCCCGCCAAGTGAACTTTGTGGTGGACAAACACCGTGTGCGTGGGTTTTCTAGTGGTTCTCCGTTTCCTCCCACTTTCTTCATTCCACCATTTCATTCATTACTCATCATCAACGTCTGTCTCCTTTAGCCTAACCGGCATAACCGTGAGACGTAAAACTGAAAGATTTAATTTTTTCTTCTGCCTTTCGTGCGTCAACTTACAAAATTTTGTGTGGGAATTTTTCCCTCTAAAACCGTTTTTCCGCGGAAAATAAAAAAACAATATTCATTTATTTTTTTGTCCACACATAAAGTTTCGTTGCAATTCTTCATGTCCTTTACACACATCTCAGATACGGTTACTAGCACTTTTGATATTTCGTGATCAAAGGTTTGGAGGGGTTAGTGCCCCACCGAACCGTTACTTCCAGAAAAATACTAAAACCGTATTCCCCCATTTCATATCTACAATATTTGTGCACAATTTCATTCACTTCGGTTCACTTCCTTTTGCCTTTCGGGCATCAACTTTCAAAATTTTGGGTTTGAGCTTTTTTCCCTTAAAACTGATTTTTTCCACAGAAAATTTAAATAAATGTTTTCCTTTATTTTTTGCGTGTTGTCCATAGACGCAGTTTGATTAAATTCTTCATGTCCTTTACACACATCTGACATGCTGTTACCAGCACATTTGATTTTCCGTGCCACGTTCCGTGCCCCACCTAGAGATGTGGGTCGGGTAAATACCCAGTGGGTAGGTAAATAAAAAATGGGTATTTACCCGGGTATTTACCCCTTTTGAATTTACCTACCCAAAAAATGGGTATTTTACGAAAGTTCAATTATTATGAAGTTTTAAGAATTGTTAACCGTACCGGTGACGTTTTTCTGTATTTTGGAGTCTCTCAAGCGTGATGTCTCATTCATTCACTATAAATATGCAAAATAATAAAAAATTGTCCCAGTTCAGGTGCGATGCGGGTTTGCAGGCAATTTTAACCATGGCGCACCAGCGGTACAATTTTGGACATTATAGGTTATTCTAGGTTAAAGCGATATCTAAAACCTATTTTTAAAAATATTTTTTTCTCGAAGAACTTCATAGGTAAAGAGATCAAAAGATTGAATCGAATGTTTTGAAAGGGGGAAATGGTGGGGGTGAGTTGTTACATTTTTCAGACGAAGCCCTCGTGTATACCTATACGTACATCAAAGTTTGATCAACGTTGATCAAGCCAATCTTGGGAAATAATTCACACCACATTTCTGATTTTACGTCATCGCTCACGAAGAAATCAGATTGAGAATCAGAATCAGAGTTGAAACCTGAGGGATTAATATCTCCTCGGGGTACCTACATTACCACCCACTTGTCGTCTCAAGATTGATCTGGGGCTATTTTACTATAGGTCTACTTATCCGTCTATGCCCTTTCTTCACCAAGGTGTGAACGGCTTTTAAACTTGGATTAGTTTTACACCAAGACTTAAAAAAAAATAACATCGTAGTATGACTTCAAGTCTTAGGTTGTCCAAACATAGAAATCGTACATAAAACCTCTTTGTTGAATCTTTGGGAGACAGCCCCAGTTTTAAATGTAAAGTCTGCAAAACGCCATCAATTTCAAGAACCCTATCAAGTTATTGTGTATTTTCATTTGAGATAAGATGTTTTGAGAGTTCTTCAATCCAATAGTTTTTCCTGAAACGTGCAATTTTGAAATTTTAAAACTCTCAGAAATGTTTCACAGAAAACAACTCAGACACCCGACACATAAATAAAAGATAAACGAAAGCTGGATCATGTATCTAAAGCATTACATATCAGAGGCTATAACTAGTTGAATAAAGACAACCAAAGTTATCAAAATCTTTCAATATTATGGACTTCAAGTTAATCATGAAAAAAGTATGCCCTTTGTCTACTAGTTTCGAACTTAAAAGTACATTTTAGAGTAGTTTTATCATGAAAGGAGAAAATGAGTACGATATATTTGATGTAGTCGCACTATTATATGAAAATATGCTGAAGTAAAAAACATTACATCAATTTCCATCAAATGTACAGGCTTTCCTTAACTTTTTATGGCTTCTTAGGTTCAACGTTACTATTTAGGATTTTTGATAGAATCTTAATATTGACGTTTCTTAAAACAAATACCGACGTATAGAAGGGTAACGAAGTCTTACAGGAAGTGTTGAACGAAAGCTTTGCCAAAGCGATCACATTAGTGAGTGTCCCCTGTCACTTCTTGGTTACCCTTTGTGGATTGAATTTTTTAAAGAAAACTCGTCCTTCGTATGCTCCCCTATCAAGGTACCGCCTGGTTAAAAGTTACTTGGATGCTCAATACAGTGAAATGCAAGGGGAAGTTAAAATGAAGTTAGAGGAATTCTCCAAATCTACATTTACAGTGTGACGGTTGGAGTAACTTGAGAAATGCATCTATCATTTATTTCGTCATTTCAAAGTCTGAACCTGTTTTTCTTGATTTCGCGTTGTCAAAAGATGCAAATTACTTGTTTGAAGAGATCATGAATGTTCTGTAAACAATATAACCCTGAAAAAATTTTAGTAATCATAGGAGACAACGCGTATAACATGAGAGCAGCTATTATATTAGTAAAACAGAAGTATTGTAATATAGTATCTTTGGGTTGTCTTGCTGATCTCCATTTGCTTTGTTCTGACATCCTCGGATGTCCATCGGTAAAGACATTACTGGGAAGTGTAACTGATGTTGTTAATACAAACATAGACATCACTTGCAAGCACTATTTACACAAATATCAAAGGAAAAAAGGATTACAATTTCGTTAAAGTTGCTTCGAAAAACAAGATGAGGAAGCCATTTACACTGCCTCCAAAGTTTGCTTGTCCATAACACTACTTCAGACGCTCGCTGTGAGTGAGGAATTGTCATTACCTTCAGAAATCAAGAAAAGACTTCTTGATTATGTATTTTGGGTTTGTATTGAAAAACTTGCAGCCATTTTCAAACCTATAGTGGATTTGATTAATTGCTTCGAGTAAAATAAGCCTCATATAGACATTGTGCACTCAAAATGCCAGAGAATTCATCAAACTCTGACAGAACAGTTACCATCGTCAATCCTTTTAAAAACAGATGAGCAATCAATAATTGAAAAATTTAAAGAATGAAGTAAATTCGGCTTGGGTCCAATTCATCTGGCTGCAAATCTCCTCAATCCCACTTTTCAGGGCTGCAAATTGACAGCTGAATAATTGCTTGATGAAGTAAACTTCATTTGTGAAGTTGGAAACAAATGGTATTGAATTCTGTTTTATGAGAGCACATTTGACTGACTGCAGGGACAAGGAAGAAATATGGGCAAGAAAGCTTTGTGGAATGGAATGGAACAAATGAGCTCACTACTTTGGTGGAGAGCGTTTCGAGGCATCACTGAATTAGCTGATGTTGCCATTTGAATCCTTAGTGCTCCGGTTACATCTGCTGCCACAGAAAGAACTCTCTCTACATTTACTTGGACCATAGTAAAACAATAAATTGTTTATCATCGGAGAGGGCAGGGAAACTAAAATATCTTTCATGTAACTGGAAACTTTTAAATAAGAAATTACCTGAAGTTTCACGCATGCAACACTCAGAACCAGGGTCTACAAGGAAGAAGTCAGCAGCTGTTGGCATGAAACAGAACAAAATACCAGAGAGATTGGAAAAGGATACAGAAGAAATGAGTGACATAGAAGAAAATAAAGAAACGAGTGATAGTGCTGTTGATATTGAAGAAATGTGTGATGATTCCGACTCTGGTCTTACGGTTGATACTGATGTTGATATTGAAGAAATGTGTGATGATTCCGACTCTGATATTACGGTTGATACTGAGTAGAACAGTAAAATCTGTGATTGTTTTATTTATAACGCTCCAAATATGGTAGGGGTTAATTGCTGTTCTATTTTGAATGATTTAAGATATAAATATTACCTTCACTTAGTTACTATACAACTTAACGTTTTTTTTATCACATTAATATTTTAAATATGCTATTTTCACAAAGCATTATTATTAGTGTTAAACTTCATTTAGTGAATACTTCTAAAAATTAGGAATTAGTTACTTAAGTGTTTTACGAAGTGTTATTTTATGGATCATTGTCTTTCAACGGCATATTTACTAAATAATTTGACCGAACAATTTATTAAAATCGGTTACTTTGATTATTCTGCAACATTTGTAATCATAGAATTACTTCTACAGAATGGCAAATTAGTAAATGTAATTTGTTTAGTTTCTAAATATTTTCTAGGTTATTACTTACTAAAGCCGAGTTTCTTTACTTTGATATAACTATATCAACAACTTAGATGTTACAATATAGTTTCTTAATTAGATTTAATTTGTTCATTCAGTAAACCAGGAGTAAAATATAAGAAACCTATTGACCCAATTTTTTGCATAATTGACAATTCAGTACATCTCATTGCCTAATAGATAAAATACCAAAAATAACATTATTTTGTGTGAAGAAAGTAACCATCTGTATTTGGAATATCAGTTCAGTTTTTTTAATTATTAAAAAAGTTGTTTTTCATCAGTACTATTCACATTTTTTAATGTAATGTAAACTTTAGATCCTTAAAATAGGATCTAAATTATTATTAATTATTAGTAATTATTAATTAAATTAATTAATAATTATTAAGTAATTATTAATTGTTAATTAAAAGTAATTATTAATTCATTTTCTGCATTTAATGAATATGGTAAACCTAAAGAAAAAGTGGTTGTTCATTTTAGTTATAGAGATTCCACTGTTACTTAAATAGTTTAGTTAGTGTGATCATCGGTGATTTGAAAAACTGGAGAAGGTATTGGAAATAAAATATGTATCAGATCGAGAAAAATAGAGAAAGCAATTTCACCAGACGCGAACCTAAGGAAGAACTTAAATTTCGTGTCATTAATACCAGGAGCTGCTGGCAGACAGAATACTTAATAATAGTGTATGGTTAGTTTGGTGACAACTGACTTCACATTCTTTGGTCAGCGTCATGTTCTGTCATAAATTTTATATTTTCATGTTGGTTTGGTCCACTATCGAATTCTATACTGTGCAACTGATTGGACGCCTCAGGAGCACACTAAGGTAAGAATTTACAGTGTAGATGGACAATTATTTTCCGCCAAGGATAATAGAAGGAAATCTAGTATAAGTAGAAAGAAAAATAATGAGAAGTAGCTAGGAAATCCGTACTGTGTTACTTAAAAAATATCAAATACATTCTTTAATTGCTAGAAAAAATGATTAATTTAGTGGTTATTTAGTGCTTCTGTTGCAGGTGATACAAATGACTATTATATTTTTCATTGACAACGATAAAATTCATTTATTGGTAATTGAAACATAAAATACCCACTAAAATACCCATTTTGGGTAAATACCCGGGTATTTACCCGGGGTATTTACCCGCTGAAATAAATACCCAGGTATTTTACATCCCTAGCCCCACCTAACCGTTTTTTCGAGGAAAATACGAAACTCGTATCCTCATGTTACGTTTGCAATATCTGCGCTTAATTTCGTTCACTTCTTGCCTTTCGGACATCAAGTTTCAAAATTTTGGGTGGGAGCTTTTGCCCCTAAATCCGTTTTTCCGCAGAAAATTTAAAAAGGCCGTATTCCTTTAGTTTTTGCGTATTTTCAATACAAAATGTTCCGTTGCAATTATTCATGTCTTTTACACACTTCTGACATACTGTTACTAGCAGTTTTGATATTTCGTGATAAAAGGTTTGGAGGGGTCCGTGCCCCACCCAACCGTTTTTTCCAGGAAAATACGAAACTCCTATTCCCTCCTTTTACGTCTACAATATCTGTGCACAATTTTATTGACTTTGGTTCAGTTGTTCTTGCCTTTCGGGTGTCAACTTTCACAATATAGAGTGGGGCTTTTATATTAAAACTTACGTAACTTTATGTAACTTTTTCTTTTTTATGAGATTCTTTTTTTGGGAGGTGAGGAGAGAAATGTTTTCCTCTGATATGTGTCTTTTGCCATTCATCTTTTTTGAACTGCTTAAGTAAGATCATTTTGTAACTTTTGATGTCATCCATTTCCGTCATGATAATATTATTGTCATTTTTAACAATTTGTTTTATTCCCTGATTTGCAGTCTGCCACACTGATATATTTATTACAAAATTGAGGTTTGGTCCAGCGCCTTTCGAATTCGGAACCAACCCAACCGCCGAGCTTTTTGGGTTGCCTGCTATTGCAGGAAAACGAGAATTGCAGGTGGTAATGCACTTTTGGAGTCGTGTATACAAATTCATCAGAGGCGTTTTATGAATACTATGGACTTCAGCTACTAGGACCTACATAAAAAGGGTCGTGTATCTTGCATGCGTAAAAGACGTTTAACATAATGGTAAATGTATTTGTTGGTATTTCACGTTATTAGAATAGATTATTACATAGTCGGATATATGGTAGAATGATTCCTGATATTATTGATATAACAAAACAATTTACAATATACAGCAATCATGCCACCATTAGTAATATTCAATAAATGCTGTTCGATATTGCTTTTGTTTATACAAAGCGGTATATTGTTATTATTATTATTATTATTAATGTAACTGATACAATTTTTAAGTACTAGATATACCTTATCATGCATATTTGAGTTATTTTTCATTTAAAAAAATATTTAAAATATCAAAATCGCTGTAATAAAATGTAAAATACAGACTAGGACTAGAGGGGCGCCAAAAAGTCACTTTGAAAGGTTGAAAATTTTTCCTTGGGCCGCTCCTGCGTGCTATTTGGGACGTGTTGCGTCTCTTCAATGCTCTTCCGCGACTCGTGCGTCGGTGCGTATAGAATGGTAGCTCACTGTACTATATCGATATACTGGAATGATGTCTTCTTAATTCACTAGAAGGTGCTAGTGCTTTCTATCTTGGGATCAAAGGAACAAGTGCTTTTGTTCAGTTTAGATGGCATTTTCAAATAACAAATAAGGCCCGTTTCTAATTGACAGCAAGATTAATGTTTAACATATGTATGGAAATCTGAACGATTATAAAAATTTTACCAAAAGTATTGATCTGGAAGCTGATAGACAAACATGCTACTAAGATATACTAATAAAATTAATTTAAGAAGAAAAAAGTTAATGCATATACATAATATTATTGTGTTTCTCCATATATGATCGGTAACATTGACGTAACGAAAAAAAAATAGTTTACAATATTTGTTATCACACATTGATTTAGTGATATGATGTCACTGATGGAAAATTTGCCTTTTTAGAACCATATATTCTCTGCAATTTTTCCACGGACTTACCTCGTATTTTGCCTTTAGTTGCGCTTCACACATTTTGCAAAGATTGATGTGGAATGAAGTCCAAGGTTAGACTTATAGTGAGAAGTGAGAAGAAAATGTAAATTTGAACAACAAACGTATTAATAATAGTAATTTCTTGGATTTAGTTTTGTTGGTGAAAAAAAATATAATCTAATTTTGAACAGTCATGTGATGGTGACTGTACAAATGAATCAAGAGAAAGAACGCCACAGAAAAAGCATTATTGGAAAGGAGACTATAAATCAACTGAAAAACGTGGGCAGGGGAGAGGTTCATTGAATATATATATATATATCCAAAACATTCGAAAATAAGATAATAGGTAACCTAGCTAAACAAATTTAGATTTATATCGTAAATGAAATAAATCAGACTGGCTTATTCAGTATTAAAGTTGAGCTACTCAAGATATGGCATCAGGGGCATCATTTGGGGAGAGCAGAGGACAATCGAAATCTTTGTTTAAGCATTCTTTCAATCGAAACTTGTATTATCTGTGAAGAAAATACTAAAAAGAAAATATTATGTATTACAGCAGCAAAAGTAAAAATAAAGTTACAATTCTACTGAAAGGAAGATTTTAGTTTTGCTCAACAAAGAACGAAAGTTAAAATAGAATAGACAACTTGTCAATCAAGATTAGAAAACAATCCATAACCTCACCACTAAATTTAATAGGACAGGATTTAAGCTAATATATAATCTGATTGTTAGCTTACATTCAGGGACAAGAAATAGTTCTTACCTAACTGTTGAAAACCATTTCCGTGCTGCAACAGAGGTGTGCTGCAGAATTTAAACCTTTCCGGATCCTGGCTTTTTGGGCTATTTTTTAGACTTTCAGTGAAGCAGCTACTGTATCGACACTATTTATCCTAGGATCATGATTCATACCTCATTCTCTTCAGAATGGAGCTGGCTTTCAAATGGTATGACTCACGTGTCCCCATCATGTATGTGAGGTGGGAAAATGACGAATGCATGCTCATACCATATACCAAAAGCGGGAAAAAAATGTTAAAGTGAAAGTTTCGGAGGGAAATTTTTTCCCGAACTTTGGCCTCCCCTGCCCCCCCCCCCTGTGTCAACGTAGCCATCTAAAAAAAATCTGAGAAATAGTACTTGGTATACTGAATGTGTGTGCCAAATTTCAAGTTTCTATCTTGAATAGTAAGGGAGGGAGAAATTTTATCAAAATTTCCCACCATGCCCCAAATTACCACAAAACACTATGATCTCAGGGAAAAAAATCCTGAGACATCCCTAATTACCCTAGGGTCATGTGTCGCCCATATTCTCTTCTGAATAGAACTGCATTTCAGACGGTACCATTCACATGTCTCCATCATGTATCTAAGGCGGGAAATTGTAGAAAAAAGGGATTTTTTGGTTTAAATTTCCCTTTTTTCAACTTTTAGCCCCTCTGTACCCCCCCTGTTTTAACGCAGAAATCTGAAAGAAAATCTGTTAAATACTACTCGGTGGACTGAATGTTTGTTCACAATTTCAATCTTCTAGGTGCAAAAATAAGCCAGAAAAAAATCCGAAATTTCCCCATGTTACTCTATACAGAAGTATATTTTGAAAAAAAAATCACTGAGACGTCCCTAATTACCCTAGAATAATAATTCGACCGTCCTTCTCTTCAGAACGGAACTGCCTTTCAGACGGTATGACTCACGTGTCTCCATCATGTATGTGAGGCGGGAAAATTTTGAGAAACGGGATTTTTTGTCTAAAATACCTTTTCTCAGTTTTCTCCCCTCTGGACACCCCTGTTTTAACGCAGAGATCTGAAAAAAATCTGATAAATACTACTAGGTAGGCTGAATGTTTGTGTACAATTTCAATCTTCTAGGTGCAAAAGTAAGCCCGCCAAAAAAATATACCCACCATGTCCCATTTTTCCCTATATAGAAGTATATTTTTCAAAAAAATCCCTGAGACGTCCCTAATTACCCTAGGACAATGATTTGACCTTCATTCTCTTCAGAATGGAACTGCCTTTCAGATGATATGACTCACGTGTCCCCATCATGTATGTGAGGTGGGAAAATAACGAAAACGTGATTTTGGGGGTAAAAATATCCCTTTTTTCACCCCTTTGCTCCTCTGGTTCCCCCCCCCCCTGTTTTATCACTGACATCGGAACAAAAAATCTGGTAAATACTAGTCGGTGGACTGAATGTTTGTGCAAAATTTCAATCTTCTACGTTTAAAAATAAGCCCGCCAAAAAATATTGAACATAGGCTTAGAAAATGAGAAAATAAATTTTTGACTTATGACGTCATCACCTCCTATGTCTGGACGCAGGAAGGTCTGAAACCATACGTAATGTCTTCTACAAGGCCTCTGGACTTGGAAAACAAAAAAACCCGGACGAAAAAGCTCAAATAGAAGAGAAATAACGCAATGTACCATGAAAAACGCGTATGGTACAAAATTGTACCATAGGATCCCCAAATTGTTAAACGCATTCGAGTGGTGTAAATTCTACCTTAGCTGTAGGTCCATGAGTCAAATACATTAGGTGCTGCAAGGGTCACTAAATTCCAATTCAACCAACTAACTAATGTGTGTATACATAGTTGTTTGAAGATTTCGATGATCTCACAATCAGAGTTAAGAGAATGAAATGTGTTGGGAGACAAGTTTATGCCGTCCTATCTACAAGTCAATGTACTGTTAGTTGTCATAAGTGTGTGAAATTCTTAAATTTTGGGGTCATGGTATAAAGATTTATTAATTCATGACACTAAATATCTGCAGAGAAACTTAAGTTTCATTATCTTCAACGCACTGACTGTAAATAATCTGTAAATAACTGTAAGGTTAATATTTTATCAATAATACGTTTCTTCGAACTCATTGACCGGTACACTTAACAAGAACAAGACGAAGCATATTCTAAAAGTGATTCTTAAGTTCGATATTTATCCTTTGGTTAAACAAGTAATCGACAGCGGTGCCATATTTAACTTAATGTTTATTTAGAATTGAGACGTCTAATATCAAAATCCGTCTCATCCATTCCGCTTAGTTTATAATAATCTCGCAAAATATGCAGTGAAGTTCCCTATACACGTGTACAAAGTTCCATCTTAAACTAGTTTCTTATTATGAAATATTATAAGCGTTTAAACAAAATTATGTTTCCATGGAATTCCTTTAGGTCAAACATATAACAAGCGATATATAACTCAGTTTCAGTAAAAAAAAAGGATCTGGCGGGCTTTTGATACTACGCGCTTCAATTAATAAATTTAAAAAAATGATACATGATAAGTAGCAGGAGCATTATATCCGGTATATTGTTGAAAGAGAGTAAAATTCTCCAACGATAAAGGTAGACTTTAAATTTTTCAATCGATGATTTACTGTGCAATGCTAATGTACTAACCGCAATGCAATACCGCTTCTAGTGAAATCAGCGAAATCAAGCAGTGTCGGGTTTGGTCCATGAAAGGATGGTTGACCGTACGTACTCACCATATGATTTTAGTATTGCGATCCACCCAGCATCGCGAGAACAACTGGGATCTTTTGGAAAGAAATCATTTGGAAGGTTAATTTTTTTGGTCGGTTGATACGATCAGCATCTCTGTATATAATTATAATGTATCGTACTGTAATTATCATGATACTTGTCTTTTCCCCTTTCTCTGCTATAGATTAACTGATTGCAGTGGTTGAAGTTTCTGCAACAGTTTGATGAATGCCTTCACCATTCTTTGTGAACTTAAAGGTTAAATAGCCAAAAGGTTCGTAATCCCACGTTCAATTATCTCTAAATTTATTTGTTTCGGGTGCAAACGTGTTTAACAGTTCGAATCCAACTTTTATTTGTATTCTCTATCCAATGTAAGTGTCTGCGTTGCTGTAAAACTACAGTAAACTAAAAAAATCTTTCTGACTTGGGAATTAGTTCAAAATCTGCGCTGTTGTTAATAAAATTTAGACTCTATCTAAGAGGCATATGATCAACTTAAGGGTCGTCTTGAAAATACAGAAAATTTTCAAATACAATGAGACCATCTGACATATAGTTTGAGGCTAGAAAGGCACCAAAAACATATATTCAATGTCGGCTTTTATCTATCTTTATTTTTTAAAGAACGATTCACATATGAGTGTGAAAGTTCAGTTTATTATTGTCTTTGTAGTTTTCTCGTTGCTGGTGAACCAAAATGAATTAATCCTTCAATATGACGCCATTGTCTTTTTGAGTGATTGGCGCAGTATCATAGTGACTGCGGCCAAGTACAATGCACTTCATTCAGAACAGCTACCAATATTATAAAGCACTTTGTGTACGATTCTGACCAGTCCGCTAACTGCTAAGGACAAGAAAACTACTGTGTAGGTATCATTTGCCAGTAACTCGAACCGGAATACCCTCCATGTAGAATGTTTTATCTGTGCTGCGAATCAAACTTAGATCATACGGGTCATATAATCGCACGAATCATATAGAGACCTCGCTACGAACTGCATTACACCTAAACGAGGAAATCACCTGCAGGCGATTTGAGTTCTTCCAAGGGACCTAGGAACAATGTCATATTAATCCACAATTTCTGGCTGATATGTTGTTTACTGATAAGACATGCTTTTTCCTGAATAGCACGGTAAACAAAGGGAAAAATCGATAGTGGTCAGATGAGAACCACATTCGACTGATCATTGTACATTTATGGGTCAACAGAAACTTACGGTAAGGTTTGGAGCTTGGGGCAAACTTCCTATGGGATCCGTGTTAATTTAACGCATAATGAACACCGACTGATACGAGAACCTGTTACGCGACGAATGCTTCCTTTACTTCTGAGTCCAAAAATGCGTTTTCAACATCCTTACAGAATGACTGTGCGCCTCCACACTATGCGGTATATATCCTGTAGCTAGATTAACAGTTCCCTTACCACAGGATCAGAAGACGCAGGCCAGTCGAGTGGCACTCGTGTTTCCCAGAACTCAGACACCTGACTTTTTTTTTTTTATGGACACACGTGAAAGTAAATGCGTACTAGGTCAATGTTAGCAGCGCCTGTGAATCGTAACAGCGTTTCTTACACGACCGTGGCACCGTGGTTTCTGTTGTGATCAGAATCGTACGATAACTGAAAACAGGCTTGCGGTGTGCATCGAGTGAGCCCATCACAATATTGATCACGTACTGTTACTAAAGATCTAACACATAGACATGTGACCTGATATCATTGGTAGTAAACACTGTTATAGGATTCGTGTTTTCTTGACTTACACCCCAAAAATGTATCACATGGGTCAATTTCTAATTGAGAAAAAGATTCATTCAAAATGGCATTCTACGTGAGTCACATGTAGGTTTCTTCCCAATCCCTGCAGTAATTTCTAACTAACAAGGATTGATCTAGCATTTTGAATCACACTGTAATCAATAAATATATTTTATTTGATTATTATGAGCAACGTCTTAACGATATTTTCTGAGAAACTTCTTTCCTTTCTAACGTTTTCCTACAGAAATATTTTAAACAATTCAGTTTATAAGGAACATTTTTTCAAAGTGAAACTTTCTAAATCAATACATAATATTATACATGATACAAAGAGGGTCTTTCACTGTTATCTCTCACTTTAGGTAAGATGACATTTTCAAAAAGAATGTAAGTATAATTAATTTTCTAATTAAAGTAGATCATGATTCTTATTTTCAACTGGAATAAGATAATAAATAATAAATGATTCACACATAATGAATGATTCGTTGTTACTATTAGTACCGTTTTTTAATGAATGTCATTCTTCGTAAACGATCTTTAAAAAGTTCGTTAGTGAATTCTCTATGCCTCTCTCTCTCTCTCTCTGTGTGTGTGTGTGTGTGTGTTATTTTCGAATTTTTCAATTTTGAGCCCACCATTCGATAGACCATAAAAAATTATTTAAAGAAGTGATGGAACTTCTCGCGTCACTCTTACCATTCTAGTGATATTGGCCAAAAATTTCTGATTTCAGTAGATATAAGAAGCCATATCTCGGGAACCGTAAGCCATAGAGAAATGATATTGGTATTTATCAATAGCTAAGAGGATGGTGAACATTTCGGTACTAAATAGTAATCAGTGGCTACTGGTTATATAAGCATTTTCAGTGTATATACACAGTGATAAAAAGTGACAGCTCAATATAGCTAATTCAATAGATCCCCTAATACGCAGGTTCCAAACATGTAAGTGTAATATCTATTGAATTTAATCAAATACATTTAATATGCAATTTCATATTTCGAAAAAAAAAGTTAATTCATTTTAAGTTCGTTCTGGGAATGTTTTTCGAGCATTCTCAACTGGTTTAATCTGTAATAGTTAAGTGTGGCAAATAAACTCCACAATATTAACGTGTTATGCCTTCCCTTAGCTGATATTTAATTTTTCTCTCCACTATGAGCACATACCAATTATTATAATAAAAAAGAAAACGCTCGTTCGTCTGAGATTTCCTATTTCAACAGATCTATTTTTCTGTTACCACGTTTTCCTACAATTACAAGATTTTGTATACAAAGTATTAGCGTTATTGGTAGAAAGTATTTGAAAACTTTACCAACATCGCTCTTAAAACTGAAGTTTGTAGAATGTTTCGTGCATCTCATATTACATCAGCGCTGGAGACCTAGCTTCGATTCCCGAGAGAAACTCATGATGTTCCGATACCACGTTGAACTTTACTGTAGACGTCATAACTATGAAGAACTGTATACTCATGATCGCTAAGAATTGTTGTTAATAATGAAATGTTGTGTATTATTACTTTTATTTTCATCTGATATCTGACTTCCGAAGACTTCTTTTAATATGAATGAATGACTGTACAATATGGTACACAACGGCAACGACTCTTCAGTCATGACGTCTTAAAATAGAAAGAGATATAGAAAGGAAAATACGAAGTTAGGAGGAAGATAGAGGAGGAAGAGGAAGAAGAAAGAGGTAAGAAGAAGAAGAAGAAGAAGGAAGAGTCAAAATGACCTTATGAAAGGAATAACTTGTTTCCGAATAGTAGTAGGTAGAATAAAAACAATACAGATAACATATGTCGAAAAGTCTATGGTAAAAATGAAAAAAGGTAAAAGGAGAAGGAGAAGAAGTAGAGAAAAAAGAAAGTACTGGATAATCTATGAAATACAGTTGAGAATCTTTAAGGTATCTGTATATGTGTCATATTCACATTAAATCTCATAGGAATCAAGATTAAACTCATTGCTGCTTAACATGTCAATCCACACTACTGTGACCTGGACCCAAGTAAATACACAAGTCGGAGTTACTCGAACCCAGCCCAATCGGTGAGAAATGTTAAGTTTAATTAATGTAATTAATGAAACGGAAACGTTGCATTATTTATATTTAAAGTCCTCGAAAGTTCTCAAATTAGATGGCTACTATTACTAGTTTCATTACATTGTCCTTGTTTACGTTGTTGAGCAATAGTTGATTGAAAAGAAGATTTACACTTCTCATAACCTAGGTCATGCATGAATGACAATCATAATTTTGATGAATATCCATACAAAGAAATAGTTACCAATCTTTTACCTTATTGTGTAGGTTTTTTTTTTTTACTTACAACTAAAATCATCCACTCATTCACACATTCGTACCACCTTAAGATGAAATAGAAACGTATAAATTAGTTTAATCATTTGTTTTTGAAAAGAAAATCCATTAACAACATTTTATACGATTTATTACAATCAGTAATGAAGATGAAGAAAGAAAATGCTAGAAAACTAAATCCACTTATAAAATTACAAGCGTATAATTAGACATCGAATTATATTAACAAATAATTAAGTTAGCAATTAAGTTATTTAAATATATTTCGTTCTCCGAAAATTCTCTTTGTCGTTTAAATAAGTATTAATTTAAAAAAAATAAATCGAGACCTTTACATGGTCTAGTTGTCATTAGGGAGAAACAGAAAATCTCAAACGAGTCCAACTCTCTCGAAGATCCTGCTACTGTATTTATATCTCATATCATTTCCATATTTTCACTAGTTTATGTCAATGCACGATTTGAAATTCAATAGATTAAGTATATATCCGTTACTTGTACTCGTCCATACTAAGATATAGACCCTATATATATATATATATATATATATATATATATATATATATATATATATATATATATATATATATATATACGAGGATGGGTCAATAATTATTGTCCCTGACCTATAAGGAATATTGTTTTTCAAAAAAGTCTCCTTTCATAGTAATGCGCTTCTTCCACCTATGCTGTAAAGCCACTATGCCAGCTTCAAAGAAAGTCTCTGGCTGAGCCGTGAACCATTCCTCCACAGCTTCAATAACAGCTGCACTTTTCAGTGAAACTTCTTCCCCTTAAGGTGCTCCTTCAACTTTGGGAACAAAATGAAAGTCACTAGGGGCGAGGTCGGGTGAGTAGGGAGGATGTTCCAACACATCAAAACCAGCAGCATGGACTGTGGCACCAGTAAGATGGCTTTTGTGAGCATGGACATTATCTTGGTGAAACAGCACTGTTCGCTGCAACATCCCGCGCCGTTTTTCCTTGATTGCTTCGCGTAACTTAGGGATTAGGGCTGCAAAATAGGCCCCCGTGATTGTGTGTCCAACCTCCAGGTAGAGGTTTTCGAAGAAAAAATTAAAGAAAGAAGAAGTAAGAACATGTTCAGGAAGCACCAAAAATATATCGGAGTGGATATGACTGAAAATTCAAATAGTCCGTAACAAATGTTGAAGTTGATTTTGTTGCTTAGACTTTGTTCTAGAAATTAACAGTGAATCTTAATTTTTCCTTTTGAGAACAGTGGGAATGAATTGGTGAACATTAGTAGTAACTATACATCAACTCGCACTGAAAATCTTACTCTGGTTGACTTAAAACTATCAAAACTAGCTAATAAGGGGAAGAGTTTCATATGCTGTTGTGACTGAACAAGAAACAGAAATTAACTAAGGTCGTTATTATAATAATAAATTTGTTAGTATTACATGCTCTTAATCGGGACTTAAATCTATTAGTAACTAAAATGTAAAATATTTTTTTTTTTTTTTTTGAGTTTTACCGTGCCACTGTTATATCCTATAGGCAGAGTCGAATTTAGGTTTGGTGGGGCCTATTTTGCAGCAATTGAGGGTAATGATGTCCTTTAAGTATCAAGATGAACGTAGGCTTACTATATAGAGAAATGAAGAAAGTAGTGATTTTTAGGAAGCAGGCTAGCAGAAGGGGCCCATCACTTACGTCATATGAGTCTATACAACACGAAGAACTGTTGTTATATGTAGATTTTATTAATTATTTTTCTTATATTTTGGAAATGTACAACCAGTTGCTTTCTTTAATTTTTGGTCCCCCCAAGAGAGTGGGGACCTAAGCTATAGCTTCTTTACCTTATACGTAATTCCGGCACTGGATATAGGTGGTGATAATAAATGGAACGGTGGAATGAAGAAAATGCGAGGAAACGGAAGAGCTCCGAGAAAACTCATGTACGCAGAGTTTATGTAATACAAAGCAAACTTGGCGATAGGTGTGATCAAACCAGGAACCCCAAATATGAGAGGTGAACTGTCTACTACTGAGCCACGGCAGCCTCCAAGAAATATGTGTCATTGAACAGCCTTTATGCATTGTTTTGTATGAAACATACAAGGAACGTGTGGTCCAGAAGAACGAAAACATTCCAAAGATACTCATAACAATGAAAGGAAAGAAGTTGTTTTGGTGGTTAAATAGCCCATGATCTATGGAATAAAAACTGTTGTATTTGGTGGCCATAGACTCAGGCAGGGCAAGCTCGGCTCGGATCGACTTATCTTCTATGGTACAGTCAATCGGGATGACTTCAGACACTAACCTAAAATGAGTTTGCCACACTGATATCCGATAAGGTTATCACGCGCATACAGTTGTTGTTAGGTTGTTTCTGATCAAACAGACATTGTAAGTAGAGATGCTGTTAGTCACGCGTGTACACGTGTGTCGTGGTTGTTCTTTTGTGGACAATAATTTGGGTATATTGGTCAGAAAGAAACGTATAGGCCGATAAAGATAACATAGTTGCTGTATGTACGAAACGAGATGACAGTATTCACATTCTATTTTATAGTTGTTTGGCAAACTATTTATTAGTTTAGAGGACTTGAAGGTATAATATGCCACGAATATACATAAGAAAGATAGGGTCACAAAATTACCAATATTACGACCTCAATGAAATGAGAAAAGCAGTGGAAGAAGCAAAAATCATTGTGGATACTCTTTAAGAAGTGCTGATACAAAATTTGGTGTAAATGTAGGTACTGAATATGGCCGACTGAAACGAAATAACCAAGAAAACCAGGTGACCAACCAACTTTACCCTAGAATGAAGGACTGCCCCTAGTGGAAGAATTTACCTTTACCGCATAGTTCAAAGGCTTATAGTTAAAGCAGGGATGCAAATAACCACTCGCCCACTCGCCAGGGGCGAGTGGTTCATCCGTGCGGGTGAGTGTTTAATATATCGAAGGAAAGTAAATGATTTCTATTGTGGGGTGGGGTGGGGGTAGCTTTTTTCCTTGGCTAGTAAAATTTTGTTGCATATTTGCATACCTGAGTAAAAGGATGTCTTATTTGCAGGGTAAAAGCTAAAAATGTGATTCCATAACAAACTACCAGGAGTAGAAGATCCACTTGTTATGTGATAAAAGTGTACAGTGTACAAGAAGGGAATGACAATTCATATTCGTAAATTCTTATCCAAGCACAATTCTTTAATTTGTGAATATAAGGTTGCAAAACTGTTTTATCCGACACACAAGGAAGAAGAGACCTACCGTTGCTGACGATCAGTGAGAAATTCAGAGAGAGGACTGAGAAATTATAGACACTGCACTACAGCACTCCGAACTATGGAAACTTGTGAAGCCTAGTGGAACTGTGTACGAACCGGAAACTTGTGGAGTTCTAATAAACATCCACACCTGACCAGCTAACTGTGTGTACTGAACGTAAGTAGCAATAGTGGATGTCCAGTGGATATAGTCAACTTACCCACCTGGTGTTCAGCTTGTTGGTATTATTTATCAGATACAGAATAACAAGCCAGCGAAGATATTAAATTTAACAGCAAAATTAATCAAAGTGTATTTACAACTCACACCAAGAGGTGCACCCCAATCACAGATTGCCAATCCGCATTTAGCCGAGATAGAAGTAGAGACAACTTAGAAGACTCAACAGCGACCTTTGTGATGGTGTAGCCCAGTCGACATCAGGACTTGCTACAACTCCCTCTCCCTCTCTGTGTACTAATGTATTGAGGAACGTGAAATAAAAGACAGAAAAAGAGAAGATAGAAGAAGATGCTAGGAATGCATGTAATAATGGAATTCTTAATCATAAGGAATTATTCTTGGATCTTTTAATAATTAGTTAACTTAAAGTTAACTAATTAAAGAATCAAGAATAAATAGATAATGTGTTTAAACTACTACACAAAAATTCATAATGTTATGCAAGATGAACAACAGAAATTGTAAACAAATCCAATGTCGGGGATATTTCCGATTGATTCTGAATTCACAGGAAGAAACAGAGAAATTGCACCATATTTCATCATCCGCAAGGTGATTTTCGTGACTGAAAAAGTATACTTGTGGGTAGTAAAATTACACTCACATTGTGGAAATAGGATGTGTGTAGGTAGCAAACCAACCCTCACGTACCGGAAAAACGAGGTGACGAGCCAAATCAAGCACCGCATCCACCGTTCAGTTTGGCTACGATTTGTCGCACCCAGAAATTATCGCTCCTGGTAAGAAAGATGTAGCGGTAGCAGATAGGGGAGGCGTTCCTTCGACACCCTCGGTCGATGCCAAGCTTTACTTTCAGACAAGTAAAATTGACAAGCTTCGTTTAACTTTCGCATGCAGCGACAAGCCGTAAGCATACAGACTTAGAATCGGGAGCAATTGTCGACAATGGATCGAGTCAGAGCCGCCAACAGGGCGAGGCTGACTCTTGGTGTAGTTGCATTCATTGAAAGTTACTTCAATAAATTTGGACTTGTGAAATTTTAAACAAGATGAATGCACTACCACCACACCATTGCTATTCGGACTTTGATTTTTTCTCATGAATTTATACTGGTTGCGATTCTTTTTGCCATATCATAATTATTTAATTCTTAGTAATCTGATTTAGTTCGTAAAGAGACAAAACGTTTCTGAACTTAATTCTCAATTGTGTTACATACTATGTTGTAGAAGGTTTTAATAACGGTTTTAATAACGCTGTTTCAATAACGAAAAAATATTTTAACTTTAACAAGATCTCAATTAAACCATACTAAGAGAAAATGTTTGATCTATTTATTCAGCGTTGTGAATTTATGCAAAGAACTATAGGAATTTATAATAAATTTTTAATATTAGAAATCGGTGTCCGAAGTAATTCCATACAAATTCAAATCAGTAACATCTCCTAATCCGAATAATTGTGTGGTAGAGAAACATACCTTAATGTAGTGTAGCAATATCTTGGAGAGACATTGAATTTAAGAATCAATAGAGGAAAGTAAAGCCATAGCAACATGAGTAAGAAATAGGAGTGCGAATATATATGCAACGTACCCACGGTAGCGATTTCTGGACCTTAGCTCTAGGACGTATGGGACGTTTGAGATTGTGACATGGCTGATGACCAATTCTTTGAATTGGTAGGCTGGTGGAAGATTCCGAACCACTGCAGTTCTAAGTAAACTTCCACCATATACGAGTATTAATTTGCAGACTCTCAAATAGTGACTTACTTTTACTATACTTTTCCCCCACAAGTCCCATATTTTAACAAAGAGCGCAGGCTCTTTCACGACGCCTGGCGCCCTGACAAATTCATCACGTATCAAATGGGGAAGTCGGGCCGTCCAACTCGCCTGAGCTCGCCGCACGTATCAAATGGTGAAGACGCCAACGTTTCACGACGCCCAGGCGTCTCTCACATGTTACACTACTACCTCACACTGGTCTGATCCATTGTAGGTAACGTCGGTTGGATTGGGTGACAAAGATTCCAAGGGGCATATAAGAAAAGCATTGCTGTTGTACCAGGGAAAAGTGTTGGTAAATGCCGAAGACATGATAAAGAAGGAGATACGAGCTAAAGTTCGGAGATGAAGTTTGTAATCTAGAATAGATGTGCCTCAGCATGAAACTAGAAGTGTCAGAGAAGTCACGGCAGAGCTCACACGCTTAAACACAACTATTTCATCTCGGAATGCTAGTAATTGTATCATCCCTGATATTTTTGTGTTCGTCAGCCTTGAATCACGAAAAAGATTGCACTTATAATTTGTAAGAAAATTTCAAAGCATCATGGAAGATACAGTGGTGGCAAGTTTTCTCAAAGACAGTGAAAAGGAGAAAAAAATTTAGGTATATGCAGCAGTAAAGGATACAGGACATTGTCACCAAATTGAAACTATCAATATCTGCCTAAAAATTTTATTCAGTTCTGCATTGTCACTATTTTTAGTTCTAAGAAGAGTATATTCTAATCTATTTTTACTGCACTGCAAATCAACGTTTATAATGTCTTACTAAGAATGCATGTTCGTATGTTTTGTCTCATGTCATCCCAATAGTGGCGTCACTTGGGACAAATTAAAGTATTCTACAAATATATCAAGTCACTCAAGTGAAGCATGCAGAAAAAATATTTTAGAAGCAAAATTTAAAGTTTTTAGCAACGGCCATTTCAAGTATGACTCAAGTCACCTTGTTGGGTGGTACTTATTTCTTGGTAACTAATGATCAGATCTAAACGAAATTCAGTGAAAAGGTAGTCAATTGCCTAAGAAATAAATGTCGCTATATTTGGTGGCAAGGAACAGGCTCGGCTCGACTTATATGCTCTACTTTATTTCTCGGTAACTACTAGCCAGATCTAAACAAAATTTAGACTGTGGGCTATTAGCACGACAAGGAATAGAGATGACTGTATTTTCTGGCCGGGCTAGACTATGGACACGCGCGGTTCAGTTGTGCTCAGTAGCAAACCAATGAACTCGCAACAATAATATCTAGGATGAGTTCGAGATTTTGAAGATAGTTTCGGAAGGGTAAGGAAGAACGGTTATAAAATGTTGAAAATGTGACTACATTACATGTATAACTTATAATGAAAAACCCTCTTTGTTGGTAGGATGTAGAACCAATGTCAAGTAAATACAAGAAACAAAGTGGTGGTTGTGTGCGTGTCACTTTGGTGCGTGAAGGGTATTCACAGCATAGGTCGGCATTATTCCTTCTAGTGTTGAATGTGATGTCTGATTAGCTGTATGTTTTAAATCGTAGACTCTCATTTTTCCCTGCAATGTGTCCTCACCAATAATTATGTCTAGTAAACTGTAAAAAGGAAGAAAACGAAAGAAAAGTACGTTTTTGCGGAGAACCTTTCAAACATTTCTTGACATGTTTGAGTGATCAAAGATAGTGAACATTTTTTCACCAGAAACTTCATAAAATGAAAAATCTTGTTGTGAATTTGAGGTGTCTGAAAATATGGAATATGAACCTGTGGAAATTGAACAGTGTTTCTTGCTCTTCGCATAACAGATTTACTGAAATGAACACTAGTTCTCCCTTCGCTCTCACTTCTCAATATAGTGTTGACCATGCTACTCAAGCATACTCTCAAATATCTAAGTGATCGAGGTACTTTTGACTTCGGAACACCAGAAAACTTAAAGAATGTGCATTTTGAGTTAGGCCCATAAAACCACCCAGTTTTCGCATTAGATTCGAGAAAAATATATGTTTCTCTTACGATTATTATTTTCAAAATACGCAACACGGCAAATTTCAAACCATGCTCAGGTATCTCATTAGCTTGCAATATTAATTCTATTTCAATATGCAGGTTTTGTTGTATTAGTACTTTTCTGGTATTTCAGCATGCAGTTTCATATCGTACCTCATTTATTTAAATTGATTATTAAACAACTTTGCAGAAAATGTTTAGTAGACCTATTTTTTGTTGTTCTTAACAGCATGTATACAAATAAAAATATGCCTTCAGAACAAAATTCAATATAATATTTAAAAATATTTCTCGATATTAGATTCTCGTTATATTTATCTCTTCCGCTTACCTTCACGACCCCCATGAAACACTCTCGCGATCCCTCCTAGCAGTCACGATCCTCAGGTTGAAAAACTCTGTTTTAGGGAAATACTGAAAGGGATAATAGATGTCACACTCACTCTAGTAATACGTAATGTTGCCTTTATGGAACATTGAGATAAACTCACAGCGCTAATTTTCTTGCGGTAATTGAACTTTTGAACAAATGTGACTCCATTTTGTCTTGATTAATAAATTATAAGACAAAGAGCTTAAATACAAACTTAGGTCCTGAAATACAACATAGAATTATTCAAATGCCAAAACAAGTAGAAAATCAAATTTCATAGAATCAGAAATGCTTCCTTAGGGATTTTCATACATGAAAGTCTTGGGATTTTTGAAGGTATTGGTTGTAAGCGCACAAGGATTAGTATAATTCATTGAAAATAAGGAAATTTTAATAAGACACTGCAGGGAACAAGCCAACAACGGGGCGACAGTGATGAGCAGAGTGTGTTCGCGAGTGCAAAAGCGCATCCAGGGACTTGATCTGCCAACTAGTTATGTACACTCATGTCTAAAATTATTGTCACATGTCTATAAAAATGTTGTAGGAATATAATTTGATACCGAATTCGCCCTTTATTTCTTATAATATTAGTATATGTACCGGTATAATCGGCAAAGACATGTATGTGACAAATTTCATGTCAAAAGCAGTAAATAAGAACAATAAAACCTTCTTGTCTATTTAGCAACATTTTCTTTTACTCATTCTAATTTTCGTATTTATAATTCCTTTCCTATGAAATTTACCACAAATACACATTTCCCGATTATACACATAGTATCAGTATTAAAAATACCCTGCAAAATCATTATCAAATTATATTGTTACAAGAAAACAGTTATAGACATGCGACAATAATTTTGGACATGACTGTACATTGTACTGCTCTCATCCTAAATTTAGTCGTGAGTGTCACAGCTAAAATATCACAGGTAATATCCTCTTTTAATATCTTCGAAAAACTTCATGTGTTTTCCAGTTGAAGTATTAAAACATGAGAACTTCTAGAAACTGACAAGAAAGCCCGAACTCATATATATCCATCGATGTGGGGTTCAGGTTACGAGCACTCTTGACTGTTCGGTTTCGTTAAAGAGATATTCTGAAGGCTTTAAAGCAACATAATAATGACATCTAGTAAATTATGTCATTAGAATGTGACGAAGCAATTTCCTTAAGAAAGCAAAATGAATTCTACGAATTTGTAGTCCAAGTAGTAGTACAACATGAAGTTCTCGAAACTACCAACATTGACTGTATGGAAGAAAATGCAGTTACTAAATGATGATGTATATACGATCAGAAATAATACAAAGGGCATAGGAAAGTTTTGCAATACGACCTTATTTCTTATACTTTTTCAAAGAACTTTGCACACTTTTCCATTCTTTGAAATCATACATCGAAGAAACTCTGCCATCTTTTAGTAGAGACCTGGTCATACTCATCGTCCTAAACCCTTAGTAGGGCGTCATCGCTTGTAAAACTCCCTCTTTTCAGTCTGATCTTCACATGCGAGAATAACGCGAACGATATCTGGAGAACGACGTCACAGGGAGCGATATCTGGACTGTACGGAGGGTGCTCTAACAGTTTTAGTTCAGTGCTGGCCAAATACTCTGAGCAAACTTTTGAGCGATGAGCTGGAGCGTTATCGTTATGAAGAAACAATATCCCCATCCTTGAGTTTGGACGCAACTGTTTGCTAGTTGTAAGAACTTTAGGCAGACATTCCTCGGTATACCACTTGCCAGTAACTGTCTTCTGTGTTTCTAAGACAACTCGTTCGACAATTACTTGAACACTAAAAAATACCGCCACCATTCCCTTCTTCACTCTCGATCAATGTGGACTCTCGAACAGCCACGTGGGTCTCCTCAATTTCGAACACCCACACTTTCTTTTGAATTCTTGGTTGGAACGTCATAGTAATAGAGCCAAGTTTCGTCTCCTGTCACAATACTGGTCACAGGGGAAGATGTTCAATTTTATTTTTTTTTCAATATTTCACAGCACCATGAAACACGGTATGCCATCTGTTCATCGATCAAGTCATGTGGTACCCAAAGTTTACAAAGCTTTCTAACTCGAAGGTGATAGCGGGTAATAACACGAACTGCTGGTGCATTAATGCCCAAGCATGCCTCTATTTTGATGGTATGCCTATTTTGATGATCTATCTGTCTCAAGCATTTTCCTTAGAGCAAAAATTTTTTGTTCAGTTACAGATGAAGATGGCCGATCTGATTTTGGGGCGTCCTCAAGGATGAAATTTCATTTTTAAAACTGTCAGTACTACCTAAATATCGTTGTACGATGAGGACAATCCTCTCCAAGCACAGGAGTCATTTCCTCTGAACACTGATCAACGATTAAATTACGTGCAAAATTGCCTGATATTCAGTTTTTGACCACGACGACATCTGCACCTCATTTCACTAATACAGCTGAAAATCAACTGACACTGAGACAATGACTAGAGCTTTCACAGTGCAGGTTTAGTGATGTCTAAACACGCACTAAGCTGCAAACTCCTGAGATGATCCGTTCTGTTCTATTCCAAAACTTTCCTAGTGCCCTTTATTAAGTATAGGTTGGAGCTATCATTTCTTATATCTGACTGTACAGTTGTAACAAAATTACTGTGTGAGGAACTTATTTCACTTCAAGCATAAATGAATTCTTTTGACGAAGTAAATAAAAATTCTGAATAAATGGAACAAATGTGTAGAATCGAATGTCGTTTCAGAAATAAACGTCCAAATAGAATAAATAAATTCTTTGACGAATTATGTAAGGGTGAAAGATTAAGTAATCCCGAATGATATTTGAAGTTAATGTGTTCTATTTGTACTTGCATATTGTATTAAGTCAAGTACGGATTAGGTTTGAAAATAGGGCGAATATCACTGAAAAAATATAGTGTTTACAGCCCAGTGCGCTTGTGAACAGGTAGTGACACGAAACTATTCAATGGCAAATAGATTTGTAGTGAGCAATGCGAACAAAATTTGTTCAAAATTCTCTTCTCTGGTACACATGATCATAGTGTACTTTGAAATGATATCAAATATATAAAAGTGGAAGCAGTGAAAGATTTTGCGCATTTGTCTTTACTAAAAATCGTTTAATTATTTACAACATCTCTGAGATCTGTGGCGCTGATTTTTTTAAAGTCTTTCTTTGACAGTGACTTCAGCAGTGCGCTAATATGGACAAAATATCAGGAATACGAGGTGTTATCCAAAATATTCGGGACTGGTGTTGCCATCTGGTGAAAAATGTACTATTGGACTCTCGCAGTCACCCTCGAAGTAGTTCCCTTTCACATGAAGACATCGGTTCAAGCGATTCTGTCATTAGCCAAAAGTATCCTGGAAGTCCTGTTGTCTGAGGGTGTTTAGCACCGCCGGCAATGCTTCTTGAATCCTCTCAAGTGTGTCCAACCGACGGCCTTTCAACTTGCTTTTCAGTGACAAGAAGGTTGTATCATCAGATGCGGTCTCACGAAGCTTCGTGTAAACTGCCACACGCTGACGTCTTAAAAGTTAGAACCAAAACCATTTTTTGGGTTATAATATTTATAACCCATAACCAAAAATATAAAATGCAACAAAAAAGAAAATAAAGACCAAATGAGCAAGATCATCCCAAGATCATCCCAAGCCCCTTGTAGTGAGCCATGACTCACTTCCAATATCGAAGAAAACAAATACCAAAATTAATATTATGCTGTTATCAATACAAATTATGGATATTAAACGAGGTTTTATTACTACAAATAACTTTGGTAGATTTCGTTGTGAGTCAGGTCACACCAAGTGCATAGCAAAACCTTCCTGGCGAGTCATGATTCACCTACATCTTCAAAGCGCATAGATTCCAAAATGAGGCAAATATATGCTACGCGAACCAAATGGAGAGTCAAAAATATTTTTCTTACTAGAAATCTCTTCATAAATTTTGTTGCGAGTCCCCTCACATAAGGATCATCACAAACCATTTTTAGTGAGACACGACTCACCTCTATCTTCGAAGCGCATCGATTCCAAAGTGAGGAATTCTGTGCTACGTAAACCAAATGGAGAGTCCAACATATACTAGAAGTCTCTTCGATAAATTTTGTTGTGAGTCAACTCACATAAAGACCATCTCAAACCATCTTTAATGAGACATGATTCACCTCTATCTTCGAAGCGCATCGATTCCAAATGAGGCAATTATATACTACGTACAGCAAATGGAGAGTCCAACATATTTTTATTACTAGAAATCTCTTCGATAAATTTTGTTGTGAGTCAACCCACATAAAGACTACTCAAACCCCTTTTAATGAGAGATGACTCACCTCTATCTTCAAAACACATCGATTCCAAAATGAGGTAATTTTGTGCTACGTAAAGGAAATTGAGAGTCTAACATATTTTTATTACTAGAAATATTATCGATAAATTTTGTTTTGAGTCAGCTCCATATAGAACATCTCATACCATCTTTAATGAGACATGACTCACCTCTATCTTCGAAGCGCATGGATTCCAAAATGAGGCAATTATCTGCTAATAAAGAAAACGGAGAATCCAACATATTTTTATTACTAGAAATCTCCTCGATAAATTTTGTTGAACCGAGCATGCCACTCAAATACACGCGTACGGCTCATGCTGTGTTCCCCAAACACTTGTTGAAACATTGCAAGGGTCTCCGTAGCACTTTTCCCGAGATTCGCACAGAATTTGATACACACGGGCTGTTCTATTCTCTGATCTACAGTAAAATCACCACACACAGAGTATCATGAAAAGCACTGTGGAAACTCAACACATCAACCCAGCTGCAGGAAACTGTGTACTCTCACTCATCAGATATGCTAGTCCTGCCACCTATCGGTGCAAAGCTCTACTACTAGTACTTTCCGAATGACAGCACCAGTCCCGAAAATTCTAGATAGCACCTCGAATGATCATTATTGAAGTAAATGTTACATATATCCTGTTCATCATCAGTCAGATGTTCATTTTGGGGGAACAGCGAGATGAAGCTATTTAAAGGTTAATGTTTGTATCGATGTGCAGCGTCGGTAGGAGCATCAGTCTGCAGAATGTCCAAGAATAACCGATACGTGAAGTCATATACCTAAGGCGTATTTCTGAGAAATGTTCTGTGATTTTCGAAACGTCGATATATTCATATGTATGCCATGTTGGATAAAGACGTTTAAGGCGATAAGAAAGTCGGATAGCATGTCAGTTCAATATGTAGAGTACTTCGTAATATGAAACAGAAGCATTCCTCCAGGCTATATTTCCAAAAGTTAGGTCGAGACGGGGGAACGTCTTATAGGTGAAGTAACATTTCAGCTTTCAAACCCCAAGTTGTCCATGTTGGACGACGTAATGGATTTAAACGAATTGTTGCAGGGATGCAAATAAGCAACAAAATTTTACTAGCTTAGAATAAAAGCTACTCTCCCACATCCCACAATAGAAATCATTTATTTACGTTTGAAATATATAAAAGTGATATTAAAAACTCTCCCTCACCGATGAACCACTCGCCCGGGCGAGTGGTTATTTGCATCCCTGAATTATAGCCTTAGCTGTTAGTTTTTCAAATGGGTACGTTATGTGAGCTTCGATTCGAAAACCACGGCCGTGTAGGTAACAGTAGAGGCGCGGTGTGCACGGTACCCATCAACAGTTACCTGCAAGAGATTTGGGTTTTTGTAGACTCTTGAACGTCTGTTCGACGCTGAAGATACGAGTGCTTACGTCTTTTCCGTATTAATAGTTAAATGCCATCTCTTGCACCACTTGATGTAATTATGGAGTGTTGTTTGTAAAAGAGTATTAAATTAAGGACAGTTTTACCAAGAACGAGAAAAGCTGTGACGTCGGCATATTGAAAAGTAAAAACGTAGTGTGAAACTGACTTGATGTCAGAAATTTAAAGAACATAGATATAATAAAGGGCTTAGAGCCGAACCTTGAGGAACTCCGGTAAGCGAAAAGATAGGTCAAGATAGATCATTACCTGGAATGAATTATGCAATACGACTTGTACGAAAAGAAAAGTCTTCCTTCATATAGCAAAATTTAAGCTTGAATAATTGTACATTTTTAATTAACTCACAATGCGAAACTTTATGAAGAGCCCTTTCTAAATTCATGACAATGAGGCAAGAATCAAAGGCTTTATTGTACTGGTTAGTAATTATGGTGCTGAGACGAAGTAACAGATCATTTATGGAGTATTGAGGCCTAAAGCTTGCTTGATGGTTAGTTAGCAGAATAATTGTTTCAAGACACTTATGATGTCGGTAGACAGTAATTTTCTCCAGTAGTTATTTTACTAATGCTGATGAGAGTTGAATGGGTATGTAAGAGTACAAACTGTACGGCTTGTTCGATTTATAAAACATACACATTTTTGAGGCTTTCCAAACTGGAGGTTGGAAAACAATTTTGAGAACGAAATTGTAAATTGCCACAAGTAGTAGTAGAATGTTTGTGGGGCTTCTTTAATATGTCAGTAAAACATGTTATTAATCCCAGGTGAAGTATTCTTTTTCGCTTTAAGGCAGTGTGGAACTCACCGTGTAGCAATGTGAGCGGTGAGTACATGTTTCTTAGAGTGAAGAGTGATCTCGGATGAAGTATTATAAATCTTGATCCAATTGCAATGTTTATATGGAAGAAGATGGTTAAGAACCGCTCGTTGCCACTTGTGATGTTGATGAAGTTAAGCAGCGTTCCCTGCTCGATTATATTCACTTACATGTCGAGCTTTGTATGTGAGAATGATATACATCGGTAGTAATTTTGGATTGTGGAAAGTCACCTACGAGTTGGACTGTTTTGGTGAGCACACTGATTCGTATTGCCCCACTGAAAGCAGTAAGAAGGAAGCCAGCTCGGTTCCAGTAGCTGGAGGTATTATACTAAAAAGAGAGGGTTCGATGGTTTGGGGCAAAAGAGCCCAATTCACTTCGTAAATGTGGGAACACGTCGCGTTGCAATTATAGGTCATGGAGATCGTCCTCGAATTAATATTAGTCTAACTGGATGATGATCGCTGTCAATAGAAACTAGAACTTCAAGCTGACTGTTATAAGTTTCGTTGAAATATGTCGATTAGTAGGAAAGGCTAAGAATTTGTGTAAAAGTTATTAGAATTAACCTTGTTTTGTCATTATCAAATTAAGAATAAGTTCATGATCCAATTGTTACCTATAATATACAGTTCTCCTTAACAACTAGTGTAGGTTTTGAAAAAATGAAATGAAATCTTTAAGTTTAACGTCCTACGCTTATGCGATGGTTATGCCGGTGATGCTAAAGGAGGCGGTGATAATGAGAAATGAGTGAAATAGTGGAATGGAGAAAGTGAGAGGAAACGGGAAAACCCAAAGAAAACCCACGATCACGGTGTTTGTCCACCACAAAGTCCTAGTGTAGGTTTTGGTATTAAAAGTTTGTTGAACTGCAGCGCTGCTTTGGATCGCCAATGACAAGCTGCAAATTTAATCAAAAGATAACGTATTCACATTCTTTGCAGAAAAGATATATGCTATAGTGTATAGCTATATTCGAATTGATTTAAGTAAATAAATCTGTTTTAGAAATGTAAAGAGGAATTCAGTATTATTAAATACATTAGGGTATAGATTTTGGAGTGCAAAATATCATTGAACTGTTGTATCCAAAATATTGAGCTGCTGTTTATCACTGCATCATTTAAAATCTAATGGAAAACGCAAATTGGAGATCATAATAGTTCGTTGGTAGAGTGATTGTAGGTTTCTTGTTAATCATAGCTCCGTGGCTAACAAACTTTGAGTGTGTGGGCTTTCTATAGGTTTTCTTATTTCCTCACACTTCCTTTATTCCTTCATTATCACCAAGCTTACTATTACTGTCTAGCTTACAGTTGATTCTTAACCGTGGAATGTTAAGCTCGAAAAAGGAAACGAATTCCCTGTACGTTTCTAATACAGCTATATTTATCACCGAAAAATTACATTCGTATATTAGTTAAAACATATACACTATATGAATAAGACGTAGAACGTTTTTCGGTTTATAGAAACATTTATTCTTTACATATGCTACAGCATCTTGAATATATGTAGCACCAACTGTAACAACTGGTATTGGGAATTGATATCATTATGTAATTTGTTAAAGGAACAATTTACAGGATATACATATATAACATTATTTTTTTAAGAAAACAAAGAAGTAAATTAAATTTTTGATATTATTTTGAGCATGCATTGGTGAGTTGAAAATTTTGAGGCAATTTAAATGTAATCAGCAACTGCCATCTCTTGTATTTTTATTTATCGGTTCGGTATGGGCTAAGAAGCAGGGACTTTCTCGTTTAGTATTCCTCAATAGTCTGGCTGTCAAAATGGTTAGCAGTAATCCCATCCTTAAACTACATATAAATCACTTGATTTTCTCTTGTTATTAATTATTTTAAAGGAAAATTCGTTTGTATTTAAAATCTTTAAAAATAGTTTAGATGTTTGTGGTCAACTTCACACAGTGGACAGTGTTCGTATCAGTGACGATGCCAGCTTTAATTTCTTAGGGGGCAAAGGAGGGACAGATACATTTTTGGGAGGTGGCTATTCTTCATACCAAAAATGATAGTTTTATTACGTTTGACTTACATTGAAGTACAAAGGGTATTTCTTGTTCTTACCATATTATGTAATAATAAATTAAACTTACTTTAAGTAAAGTTTGCAACTAACAAATAAGGCAATGAAGAAGTGTATGTACAATGATGAAATTTTACGGTTTTTAAAGACATATCTCTGTATGTACAGATACATATTTAAATATTAATAATGAAATTCTTATTGCGTTTTTAGGTCCCTGAAGTGATTATTCAACGAGGGAATTTCACGAACATCGAGATTTGACAACTGTCATAAATTTTTTGTTCCACCGAAGTAAATTCATAACGAAGTTAGAGAAGCACTACACTCCTTCGCTATACACAGCGGTGAAAAAGTGAGTGATACAGGATTTTAACCTTTTAACGTGGTGATTTCTCAACAGATGATGCTTTACATCCAGGATGAACCAAGTCAGTGACTGTCCCCGAAATCATGGACGCAATTCGTGTCATTATTCTTGAAAATTGTAGAATTTCAGCAAAACGTGTGTCAAACATTATGGGTACTTCTCTGGAATACGTCGGTAGCTTAATTCATAATGACTTGGGCATGCACAAGTTCTCGGCATAATGTGTTCCCAGAAATCTGTCAGACCAAAAGAGTGAAAGAGTGAGGCATCAAAGAAAGTTTTCTACCGTAATACCGATCAATTTCAGTCATTAATAGCGAACAGTGACGAAAAAGGCTATAGTTGTATTACTACGATCCTGAAACGAATTAAGCCAACGAAGGGGTAGCACTAACTTTCCCGTCGCCACAAGAAGTTCAAGAAACAGAAGTAGGCTTACAAAGTGTTTAAAACATTCTTCTCGGATAAGGATGGAGTAGCATTCATAATGCAGAATCTCTGCATTACTCACAAAACTGAAATAAAAATTGAAAGTACAATGCCGCGGAAAAATGAAAAAGAAAGAAATTCTGTTCCTTTACGAGGATGCACCTGCCCACCAAGCACTACAAACACAACTGATATTGCACGATCTAGGATTATAATGTCTAAATCATTCTCGTTATTTCCCAGATTTAGCTCCGTCAATTATTTCCAAAAATTCAAATAACACCTGAAAGGACGCAATTTTAGATCTCAATAATAATCATGCCTGTTGTTCTATATGGTTGCGAAACATGGTCGCTTACTCTGGGGGAAGAACATACACTGAAAGTATTTGAGAACAAGATCCTGAGACGAATATTCGGACCCAAGACGAATGGAAATGGGAAATGGCGGAAACTTCATAACCAGGAACTACATAATTTATACGGTTTACCCAACATTATTAGGGTCATCAAGTCTAGGAGGCTTAGGTGGGCAGATCATGTAGCTAGAATGGAAGAAAGTAGATACGCTTTCAAAGTCTTGACTGGAAGACCAATCGGAAAACGACCATTAGGGAGACCTAGGCGCAGATGGGAAGACAATATTAAGATGGATCTCGCAGAGATAGGAATACAAAGTAGAAACTGGATCCAATTGGCTAAGGATTGAATTCAGTGGAGAGCTTTTGTGAACACGGCATTGAACCTCTGGGTTCCATAGGCCATAGAGTTAGTTAGTTAGTTAAGGGTGATGCTACGAACAATGGTGAAGAAGTCTCCAGATGATTTTTTAACTGGTCTGAAAAAACTGGATTACTGTACAAGGAAGTGGCTTAAACCTTGGGGGAGTAGCCTATACAGAATAACTAAAATTTCATCATTCCACATGCACTCCTTTTGGGTTGGGCTATGATTTTTTTTTTTTTTTTTTTTTTGCAGTTCCTCGTACATTACTACTCAATAGTGTAGACGTCACGTCAGTGCTTTGATGCAAAATAACTACGGAAGAACCAATTTCTAACTAAAGATTAGTACTCTGACAAGACGTTTTATTGGGTACTAAATCTAATCAAATTAATTCAATATTATAATTTGTATTAAGGGGAAACACAATACTTTTTTCATCTCCTTCCAAAATTATGCTATGGTACGGCGCAAATTAAGATGTTTTAAGCCCATTCTATGAATACTGAATGCCGAGAATAATGTTTCAGAAAGAAAATATAGAAGCTGTAAATAAAACAAAATGTTTAACTGAAAACTTCAAACCTGGATAAATACACCGAGCTATTTAATACGTATGTATAATATAATTAATGGTTTTACTTTTTATTTCTAATCGCAATTGATCCAATGCGAAGAAAACAACTCTATTATTGTTGTTTGCTAGACACAATGAAAGTTCTATTTTCAATTGAATCCGATCTACAATGTTGCCTATTCTCACTGTTGGAAATTAAAAATCATAAGAAAGAACTATGACTAAAATTTACCGGAAAAAGCGATGAATTAGAAAACAGAAATAATTATATGCGCTTACCCAGAAAGTTTGAAGACTAATCTGCCAAAGAAAGTTTGAACACTAATCTGGCACGTAGTAAATGCGTGGATAGTACAATTTTACAATGAGATTGGTTGGATACTGACTTATAACATACTATATCGCACACCCAGTGGAAGAGTGTTACAACTCAAAAAATGGACATTTTTAGTTATCATCGCTCAAAAGAGAACAGGGAGACAGAAGGTAGATCTATCTAGTGTTTTTTTTTTTAATTTTTTTATTATTTTTTTTACAGAAATGTAACATAACAAATTAATCCCAAGATGGCCGAAATACCAGTATTCCAAGGAGGCGATTTTGATAAAATAACAAACTCTAAAAGTCATGTTACGACATGTCTAACCTGAACTTGTAGGCAACAGACTTCCACCGAGTGTACGATATGTAGAATCAGGGACGGATCCAGGAAGGACTTCTAGGGGGGAGGGCGGGGAGTTGTAATACTGATACTTAGAGCTACTTTAGCGGCTAAAAACTCTGGGATGGGTTTTATTTCTATATAAAATAAGAAAGTTTCCTCTTCTGGGAGAGGCAATCGCCCCTATCGCCCATCTCGATTCGCCCCCGTGTAGAATGTTTTAAGTTTCTATGAGTTTGGGGGGGGGACAGGCAGGAGGCAGGAATAGCTGCCAGGAAGGTCCTCGCCCCTTGCCCCCTATGGCGTCATCACTGGTTCCTAACATGAGGGAAAGTTTCCTAATTAGGGAAATTTCGTAGGTAAATTTAGCAAAAAGGAGGAAAGAGAATTTTGCAGATTAAATGTGAAAATCCAGGGAAATTCTTGGGGTGACTAATTGACCAACAGAAATGCCTAAAATATTCTTTGTTCTTCGGAAATAAAACAATATAATAGCAATACTTTGTGTGTGTGTGTGTGTTCAAAGTACCATAATTTCCACCCATTGTTGGCTGGCTGTATTCGTGTCTTTGTGTAAAAAAAAAAAAAAAAAAAAAAGTGAAAAAACACAAACAAGAAATTGGACACTCAACATTCTAGGAAAAAGTTGATAACAAAAGGGAAAATTTTGTGTTAGCCGACTGAAATTTTCTTAAGTAAGCCTACGAACACTGACATTGGGCCGACTAGTGATGATTTCAAAATGTAGCTAGTAGATATTCGCCTACTTGTCTCCTTCGCTCTACTTTTTAATTGTAGGAATAAGCTACAAAAGTGAGTGTTAATTACGCACTTTTGGTGATTTTTACGTCTTTAGATAACTTTTTGTCCTACTTTTTGGATGATAAATAACCAGATGTAGTAATTTTCCCATAAGTTAGGAGGGCTTAACCTTTCGATATCAAATTTATAACCTAAATTGGGTAAAATTGTCGCCCATAATTTTAATTAGATTTTGGTATCACTCTTACCACTTTAATTAATCTTTAATCAAACTCTTATCAAACTTTTATCAATTTAATCGATCAATTTGATATTAAACTTTACAACGTGTGTATGACCTCTCCGCTGGCGCCATTACTGTTTTGTTCCGTCGCGGCTTTACCTTTATAGATTCCGGCTTCCTTTGCATTTCACTTGCAACACCCACTACGGCTAGCTTTTATGGAGTATGGATTGTGAGGCGGTAATGACATTTTTCCTGTTTGTCGGCTCTTTTAAACTTTAGCTCAGGTGAGCAGAGAAAGTTATTGCATACCTTTTCACTTACATTTGATGACACGACCCCCTCTCCGGTGCTGATTATTTTCCTGGTTGTTTGTTGTCGCCCGGTGTTCACTGATGTTGGCAATCTCCTATATGGCGTAGTAGAAATTTCTGCGAGAACCGAAATCGAAGAAATATTGCGATGACGCAATTGAAATTTATGTTGTTTTTTTTAAACAATGCTAGTATGCTGAAGGCATGCTAGCCCCTTACAAGGGTTACGCCCTTTTCTCGGGAAGAGAAGGAATATTAATATGGAAAGGAGGCAGCAGGGATGGTCTAAGTGATTTAATAATTTCTATTAACTTTATTGATCATAAATTATATACTATTAAAGTACCATAGTAGACATTATGGCCTTTAGCCATAATCATTAGGACGGGTGATGAGATGGAGATGAGAGTGAGGTGCACTGAACGCCACAACACAGTAAAGGGAAGGGTTAGTTAGACGAATGTATGTTATCTTCCGATCCTGGGGCTGCTCAGGATCATGATGAGAGACACAATGAGCCCTGTTAGAAGAGATGGATTACTGTGCGTATGATGGGAAGATGTAGTGCGAATCTGAATGAATGGCAAAGGCAGCTGCGATGTCTTGATCTGGATGATTTGGTGGGAGTGAATAGCGGTATAAAGTAAAGAGGAGGGAGAGTGGAGGGTGCCGAACAGGATGTTGTGGAGCATAATCAATATCACTGTGTAGAATATCAAGGAAAAGGGGATGTTTCTGAGCCAGTCTATTGGTGATGTAGGAAAGTCGAAGCTTTTCAATGTGGTACAGGATCTGAGGAAAGGAGATGCGATCATACAGATCTTGTGTAGGGCTGGGTAGCTTTATACGATATGCAATACGCAGGGCGTGTCGTTCTAGGATCTTGAGCTTGTTGTAAAAGGTTGAGTGTGCAGCGACCCAAGCTGTGAACCCAAGCAGGGCGGTGAGGACGGGTCGTAGGAACACCTTATATGTTGTGAGAATGGTATCTGCTCGTAGGTCCCAGGTTGTGCCAGAAAGTCGGCGAAGAAGATTCAGTCTATTGTAGGCTTTGGTGATAATCTGAGTTAAGTGAGGACGCCATGTGAGGTGAGTATCGAATGTAACGCCGAGATACTTAACGTATTTGGTAGGTTTGATGGGAGTATCAAGAACAGTAAGGTTCAAGCGTGTTGGGTTTCTATGGACGCAGGACCGTCTCTTAGGGTCAAGAAAAACTATTCCTTAAGTCTTCTCAGAATTTAGGCGTAATCGCCATTTCGAGCACCAACTAACAAACATATCAATGGCAGATTGGAGTGCTATGTTCAATTGATGGATCGTTTTGCCTAGAGCAAGAAAAGCCGTGTCGTCTGCAAACTGGAAGAGATGTACATTTGAAGGAAGTGGAGGAAGATCGGCAACGAAGAGCAGATACAAAAGTGGAGATAATGCTGAGCCCTGTGGAACTTCGGAATGAATAAAGACAGGGTGTGATAAGGAGTTGTTTACAGATATGTATGTTATGCGACATGATAGAAAGTTGAAAATGAATCGGATGTAGCAAATTGGTAGTTTACAGGACAGAAGCTTAAAGAAAAGCGCAAGATGCCATACCTTATCGAAAGCTTTCTCAAGGTCGAATAGAAGTAAACATGATGGCTGTGAGCGGTTAAAATGATTCGTAATGAGATTGGTAAGGCGTAAGAGCTGGTCATTAACACCAATGCGAGGACGGAAACCTGCTTGATGGAGTGGAATGATGCGATGGCGAGAGAAATGTGGATGAAGTCTGTTAACAAGAATGCGTTCGAGAATTTTGCAGAAAACAGTGGTTAATTGGATTGGACGGTAAGATGATACTGAGGTAGCTGGCTTGTTAGGTTTTAGAAACATTAAAGTCTTAGAGGTTTTCCAATTGACGGGAATGAAACCGGTACGTAAAATGAAACTGAAAATATGGGCTAACAGGAGCAGTAAACAGGAAATTTATGGTTTTTTGGGTATACTTATAATTTCGATTGAGTATTTTCATTCAGATCATTACTAAATTTAATAAATAATAATTAATTGCGTGAATATGTGAATTTGATATTGTAATTTTATGAAAAGTATAAATTTTGTGCTCTTACATATTGAAGAAAAAAATTAAAAATATGAAAAGTGCATTATTGCAATATGGATATTTCTTTGATACGTGTCAGACATACGGATAGTATCCGGAACTAGCTTTGTTTAGAAGCTGACGTTTCATGCTGCTACTTGTATGTCGCTCTTTTTACTGCCTTATTTGACTCTGATTGCAGGCACAGCATTTGATTGAAGAATAATTCCTGCTCCTTGCGAGTTTGAACTGTGTTCTTTTACACAACATTTCGGATTGATAATACAGTTTGAATTGGAATTTCCATTTATTTTCATTTATTATTATTATTATTATTATTATTATTATTATTATTATTATTATTATTCGAATTATGAAATTAAGTATTATCTTACATAAATAGTATTGGAACTTATACTCCCAGAATTACTAGATATTTAGTATTTGTCATGATATATATGGCTGGGAGAGAGAGATAGTTTTTTCTATGTTACAGGAAATTATTATAAATATGTGATTGTGTTTTTAGTATATGAAACTGTATATAAAAATAACAGTACATAACATGTAGATGCGATCGCTTTTTATTGCATTCCTTATTATTTAAATGTGAAATTACACGCTACAACTACTTGATATGTGTAATAGTGTTAATAATTTTTATTACTAATTGCGGAGATCATAAGATTTTAGTTTATTTTGGGATTGTATTATTTAGATTTTTAATGGTTAGTGTGTGTTTATCCTAACAGTTATATAATCGGTAAAAAGGAACAAACAATTTGAAAATGCGTAGATTTTTTTTACCAACCTAATGCCGTGCTGTTTAGATTTCATGTTACATATGTATAAGAATAGACATTACATACATAGAATGCATATATTTCAAACTGAAATTGTATTTTAGGTATTTTGGAGTTCGGATCTTTTCAAGATATACACTTTTTGATTTGTGAGATATTTATTTTTTATTTAGGATACAAAGAACGCTTCAGTTTTTAATTTACTACATTAAGGCATACACATTTAAAGTATAAGAAACGAATTTAATATATTTTTAACTAATTTAATAGAACTTGGATTCAAAATAAATGCTACATTACGGATTGTCAAGTTAAGCGTCAATTTACTAATTAAACTTTGTATTTACTATCGACACTATCTTATAGGATGTCTGGAAGATATAGGAACTCACAACTATTTTACAAGAACTTACACTAGTTTCAAGCCGTTTTGCTTGCATGAAATTAACACTGGGGGTTTGATTTACATTGGACTTATTTGGATTATGCTCTGAAATTAGAATTTTATTCTTTATAGTAGGAAACTTTATATTTGTGATTACTTGGGAAACTTGTTACCGTGTCTGAACGAAATAATAACTGAAAGTATTTGAGAACAAGATCATAACACTAATATTTGTATGCAGGAGGAATGAAAAATGGGGGAAAGGTAGAAATTTCATAATGATGAACTGGAGAATTTATGTCGTTCCCCAAATAGCGTCAACATTACCAAGCTGGGAGAGTCAGGTGGTCAGATTATATACTCAGAATGAAAGAAAGTACGAACACTTTTCTGTTCTAACTGAAAATTTAATTGGAAAACGACCATTGGGAAGACTAGAGAACAGGTGGGAGGACTACATTTGATGGATTCCATGGAAATAGGAATACAAATTATAAACTGAATCTAGATGGCTCTGGACAGAAATCAACAGAGAAACAGAGAGCTTTTTTTCTTCTTTGTGAACACAGCAATGAACCTCAGGGTTCCACAGTCCATACACTCAGTTAATATGTTAAACTACTATAAACTAAACATTATTCAGATACAATTAGAAATACACTTCGTTCGCGTTGACACATCGATTAGAACTTACAGGAAGAAAGTTTGAATTTTATAAAACGATGAAGACAATAATCATAATCAATAATATGTGAAATCAATAATATATACAAATGATAATCTTCCAAAAATACTTAAAATGCAATGTATTAAGAGTTGCACTAATATAAATGCTCTAGACATTGAACTTAGGCTGTTGATCATATTTATTTAATCCGTGCAATCAAAATACAAGAGCTCTAATCTCTTAGAATTGTACACATTAAAACAAAAGTAATTGGTTTGATATAATAATATACCATAAGTAATGTTCGGTAAATTTATGCTTTTGATTATGATGGTTAAATTATAAACCTTCTGTTACTAACCTATGGCTGAATAATACAGAGTTAGCGCCAGTATTGACAAATAAATTGCTTGCCTGTAGCAAATCAAAGAAATGGATGATGCAAACCAAAGAAAGAGTGTATGATATAATGACATCAGTGTAAGCAACGAATCATAAACAATTGTCAGAAAATGGATACTCTAGTATTACATGGTTCTCTGAATAATGTTAAATTAATTTCAAACATCAAATTACAATATATAAAATGTTTTCATATCCACTCTATTCTTCAGATGTCTCTCCCTATAACAAGTATATGTTTCTCTTCCTCTCTGACTTGTTTCCACAAGAAAACGTTCGATGTTGCTTAGATATATAAAATTTCGCCTTCATCGTTTCATAAAGTTCAAACTTTCTTTTCTATAAGTTCTAATCGATGTGTCAACTTTAACGAAGTGTATTTCTAATTGTATCTGAATAATGTTTAGATTGTAACAGTTTAACATATTAATTAAGTCTATGGTCTGTGGAACCCTGAGGTTCAGTGCCCTGTTCACAAAAAAAGTAAAAAAGCTCTCTGTCTATTTGTGTCCAGAGCCATCTAAATTCAATCTATACTTTGCATTCCTATTTGTATGGGATCCATCTTAATGTAGTCCTACCACCTGCTCCCTGGTCTTACCAATGGTCGTTTTTCAATTAAATTTTCAGTTAGAACTTTGAAAGGTGTTCGTACTTTCTTCAATTCTGAGTACATAATCTGACCTCCTGAGTCTCCCACCTTGGTAATCCTAACGCTGTTTGGTAAACGATATCAATTCTGCAGTTCATCATTATGGAATTTTCGCCCTTTCCCCATTTTTCATTCCTCTTGCATCCAAATATTCGTCTTAGTATATTGTTCTCAAATACTTTCAGTCTATGTTCATCCCTCAGAGTAAGTGTGTTTGTTTCGCAACTATACAAGACAATAATAATGATTATCGTTTTATATATTTAAAGCTTCAAATTCCTCTTGAAAATTCACAACAGCAACATATTCCGAACTGAATAGTATCACGAATTCCCTAGTTTTAGCATACATTTAATTTTCTCATGAATAGGCTTTTGATCTGTTAATATTGGCAAATGATATTTGAACTATCCCTTCCTCAAAAGTATTATTTGATACATTAAATAATGCATTATCATAATTTGCAATAGTTCAATCCCAACGGACTTTTATATATTTAGTTTTCCATACCAATGTTCCTGCGCCATTTAAAAGTTCTCTGAACGTTTTTATTATATTCTTATCATCACGTAATGTATTTCAGGAGATCACAATGCATAATAATTTCATAAATATCCTTCAGCTCTAAGTTCTGAGTATTGTTTCTAATTTTCCTTATTATAGGGGAAGACGTTGTACCTTTGAAACCATGTACCTTTGAACACCTGAGCTTTCTTTGAATTCAGAGCTATCTAGGTGCAGTGATTAAAATTCATTTGAAAGATTAAATGAAAAAAAAAAACACTACAAACGCGTTTGGCTGTTGTTTGCTGAGTGTTGTGTCGAGCAATGTTCCTTTTATTTTTTTCACCCCCAAAACGGAGATTTTTTGTAGTTACCTTTTGAGTTTTGTGCTCTTCAGTCTTCGCAACTTGTGATATTTATTTGTCCAAACTTGCGGTAGAATTATTGGTGAATACAGTAATATTTTTAGTTTTAAGATCTGTTCAATATTTATGCTAGTGGAAAACTTTTTCTCGTAATGGGGACACTCTTGTACCTATGAACATTAATACATTGTGTACCTTTGAACGATAAATAATACTGTATAAAGCTACATAATGTAAGTAGTTAAAACAATTGATATATTTTATATAGGTTAGGTTAGGATATAAAGTTGTTAATTATAATTTTAAGTAGTTTCTATATATTCGCTTATTGTATAACATAATGTTAAGAGTTGTATATGCTCAATTTTATTGTTCACAAGTTTTTGTTAGAACTTATCTTCAATTTTTAATTTAATTAATAAAATTTCAATTCTGGGGAACCTTTTATTCCAATTTATAACTGTTAATATTTACGGCTTCTTTTTATATTATTGCCTCAGAAACGTTGTAATTATGACTTTGTTCAAAGGTACAAGAGGGTATGTTCAATGGTACACGACCATAATGTACCTGTGAACAAAACGGATATGCTCTTGTTATATTCTATAAAAGCTAATATAATTATGTAACACGTTTAAAAATCATCCTATGTGATAGCAAAGATATGGCACTTCAAATATACGACAAAAATTGAGGAAAAGTGCTGAATATTAGCACCAAAGTTTCGAAGAGTCTAAAAGTGTTCACAGGTACAACGGCTTCCCCTATACTCCAAGCAAAGTTAAATAATAATGGTAAGAACTCAACTCCTTATTTCAATCCAATCTTTACGTAAAAGTTCGATTCAGAAAAAAAAACTTGAATCAGTTGAATCATCATGTCGTAACTAGTATGCATAGCATCATCGTATTGTAGCTAATGTGTATACCATTAAAACATCATACGAGTATACTAAGAAATGTATCAATATATTCTGCCCAAAAGTATGTTGTCTCTGTTTAATTATTTTAATTGCTTAAGTTGTTGGATAGTAGCACAATAAAATAATGATATATCGGTTAGCTCTAGTGAACAAGGTCGTTAATTCAATATCATAGGTAAAATATTTTGTGTTGAATAACATCGTGTCGGCATAGTTTTCCATGAAAGATTAATTTCCTCCTGCATTCTCTTTCCTACATTTCTTTCGTCATCAAGAAGTTGCATTACTCATTCATCTCTCTTAATGTAAAGAATATTGTCGTGGACAATAAGTTAAAGGACTATATTTTTGTTTAAGTTAATAGTAAAATGTCATATGGTACAACTATCACACAGGATGAAGTGCACAAAAGCTGTAATTCTATCTAAATAAGTTCGAACAAATTTACGACAACAGATTACTGATAAAAATGTACTGTATAAGAATTAATTCTATCCTGAATATAAATGGGTGTATATATGATAATTCCCTGTTGTATTATGATAAAGTAAAACAAAATACGTAGGAATAGCATCTATGATCTTAAGTTTGTAGCATTACCTTGTGAAGAAAAACTCAAAGTGAAAGGACATTACGTATGTATTAAACTATCGAAACCTAAACAAAATGTCAAACGAACAAACATATACGATAACAGGTAGTTAATATTGTTCCAAAGAACATAAACGCAATTTATTTAATAAGAAAAATGCAAAATATTCAGTATAACAAAATATATGCACCGAAAGACTACTAGTAATTCTTCGATAAATATTAGGTTAGCTTTTGCAAATAATTTCTGTTAATGTATATACATGCTACAATTCTAATAGTAAAGTGACAATAAATATCTGTATTCCACTCAAAATGAGTAGTGTCCTCATGTTGTAAGTAATATATCATAGTATACAATAATATGTGTGAAATTTGTAGTTTTACGTGTGTGATTTAAAAACCTTATTTATCCTCTAATGCAATAAATTAAAATACAAGAAAAAGATTAGAACAGCAAACAAAATGTACTGTCCTAGCACACAAAACACACTTTGCTGATATCAATTTTTCTTTCTACATAAGAAGATCCTGAAACAATAGTAAGAGTGGTAATAATTATAAATGTCTAATTAACAAATCATTTTATCATTTTCTTTCAAATGTCACAATACAATTAAAACATTTGTCATTATTCTGCTTGGATGCGGTCAACAAATGTAACATAAAACTTATATGTTACGAAAAATAAAACACATCACCCTAAAGAAAACAAATTTGTGCAATTGGTAATGTATATATAGTCTCGAAACTCACAGGTAAGATGTGAAACCTCAATAATGTTCTAATAATTGCATAATTCTTTGTATGTGTTGAAATTATGAGCAAATCGTACATAGTGTTGATCTTTTAATTAAAATACGTTATCAGAACGTTTATAAATAATCGTAACATTCATCCATTCACAAACATTGTCTTGGGAGGATTTCAAAACTTCAGATCAATTAATACTGTAAATGTCATAATCTATAATACAACTAAATTACCATGTAATTCATTGGTAGTGAAAATAGTCTATAGTTTCGTCTGTAATCAATCTGTAATAAAAATGCTTGCTGTCTCTATTGAACAAAGATACATAAAGATTTTTCATAAGTTAAAAATTCCATACTCCATATTCGTAAATGTTATCCTTAATGATATGCTTACTGATATAAAAATCTAAAATTCACAATGTGTCTCTTCAATCCTCCGTCATCAACTCATAAATTAAACCAATACTTATTCGGTATGCTAGTAACAAATATATAACTTCAATTTACCTACCTTTATAGAATTATATTTATCTTATCAGCTTTGTTTAACAAATGAAAACGTCTACAATAAAAAGTTGATATAAACAGCAAGATAAATGGCAGCAAGGTAAATTTATTACCCGCTATAAAGAAAATAATTTTAATATCAGTGCATAATCGAAATAAGTCCAAAGTAAATCAAACTGCCAATGTTAATTTCATACAAGCAAAACGGCTTGAAACTAGAGTAAGTTCTAGTAAAATAGCTGTGTGTTCCTATATCTTTCACACATCCTATAAGGTAGTGTCGATAGTAAATACAAAGTTTAATTAGTAAACTGACGCTTAACTTGACAATTCGTAATGTAGACATTATTTTGAATACAAGTTGTATTAAATTGGTTATAAAAATATTAAATTCGGTTCTTAAACCTTAAACGTGTATGCATTAATGCGGTAAATTTTAAAAAATGCAGCGTTCTTTGTATACTAAAGAGAAAAATGAGTATCTAACAAAACAAAAGGTGTATTTTTTAAAAGATCCGCCCTCCAAAATACCTAAAATACAATTTCAATTTCAAATATATGCATTTTATGTATGTAATGTCTATTCTTATACATATAGAACATGAAATCTAAACAGCACTGCATTAGGTTGGTAAACAAGTTTTCTACATATTTTCAAATTGTTTCTTCGTTGTTAAAGATTATATAATTGTTATGATATACACACACTAAACATTAAAAATCTAAATAACACAATCCCAAAGTAAACTAAAATCATATGATCTCCGTAATTAGTAATAAAAATTATTAACTGTATTATACATAACAAGTAGTTCGTGTAATAGGGAATTATATAATAGGGAATGCAGTAAAAACGATCGCATCTACATGTTAAGTGCTGTTATTTTTATATACAGTTTTATATACTAAAAACGCAATCACATATTTATCATAATTTCCTGTAACATCCAAAAAGCTAACACTCTCTCCCAGCCATATATATCATGACAAATACTAAATATCATGACGAAGTAGTAATTCTGAGATCCTAAGTTCCAATACTATTTACGAAAGATAATTCTTATTTTCATAATTTGAATAATAATAATAATAATAATAATAATAATAATAATAATAATAATAATAATAATAATAATAATAATAATAATAAATGGAAATTCCAATTCAAACTGTATTACCAATCCGAAATGTTGTGTAAAAGAACACAGTTCAAGCTGGCAAGGAGCAGTACATATCCTACAATCAAATGCTGTGCCTGCAATCAGTGTCAAATAAGGTTTTTTCGGTAGAAAGAGCGACGTACAAGTACGAGCATACAAACTTCAGCTTGTAAACATACCTAGTTCCGGATACTATCTGTATGTCTCACACGTATCATATACTCAATATGTAAGGGCACAATATTTATACTTTTCATAAAATTACAATATCAAATTCATATATTCACACAATAAATTATTATTTATTAAATTTAGTAATGATCTGAATCAAAATACTCAATCGAAATTATAAGTATACCTTTAAAGCCATAAATTTCAATTGCGTCATCGCAATATTTCTTCGATTTCGGTTTGCGGAGCAAGTTCTACTACCTCATAAAGAAGATTGCCAACATTAGTGAAGCAGCGGGCGACAACAAAGAACCAGGAGTAGCCGGCGTGTCATCAAAGGTAAGTGAAAATGTATGTAATAACTTTCTCTTCTTACCTGAGCTAAAGTATAAAAGAGCCGAGAAACAGGAAAAATGTCATTACCTCCTCACAATCCATACTCCTTAAAAGTTAGTCGTGGAGGGTGTGGCAAGTGAAATAGTGCATGCAAAGGGAGCCTGGATCTATAAAGGAAAACCGGGATAGATCAAAACAGTAATGGCGCCAGCAAAGAGGTCATACACACATCGTAAAGTTTAATATCACATTGATCGATTAAATTGATAAAGTTTTGATAAGAATTTGATTAAAGATTAATTAAAATGATAAGAATTTGATACCAAAATTTAATTAAAATTATAGACGACAATTTTATCCAATTTAGGTTATAACTTTCATATTAAAAGGTTAGGCCCTCCTAACTTATGGGAAAATCACTACATCTGGTTACTTTTCATCGAGAAAGTAGAACAAAACGGTCTCTACAGACGTAGAAAGCACCCAAATCGTGTAATTAACCCTCACTTTCGTAGGTTATACCTACAAATAAAAAGTAGAGCGTGGGAACGAAGGAGACAATTTGGCGAATATCTACTGTAGCTCCCGGAGGTGGAAGTTTCCTCTCATCAGCGAAATTCCACCCGTTTTCATATCTACGATCGTGTTTAATGTGAATTACCAAATTTTTTTTTAGTAATTTTCACCTTTCCCTAGTAGAGGGATATATTTAAATTGTACTTCTCTACGGGGTTCTCATGAGTTGAATGTCTTGTATTTAGCTATGGTTCTCATCTTGTTCTTGTTTCGGGATTCCGTCTTCTTCATGTGGCCCCTCGTAGCGTAGTCGCTAACGCTCTCACCTTTGGTACGAGCGGTCGCGGGTTCGATTCCCGGTGGCTTACTCAGTCAAAAAAGTGTACAACGCTTTTTCAGGCCAGCCACCCTGAATGAGTTTTTCTGGGCTTTCTTCATTCACACCAGGCAAATGCCGGGATGGTACCTAACTTACAAGTCCCAGGCCGCTTCCATCCATTCCTTTCCCTGGATAGCGTGCTCGCCGAGGACGTTATCCCTCAAAACGTGACGGGCTAAATTTCCTTGGATGGCGAAAGCCCAGAAATCTAAAATCCTAAATCCTAATCCCTCTTCTTCACATACAATACAAAACTCATAGACTCTGAGTATTTAAAACAATAGTTACTTATACTTATTAGAAAACATCACCCTATCCTCTCATCGAGATCTCCGGTAAATATTTAAGAAACTCGGACAAGAATGCCGAATTCAACTGCAATAAACAAGAAGTTTATAGTAAAATATATGTTTTGCATGGTAGAACTCCAATGTATTCATAGTATAATATATAATAGTTTAGTGTTATTGTTAATATTCTATTTTAGCCTCAAATACTGTATGTATTAGTTATTAAACTAGCTGTTTTCTCATTTATAAAGGTAACCAAGGAAGCTATGTCGCTTTTTCATCCATCACCTTAGAACATCGTTATATCAAATAAGACGAACCTGAAAGATCAAAAACAGTCACCATCAGCATCGATAACCCTATGCCAACGTTCTGGAAGGCCATGGATTCCATCACATTAGAAATTGGTAGGCCGTTAAGCGGAAAACTTATGAAGGGTATTTTGCACCTCTAGTAGGGATTTGAACTGGCGTCTTCTAAGGCGACTGTCTAAGCAATGGAACAGATGATAATCGGACGGTGCGATGTCAGAGAAGTTAGACGGATGCAATAGTGTTTCCCATCCAAGGCGTAGAATGGTGTCCTGCTTCATCCTAGCAGGTGAGGCTTAGCGTTGTCCTGTAACGGGAATACCCTTTGCTATTCAAAAGTGCTGGGTCCGGAGTTTTGAGTTTTTCTTGAACACAACTCAACTGCTTACAGTACATAGTTGCATTGATGCTCTGACCATTAGCAGTTCCAGATGCACGATGCCGGGAACAATCCACAAAACACACAGGAGGATCTTCTTCTGGTAGTGCTGGTTTCGGCTGTTTTGGAAGCGGTTCATGAGATGCTAACCAATAATGGCGGCTCTGTGGAGCTTTGTATATTTCCCACTTGTTATCACATGTCAACTCTCTGTCCAGAAATGGCTCCTTCATCTGACAAGACAGCAAAATAACACAGGTGTTTGCTTGCGTTGATTTCTGGCTCGGAGTCAAGTCGTGAGAAACGAATCGACCGAACTTTTAGTGTTTCCCAAGTTAGTCGAGGTGTTGCCGAATGGTTTATCCACTCACACTGAATTGTAGTTCCAGTTCCTCACATCTCTGGCCACTGTTCGCCTCAATTGCTGCCTGAAGATCTTCGTTTTGTAACTGTCTTGGTCTTCCTGCACGTGATGCATCTTGGAGTGCTTCGTCACTGTTCTTAAACTTGTTAAACTACCGCTGCACTGTATGTGTAGTCACGAGACCCTCAACAAAGGCCTGGCATCTCTTCCATCCCGCTGTAGTGGCATTTGACACCAATTTGAACCCGTACAGCATACACGCCCTTATGACGCTCTGTGGAGGTCCCATATTTACTGTGTCATTAGGCAAGTTCACGTTGTAACTGAACTGCCACAACCAGGTAGTATGTTGGATATACTTACACCAACAACTAACATTCACCTTATTTCCATTCGCTTTCAACTCATACTGTGAGGGCCAATTGAACACAGACATCCACAGAAAGCGAGAGAACTTTGTTGATTACCTTTATTTTAAAGGTGTCCTTTGTCGGAGAACTGTAATTTCAACGGAGAACTCCGGAGATTGAAGATAAGTATAATTATTCGATTTACATCCTTTTTCTTTTCATACTTTTTAAAGAAATACTATTTGATGCATTCATTCTTTCATTATACCGGGTGACGCAAGAAAATCGGTCCGGCATGTAATGAGCATATACTAAAATACATACAAAGCGCAAAGGTTTGGATAGTGAAATGCACTTACGTTACTTACTTACTTTATTTACTGAAGTGATCTTATGATCTTGCTTGTCTTTCACAGTAGAGCTGAAAATGACCGTCTTGTGTAAATGCATTTTTGTGCGCGCACCAACATGTTATTATACACTTTGGGCAACTCTGCCCCATCAATTGTGAAAACACCTCGGTCCAATGAAACAAACAAGTTCCCGTTGTTCTGTATCGTAGTGTATTTTGTATGGAAACTTGACAATAAATAACTAAAAATTATTCTTCATGCTGGGAATGGACAACGCATTCATCTATTACCACATCCGTTGCCTCGTTCTCCCCGAAGTCCTTCCATTTCAAGAAATATATTTACCTAGTCGTGGGTTCGTCTTAGTAGATAGCAATTTTCAAACTTAGTGCAATGTTCGAAGTGCTCACTGATTTCTGCCAAGTCAGTTTCTTTCGCTATTTCTTAAGAAATACGGGCAGTATTTCCTGAAAGTCCTGTTTCTTTTTGTAAACTAATTCTGAAGAAGATAAAAGATAAATCAACTTATTAGATTCTGTTTAGTGATAATTTCCTCCACTTAAATAATGGTTTTAGTTCATTGGAAAGGACAGCTAGAGAAGATCTGAGAAAAGTTCTCGATAAATGTGATGAAAAAGCAAGTGAATACTGAGATTAGTGTCTTGATATAAGACTCTAACTGACAGTTTCTTGTGTTTTATTAGTTACTTGCAGTGTGAATAACTACACCTGTATTCTATAATAAATGAAATGTTAATCTATCTGAAAAAAATATTTTTGGACAATAAATGTATTATTCTTTAAAAACTATCACAAGTAAATTACTTATTTGTTATTTATTTATATAATTTATACTTCTAGGTATTATTGACATCTATACCCTTAAATCTGTCATCTATGAAGAATGACGTCCTTCGGCGAACACACAATCCAATGAAGGGAACGGAAGTAGCGTGTGGGACCTGTATGTCCCAACGTTAATCTGGTATCAATGAGAAAAACTCAGGAGAAACTTCACTCAGGATGACTCGCCGAGTGTCACCATCTGGAATCAAATGCGGGACTGCTCGCACCAAAGGCAAGAGCGTTAACGACTACGCTACATGGGGTCACGAGTTACTCATTTAGTAGCTAAAACACAGCGCGAAGTTAGAACTGATATTGTTTTACTGCTTCCACTACGATTTATTTTCTGAATTCTGATAATTCAAGTATAAGTTATAAAAGTGTATTATACAGTAAAACCTGTCTTCAACGGACCCTTTATTAAACGGAAAACTGTCTTAAACGGAAATATTTCAAGGTCCCATGAATTTTGGAGAACAAAACGTGTAAAAGCCCCTTCATTATGCGGAAACTGTGTTACGCGGACAACGGAAAGAAAAATAAACATTTAACGGAAAATTCTGAGTTCCGGACTACAGCGTTTAGATGTTTCGACATTCTGTGAGACATATACATTACACTGTTTGCGATAAAATGTTCGTTCTTTTCTTAAATATTTCTGGACAGTGTTGACCTTCCCCAACCACTACTCATATTCACCCCCACAAATTGTCCTTAATCCCCGCAACTTAATCAAGAATCATAAGGAAGGTGTCGGAAAGAAGAAAACGAGATATAGGAAGAAGAGGAATACGATACCGAGTTCCAAGAAGAGTGTAGAATAAATACATATCAAAATGCTCTCAGAAGTTTAAAGGGACTGCAAAAATTTGCCTTACGGAAAAATGATTCTGATTCACTTAGTATAATTTCTCTGCTAAAGTGTGTGCGGAAAGTCAAGCAGCAATGCACACAGAAAACCCTGCTTGGCTATTAGAAAGATAAAGAAAACGTGTGCAGAGCATATTTTGTATTCATTTTTTGTGTATTTATTCGTAGAAGAAAGAGTACTGTAATCGAACATTGTACGTACAGCAATATATTTACTCAGTATGCCCCTTTATAAGCATGTATTAAAAAAAAAGAAAGGAAAGGTCTACCTCCACTAAGCGGAAACCTGACTTTAACGGAAATTTTTGCAAGTCCCGCTCGATTCCGCTAAAGACAGGTTTCACTGTATATGGTTTATCATTATATAACTTTCAAAACATCAATATAGTAATCTTACGTGATGCTACAATAGTTTACATTTTATGACGAGTGTAGATCATTGTGTGATTTAGCACCGGGAGACCATGACGAGCTAGACTCGTAGATTAGATTTCGAGGGGCGCGGATGCGTCTTCTACTGTGGATGACAGCGCATTTACTTTAAAACTCCAACGACTATCCCATTCCTGACAACTGTCTAGTTGACATTGCATATAGATGTAGCACTGTGCAAGTGAACTACTTGTTGTGAAAAAGGCAGTATCGTCGGCATACGTTGCGAAAAAGCAATTTGGTGGAGTCGGAAGATTTGCTGTATAGAGATTGTATAAAAGCGGTGAAAGTACAGCGACCTGTGGGACACCTGCTTTAGTTGGCCTAGACGAGGATTTGACACTATCAACAGACACATGAAAGTTCTGCCAATGAGATAACAACGAAGTAAATGCAGAAAACGATCCCGGAAAACCTTGAGTGTATAGTTTATATAATAATCCTGCTAACTAGACTTTATCAAATGCTTTTGACACATTTAGGTATACTCCAAGGGTGTGGTGTTTTCTATTCAAAGCCACCGTTAAGTCATCAACTACTCGTACGAATTGCGCAGTAGTTCTTTGTTGAGCACGAAACCCAAACTGATGAAAGAGTAGAAGATTACTATTGGCGACATGTTGTTTCAGCGTCCAGAGGAACACACGTTCAAATAATTTACTCAATTGTGACAGAAGAGTTATCGGCCTATTGTTTTCCGGAAGCAGCGGATTCTTTCCGGATTTAGGGATGGTGATGATACGAGCTTCCTTCCAGGTCTTTGGGAAGTAGCATATTTGAAATATGGCATTGAATAAAAATGCCAAAAAGACCAGTAATTTTCGAGTTCTATGTTTCAGTATCTCAGTTCGTATCCCATCAGCCCCAATTGCTCTCTTTGTCGGTAGACATTTGATGTGTTTTACTATTTTCCGAGGTGTAACGAAGTTGATGCCATGTGCAGGGTTTTGAGTTCGTATACTATATAAGGGAGTTCTAATGTGTTGAGAGAGTTGGCCTCTATTGGTCTGGAACTGTGCTTGCAGAGAGTCAGCGAAAGTAGCTGCTTGCAACTGAGAGTCTTGAGTCAGTCCTTGTGGTCCTTGGAGGACTCTAGCTCTGGAAGCATTAGTAGCCTGTTGAAAGGATTTGGAGTATGTCCCAATTTTACGATCATTTACTGTGAGGCTACGAAAAGTATCTTCCCAGTACTGTTGATTTTGTAGCTGAGTCAGCATCAAGATCTTTGCACGCAGTTTATTCAACGGTGTCTTGTAAGCTGGATGAAGTGTGTGCTGCCAGCGACGTCTAGCCCAACGTTTTAAATGAATATAGAGTTGCAGATGTAGACTGTCGCATTGACCTGTTTGCGTTGGAGAGATTGTAGTAGCGAAGCTTGCTGCCTCTGCTGTACGAAGTGCTAATATTATATGAGAAACTGCTTGATCGATGTCCTGGATGGTGGCGGGCCGATCTCTTAGATCGATCAGAGTGTTTAATTCTTGTTAAACAAATCCCAATCTGTTTCTATGTGTTTGATAATAGGATCAGTATGGATGATGCTACGGTGGGAGACATGAAAAATGACTGGATCGTGGTCTGAGTCTAGGTCCGAGATGACATAAGGATGAATACTAAAGGATACGTTTTTGCAAATAGCAACGTCAAGCACGTCGGATTGTCCGCCGAATTTTGGATGATGAGTTGGGTCTGGTGGAGCACTGATGATAAAGTTGGACGTGAGGAGATATTGATGTAAAGCGTCTCCAGCTGTGTTTGGAGTAATGGAGTTCCATTCTCCATGCTTTGCGTTAAGGTCACCAGCTAAGATAACTTTGGGCCCTAAATTTGCGATGTTGTCGAAGTCAGTCGGTTCTAAGTGTGTGGCCGGAGACCTATAACCAGTGACCAGAACTAATGGAACTCTTGGAGTTATTAGCTCAACAACAAGTGCCTTTAAAGCAAGTAGTGGTGGTATTGTAAGTGACCTTACTGGAAATGACTTTTTGATGATAAGGAGCAATCCTCCTTTCTGTCTACCCACTTTGTTTTGACTGTACACAATGTAATTATATAGGCGCCAAGTAGTGATGCGAGCAGTGTTTCTTGGATAAACATGATATCAACTCTATGCTTCATTAGAAAGCGGAGAAGTGTTTGTTTCTGCCACTCGAGACCATCTGCATTCCACGTAGCAAGTATAAGTGTGTGGTGTAGGACGCCGGATTTAGAAACAGCCATCGTCAATCATTTCCGCTATTGTTTCGATTATTGCTGCAGCTTTGGCAGCTGCAGTTTGTTCTAAATAAACCAGAAACAGTGGCATCATTACTTTCGTGTTATCCCTTTTACTCTTCCGAGACATTTGTTGGACACTTGTTGGTTTATAACCCAGTCGGATAAATTCATCCTTCAGATCGTCTAGTTCAGTGTCAATAGGTAGTTTTCGAACAACTACCTTAAAGGGTCTTTCATTTTTTGCTACTCCCGTGGCATATTCAGTCTTTGTTTGTTAGCAATACATCTTAATAGAGTTGTGATCATATTTGTTAGCTGCTTGAAGTAAAATGCGCTCCTTATTGGGCTGTGCTAAGGGACGCTCCTTCAATGCTCGTGACAAGGTCTTTATAAAGGTATATGTGTTTGTAATTCCGTATATGAAAATTGGAGGCGGCTTGAAACTGGAGGGCTTGTTATTCGGCGCAGTGTTGTTACTGGCACTAGTATTGTCTGTTTGTTCGGATGACAAAACAGCGAACTTATTGCTAGTGGGAAGAGGTGCGTGCTATTAAATAGGTTTTCAGCAAGAAGACCTACGCCGCTTAAATGTTCCCACTACTGTGAAATCCATATATTCAGTGTTATTCGCCGTTGATGTCTGCGAAATTCTTGTCTAACTGTTGGTATTTTCAATTTTGACTTCGGTGGAGCGGTTGTTTGCTTGTTTTTATCTAAAGGCACAAGGAAGTCTTCTAGTTTATATGTTGCTCTTATTATTTTGCCACTGTTATTAGGAATCTTGGATGATTGGGCTTTTTTCTCAGACTTGACTGGTGTCTTCTGAGAGGCCATCTTTATAGTTAAAGTAGGAGATTTCGCCAGCTTACCACAAAGAAGGGTAGTGGTGTACTTTTTAAATGGTTTGTTCTTAGAGCAATGCTCTAAGTTTGTAGGTTAATAACCTGCTTTCTCTTCGGAGGAAGCACAAAAAGTATTCGTAATCGGTAGAAATGCCTAAGTCGTTAACTAATTTCGCTTGTCTCTTCCTTCGAAGAGGAGAGTAACAAAATAAATCGTGTAATCAAAAGAAATAGCAAGGTCGTCAACAGTTAAGATCAATTTGTTGTTAGCCTCTGTGGGGGCTTAAAATCAACTCGACGATTGTTTCCTTGAACTCAAAGAGCCAAGTAATCCAACCTTATGTAAGAAGTTCGGGATTCAATTCAACCAATGGGGATGGAATGCCTAAGTGACTCGCTTATTTTTCTCCGCCAGCGACGGATATCCTATTTTCTAACCTGGTTAGAGCTCCAGGTGGCCAGTTCTAATACATAAACCGAAAATTATTTTAAAAATTTACAATACACGATATTTCCCAAAAGTATTGGTCCCAAAGAAATATATATTACCTAAACTGTAATGGCACATTACACACGGTAACAGTAATGTTTTTCAACTTCGTAAATATTTTGAACATCGTGAAAAAAAAGATTATGGGGCCCCCCAATGTTGAAGACAAATTTGGGCCGCTGATGGTAGCGACATCTATTGGCGATTAAGTGCCACTGTGAACTATTAGGAACTACCGTTACTTACAGACTAAGACACTTCCTTTTTATAGTAAGATTACATCAACGAATTTTGCTTAAGAAAGTGAATTCAGCTAACGACAAAGTTAAATTCAAAAAAGGTTTCTTCAACTTTAGACATAAAGGGCTTTAAGTAGTACCTGCATTTATTTGAACAAAATTAGCTTATCGAGACTGAAAATGAGAATAGAAACTGAAGAGATGAAAACCATAATCTATTAAGGATTAGCTACTTCACGTAATGGATTTAGTTTCTGGTGTTGTTTAAAAGTATTTTTTACCTCTATAATAATAATAATAATAATAATAATAATAATAATAATAATAATAATAATAATAATAATAATAATAATAATAATAATAATATCATTCTATTCTAATCATTTCGTTATTTGCTCATTTCTTGTTTCCTTGATTTGTGATTTCTAGAAGGAAATCTAGATATAAGAGCGGCCACCCTGTAAAAAATTCTTCACTGTCAGGAGTGGATGGGGAAACTCAACTGGAGGGGTCGAGAAGATCGAATTCCGTAGACTTGCAACCTTCTCAGATGCATACTTTACGTCTCCACTATTGCGAGTCTTTTTTTGTAGAGAATACATCTCGCTGAGATTTACTTTATACGTCTTAGTCTTCACTGCTTTTGTATTGAAAACTAACAAACACACTACACAAACGTTGTCTGAACAATAGACGATATTGCGCAGTCTGCTTGTCTGCCGAGGGCCGGTTTCTCGTGCGCTACCCTGTATTTTATTATAACAAGTTTCTGCTTTAATCGTATACCTTACCTACTCATTTTACTTAATACCTATTCGTCATATATGATTATAATTATTATTGTGACTTAATGTACTCTAATATATTAATTAATCTTCTTCTCTTTCTCTCAAGAATACAGGTAGACCTACACAAACTGGTGGTAGACGTTGAGGTATTCAACATTAACGATTTCTTCGTTTTCGAATTACATTTGCATGTTACAGTATCTACAAAAGTGTCTAAACATACATCCCTACTTAAAATTAATATTCGATTCCCGGTGGGAGCATTCGGTCGAAAAAGTGTAAAAGTTTTTTCAGGCCAGCCACTCTGAATGAGGTTTTCCTGGGTTTTCCTCATTCACACCAGGCAAATGCCGGGGTGGTACCTAACTTATAGGTCCCAGGCCGTTTCCTTCCTTCCCTTTCTCCGGATTGTGCACTCGCCGAGGGACGTCATCCCTCAAAACGTGAAGGGCTAAATGGCCTTAGATGCCGAAAGCCAAGAAATGTAAATCCTAAATCCTTAAAATTAATATTCGTATCCAACTCTTAGTGTAAGATGGGAGCACTCAGCATAACTTTAGAAAATTCATTTTACATCATTTCAGTTTTGCTAATTTGTAGAAATTTTGCTTTAGGATCTTTTGTAATAACATTACTATGCTACACGTTATTTTGGCTTCATAATAATGGCGATAATGATGAATAATTTTCAATTTTATTTGTGATAACAGCAGGCATTCAAAGCGATGAAGGGATACAAGTTCCCCAGCTTGTCAGATAGTTTTGCTCAGTTTCATCTCTGAAAGTAATCTTACTTGTAATCAAAACAGATTTACGTTTAACTTTCGCTAAATTTTGAAAGATATTTTTCTCCTTTTTACCGCTGTAATTAAAATAGAAAGATTTTATTTCGGCTCCTGTAGATAAATTTTGGTGTTACTCAAGGGTAGTTTATAAACAAATTGATTTTATATTAAAGAAGACAATTTGAATTTAATTTGAACATACTTTATTTTTTGACATATTACCCTCAAAGTTCAACACCCTTGCCCCAATATTTCTCCACCTTCGCTCTTCCTTTCTCAGAAAATAGTTATCAAATACTCGTGTACTTCGTTTAATGCCCGGCCATCTGAATCACAATTTTATCTTGCCAGGAGTTTTAGGTTTCAGGGGAAGATGATAGTTTTAGGCAGCAAAATATGATGAATTCGCAGAATGCGGAAATATTTCAAATGGTAGATCGGCCAATTTTTGCTCAGTAGCTTTGATTTTCTTTACTCTGGAGTAAGTCAATGCGGCACCCATCTTGCGCAAAGCATTTGCACGTGCAAATCATTACGCATAATGAAATGAACCCGCTTAGCTGAGAATTTTTGTGGTTTGTGTTAATTCGTACACTTTCACTCGTCTATTGGCCAAAATCAAATCAGGGACTATATCGATGATTTTTTAGTGTCAGCTGATTTCATTTCTCCACGTTATAGTGCATCTTCATTGCTTTTCCTTCCACGGTTAAGTTTATTTACCTAAAGTCGAACAGTTTCGTAGGAAGAAAACGAGTCACCCAACGTAAGTAAAATCTTCTTGTGAATTTTCTTTGCTGTTTTCCCTTCCAGAAAAAGGAATTGAATCAAGCAAGGAGCTCCAATGTCATTCATTTTTTACTGTTACTGTAAACACTTTTTTTCAAAGCAACTGCCAAATAACGAACTACTGTCAGAAGGACTTGCGACCACAGACTATACATAGAAGGAAACGTTATGATTATATATAAAGATGACATTAGTATGTTCATTAGTATACGAATCAAGATAATTATCAAACTGCCTTTTTATGTTTATTCGTGATATTTCGTACTTCTTTTACTTCTATCAGTCGCATAAATAGTACCTTTAATTCTTCAGTACTAAATTAATAGCTGTCTTTCTTGAGAATAGATATCTCCATTAATTTTTTTATTGAGCTACAAAATACGTCAGCGCTAGCTGTTTATGAAAACCACTTCCTTTCACTGATGCATTGATTCTAACTATTCGAAATTAGAGATGGAATTTCGGTCCCATCTACACTAATGAAACTCAACAAAGGGCTGAACTCTACAAACATTTGCTTTAATGTTTGTTTTTCTTCTTCTTCTGGACCCCAGAAAACGTACAAAAAGCAACAGTTTCAATGATACAATCTTTTGCAAGTATACCATTATATATCAAATATTACTCACACTTAGAGCTGAGAGACAAAAATTAAAAATATGTTCGTATGCTCAGAGCACTATTTCGTGTGAGGCTGTTAAAAACAAAAAGTTGAAGTTTCAAAGTAATAAGAAATGTAATTCGTAATGTATTGTGAAATACATAGTGACTGATTTGCTAATATTCCTTTTGTTGAGGCTCGAAAAATCCCGAGCGTCAGATAATCATAATGAATGGAAATACGAGTCTAGCGCCTAGATTAGGGTTTCCATTGGTCCATCACAGAATCAAGAGTTGCGTCCCGGCGTACCGAAAATATTTCTCGGGACGCTTAAATGTCCAGGATTTCAGCTAAGAAGAAAGGAAGGGAATATTATAGTATGCTTTTTCACAGGATTATGTATATAATTAGACTATTTTTTTCAACTTCTCAGTATAGTGATTCAAAAGTTGAAAACACTTGAATTCATAAAACATGTATTTAATTAAATTTACGATTTAACTGCTTCACGATGCAACACGAACAGACAAAAGTTGTGAAAGGAAATATATCTTGAATAGCTAAAACAGACTTTGAAAGCCACGAAACATAAACAGTTTTGAGAAATTTTTAAAAAGTGCTTACCACGAAGAGGGGTAAATTATCTGTTTAATCAGTCAATAGAAGGTCTTCTAACAAGGCAGGGTACCTCGGTGTAACACGCCGATTTTGATAAGATTGCACAGACATACAGATCATCAAAAAAGAAGCGACACGTATTTTTTTATATCGGCCAACAAGCGTATTGAAAGGGTCAAATAGGGACATAAAAATGGGGTCGAAATGAGATTTAATGCAATATAGCGAGAACGAGAAGAGATATCGGAAAAGGTTAAATGTACGAAATACTACCCATAGTTGACGCAAGCCATTGAGGTAGAACTTACCCATGTGCAGAAAGCAGAACATTTGGAAATAGACCAATAACATGTACAACATATTCATAATGTGCTACAGAAATGAGTGAAGAGGGTGGCAAGGAGCAGGAAGAAAGAAAACAGGAAAATGTAAAATACGTGTTTTTGCTTTGGATGCATACGTTATCCATATGCGAAAGAGACGCAAATTTATCTCACTGCACGAAGATTCATCTCTACAAGCATGAAGGATGTAAACGCCGTTCATATAGGCAGCCAGTGAGACAATACTGCACAGTGGGTTGCATATATTGTGCAATGGGAGCAACGGTGAGATACATATTGGAAACGGGAATGTTTGTAGCTAGTAACACACACACACACAAAATGCATTGCACAGTAGAATGTAATAGCAGGTGGTCCACATGTAAGATAAAGAGCAACAGCAATATCAGTTCTACGCATGAGTATCTACATTATATCATGAAAATACGCGTACATATGTACGTACAACATAAAAGTCAGCAGAGGTGTATGCTGAAAACAAGACGCTCACTCCTGATAAGTAGCACAAAAATGATATTTCAGGAAGAAATCGTCCAAACAAAAACAGTATTTGCACCACGAACACTTGATGATGGATAGGTTCTGGCACTCTGCTTCTTCGCAGACCAATGACGTCAACTGATGAAAACAAAACTCCACTGGATTTGGAAAATAATCTGGTCGTGATGAAAGATATCCAGAACAAAACCATGCGTATTGGAATAGATGTATGTACCGTGGAGATGAAAGTTGATTATGCACAAGGGATTGAAGTTTCAGTATATTGTCTCTGCTGTATAGATTGATGTTGAGTTGCTGAAGGCGTACCGCATCAGATACTTTGCGTACGAAGTTCTTCCAAATTCTGAAACCATACACATCCAGAGGTTGTATTAACCCAGTTGTGTGTGTAGGTATCGTCATAATGTTGCACTGCTTGTCCTGTGGCATTATTGTTGCCAAGTCGGATCGATCATAACCCGTCCACGAGTCGACTAACAATACTCTTTGCTCATTGACTTGTGGAAGGAACACTGATTGGAACCACGTCTTAACGATCTGTTTTGTCACTTTCCCAGATGATGATGCACAAATATATAAGTTTTGTGGGCGGAACATTGTTTGCTGAATCCGTGGCCCAAACGTACCATGAAGTTCTTTCAAGACTATGAGCATGGGCGACAGCAATCTTCCACTGGCAGATATAACAGGCTGTATTGTGTAGCTATGTGTGATGGCAGGTAGAGATTGCATTGTTGCTGTAATATGCTTCTCGCCTCGCAAAGCCAGAGAGCGTCCAGAGTGAAATTCTGAAGCAAAGCCACTCTGATCTGTGTTATATACGTTATCCTCGCCATGAGCAGTAATGAGTGATTGTACATTTTGGACGAAGGTTTTAGCGCTTTCGTGCACTTGTGTGGCCTTCGCTGTAATGCTATGTGTTACAAATTTTGTAACTTCGCGTGAGACGATACCGTGACGTGTTTTAAAGCGCCATAACCATTTCTTCGAAGCTTTGAAATTAGCAACGGCTGTTGTTTGGTTTGCTTCTAACGCCCAACGTTGCAAGTCTGTGTCATGGACAATTAAATGCCGCTGTTTTGCTGTCGCAAATTTTTCATACACAGTTCGGTCTATCACGTTTAGCTTTTCACGTTTGGTTCCACCTTCTGTGATCTGTTTCTCCCATCTATATAGATCTGTTCTGCATTTGACACGCTTGAAGTGCTTCTGTACAGATTTCCAGGACATCTTTCTCTTCTTCCCTCGTTTCCAAAACGATACTGCCTTCCACTTGTATCCCATGTCCACAATATCTCTGCTCTTGACTCCAGTTGTATGTACGTTGGAGGTCGTTGGGCCATCCCACTCATCCATCTCATCTTCACTTGCCATAATTGGGATGTCTGATCTATTGCTGCATAATAGGTCTTCTTCAATCTCAACATACATGTGCCCATTCGTCTTGAAACTTTCTAGGATGTTAAAAATATAGTCCTTGAGCTCCATTTCCGTTACCGTTCGTGGTGTCCGGACATATTGTGTTGCCTGATATGCCTCCACTAGCATATCCACCACATTCAGGGGATTCACATAGACCATCTTGCGACCACAAACGTCACAAGCCCACTTACACCTCACCTGAATTTTGTTACACACGCACAAATACGCACAAGCACACACCACCAGTTACACAACAATCAAATACCACTCCAGCTACCACACTGTCCAATGTTCACCACTAGGTCTCACAAGCAGTTAAACGTCGCCTTGCTTGTCTTGTTGAGAATAGTACCTGTGAAAGACACAAATGTACATACACTTTGCTGGCTCTACACCTCGCGTTTGGCAACTTGGTATACTCAAACCAGCTCGTATTGCATACGCCACGTCCAATACTCTCACTGTTAAAACTGATTTTGTGTACAACGTCAACTTGCTCTTTCTTTCCTTACAGTACCTGCACCTGTCATAACGTGCTACGTCATCTGACCTCGTATTCCTTCATCTATTAGTCGTTTCTACCACTCAACTTGAGGTTTTGATCTTATATGCAACCCGCTGTGCAGTACTGTCTTGCTGGCTGCCTATACGAACAACGTTTGCATCCTTCTTGCGTGTAGAGATGAATCTTCGTGCACTGAGATGAATCTGCGTCCCTTTCGCAAACGAGTGACGTATGAACTCAAAGCAAACACAGGTATTTTCCATTTTCGTGTTTTCTTTCTTCCTGCTCCTTGCCACCCTCTTCACTCATTTCTGTAGCACATTCTGACAATGTTGTAAACGTGATTGGTCAATTTCCGGATGTTCTGCTTTCTTCACATGGGTAAGTTCTACCTTAATGGCTTGCGTCAACTATGGGTAGTATTTCGTACATTTAACCTTTTCCGATATCTCTTCTCGTTCTCGCTATATTGCATAAAATCTAATTTTGATCCCATTTTTATGTCCCTATTTGACCCTTTCAATACGCTTGTTCGCCGATATAAAAAAATACGTGTCGCTTCTTTTTTGATGATCTGTATGTCTGTGCAATCTTATCAAAATCGGCGTGTTACACCGAGGTACCCTGCCTTGTAAGATAACTTAAAATGTTATTACGTAACACTTGAAAATCTCTACCTAATGGAAGAAAGAAATAACACTTGGTTTCATTTTAAGCATTTCAAAAATTATTGTAACTTACAAGGGAAGTATCAATGAGCTCATATCGAAACCTACCATAAAATTTCACTCAGAGGTAGGAAGTCCCACAGAAAGACCACAACACAAAAAAGCAGCTGCGTTTTTGAAGTGGAATTAACCAAAATGGCAGGTTGAAATGTCGCGTATCCATGTTGACAATTGCGCAACAGGTTCAGCATTACTCCTTGTAAACGGCCTGTTAATATTAAAATGTCAATAACAACAATGTGGGTACATACTATACCTAAGGGAAGGTCGCACGGTAAGGTGAACCTTGACTGCAGCCATCTTGATATCCGCCACCTTGAATGCAGGTCAAGTTTTGTAGATAGGAATAGGACAATATGATACATGATTTTGGGCTAGAATTTAAGCAGAAAAACAATGGTAGCAATAGTTTTAGGATAATTGCGTTTGGTAAAAAGTTGTATGCGTATTTATTGTGTATGTTTCCATATGCACAACTCCCGAATGAAGCAACTGTCCAAAAATAAATTGTCGCTATTGAAATGTAACTCCTACAAGTGTGTAGCTTTTCTCAACACCATTTGGTGCAAATTGGGAAAATATAGAGGGTGCCATAACCATTTTGTATTTTACAAATTGTTATCATACTACGTCGGCAAATATAACAATTTCTGCACAAGAAAGCTCTTAATGCCTTGCATTAAATCTATAGCCCACTACTTAATTTACGTGGCTTCTATCATTTACTACACATATTAACAATTGCTTACCACACACCAATGCTATAACAATTCTTAAGCTATAAGAATCGTATTGAATAGCGTCTTTCCTCTTTTACTATATTTCGGCAAGGGAAATACTTTCGATGCCACCGCTATGGTTGAAATTGAAGAAAGCTATAGCAAACCGAAGAAGACAGATGGTTAGACGGTGAAGTTTCATTACGTTTATATTATGTATATCGACAAGTTTTTAAGGTGTGCAAGTAAGAGTTTGAGAAACTATAGGCACTAGTTTAACACTAAGTTTCAAAGCAGTGGGAACCAAAGTTTCCCATTAGTCAAGAGATACATTTGTAACTATAATAATAGCTAGACTTCTAATCTTTCTGGTTTAATAATATAAGAAAATAATTCTGCTGACATACAGCTAAAATATTTGTATTGATTGAACATCACAGATCATTTTAGTGTCCTGTAAACTAGAAGAATATGCCTTACGAAATTGTTAATTTTATATACAGTAAGTGTTTTACTTATTATGTCACTTTTCCTTTCACTAAACCAGTAAGCTTGCTTGTATTCGGTCAAAAGAGCAGAAGGAAAAAGAAGTGCATGAATAAAACCGTAAGTGAACAAAAAAAGCGCATGTAAATACAGCATGGACAGAAACAGAGAATGGTCAAAAATTGAGCACATAGGGAGATGCGCCGCAGACTAAACCAAAGAATGAACAAAAAAGAGCGCGTCCTTGATTAGTAACTTGATCTTAGATATTTCTTAAATTATTTTCAAATGTAGTTCGACATAGATCAATATATTTGATTGTATTGTTTGTGCTTCCTTTTGCTGAGAACTTAAAAAAGATAACTTTGTGTTTATCAGTGCATTTTCTTATAATACGTTAACGAAACAAACGAAATTCGACACAGGTTGACGTATCTGACAAGTTTTTCCGTGGCGACTTATGGCCATTTAGAAAAATGAATTTACTATTCCATAAACAAACTATTTTACACTCAGATGGATTTACATGGTTGGTTTTCATGTATTTTGACTAGTGTCGGACTCAAATTTGAAAAATGAACTTTCTGTTTCTTCTTCGTAATCATATCTTTTGGCTAAATATTCTAACCAAACAAAGTATGTTGTTTGGGTAAGTTAAAGTACTTGGGCAATTTGTTGCATTTACCAATTGGGCCCTGCCTTGCATTAATTTGCCATGAAAACGGAAACCTTTCGTGGACAGTTCTTATGACAACCGCGGTCTGTGTCCATGGAAACTCGAGACTTTAAACGTGGCAACTGTTATGGCAACGATGGGATCTGTGTCATAGTAATCGTTTGCTTGACAACCGGGAACATCAAAGAAATATACCTATATGTGCCACGTTATATATAGTTTAAAAAACCATTGAACGGTTATGGCTAATATTTTACATAGTAAGTATACGTTGTTTGTTGTGTCGTTTGCTCTCGGATGAGAATTTCGCAATGCTCATTTAATCTAGAAACAACTACATTTTTGTAATATAAAATCCATAACTGAGAAAAAAATATTTTTTAAAAAAATTTAATGCCGACGCGGTGTTTTAAAGGTACGTTTAGACCAACAACAACAGCAAAAACTCGCTTTTGCGTATTGCTAACGTTGCGTTGAAAGCGCTCATATACTCTAAGCTTAAGCTTGTAACACCTGACTATGGTGTATAGTCCAGACTGGTCGGAATCAGCAATAAGATGAATCTATAGTAAAGTTTGCAATACTGGAAGCCAACGCGATACCTCAAAGAATTGAATTACCGCCAAGGGCTAATATACTTTAGTAGATTAGTCTCCCAACTGTTGCCTTAATATTTGCTTTGGACTTGCCTTAATGTTTGATAGGGAAAGGATATGTATCCCGGACCTTACATGCGCGGTTTTTGTCTTGCACGATTTTTGTTCATGCTCCGTTTTTGTCCACGCTGTATTTTCAAGCGCTGTTTTCGCTAATCGCTGTTATTGTTTGTTCGGTTTAGACGTAGAACCTCGTAGTTTACACTAAGAAGCTGCAATATGAAAGGATTCCCTGAAGCTTTCCATGTAGATAAGAAAAGAAAACCAATATATGACTCAAGTGCCAAAATACTTGTATGTAATGCCATCATGTAAGCAGTGCATATTTCCATTGTTGGAAACTGTATCTCAGTAACTAAGAAATATTTCTCAAGATTTTTGATATGTGTTCTATTGAGGACTAGCTCCACACGATGTCATCCTTAAATTCTGATCAGAAATGTAATGTCTTTTAACTAAATCTAACTCGTATAAACAACAATAACATTTTTAAATGAAAGAAAAGCGTAATTTGAAATTCAGAGGCTGCAATACGAATGAGTTGGGCATAACCAAAAAAATTCTGAAGTCATCACTGAGATCAACTCGAAATAGGAGTTCGAGATACAAGGACTTTTTAAATTTTTTTTGTTGTTGATTGTTTTGTGTCAAAACACACCAAAGATATTGTAAACAAAGAAAATCCTAGAGCTCCCTCCTTGCTATGTTTAACGTACGGTTACTTGTTTCTGGCGTAGAAGATCAGGGTTTCATTTCCAAAGGAAGCACATATGGTTTAGATTTCACGTTAAGCTGTCAACGTCTCGTATAACCTCGGTGTTCACATGCATGCTAAAGTATAATTTAAAAACAACAACAGGTATAGCTAGCCGGATAAGGATGCAAATGTGACCTTATTGCAGCACTAACACAAATCGTATTGCCAGTGTTGTTTAAACAAACACGTAACAGTATTAAAATGACAGTTCTATTATTAGCTACACTACCGCTCCTACAAAGAGATATGATTATGAGAGTTATACTGTCATCTAGAGACTTTCATGACGAGTTAGAAACTCAAACTCAAGCATATCTCACTTCTGACAGTATATGTGATGACCAAAAGATTTATTGCGTAACAGGGTTGTTATCTTCCAGGCATGTCTGATTTTGGTTTCCCTCATTTTACACCAAGTTGCACCGCAAGTATCAAACCATGTTCAAAATATATTGTAGGCGGGTTGATGCTGCTTGTATGATGGAAAATAGAAGGTGGTCACTCAAACATAAAACAAAAATAGGCTATTTAAATTCGAATATTTTCGACGCGCTTTTTGCTGGAAGTTGGAAGGGTGAAATACATTATTTCTTGTTTTCAGTGAGGCCCTTCAAGCAACATATATTCATATTTGTTCTACCCGAGATATAAACACTTTTTGACTTTTGAATTTTAACAATAACTTCGAAACTCGAAGAAATTTTTAAGTTCATTTTCTCACGAATGATATCTTCGGATATGAGATACCTTTGGTATAAGTGCAATCCGTGTAAGGGCACTTTTCACCGCCTTATCAGGCTATACCCTTCGAAAGTGGAGGCAATGTGCATTTGGTCCCTTAAACTTTATTTTATATGTTGTTTTCGTAAAGAAACATTCAAAGTAATCACAAACAAAGGACCAGCAAACGGATGATATTTCTTTTAAATCCAAGTTTTAAAATAGGGGCAAGATGAAGCTGGCCATCAACTATATTTTCTAAATTATTATGACTTTTCTTCAAAACAATATACTTTTTATCAAAAGAATCAATAACAAATGATTTGTGTTTTGAATCGGAATTTTGAAACGGGGCAACTTGAAATTGGCTACCAACTTCGCTACATAAACTTTTCTTTGTGTTTACCGACATATTTTTTCCTTAAAAACTCAATCATAATAAACATAAATAAAATGTTCATGTATGATTTGAATCAAATTCTGAAAGTGGGATGGGTTCAACTTCTCAAGGAACTAGTTTTCTTTTCCCGTAGTATCTTCGTCAGGTATGCTAGCGTCAGGAATAAAATTGAGAGCGAATGTGGGGGGAGATCGTTACCCAACTTTCAAAAAAAATCTTTGGTCTCACCCACTCCCTAAAAAAATTAAAATGGGCAAAGATGGGCATCGAGGACGGTGTGACGTCATGCGTTCCTCTACCATTTCAGATCCACTTTCACCCCTGGCTAGGGTAATAATAAGTGAACTAGAAATTGCTGCAGGGTAGAACATTCACTAAGGCAAAATGTATGCAACGTGTATCGAAAACATTGTAACATTAGGTTTGTAATATTTTGCCGAGAAGATGCCACTTCTAGAAATGTCGAATATTTTTTGTTAGGTTAAAATCTAGTGTAGAAATAAAATATTGTGTGTAAATTTGAAGAAAACATTGTTTAAATTTTGTAATTACAACCAATGTAAATCTTCTCCTAATGCCTACAGTTCTTATTGTTCAGTCATATGACATTTTGTTACACAACTGTGAAGCTGGTATTTTATGTTTACAAATATGAATATAATATTCTACTACAATATTCTATAATATTCAATTTCTGGAATCTTTGAAACATTTTTAATACCTGTAAGATTTTAACATGATAAATCGAAAAGTGAACTCAGTTTTATTCTAGTACATACCACTTACATTATGCAGTCATCTGGCATTCATACACGTTTGTACGCAAGTTACTAATGTGATCTTGTGTTACACTGTTGTGTCTGCCAAATCAAGTTTTTCTGATGATACGTTAACAAGAATACTGTTGTTCTATCATCCACTGAACCGTTTTGACAGTTGTTGCAATATCTTGGTAGAACTGTTCCCCACGTTTATCACTAGCAACCTCAAAAGTTTGTAAAACGAATTCCAAATTGCCCCCAAAAAGCAGAAAGTTGCTAAGCGCCACTTTCCTTGATTTCAAACTAAGTGCATATCCTGACTACCAATTTCATATTTAATAAAATGAAATGAAATCTTTGAGTTTTACGTCCCGCGGTATGCCGGTTACGCTAAAGGAGACGGTGTTATGCAGAAAGGAGACAAGTGGCAGGAGACAATATTGAAAGGCAGTGGAAACTGAATTCTAGAAGAAAGAAATACTCGGAATTAATTAGTGTTTCATTCGTTTTATACAGTCCCGAGAAATTTGCATTTTGGCGCTCAACACCTTTCTAATTTCAGTGAAATGTGAATGAAGAAAATGTAATATCAGGGACATGTGTGCATCCTATCACTACCAATAGTGTCATAATTTGATGATTTAACATTACCAAGGGAATTAGAATATTCTAACTTGAATACTTAGCATTCTGCCTTTTTTTTATATCTGACAGTGTACATTCAAACTCTCTGTCCTGCATAACCATTATTATTAATGAAGAAATGAATCACGCCTTCGTATATCTTTTCGTCACTTAAACTTTGGAATTTTGTCTTCAGGTGCCTGAAAACTACCCATCTCGATTCACTAAGCTGACAAAGATTTTTATCAAACTATTTTGGTGTGTACTGGAGGAAGGAAAACACTTTCAGGGTGCACGAGTCAGTTGTTTATGTGATACGTTCTTGATTCCTGAAACATATACTTATTGCGATTGCCATGTTTTCTGCCCATAATAATTAATTCTTTCCCGGCTGTTTCATTCACATAGAAAGCAACAAAATTTGCTATAGCTTTATTACATTCATAAAAGGACTCCAATGACTAAAACCTCGTCAGATTCGCCACTCGAATGTATTTTATTAAACGTACTGCAATATGTCAAGCATAACCTCATATGCTTCGTTTGAGTGAACAGCATACGTCACTCGGACTGTTGGATAAGCATAACAATGTGGAACAGCAGAGACTTCAAACATGAATCAATGAACAATTACCATCCTGGTGGATTGTGTTCATGGACCCACCACAATGAACTTTTGAAATAAGCCATTAACATTGTTACAAAATATAATTCCTACAACTTCCGAAGACTAAGATGAAAAGAGTTAATTTTGTCAATTCTATAAAAGGTATATAACAGCAATCCTGCAGCGAGGATCACCAAATTATATAATGACGAAATCCCACAGTTCATATTAATTTATATAGCAATTACTAGGCTACTAATTCACTTAAAAACATTTCGTACACTGCATCTAGATATTATCTTTTATTATATCGCGTAACAAATTAAACATTTATACACCTTAAAAGTTATGTATGTTGTGGTTCTGGAATTGGTTCTGTAAACTACAGAGTTTACACGAGATGGTTCTCGAATTATATTAGATTTATATTTCATAAAACATCAACGTATATCAACAACAAAACAATTACATTTATATATTCTTTTCTTTCTATATATTTCTTCTTCTTTTTTAAGATAGCTTGTGCATCAATTTGAAGCACATTCTGCCAAATGATGTTGAAATACAAGTAGAAAAATACACATTCGAGAGCACAAAATTTCCTCTTTTGTACTAGATAGATTTTAGTCCCGCTCAAGTTCGTCTAACCCTTTGCGTTTTGAGATGTGGTGTACATATGAAGGATGGTGGCTCGAAGTTGACGTCCTCGTTGCCTGAAATTCCTTTTTCTGCATGAAATGTACAATTTTCGGTAGCTCTTCGCTATATGGCACTGGACGTGTTGCTGATTCCAAAATTGGGTATTGGATGTGATGTTTTAATCTTGAAGAGAAATCATTTATATATATCAATCAAACAAAAGTAACAAACACTCAGTGTTCTTCGCGCTCCCTTAGAACCAGATACGACATTTGTTTTAGCCCACTTTGCTTTCTTTGTATCCAGTTTTCCAAATTTCTGGAACAGGATTTGCAAGAAATATGTGGCACCCATCATTTACTCGACATCCAAAATACAGTTCATATTCTTTTGGTGACAACAGGTTTAAGGGTATTTCTTTACTTTCAACGTCATTTCAAACCATATTTAACAAAATAAATCAGGACCATTTTTACTCCGACGAGACATTTGGATACCCTGAACATAGTTTCCTTTTCATACACATCTCATTGGCCGAAACCCAACACGAAATTTAAAAATTTACAGACATCTGCAATTGTAAAGCACAACCTTCATGTTGCATTGCACAAATCAGATGGTAGCGCTTGTTCGTCTAAACAATGTCTCGAATTCGTAAGTTCGTTTTCGAGATTGACATCAGTTGAGTAAAATCTATCTACAGTGAAACCTCTACTAACTGACACCTCTATAAAGCGGACACCTCCCATAACGGACATATTTTGTAACCCCAAAACACCGTAATAGGAAAAACATATTGGCAAACCTCTCTAAAGCGGACACTCTCTAGTACGGACACGGACAGTCTTTCTTGTATTTTATAGGTATTATTTACCTCCTATTACGGACACTTTCTCTAAAAACAAGTTGAAAAGTACAGTAAAATACACTTTTAGTAATTCATATTATGTCACCAAGGATGTGACAAAATTTTCCCTCCTCAACTGTCTGTTCAGCAACTCTAAGGAAGGGTCTTTGTTTCACAACACCCTTATATCCTTTGCTTGCATTCCACTCCCACCCAATCTGTTTCAGAAACAAAAGTGATTTACAGTTGCCCACTGTTTGGGATGACACATCATTCTAGTGTCCCGCTGGAATCTCTAACCAAGCAGAAGACAAGTTTGGTATTTTTGACAACGGGTACGCATATTGTCTTTTAAAAAAGTCATTACTGGACTGCAATTAACTCACAAATTAAAGCAACACACCGAAAACGTAGTAAGTAGAGATAAATGTAAAGTGCAGAGAACTATAACATCTTATTCCCATGTTATGTCTCGAACATAGGGAATTGGATGATGCAAGATAATGCAGGTAGAGTAACATTTTGGTAATATTCATAAATACGTGATTCATGCAAAAATATTTTTTTCTAATTGCATATAACCTTGTTTATTAATTTACGTAAGAAAATATTGAAACCTCTGTAAGGCGGACATCTCTCTATAGCGGACAATTTTTCAATTTTTGATTCCCCACGGCTGTCCGCTTTAGAGAGGTTTCACTATATATATATCTGCTTTTCTTCGGAACCCGTTCACACAGAACTATGTACCATCTGTTCGTACAGAAGCAATATTATCACATAATGTAAGTAACATGAAACGAACTGTGGAACAACCGTTTTATCAAGATTGAGCTCTTGCTATAATATGTAGTTATAATCGTTAATCGTAGCTAGAAATAGTAATGAAAATTTTTCAACAGCAATAACATAATTTATTGCATACTTACCTTTCAACTTTAGATTGTCGTCCCGTAAAACGTTTGAACCACCCATCAGTCGCAACAAAAGATGACAAAGATCTGACGCTGTAATGTTCAGTTCATCAAACAAATTTCTTTCCTTGGGCTGTATAATCAAGGATGGTAGAGAAATGCCTCATTATTCTGATGTTCAATCCACTGGGCCCCACTTCAGGGATAAGCGCTCTGTTAAGCCACCTCGGGCCCCAAACAGCAACACCTATTAGCGTGGCATACTGAGACATATGGCTTTTATGGATAGGATATGTAAGCTATATCCTTACATTAGAAAATAATAAAACAATAGGGTTTCTGTATAATGACCACAGTCAGTCACAGAAGTTTGGGGAAGCACAAATATGTTAGGGGACGCACAAGTGGTGAAAACTTCTAAAACAACTTTTCAATTACTCTTACTGGTTTTTGCTTCAGGAAATACTAAAGAAGTATTAAATTAAGTATTGAAATATTAGAAAATTTCAACCATTTTTAGTTCAGGTAAAATATTGTGGGTTTTAAGAGCATGCTCTCTCCAGAAGTTGAATCGATTGAAAAAAATATCTCTATTTTGATTGTAGTTTAGGGACTCGCAAATATCTATTACCGTTTGTGTTCTATGAAAATAACGTTGAATTCGAAAATGGTTGATTTATACTAATTTCGGTTTGAATAGAGACTTAATAAAAGAGGTAGCACTTATTCTTTAGAAGATAAATCAATTGCAAGAAATCTATTTTCGATATCTTTCACCGATTGCTCTTTATAAATATCAACATTGAAACAGAAAGTAATAGTAAATGTCAACCATTTCTGATTTTCGTAGAATGTCATAAGGCTGCCAGTATATCTTGAGACGCTGAGTCGATTGCGAAAAACAACTTGTTGCTATGATCGGTTCTGCTCTGATGACGATCGACACTGAAACTAGAAGTAATTGGTTTCTACCATTTTTATTTCCATTTCTATCATTTCCAGCAGTCTTTTCTCTTTTATAAGAAAATAATCAGAATCGATATAGATTAGTAAACAGAAATATAATGAGTTATGACTATTTAAGTATTTTTCTTACTCTGTTAGTGATACGTAAACAGATTTTCAATTCATATCTATAATATTATTTTAAGTACTTTCAGTTCATATAAATTGTGGTGAGTTTTGAGGACATTTCCCAGCCAATGATATCTATTCCTTGTCATTGGGATTGGGTACATTGCAGAGTTAAGCTAGGAACACAATTTTGATATCAATGTGTTCTGAAGGATGAAGCTTTTTCCGGATGTGAATTTTATGTATGTGGTGCTTACCACGGCGGATGGTAAATTTCATTTTTTTTTTTTTTTTTGTTTTTTGTTTAGGGTGCCACTCACAAACATTAGTATCTGAAGCAGTGAAGTAGTCCGCCACATTCTAATATCTTTTATGTGTACTTGTTACTTATGTTGGGGTGTAGTGGGGCAAAGTTTGCCAATTTTTTAGGGTCTTAGTTTTTGACACTAATCACATTTATTTCCAGGACCGTTACATATAAGACAAGGTACCTTTCCACTACCTTCCCAACGATGTATCAGTCATGACTGTGTGTTAATTAGCGGGCTTGCCATGGCTGTCAATGCGAAGGTCTGCAGCAGACATTCGAAAATGCTCTACAGGGTGTTTTAAAGGAATTTCATTCTGAATTTTTATCTCGCTGTGTATTGCAGCAATGGCTACAATCTTTATATTAGTCACAAGTGTGTTGCCTACACATTAACATCATTTTGCCAGCGTAAGAGTACTGCAAGGCTTTGTAGGGTCTTCGAAATTCCATTTTTTTCATAGTTTTAGGAGATTTTTGTTTCTTCTTCTTCTGCAAATAGGGGCGGGAATTGCACAAATGTTACCTTGTTGGAATACGTGTTTCATAAGCTTTCCAACAATATATCAATAATTACTCTGTGATAATTAGGAGATCATCAAGGCTACCAGCGTGAGAGTTTATAATTTCGTTCAAATCCCTGGCGGACATAGAAAGATTAACCTGGATAAAGAAAATGCGAAGCGTCTTAATATTATCCTATTAATTTAATGATTGTAAAATCGGTAAGTATTAGATTCGACTAAATACGCATAATTAAGCATCTTATTGTAAGGGTGTTGGGTTTTGGTAAGGGTATATTGTATTTTCCTGTAGTATTTACAACTTTTTAAATAATATATCATAAATCTATTAAAATGAATATTTAAAAAGAAATGAATTCAAAGATACGGACTACTGCACTAAACTTCCTCGTTCCCATTTATTAAATTGAATCAAACCATGCTGTGGCTATTAGCATAATATTTATTTAAGAAATATCAACAAACCTAAAGTAGGCATTTATATTTTTGAAACTTTCAAATAAATCTAAGTCACAAGAATTGCTTCATCCCTGTTGATTTTCCATTCATGGCATGTGCCAGATTGCAGGATTATTATTGTGTTTATTTTTGAAATTAAACAAAATTGCGTTAGTAAATTTACAGAAATCATAAAAAACAAAAAAGTCACTTCTTTGTAATATTTCCAGAAGAAACAATTATTATAACATATCATGAACACAGACCATATTCCGAGAACATCTTCATAATATCATGAACACATTATGAAAAGTGGATGGGCAGTTTGAGTAAACTATCCGAAAAAGAAACTTACCCATAGAATAAATTACTTCTTTGTGGATACCTTCAGGAAAAGCAGTTTACTCCAAATAATAGAGTTATGATGAAATATTTATTTATAAAATACAAACAAACTGGCGCGACCACTTTTTGATAACTCCTTCTAAAAAATCCAGAGTAGACTAAAACCTTATTGGTTTCCCCAGAAGAAATAGCTCCTGTAGAATGTTGTAATATTGTTAATATGTGTTTACAAATACGAAAATTGTAGAAATCTGAAATTCAACTATTTCTTCAATTATCATACTTTTCTCCCTCTTGTATTGTCACTTCAAAGTAAAAATATCATATAATAGTACTGTCACTAATTTTGTATCCTTCTCTATTTTAGCTTTTTCTAAATCTACATGTGTTTTGTGTCAATTCGTTTAGTATGATTACCGTTACTCAATTTCACTTGCTATACTTTATCTATATAGTCATTGAGAAGTTTAAAAAAATTGGTAAACATCTTGTAAGGAAGATGTCCATTCTCTCTATATGTCACTCGTCGCTAGGTCGTTTGTAAGAAATGAATTGAAATCTCCAGTTTATATCATGACGCAGTTGAAGATCTGAATTGCAAAACATCACAAGTCCACTCTTCTTCTTCGTATTTTGCTTTTTTTTATTTTTCTTATGTTGGCATCTATTTCTAACGCTTATTCACTTGTATTATACGTAAGGGCAAATCATAATTTTAAGAAGAAAATACAAAATAATTTCAGCTAAACAGAATAGCATGCCAAGTATAATCTCCTTGTTTTTCTTCTAAAAACAAAAAAGTATTCCAGTGGATGTCCGGCAATTCAGGTCTTCAATTATATACTGAAGTTAGGGGAGAAGGTGATGATAATGAATGTAATGGTGGAATGCACAAAGTTGGAGGAAACAGGAGACACTAGTGGATCCACAGGAAGGACTGTATGGGCGACCTGAAGGCTACCCTTTTATACGTCCACACATAAAATGTTGCGCCATTTTGTTGTATTTTTATGTTAAACTCCGTGTCATAAGCCTACATTAATTGTCCAGGATTCGATATGCCTCCCCTCTTTAACCCTTCTGGATCCGCTAGAGACTCCCATGTACTCATAACAAGTAAATTATATTGGCAGTCTGGTTTTCCTGAAATTCTTTGCTCTTATAATGTCAAAGCTTTGAAAGTAGGCGTTTTAGTATTTTCTTTAGATATAGCAAATTTAGAATTCGTGTTTACTGATTTTTGATCATGCTTTGAATTGTTTATGCGAAGAAGAAGGGTATGTAAGCAACATTGATTACTACATTCGGCGCTATAAAGTCGATCTCTTTGTATTTGAACGAAGATTCATGTTCAAAAATCCTAGTCACTCACTGTCCTTGTAAAGGCGATTCACAGGAATTCCGCTAGTTTTCCCATGATAAATTTTGCATTGGTCCACTATTGACCAACAACTGGCTCAGAAGCATAAATTTGGCAAATTACCATATCAAAGGCGGCTTGCTCACGATGTTATAGAATGAGGTTGGAATGTGTGTATTTTTCTCCCATCCCACTCTCATTCTTATTTTTACACAGTTTTCTTATTATTTACTTATAATCAATCATTTTTTCCAAACTCTCCAATTTTCAGTTCAATATTAATCTTAAATAACAATAGAAAGTAACTGATCACCACATTTTGTCTTTATTGATTTTATCCTTTCATTTTATCTATATGTTAGAATAATCGGGTTAGTTAGGAAATGCTTGAGAGCAGAATTTCACTCATAGACACACAATAGTAACATTTATTATTTGATACAATGTATCACAAAATTCTGCTATATAAGCTTGAGGAATGTAGCTATTTAGGTAACATAAAATATACTGTCCAAAATTGGAAACTTTCGAAGTGAATGCCACAAGGAACAGTCCTAGGGCCAATTACATTTTAAATGTCTTAAATATATGAAAATGATTGATTCTTTGTCTAGTAGCAATTACGAGAGTTTGGTGAGAGGAGAGTGATTACAAAAGGAAGATTTCGTTCAAAGATTTTGCCGGGGGGAGAGTTTTTAGCATCGCTGCTACGTTCCCTCTTTGCACAGCCATACTTATTCTTTGTATAAGATAGGATGAAGCTCGGGTGTCGACTGTGTTAAGAGTTATGCGGTATCCAACTTCATTAATGAAGTTTAGAAACACAATTTTAACATTCTTAAAATTATACTAATGTAAGTAGCATCAGTTGTATTTCCTAATGTTTATTAATACTTATTGCAATAGACCCCATTGATTAACAATACAGAAAACATGAATCCATAAAAATAAAAATGCGGTACAAAATGTAGTCGTAAATTGCTGTTATAAAAGTGTTAGTGCTATTATTACTAACTATAACAATTTATTTCCTATTACAGAATTTGCGATAGACTTCTAGCAGTTGAGTTCTTTATAATACCTAAGATTCAAATGTATTTGTTGAAAGATAAGTATAGAAAATCTATTGAAAAGCAAACATGACAAAATACACGAAATGCAAGAATGCTCCTGATAACAATGGTTCTTTTGTGTTTTTCAATTTAGATCATGACAAGCAAAGTGACAAATTAATCTATCTTTATTTCAATATCTGATGATGATGCTAATTCAAGTAATACCGAATTTTTCTTTGAAGATGACTTAAACCAGATTCAAAAGTTCAAACATTACGTCCAACGAGACTGAGGCTTCATCTGGCAAAAATTAACAATAATTTGCGTAATATTGTTATTGACTGCGTGAGTGGTGATAGCAATTAAAGGAGGCAAGGAAGTGCAATTACACGTTTAAGAGTAACCAACGTGTTGAATGTGTTTAAAGTTCCACAGTTACGAAAACTGAATTCTACATTTGGTAATGAAATAAAACAGTGAACTATTTACAGTGCAAAAGCTATTTACATAACAATAGTAGTGATCTGTAGAAGGGGAATAGTATGATTCCAGACACAATTTATGGTTAGTAAACAAAAAATCACGAAGTTGAAATAAAATAAGCTCACCAGTCTGGCAAATAAATAGTTCATAGCAACTTTTGTAAAATATGAAATTCAAATTAACAGTGTGATGGTACAGCGGGGGACACTTCTGGATGGTACAGCCATATGGAGATTTACGGCTAAGGTGCTCCAGCAACTGAGTCCGAAGCATTTGCCGGGGAGTATGCAACCAAATTAGCTGTAAAGGAAGGCGGGTGGTATAATCGCCAGGAGCTGAAAATTCCCGTACACTTGGGCGAAATTCCCACTATCGTCTACAGCATCATTTCTCCAAATAAAATGAATCTACTTCTTATGGCAAACATATTACTTGATATTTGTTCTATTTGTGGAGATAAATTGAAACAAAAAATTGAAGTCCAATCCTGTTGCTGTTGGAATGAACACTCTTTCTGTCGTCTGATCTGAAATGACTTTGCAGAGTCTGAATAAATATTTTGTCACTTCAGGAGGGTAGGAAGAGCGGATACCCCCCCCCCCCCTCCAGCAGTATGAAAACATATACATTTAATCAAATGCTTAGTGAGAGTGAGCCCATTGGTATAACACTTTTATGATTTCAATCTTTGCTCCCAAGCCATCTTATGTCATAGCTGATGACCTTGGAAAACGAGAGATGCAAATATGATGAAACAGAGATACAGTCACATGCACAAATTTAGAATTTGAGACAAAATGATCGGATAGCATCCATATTTTGTCGAAAATTTTGATTTGGTAAGTAGACATGTAAAAGCTCACCCAAACCTGAGAGCATCCCACTACCAATTGTTGAATTCAAGTGAAGAACTCAGTTGAGAGCATCAGATGATTACGGAGGGGGAGAAACATCTTCAGATATGGGAAACAAATAATGAAAAAATGGACTGCTCTGAGCAGGACTCGAACCAGGAACCTTCCAATTACTAAGCAACGACTCTACTCACTCATCCACGGAGCCACACTGAACGCTGGGCATTCATACGTGAGAAACAGAACGTTTGTTACTTACAAAACGTTTTTGTAAAGGGGAAAGCTAGGTCGACCGCGAGGGTGAATCAGTGGTCGCAATGATAAGCAACCGAGTTTGTTTTTCGAAGTCCGAAAAAGTGAGCCTAGATCCGTCAAAATTCCCGCAGATCTATACACAGGGAATTGCATGTTCCCGCCGTTCTTTATATAGACACTAGCTACAAATCCTACTGTCATCCGAGCGATGTGAAAATGTAAAAGCAAAATCAAACTACTTTTTTTTAGATTAATATTGATTGCACACCTCATGCACAGTTCCAATATGCAAAATCAACGAGGGATGTAATGGAGGGTATACGGCGTATACCCACCTCTAATTTTTGGAAACTATCGTATAGCCATCTAACATTTAGGAAGTACGCGGGGATACGCTACATTTGATCCATAGTATAGTCACGTCATTGGAACAAGCAACAATTGCTTTTCATGTACTGCATTTCAAAAAAAAAAAAAAAAAAAAAAATCTCACTAAACAGCTGGTCGTCAGGTTGTTGCTGCGAATTATGTCTAAATTCTTTTAAAATGTTTTCCTTTTCGGGGATGTAGGAATCGAAAGGATCTGAGTCAATTTTGTGTAGTCATAAGATATTGAAGAAAAAACATGTTAAAACATTTCACTACAATATACGAGACGAAACACTCAACACAAAAAGTTAATTCCTTTATCAATAGTACCTTACATATATTCGCAGCTGAATTTCCAAGGTGATGAATTCAGGTCTCTTCTGCAATCAATAGAATAATGTGGCCAGTGGCGGATCTAGCCTGGGGCCAGGGGGCCTAGGCCCCCCAGTTTTTTGAGTGACAAAAATAATTTAACATATTATTTATATATTTTTGTAAGTTTATAGTAAACTCATGATATATCTATAATAGCCTGGGTTATGGCAGCCCCCATGTTTTCCCTTCTAGATCCGCCACTGAATTTAGCCTAAATTAGTAATAAAAATAATAATGTATGGCTAGGCAGAGTATAAGATTTCTATAACATTTTTCTCGGGGCCCCTGTTTCCTTGTGATAATTTCAAATTCTAAGGGGGAGGGGAATAATTTCACGCCAAAAAGTTTTTTTTTCAAAGACCATTGAAAAGGGGACTTTTTTCTTGTCTTACAGCCGTAAATTGACCTTGAATATACTAATTCAAAACTTCGGGATCAATTCATCCAATTTGTTTTAATTCTAAATATAATTTTCTCCCCAATTCGTATTTTTGAGTTAGAAATGTTAGGCTCGGCCATTTTGGATGACTCCCGAGGGCAAAATAAGTTTCCAATAAAAAAAAAGTCCAAACTTGTTGAAAGTAAGCAAATATTACAGGATCCTCAGATTCGACCGTAAATTGACCTGCAAAAGGCAGATTGGAAAGACGGGTACCAACCTCTTTTTTTAGAAATTTTTGAATATTTTCTTAGAAAGACCTTTTAACACATTTTAGGTCATATTTTCCCCCCTACAATTCGTATTTTTGAGTCAGGACCGATTATCACGACTAAGTTACGATTTTGGTAACTTTCGGTCCACTCGTATGGTCCGGAAGTGTTGAGGAGGGAGGAGTAGGTGTAGGGTCTATATTCAAGTGGTAACATTGAACTTGTTCTGTTTTGACATAACGATAACACACTTTTCCCTCCCTCTTTGATCCAAATTCAAAGTTTGCCAACTGGATACACTTTGAGTGAGGCAATACGGGATCGAGCCAATTCCTTTCTAATCGCGGAAGGATTTTCCACAACAACAAAAGTAACAAAACACGTGACCTATCGTCGGTTTAATTTGAAGCATTCACCATCGTTCCCAATACCATCAACTACAACAGCGAACCTCGGATTAGTACTGCTCATTTGTAGCTGCAATTGACATCAAAGAAAGCGACGATTGATTTCGATAAATACTCTGCAACCTACTGGGAAAAAAGGGAGAGGGTAACAGTAAACATGTTCCTTTGTTGTTCCGTTTTTCTTCAGATAAAAAATATTCAAAGAAAATTTGTTAATAGATGAGGGTAGAAAAGAAAAGTCAGGAAAGACTTGTAGTGTATAAGAAGGTTACAGCAATTTTTGATCATTTCAGTACAGCCGTCACTTCTAAAATATTTGCTTAGTAGTTTGGGTTGACCAATTAAGAGTTGATTCGCAATTTCTAAGATGTCCAAGAAGGTGTTAGAAAATTGGCTAAAAAGGAAAAGAGACAATAGCTGTGTAAATTCCGTTGACGGAAATGTAAAAGCAAATACATCAAGAAATAGTAAAGAAAAATCCAAAGAACATGTTAATTTGCCAGCTACTACTTTAGACAAAGACGTAAGTTTATTTCATATTATAAAGGTTGTTATGGCATCTCCGGCTTGATGACGCAGATATCAGAGGGATAACGTCCTTCGTTAAAAGCATTGGAAATGAGGATACTTGGGGCCTGTAATTTAGGTGCCATTCCGATATTTGTCTGGTGTGAATGAAGAAACATTTCTCTTAGGACAGCTGATCTGCAAAGGCTTTCTCACATCTTTTTGACTGATTATTATTATTATTATTATTATTATTATTATTATTATTATTATTATTATTATTATTATTATTATTATTATTATTATTATTATTATTATTATTATTATTATTATTATTATTATTATTATTATTATTATTATTATTAATGGAATTTACATCTGTGTGAACGGCCCTGGGTTTAAATTTCGCTTAGAACAGCTGTTCGGGTAATTCTATTGTTAAACAATCGATAGCCATCCATCCTCACTATTCTTTCCAAGCTTTTCTTTGACGGATTAAGTGAATGCTGGAATAACCAAAGATGTTATAAAATAGAGGATCTGCCCATACAACAAAATCGTGAAGCACTACGTCACAGCTTCGCCACACCTACTCTGCCCACTCCGCGCCACTAAAGATCGCAACATTTCGAGCCAACAATCATGGCGGAAACGAGAGAAGCCAATCAGGCGTGCCGGCTCATACGGTGCTCGATTGTTTTTCGGCTTCACTTAGCTTATATGATGAAGATACATATGGGCAGATCCTCTATTTTATAACATCCTTGGGAATAACACAGGGAGTTAATAATAACTTGTAACTCTAGGCAGCGTCCTTTTAAAATCCTTTTGTCTGACAGTCTGCTCAAGATTTAATAATTTAATAAGCAGTCATGAAACACCTTTCAATATCTAAGAAAATGTCTGACCACGGAAGTTGTAATTTACCTAGAGGAGTTAGGCTTGCGGGTTTTCTTATTTGCTTCCTCGGTTTTAATAAAAAGAACTAAGTTGAATATTCAAATTTAATTTTATAAATTAGAAAACCTCCCATTTTTTAGTTTACAACTTTTATTCTTTTAGGAAAGACTTTTAAGAGGACAGCATTTGTTATCTTTAGCTACTTTCCCCTTTTTCCAGGGTGCGTATTTGTTTTATTGTATTTAATTTCATTTAACAATCACCACATACCGCTCAGATGCCATTTTATACTGGATATCTAACAACAATAATAACAATGGAAAGGATTTAGGAAGGAAAAAAATGAACTCGTCAAGTTTCACGTCCCACGATTATGCTGACTAGGCTACAGGATACGGTGATGATGACAAATGAATGAAAATGGTGAAATGAAGAAAGTGGGAGAATCCCTAGAAAATCCACGCACATGTTGTTTGTTCACAACAAAGGTCGCTTGGTGCGGGCTGGAATCGAACCAAGGATCTTACGTATCAGAGGTGAACGCTCTACCACTGAACCACTGCGGCACACAATTTGGTAAGGTGTCGGCTAGCATGTTTAGTAGGTACTATCCGGGCATTTGCCTAGTAGAACTGAGGAAAACTAGTCAGGATGGTCAGCAATAGGAATCGAACCCACGACCTACCGAACGCGAAGCCAAAATTCTATTACTTGGGATACTTCACTTGGTAAGATTGTAGTTTGTTATTTTTTCTTTTTGAGTCGCTGCTGACGGGAAACCTCGAATCGAAATAAATTATTGAACTAAAGTTTTAGATGCTATACGACTCTAACTTGGCACCAGAGATTATTTCAGCAATAAATTGGCCTAAAGCAGAGAGCCAAATAAGATCTTAAATTAATTTCTAATACTGAAGGTAATCTTTTTCTCTTCCTCTGGTTAATAGGTTGAGTGGTTCGGTTACTATTCTCCGAAATGCAGATTTCTATCAAGGTTTTTCTTCTTGTTACCTCATACACATATCCAGATTGTTAGTGCAACCGATACGCACAGAGCCAGTGTGAGTTGCGTATAAGCAAGGATATTCCTTAACTTCTAAGATATAACTATCTGTTAACTATAAGGACCGATTTTTCTTTAGTATTAATTGAGGAAACACTGATTGGCAGTGCAACCATAAAGCTTAAAAAAGCATAACAGAATATTTCACTCACGGTTGGTACCTTATTTCTAGTTTTGACAGTTACTCACATAAGCAAGTTTGATATCTTTAAGAGCATAATAAAGCATAATGTTCCAAAATAAAGCATAAAGTATAATGCTTGATTCCTTCATTTGAGAACTGTGTTCTCAAATTACTTTCTACAAAAGAAAATTTTATTTAAAATGACTTGGTAAAAAAAAATGCTTCAAGGGTAGAAACTACCAGTAAACACGAAAACAAGCGAAAAAGTTTATTACACCGAAGTTGAAAACTGCTTCCTTTCAGAGTTATGAAAGCGGGAAAGTGCACAAAATTGAACTCTGAGCATTAACAGCGCAAAGACTGATAGTATTAGAAGAAACAGTATGGTGAATTTCAGAGGAAACACACTTGTCTTGTCAGAAAATACCAAGTTCAAAAGAATGGGGAAAGTAGATACATAATTTCACAAATTAAATTAAGATCTCATAGATGATTGTGGATAAAATGGGACAAGGTTTAATTAAATCTTCCGTAATTTCCCGAATATCTTGAATGTGACATTTTCGAAAATAGAAGTATGGTTTTGTCTGAAATTCACCATACTGTTTCTTCTAGTTGTTGTGCTGTTATTGTTCAGAGTTCAATTTTCTACACTTTCCCACGCTCATAACCCGGAAAGAACGCCACTTGCGACTTAACTGTAATAAACATTTTTTTGCTTGTTTTCGTGTCTACTTTCAACCCCTGTAATTAGAATTATAAGACACCCCATATCTATCTATCTATCTATCTATCTATCTATCTATCTATCTATCTATATATATATATATATATATATATATATATATATATATATATATATATATATAGAGAGAGAGAGAGAGAGAGAGAGAGAGAGATAGAATATAGATATATATGTGTGTGTGTGTGTGTGTGTGTGTAACAAGGAATGGAGCGTATACCCACCTAAAAAAATAACATTACATCACTGAATCAACCATTATCTTAAGCAGAAATTGCTGAAAACGACAGAAAATGAATATTTAAACATCCAAGTAGGAACCTGTGCTCGAGCGATGCTATTATCAATATTATAATACAAGCTCATGCAAGTTGCGTCTGTGGTCAAGCGGGTTTAGTACTGCTATTCATATTTCTGAAGCGAATGGCGACGGTTCGAACCTCCGTGCGGAACGTTAAAGTTATTCTTCCTTTTTTTTTTTAAAATATATGAGAACTTTTTATAAATATAAATTTCCACTGTGAAGTGGTTGGAAACACATTATCCGACAAACTGTCACTTTTCAAATCCCTGTCCCATTTACTAGCCCGCCATGTCCATAATTCATATACGAAAATGCTAAAAATGAGAAATGTGAACACAGTTGAATACTTAAAACCACACGTCCAAAATGAAAATTATTCATATATATATTTCGGGGAGCTTTGCTAACTTCATTCTTGAAAATGTAAACATTCTACAAGATATTTCATTCACTTTACGATATCTTATTTGAATAAACATAAAATTTGGGGGCGGATCAAGCCCGGAAGTCCCCTAAAATACACCTGTATATATGCATGTATTTTTTTTCTTATTTTTCTTTCTTTTTTTCTTTTTTTTTTTTTTTTTTTTTTTTTTTTTTTGCATTACAAAACCTTAGGGTACCTCATAATCTGGATTCTTATAAAGCAATTTCAACAATTATTTAGAAAATATGTACTGCTTAAAATGGGATTAAATCGCAATGCCAGTAATCTGTAATATCTTACATTTTTGTTTATTTACATTGAATGTGTACTTGTTTTATGCTGTATAGCATGAATATTAGCTGCTACATAAGAAACAATTATCTATAATTGAATTTAAGTAGGAAATCGAGATAGTTATTATAAGAAGAAGCTTGTGAAATGAAGTGTATAATAATGGTTGTATCTGAAATAGATGTTGCGTAATGGTGTAGTTGGAATACTTACTCCGTCAGTTTTGGAATACTGGGCTCTTCAACTCAATTCTCGTAGTAATTAACAAATTGGTTGCATGTTTATTTAAAATTAACTCTCTTGAAATCTAAATAATCATTATTAGAAAGAAAGCAAGAGAACCGTTTTGTTAATTTGGACATATTATAAGAGATTGAGGAATAAGTATGTAATCGAACAGAATATATGAAACGAAATGGAATGGCATGTGGAACTAAACTTGAAAGAGGATACGATGTGTAAATGAAAAATTAAAGAAACCAATGGTTAACAGCAGTAGTCACTACGTACAGCAGATGAGTGAAATCTCGCCCCCCCCCCAAAAGTTCAACAATTCTGAAACACAAGGGCATCACATTTTATTCGTTTCCTGACAAAATTGAAAAATGGATTTTGCATATTGTTCGTCTATACCCCTTCAATATAGTTAGCTAACAAACCAAGTACGATCGACTGACTAGACGTCACGTGAGTGAAATTTATATAGGAAGTTTCGATACAGCGTTCACCGAAGTGACGCAGACGTGGTGTTGAAGCTTCTGGTAGGTCCTATTTCGTAATGGATTTTAGGTCAGTGAGATTTCTTTATACGTATCAGAAAGCTCTTTAACTCCATACTAAAGGCGTGTCGTATGATTTATTCAAACCGTCAGATATTCGGACAACCATGAGCCCAATTCGTTTTGCTTCACTGCTCACAAGTTTAACTTGAAATAAATTCTTACTTTTTCACGGAAACACAAACTGTTTGAATGCTAATTTTATTATGGGTGAAATGTATAATTCTGCAAGTAATAAAAATTTTCATGTCCTTCTCCGAGATTCGATCCCTCGTCCTTTGGCTCAGCAGTTCGACACGTAGACAACTAGACTAATTGTCGTTGTGCAACAGCATGGAGGAAAATCGGTTTCAACTGCACGAAGGAAATTGAGGGCATTGGTTATAGCTGGATGGAGGCAAATACCATGTGCTCCCAAGTTCGTAGTGCCACTTGCTGTTTTTGGAAGATGAAGACAGCCTTAGGAAAATCACGTGTACTGATTGCAAGCACCTGGAATATTTTGTCGTAATTTGGCAGCTCCAAATCAATACATTCAGTGAGTGAACTAGGAGTGCAATGATACCGGTACTCTATTTTACTTCGATTGGTGTTGTTTTTATAAGGATGGAGAACGAAAATATTTTACCGTTCGAACATTTGAAAGAATACTTTTTTCTTAAGAGCTCAGGATGATGGTGGACAAAATTTAAAAGTAACCAGTCTGAACTGCCGCGGCGGAAAATATTTATCAACAACTAGGGTACCATAATTAACGATTTATAGTAAGGGGTTAATATGAATAAACTGTGTTCTGATGAGCAGGCCTACTTTATTACTAGAAAATAGTTTGCTGATGGTATGTAATATTGAGGTACTTTCAGATCAGTTTGCTTATCCTAGAGTCCCGTTGATTATAGAGTTTGAAACTAGCTTTTAAACGCATGTGTCCATTTTAGAGTTACGGGCAAGTTTTGATTCACTCCCAGTTCATATGTTCTCATTTTATTAGTTGTAATGTAATGTTTCTCTATATTCACAACAACAACAAAAACAACATAACAACATTGTTACTATTATATAATTAGTTTAGCAGACAATAAGCAACAATTTTTTCTAACGCATAGGGATGAGCACGAGTCAAGCTAAAACTACTCGACTCGAATTCAAATTGAGTTTCGAGTCAAGTCAAAGGTAATAACCTCGATTCGAGTTCTGAGCCGATTCAGTTTTTCGCGTCGAGTTCAGTCGAGTTTGATAAATGGTTCGTTCGTTTTAACTCGTCTTGAAACCATGGCCTGATTACATTGGAAAACGAAAGCCATGAGAAATGTAAGCTAAACAGTAATATGGAATACTTATAGAGTTGCTCACGAGAGGGGACACTGATCGCATCTCGTCTCGTCTCGATAGCGAAACCACAAGAGATTTTTCATAACAAGCTCAGCTCGGCTTGGCTCAACTGAGAGGATGGTTCGAGCCGGCTCACTTGGGGTGAACCATCGGCTCGAGCTGGCTTAGTAGGGATGAGCCATTTGCTCGGTTCGGCTCAATTGAGCCGAGGGCTCTAGCCGAGTCGTTGGGTGAGCTGTTGGCTCAGCTCACTTCTCGGTTCGGGTCGACAGTGAATGAGCTGTAAGCCGAGCTGCTCGAGTCGTTGACAATTCTAAACCCGGACCGAGCAGTTTTGAAGATATTTGGCCAGTGCCCTATAACTTTTAACAGTGTTTGGCTCGAGCCCGAATACTCAACCTAGACCCTCGACTCAAATTCTCATTCAACTAGTTTCTTAGTATTCAAATACAAGCCGCCTTACTTTCACGTTTACATACAGAGTTGTTACAATTAACAACAACAATAATAATAATAATAATAATAATAATAATAATAATAATAATAATAATAATAATAATAATAATAATAATAATAATAATAATAATAATAATAAAAGTTGTAGTAGTAGTAGTGTCATTGATAATAATTATACTGTCTATGTAATATACTTGAAGAATATACCAAATTTCACAATAGTAAATCCCCACGTTAAGCGGGTTTCCATATCCAGGCTTCTAACTATGAAAACATTTACGATCACTCCCCTAATCATTCCACAGATTCAACTTGTTGCACATAAGTTATTAGGACGTAAAATTGAATATAGTTTATACGAAAAAGACCTTTGTGCATTGCAAGACCTGTAACGCCCGAATATTCACCACAAATTTATAGTGGTATCGACATAAACAGACAAAAAAAAAAGTGTGGAGCAGGAAACTACTTTACACAAAAGTCTAAAGAAACTCCATGTAGACGACGAACTGGTCGAGCGGTTTGGGTGAATAGTCTATCAATCTTAAGTTTATGTGTTCAAATCCTGTAGGAAGTATTCGTTTCGCTTTTTTTTTTTCTTAAAAGTGTGTTCCTTATTTTCATCAGAGGACTGAAAACATTTCTTTGAATAAATCTTTGGCAACTACTTTTCTCTCAAATTCGATTAGAAGTGAACATTATATGAATTGCAAATTTAAAATCCAAAACTGAAAACAAAATATTAAGTATGTTCAATATTTCATTATTATCTTTTGATTTGTCATGAAAAACTAATTATAAGCATTGATGATTTCAGAAGATTCTCCTCGTGTAATGGTCAATATATGAATGATAGAACATTATTAGTCCACTTTGAGCATGATAGAAGATATGGCCACGAATTTATGTCGACAGGGTCTCATATTCTCCCACAGGTCATGCCCTGAAATCATCACTGTTTCAAAGGTATCCTTAACAAATACCTAGGTAGAATATTACATTTATTTCTCGTTCTACGTTTTGAAATGACAAAATCATAATTTTAAACATAATTATAATACGATAACCATAAACATTTATAGAACTAATGAAATAAATAGTATTGTGTAAATTATAGCTTTCTAATCGGATTAAAACTAGAATATTCATTTGCATCGCATTTTAAAGTAAATCCTCTCTATATATAATTCTTACTGGAAAGCATGTTTAACTTCCAACACTGGGAATCGGAACGGGGACCCCGTACACAAAGGCACACGTGCGAGCCACTAGATCAGCGATAACAACGAACGAAATCTGTTTTGAAGTGTCTGAAATTTATGCCTATTTCGCCGTGATGTAATGTCTACTGATATTTTTATGTTTAATCTATTCGTTACTTTGAGGAACGATATATGTTATTTATATAGGTTCTATTACGTATTCGTCCATAAATACTATATAAATTATCAGAATTATTCATAATCTTTCATGGAAATTCGCTCGTGCATGCACAGTAGACGGACAGTGTAATTGGAAGGTGACTTCAACAGAGATTATGTATTTCGCCGACATTTTATTTAATAGCTATATAGAATAGATAGCGAAAACGAGTCTACCTAATGAAGATGGAATTTCGGTAGGAGATAAAATGATGAGGTGTATACGGTTTGGGGTTGATATAGTTGTTGTTGCAGGATCCAGAAAGAAAATTAATAAGATGTAGAAAACTTGAGAAAGGATTCTGAAGAATATGGGATGAAAATAAATGTTAGAAAGACAAAATCCATGGTGATTGAAACGAAGCGATCGGTGTCAAATATAGAAGTAGGAGCGGGAGAAAAGGACAAATGACTAGTTTTCGATATCTGAGTAGTATTATTAGTGATGATATGTGACAGGCTCGTAGCCAGCCCAAAAATTTAGGGGGGGGCGGTAGAAGTTAGGGGGGGGGCTCGACCCAATCATATTATACTTCATCACCCTATTATAGTTCATTTGCAAGCCTATCGTGAAACTTTCTTAGGGGCCAGCCAGAGTTTAGGGGGGCCCAGCCCCCCTAGCCCCCCGTGGATATGGGCCTGATATGATATGCGAATGTGAAATAAAAGCAATGATAGAAATGGCGAAAGAAGCCTTTAGGATGAGGAAAATACTATTTTGTGGGACCTTGAATAGTGTTGAAAAAAGACACATAAAATGCTTCGTGTACTTTATTTTACTGTATTTATAGGCAGAATCATGAACATTATGTAAAAATGATGAGAAACAATTGAAGGGTTTCGAAATATGTGTGTCGAGAAGAATGCAGAGAAATAGCTGGGTCGAAAGGAAAACGAATGAGAGGGCGTTAGAAATGGAAGGAGAAAAATATTATTAAGAAGAGGAAGAAAAATTTTTTGGGATATTGGTTAAGAAGGAATTGTATCATGAGGGATGTGCTAGATGGTATGGTGGCAGGAAAGAGAAGGAGAGAATTAATTAGACTATATAGAAACAGAATTAGGCTATTGGTGATATCAAAACAGAAAAATCGCATGTGAAGATGGAAAGGTTAATAGAAGATCGCGGAGCATGTCAATTTCTCAGCCGCGGTAAGTGACCCGCTGATAATGGCGGAATACTTCTGATATAATTTTGCCGATGATGCACAGTAGAAACAGAAAAATCCACTTTACTCTCATTACTAATACGAATCACAATGCAAATTTCTACAGGCTGTCAAACGGAAGCAGTGATTCCCAACCTGAGGACGCGTAGCTTCCTCCTGGTTAAGCATTAAGAGGGAGTAAGGGGGCGAAAGCTACTGGCAGAAATGAATTGTGAAATAAATAAATAAAGCACCACTTGTAATGACTCTTTAAAATTATCTTGACAATTTTATAATAACCGTTTAAAAAATAATACTGTACTACGAGGGTATGCTAAAGACTTGCTTTAAATAAATATAAATACCTGACATTACTATTATTATTATTATTATTATTATTATTATTATTATTATTATTATTATTATTATTATTATTATTATTATTATTATTATTATTATTATTATTATTATTATTATTATTATTATTATTATTATTGGTCTCCCACTTCTTGGCCGAAATGTGAAATATTCACCACCTTCTTCATATCACTACATCAATTTCTTCACTGTTTTCTTGTCACAGCCCATACCCCTAGCTATGTGAATGGCAGTTTGTCCCATAGTTACTCGACCTATGATTTCCCCTCTCATAGTAACAGATAGTTTTCTATAGCCTTTAGAGCAAGGCACTTTGACAGCCTGTAGAAATTTGCATTGTGATTCGTATTAGCAATGACAGTAAAGTGGATTTTTCTGTTTCTACTGTGCATCATCGGCAAAATTATATCAGAAGTATTCCGCCATTACCAGCGGGTCACTTACCGCGGCTGAGAAACTGCCATGCTCCACGATCTTGTAGTAACCTTTCCATCTTCACATACGATTTTTCTTTTTTGATATCGCCAATAACCTAATTAGTCTAATTAATCCCCTCCCTCTCTTTCCTGCCACCATACCATCTAGCACATCCCTCATGATACAGTTCCTTCTTAACCAATGTCCCAACCAATATTTCTTCCTCTTCTTAATAATATTTTTCTCCTTCCATTTCTAACGCCCTCTCATTCGTTTTCCTTTAGACCCAGCTATTTCTCTCCATTCTTCTCCACGCACATATTTCGAAAGCCATCAATTGTTTCTCATCATTTTTGCATAATGTCCATGATTCTGCCTTATAAATACAGTAAAATACAGTACACGAAGCATTTTAGGAGTCTTTTTCAACTCTATTGAAGGTCCCACAAAATAGTATTTTCTTCATCCTAAAGGCTTCTTTCGCCATTTCTATCATTGCTTTTATTTCACGTTCGCATATCATATCATCACTAATAATACTACTCAGACATCGAAAACTAGTCATTTGTTCTTTTCTCCCGCTCCTACTTCTATATTTGACACCGATCGCTTCGTTTCAATCACCATGGATTTTGTCTTTCTAACATTTATTTTCATCCCATATTCTTCAGAAGCCTTTCTCAAGTTTTCTACATCTTATTAATTTTCTTTTTAGATTGTGCAGCAACAACTATATCAACCCCAAACCGTATACACCTCATCATTTCATCAATAGACATACTGCATCAGGACGAAATAGGCATAAATTTCAGACACTTCAAAACAGGTTTCGTTCGTTGTTACCGCTGGTCTAGTGGTTAGCACGTGTTCCTTTGGTGTACGGGGTCCCCGGTTCGATTCCCGCTGGGGGAATTTTAATTGACCTAAATATTTTTGCATTCGTGTTCCTGTCGTTCAAGCTTAAAAGAAATTATTGTAAAACGTGTATAACCGAATAGAAAATAAAGACAACTTACTCAGATACGTTCAGTGAATCAGTTAACTTAAAGACAAGAAACAGTGTCTAAGGCATTTGTATCTGATTCGAATAAATAGAACTTCGAATAGAGACCACGTTGAATTCATTTATTGAGTAAGCCAGAAATTCTTATAAGATATGGCTATTATTATTATTATTATTATTATTATTATTATTATTATTATTATTATTATTATTATTATTATTATTATTATTATTATTATTATTATTATTATTATTATTACTAGTAGTAGTAGTAGTAGTAGTAGTAGTAGTAGTAGTAGTAGTTAAAGTACGAAGTTTCAAATCAGGCGATGCAGTATTTACGTAAACTAAATGATAATTTATTTGATAATATTCACTAGCCCACTATACATTTGTGAGGTTTAGCTTTGGGAAATGAAGTGTATACGACATTGAATATGCTTTCTAGTAAGAATTATATATAGAGAGGATTTACTTTAAAATGCGATGCAAATGAATATTCTAGTTTTAATCCGATTAGAAAGCTATAACTTACACAATACTATTTACTTCATTAGTTCTATAAACGTTTATGCTTATCGTATTATAATTATGTTTAAAATTATGATTTTGTCTTTCAAAACGTAGAACGAGAAATAAATGTAATATTCTACCTAGGTATTTGTTAAGGAAACCTTTAAAACAGTGATGATTTCAGAGCATGACTTGTGGGAGAATTTGAGACCCTGTCGACATAAATTCGTGGCCATATCTTCTATCATGCTCAAAGTGGACTAATAATGTTCTATCATTCATATATTGACCATTACACGAGGAGAATCTTCTGAAATCATCAATGCTTATAATTAGTTTTCCATTACAAAGCAAAAGATAATAATGAAATATTGAACATACTTAATATTTTGTTTTCAGTTTTGGATTTTAAATTTGCAATTCATATAATGTTCACTTCTAATCGAATTTGAGAGAAAAGTAGTTGCCAAAGATTTATTCAAAGAAATGTTTTCAGTCCTCTGATGAAAATAAGGAACACACTTTTAAGAAAAAAAAAAGCAAAACGAATACTTCCTACAGGATTTGAACACATAAACTTAAGATTGATAGACTATTCACCCAAACCGCTCGACCAGTTCGTCGTCTACATGGAGTTTCTTTAGACTTTTGTGTAAAGTAGTTTCCTGCTCCACACTTTTTTTTTTTTTTTTTTTTGTTTATGTCGATACCACTATAAATTTGTGGTGAATATTTGGGCGTTACAGGTCTTGCAATGCACAAAGGTCTTTTTCGTAAAAACTATATTCAATTTTACGTCCTAATAACTTATGTGCAACAAGTTGAATCTGTGGAATGATTAAGGGAGTGATCGTAAATGTTTTCATAGTTAGAAGCCTGGATATGGAAACCCGCTTAACATGGGGATTTACTATTGTGAAATTTGGTATATTCTTCAAGTATATTACATAGACAGTATAATTATTATCAATGACACTACTACTACTACAACTTTTATTATTATTATTATTATTATTATTATTATTATTATTATTATTATTATTATTATTATTATTATTATTAATTGTAACAACTCTATATGTAAACGTGAAAGTAAGGCGGCTTGCATTTGAATACTAAAAAACTAGTTGAATGAGAAACTCGGGAGTCGTGAAGTATAGGAGTCAAGGACATTGCTCACTAGCTTCTGAATTTGGGTTGAGGGTCTAGGTTGAGTATTCGGGCTCGAGCCAAACACTGTTAAAAGTTATAGGGCACTGGCCAAATATCTTCAAAACTGCTCGATCCGGGTTTAGAATTGTCAACGACTCGAGCAGCTCGGCTTACGGCTCATTCACTATCGACCCGAACCGAGAAGTGAGCTGAGCCAACAACTCACCCAACGACTCGGCTAGAGCTCTCGGCTCAGTTGAGCCGAACCGAGCAGATGGCTCATCCCTACCAAGCCAGCTCGAGCCGATGGTTCACCCCAAGTGAGCCGGCTCGAGCCATCCTCTCAGTTGAGCCAATCCGAGCTGAGTTTGTTATGAAAAATCTCTTGTGTTTTCGCTATCGAGACGAGACGAGATGCGAGCAGTGTCCCCTCTCGTGGGCAACACTATAAGTATTCCATATTACTGTTTAGCTTACATTTCTCATGGCTTTCGTTTTCCAGTGTAATCAGGCCATGATTTCAAGACGAGTTAAAACGAACGAACCATTTATCAAACTCGACTGAACTCGACGCGAAAAACTGAATCGGCTCGGAACTCGAATCGAGGTTATTACCTTTGACTTGACTCGAAACTCAATTTGAATTCGAGTCGAGTAGAGTTTTAGCTTGACTCGTGCTCATCCCTATGCGTTAGAAAAAATTGTTGCTTATTATTATTCTGCTAAACTAATTATATAATAATAACAATGTTGTTATGTAAAATTAAAAATACAGAATATAGAGAAACATTACATTACAACTAATAAAATGAGAACACATGAACTGGGAGTGAATCAGGACTTGCCCGCAACTCGAAAATCGTTACATGCTTTTTAAAGCTAGTTTCAAACTTTATAATCAACGGGACTCTAGGATAAGCAAACTGATCTGAAAGAACCCCAATATTACATACCATCAGCAAACTATTTTCTAGTAATAAAGTAGGCCTGCTCATCAGAACACAGTTTATTCATATTAACCCCTTACTATAAATCGTTAATTATGGTACCCTAGTTGTTGATAAATATTTTCCGCCGCGGCAGTTCAGACTGGTTACTTTTAAATTTTGTCCACAATCATCCTCAGCTCTTAAGAAAAAAGTATTCTTCCAAATGTTCGAACGGTAAAATATTTTCATTCTCCATCTTTACAAAAAACACACCAATCAAAGTAAAATAGAGTACCGGTATCATTGCACTCCTAGTTCACTCACTGAATGTATTGATTTGGAGTTGCCAAATCTACGACAAAATATTCCAGGTGCTTGCAATCAGTACACGTGATTTTCCTAAGGCTGTCTTCATCTTCCAAAAGCAGCAAGTGGCACTATGAACTTGGGAGCACATGGTATTTGCCTCCATCCAGCTATAACCAATGCCCTCAATTTCCTTCGTGCAGTTGAAACCGATTTTCCTCCATGCTGGTACACAACGACAATTAGTCTAGTTGTCTACGTGTCGAACTGCTGAGCCAAAGGACGAGGGATCGAATCTCGGAGAAGGACATGAAAATTTTTATTACTTGCAGAATTATACATTTCACCCATAATAAAATGAGCATTCAAACAGTTTGTGTTTCCGTGGAAAAGTAAGAATTTATTTCAAGTTAAACTTGTGAGCAGTGAAGCAAAACGAATTGGGCTCATGGTTGTCCGAATATCTGACGGTTTGAATAAATCATACGACACGCCTTTAGTATGGAGTTAAAGAGCTTTCTGATACGTATAAAGAAATCTCACTGACCTAAAATCCATTACGAAATAGGACCTACCAGAAGCTTCAACACCACGTCTGCGTCACTTCGGTGAACGCTGTATCGAAACTTCCTATATAAATTTCACTCACGTGACGTCTAGTCAGTCGATCGTACTTGGTTTGTTAGCTAACTATATTGAAGGGGTATAGACGAACAATATGCAAAATCCATTTTTCAATTTTGTCAGGAAACGAATAAAATGTGATGCCCTTATGTTTCAGAATTGTTGAACTTTTTTGGGGGGGGGCGCGAAATTTCACTCATCTGTTGTAAATACTGACTACTGCTGTTAACCATTGGTTTCTTTAAGTTTTCATTTACACATCGTATCCTCTTTCAAGTAAAGTTCCACATGCCATTCCATTTAGTTTCTTATATTCTGTTCGATTACATACTCATTCCTCAATCTCTTATAATATGTCCAAATTAACAAAACGGTTCTCTTGCTTTCTTTCTAATAATGATTATTTAGATTTCAAGAGAATTAATTTTAAATAAACATGCAACCAATTTGTTAATTACTACGAGCGTTGAGTTCTTCCTCATTGTGTGTTAATATATATTCTTCAGTGTTTACATTCTAATAATAATAAATATTTATGCCAAACTTTGATATAATTGCACTATACGAAGGTTAAGTAGGTAATAAAGCAGTTCAAGCCAATATCTTACTTCAATCTGTATCGTAGATTACAATTATCGTTAAAAGAAATTGAATATTCGTATCCAAAATTGATTTTATGTAGGTAGGATGGTAGGGATGAGCGAGACAAGATTTGAGGTCGTCTCGTCTCGACAATATGCTGTAAAAGTGATGTCTCGACTCGAAAAATTTATATTTTTCTATTGGAGGAACTCTGCCTCGACTTGAATTTTGTCAGGAAAATTCTATATCGAATCCACTCTGCGCATCCCTAAGGATGGACAGTTTGAAGAGCCCAGTATTCCAAAGCTGGCGGGGTAAGTATTCCAACTACACCATTACGCAACATCTATTTCAGATACAACCATTATTATACACTTCATTTCACAAGCTTCTTCTTATAATAACTATCTCGATTTCCTACTTAAATTCAATTATAGATAATTGTTTCTTATGTAGCAGCTAATATTCATGCTATACAGTATAAAACAAGTACACATTCAATGTAAATAAATAAAAATGTAAGATATTACAGATTACTGGCATTGCGATTTAATCCCATTTTAAGCAGTACATATTTTCTAAATAATTGTTGAAATTGCTTTATAAGAATCCAGATTATGAGGTACCCTAAGGTTTTGTAATGCAAAATAATAATAATAATAATAATAATAATAATAATAATAATAATAATAATAATAATAATAATAATAATAATAATACATGCATATACAGTATAACCTCGTTAACACGAACTTGCTTAAGCCAAACACTCGGTTAGGACGAACAAAATTTCGGTCCCGGCATCGGTTTATCGGTTAATACGAATTTCGGTTAGCACGAATTACGAACTAATTTTTAGTCCCTTGAGTTAGTAAATATTTTCATTTAACACGAATTTTCAATCCTTTTTTTAAAGATCATTTTTCTTATTTTAGATTTCATTCCAGATCAGTTTTTGTCATACAGTATTTATACAGACGAAAATTGCCTTGTAAGTAAGAGAGAAACCAGGAACAGGTATCTTTCCTCTCTTATGAGGTGTTGATTCTGTCCTCCGTCAAGCGCTGAAAATGTTGGTGCTTGGCAGACGAGCTGGCGACAGCTCGAGACAAAAATCTTCAATCCCCTGTAACTGCAAACTGGTGACAGCAGTCAAAAATACCTTTCCATTACTAGCGGTACCCACCCTGCTAGCGGAGTTGTCAATTTTATAACTTGACCTTGTTTCCTGCGCATAAATTCCATTTGTGGAGGGCACTTATGCTTTCTGTTTCCACCACTTGACCTTCTATGTTCTGTGTTATTCCAAACTGATGTTATAAAGAGGATTGATGGACATAGTACCAATGTAAACTTTTTTTAAAAAAAATCTTCGAAGATATGATAATAAACTTACTGTAGTGTTTTCACTTGAGGGTGGTATCGAGACCGAAAGTAGTCTCGATCTCGATCTCGTCTCGAATTTGAGACCGAGCCGTGCTTTTCGAAATCGAGATGACACCGAAACTGTCTCAGTCTCGTCTTGATACCATTCTGCGGATGGTATGAAGACGGAAAATAGATTTGGTCTCGTCTCGAATTTGGAACCGAGACGTGCTTTACGAAATCGAGACGAGACCGAAACTACTCAGTCTCGTCTCGATACCATCTTTAGTGTTATCTATGACATACATAATATACTGTAGTTATATGTATTGTCTGTATACTGTAGTGCGTATGTGTGGAGAAAATGTATTCGAATAATAAAATTTGGATCCCGGTTAACACGAATTTTTTTTAACACGAACTCCTGATTTTTCAATCCCTTGGAATTCGTGTTAACGAGGGTTTACTGTATATAGGTGTATTTTAGGGGACTTCCGGGCTTGATCCGCCCCCAAATTTTATGTTTATTCAAATAAGATATCGTAAAGTGAATGAAATATCTTGTAGAATGTTTACATTTTCAAGAATGAAGTTAGCAAAGCTCCCCGAAATATATATATGAATAATTTTCATTTTGGACGTGTGGTTTTAAGTATTCAACTGTGTTCACATTTCTCATTTTTAGCGTTTTCGTATATGAATTATGGACATGGCTAGTAAATGGGACAGGGATTTGAAAAGTGATAGTTTGTCTGATAATGTGTTTCCAACCACTTCACAGTGGAAATTTATATTTATAAAAAGTTTTCATATATTTAAAAAAAAAAAAGGAAGAATAACTTTAACGTTCCGCACGGAGGTTCGAACCGTCGCCATTCGCTTCAGAAATATGAATAGCAGTACTAAACCCGCTTGACCACAGACGCAACTTGCAAGAGCTTGTATTATAATATTGATAATAGCATCGCTCGAGCACAAATTTCTACTTGGATGTTTAAATATCCATTTTCTGTCGTTTTCAGCAATTTCCGCTTAAGATAATGGTTGATTTTGCATATTGGAACTGTGCATGAGGTATGAAATCAATATTAATTTTAAAAAAAAGTAGTTTGATTTTGTTTTTCATTTTCACATCGCTCGGATGACAGTACGATTTGTAGCTAGTGTCTATATAAAGAACGGCGGGAACATGCAATTCCCTGTGTATAGATCTCAGGCCCGTAGCTAGGAGGGGGCGAGGGGGGCTGAGCCCCCCCTGTGGCTACCTTCAGCTCCCCCTGAAACTTTCACCAGTGTTTCAAATGCTTCTATATAAAGAAACGAGCAATGCATGGAAACATTGTTTTTGTTTTTTCGTATTCAGACTTTGGCCACAAACTAAAGTTATGTTGTTGTTGTTGTTGATTTTAGTTTAGCGTCCCGTTCAGCAGCGAGGCTATATGAGACGTGGACCTACTGATTAACGTGGAATCCGAACCACATGAGCTCCCGCCGGGAATCGAACCCTAAAGTTATGTGAAATACTTTGTCGGAAGCAACATTTCATTTATTTTGCCAACTACACTCCTTCAGTACTTTTATAAAAATAAACCAGAATAAACCAGATGGTTTTGTCTTCTTATTCTGTTTCAACCCGATAGCAGTTGGTATACAAAGAACGCCGTTGTCAGGCCTGGTGGCTTGGGCCATAAATAAGTCATCTTCGAATTCAAGGAGGAAGGTTAGGGATAGAGAGTTGCTGTTGTGAAATGAGTTGGGGGGGGGGGGAGAAGCCACCAAACGAAAAGAGAATGAAACTAAATGTTTTGTCTTTTTCCCCGTCTCGCCAATTTTCATCGGCGTACAACAGAGGTTTGAAAATATAGATTTTTCATGGCAGTACATTAAATCTTCTTTTACGATCCACAAGTACTTTCGTATGTAGGGTCAGTATAGTAGGCGGAGTGGCTGTTTTATTGCCCCTTCTACTGCCTCTCTTGGTGCCAGTCGGTAGCCACCAGACTTTCTTCGACATCAATAGATAACATTTGTTCATACGCGTAGTTCGTGTGCGTGCGCTAGAGAAGTCAATGTTCCGCAGTGGTGGGTGTTTGTGCTTTAGTGCCGCTCGGAGATACGCATAAGTTTGTGTCTTGGTGGAAGCTGTTTGAGTTTTCAGTGCATTAATCACTAATGACTTTTATAGTAATTAAGCGTCTGTTTTAACTGATTGCGTGCGCATCGTGATGTGTTTTGCGTTCTTTCTGCAAGCACAGTGAGTTTTTTTTTTAATTAAGATTTCAGTATAAAAATGGATAAATCTATAATACGTACGAAAGTCACTAGTGACCCCGTTGTTTCCGTTCCATCATCAGCGAATGACAAAAACAAGAATATCAGTACTATACCACAAGATATTTCAAAACCGGGGGAAAATATTAAACAAATAAAACTGGAATCTTATCCTCGGAATAAAGACGGACGATGCTTTCAAACGGAATGGTTTCAGAGGTTTACGTGGTTGGAATATTGGTAATCCCGGGATGCTGCGTTTTGTTACGCATGCAGACACTTTCAACCTTATGGATGTAAAGAAGTAGCCTTTACATCTAAAGGTTTTAGTAACTGGAAGGCCGCTCTTGACAAATCAAAAGCAGGTTTAATAAAACATGATGCAACAACCACACATATCGTTGCGATGAATATGTGGGCAGAGAAACAAAAGCGCACAGCTGTAAGGAAACCAGTGTCACTTTTAGTAAATCAAAGTGTACTTGAAAAAATCAGTATTATGTAAAGAGCATCGCGGAAATTATTCAGTTCCTAGCTGTGAATGAATTACCAATGAGGGGGACTTATAATGTTGAAGAACACAAGGAACAGAGCCTCTTCCGAAATATGTTTCAATATACACTAAGAAAGGACGAGAACTGGCCGATTGTTACAAACAAATTCCTCAAAATGCTTCCTATTTATCTCCGGAAATCCAGAATGATATAATTCAAATGATGACAGATACTGTTCGAGAAAATATTGTTGATGACATTAACAGTGCAGATGTGCCATGGTTCACTCTATTGGAGGATGGAACACGTGACAAAACAATCGAGAAGATGTGGGTATCGGTATTCGATATGTGAAGGACGGAAAAGTTCGTGAGTCTATTTTAAGCATAGAAACTCTGCCATCTCTTAGTGCCGATCTCACACTTAATGTTCTTCGGGACTATGGTTTAGATTGCACAAGACTCTTGAGCCAGTGTTACGATGGGGCTTCTGTGATGAGCGGGAAGAAGGATGGAGTGCAAGCAATAATACAGCATCGACTAGGACGTGATATTCCTTACATACATTGTTTCAATCACAGATTGCATTTAGTAGTAATTAAATGTGTGAACGATATTCCTCTTGTCAAACAACATTTTGATCAGTGTGTCATGCTTTATACTTTCCTTAAAAGAAGTAAAATTGCTACTTTGTATGAAGGTCGGAATCTTGCTCGTCTTTTAGAACACCGTTGGTCAGGACGTTTACGGGTAATGCAAATAATTCGCGAGAATTATATGGAAATATTGGAGGTGCTAAAATTGGTCAAGAACGGGAATTTTAATGGGGATGAATTAGTAGAAAGTACTGGACTTATTCTGACTGTTGGGAAATTGCAGTTCCGATTTTGTTTGTTATTGATGAAAAAAATACTTGAAATTCTTCATCCTGTTGATAAAATTCTCCAGTCGCATGAAGCAAGTTTAAGTACCGCACGAAAACTGGTTGATACTGCTGTGGAAACATTGAACAATATTCGAAATGATGAAACGTTTCGAGATATTGTAGGTGAAGCAAATCGCATGATAGAAGATACCCACATTGAAGAAGCTTGTCAACGCCCTTCAAGAAAAAGAAAAATAAGTACGTCACTACAGGATTTTGTTGTAGCAGAAACAACTGGTGTAGGGAATACAGAAGTTGAGTGTTTGCGACAGGTGTTCTACGAGTCAACTGATTTAGTTCTTATAGAAATTAACAGACGATTCCACAGTAACAATGCTTTGTTGGACGCAGTTACTTCAGCAGAAAATCTCAAGCTTCCGAAAACAGACTACTTATCTTCATTAGGAATTACCATACCGTCTAAAGAAGAACTTGCTGTTGCAAAGGCGTATGTTCGCAAATGTAATTCTTCTGACGCCTTCAGTGAAATCTATAGGGTTAAAATGGCTTATGAAGATACTTATGCTCTACTTGGTTCTATCCGAACATTTGCATGCAGTACCGCGTTATGTGAATCTTCGTTTTCTGTGTTGACCCGCATAAATAGCCCAGAAAGACTTTCCATGAGTCAGAAACGATTGGCCAACCTGGTGTTTCTTGCGTTTGAAAAGAAACGAACTGCAAACATAGACATCATGAAAGTTCTGCAGAAGTTCAACGCAATGAAGAATAGGCGATTGCAGCTTTTTAAAGTCAAGTAAGTAGACGCATTTTCTTTTCTTTTCTTTTTCTTTTTCTTTTTCTTTTTTTTTTAAGAATCTTGAGTTTTACGGGCCACGGTTATGCCGAATAGGCTAAAGGGGACGGTGATGATGAGAATAAATGAATGAGCTAGTGGAATGAAGAAAGTGGAAGGAAACGGGAGAACCCGAGAAAACCACGCACACGGTGTTTGTCCACCACAAACTTCACTTGGCGTGAGCAGTACCATCATTTCAGATTTTGCTTGGGGGGAGGGCAAGACCTCTTGATATATGTAAAATTTCGCGTTTTTCACTGATTACTACTAGTCCATTGATAACATCTATATAAATCTCAAACTCAGGGGACGGCAATTGCCCCTCCCTGCCCTCCCCAAAGAACGCCCCTGGGCGCGATCTGGGATCGAACCAGCGTGAACGCTCTAACACTGAGCCACTGTTGTCTCCCTCCCTATTGCTTTATTCATAAGAAAAATAAATTGATGAATCAGCTATACATTCATTATTTGTTATTGGCTTTGATCATTTAACTAAAATTTTAAACTTTTACACACACAGTACAGAATTATAGAGGAGTACGGATTGTCCAAATTGTAACTATAGTATAGCTTATTCATCTATTTTATTTCTGTATTAATTCCTTTATATGAATGCTTTATATCTTACTTCAAACAATTACATATCATTGTTTATTAATTTTTCAATGTAATTCAATTTATACAAACTCTTAGAGTTACTTTTTCTCCAAATTTGTTCTCCACTTTTTCTCCAAATAAGAACTAAATGAAAAAAAATGCATTTAATATGTAGTGAAAAGATTCTGAAATACGCAGTGTCCAAATTACTAGGGGAATGATGGAGAAATTCCTCTCTGTTAAGCTGGATGTCTCATATAAATTTTGAATTTCCTCATGATAATTTTCAAATGTTCACTTTATTCCCCTTGTAAAATGTTCTTTAATTCACACATTGGAAATACGGATCTATAAATGTAAAATAGATGGGAGTATGGGAATATTTTTAAATAGCAAGATGGTCATCTGATATACAGTACATAATGCATTATACAGTATGTTTCACATTACTGACCCATGGTGGAAAGACTACAAGGTGGTTGCATGCGCATGTCGCCTGGAGCGCTGTCGTGGCTGTGACGTCATCTGGTTTGCAAGAGACAACGGGAAAAAGAGCTGCTTTAAGTGACAAGTGGAAATTCTTTGTTCTTTTAAATGATATCAAGAATGCCTAACTGTGCACTGTTCGACTGTAGTAACTATTACAGAAAAACTAAGGGAACTAATATAAAATACTTTAGATTTCCTCAAAAATAGGGGGAATGTCTCCAGAAATGGATTTTAGCATGCAGGCGACAGGACAAAATAAACCTAAAATATGGTAAGTTTTACATAAAAGTAATAAATAAATGCAATGTTAAATGAAATTATAAAAAAGCGATTTCATTATGTAGTTTCTTTTTAGTATTAATAGTATGTAATAATAGTATATAGGGCTACAGCAGCTTGTATTGATTCTGCATACAAAAATCCAATAGTACGATTTAAAAAGACGAACTTTGAAGCAAGATTCGGATTCGAAATCATGAGGGAGGGGAACCGACAGAGATTATCATTTCTATCATAATTCCTTTTACATAAGATATTGAGACAAAATTTTCCCCACAGAGGCAGACATGTAACTCGAGAAGGGAGGCACGATGATCTAGGAGGCTTACCTCCCTCGAGTTACGCAAATGGAGAGCATTGAACGCATTAAAGTAGTTCAGGTCCCATTTCATTCTGGAGGTCTGCATTCCCTGTTGCCTCGGTGCTAAAACGGGACGTTGCACTTCAAATTAACTAACAAATGGAAGGTTCGTAATAACGATTAACGGTTACAAAGTTATATAACAATGTATTAGATCAAGAGAATAAAGTATCCACCTACCATGTCAGGCCGACATTGTCGGGACATTTTTACACTCAGATTTTGAAATTTTCGTTCATTTTAATCATAACTTTGGATAATTACATATACATATTTAGTCCCCCCCCCCCAGAATTAAAAAAAAAATAAGAATGACTGCAGTAAATTTAAAAATATGGTAGATTCTCAACCAATCAAGGAAGCACGGTGGCTCAGTGGCAGAAGGCTCACCTCTGATGCAAGGGATACTGGTCCGCTTCTCGGTCAAGTGAGTTTGTGGTGGACAACATCGTGTCCGTGAGTTTCTCGGGGGTACTCCCGTATTCTCATTCCACCAAATTCCACATAATCATTCATTTGCATTTATCTTTTGTCTTCTTTAGTCCACGGGACAGAAAAGAGAAAACGTATCAAGAAAATTAAGAAAATTATATAATTTTATGGTTTATATGTTTTCTAGTCTAGCTGTAACACCCCTACATTGTCTTCACCTACGCCTAGTACTTTGTTTCTTGCTTGAAATAGTCATGTTGCAATTTCTTTGTTTGAGGTGTTTTGTATATACATATTTATTTCTATATATTTTAGAACACAATAGTATATGTAACGTTTTATTTCGTACAAGTGTTTAATAATACAGTTTGTCATGGTGTAAATTTTGACACTAATATTCAGAGAACTGTCAGTTTCACCAAACCTCTTCCTTAAATACAAATTCTATAAATAAGCGATCAGCGACTTCAAATAAGATTTTTTTTATATAAATCAAAAATAAAAACGATGTTTAAAATATTTAATACGTGCGTCCCTGCTCAATAAAGTTTTTAAGCTCCCCTGAGATTCTGACGAAACTTACGTGGGAGCAACCTCTTAAAAAAAAACTGTTCAAGCATAACGAAAATATACGTACGTGCATTTCTGTTTACGAAAACCATGAATTCTCCCTTGAGATATTCTCAAAATTTATATGGGTCATCAGTAAAGAATTCTCTTTCAAGCAAAATAATAATAATAGTAAATCAAAACCGATCAATGTGTTACGAAAATATACTTGAGCATACATAAATATATAATAATGAAGTGCATTAACGACACACTGTGTTATATATAGATTATTCAGGCCTATACATACTCGAGTGTATTACTTCAGATGTTTAAAAAAGAAAAGAAAGAAAGAAAGAAAAAGCAGAAAATGTAGTGAGTAATATTGGCTTGTTCAAGCTTCAAAGTTGTTTAATAAATTTATGAACTGATATTGCTGTTTCTTTTGCTATTGTAAATATCTTGCTTTGAATTCGCTTAGCTTAAGTATTGATTACATTACGTTTATATGATTATTGTTTGTACTAAAATTTTTACTTCGTTGAAGATCACTATAAATAGAAGAGAAGTTTGTGTGTAAGATACCAGCGAGCAAGCGCTTGTTAAAAGTTCATCTGACTCTCGCTGGTCACGTCTGCGACCAAAATGACGTCATGCGCCAGAGCGACAAGAATGTAGCACTACATTGCATCCACCTTGTAGTCTTTCCACCATGTACTGATCTTTAATTATTTTCTGTGTAGTTTTCGATTATTTCTACTCTGAATTCTTGTTTGGGAATACAATGATCGTAATTTAACCTTTAAACGCCAAAGGACGCATCTGCTGCGTTGGACTTTAAACCTTAATAACTCAGCCCCTAATTAAGCTAGGAAGATAATTTTGGTATCAAAGTCTTCGTGAAAGATGAAGCTTGTCGCCGATATGCATTGTATGTATGTGGGGAGTACCACGGCGGAGACGAGAAAGGTAAATTTCGTGTTTTTTTTTTCGTTAATTTTTGGGGGGGCATTCTCCATTGGGGGTACTGTCATAAAAATTTCACGCTAATACCCTGCAAAAGTACTTGTTACTTATATGAGGGAAGTAGGAAAGGGACAAGGTTGGCCAAGTTTTTAAGTATCATTTTTTTTTAACGTAAATTACATTTATTTTCTGGACTTCCATATAAGACGAGATATTTTTTCACTGAATTGGTCTAGAAGCATAACTCTTGTTGCCTCGTGGCAACCTGTGTTCCATAACATATCCAACGGTGTTTCAATCATGATTAGAGGGTTCACCAGGGCCGCCAACGCGAATTTCTGTAACAGCCCGTCGAAAATTATATACAGGGCGCCTTATAGATTTTTTTCTGAATTTTTCTCTCGCTTTGCATTGCAGCAATTGCTACCATTTTTAAAAATACTATTATAATAATTGTATTGTATATACATCATCATCGTTTTGTCAGCATTGGGTGTCTGTATGGGTTGCAAGGGCACCCCAAGTTCTAATTTTTTCGTATTTTAAAAATGTTTTATGAACTTTCTTCTTCTACGATTAGGGTGGGAATTCCACAAGTGATACCTCGTTGGAATCAGTGTTCCGTAAGCTTTCCAACGAGCTATACATAAGGGGGAATTTGTAATTAGGGGGTCCCCTAGGTCCCCAGCGTGAGAGCCTACGATTTCGTTCAAATTCTTGCCAAGTGCATAAAGGTTAAATAGCAACAATAGATATGAAAACGTGGAGTCAGGTTGGGCCCCCCAGAAGTGTTCTCGCCCCCCCCCCCTGCTTTCGAGTTCTGGCTACGGGCCTGATATATCTGCGGGAATTTTGACGGATCTAGGCTCACTTTTTCGGACTTCGAAAAACAAACTCGGTTGTTTATCATCGCGACCACTGATTCACCCTCGCGGTCGACCTAGCTTTCGCCCTTACAAAACTGTTTGTGACGTATAACTGCCCAGCGTTCAGTGTGGCTCCATGGATGAGTGAGTAGAGTCGTTGCTTAGTAATCAGAAGGTTCCTGGTTCGAGTCCTGCTCAGAGCAGTCCATTTTTTCCATTATTTGTTTCCCATATCTGAAGATGTTTCTCCCCCTCCGTAATCATCTGATGCTCTCAACTGAGTTCTTCACTTGAATTCAACAATTGGTAGTGGGATGCTCTCAGGTTTGGGCGAGCTTTTACATGTCTACTTACCAAATCAAAATTTTCGACAAAATATGGATGCTATCCGATCATTTTGTCTCAAATTCTAAATTTGTGCATGTGACTGTATCTCTGTTTCATCATATTTGCATCTCTCGTTTTCCAAGGTCATCAGCTATGACATAAGATGGCTTGGGAGCAAAGATTGAAATCATAAAAGTGTTATACCAATGGGCTCACTCTCACTAAGCATTTGATTAAATGTATGTTTTCATACTGCTGGAGGGGGGGGGTATCCGCTCTTCCTACCCTCCTGAAGTGACAAAATATTTATTCAGACTCTGCAAAGTCATTTCAGATCAAACGACAGAAAGAGTGTTCATTCCAACAGCAACAGGATTGGACTTCAATTTTTTGTTTCAATTTATCTCCACAAATAGAACAAATATCAAGTAATATGTTTGCCATAAGAAGTAGATTCATTTCATTTGGAGAAATGATGCTGTAGACGATAGTGGGAATTTCGCCCAAGTGTACGGGAATTTTCAGTGCCTGGCGTTTATGCCACCCTCCTTCTTTTAAAGTTAATTCGGTTGCAATACTTCCCGGCAAATGCTTCGGACTCAAGTGGTGGAGCACTTTAACCGTAAACCTCCATATGGCTGTACCATCCAGAAGTGTCCCCCGCTGTACAATTTATGGAGAAAACAATCCGTTGAGGAAATGAACTGAATTTGTTGTTCGTCGATTACAGGAATAAAAGTAGTGGAGCAGTTGGTTCTCTAAATAAACTAAATACACAAATTTTAGCTTTAATTGTGCAATAAATTTCATCATGCAATTAAATTTAAACTTTATTTCTTTTAATCGAACAATTATCATTGTTTTGTTCGAGGATTATTTAAAGTCTGAGCTAACGAGACCTCTCACTACTGTTATATTCATCCAGTTGTATTTTGTTTTTAATTTTCCCCACTCAACACGCTCCCACTGCTTCGTCTAGGGGCGGCGATTCGGGGGGGGGGGGCAAGAGAGGGCAGTTGCCCCTCCACTTTTTTGAAGTGACCCCGTAATGTATATAGTTTCATTTGGAAATGTAAAGTTTTTGTTTCCTGGTTCATAGAAAAAATGGTGCCATATAATATTTGTCGTTGCGTGAGTACACATTGGTTATTTGTCTTCCCGTAGAGTTAAGAAAGCTACAGGAACATATAATGCCTTGCCCCCCATTTTTAACGTCCAATCGCCGCCACTGGCTTCGTCATACAGTTGTTTCTGTTCCATGGGAATGAAATATTGATTATAGACTTCCACCATTATTACGGTCTCTTAATCTTTTTGGGAACTATGTGGATTGATTGAAATATTATTTATATATTTTTAAAAAGTTTATAATAAACGTTGCCTCTTATTCTTTAATGGAAGTTTCTAAAGACTAGATATCCCTAGTTCCGGTTAGCGATGTGCGTAAACGGATTTCAAATTAAAGTGATTTGCGTAAACTCATGATATACCTATCATAGTCTGGATTCTGGAGGTTTCCCACCCCAGTTTTTAACTTCTAGATCCACACACTAAGAGAAATCTATTCTTAAGACAGTGAATGTACATCAGAAATACCTTTCTCTCTCCCTTTTGCTATATGTGGTCCTATTACCGGTCTACAGAGAGATGAACGGATGGATTCGCTCTGCAAAATTTGAATGGAGTAAGTATGTAGAACAGACAAAGAATGGACAATTATGCTGGTATTAGCATGGAACTAGCTACCTTCATCTCTACGTAGCGCAGGCCAAAGAAGCACTCTGTAGGAAAAGAGAACAGAAACATCAAGAAATGTGTCCGTTGGACGTTCGAAAACGATTTGTTAAGCCGCTGGTATGGAATGTGGAGCTTTACTGATCACAGACGTGGACATTGAGAAAAGCTGAAATATCCCAGCTGAAAGCCTTTGAAATGTGGTGTTGGCTACAAATATTTTGGACCGAAAGGGGAAAAAATTAAGACGTACCAAAGGAAGCTAATGAAGGACGACAGATCATGAAAATAATAGAAAAAGATGAAATAGCATGCTTGGCCATCCTATTCGGCATTCTGGTTGGATCACCGTGCTGATAGAGGGAAAGAAGAAGGAAGACCAAGGATAGAATATTTAGATGCAGATACGAAGAAAAGACCTTATCAAAGTATAAAACAGCTCTCCCAACGGAGAGAAAAGTTTTAAAATTTCCATGTTTCTCACCAACCTGTAGTTGAGATGAGAGAGAAGAACATCTTTACATAGTAAAAAATTGCTGTGTCAATTTAATACAATAGCTAAGTGTTACCCGAATGGTGTTATAACACAAACCTGTCGTTCCTTCAACTCCCTCGCACAGTGCAGTGAAGCGTCACAGTGGTAGTAATTAAATGGACCACTTAACATGGCACGGAGTCTTTTTAGTAACACATCATTGGGTATTGTTTTATATACAGTGGCCAACACTACTTTAAAAAAAAATTGCCATTACTCTTATGAAGGACAAAAGTGTGGCATAAATTATTCATAAATGGTTACGAGGAACGTAATACAGTCGGCGACGGGGAGAAACATGGTGCAGATAGAAGGAATATTGTACACATCAGTGTAGGAATTTTTGGAAGCTTTGTTTCACCACCCATATCATCATGTTCGCTATGCTATTTTTTTTAAATATCTGCTACGTACAAAGCATTCTACCAATCGTCTTAGCCATTATAGCAGGTGGAAATCATCCAGGTCTTCTGGCTGCAGTTTCTATATTTTCCGCCCTCTCTACGAAAGAAGAGAAGCGCAAGTGTTATAAGGACGCCTTTGCAACATCTAACGCCAACCATCAGCGATTAGACGAAAATACAATTGATGATAACAGTATCTACATCTCCACCTCTTAAAAATCATCCTGATGATATTTACATAGCCAGATCAAACGACAATTCTCGCCTCATGATAGTTGATGGCACTCAACAATTTCCACACAAATCACATATTAAAGTTCACAGCTTTCTACTCCAGGGTTATGATCCGAAGTTCCTGAATACCAAACTTCTACTACAGCAACTACTTTAATACAGACCACGGTTTGAAACAACACAAATTGTCGAAAGTCAAAACTCTTACATTGTTAAATCGCCACTACCGAAGTTTGCAGCAACAATTCGAGATTTGAGTTTTGAGATTTTCAGCAAAACAGCGATATAGTTTTGAGATTTTCAGCAAAACAGCGACATAGATTTGAGATTTTCAGCGAAACAGCCAGTCACAAAACCAAGTGACCAACGCAAAAAAATGCCTGCACTAAATCAAACTTCCGAACCCAGTATATATGATCGACCTATCACCATTCAACAGTTTCTATCTTTCATAACTCTTGTTCTACAAAACATTAATCCGTTTGCACGTTCTCTGGCTTTACAATGTCCAATCAGCCTTTCATCTTCAATTCCAACTGATTTCAATGGTCCAACTGCTGATTTTCGTACATTCCCACTCTCACAATTCATGTATATTTCATCACATTATGGACATTTGTGGCATGTTTTTTCTGGTTGTCTCCCTCTGTACTCATGGAGTACTATTTGAACAACTACTGCAGGGAGAAAATGTCAATGCTTTCCTATTTAATGAAATACACATGGCTATACGATCAGTCGAAACGACAATACTTTATTAGCACGTCGGAAAAATGGCGAGGTAGTTATTGGTTTCGCATCACATACCATATCGTATCTACACTCCAGTAGTTCAGAACTTGCCGGAGAAAACCTTGTAATCACTGTTCACTACAAATCTGATTACATCTCCAGAGCTACTATCTAAGTCCGCCCAGAAATCCAATTCCTTTGCAATTTTTCCAATACATATCAGACACCTTTCAGCTTTACGTCATTCGGGCCGATAAAAATTTCCACATTATTCAGACATAGTATCCAATGTCAGAACATTCAACATCTCGATGTTTCCTGACCTCGCATGATTCGTCGCTATGAGAAAGCTGATTGGGAGAAATATCGAACATATCTCACTGAACATATCGAAGGTCTACCATGTAACAAACGTCTTACAAGCACTACTTGGGTTCTCAGTCCAACAACTGTTCTAAATACCTACAAATATTTTTTATGTGAAATCATCACTTATGTTCATCTAGAATGGATCGCCGAACCTCTCCCATTCTGTTACAAGCTGAAGATATTGGAACATGCACCCCACATTGCCTACAGAATCCAATTACCCAGTTAAACATATGCAATTTATGACCTTTCTACCTATTCCCTTACATCTTGAGTCTCTCCGTCTCAAATATATTATCATATGTGTTCAGATCACCACCCACTCTTCACTGATAGGGTGACAACTCATATATACTTTCTACTTTGTGCCCCAACTCCTCGTACACTTTTAGCACTGCTTTTTACAATCTATCATTACACTCTACCTTCAAACCATCTCTATCTTCCTATAACAGCAGAACTGAAGTCATATGATATTCCGGTCACCATTGCCCACCACCGTCCACAAACTAACTCTTTTGTCACTAATGTGAATGTTTTCCGCCAATGCTTCGAGTAGCCCCAAAGCGAAAAGAATAACCTCTATCTGCTAAATAACATACTCTTGTGCTACTTTTGCTGCGTATTGCACGTCGACACATCATATTCATCGACATCCTCATCATTTAATGATTGTGATCCAAAGATCACAATGTTCTACAAAGCAATAAGAATAATAAATAAAAATGTCAACCACAATTTTTTTCCTAGCCTGCTTCACCATTTCCTTCCTCACACTTTATCTTCAACCATATAGACTAACGTGTAACACTTCCCAAGTGCAACACTCCGTTTTTTTTTTCAAATGGAAGGTATGTACTACACATGAAACAAATGAATGTCTGTTTTTTATTTTCTGGGGAAAAACAGTTTTAGTGGGGAAAAGGTCCCCCCAAAAAGTTTTGAAAGTTGAAGCCCGAAAGGCAAAAAGAAGTGGGCCAAAGTAAATGAAATTGTAAACAGATATATTAGACTTAAAATGAGGAAATACGTGTTTCGTATTTTCCTGGAAAAAAGATTGAGTGGGGTGCGGACTCCTCTAAACCTTTGATCACGAAATACCAAAAGTGCTACAGAAGTGCCTAAAGGACATGAAGATTTACAACAAAACTTTGTGTAGGGACAATATGCAAAAAACAAATGAATAAGTGTTTCATATTTTCTGCGGAGAAACGGTTTTAGGACAAAAGCAACCACCCAAAATTTTGAAAGTTGACGCCCGAAAGCCAACAAGAAGTAGACCAAAGTGAATTAAACTGGGCAGAGGTATTGTAGACTTAAAATGAGGATACACGTTTCTCGTATTTTCGTGAAAAACAGTAAGTAGGGCAGAGACCCTTCCAAACCTTTGATTATGAAATAACAAAAGTGGCATAAGTATACATCAGTAGTGCCTAAGGGATAAGGAGAATTGCAACGAAACTTTGTGTAGGGACAATATGCAAAAAATAAGTGAAAACGTGTTTTTACTTTGGGCGGGAAAACAGTGTTGGGGCCAAGGCACCTCTGATAAAAGCTAATATTACCGCAGAAGCATAGGAAGGAGTGGAACGAAGCGAATGAAATTCAGTGTAGATATTGTATATGCAAAATAAGGCTACTCGTGTTTCCCAAGTGTCTCCAATCGATTTGCTTCAAGTTTGGCACATTAACAGTAAACAGAAAATTAATCGACACGTGTTCTTGCTTATGAGGAAAAATATTGTAACGGTTAAAGTTGCCCCCCGAAATACTCTAAAATACGCTATAGATAGGAAACAGCCAGTGTGAAAATAGTGAACTTTTACTAATAGATCGATGACTTACAAGTAGGATACAATACACTGAATTTCGAGTGTGTCGTGCTTCTATCCTCCAAAGTTTAAGTTCAAAGACTAAACATTGCGACCTCTAGCGTACACTTGCGAAACACGTATTGCCTTATTCTACATGAACAATATCTATGCACAATTTCATTCGCTTTGATCCACTCTTTCCTGCACTTCTGCGCTAACTTTTTTTTCAGAGGGGGCCTTGGCATTCACACAGTTTTCTCGCACATACTAAAAACATGTGTTCTCTTATTTTTTATGCATTGTCTCTTTCACAGTTTCGTTGGAATTCTCCATGTAATTTAGAGACTTTGGACGTATACATATGAGCACTTTTGATATTTAGTAATCAAAGGTTTTACAGGAGCTCCCCCCCCGTTTCTGTTTTTCACAAAAATACGAAGCACGTATTCCTTTCTTTTAAGTCTACAATCTATGCATAATTTTTTAAACTTCGGGTCACTTTCAAAATTTTGAAATTTGATGGGCGTCAACTTTCCAAATTTTTGCAAACCTAAAGCTATTTATCGCAGAAAATAAAAGAAGGTATTGGTTTATTTTCTACGTATTATCCCTAAGCAAAGTTTCGTTGCACTCCTTCATGTCTTTTAGGTACTTCTCCTAAGGGAGCCGTGCCCCACCCAACCGTTTGTTCCAGGAAAATATGAAACACGTATTCCCTTATTTTACGTCTACAATAACTATGCATAATTTCGTTCACTTCTGTCCAATTCTTCTTGCCTTTCGGGAATCAAATTTGAAAATTTTGTGTGGGGATTTTGACCCTAAAACCGCTTTCCCACAGAAAATACAAAACACGTATTCGTTTATTTTCTGCATAATGTCTCTACACAAAGTTTCGTTGCAATTCTTTCTGTCTTTTAGGTACTTCTGACATACTGTTAGTAGCATTTTAGATATTTTGTTGTCAAATCTGTGGAGGTGCTCTTGACCCACCCAAACGTTTTCTTCAGGAAAATATGAAACATGTATTCCTTCGTTTTACGTCTTCAATGTCTGTGCACAATTTCGTTCACTTCTGTCCAATTCTTCTTCCCTTTCGAGCGTCAACTTTGAAAATTTTCAGTAGGTCCTTTTGCCCCCTAAAACCGTTTCTCCGCAGAAAATAAAAAATCACGTATTCCTTTATTTTATGTGTAGTATCTACCTGCCAAATTTTATCCCAATCGAAGCGTTATACTTCGGAAGTATTACATGTAAGTATTAAAACTATCTCATACAACAACCACTACCATTCTTTCTTTCCTACTTACATCTTCCTTCCCATAATCCTACAGCGGTTAGCTAGCCAAGGGTTAGCAAAAATGAATTTGGATGCTACACCCCACATCCATTATTTCTCTTTACTCTACAAGCTGATGTTGAAACTTACGTCCGATGTAAGTGTCTGTACACACCAGAAGATTTACCTACCATGCCATATCTCAACACTGAAGATCCTACCGCCGACGAGAGCAATAACTTTCATGTTTATCATATATCTGATCATCTTACTTATATGTTTCCATTTTAGGACAAAATGGTAAGTGGAGTAGTTTCACTGGGCTTCCCCAACGTCCCCATTAGTCTGGAGTCACCCCGATACAGAAGAACTAATTTGCTATTGTTTGCTTAATTTTATGTCTGTGACTGTGGCATGTACTCATTGCACATCATCTTTCATACTCATAAAGTTTATTTCATAAAACACAACTCAACGCTTATATGCTCTTTTCTTAAAATAGTTCACAAATAACCAAAATCATCAATACTTTTGTTCCTACATGCACCAATGACTTGTTCTTCTGAATTCAGATTTAATGTTCTAATTTGAAATCATGGATAGTGAATTTTCATTATCAAATCAGTGTTAAAATTATATATTAATTCCCGTTCCTTTCAACACAACTTACAGTTATTTTACTAGTTCAGACAAAAAATCTATTTTTGTTGATTGTTTCCTTTTATGTATTTCTTAGTGAATAAACATATAGATTTTTCCTTCGTCCACATTCTTAAAGATTATCTTATCTGACGTACGCTTCACATTTCATTAGCCAGTTGTCGATTCATTAAACTGAGAATTCAATAACCAACACTTTAGAACAGCTTGGAGAAAAGAGAAGTCGATGTTCGAGTAGACAAACTTCACCAACGACGACGATGTAGAATAGAACGCTCTGCTACTTTTATTCCGAATCTAAAAATTTACCAATATCTGTATGGGTAACATCCAGTTGCGTATTCTGCCAACGACAAGATTGACTTCGTTATTAGGAAGTGATCATAGTTTGTGTTATTTCATGTTATAAATTAACTATAATTTACCTTCTTCCGTGCCAATCTTCTGTTCGAGGCATCTGGCCGTCCACAGCACAGAGTCCATGTTCGTGAAGGAAAACGACAGTACACTGTGAGAGTCATCGATGAAGGATCGCCGAAAGTTCCCAGCAAGTGCTGTGTAGACTTTACCTATCCTAACTTCATCTTTTTTTCTCTATCACCGTCTTTTCACTCTATCACATCACAATCTTTTTCCAATTAAAACGTATTCAATTTCATTTGTAAAGAACCCAGGTAACGAACCCATTACTTTTGCTCTAAAGATTTCGGTTTAGAAAACTCTGGGATGGGCTTGTCAGTTCAAAATTCCTGGATTTTTAATTTTACTTTTGTTTCATCGAGCTACAGGAACTGACGAGACCATCTGGACAACTTTACTGCATAACACCAACGTTACTGTTCCCAATAGCACACAAGTCTATTAGTTTGCTGATGATCTTGTAATATTAACACCGACCCACACTGTATAAACCCGTAATAAAACTACGCAACTATAATTGTTTTTGAACATTGATGTCCTGTATGGAGGCTGGGTATTAACTTTAGCATAACCCAATAAACTACTTTCTCCCACCTAAGTACCGTCCTCTAGTACGCCGAAATCCAAAACTACTTCAAGCCGAGCATACTCTTGTTCCTGTTTCTACTACTGTAGCTTAGCTTTGTGTTATTTTTGACTCTTCGCTCACTTAGATCGAACATTTGACAAAAATCACAGCCTAAGCAGAAAACCGGCTTAATCTTCTCAAGCGTTTAATTGGGATTGCATTTTCCACAGTACTTAATAATTATAAAGCGTTCATGAGGAGTACGTTAACATACGGTCATACGGCGTGGGCATCTGCTTCCCTTAAATTTTATGAATAGCCAGCTATCCCAGAGCATCATACTTTTAAATTTACACTCTCTGCATCTAACAACATCTTATTAACGCCTTTAATGACTTTCTGCCTATTTTAACTAATATTCAACGGTTCTGAACTCGTTATATTTGGACACGTTTCGCTCAATACCATCCCATTCTACTGAACATATAACGCTACAAGAGTGACAACAATGCACCACAAAAATCCATTCATACTCCTCTTCAATATTATATAGCATTGTATAGTTTAGAGTTAGCTCATGACCTCTTGGATCCCGGAATTTTTGCTATTTATCGATCACGAGAACTGCCAATATATATCTATCAGATCCATAATATGTACGAAAATATCTACTCACATGGGCTATCCCTATGTACAGCAGTTCCTGAATCGCTCCAGACATAGACGATAATTTCATTTCTTTCAAATAACATGTCTTGTGATGTGGCGTCCACTGCACAACGTTTCATCTGTAATTAATTTCATTTCCTCAAATCTTCTCTCTGTAGGAAACCGCAACATTCAATACCTTATAATTTCGATTTCTTCTGACCATCCTAATTAGCCTACATATTACTAGCATATTTGTATATGTTCATTTAATTATATATCTCTGCCATCTCGTAAACTTTACACTTACCGATTATACAATATCATCTTTGTCTCCACCTTGATGAACGTATGATTATCATAATAATAAATAAATGTAACATTCCTTAAATCATATCAAATTTTATACGCTCTTCACGATTATTTATGTACCACTCATATAAAAAAGCCATAACCCTTTAACCCTTTTAAATTATATATACTATTTTTAGTGTATTGGGTAGTGTCTTCATTATTCGATTAAAAATAACCAATAAAGCTTTCAATTTAGTCTTTTCTTTTCTTTTTTCATGTATGGAGTCATTGTAGAATACGTTATGTGTGGTTTCTCGCCTTAGGGTGTGATAACGTCATAACTAAAAAAAATATGCCTATTTTTATTTTTATTAATTTTTTGGAAGGCTTACTTTTGCACCTAGAAGATTGGAATTTTGCACACATATTCAGTGCAGCATTTAGTATTTTTCAGATTTTTCAGATCTCTGCGTTAAAACAGGGAAGTCCAGAGGGGAAGAAGTGTAAAACTGACATTTTGAAACAAAAACCCCGTTTTCTGGCGATTTTCCCACCACAGATACATTACGGAGACATGTGGATGTTACCGTTTGGAAGGCTGGTCTATTTTGAAGAGAATAATGTACGAACCATGCTCCTAGAATAAATACGGGTGTCTCAGGAAATTTTTACCTGACACTGTTTTATACGGGAATTTGTGGTATTGTGGGTATATTAATTTTTGACGGGCTTACTTTTGCATAGTGCTCTCAATGTGTCGGATCGGGTCGGTCTTCAACCCGACCCGACCCGTGACCCGAATTGACCGACCCAACCCGATGACCCGACTCATGATCCGATCCGATAGAGCTGACCCGACAACTCGACCCGAGCTGACCCGATTGACCCAACCCGACCTGAGCTGACCCTACTGACCCGACCCGAGTAGCTTGACCCGACAACCGGATCCAAGCTGACCCGATCCGACAACCCGACCCGAGTTGACCCGACGCGTTTGAGAGCACTATGATCACGACACTGGGTGAACGCCAAAATGCACTCCCATTGGGAATTAAACCCGGATCACGTGTACCGAAGTCTTACACGTTAACCACTAGCTAGATCAAACGGGGGATTTGTATATGCATCTTAATGAATATTTGGCACTGGTGAGGTTTGGTTATTTATTTTTATAACTGATACCGGTGTCTGACGTGGGAGAAATTTATTTTTTTCTTTCTTTAGTTCTATGTGACGAAATTTTTCTTTAAGGTCAGTGTTCTCACCTGCTCGGACGGCAGGGGGTCTTCTCGGAAGGCAGTAGCAAGAGTCTCTTGGCGGAGACAAAAGGAAATCCTTTAACTACAATTATAAGGGTTGAGGAAACGGGAGAACAACTGTGATTTTTTCCAACCCTTCAACTTTCATTCCAAAATATGTTCTTATGATTCCGGGACCCGCGCTACTTTTAGTTTTTCTTTCTCGTTAATTAAAACGTATTTTACAGTATATATAGTTGCAAGTAAGAAGATATATAGTATGAATTTTGTAATTTAAAATTTAAAAATACAGTATGATAACTAATTATAAAATACTAATTTTATTTCATCACTTTCAGCCCAACAATTGAAATTCAAACAATTCGCACCCTGGGTCTTAGTCATCAATACTGCGTCTTATTCTTTGTCTTGCAGTCAAGTCTTGGTCCTGCATTTCGTAGTTTTGGTGGTCTTACATGCTATACAAGAGCCAAGAATGCTCGCTTCATTGGTACAAATGAAGACCAAGTGTGATTTTGATTATGGTCTTTCATACTATACGGAAAGCAAGAAAATAAGCTCATCGCTACTTCGTGATCACCAAAACAAGGCCAAGAGCAAAATTACTATGCACTTCGTGTTGCATTTCCAATCTTTATCTTATTCTTGTATCGATGTTCTTGGGCTTGGTGAAATAAAAAAAAATATTCAGTTTAAGATCCCTCGATTCTGCACCGAGGCTAAGGGATATCGTGACCGTGAGAAATGAATGAAATGGTGGAATGAAGAAAGTGGGAGGAAACAGGAGAACCCTGAGAAAACACACTACACGGCGTTTCTCCACCACAAAGCTCACTTAGCACAAGTTGGGATCGAACCATGGACACCATGCACCAGAGATGAATTCTCTACCACTGAGCTACCGCGGCCCTGCTTGGGCTTGGTCGTCCATATCCAATCTCTCTTTTGGCCTTGCTTAAACAACATCTAGTTTTGTTCTAAATCCAGACTCCATATTGGCGTAGATATTAATATTACAGTCGATTGGTAAAATCAATAAATTAAAGTACACACAAGCACAAAAATAAGCATTTACCATAAAAACACTGGCTGTAAGTGTTCAAAATAGATTTATGGTTTTATAAAATCAATTGAAAATTGCTATTTTTAATTAGGCAGCTAGTGAAAAACAGCAGCTTTCGACTCCAGCCGAGTTTAAGCTCAACCTAAACTCAGTTGACCAAAGTGAACTTACCCGACTGACCCGACCCAATAACCCGACCCGATTGACCGGAACCGTCAACCCGACCGGAATAACCCACCCGACAACCCAACCCGAGCTGACCCGACCCGAAAGGCCTGACCCAACAACACAACCTGAGCTAACCCGACCCTACAACCTGATCCGAGTTGACCCGACCCGTAAGCCGACTCGAGCTGACCCGACTGACCCGTCCCGACCAGTAACCCGACTCGACTCGGGTCGGATCGGGTGAAACCGACAAGTTTGAGAGCACTACTTTTGCATCTAGGAGATTGGAATTTGCACATACATTCAGTGTACCCCTTAGTATTTTTACAGGGTGGTCTAGAGGGGCAAAAAGGAAGAAAAGGGATATTTTTTTTAAAAAAAATACATTTTTTGGCTATTTTCCCGCCTCTGATACATAATGGAGACATGTAAATGGTACCGTTTGAAAGTTTGTTCTATTTTAAAGCGAATGACGTACGAACCATGATCCTAGGATAAATAGGAATGTCTCAGGAGTTTTTTACATTACATGAGGGTCTTTTCGAGTAATCTGGGGCATTATGACTCTCATTGGTAAATATTTTTTCGGGCCCTTAGTGTTCAAGATAAGAGCTTGGAATTTTGTACACACATTTAGCATAATCCGTACTATGTTTTAGTTGATTTTAAGGTATGTACCTTAATAGAGACGGGTGTAGAAGGGATCAAAATTTGAAAAGAAAAAAACATTCAGAAAAATCCCAATTTCTGTCACACTTTCTCGCCTCAGGGACACCGTACGGAAATGTAAATAGTACTCTTTGAAAGGCTGTTCTATTTTGAAGGGAATGAGGTGCAAACCATGATCCTAAGGTAACTAGAAATGATGTCGTAGGCGCTTGACTGAAAGTCTATAATTTACCCAAGAAAGCAATAACTTAAAAGGGTTGAACTGGATGACGACAAAACTCAGTCATGAATGAGCTATGTATGTTCAGTCCAGATGAAGTATGCAAGTAGATGTAAAATGAAGGAACACGTGTTTCGCATTTTCCAGGAAAAAACGGTTGGATGGGGCACGGACCCCTCCAAACCTTTGATCAGGAAATATCAAAAGTGCTAATAACAGTTTGTCAGAAGTGCCTAAAAACATGAACAATTGCAACGAAATTTTGTGTAGGGAGAATACGTAAAAATTACCGAATATTTTTTTTTCTGCGAAAAACTGTTTTATGGGTAAAAGCACGCACTGAAACGTTTGATAGTTGACGCGCGAAAGCCAAGAAGTGAATGACACTGTGCACTGATATTGTAGACGTAAGATGATTGAACACGTGATTCGAATTTTTCTTAAAATAAATAAATAAATAAATAAATAAAGACGGTTGGGTGAACCGAAGCATTGGGTGGCAGAAAGAGTAGACCGAAGCGAATGAAATTGTAGATATTATATATTCAATTTCATTTGCTTCGGTCCACTTACTCCTGCGCTACTATGGTAATATTTACTCTTTCGGAGAGGGCCTTAGCCCCAATATTGTTTCCTGCACAAACTGAAAACACATGTTCATTTATTTTTACCAAGTTGTGAATACCGAAATTTCGTTGGAATTCTTCATATCCTGTAGGAACTTCTGACGTATACTTATTTGCACTTTTGATATTTTGTAATCAATGGTTTAGAAGGTCTGGGCCCCACCCAACTTTTTTTTTCGTTAGGAAAATACGAAACATTATTCCCTCATTTTATGCCTACACTATCTTTGAACAGTTTCATTCTCTTTGGTCCACTTCTTCTTATCTTTCAGTCGTCAACTTTCAAAATTTTGGGTTGGGGCCTTTGCCGTATTTCTACAGAAAGTAATAAAACACATATTCGTTTATTTTATATCTAGTATCTACCTGCCAAATTTTCTATCTAACTTCCAGTAAAACATCTTTCTAGAATAAACCACATGCGCTTTCACATTCAGCAACCAGATGTACTTTCAGATTCAAACTCAAATGTCTCGCACCGAAGACAAGGATGCTACTAATAAAAAAAATCATTCGTTATTCGTCATATTTGCTCCTTGGCCTTTTATTTGCTTTGAAACTTCTACACCGGTATATCCTTTTATTACAAAATATTAGAAAAACATAATTTTAGAGATCCACTCCCGAAGCCCGATTCAAACCAACGATAGTCATAGCGTGTGTTCTTTATCCCAAATCTTGTATCGGTACGCTTATATCAAGATATGAGTTGCGTTGATTTTGAGTTTAAAGTCCCTTTCAGAATCGAGGCTATTCTTAAGATGTGAAAAAATTAGAAAACCTGACTAGCACTGATTGTCAGTATTGCGAATTAAATCCATATCGGGAAGTAGGCATTTTGTATCTGGAGACATTTTGTAAATTGACAAAATTATGAATTACCCTTGCAACGTTTTATGGAAACTACAAGATATATATATATATATATATATATATATATATATATATATATATATATATATATATATATATATATATATATATATATATATGTGTGTGTGTGTGTGTGTGTGTGTATCTGTTTGCGCGTGTGTGTGTATGGTGTGTATGTGTGTGCCCTCATAGTACCACAACGGTCAAATATCTCGCGAAATATACAGATGAGCAAAACAAAAACAACACGTGTTAAATAGTTTTGAAAAGGCTATTCGATTATACCAAACGGAATCACTATCCCTACTTCCTTCAGAAGCAAGAAGCTCTGCCTGTATCTTAGGGAGTTTTAAATCCCGTGTGAGGTCGTTTAGTTCACCCTGAGTTATCAGATGGGGATCCAATGTAGATGTGCTTCCTACATAAGTAGGATCATCTTCTTCATTTGGAACTTCAGTAGTTGCCTCAAGTACGTAATCCTCATTTACTCTAAGATGAGCAGGAGATAGGTACAGGTAATTCTGCAGTGTGTGGAACTGACCTAATTGCTGATGGCAAATTAAAGTACTGTGTGCTTAGAGTTACTGGTTATTCCTTTTATCTGTGTCATACAAAAGTAGCAGTCTGAAGAATGATCTTTTGTTTCCCTCCAGATCATCGGTACTGCGAAGTTCATGTTTCGTTCACCATTTGGCCACCCAGTCAGACATTTCACGCAAGTACATAAATGTAGTGAGAAGCCCTATTCTTATCTTGGTCTCCTACACAAAAACCAAAATATAGCTGATAACACTTTCTCACAAGTGGAGCAAAACATCGACGTTGCGATTTAAATGTCAGCTCCCCACATACATAACAGAAATTGTCCGGGTGATTTACACAGTTCCTCGGCATCTTGTATCCTGTAAGGTATCACACACACATACACACACAAATCTACACTCCATCAATCATGAAGCAGCACAAACGTAATCTAACTAAGTGCATCACCACACAACACAGTCCATTCAAACTTCACAACGCACGAACACTTCAACTTACACGCGGCCACAACTAAAACACGACCGACACTCAACACTACTAACAGTCATCAGGCTACGTGAGTCATCAATTTTTTTATGCATTGTTGCCAGATCAAAATATTAAAAGTGGCTTATTTTCCACAGAAAACATGCGTGTATTTGTGCTCGTATTTGAGTATTCATCTATGTGCCGACAATAATACGTCAACTTAGGTTTTTGTGTTTGGTAAAAGTCTTGTATAGTATATTCTTTATTACCTATAAATAGACACAATAGTTTATATCTCTAGACAGAATAACGCGATTCACATGAAATTAACATTATCTATTAAGTAGACATAAAACTTATGTTTTAGTGCAGTTCCTGTATCGGTATACACAAATAGCAAGTTGGGACAAAAAAATCTTATAAACTACTTTTTGGAGGGAATTTCCAACAAAAGCCCTCTAGAAATTCCCTCATACAAAAATGGCGACATGGTGTACACATCATTGAAAATATGTTTCATTGGAAGTCCAATGATGTATAAACCGTGCTTACATTGTAATTTTCGTGGAAGTTACATGTGATTTTATCTGCACTAATGAATATGGAAAAAGGAACAGTACACATAGCATATTTTTATATAAATATGTTTATTTCTCTAGAAGGAGTAATGAGATTCTTATGAAACTTAGAGGGCTTACTAAGTATAAATCAAGCTAACATACAATATAATTTGTGTGTTTATATACCTAAGGTACCTGAGCTACAGGTACAAAAAGTGGAAAAATGGGATATTTGAGGTGAAATTTCCCGAAAATTTCTCTGTCACGGGGAAACTGAGGGTGGTGGAGAAAAACTGATTGCAGATTCGAATTTCACGTGAAAGGTTCTATTAGAATCAGGTATTTTCATTTCTGTGCCAAAATCTTGTTGACTAGTGTAAGGTAATTTATTTCAAGAACTTGGTAGAATCGATATCATCACTTACCACAGCTGAAGAGTTTGGTTGTATTGATAACTTCAGTTTAATGTACATGTTCCCAAACTCTCTGAGGGGCTCACCTCCTTAACACAGCCGTTTCCGGTTTCTTGTTATATAACCAGTTTTATTGTTCACATGTCTTTGCCTCGTATGCGTTGTGAACAATATTTTATGCATTATGCATGAAGGTGGGGTACACTGCGACTAAGTGATATATTGCTAAGTGAGGGACCCAATTTCGAATCCAGGCTAAATGAACACTTGACGGATAACATGACCGTGCTTTATCCTGACGGGGACAAACTCCCGCATATTCTGATTCTACCAATTCTTTAATACAATCTATGACTTTCATAAAGAACCTGTCTCCTTCAGCTCACAGAGTATGATCATGGCACTTTAAAGATTTAAATTAATTTAATTTTATCCTCTACATTTAATTCCTTTGATAGTTATGTAACCATACTCAACACACAAAAATCATTCACCATCTTGATTATTTCAAGATAATGATGTGTTGTCAATATTTGTTTTTTTTACTTGCTTCAACGTCGTTCGATACATAATGAATTACTCTCATATTTCCCAGAGGAATGTCCCAAAGTCTACCATTTTCTATGGGGAATATTTTCCGCATCCACGAAAATATCCGAATTATTCATTTTTGAATAGAGCAAACAGTGTTAGAAGTCTGAGACGATAACATGCCTCCTCAAATCTATTTCTAATAATTTAGAATATTCGAAATTCAATTTTTCTATCCTTTTAGTAAACTATAACTGAAAAAAACTAACATAAAAAACTATTTACTGAAAGTTTCTTTTCTTGTTTCTGTGACTAGATTCACCTCCGAACTGTTGTAAACGATCTTAAGATATCTTTTCTAGGTATACAGGCTGTATCTAAAGATTAAATCTTCGATATCTTCATCTTTAGATGATATAAAGAAATTTTTTGGTTGTATTTACATTATAAAAATAAAAATAAATTGTATGCGGAAGTTGTTATCTCATTGTTCTCCTATGGCATGTTGAGTTCTTGTAGTTTTCTGAAATCTGAAATGAAGAACAGAGTTCATTACAGCAATCAGGGACGTACGGAAGGGGGGGGACACGGGGGTCCGGACCCCCCCCCCGAAATTTCGACTTTTTAAAAATTTAGCCTAATTTTAGGGGCAATTTTAGCAATTTTAATATAAAATAGCTTCATATTTAGTTTGAACCCCCCCCGAAATAAATTCCTGGGTACGCTACTGACAGCAATAATATAAAGTTATTCTACAAAATATATACATTAATGGAAGCAAACGGAAGATGCTTAATAAATATAGCAGCTTATACTAATTTACTCCAACCAACCTAATTAATTTACTCTACAACTAGTAAGTACAAAGTATAATCTACATTTCTGCCAATTTTCACGATTTATCATACTTACCTAGTATTGAGGGACATGAAAAAAAGAAAATATTCGCTTTTAGCGTCCTTCTTATCTCGTGCAGCAATTAACAAAGCATCCGTTAGTGAATTAAAAGATGACGATGTGTGGCGAATACGTGTAACAATGTAAGATTTAAATCTCCCATCCTGAACATTGCTCCTCATATGAATTGCCACATGACAGCCCCTTAACTCATACGTGACTGCCCTTAGATGTAGTCAGTGCGTTGACCAGTTCACTGTTTCGCCTTTACGTGTGTGGTAAATAACAATGCAGATACGAGTGACTTCATTCTGGAGGAGTGTTTAGTTACAAGTGTATGTGTTCTTGGACGCAAACACAACAAGGAAAATATGTCATAGGTAGTGGATAGGTTTCGTAAACGACTTAGTAAGTAACTACCAAGTAGTCAGAGAAGAAAGCTTTTCGCCCGAGATGAGGTTTGGATGCTTCTCGTTCTGGCCGTCCATCAACGTGAAAGGAATCATGTGCAAAAGTTAGTGCGTCAGAGATGCGTTCACTCTGCGAAACGACCAGAAACCGTCTGCAAAACTTGGAATTGCAATGAACATAATGTAGCTTCACATGAAAATGAACTTAGGCCTGCACGCATCCCGGCCAATGACAAACAATGAACTAACCGACAATATCTTAAACCACTGACAAGAAGGGTGCAGGATTTTGTTGTTCGCCTTCCCCACCATTCCTATTCACAAGAGAGTTTTTTCTGATCAATTTATCGGAATTCGAGTGATAGGTACGTCTTTGTATGAACAAAGGAAAACCCTTACTTTTATCAATAAATTGAGAACAATTCTCAGCACGTCATGCTTAGGGCAGGCATAACTGAACAACTGGGCGGGCATATCGTTCGTCCGTACCTCTTTGAGTGTTCTGTGACCCAGGTTTCTTGTTTGGAGATCTTAAATGACTGGCTTTTTCCACAGCTGCAGAATCTGGGCATCAACAACATTATTGTTTACCAAGACGATGATGCTCTAGCCCACTTGCTGTTATTGAATGCCTGAACACACTGTTCCTCGGCCTGTGGATAGGACATGAGTTTCCAATTCACCAGCCCCCTATCCTTGGCCACCTTGAAGTTCGAGCTTTACTACAACAGACAGTGATCTGTGGGATATCATCAAATCACAGTCAGGAAGAAACGATACATGGACAGTGCTGCTCTGCAGCAAGAGTGCTTGAAGACAACCAGCTACTGACGCCACAGCTGCCCAAACGAATAAGTAATAGGACATCAAGGTGTGCAGGGATAATGAAAGTACACAAATACGGATGTTCTTGTGGACACATAACTAAGTATTATTAAGTAATATTAATGTAGGGATGAAATATGTGCAGCTGTAAAGAGACATTTTGGTTATTCTGTATATTGTTTTTATAAATGTAAATAGTATAATAAATGGAAGAAATATAATAAGTAAAATAATTTCAATTCAGAAACTACTGGAAATCATAGAAATAAGTAGGAACCATACGTATATGTTTTGTTTCTTTGATAGTATGTTTTCCAGAATTAAGATTGCATAAAATATTTTATAAATGATCCCATCTTAGGACCCTTGTATTCTTAAAACCCTTATATTCTCGTGATTGTTTTAGCGGTTGTTCGACAGCCGCGAATGATAGTACTTTTGTCGTCCCTTTTATTCATACTGATGCGCTGGCGGTTGCTCGAATACCAAGTGTTCTATCCATGGATAAGTCCTTCTTATCCATGTCCTAGAGGATCTCGAACTACCACGGTTGAAAATACGAGTTACAGTTCTGTTCGCTTGGGCTATTGCTATTTACATTTTTTAACCAGAGCGGTTGGGATTCCCCGAGGACTCATTTGATTCAATTTAGTTAGAAAAAACGCGGAGGTTGAGCAACCGCGATGATAACACAACCCTAAGATGGGTTCATGGGATCATTTATAAAATGTTTTATGTAATCTTATTCCTGGACAATATACGTGGGACCAATGAAAAAGTTGGTACAATTCTGCTCAATTCAGCACCATTTAACAAATGTTGTCACATTTTCAAAAGTTCACGTTATTCATACTGTGTTGGACTCTTAAGAAATGCTGGTAAACATGCATTCTGTGACGTTGCACCGCATAACGCTACAAACTTCATGTGGAAAATTCGTAATTCTAACTATACCGGGAAACAATGACGCTAGATGGACGCATCCGCGCCTCGTAGGAAGGAGACGAGAAAGAAGCAGTGTGGTGGAAATTTTAGCTTGATTTTTTTTTTTAAGTACACACACTGAATCAAGTGTTGCATATTCTGAAGAAGACAAGCGAGTGCTGAAGTAAGTCTATAATTTATGTGTCGTTGAAAAGATTATGCAACATCAAAACAATAATAGCGCCAGTGTCGTACCGTGGAAAATCAGCGCCTCGGCGAGAATATACTACGGTGTCCCCGTACATATGACTCAGGTCGATAGACCAGCCGCAAAGCGCCACTATGGTTGGCGCGAAGCCTAACAAAATTTTTTAAAGTAAACCCTGATTTCCCTTGGTTTTGAGCACTTTTTCTTACTTTTTCCTTCAATTTTATATATATATATATATATATATATATATATATATGTTTTCTTTTTTCCTTCCGAATTTTGCGCCCCCTTACTTCGGCGCCCGGGACCGTCCCCCCAACGGCATGGTATAGCACAAAAAAGTGCATTGACCTAGTTGCCGGCTTACCGGGCCAAGTTGTTTATTAGTGACGCCATATTGACGAATATAAAAATACCCGAACATTTCTGCGTTTTCGAGATCTATTACGAGGCGTTGTAACAAACTTTATGTATAGGCATAAAGTTAGATCAGGGATGATCATACGTGGGCAAAAATATTTTACTTTTCGACAGAAAATGAATTCAACCCTTTTTGTTTAAATTTGGTACTATTTTTCAGCCCACTCCAGAGCTAGGACTGTGGCAACACTGCTCACACATCTATAATGTCTATTTCTGTTTAAGTGTTAGTAGACAGGACTTTTTCTTTGTAAGATATTAACTGTTCAGCAGATTCTCATGAAACCTTGTGTTCTCTAGGTTAAGTAGTGGATTCACTAGAGGTAAGGAGGAGAAACACCCTATAAAAATTTATATTTTTCTTCCAAGCTTTATTGGACTTTCAAATACACAAGTCCTCGTATCCCCCCTCCCCCAGCTATAAGGTCTTTACAAAAGGTAATTGCACGGTTTCAAACTAGCATTTATCTATGCACCTCGTAGCTGTATTGTTAGTGTACGCCCTTTTGGCGTGCACATGAGATCGATTGCAAGTGGAACTTCGTGTAGTTTGATTCCCATTTTAAGCTATAGATCTGTCTTATACGGCCTCGCTGTTGAAGGGAACGCTAAACTCAATGCAAAATACAGTAAAACTTATTTGCATTGAGTCGGCTTCGTCGAATGTTGTGGTCAGGGTTGCTGGCTTTCTAAATTCGTCATTGCAAACGTTTAATGTATAGAAATGAAAACGTATGTCCTGGAGTCCCTATATGCGGGCAGCGACCAAACTACACATTTTCAAATGGGTTAAGTAGTATTTTCTTTCAAAGTTTCTCAAAACAGACAGTGTATGGAACCAATCTTTCATCTCTACGCCAATCCTGTGCAAAATGGTGAGGTGTTTACATTAGGTCTACATGCTGAATCTTAAAGTCCATGACCACATCTTACACCTAAAGCTTTGAAATAAATGTGGAACTATGTGGTTCTTCACATCAAAACGACACTTGTAAATGCAAAACAGCCACGTGGTCTAGAGGTTTGTAGATCGCTTCTACCAGACGGGCTCTCGGTAAGTTGTAGCGGGATAGCTTTCAAACGATATGCTACGTGCCCCTCTTTTCAATTGCCAATTTTGAGTTTGACCCCACCTGGGAACCTGCGGGGGCCCTGGAGTAAACATCATCATTTCGATAAATAGCAATTTTCAAATAATGAAACAAGTGTTTTAGAATTTTGGCACCTGTTTCACTGTTTTGGAATTCTAGTGGTGGCCATGCACTGTTTTCAAATTTTGAATCTTCCGCCATTTCGCACACAGATTGATTAGAGCTGTGAGACTTCTGTTGTCATCTTTCTTTTAACACTAGCTTTCAAATTATATGCTACTTGCTCCTCTTTCCAAATGCAAATTTTGAGTTGGACCCCACCTGGGACCCTGCGGAGACCATGGGACAAATATTTTCACTTCATTAAATTATGCTTTTACAATGATAAAACAGGTGTTTTGGCGTTTTAGCATAGGTTTCAACTTTTAGGGGTAGCAACGTACTTTATGTACACGTGCTATAGAAAATAGGTCAAAATGTTCTATATATTTTATCCCCTGCAAAGGCGGGGTCACTTCCGGGCAAGAAACGAACACCTGTTTTGGAACTTGCTCGAGATGTCCTATCAGGAAATATATAGAATGTCTCCCAATTCAAGGTGCAGTTTCGATATCATCCCTGGTCAGTCCGACACTATAGTATGTCAGAAATAATACAGAAGGCAATATTGAATGTTAATACTTCCCAAAGCTAATATTCTGTGTTAATATATGTTAAATATTTTAGAGTAACTCGTTAGTAGTATGTATTGTTAGTAAGAAAATGACCATATAGGTCAATTTGACATACCAGTCAATTTACTTTTGTTAAAGACATTAAACAATCGAAATTAATTGAACATTTTATTTTGTAAATTTGAAAACTGATTACCATCCTTTTGTTCCTGTTATGCTTGAGGATATTTGCGCTATCTGTCGAGCATTGATTTTTTTCATATCTTGCATATATCTATTGGTGAATCTATGGTGGTGATGGTGAAAGTCACAACAAAAATTTAGAAGAATGTATCTTATTCAAAACCTCAGGTGTACCACGAACAGTATATTATGACTAGTCGTAACAATATATTTAAATCATAACCTTTTATATAAAATATTTTCTTTAAACCAAAACTATTCTGCACGAAATGGCCGATGGTATCGGAAAGATTTTCAGAAAATGTAAATTTCACACGGAACATTTGTCAATATTTGCCTGTTCACGGGTTTTTTGTTGAGTTGAGTTGAGTTGATTTTGAGGGATGTTGCCAATATAAGAAATACCTTCATTAGAAGGCACAATAATCATTTGGTACCAGGTATCATCACCGGAAATGTAACACAAGTCTGGGAGGGGGAATCAATATGACCGCCGGTCGAATTAATCTTTTTTTTTTAATTTTTAAAGTGTTATAACTTCTACAAATTTAAAAAAAATAATAAAAAAACTGTTCTTACCTAAATGACTAGATAAGAAATTAAAAATTTGATTTTATTACAACCTGCTCTCACAGACACACTACACACAGAAACGACTCAAAACGACACAAAAATGCATGTCTTCAAATTTGGACATACTTTAATGTGTACAAATGAATTGCCTTCTAATGATGGACATAAGGAAATATGTCAACTTTTGACATTACGGATATGTTCGCCATGAACATAAAAAATGTGAGCAACTATAGCATGTGAAAATGATCTACTGCTTTGTTTTCATTAGTTTTGACGGATTAGAGTTATGTTTTTTATCACGGCAATGTTTGAGATGATACAATTGTACGTCGAAATTTGTACACATGCGCGGAAACGTGAGGCGGTTGTCGTTTGTCTCTTGTTATCAGTGTTACCAATGTAGCACTTTGTCGCTTGATCTAGAAATTTTTAAGGATATTTTTTATCAAAAACAATTGGTTCATTTATATTGTTAGAATAGAAATTTACCACCTTTTAAATGTCTAGTGACTAAAGTAGCATTATTTCCACTAAAATTAATATTTCTAGCGTCTTATTGCAGTGTGTTTATTGGCAGTATTATTCACGTTGTTGACAGTGTGTTTAGTGTCATTACATGTGTGTGTGATCTATTATGGACAGGTTTGACATATATTTTGTATGCCATACCTTGTCCTTCGGGCTCTGTGTGTATCTATTTAAATAGATATGGTGACTATAAATCCCAAAAATAGTCTAAGAAATCTCGATCCCTCTTCTTTATTTTAAAAGTCAAATAACTTTTTAATTCAGGGGAAACTACTCTGAAATTAACACAACCAATCTATTTTATATAATTGTGTCTAATAACTTAGGGTTTGAATATAGAGCTAAAAACAATAGGTCTGAAACCTTGTGCGAAATTCCAAATAACAAGCTGAAAATGTTCAGGGTATATTTCTCTATGCCTATTTATTAATATAAAAGAAGTCCTCATAAACTCTGCTTGGTAAACTAAGATTTAACATCATTAATATTTACGTCATCAGAATTCATTTTAAAGCGTTTTATAGTTTGATTGATGATTTTGAGTGTAACGTCCCTTTTCAGCAGCGAGGCTATATGAGGCCTACTAATTAACATGGAATCCGAACCACATGAGCTCCCGCCGGGAATTGAACCCGGGTCTCCTGCGCCAAAGACGCGTACGCTAACCGCTTAGCCACGGATGAGCTCTAAAGCGTTTTATAATTTCTAGACATTTCAATTAGAGAACTTCATATTACCCCTTGCAGTCACACGATCAATTCCATGATCACTTTCATCAGAGCCAGGCACGCATCAGAAATTTTTGTTGGGAGAGACTATCCTATACTAGAAGCCACTACATCTATGTAGCATTGTACGGGTATTATTCTACACCCGACTGAAATGGTAAAATACTTCCACCTATATTTTCAGAAGAAAAACGATAGAACTAGATTGTTTTTATGAGAGAATGAGTACAAATGAAGTGTAAGATCAAATTTTTATGCTACATCAATTATTTCCCTGTAAAAGAAGTATAATTTTATTAAGAAAGTGTACAAATGTGTATTGGGTTAGGAAATTTTGGGGATTCTGGACCCAGTGAACCCACCGCGTGGATATGCCCCTGACCAGAGCACACCTCTATCTCTTCTGCTTCCTCATCAAGACACTGCAGAACAAATTTTGTGTCATTTGTTTTCACCGTATTGGGGCATTTTTACAACTTACTTGTTGCGTATATACGAGTATGTGTGCGGATGACAACGATCACGCGTACCTTTATTGCAAAGATAATGTATTATTGCTAATATATATTCTTTTCTACCAACAGTAGACGGCAATCATAAATGCGTTTTGCCGCCACATCAAACACCAACAATCAACGTTCAGCTACTGAAACAAGCATCTGCGTCAGAGTGTTGCAAGTATGCGAGGAATATCAATGGGGAACAATTGTTACTCATGCACCTAACCCAAAGTTAAATATATTTGAAGGAAAAATCAGTTTAATCACATAACTAAAATTCCAGCTAATTTCAAAAGAGAAAGGAAACATAACTCTTCATGAACCAATAGGCTAAGAAAAAAGTAAAATTGGTGTGGGTGTTTGGTAAAACCTTAAAACTATTGAATGCAAATGATTAGAAGTAATATTGAACATATAAAATTGGAACAATATGTGTAATATTTGAAAGCATTCTAGTTGGATTAAGGTTCAGTGTTCCTTTTAGCATCGACACTACATGAGACATGAAACTACAGCTTAAAGTGGGATTCGATCAATATGAGTTTACGCCGGGAATCGAATATGGGTCTCTCGCCTGTCGGTACGACAAGCAGGATTGGACAATTATAGTCTTTATATGTCTATGGTAGACAGTATTTGTCAATCTAAGGTCCTATTTATGTCTGTTAAAGTGGCAAATGAGCTTTACCTTATTACCCCCCCCCCAAATAAAATTTTAACAATATTGTACTCATAGAAGAAGAAACAAAATGGATCGAACAAACTTTATAATCATTCTATGCATAGTAATTTTAAAATTTTAATGTGGGGTTGGTCTATATTCCCTTCCCGAAAATTTAGAGGGATGCAATATGTATTCATGTCCTATCCGTATCCCTATACACATTCGAAATTTAGCCCTTGCTACCCATAAACAGAAACGAGATGGCTCACTAAGTAATTATATACTACAGTTCTATAGTACCATAGCAAATTTAAAATTTTGGAAATTTCCAAAATTTAAGGGTACGATCGATTCACAGCTCCCAAAACTTTAAGGGTTGTGTAAATTTATTCATGTCCTGGAATCCTATACTGAGTCATAACGTAATAAACCATCACTCAAGAGAATGCTTGAAGTCAAATACGTTCCATTTTGTCAATTTTATACCCATGAAAGAGAACAAGATAGATCACAAGGTACTTACCATGGCATTATACTACCATACCATGACAATTTCCAAATTTAAGGATGGGCCTATACCAGGGGTAAAAGTGAGGGGGAACGCGGGGAATGTCGTACCCTCACTTCCATAAGGTATCAATGGCGTCAGCCCACTTCCTACAAAATTACAATGGCAAAGATAGGCGATGAGGGCGGCGTGACGTCATGCGCCTCTCCACATTTTCAGATCCAATTTTATTCCTGGTCATTACATCTCCTTTCGGAAGGGATGTTAATTTACTCCCGTCCTGACTCCTGTATACAATCATATGACCATATAAGATAAGATCTTACCAAAGTGGATAAAATAGGTCAAAAAAACTTCAATTTTTTTATTTTTTATTTTTATTTTATTTATTTATTTTATTTTGTTTTATTTTAGTTTATTTTGCAATTTTATACCAACGAAAGGGAACGAGATTCACTTGCAAACTTCTAGAGGTCCTATACGCCCCTCCTAAGGTGAACCAAAGTACCCATTGTCTTGGAATGTGGTCCTATGCAACACTTGACCATGAACCTAGAGGCACAAAACCTTCATGGTCTGTCAAGCCACCCACATACGGCTCGGTACCTTTCGAAGCTTCCTCAGTATTGCATTTTAAATATCATTTCTATTCCAGTATACATATTTTTTAACATTCTTGTTTTTTTTTATGCATTACACTATTGCCTAATCTTTTTATTAAGAAATGCATAATATAAAAAAATGCAAATAAATAAGTTATGTAAAATAAACTTCTATTGAAATGCGACGTGCATTTACACTTTTGTACGATTTTTGTCCTACTATCTTCTAAAATTTGCACTTTGGGGATAAGATTAAGTTAGTTTTCAGGGATTTTAATTGGCTTCTGTGATCTGTAATACATCACTGCCCTCAATGATCAATTCAGGGAATAAAACCTTAGGTCAAATAACATACCGATAATGAATACACAGTCTCGAAGAGAACATGAAAGCATGCAGTTGTGAATATTACCTATTTTTCAGAAGGACTGCATTAAAAAAATCATTCGAAAAACAAGTAAGTCTACAAATACTTGTTGTAGGCGTACGTGCACGTATTAGTAAAAAAGATGAACTTCTTTTTGCGAAAGGTCAGAAAGACAAGTACGTAATTTGGGAAGTTAAGTAACCTTCTGAAGAAGTCTTGATAAAACAAATAAGGAAGGATTTGCTTAATGCCAAGGCGTCTGCAGATAAGTAACCTTTTCTTTTAAGCGTTATTTATTATTGTCTGTTTACATTTCATTGACAAGACATGCTTTTACACTCCGGTGCTTTCAAGGGAAAACAAACATTTTTAAATCTAATGTCCATTGTCGTTTCAGAGATGAATAAATGTATACAACAAAAGCAATTATTCAATTCTTTATATTCATTTATGATACTTGATTACATACTGGAGATATATGCGAAAGTCATTTTGATTTTGTGACTTACTATGTATTACAAAAGGGAAACGGAACTTACCTTATCCAATAAACATTGTACTAGAAAATGGACTAATAATTTCTTAACCATTATGGTATCAAGATATTGTCTTTTATGTCGCATAGAAGGAGATTTGTGGAATCTGTAAAATAAATTATTTTTCTATGTAGAAATTTTAAGCTGTTCTATAATAGCTAAAACTGATAACAGTATTATGTATAGAATACTTATTCAGATATTTTTGTTTCAATTACACCACTTTGAGCGCTCTTGTAGCTATTTTTTACTTGTGTACTCTTTCTATATTATTTTCAGCGAGTTGTCAATCTCTCGTGACAGAGGACGTTTTACATCCGGTGCGGCAACGCAATCTCAGTGCCAGTTCTCTCCGATTTATTTATTTTTTAACCTTCAACAGAGAAAAGAAGCTCTAATTACAGAAAGTACATAATATAGATAGTTTATACTTTAAAATATTTATATTATTATACATTATAGAGAATATAGAAACATGACAAAACCTGACTAACAACGATAATAATGACGTAATAGTATAAAAGCATTAAATGATAACCGAATTACAAGTAAAGAAAGCATTATAAAGTCAAATAATTGCTTTACACATTTGTGTACAAACACATATTCACATTTTAACACTTATGTAAAAAAAAAAATGTACGGAGAGATAGGTAAGAAATCGTTTAGAATTGATATGCTACTAAACCTACTGCAAATTCTATATATTGAAGAGACTTTATACTGTTCAGTTCTGGAACATCTAGGCCTATGGGCAACTATCGGCCACGTACATAGCCTGGTTTGGCATTGAGTCCCATTTTATGTAAGAAATAACTATTGTTGACGGAAGAATTTATAATTTTATAATAATCTCACGTCCGTTACTCAAACTAATGTAGTTAAATTTGTCTAGAAGAGCCTTATAGGATGTTTTGTTTCCTATTGCGGAAGCTCCCATTGTTTTAAAATAGAGATATCTCTACAATTTCTTTTGAATACTTTCTATTTGTTTGTTATGGGATTTTTTAATGTAGAGTGCAAACAATGAATGCATATTCTATTTTGCTCCGAACTAAGGTATTATCTACACCGTATTAAAATGCTACAATAGCAATTAAAAGCGCCTGAGCTCCAACCTATAACTTTGGCTTTCTAATCTTTCATTTACGGTTATGTGTGATTTCATGTTTAACAGAGACAAACATTTTAAGTATTTGTACTTTAAATAGTTTAAATTAGTTAACTATATCTTTTTCATAAAGTTTATGATATAAATTTATTGTTCAAAGCCTTTGTATTTTAATAAGCCTTCTCTAAAATCAATGCATGTGAATTGTGCTTCCATCTTCCGAGTTTTTTAAACTATGTTTATATGTTTGTGGTAAATCCTTTTGACAATGAGATCTCGGAAACTACAGGCTATAGAAAGATCACGTTTTCACTGATCGATTGGAAATTTTGAGTAGATTGTCCAGTTCTAATTGAATGTTTTTTTTTTTATAAAAACATGGCCATTATTTCTTCATTACATTTTTTAGGGTACACTGGAAGCGTTGAAATAAAAAAAAAAAAAAAGCATCTTATTCTATGCCTTACACATTCCAACACCGCAATGTTGTATATTGGGGTTGTATATGTCTCAGGCGTTTGTTCCGTGGCCAAATAGTAATAAAAAAGGAAGGACATCCATTTCTCGAGTCTAAGATAAATCTTTATTTTTGAGTGTTTTGCTCAATGAACACCATATATAACTAACATTATAATTAATTATATATGTAATGTATTTGCTTATTACATACTGCATGCAAGAAGAAAGAAAACACTGGTCATACATGAATTAGAAACTCCAACCGGAAGTAGGCTCAAATCTTGCAAACGGTGCGAGATATTGAGAAAAAATAATCGAAAAATCTCCCCTTTATGATACCCTTTGCCGATTCATTTTTTTTTATCAAGATATCTTTTACTTGTGTTTGTAAAGGGACATGTACATATCTTGCGAGGAATGAGAAGGAGATTTATGCTCATATGCGAATGATGCGCTGTGTAGAGAGCGCAGATTCAGCTAGTATACATTAAAATAGCTACATCATTTAGATTTCTGCTGTTCCGTATAATAAGTTCAAGTTATGTATAAACTTTAAGAACTACTTCAATGACATGGTTATCAAATGATTACATGTAATTTAATCTTTATATATGGCAATTTCTTTCATTTATTCATCACCAAGAGTACGTATATGAATAACTATTAATATGTTTTATGCACATTATTTAATCATAAATTTACATTATTTAATATTACCTTAAGTTCATTTTCTACACTAGATGGCTTCGGTGGCTCAGTGGTAGAGCGTTCACCTCTGGTACTTGGGGTTCCAGTTTCAATCCCAGCCCCCGCCATGTGAACTTTGTGGTGGACAAACACCGTGTCCATGGGTTTTCTCGGGGTTCTTCCACTTTCTTCATTCGACCATTTTCATTCATTACTCATCATCACCGTCTCCTTTAGCCTAACCGGCATAACCGTGGGTCGTAAAACTCAAAGATTTCATTTCATTTTTTTCATTTTCTACACTGCATTTATATAAGGACCATCTTAATTCTTTATTTAATTTTACCTCGTCTGCTTGAATAAGGTGTTTGAAAGATTTTATTGAGTATTGCAAATAATTATTACACAATAGAAAAAATAATGGATCCAGTTTTTATCCTTGAGGTATTCCCGAATCAGCTACATATTCTGATGATTGTGATTGTTTATGTTGGACATAAGATATGTACAGATCTAATTCCAGTTATGTATGAATTCATTAAAATTTAAAAGTTTTGTGCTAACCCATATGACAATAATTTATTAAAAAGCATACCATGATTTATTTTGTCAAGAGTTGTACTGAAGTCCAAGCAAATCGTATGCGTAATAGTTTGTTCAAAATTGAATTGTGCATATATTCCACAAAATTAATTAAGTTCGTAGTAGCAGATCGAGCAGGATGAAATCTATTTTGATAATTCTCTATAAAGCATTTTTACACGATTAGAAATTCTAGTATATAAGATATGTTCCAACAAAACTTCAGACGGGGTGCAAATTACAAAAATTGGTTTGAAAGTTTCAATATTACACATATCATAATCAGATTTCGAGAAATTTGTGTTACTCTGCAATCATCAGCAAATACTTGAGCTTTTATTATAAGATTGGAACTTGTATATAATGGGCACATTAAGATAAAAGAGCATACTTTTAGTAAATATGGAGGTAATCCATCTGGAGTACATGAACGTTTCTCTCTGTTTTCTTTGTATTAGTTTCTTTGTATGTAGCCTCAATGGTGAAATATGAATTCCTGTTTCGCCGAACATGGCCAACTGCCCACGTGTGGAATAATTTCGTACCTTAAGATATTCGGCGAAACAAACAGGAACAGATGAAAGAGACACTAAAAATAACCCTATCTTTTAAATCTCTTATGTTCGCAGAGTAGGGAGGGAAAAATCTGCATGATATTGAAATTATGCTGGAACAGCGATTAACAATAGGATAGGAAAAAAGTGATTTAGTAACTTTATAACTGGAATCATGACCCGATTGAATAACAAATATAATATAATACAAATATAAGCAGTTAACAAATATAAACGAAACAAAAGTATTATATACGTCTTCAGCCAGACGGTATACTCTAATGACTAAGATTGAGCTGATGGTACTGATGGTATACAGTTTCTACCATTATACGTTGGACTGCACCTCTGGATATACAAATGAAATAGTACGGATATCTTTTAGAGTATGAATTGTGTGCGCACTAAACTGAAACAAGTGAGTTTACAGCAACTTATGCAAGAAAAGCAATACCGTTTTCGATTAGGAGTATTAAGGGTTAAAACATTGAGTAAATTTAAAATTGTTTCTGCTTATGCTAAGGACGTCAGTAAAACTGTTTCGTTGAGGTGGAAGAGCTTAACTTGTAACATGATTGGTTATGGTTAATGCTATTCTGATAAATTAGATTCAAATACATTTATCCTAGAATATTAGATAAGTCAATCATAAATTCTGACCGCAATGGCTCAGTGGTAGAGTGATCACTTCTTGTGCGTATGGTCCCTGGTTAAGATTCCAGGTACGCCAATGAACTTTAAGGTTACAAACACCGTATATGTGGGTTTTCTCGGGATTCTCCAACTTTCATTCTACCATAATTATCATCTATGTCATCACAATCGTCTCCCTTAGCCTTGGTGCATAATCATGGTAGGTCACTATAATAAAATGAAATCAACTATAAATTATTTTAAATATTATTATCATAAGGAATTAATATTTTTATAAAAATAAGTAGTAAGTCACATAATTACGGCATAAATCTAATAATTGCAAAATATATGTTTTTCATTACCGCATAAGTCTAACATTGTAATCGGTTAAATATTATAAATAAAATTTATGTTTCTTTTCTCATTTTCTGCCATAATCTACCATACTCCACACAATATAAATAAAGCAATAATTATTGTATAGAAATTTGCGACAATACTTTAGCTTTGCCTATTATATAATTTATTCCTTGTATTAAAATAATTTTCTGTTACCATATATTCTTTTGATTTGAAAGATTTTTGGGTGATAATTAAGTGAAGCTAACACATTGATTAGTGGGTGGTAAAAGCGAGGTGAATCTGTTGATTCATGCGGAACCGTTATCTTCGCACCCTGCTTTTATTACTACTATTATTATTACTATTTAACCTTTAGAGGCGAGGGGAAAGTTTTAAAAACGAAAATATAAAAGAGTGTGTTAACAATAAGATATTTTAACCTTTTTAGTTTGGTTGATTCTTTACTGGTTACGCGGAGTTACAAAACATTTATGTTGTCTTGTCGTCAGCGTTGCCAGTTTAGTCATTTTATGGCTGAATCTAGCAATTTCATATTATAGACCTACAAGTATTTAGCCAATAAAGACATGATTTACTTACTAGAATGGACACCAATTCCATGGGAAGCGCAAGAGGGTTAAGATGCCCGGGGAGCCTCATAAGTTGCTTGGGTCCCCCAGAATCCGGGTATATTAAATATCTTTGATTAAATAGCAAATAATGAAACACACATACCTAAACGTCTTTCCCTCAAAGTTATAGAGAAATCGGCGCCTTTACGGAATTCTGCGTTCAAAATTGCCATTTTTTTTTTAGAAATTTGTGAAATAAAATGAAATAAAATTTATATTTTTAACGTCCCACGATTATCTACTGACGCTAAAGGACACGTTAATGGTGATAATGAATGGAATGGTGGAATGAAGAAAGTGGGAGAAAACGTCAGAATTCTGAGAAAATCCATAGGCATGACGTTTGTTCACCAGGCCCGTATCCACGGGGGCCTAGGGTGGGCCAGACCCCTCCAAAATTTTCATTGGTCCCCCTGAAATTTTCATAGTAGGCTTGCAAATGAACTATAATATGGTGATGAACTATAATATGGTTGGGTCCGGCCCCCCTAACTTCTACCGCCCCCCCCCCTACATTTTTGGGCTGGCTACGGGAATGTTGTTCATTACAAAGTCAACTTGGCGTAAGCTGGGATCGTGTCAGAGACCCCACTCACCACTGGGTCACCGCGGCGGCATATAACCATTTGTGTTTACTAGTAGTTGAATACCTTCTCCAATCAAAAATTCTCTAAATTTCTGAATGAAAATAGAATAGTAGAAAATTATTATTTGTTATTTTGATAATCCTGTTAGTTTTAGTATAATACTTACACAATCACGCTACAACGTATTTTATGTATTTTAATTTGCATTCTCACTTACAAGGATGTTTCCAAGGCAAATCAGATATAAGGAAAATATACCTACCTAATTTCAACGCGGAATTAGCTAATTTGAAAATAAGAATTTTGAGTAGGCCTATGTTCAACGTGGATTGGTTAATTTAGTGCTGTAATAGTCCTTGCGCCGGAACAACCAATATGTAGCCACGATTACCGCAAAGGTTGGGCAAAAGGAAATAATTCAAAGTGAGGTATAGCATCTCATCAGTAATGCAAACAAAGCGTATTTGTAAATACTTTGAGTTAAGTATTTGATTTGAAATTATAAGCAAAATTTCACAGTTTGTTGTAGCTATATAGTAAAACTATGACATATTTTGCTCTCTTTATTCATAAATTCTATGAGGTATAAGTTTAGCTATGGCTTTTGGTAAGTTTAACCATTGACGTAAAATTTGAAGGGGGGAGGGAGCATCAAAGAAAGCGATTTAAATGGTACTATTTAGTCCAAAATGTTTATTATCTTCGATTCAATTTGTTACCTTTCTGCTTACCGTTATGGACCCCCTAAAGTATATCAAGAACCCTGTTATAATCGTTTCACAGCCTGTATATTATATTCCAAATAAATATAGTTATTTATATGTTATTCTGTCTTTAGTAAGTAAATCAAATTAGAATAAAATATTGAATATTTTGTACTTCAAAATATTGGGGGGGTACCGGTACACGCCCCCCCCCAAGAAGCCCGTGAGTTTAACCGCTTTTAGATCCCTTCTATGCGTTTCTTCAATTTTCTGAAGCCACCTGTTGGCAACACTAGTGCTGTGTGAGTGTAGATACTTCACACGAAACGATGAGTCGCTCTTTGCTCAGTCAGCAAGCAAACTTACTGATTGACTCTTACGTAAGGAAAAAAAGAAGAAAAAGAAATAAAAGAAAAAAGCAAGAAAAGAATAGAATACCTACTGTTGTAGACACTATATACAATATGAAAAAAAATGTACACAATAAAAGTAACCAAAAACATTACGCAACAAGAAGGAAACAAGAAAAAAAATAGTCTGTGATATCCATTTCCACTAAAGTTAGCATGAAATTGCGTTAGTATGTTTCGATTGTGCATAATTTCATTGATGTTTGAACAGCAATATGTCCTTCTCACGGTTTCCATGTTACTCATGAACAGTAATGCTATAAATGCAAAGTACAGTCACGAGGCTGTAACATTTGCTGAGCGAAATGACTCAAGTACTTGAATTGAATACTTGTGGTTTATCCCCACTGGCTCCTGAACTCAAATCCTGGATTTGAGGGGAAAGTAGGTAACAGAGGGGCAAGGGGGGCGGGGAGAAACTCGATAACACTGTGAAGATATTGTTCTACTTGTAGTTTCTTTCGAACACTAACACTTCGACAGAGCTTAAGATTCAGATGAACTATAGGCCTACTAGAAATCTTTGAGGGAGCAGTGGCTCACTGGTAAATCGCTTATCTCTGGTGCGTGGAGTCCTTGCTTTGATTCCCGGCTAAGTAAGTTTGTGGTGGTGTCCGTAGGTTTTCTTGTGGAACATCCGTTACCTCCCCATTCTCATTCTAACAATCCTTCCATCATCATTTACTTGGCTTAATCACCCGTCTTCCTGCGTCTAACGGGCATAATTGTGCAATATTGAGAGAAAATATTTCATTTCATTTTCAAACTGGGAATCTATTACTTTTGGTACTACAGCAATCTATCTTTGGTTCAAAACAAAATGTAGGGATACTTAAGGCAGCTATTGGGGGAGAAGGGGAGGGCAGAAAAAATGTACCAGCGGTTATTTTTTTCTATTATAATATATTTACGTCTATTTAGCTAAGAGTGATCATGTAAATCTATACTAGATATAGATACTAGATTTCGACTAGCTGGGCTTATCGCTCCCAAAGCCTCTCATTTGCTCATCCTACGTCCTCGCACTTCTCATATCCCTAATACACCTCTAATCTTAGGAGATCTCGAGATATGGCCGTCTTATTTTAACAATTGCAACGACCACTCTTTCTTCTATCCGCCTTTTCCTTTTCTTCTAGGAGAATTATTACAAAAAAAAAAAAAAAAAAAGCTGAAACACGTTTTTAATAAATTATCTTAGACCCTATACAAAAATCTAAATACCAAATTTCATGTCTCTAACCTTACGAATTTCGAGATATGACCATTCAATTATAACAATTGTAAGCCCATCCTTTTTTATTTTTTTTTTTCTTCCATTTTACGGCAAGTATCAAAAAAATATGGACGTTTTAAGGTAATAATTAACATTCCTCTTTACCCCGAACTCATCGATTTTTTAAAAAAATCCTTCCTTAGTGGACCTTACATCACATATCCTGTGTTCTGTCCAAATTTCAAGTTTCTAGCTCAAGTGGTTTGGCCTGTGTAGCTTGCCATCTACTTGATGAGGTGCGTGTTTGGAAGGTATACTTCTTACATGTTTAAACCAGGTCTTCTACTACTAGTCTCACCTTCACTATTCCTCGGATCTCTTCATTCTTAATTATGTCATTCCACATCACCCCATATATTCTCCTCAGCAGTTTCCTCTCTGCAACATGCCACTTCTGTTCCTCTCTTTTTCTTCGTCGTCCAACATTCCACTTTGTTGAGTTGATTTTGAGTTTAGCGTCCCTTTCAGCAGCGCGCCTATATAAGACGGGACCTACTGATTAACGTGAAATCCGAACCACATGAGTTCCCACCGACATTCTGCTTCGTATAACATAACAGGTCTAATTACAGTTTTTCTTTTAGGCGTATTGGTACTCTACGAGTCACAGAATCCTCCTGTGGTTCTTTCCATTCTGCCCAACCACTACTAATCCTGTGGTTTACATACCGGTACTCCATTCCTGCATTTTCCTGGTGGATTGGTCCTAGATACTTGAATTTCTTCGTCATTACCACCTTTTCTTCGTCCAATCGCATTCTTGATTTTAGATTATAATTTTGCTGAATGGGCAATGTAAATATTCTGTCTTGGTGTTTCTAATTCTAAGCCCTTAATATTTATGCTCCCCAATTTATCTTTCAGTGCTATTTTAGTCCCATTCACCAACACAGTGTCCCCCGCAAAGAGCACATTCCAAGGTGCTAAATCTCGGATATCTTTCGTAAGCTCATCCAACACAACTCCAAATTGATATAAGCTAAAACTAGTCCCTGGCGAAGTCCCACTTTAACTGCGAAATCTTCCGCTATTCCATACCAGCTCCTCACTCCTGCTCTACATACATCATACATATTTTTTAATTTTAAAACACATCGATTTCCATAGAATGTGCAGTGGCACAAATGTGACGTTAGTCAACATCCAGTTATTCAGGGACTGTAATCCATTGGACATCCAAGCAACGATGTAATACTATAATTTATGATATGGGTTTCTGCTAGGTCATTTATAAAAAATAAGGCGTGTAGAAACTAATTTCTTTTCTAAATTTAAGGTAAATATACAGTGCATTATAAACAAATAGGCTATTATATGGATATACTACATATACTCTCATATAGTCCCCATTATATTCCTGCATCCAATAGAAGTTACGGTTTTCAGTGGCTTTACGTCTTCAAAAGGATGAATAGATAAGGAAGGTAAGCTTACGTCCGAGACGAGATGGAACAATACAATTTTTCATTCGAGATTCTTCATTCGACAATACGATTTCGAATTCGAATTCGATTTTCATTCGACAATACGATTTCATTTTCAGTGTTGACGAGATTCGATCGAGACATTATTAATTTGATGACTAATGCAGCTTAAGAGACGAGACAGTTCTCGGGTCTCGTCGGCAACACTAGTTTACCCAAGTCTTAAATCTCAAGTACTGTTTAGTGTAACATGATTCATAGTATGAAAATTGTAAATTGATAAAGTGATTTACGAAATCAACGAAGAACATTTATCAACGGTTAAGAATACGCAAGTCATTGTATAATACATTTCAATAATAAATATATTTTAAATGTGGTTGTGTCACTCTTTTTGTGTGATCTCTCGTGACGTGGATAGAAGAATTCTGACAACTTATAGATTAATTAAAAAAAAAGTCAGGACATAAATTTTATACATAAATTTACAGGTCCAGTGATGTAAGACTTTTGGTAGGTATACGCTCGACCGTTTCAAAAATATAGCTCATACCTGTTCCCAAATAAGCTCCGAACTTTTGTAAAATTAAGGTGACCATACGCTAGACTACAAAAATATTACTTTGGTATACGTTATATCTCTCTCATTTTTCCCTGCCTAGGCTATAATGCTATTTAGCAAGTGATTATTAAATGTTAATATATGTAAATTACACTACTTCTATGTTAAATATTTAACTATTCCTTCCTATGCCTTAGTAGGAAATTTATTATCATTCTCAAACCAAATTGCATTAAAGGGACTACTATTAAGATCTATCATTCCCATCATAATTGCTTTTGTAGTTCTCTAATCTCAAAGCCAGTTACTGGTAGTATTCAGGAAAGTTTTTCTGTTGTATATTTAGAAATTTGTTTGGCCATCTATTTTCATTCTCTGCTATATTCTTTAGATAATTCTAGAATATTATTGTTAAAAAAAGTGAACATTAAGGAGCAACAACTACATATTGTCTCACGAACAAAAAGTGAGATACGTCCACATTGTACAGCCAACACCAAAAGTATCTTGACCCTGAATGCTGTAATTCCATGTTATAAAAGTTGGGTGTAGTACTTTTGGTGGTATGACAAATGTTCTTTTGGTGGTACCAGGACAGATGCACTTAACTTAAACCTAACATTCCAACCAGAAGGTGACATTTGATAAGTCTGTGAAGCACCAAAACATGCTATTTCTATGTAGTTAAAAATTGATTTGGTTAGCTCCCTCGAAACTGCAATTTTAAAATTGTATATGCAAGTGCGCATAAATTAAAAATAAAAAAAAAACTTATGAAACAATAAAGATTTTTAGAAAAGTGAACTCACAAGTTAGTAAAAATGTAAGATAAATTTAATGAACTTTAAATGTAATTTAGTAATCTATAAGAATTTTTACTAACATTATTCATAAAATAGAGGTTATCTGAAAGCATTTTCATCAAGTACCGTGGATAATGCAGAGTTCCCAAGCTCGTATGTTCCTTTTATTCCCAAATGTCACTACGTCATATTACTACGTATGCAAAAGGACTGATGTATAATATGTAATAGTGCTGGGAAGTTTAAAAGTTACTTGAGGAAGTTTACTGCTACAATTGTGAATCATAGTTCTCAAATAAAAAATGTTTCATGGTGAAATTAGTACCAAAGAAGGGTTATATTAAGTACGAAAAAAACATCATGGAACAAGCAGCAAAATGCAAATAGTCTATTCCAAGTTCATTCAAAGCCTCTTGGAAGAATTCCTACTTTCTTTTTCCGGGAAAGACACTAATAGCATCAAATCTTTATACAGGGTGATTTTTTTTTTAACTCACGGGTTTCATTTGAGTCTAGAATTTCTAACCGAAGTCCGATTTTCATGCAGTTTGTGGCAAATGATCAAAGAAGGGTTATATTAAGTACCAAAAAAAGAAAAAAAAATGTTCACTGACTCACCAATGTTGTCAGAATCTTATGTTTCAATAATCTTATGAAAAATATTCCGATCGGAATGGATACCGATACTACACAATGAATTAAATAAAACAATGACCAAGAAATGCTGTCATGAAGAGAGAATGAGTTGAAAATCATTAAAATGCACTGCTTTTACCAGTTCGGTTGTTCGCGTGCCAAATTCCTACACAGTAGGTCAAAGTTCGAATTTTCCCACGTCAGCTTTTTTTTTTATTTATGTATTTACGATTGTATGTACCATTCGAGAACAATATTGGGAGGTAGTAGAAAGCGTAATAAGTAAGCAAGATATTCAAGACTAATTGCTACAGTTTTCATCCATATAGGGTACGTATTAGAATAATTACTAGTTCTGGATTAAAGTATTTTTGTAGAGGACTTTCCTAACTTCAAGTACAAAAATTATAGTTACAAAATACTATTATTAGAATATAAAATTATATGTTGTAAGTTTATTAAGGGTTCCAATCCGATTCATTTCGCGTCTCTTAAAAAATGCTCTTACAGTTTGCAACATTGCTAAATGTTACTATAACGACTCACCAAGGGTAGTCGTCAACCTGGTTCGATCGATGATATAAAGAACTTGAGTGGTAGTAACTGTTTTCATATAAAAATATTTTTTTATAATTATGTATATAACACTATTCTCACCTTCTCTATCAGAATTATAAAGTAGATGAACGGTTTTAAATGGTTTATTAGTTGATACACTTTTAATGTATTTGTCATTCACACTGTCGTGCACATACACGAGAATTAGGTATCCATAAACAATTACATAGCAACGAACTATCTATTACTCTCTCATATCTTACAGATATTAAAAACCTTCTTCTTTTGTTATTATTAAATTAACATTCTATAAGGTATAGTGCTTATGTATGAGCACTTTCTACCCAAGGTACAGGTAATTATTAACCTATCCAATATTTCGTTATATAAAAATGTCGCCCGACGATGGGACTGAATATAAAAGTCATAAACGAACTTGACTTTTATCTTCAAGAATCACTGGTCCATTTACAATAGAAATCTTACATTACATATGTCCTTTACATTTTGATCGCCCCTCGTATATCTTCATTACATTTCATATATATATATATATATTTATAACAAATCTTTCATTTCATTACTACTTATATTTTATTACATTAATTATATTCATTTCATTATCATTTATTACATTATTATCTTTTATTATTAAACGTCGTCGCTTAATATATAATTTTTGAAGGGTACGAAGTCAAAATCGTAAGAATCAATTACGTTTTAATACATGAGTCGCCGTGATGCAGGGCGCATTATATATGAATTATTTTAGATGATATTTCAAAATAAACATTGGATCTATAAGGCATCAGAATAATGAAGAATCTTATTCAAGATAGTCGTTGAATAATTAGCTTAAAAGAATGAATCTTATACTTAACATAATCTCTGACAATTAAGTTTTCAACACAAGTCAATCTAATATAAATAATCTTTGCTTTTAATCAATTAGGAACCGAATTATAATTCCTCATATTGTCTGTATACCGAAGTTATAAGAATTGTTTTCATTATTGATATTAACACATAAACTTAAAAATAAAAATTCACGAGAATATATAACTGATATGGGTTTAACCCTAACTTCATTAACTAGAATCAGTTTAAATTTGTACTAGCATATGATTCTAATAAGGTACATTGTACGGCACAATCTTGATTAGGTTCCACCATATGTTGTACATGTATTGCATCGTGATTCTGATTTTGATACGAAGTGCCATCTCTTGAACAGCGATTATGTCTATCCACGTAATTTGTCGTATTCCTGGAATTTCGCCATATCTTTCGATTGTTTTTATGTCTACTTCGATCGGGTGAACTGACATAATTATTATTGTGATTGGTTAGGTTAGGTTGATTTCCTACATAGCTTTGCCTATTTTGCTCGTTTGGATTGCTAGAATTTACTAGGCTTCGGTTGTATTCCGTATCGTTCATACTAAGGATATCTAGATTCCTAACAGGTACAAAATGATCTGAATTATTCTTACTTTTACTCACACCTGCTTGTTGATTCAAAGCATGGTATTGAGTTTCATAACATTGAACGAGCATTAACAAATGGTTGAAACTCATACACTGTGTAGAAAACAAGATTTGTTGTAACTTAAATGGGAGCAAATTTCGAATGGATGCTATTATTCTAGATTCCGACTGCAATGGATTAACAACTTTTAATTCGTTGTAGGTATTTACAACAAACTCGACAACAGATTTGTGTAAACGAGGATTGAAATGTTGATTTCTAATCGTGGCATCTCTATTTGCAAGCAAAAAATCATTTTCATAATTGGCGATCAGCGCTGCCTTGAATTCCTCATATGTATTGATGTGATCACGTATTGCCTTAAACCATAAGGAACATGGTGGGAGTAATAAATGAGGGATTAGCTTCATATATTGTGATCTATCTATACACATTATATTGCATTCGTCCTGAAATTTTTCCAGGAACGAAGTAGCATTCTCATTACATTTACCACTGAATTTACTCATGGCACGTATTTCACTCATCTTAACGCTTAACTTTACCTTCCTTTTATCGTTCCGAGTACTTATTGGGTGACAATTCCTATCCATAACGTGATGTGTTGTTGTACCGCCTCTTATCCGTCTATCAGTACTCTTCGGATGATTTTCTTCCAAAATAAGGTCCTCATCGGATGTGGGTGGAGGCGAGGTCATCTCTTGTGAATGGGGAGACTCCAAATGATCACTGACCGTATTATTTTGGTGTGCGTTATCCTTGACCTGTAGCTTCCTCATTTCCTTCTGTAGAGTAGCTATCAGTTGTGTATTTGCACGTATGTTGTTTGAATTATTGGTGACCTGAACCTTTTGCTGACGAACAGAAGATTCCATTACTTCTAAATCCTTTTTTACACCACTGATTTCTTGTATAATGTGGTCGTGATTATCCTGACAATCCTCAGATATTCTATTTAACTTTTCCTCGAACTGTGAGGTGATGTCATCCATCGCCTGGATAATTGATTGTTTCGTTTCATCTGACTTCTGTTCCATTCGTTTACTTAATTCCTCATATCGCTTGTTGGATTCTTCAGACTTCTGTTCTATCGTCTGTTTCAATTCCTTGTATTGCTTGTTGTTTTCTTCGGACTTCTGTTCTATCTTCTGTTCTATCGTCTGCTTCAATTCCTCGTATTGCTTGTTGTTTTCTTCGGATTTCTGTTCTATCTTCTGTTTCAATTCCTCGTATTGCTTGTTGTTTTCTTCGGACTTCTGTTCTATCGTCTGTTTCAATTCTTCATATTGTTTGTTGGATATATGAACTAAATTTTGTTCCAGTCGCTTCATGGCTTCCGAATCGTCTTTACGATATTGTTCTTGCCGCTGTAAGGCTAACAAGATTCGGTCTTCTAGTGTCATTCCTGGTGTTACACTATGTTCACCGTTGTCACTATCATTGGGTTCATTCTCCATAGCGTTACCGTTCATTTTTCTTATTATTATTCTACCACTTCTCAGTCTTGTGAAATTTGTATTCATTAACTTTATTACAAAAGTAAATTCACCCTTACTTTGCTTCGGGTAGTGAATTTACAAGAAATCCCGGGTGAGATAAACCAAAATTTTTATAACGACTCATCAAGGGTAGTCGTCAACCTGGTTCGATCGATGATATAAAGAACTTGAGTGGTAGTAACTGTTTTCATATAAAAATATTTTTTTATAATTATGTATATAACACTATTCTCACCTTCTCTATCAGAATTATAAAGTAGATGAACGGTTTTAAATGGTTTATTAGTTGATACACTTTTAATGTATTTGTCATTCACACTGTCGTGCACATACACGAGAATTAGGTATCCATAAACAATTACATAGCAACGAACTATCTATTACTCTCTCATATCTTACAGATATTAAAAACCTTCTTCTTTTGTTATTATTAAATTAACATTCTATAAGGTATAGTGCTTATGTATGAGCACTTTCTACCCAAGGTACAGGTAATTATTAACCTATCCAATATTTCGTTATATTACACATGTATTCCTGCTCACCATTATCTAGCCACTCTTCTTATGCAACTAAAGAAGGCACCTCAGAATCTTGGTCCTTCGTTAAGATCGTCTGGCAGTGCCAGAAATTGTCATGAGTAAAGAAAGATCGCCAGATTAGTGGTCTCATTTCGATACCTATGACACTGTATCGAATAGTACGAGTAAGAGAACTGCTTAAACAGCTAAACAGCATTATGAAAACAGCTGTACAAAGTAAAACACTTCTAGTAAGATTGATAACATCATGGAACAAGCAGCAAAATGCAAATAGTCTATTCCAAGTTCATTCAAAGCCTCTTGGGAGAATTCCTACTTTCTTTTTCCGGGAAAGACACTAATAGCATCAAATCTTTATACAGGGTGATTTTTTTTTTAAAACTCACGGGTTTCATTTGAGTCTAGAATTTCTAACCGAAGTCCGATTTTCATGCGGTTTGTGGCAAATGATCAAAGAAGGATGGGAGATTTATGGGACTGTGTTTAGTGTTTAAATTCATCCGGGGTAATATAGCCCAGGCCTCAAGAAAAACAGCAAATATTCACTAGTATACCTTACAATTGGAATGGGGTTTTAGATTTTTGAAGCAAAATTGCAGAATACAAATTAAGTGTTAGTATTAATACCCATAAATCACATGTTGAAAAGCTATAGACGATTTCTTGCAACAAACGACGGAGAGATTTCTATGGCGATCTAACGAGTCTATTACTATGTTCCGCAACATCTGCCTGCGGGGTTCGATGCTTCCCTGTCTCACTCAGAAGCGATATGTTTCTTGCAATGTATTCACTAGCAATGATATGTTCGTGTCTGGGGCAGATCGTGAGGAAATTTGTTTCTATATGCGCTTTGTGTAGCAACAACAGATTCCGTCCTCCAAAATCTTTTAACGATAAACTCAAAGTACACTATTCTCACTGTGCCTTGATTATACGCACGCAGTAGCGCAGAAGTGTAGACCGGCCCAACTTAATGTTTCTTATTAACCTTGGCGAGGTTGACATCTAACGAAGAAAACTCAAATCTCTCACACACACACACATCTCATTTGCAATCGTAAGGTACACCAGCAAATATTTGCTGTTTTTGTTGAGGCTTAGCCAATATTATTCCGGATGAACTTAAACCAGAAAACATAGTGTCACAACTCTCCCCTCCTTCCTTGATCATTTGCCTCAAACAGCATGAAAATCGGTCTTCAGTTAGAAATTCTAGACCCAAATGAAATCCGTGAGTTTAAAAAAAAAAATCACTCTGTATTATGAAAACATAACTGGTTGTCCAAAGAAGTGGCAAATGAGGTAATATTATTCGACTTATCACATCAATCAGTATGATGAAGATTGAATTACGAATTACCTGCACTCCCTCGCGACTAAGCAGTTAACATAATAGCACATGACTTTTAAATCTCTTCTGATATCTGAAGAATAAACCGTAACATTGTAGTACTTTACATTATCAACCACTTTACCAACCTGGGTGGACAAATGCTTTCTTTCAGAGCTATAGGCTGCAATTCGGTTTGCCAGTTGGTCTACACTTTTTGGTGTCAGCCATCACCTCTCAAACGTCGTAGATGTTTTCAAACAACCTCGTATAAAACGTGAAGGACGAACCTCATACGGAACAGGCTTAATGAGCACATGGGTCGCTTGAAGGTAAAGGCACTCACAGAAACATCCTTAAATACGGTACGCACGTAGTGGGTGTTATCTAGAAAGTGCTAGTCACCTGACTATCCACATTGTCCTAGGTAGAGGACGTTAGAGCCACATTTGAACAAGCTAGGAAGAAAAATCTGTCCCCTACTAGAAGTCGAACTCGGAACACCTTAGTAAATACGCTACTGTACCGGTACCTCTTCACTTAAGATGATTTTACTTAGAAAGAAACATTAATATATAAGCATATTCTACTGTTAGAGAGATTTATATTGTTTTCAAAAAGGTTATTTTCACCGTAATATTTGTGAGTATGTAGATCGAAAACTATTGTTTCGGAAATTGTTTCACAAACCTGAAGTAATTAAATGTTACATAATACTATTTTCACATTTCCTTTATATACTGTGTTGGTAATTGTGCTGTACAGTTCTACGCTAATGCGTGCATATAATCAAGAAGAACAGTGAGAATAGTGTACTCTTTGGGGCAGCAAGAGTTTATCGTTAAAAGATTTTGGAGAACGGAATCTGTTGTTGCTACGCAAAGGGAATTTAGAAGCAAATTTGCATCACGATCTGCTCCAGGCAGGAACATAATATGGTTACTATGAATAAATGGGAAGAAACATATAGCTTCTGAGTGAGACAGGAAGCATCGGACCTCGCAGGCGGATGTTGTGGAAGTTGTCAGTTATAGACTCATTAGATCGCCCAAGAAATCTCTCCGTCGTTTGTTGCAAGAAACCGTGTATAGCTTTTCAACATATCATTTATGGGTGTTAATACTAACACTTAGGCCTAATTTGTATTCTGCAATTTCGCTTCAAAAATCTAAAGCCTCATTCCAATTGTACGGTACACTGGCGAATACTTGCTGTTTTTCTTGAGGCGTGCTCCAGGCCGGTAGCCAGCCAAAAATTGTAGGGGGGGGGGCTCGGCCGAAGTTAGGGAGGGCCCGACTCAACCATATTATAGTGCATCACCATATTATAGTTCATTTTCAAGCCTATCGTGAAAATTTTTGGGGGGCCCGGCCCCCTAGATCCCCCCTGGATACGGGTCTGGCGTGCTCTATATTACCCCGGTTACACCCGTTTTGTCCAAAGATATTCTATTTCGTCCAAAGTGCATTTTGTCCAGAGACATTTTGTCCAAAGACATTTGGTCCAAGGACATTTGATCCAAAGGACAATTCGTCCAAAGGACATTTCGTCCAAAAGACAATTGGTCCAAAGGTCATTTCGTCTAAAGGACAATTGCTCCAAAGGATATTTCGTTCAAAAGAAATTTGGTTCTAAGGACATTTCGTCCAAAAGACAATTGGTTCAAAGGACATTTCGTCCAAAGACATTTGGTCCAAATGACATATCGTCCAAAAGACAATTGGTCCAAGGGACATTTCGTCCAGGGATGTTTAGTTCAAACCACATTTCGTCCAAGGGACATTTAGTCCGGTAACGCTTGGGGGTCCGAGGCTTGTTTCTATTAGAAGAGTAAAATAAAGTGATACCTATTACATTGTGATTCAGTAGCTTCTTATTTCTAAAGGAAATTTGAAATAGAGATTTATTCCGCAAATTTAATTTGATAGGAGAAATATATACTGAAATATTCAGAAAAACGTAAACGCCTGAAAACAAAATGGCCGAACAACAGGAATGAGGGAAAGGTTGGAGTGTGAAGTGTGTTGCTGCAATAACTGCTAACATGACATCTAAAATTTTAATGTTGTGAATGAAGTTGTTTTAAAATAAGTACCGGTAACTAATATTAATGAAGTATAAATTTGAATAAGTTAAATATTAAGTATTCAAGCCCTTGTGTTAGAAAAGTGAAAAATAATGTGTGTCAAGTTTCTTTGAAGAAATACTGGGAATAGAAAAATACACATGTGTGAATTTATTTACCGTTATTTTTATTTTTTGTATTGTTATTATTATTTTTTTTTTTTACCGTTAATAATACTCTTAAACAGTCCCATTCTTGGCTGGAACATTATGATAAGTGATTGACAAATATAAGATGAAAATTGGAACATTTCGTGTAGAATATAGGTATCTTTTCAGGTTAACCACAAGTCTGGTTTCTATTCGTAGACTATTGATAGTGTGTAACTTCGGCAGACGTTTCTACATAATTAGTGAGTTGTATGACAAATCAGCATTGTTCAGTTTTCTTGTATTTTTATTTCAGTGTTACTCCTCATGCAAATACAGTATATACTTTCGCTTTCATATTAATTTTCTCGGTACAGTACAGTACATTTAAATGATCCATTGCAAAGTCTCAAACCAAATAGAATATTCACATGACCATGCGGAGGCAATGTTGTTCTCAAATGAAGAGGGAGTTTGCTCTTGAAAAGGTTGTTTATGTTTATCATTTAGGGAGAAGGTGAATTCCTTAATCAAGGAAGCTACAACTGTATTTCTGCGAAGCTAAAACTGTATTTTTGTATTCGTTTGGACCAAATGTCTTTTGGACGAAGTGTCCTTTGGACCAAATGTCTTCAGATGAAATGTGCTTTGAACCAATTATCTTTTGGACGAAATATCTTTGGACAAAACTATCCCCAACCATTACCCCGGATGAATTTAAACCAGTAAACACAGTCCCATAAATCTCGGCCCCTTCTTTGATCATTTCGTACAAATCGTATCGGACTAAGGCATGAAAATCGGACTTCAGTTAGAAATTCTAGACTGAAGTGAAACCCTTGAGTTTTTGTTTTTTAAGAAAGCACCCTGTATAAAGATTTGATGTTATTAATGTCTTTCTCGGAAAAAGAATGTAGGATTTCTCCCAAGAGACTTTGAATGAACTTGGAATAGACTATTTGCATTTTGCTGCTTGTTCCATCTTACTAGAAGTGTTTTTACCATTTCGGAAAATTTTCCGCTATATTTTTCCGGAAAATTTTCCGTTCTAAAAGGATATCAATAATCAATAAAAATTCTTCAGTAATCATAAAATTGCTTGAATTCATGTATAGAAATGTTAAATAGTGAAAGATCGTTTACAGAATCTGAAAATTTTCATGGCTCAGACAATTTTCAGTACTATGTAGGAACAAGTGAAACTATTTTTCATGAATCGAAATATTTTCTGTCTTCTATGGAAAAATTGAAGAACTTTTAATGGGTCGGAAAATGTTCATTATTTTGAAGCAAAAAATAAAACAATTTTTCGTGAATCTTAAAGTTTTCTTGCTCTGTAGAAACAAGTGGAAAAAACTTTTCATAAGACGGAGCGAGTTTCTCCATTAAATATGATCATTCGATTCTTATTATTAAAATGTTCTACATTATCTCATACGGTCTTTGAACCCAGTAAATCCTCTGTGATTGGCCAACTCCCTGTTCCAAATTGAACATACCTGATATAATCGAATATATCAATGTAGTTATTGTATTGGGAGAATTACTAATATCCTCCTTGTAATGATGAGAAAAGGGATTACCCTTGATTGTTCACGGGACGAGACGGAAAGAAAAGAGACTAGGCCCGCAACCAGCCACAAAGGTTTGGGGGGGGGCATTAATATGTTAGAGGGGGCTGTCATTAAAAATTCTCTTACAAATAGATAAATTGTGTTTTTTGTATTAATAATAGCATTTTGTGTTATGTTCTGAAGGGGCCACGAAAAGTTGAGGGGGAGCAGCCCCCTCAAGCCCCCTCTGGTTGCGTACCTGGAAGAGACGCAGCTTATGAGGGAAATTACATTTGTAAGAATCAACGTTTCATCGCTTGAAACTAAGGGATAAAGGTTATCTAATGGATGAATTGTTGCATACGATAAATACTACATTAAGAAAGCTTTTTCTTTGAGCTTCAAGTGCAAGCAAAAAAAAAAAAAAAAAAAACTAAATTTACGTGTGTTATTTTCCTCACGAGCTGACACCTCTGGACAAGAAATAAGAATTTTCCTTCTCATGTCGCAAATTTTCTAAGTCTCGTCTCATCTTGCTTTTCGGAAGATTATTTCTAATCTCCTCTCGATTCTCGAAATGTCCTTTTTTGTGTCGTACCCGAAAATTTCTCGCCTCGTTTCGTGACTTTATTTCCTTTATTTCTGCTAGTAATCTTAGCAGAATTTAACATCTAGTTATGGGAAATTCAAATGTCGTGTACAGATAACTGTTGAATAAGTGGCAATAATATTTATTGAAAGAAAGATACGTATAGTCAGTTTCATTAATTCATGTTCATATCTAAAAGAACTACCAGTAACTGATTTTAATAAGAAAAAAAATTCGAAATATAGAGAAAAATATGAAATGAAAAGGTGGAATGACTAAATTTCAGACTTCTTGCAGGGACATTAGTAGTAGCTCGAGAGATTCATAAACTTTCCTTCCTCGTTTCTAATTTAAACATGAAGTTGTCTCGTTTGCGAGGTGACATAAGAAATTTCTCGTTTCGGGGAACATTTGATTGATTGACAGTGGCGGATCTAGTCTAGGACCGGGGGCCTTGACCTTTCTTCCCAGTTTTTTGAGTGACTAAAATGATTGAAACTATCACTTTTGAAAATTTGAGTAAGCGTTGCCTATATAATGTTTATTGATTTTTTTTTTTTGAAACATTGGATATAGTTTCTGTTGCAGTTTTTCTGTTATGTAATGTGTTAAACAATACTTGAAGTTCAAAATGCCATAATATCTATCGAGAGAGTGAGAGTTAAGTATGAAACTTCTGCAGGACCCATGAAAAACTATAATCTCATGATATACCTATCATAGTCTGGGTTGAGGATGTCCCCGAGATTTTAATTTCTAGATCCGTCACTGTTGATTGAATGGGTTAAATTGAAGTTTAACGTCTATTTCAGCATAGAGGTTATATGAGACGCGGTTCTAGAGTATATTTTTCTATCCAAAGGACGTGATCTATAGAATCGAACCCGCAATTCGTATACGGTAACAATATAGCCACGTAAGATACCTCTGAGGTAAGATAGCGGAATCAATGGTCTGAGTTTTGAACGTAGTTTATTTAAGGCCACTAGCGAAAAGTATAAACTTTTTTCCAAGTGTTTATTTTTGAAGGTTTCATTTCTTCCTTTTTTGATCAACGACGATGAACTTTCCGGTTATTAAATGCAAGATGGAAATTATGTGGGCGAAAGTTATTTCATAATAAAATGCCACCAACAATATATAGGCTATAACGGATACGTTTTCGGAATATTATACAGCGCATATAAATCGGCAAAGACAATTCACATTAACATTTTTGAGAAACTACTATGTAGCCAAAAGTTAAAAATAAAGTAGCTTATATATATATATATATATATATATATATATATATATATATATATATATATATATATATATATATATATATATATATATATATATATATATATAACTAATAAATAGCTTATCCTCTTATACTCGCTTCATAACAAGGGAAGGTATGGCGGGTTTCACAACGTTTATGTTTTTTTTTCTTATTATTATTTATGTATTTCTTTTTCATTTTGTTTTATTGTTGAAAGCACGTGACTAGCATTCTTAACTAAATGATGTTTCTCCCAAGACGTATCTAGCGTTCCACTTCTGGCCTTTTCAACTGGTTGCATGAAAGCTCAGCAACTTCGTGTTTGCTAGGACATCGTGGGAGGAGAGTGAAAAAAAAGACCACTGTTACCTTCTTATACGACCTTGACAAATTCTCCGTTACTTGAGAGGAATGCCGCTAACGTTTTGGCTAACGGTTTTTACTTCATAGAATGCATATCTCTCTCTCTCTCTCTCTCTCTCTCCCGTGTTTCTCACTATTTCTCCACGTGTATATTTCCCATTGTTTCTCTCTTTTCTATTTTTTTTACTTTGTATCTTTTCTGCTTGCATCTTTCCCCCTCTTCTTTATCTTTTTGTGTGCCTGTCTTTTATATATACTGTAAAGGCCTAGTGAAAGTTATTTCTCGAGGATGTTCGCTGTCGTACTTTTTGTTTCTACAAGAAGTCATAATGCTTCCCCTCTCCGTAACGCAACCATCCCAATCACATAACTAATGATTGACGCCTTATATATTCTTTTCTTTTTAATTGCCATGTATCAATGACAGTTGTTCATGTGTAGTGTGTAACAACGAAATTTCTCACGATTTACGTACTTTCATTTATTTTATTTAGTATAAACTGTAGACAAAATTTCGAAACGTTAACGTCCATCGTTAACTTCATTAACATCAATCGTTTGTTGAAGCATGTCATCTGTTGTATAACTTTCTTTTGTCTTTAATTTGAGAGTTCTGCATTGACATTTATATCTTATAATAATAAATGCCCCCGTGTTCTATAAATAATCAACGTAAGTTCTCGTGTATTAACCTGCACGCCCATAAAGCACGGATAAGATGACCAGTAATTTTCACTGAAGTTGTAAAGATGGAAAAAGGGAGAAATAGGAGTTGTACTGTAAACATAGACTTAATAAATTTCAGTTATAAATACCACCTAGATCAATACAAGAATTGAATAATTACAATTATTTGCATTCAGTAAGTGTGAAAACGACTCTGCTCAGGTGGGCACTAAGAAATTTTTGTTCCGACGGTTCCAAATCTTGGGAGAGGGCATACAATACTACACACCACTATGTCTATGTATATTTAACGGCTATTATTCTGGACGCGAAGACAATAAGTAATTGTAAATTACCTCTACCTATATTTTCAGAAGAAAAAGTGACAGTACCATTTTCTTCTTTAGTAAGAGAAAGAGTATAGATGAAATGAAAGATCAAATTGTCACGCTACATGAATCATTTCCCTGTTAAACAAGTAAATGTTTTTTTTTTTTTTTTTTTTGAAAAATTGTATAATATGTTGAGTTAGGAAGTCTTTTGTATGTGGGGGGAGGGATCTGCTTCGGTGGACTCCCCGTGGCTACGCCCTTGCTCCTCAAACTCCCGTAGAATTTAGAGGTAAGAACACAACCCTTATGTCAATCGAGTTTTATAACATCAGTACTGGTCCCATCGCACCACGAGGACTATCGCCCCACCTTTGACGTAATTACATGTTTACACTAACTTAATTACATGAATATTTAATTGCACTACTCAATTATGTAACATTCCTCGGATTTCTTATAGCCAAGAAGTCTGATTGGTTGGTTAGTTCAATAGATTGGGGTTAGTTCAGGAGTGTAAATACATGAAATGTGGACTCAAAGCTTAACATAGGATTAGAATCATTTGAACTCACATCGGAAATCGAACCTGGGACGCACGTGCTAAGGACACAAGTCATCTTATTTTTTACACAGGTGCAGTTTCTAACCCCTATGTGGATGAATAGACGCATAATTCTCAGTGTTGTATCGTTAGAACAAGTCCATTGGTGCAAGAGACCCGGGGAGGATTCATTGGACGTGGATCATACTTGAAATTGTTAATCTACGTCTTTTATAGCCCTTGTACTGAATTTACATTTCAAGACTACGAAGAACTATGTAAGTGAGCAGTGACGTATTTAAGGGGGGCTTCCGGGCTTAAGGCCACCCGAAACTTTCTTTACTACTTTAAGTTGCAGAATTTTCACATTTCCAGGAATAAAGTTAGCAAAGCGCCCACCCCCCGAAACAATATCCTAAGTAGGCCACTGCAAGTCAGTATTCCATCTTTCTTTTCTTTCTTTCCTTTTTCTTTTTTCTTTTGTTTTCTATGGATTTACATAAAAGGTTATCATAGGCGTACGTAGGAAAATTCATGCACAAAATGAAATCTTTAAGTTTAGATCTTCCAGCTAGGCTAAAAGAGACAGTGATGATCAGAAATGAATTAAATGGTGAAGTAAAGATAGTGAGAGGAAACGGGATGATCGCTATATCACTGATCCACCACTACTCAATTAAATTTATACACATATTTGCTGGATTCGAAATGCATTCTAATAGTTCTTCGAAAACAAAACTGACATATTTCCTGTAGCAATTAGTTCAATTTTATTTTCAAAGTATTACTTGTATATTTTCAAACTATACGAACATACCTCCGGTCCGAACATATATATAAACTGTACTATGTATTCATATTAGATTCAATCTACGTAGGAAACAGGAAATGTTATCTTTAAAAGCTGTAATGAAGAAGGACAACTGGTGCAATCGAAAATGTCTTTCTGTAAGGACCCATAAACCTTATCTCAAATTCATGTTTAGAATGTGTTTTCTTATACTTTTTGCCTTATACACAAGGGTAAAAGTGCTGGGCAACGTGGGAGTCGTCGTCCCCCCCACTTCCTAAAATAGGTACGACGTCCCACCAGTTCCTAAAGAATCACAATGGGCAAAGATAGGCAGGGGGACGGAGTGACCTGATGCCGCTACCTAACGTCTCCCTATCTTTTCAGATCCTCTTTTATCCCTGCTTATATATGATAGTTGTCGTAACTCTACCTTGTCCCAAACAGCATTTACCGGGATAAAGGTAAAAACAACTGCTATACCTGAATAACATTTTACACAAATTCTTGATTATAATGGTATATCTTTACATTTTCTAACCACTATAAACTCATTAACTGGATCAGTTTCTTGTTTGTTAATGTAATCGTTATAGATTAATTCCTGTAGTTAAAGAGCTTATATAAATAGAAACATTATTTAGGACCGCATAAAATACAGGGGGGCTCAAAAACAGGTATACACCCTTGCATTGATCAAGTATAACATTCTAGTTTATGGATTTATTTGCATCGGCTCTTTCGAGCTTAAGATGTAAGGAAAAACATTTTAAGAACAAATACGAGAACTCGTAATAATGAAACTTAACCTACTTGATAGACAACAATAAGAAATTACATAAAATGCAATGAGTTGATCAGTACGTTACTGTATAACTACTTTTGGTCCACCCTGAATAAAAGCGTATTCTACTGTCTCCTAATTGGGAGAAAAGTCACATGCATTAATTTATTTCTCTTTGATTTTATTTTGCCATGTTATTTTGCTGTTTCTTCTTTGTGACACCATCAAAATGAAATATTTCAGTTTAACGTCCCATGATTACGTTATGACAACATTAACACCCTATAAACCACCGAATCAATAAAACTGAATCTTTCTTCTTGTGCCGCCATTTCCTTAGAAAATGTAAGATAAATAATTATTGAAGAAAATGTTCTGGAAAACAGTTATATTGGAGTGCGGTGTTCATAATATGGACTTGACGTACAGACTATGAAGAAATGTTAGTCTTCTTAAATATGTTGTTTGAAAGGTGAATATTGAATTAGATAGGAAAATCAAGTATCCACTGAAAAAAGTGATCGGGGAAAGGAAGTAAAATAAATTGATTTTTTTCAGTTTAACTATTATGCCTATGAGGATAAGGGAGACGGATAAATAAGAAAAGTGAACGACAAGGAAGAATTGGTGGAATGGGGAAATGGGAGAAAACGGACCAAGGAGTATCAGAAAAAAAGCAACGGACCAAGTAGTATCAGAAAAAAAGCAACGGACACGATGTTGTTCACCATAAACTTACTTGACAGGGGATCGAGCCAGAAGTAAGCGCTCTGCCATTGGCCTTCACGAAGGAATCACTTTATTCACTAGCAAAAGGACAAGGATCATATGTAAAACTTTTGATCTTATTACATCACTTTTAAAACATTCGCCTTCTATAAAACTAACCAAGAATGTTCTGTCGCTTTTTCAACCACCATTCCAACATCGATATGTCAACAAAGACGTACCTGAAAGGTCAAAAAATAGACCCCATGACAATCGACGACCTTCTGTCAAGGTTCTGGAAGATCATGGATTCCATCGCAGTAGAACTTGGTGGGCCGTGAAGCGAAGACGTTATCAACTGCATTTTGCACCTCTACTAGGAGTTTGAACAGGTAATTTTCCAAGGAATGGACCAGTTAATAATCGGACGGTGCAATGTTCGGAGAGTATGGTGAATGCTATAGTATTTCCTATCCAAGGCGTAGAATGGTGTCCCGGGTCATCCTACCCACGTGGAGCTTAACGTTCTCCTGTAACAGAAGGACCCCTTTGTGATTCAGAACTGTTTTTAGTTTTTATAAACACGGCTCAACTGCTGACAGTACACAGTTGCATTGATGATCTGACCAGCTGATAGCAGTTCCCGATAAATGATACCGGGAATAGTCACCAAACACATAGGATGACTTTCTTCTGGTGCAGTGCTGGTTTTGGTTGTTTTGTAACCGGTTCATGGGATGCTAACCAATGATGATGGCGCCATGGAGCTTCGTACAGGACTCACTTCTCATCACATATCAACACTGTCCAGAAATGGCTCCTTCCTCAGACGAGACAGCAAAGAAACGCATGTGTCTACTCGCGTTGCCGGAGTCAAATCATGGGGGACCCATTGACCCAACTTGTAGTGCTTTCCAAGTTGATGAAGGTGTTCCCGAATGGTTTCTCCACTCACACTGAAACGTTGAGTAGTCCAGTTGATCACTGTCTGGCCACTGTTCCCCTTAATTGCTGGCTGAAGATCTTCATTTTGTACAGGTGTTGGTATTCTGGCACGTGATGCGTCTTCGAGTGTTTCGCTATTGTCCTTAAACTTTTAAACCATCGCTGCATTGTCCGCGTAGTCGCGACACCTTCACCAAAGGCCTGGCATATCTTCCGCCCGCTGCAGCGGCGCTTAACCCCACTTAGAACTCGTACAGCATACACGCCCATATGACACTTTGTGGAGGTCCGTTGTTCACTCTGTCCTTAACGCAAGTTCATGGTTTAACTGAACTACCACAACCAGGTAGTATGTTGGATATATCCACACCAAGAACTGACCTTCACTTTATCTCCATTCGTATGCAACTTACGCTGTGAGGGCCAATGAAACACAGACCTCCACAAAAAGTGATAGAACTTTTTTTAGTTACCTTTATATTTGTTTGTAAGAGTCAAATTCCGAAACAAATATAAAGCGTTTCCGTACTAATTAGAGTCTAAAATTCTGTACAGAATCCTAAATTCGACGGCAATCCAATATTATCGAATTTGTTACTCTACATGATCGTTCTACTGTAAAGTTACTGGTAATTATTCAGACTTAATTATCGAACACTTCCAGGTGATACAACCTAAATAATGATAGAGGTATGGTTGGTTACGGACACTTAGGCGCTCAGGTTACTCATATCAACAAGTTTGGTCATTCACGTTTTTATATTCTTTCAAGAAAAAAAAAACTTATAAAATGTACTTAAAATATATACTTTCACACATGAAATTTCAAGTTAAATATTTGCAAGTTAACGAACTTGACTTGCTGGATTTTGAATAACGAGTAAAACAGTAAATAATAATAATAATAATAATAATAATAATAATAATAATAATAATAATAATAATAATAATAATAATAATAATAATAATGACGTAAAACGCTTTTGATAACAAAGTTGTTTTATAAAGTGTGCTAAATGAAAGAAAAGAGTTTTATGGGTTAACATCAAAATACATTGACTAGACCAGCGTTTCCCAACCAGTGTGCCGCGGCACACTGGTGTGCTCTGAATGAGCCACTGGTGTGCCGCGACGAAATCGAAACAAAATTATTAATTCTATAGCAACTAAATTGCAAGGCATAGGAAAACGTGTATATTAATATTTCACATTGCTATTAACTTCAACAACGTAAAAAAAAAATACTGTAACTGTAACACATTATTGTACATACATTACTGTGTACCAGATAGTATTTCGGAAACAGAATTTTAATTGTCGGAGCTTCATACACACCAATGTTGATGCTTGAGTTGACTTCATTTGACTGGGTGAGGGAGCCTTTTGCGCCCTTCTGTCCTACAGTCAGCAGAATTAAATGTCCAGGAAGAAAGTGAATTGGTCGATGTAAGGAACGCCCGAGGTTTGAAGCTCAAGTACTCACAGCAAGACATGGCGTTATTCTGGATTTCTCTCGGCGAGAATATCGAGCTATTTCCACAAGGCTGTGAAAGTTCTCATTCCTTTTCTACATTCTACTTAAGTAAAGCAGGATTTTCTGCAACGAACACAATTAAGTGTAGGAACAGGTCATAACTATTAACTCCGGAACACGATATAAGGTGTGTTTATCAATTATCATTCCAGAATTGAACTAGATTATGAAAGAACATCAAGCTCATGCTGCACATTAATTTTGCTTCGTGCATCAACTTGTCTTGTGTTTTCTTCATCACCGTTAATGGTGTTTAATTATTTTATGCACCAACAACTAAGGTTTTATGTGCTACAAATGTAGAAATAGTGAATTATTTGTGTAGAAATGAATTATTTATATAGAATTGTATAAAAAATTTACAAATGGCGGACGTCGCCATTTACAATTATTGGCCGAATTGAGAGTCGAATTGCCTGATTTATATTGTTAAAAATTGAAATAAGTTTAAAAAATTAAATTTAGTATAATCGTGAAGTAAGTGTGTAGTACAGCTCACAGATGACGAGAAGAACTCTAAAACAGGGGTAGCGGGGAAAAGTCAACGACACGGACAAGTCCATTTTCGGTTTTTGAGGTGTGGTCTATACTTAAATATCGTCTGCTACTCCGGGTTAAGTTATATGTGTGCTATTCCGTGGTGTCATTTGAAACCCCCGTGCGAAAAGTGGGCGAACCCATACCTACGTCACACTACTTCTGCTAGGGTTCTTCTCGTCATCTCTGAGCTGTATGTCAAAATCGGGAGAAGTATAAAATTGTCATAGTAGGGAAGTATCAAAGTAAAAATCGGGGAGGAGGTCCAGCGGGACGAAGAGAACCAGCTACCCAGTTGATCAGGGGGTAAAAGTTTAAAAAAGTGAAAATAAATGAAATATAAATGAAAAGAATAGTTGTGGATGAAAGTATATGTGTTTATGAGTAAATGTGGATGTCTATGTTAAATGTAAGATGAACACTTTTCACTTTAACCATTTCCTCTTCTCCACAACACTCCAAGAGATGTTGTCACTAATGAGGTCACCGCTGAACTCCCCCAACATGTTTTACTTATTTTTGAAAAATTGTAACATTCATACATTATTATTAAACAATTGTAATCTTCAATAGATATTATTGAAAAATTATTACATTACTAATATTATTGAATAATTTTAACCTTCATATAATATTTAAAAAATGTAACATATATTAACAGTGTTAATACATTTTGTTTCATATTGTGTTACTTTTCTGTACATTTTTAATGTTGAAAAAAGTATTTGTTATCGTTATGACCATTATTGCCTCTTTATTGTTGCAAACTATATCGAAACTTGAAATTTTAAAATATCATTCAATCCTTTTGACGAAGCAAACATGCATACAAATTACCTACATTTGCGTTTTAAATTATAAGTGATTTGTTTGTTCGTTCGTTATTTAATGATCTCCCTTCTTAGTGAAAGGTTGGTTACAGTTTTCGAAAATGGAAGTTTATTTTTAAAAGCTGTCCTATAATTCATTGTAATTGTTTTCTGTTTTCAAATTAGAACGAAAAATAAGCATAATGATGTACCACGGGGAAAAACAGTGATCAGCTTTCTTCTCTGTGAGGAGATGATCAGTAATCACGCACATACACACACAAATATATCACTGCTTTTATATTTACAAATAATAATAATAATAATAATAATAATAATAATAATAATAATAATAATAATAATAATAATAATAATAATAATATTTATGAGTGTGCCGCGAGAATTCAAGTTACAACCGTAGTGTGCCGCAAGTTGAAAAAGGTTGGGAAACGCTGGACTAGACTAATAGAATTGGATTCGAGTCCTCAACCGTACAAAGAGAACCTATTGCCTTTTAGTCTTTGTATCTTGATTTTAACTTTTCCTTTCTTTTCTATCTCCCTTTTTATTACATTATATGAAGACATTATTTCTAAGTGTTTTTCGCTTATTATTATTTTTTTTCTTTTCTAAAGGTAATAATGCATAATGTTAGGCAAAATGATCATTGTCCTCAAAGTGTCAATTACGTCGGTAATCAAGTAGATGCGAATATTACCGCATACACTTCTAACTTGTTTATTTATGTAATAGAAGTTGATGAACTTGTTTACAAGTAGAAGACATTAATATATGCAATGCACTAGGAATTTTAAGAATTTAATCAAAATATTTCACATTTTTATGATGGACTCGAATGTTTTTTTCAAAAACTCTTTAACTTACAGGTATGCGCAATGTGTAGGATTTATGTTTACTTTATTGAATCATCTGTGCGTACAGATGACAAAACATAACAAACAATTTGAATTAATATAAATGTATCTCATCTCTGGTCAGTGGTTCCAGCATCACAACTAATTCGCAAGTTCAACAAGGGAGCACGAAGCATTATCGGCCAGTGCTCTAGGAGGGAGAAACCTGATTTAGATTAGCAAAAGAACATTAGAAATATAAAAAACATAAAATTATTTTTCTTATTAAATTAAATATAATGAATTAAAACACCTTAATAATAGTCTTTCATTTTTCTATTCTATTGTCTACGATTTTCTATTTTATTCTATTGATTTTTCTATTCTAATTTATGCACTCTACACTGATTTTTTTTTTCGGAATTGATACACGCATTCGAAAGAACAGCAACAACACCAGAGATAGAATGGATCAGTGCGGCGCGGGTCAACTGCTATTCATCACTCACCGTGACCCACCTACTCGCTCTACTTAGTGCATAGTAGACAGAATTTTCTGAACACTAGTGAATTTGTCTACATTTTACTTCATTTTTCTTTTTCATTTGTTTCTGTTTACTTACCTGAAATATCAAAGTGAAGAAAGAAGTTCAGGGACTTTCGGATATTGATATTTGTAATTGTAAAAAAATAGCAATACCACTTACTATTTGGCTTTCGAGACATAGTCAAATTTTTAGTTTTTTTATCTTTACGTTGGCCAACTTTACCTTGATTTGAGGCTTTTAAATTTCTTCTTATTTTCCACTGAAAAGTATCTTAATTCAACAACGAAATAATTATAATATGGCCCGTGACAAAACACTTTATCATTTTATATCGTAAAGATCAGATTTACCAGTATTGTAAGAGAGCGCTGCCTAAGCGATTGACTTTAGAAATTCAAACTTCTTTAGGATCTAGTGATAATTTCATAACCTTGTTTTATTACAAGTGTAAACTCTTTAGTGAGTGGAGAGGTGGGAGTGGATCATGGGTGAGAGTTGATGATGATGGGTTTTGGTGGGTGCGGATCATGGTGGGCCATGGGTCCCGGTAAAGAGTGAGTCAGTGAGTCATGGGTGAAGTTTTTATTGACCCATGCCATCTGTGAACAGCGCCTGAATCATCGAGAGACGTATCGTATCTCGCAGTGAGTACCTTCATGAAGAGCTGGGACAATCGCTTTGGTAACATTTGAACACTGTGAGCAGCACTATTCCATATTAGCTGAATAGATCTCTCGGCTAACACCGAAAACAAAATAGGAATTTTGATTTTCATTCAATTTTAAAGTATTCCAATTACGGTTAAAAGTATTTTATGTACTCAAGTTCTACTTCCAACGTGTAATATTATTTAAGAATGTTATTAGGTTAAGGAAAACAGGAATGCTAAACGCTATTTATTTTGTTGTATTATTTAGTGCTTACGGACCCAAACTCTTCGGGCGGCCATTTCACTTGCCGATGTTTTTCTGCCGCAATGTCAGCCTCGAGCGGATCGCCATCAAGTAAGTGTAGGTGTAACGGTAATATAAGGTCTGTGTCACCGCTTTGACATAGAGCCGGTATTGAGTGGTGTTAAATAAGGTTGTACATTTACCCAATTAGGTGTTAAATCCTAGGTTCTAAACAACTAGGTGAAAGGACGGAGGAAGATGAAAATGTTAACAGCTTTATTATCTTTTTCAATAGGGCTATATACCCCGTGTTGGTAGTAACGCCATTACTTGCATGGGAGACACGGAAGCCACTGAGACATTAATTGGGCAGTGATCAGCCAAAACTTGCATTTGATAAGAAAAATGACTTATGAAAGATATCATTTCAATACCGTAGCTAAACTTGAAATTTTAATAATCGGTAAATTTAGTTTCGGGTCGGACTGTAAATATTTTCTGTCAACAAAATTAACAAATACGCATCGGTATTTTAGGAGCGTACAAAACAATTACAAATTATGTTCAAACTTAATTATTAGATTTTGAAACTATTCTATGCTCGAAATATGGGAAGTTCTATTAAATAACTATCCGTCCGTCTGTTGACAGGTATCAGAGGTAGAAGTGGAAGTTTAATAACCTTTCAAATCAGAGCTGCCCATCCCCTCAGGGGCTTGGGAGCAACCGTCTAAGGTTACCATTTTACCTTCCCCTCAAATTTACTCTTATCCTCCATAAATTTACCATTCTTTCATTCAAATTTACCATTCTTTCTACAAAATTTACCAGTCTTTCCCACAAATTTACCATTCTCTTCCACCAATTAGCCATTCTTTATCACAAATTTACACTATTTCTTACAAAATTACCGTTCTTATCCTTATATTTACCACTCTTTCCCACAAATTTATCATTTCCCCCCAAAAATTTACCATTTTTTCCCAAATTTACCATTCTTTCCTCAAAATCTACCATTTTTCCCCAAATCTACCATTCCGCACCCAAATTTACCATTCTTTCCACAACTTACCAATCTTTTCCCAAATGTACCATTTTTCCCCAAATTTACAATTCTATTCCCAAATTTACCATTCTTTCCCTAAATTTACATTTCTTTGGCCCAAATTTACTTTATCCCTCAAATCTACCATTGTGTTTCCCAAATTTGCTGTTCTTTCCCCGAAAGTTACCAATATTTCCCCTAAATCTATCATTCTCTCCTAAATTTAACATTCTGCGCAAACATTTACCATCCTTTCCCTAAATTTACCATTTCGCTCCCAAAATTTGATATTCTTCCCTCTGAAATGCATCCTTCTCCCCTAAACTTTTCCATTCTCCAGTTTGATTGTACCATTTTCAATGAAATATTATGCCACCCCAAATATTCCCAATAGCACAACCCGCGCTCTAAGATTCACGGGCACCCCAATTTCAAGTAATTTATTGTTTTGTTTGATGTTGCACTTGTGTATTAAGTTACATATATTTATGTATTACATGTATATTTGTAAATCTGCTACGACAAAAAAATACTGTAAAGTTAATTCTTGCGTCAGCTACGTAATATATTCCCTGATTCTAAATGTTTATGTAATACACAAGATCATCTAGAATAACTCAACACAGTTATGCACTTCAAATATATATTATTATGTTTCAACTTATATTTCGTTCGCCACATTAAAATATTATACATTCAGAGTACACAAGATAGTTCTTCGTTACATCTATATTCTTTTTCAGTTACCATAACAACGACATTAAACAGATAAACAAATCATCATAGCAACGACAATAAGAAAAATCTCAATATAATACAAAATACTTAAATTATTTATTTCTGTAATTTCTTCTTCTTCTTCTTCTTCTTGATAGCTTGTGCCTTTTGATAGCTCATTTTGCCCGTAAATAAAAATGATAATTAAAAGTACATCAGAAATATACATTATCGATGTCCTAATGGCTCCCGAATTATGGAATCACAATTAAATTGATGGAACATTGATCACAATTAAAGAAAGAATCCTGGAACGTTAGACATTTCGTATACAATAGTTACCTTAGCTTTTGAATAACCCTCGTATATATAAAAATTACAATTCATAAATTAACATATTATTTTCATTTTATCTCAATACTATTTTTATATTTATTCCATAATCAATTTTATTTTGAGTCTAAAAATTACCGACAATAAGGAGATATTCAAAATGTGGTACATTTGTTGGTTATTTTTAGGTCCTAAATAGATTCTTTAATTCGATGCCATTATACTTGATAATAATAAACTTCGTATACGTTAAAATACAACTTAACGGGCATAGTTAGCATAAATTTGATATACAATATTTGCATTTAATGTATAGATGTGATTGCATAGAATTCAGACGAAGTAAGAATTACAATGAAATCAGAACGATATTCAAAGTGAAACAAAACAAAAAGTAATTGAATATGTTTTGTCGAACGCCATAACTTTAGCTCAAGTTACATTACCAGAAGATTCGATTAGGTTGTATTGAATAGCACAATTTTGAACACAGTCCTGCGTGTTACTCAACAATTCTTTGGTTTCTATTTCAAAAATTTCTCCCACTTAGATAATTATTACGAAATCTGGGAGTTCGTGAGAAATTAGCTCGATTATTTACATTATTTCTAGAAATGGTACTATTGTTATTTTTATTTCTTCTGAAGCTAGGTTCTGTTATTATTATTTTGCAATCTAATCTGACTTTCATAAGTTTGAGCAATCATTATTAAATGATTGAAATTTATACATTGAGACGAGATCAATACTTGCTGAAGCTTAACGGTAGTAATATTCTTATTGATGCGATAATACGTGACTCCTGCTGGTAAGGATTGATTTGTTTCAAGTCATTATACGCTGCGATTACAAAATCGGTAAGGCTTTTATCGACTTTTGGATCAAAACGTCGATTCCTTATCTGGGTATCCCTGTCTCCTAACATAAAATCATTCTCGAAATTAGCTAACAATGTATTTTTAAAATCGGAATAGTTACGCAAACTACCTCTAATTGCTTTGTACCATACAGAACAGGGTGGTAACAAAACATGTGGTAAGATTTTAAAGAAATTGGCCTTATCTATGCCAATTAACTCGCATTCTTCCTCAAATTTCTCTAGAAACGTACTTGCTGAGATGTCTTCCGATCTGTCACGGAATTTAGTTAATGACCTTATTTCACTGAATTTCACTCGATTCTTATTATTACTAAAATACCTTAGATGTCGTTTTACGTGCGTGTGAATCCTATGAGATGACCTTCTTTCTTCATTCTCAGTATTTGAAATGGTGTCCTCTCTGTCAGTATAGATTTCTGATGAATTGTTGTCTTCTTCGCAGTGTCTTAACTCAGGTCTCCTATATTCATCATGCACAACATTGAGAGAAGGATCAGGATTACAGTTGACCGCACTGATTTTCTTTTTAATAGTATGAATTTCTTCCTACAGTCTTCAAATTTGATTGGCATGTTCGTTGACTTGGGTTTCGACTACGTCAACAGTACTTTTCACCAATGCAAAGCTATGAATAATCTGTTTCATCCTATTGTCAGTTACTTCCAATTTGGTATTTATCTGTTCCAATCTGGAATCCAACTGATGTCCTATTTGTCGTGTCATTTGTTACAATCTGGTGTCCAATTTAGAATCCATTTGTTGTCCTATTTACTGAGCCACTTGTTCCAATCTGGTGTCCAATTTTGAATCCATTTGTTGTTCTATTTGCTGAGCCACTTGTTCCAATCTGGTGACCAATTTGGAATCCATTTGTTACAATCTGGTATCAAAGTTTTGTGTCACTCGTTCCAACTTAGTATCAATCTGTTGTGACATGAAATTCATTCGTTGTCCTAGCTGTTGTAAAAGTTTAATTACATCTGTTAAAATCTCACTTCTAGGAATATCTACTTCTTCAACTCCGGTATATTCACATCCATTGTAGTCTTCTGTAAATTTTTCTTTTATTACGAAGCACTAGATAATCCGTGACGCTGAAGGATAGTTGAGTAATACTTCAAACTGATCTCCAAGGTCCACGGTTTCGGCACCATAAAATATGTAACGTTAATTCTTTCGTCAATCATGTTACATACTCCCTGATTCTAAATGTTTATGAAATACACAAGATTATCTAGAATAACTCAACACAGTTATGCACTTCAAATGTTTCAAATTATATTTCGTTCGCCACATTAAAATATTATACATTCAGATAACACAAGATTGTTCTTCGTTACATCTACCTTTTTTTTTAGTTACCAGAGCAACGACATTAAACAGATAAACAAATCGTCATAGTAACAAGAAGAAAAATCTCAATATAATACAAAATATTTAAATTATTTCTTTATGTAATTTCTTCTTCTTCTTCTTCTTGATAGCTTGTGCCTTTTAGATAGCTCATTTTGCCCGTAAATAAAAAATGATACTTAAAAGTACATAAAAATATACATTATCGTTCTAATACCATCTGTTACATATTCTTTTATCATTCTTTTCAAACCAGGAATTTACCGTCTCGTAGGAACACTATAGAGTGATATATCGACCTATGAGATCAATTCGTTTTGCTAAACTAGAAACTATTCCTCATCAAATTTTCCTACATAAAATAATGAAGATCCCATTAATTCGTTTCGCATTTCAACTAACTACTATATTTTAAAAGAGTAATTTGCAACACTAAAATTTTAGAAGTGAGAAAACTAACCTTTGTTTCTGCACTGATGTTTAGTACTCTATCACAGAGGGTGATTGCGAAACGTCAAAGAAAATATGCACCGTATTCTATAAAGATCTTTTTTTTTTAAATTTTTTTATTATTTTTTTTTACATATATTGTACTGGATGTATTTCTTAAGAGTGGGAGTGGAGTCCTTTCATTCTTGGCAAACTTTACTCAGTGCTGTAGAAATGGTCGTAATGTCCAAAAAAGAAAAGTTTTTTAGTCATTTTCTGATAATATATAGGGGAGACTGGGGCTGGTTGACGAACTTTTCATTCTTTACCTTTTTATGAGTAGATGGTGCACTGTATTGCAATGTAATGGATGTGTACGGATAGACCAATGTTTCCTCTAATAAATTCAATTTTTGTTTTTGTTTTGTTGCTTACATTTTGCGAGAAATTTTTTTTCTTTCTTTTAAAATGGAGTGTGCCAACCGACCCCTAGGAAAGACTGGTTGGCTGATATTGTGGGGCTAGTTGACATACTTTTTAAATATAGCAAAACACAAACCAAAATTGGATATATTAGAAATAAACGTTATTTTTCAAATTCTATTATATATATTGCAATGAAGTAGGCTATTTGAAGTTTGAAATGACTTTTATTCATAACATGTAAAAGAATCAGCATTATGAAATACGAAAACTTCTTTCTTTCATTCTAGCTTGGTTGTCATGACATTGAAAACTACAAGATTATCAAACCACATCAATTTTAATATCATTTAGTGTAGGTTAATTCTTCATATTATTTCAAAATGTAATTAAAATAATTGAACTATCAAGAAACGTAGTTTATTTCCCGCTGTTCACAAATTAGCTAAGAGAGACTAGGATATGTTTTAGCTGAATTATCGAAAAATGCAGTTTATTTCCTACCTTCCACAAAGAAAGAAAAAGCAATAGCTAGGCCTCTATTTTTGTAACAAAAGAGCACATACAAAATATTCTTAATTCTGAGAATTAGGCCTATTCAGAAAATTCAGAGTCCGGCATACAGTCTTATCTCGATTTCTAAATTTTGATAGTAATCCAATACGTGTATGCTATTCTCAAACATTGAAGTAAAAGATTTGTAGAACTGTAAACAACATAACAATAAAACAAACAATGTAACAATAAAAGTAAAATGAAATAAAATTACACACGGGGTTATTTGGCGCACTTGCCAACTAACTCCAAATGCTACACGCCAACTTACCCCAAGCCCATGTTGTGCAACAATGTCGTGATTACTCAGCATTTGTTTTGCATTTACGTTTTATTGTTTGAACATCCATAAAAACAAAGTTCAGATCTAACTAATGCTATATTACTTACCTCTGTACTCCAAGTAGTGACGATTCTGTAATGTAACGGAGAACTGAAAAAAAAAAAAAAAAATACTTCAAACTGGCAAAAACACTTTTTATCTAATTTACGCCATAATCCGCAAGTTACAAATTTCATATGAAGGTGGCAGACACATCCATAGGTCGCTCTTTTATGACAGCAGCAACAGCTCATTATGTTAATTAATGAAGGAGTTGTATGCAGTTCGTCAACCAGCCCCTGCTGCCAACCAGCCCCGGTCTCCCCTAAATAGTTTAAAATGCATTTTTATAAATGTCAATGTGTAAACTTGCAACCTGAGGTGTATTTTGTCTCCATGTATTTTGGTAAATTCCAACCCCAAATAATAATATTATTTATACGTACTGAAGGAAGCCATTAACCAACTTTCATTAAAATAGAGTAAGTTTTACGAGACCTATAGTGAATCAGACGGATGGACGGATGGACAGTCATTAAACGCAGGTCAAGTCGAGTGGTAGAAGTTCGCAAGGCTTACTTGTTCAAAGATATAAATGGAAAACTGCCAAAATTAGTTTTTTTTAATAATAGGGTGTATAATATGTATAATACATTTGTCACGTCACTTAAAAGGATGTGTTCCATCTAATTATATCATTATTTTAATGAAAGAATGGCCGTTAATTATTTCCTGGAAAAGTTAATAACATACATAGATCTGGCAATCTTGAAATTGCAAAACCAAAGTAAATTAATATAATACAGACTAAAGCTCTACCATTGTCGGCTTTGGTGTTAGCTTTTTCGTTTACCACGCTGTTCTCATTGTCATGTGTATGAATATGGCACACTTCCTCACATATTTCATATGTAGCAACAACAATAGGCATGAAGATTGTCCATCTTTTGTTTCCTTAGCTGGTTGGAAGCCTTTTGTGTTCTTTGCTGATTAATATTAGCACCCAAGAGTACACAATAGACTATAACGACCTGTTGAAATCTCAGCAAGGTGGCACATCGTTAACTAATAGAATAACTTGTGTTACCATCTTTTTTCCACTATTGTTAGCTTGACATACAGAGTAAAGTTATAAATGTCGCTGCATTGCGTCATACACTAGTCTACAGATAATCTTTTCGAAATGTCATCATGTTGCTATTATTTGCTTTTTGCATTTAAATATCAATAAAACTTTGCTAAGAAATATTGTGCTATCTCAGATCTGTAGTGAACATGTAGAGTTGTTTTCTTTTTTTCTATTTATAAACCATAAAAGCAAAATCATATGGAAGGGAGCAGAAAATACATGTTTTATATTTTGTTCGTTTTATTTCGACTGAAAGCAGAGAATTCGTCTTATTATTCAATACAAACTCTTTGTCTTCGCGAATTCTGTTGAAAACTTTGAAACTTAAAATAAGTAAAATTATAGTTATGTCTGTTGTGCTGTATGGTTGCCAAACATGTCCGTTTACTTTGTAAGAAAGATTATAAACTGAAAATATGCGAATATTAGACCCACGAGTAATGGGAATGGAGAATAATAGAAACTTCCTAGCAAGAAACTGCTTAATTTATACTGTTTACCTAACATTAATAGTACCTTGAAGCCTAGGAGGATCAGGTGGTTATTAGGTCATGTATCCAGAACGGAAGAAAGTAGAAACGCTTTCAAAATTTTAACTCGGAACTCAATTGCTGAAAAACTAAGGTATTAGGAACATCTAGGAGTAGATGGAAAGGCAAAATTAAGATATCTCACAGAAATAGGAATACAAAGTAGAAACTGGATCTAGTTGGCTAAGAACAGAAGTCATTAGAGACCTCGACATTGAACCTTAGGTTTGCATAGTCTATAGAGTTAGTTTAGCTTGTTAGTTGGTTTTATACTTCAAAACTAACCTGTGCTTCTGAATCTCAGTGGGAGAGCGCTTAACCCTTGCGAGAATTCCCGTTTCCTCCCACATTTTCATTCCACCAATTCTGCCATCACTTTCCTTAATCATAGCTCCCTTAGTCTAACGGTCATAAACATGGGACGTTAAACTGAAAGATTTCATTTCATTTTTAAGTAACAGAAGTCTCACAAAACTTCGTATGTCTGTTCTATATCTATAGGTACCAGAGTAAAGGCGATAATAGATAACTAGAAACAGGTTTCTTCATCTCAATTTAGTGTCAAAACATTACTTTCAATTTTGGCATTATCCAGTATTCATACTGAAACGAGTAGAGAAGGCGCGAAGAGCATTGCCAGAACGAACTTTAAAAGAATTACTTTCCAATACCAATACGATTATCTAGTCAATAACTAATGCCTCAATAATTATTGACTCAATAACTCGTGATGGATAATTTGTGAATGAATGACTGGTATTTTACAGAGTGTCAAGTTAGCCAAGATGATAGGATGCGATGACTTCGCTAGAAAGTCGGGCAGAGTGACGGCAAGAATTTACCAGGAGTCAAGCTCGGGGTCCTAAGAGGACTCCATCTAGATAGTACGACCTTCAGGGATCCAAGAACAGGGAGAATGTCCAATTGGGTCAGTCGTGCCTAGGCGATTGCGTACTCCCACCATGTGCAAGACATCCAAGAATGACTTCGCACGCAAGGTGCCGATATAGCCCAAACAACAGTTTATAAAAGGCTCGAAAGGGTTTGCTCTCGAAACAAATCTAAGTGACCGGCGGAAAACCTATCTTACGCGAAAGTTTAACATATGTAGTAATCAAAAATTTTCCTGGGAAGGAATGAAATAGATGTTAAAATCCTGAAAAGAAATGTGATTGGTTTGCGCACGGCACAAGGGTCAAAGTCAAGATGAGAAAAGTTTATCTTGGTGCAAACCAAAGATGTTAGGAATCAGGCCCATATCCACGGGGTGCTAGGGTGCCCCCCTAAAATTTTTACGGTAGGCTTACAAATGAACTATAATATGGTGATGAAGTATAATATGGTTGGGTCGGGCCCCCCTAACTTCTACCGCCCCCTCCCCGTACATTTTTGAGCTGGCTACCGGCCTGTTAGGAATTTTTGGGGAACGGTCGCCGCTTGGCCAGAGGTCACCGGCTACTATTTAGTACCAAAAAGTTCACCATCCTCTTAGGTATCGGTCAACACAATATGATCTCTCTATGACTTTCGGTTCTCGAGATATGGCTCCTTAAATCTCCCAAAATCGAAACTTTCTTAAGCCAATATCTAGGGAACGGTAAAGAATGACGCAAAACATTTCATCCCTTTCTCAGATAGCTTTTGATGCTCTATCGAATGGAGGACTCAAGATTTAAAAAAAGTCGCAAATAACAAACAGGAACACAAACACACACATGCGCACACAGACATAGAGAATTCAGTGATGAATTTTTTAAGTTTGTTGAGCAGAAGTAATAGAAATTTGTTGGTAGATCTTCTCATTTCAACGTTAAATCCTTAAAAGTTTATCATAGGTTCACAACGTGAAACGGACCTCTGTTGTTTTACACGTATGAATAGCGCTTATGGATACTGGAGCTAGACTCTGGCATTTAATCTAACAATTGTTGAATATATCATAAGCAGTAATACTCGTAATATAACGTTTACACGACGTGGAAGATTTGATCAATAAGTGTTGAAACCTGAAGTAGTATTGTATGTCTACCACTTTCAGATTCAGTAGAGAGATTAGAGTGAAGACACATAAGTAAATTCATGGTACTCTCAGGGGGCGCCCACGGGGGGTCCACCAGGTCCAAACCCCAAAAACTTTCCAACTCAACACACATTTGTACTATTTCTCAATTAGACTATAGTTGTGTAACGGGGAAATTATTGATTTGATCTTACATTTCATTTTCTATAAAACAAAATCTAGTTCTAGATTTATCATTTATTTCTCAAAATATAGGTAGAAGTTAGTATTTAATTATTTATCGTCTTTTCGGGTGCAGAAATTACTTGTTCAATAAATAGTAAATGGAATTAGCGGTTTGTAGTATTTTATCCCCCACCAAAGCTTGGACTTTTATCCCCCAACAAAAATTTCTGAAATGAAAATGAAATTTTGAGTTTTACGTCCCACGGTTATGCCGGTTAGGCTAAAGGAGACGGTGATAATGAGTAATGAATGAAATGGTGGAATGAAGAAAGTGGGAGGAAACGGGAGAACCCCGAGAAAACCCACGCACACGGTGTTTGTCCACCACAAAGTTCACTTGGCGGGAGCAGGGTTTGAACCCGAGACCCCTAGCACCAGAGGTGAACGCTCTACCACTGAGCCACCGCGGCCCCTACAAAAATTTCTCGATGTGCGCTTGGATACACTTAATAGATTGCGAAAAACACTTTTTTGCTTCTGTTACTGTTTATACTTTAAGGCCATCGAAGTTATTATAAAACCGAAAGTGATTAATTTTTCTCACTTCCAGTTTGAATTGAGACTGAAGAGAGAGAGAGAGAGAGAGAGAGAGAGAGAGAGAGAGAGAGAGAGAAGATAATATCTATCATCAGAACGCGCTAAATCAATTAAAAGAAAAACGTTTCTCGGTATTTCTTATCGTTTTTGCTTAATGTAGATCAACAGTGAGAACTAAAATTTTCGTAGATTTCTATGAAATGTATTCTTAGGGTTGCAGGAAACCATTTCTTGATATATTTCTCGATATATAATGCTAACTCAAAACTGAAAGTGATTTGATTTCTACCGCTTCCGATCGATGGGTCCCCTCCATTAACGAATGTGATTCGTAATTCTTGACCCTCTGTAATCTGGCCAAAATTTATGATGATCTGTCAAGTAGTTCTTGAGATACGACGTTTTGGTATACCATACTCGATTTTAAAAAATATGAATTATATAATAGTTACTTTGTAATTAATAACTTTTGCACTATTAATACCCATCTGTTTCTTTCTATTATATTTCTATTTCTTTTATTAAAGTGCGCAATGGGGCGTGCATTTAAATTACTGTCTGGAGCATCATTCGGCACGGGAGTCATGCAAAGGCCCGATTTGCTTCCTTCAAAATTCGCCTCTGTGCTTATTTTGTATCTAACGTCTATGCATCCCACACACCCCTTATGTTCACGTTTGTGTCGAAACGATATACATATCTTTATTATATCATATTTGGTTAATACACCAGATTTCACTTTCTTTTTTCCTGAACAGTCACACTACTGTATAAGGATGAACATGAATTAGAACTGAAGATAGCTTAGTCTGTAACTAATTACTTGTGTTAATGTATTCAAAAACGAAATATTTGTGTAAGGAATAACCAGAATTACGAAATAGAATATAGCCTATACACCTCAGACTTTCATTCATTCAGCCTCAACACAAAGTCAGTTAGTGATTCAAAAGGAAACAGGTAAGGTTATTATTATGCTGTTCAAGCACTGTCCTAGAGTTCAAATAGAATCTAAGAATAACAGAGGGTTTGTTTCGTGTATGCAAAAGAGAGAAACGAAAGAAAAAAAAAACTAAACTTATGTACGGAAGAGTCTGTGTAGCTACCATGTAAACGAAGAAGATTCGTAGATGTAAAGATGTTTCTGTAGTTCACAGTGACGTAATCCAGGAAAAGTGGACTATGAAATACGGGGGCTGGTTGCATGGATGTAAGCAAATATTTATTCTTTCTTTAGTTATTAATTAGGTTTGGTCACACTTAGACAACACAGTCTAAGAGAACGCTGCTACTTACATGATGTAACTATGTCTCGCGCCTTTTGTTTTTTATTTACTATTTGCAAAGCAAACACATAAAAAAGGATATGTTAAAAATTTTGCGTTAAGAAAATAGTTGGCACCAACTTTCTTTGCATTTTTGATTTAAACTGAACTCGTATAATATTTTGATTTGCAAGAATTATTTCCTGGTTATGCCATAAGAAATTAGTCGTTGTGGTCCAGTGTACTATAGCTTAAAATCGTGGTTCATTAAAAAATATTTACATTTTATTTATTTATTTATTTATTGCCTAGCTCAAAATCGTCCCAAACTACATACTACGAGATATTTTATGCTGTCAGAGACCCTGTTATACAGAGCAACCCCGGAGGTAGCTACATCTATTAGCGCAAACAGATAAATGTTAGTGTAAGTAGCAACATCGATTAGCCTCAGACAGAGATGTCTTAGCAATAGTAGCGACGTCTATTAGCGCCAGACAGAGATGCGTTAGCAATAGTAGCGACATCTATTAGCGTCAGAAAAAATAAATGTTAGAGCAAGTAGCGACATCTATTAGCGTCAGAAACATAAGTGGTAGAGTAAGTAGGTAGTAGTAAGTTACTTAATTTCTCTCATTCTCACTAAGCAAATGTCGGAATAGTATCTAATATTAGTGTGCTCACCGAGAGACGTCATTATTGAGAGACGTGATGAGCTTAAGGCCACAGGTGCCGGTAATGCTAAGAGATATGTATAAAATAAACAAATAACCAAATCAATACTTTTTTTTTTTTTAGATCAAAGCTATGAGAAGTACCCCTAATCTAGCTTTATTATATCTTCTTTTTCTGGGTTTGTTTCTACTCCAACCATACTCAACGACTTTAAGCTTAAGAGACTAACTTCATAGCTGTTGTGTCTACAAGCGACGGCACAGTGGTCCAGTGGTAAGTGATATGGTATGTTGGATCCCTGGTTTGATTTCCGGCCAAGTATGCTTGTGGTGGACAACATCGTGCCCGTGGGCTCAGGATACCGCTGTTTCCTCTTACATTCTCATTCCACCGATTCTCCCATCATCATTCACTCGCCTCCCTTAGCCTAATGGGCATAACGTGGAACGTCAAGCTGAAAGATTTCATTTCCTGAGTCTACAATATTCTCCATCTTTGAAAGTAATGCACGTTTGTTAATCATACACCCTATCAAACCAATCTAATTGGTATTATTATTATTAATTGACTTCAGTAAAATCAAACTTTATAATGAGTGTCCCTTCTTCTCTCCCTACCCAAAAGTCTCTCCGTTAAGCCCATTTTGATTAACAGTTTATCTTCTCCGTACCAATTCGACTGACGTGTGTCCACTCATAACAAATTTTCTATAATATCCGTAATATCTTTGGGGCCGCGGTGGCTCAGTGGTAGATCGTTCACTTCTGGTGCTTGGGGTCCCGGGTTCGATTCCAGTCCCCGCCAAGTGAACTGTGTGGTGGACAAACACCGTGTGCGTGGATTTTCTCGGGGTTATCCCGTTTTCTCCCACTTTCTTCATTCCACCATTTCATTCATTACTCGTCATCACCGTCTCCTTTAGCCTAACCGACATAATCGTGGGACGTAAAACTCAAAGATTTCATTTTCAATGAAAAGGGGAATTAAATAACAAATTTAATGCAATTTTCGGTATAGGTTGTACACCTTGTCTCAAAAAGGTTGAGCGCATTCTTTATTGGTGTTTTGAGGCAAAAATTTTCAAAGTCCAACTTCGGGTATCTTCGGGAAATAGTAAACCAGGTTCGAACCTCCAAGCCAGCCTTTGCAATCGGGAAAAAGTTTGCAGATGTGTTTTTCTTCTTTTAAATATAAGACTTGTTACCAAGTGTAGAAAAAAAGCGACATTGATTGAAATATTTAATGATACAATATTTCGAAACTTTGTATTAATATCAGCAAATGTTTGTTTGTCATTTAGCTCTCCATACGTGATGGAACATTTAGATACGTAAACGAATCTTTCCATATGTAAAAGAATGCTCAAAGTTAATACATAGAATATAATTATCACCTGAGTACTAAAATAAAAGTCAAAGTAGAACAGAAACAGCGTTTGTAGTGGATATGAATGTCATAATTGTCTTGAGAATATTTATACATCGCTAAAAGTACCTTAGAGGAAGTCCTTGTGTTAGCTCACTGGTAAGTTGTCGGATCTTAAATCATAAGGTTATGAGTTCGAATCTTATGTGGGTCAATGCCTTTTTTAAAAATTATATTTTCCGCAATGCATGAAAAATTATATAAAATAATTACATTAAAATATATCAGTTGTATATATATAACATACTCATTGCAGAATGTAGTAATTATTATGTTTAAAATATAAAATCTAAGATAATTTTCACAGTAGGTCGGTATTATATATGAGAATGTTAAATGCAAGTTAGGAAAATCGTTTAGTAGCAATAAATAAATTATGTAGTGTATTTATTTGCAGCTATTTGTCATACAGATGTAACTTCTCAATATTCTCAATACAGCATGTCATTTACATTCGTGAAATGCAGTATATTCCTACGAATATAGAAAGTGTGTAAACAGAGTATCCAAAGTCGGATCCTGCTTCAAGACACATAACTTTTCCCGATCCCCTTTACGTCACGGGAAGAAACACAAATTCTCTTTAGAACGGAATATCGTTACTTAGAGTCTCATTCGAATACGTTGAATATGCTTTTGTATATTCATTTCTCTCTCTCTCTCTCTCTCTCTCTTTCTCTCTCTCTCTTTCGCTTTGTTTATGTGTTGCGGAATATCCCAAGTTGAATACAACATTTGCAAAGTATATGACCATCAGTGTAATGGAATACCGGAAATTGAAAGTCGTGTTTCTTCAGGTTGGATTTGCGTGTTCATGTTAACTCACTGGTAGAGTACGGGCTTGTTAATGAGGTCGTCTTGAGTTCAAAGCCTGCAGAGAATTATCTTTTTTTTTTTTTTTTTGTTAGTAGAATTGCACAGAAATCGGATTCAAGGAGTGGTTTACTTCTAGAAATATTTTCAGAAGCGTTTAGGTAGCCCTGGAAAGGACTGTTTTCGGGAGTTAAGGCGGGGACATTAATATTGTGTCCAATACTTATTTTATTTATTTAAATCCGCTGACTCCAACAAGAGAATCCCAATTACAGGAGTCTTACATAAAATATTACATCTATGTTATCAATTTAAAACAAACACTAGAATAAAAAAAAAAATTCACCCTTCTGAATTTATTACACGCCCTATTCTTCTGGGCATGGAATCTATTAAATGTGTGACAAATTTATCTCCTTCCCCTACCTCCAGCTATGCTTCGGAAACAAGATGCCACAGGTCATCTTAGGTTCTGGTGAATCTGCCTCAGGCCAACTATCCCTTAGAGTACTCTTCACTTCTGCCTACATATTTTCCATGAGATTGAGGTCTGCTCCACGAGGCGGCCAGTCAATTAAATCAATCTCAGGCTGCCCTGCGAACCATTCCTGAACCACACGGGAAGTATGTATTGGCGACTGGTCTTGCTGGAACTGAATTACACCATCAGGCTGAATACTCGTACAGATGGGACCATGATATTACTCATAATATCTAAGTACTGAGCACTGTCCAGGCGTCCTTCAATTCTGTGAAGCTGTTCTGCTCCGCGCCTGAAAATCCAACCCCAATATGAAATAGATACATGGCCAGTGCGATTTCAAGCAGCAACACATCCAGGGTCATATCGGGTGCCTCTCGGGCGATACACAAAACGGCGTCCCTCATTTGATGTTGTGAATATGGATTCATCTGAGAAAACTACGTTTTCCCAATTGCGACCCACATTCGCCTGTGCAAACGCGAGACGGTAAATTTTGTGGTCGTCTGAGAGTTTTTCCTTCATGGCAGCAACACAGTCACGTAACCCGGCATGACGAATCCTTCGCAGAGCTGTATGCTTACTACCAGGAAAAAGAGAAGCTTCCCTTAGCTGTCTAGACGTCCTTAGTGGGTCTAGCTGGGCTTCGTTTACTAATCTCGCATCTTCGGCTTCGGTTGACACATGCGGACAACCAGAAGATCGTAAATTACCAGTTTGACGTGTAGGACCATATTTCCGAATCCATCGCTTTCCTGTAGAGGCCGGGACACCTACTCGCCTGCTAGCTGCAGTTGCAGAATAGCCTTCCAACTCCCATAAAGTAATTACTGCTGTACGTCTATCCATAGTTACCAATGTTCTGAGCTGTGAGCAGGAAGCAATAGGTAAAAGCTAGTACCTGACGCGTGGTTGGTTAATTGCACGACACGCCTATTGTGGGGAACGACTTGGTCAACGACTCGCGAAAGAAATCTGAAAATGGTGCGCCGTAATAATAATATTAAAAACAGTTTTTATAAAGGAGTATTAATACATACGAAAAGCTGTTTAAAGAATGAATTGTTATACTGACTTTACACGTATAAAAACATATACCATATACCAAACAGATTGAGCGATATGATGATAGCTGTATTGAGACGAACACTTTCGAAGTCCAACTTCGGGTATCTTTTGAAAACAGTAAACTAAAGCTGCTGGTTCGAACCTCCAAGCCAACCTTAGCAATCGGGATAAAATGTAGAGATATGTTTTTCCTTCTGTTAAATATAATAAGACATGTTGAAATGGTATTAAGTGTAGAAAAAAAGTAAAGTTGATTGAAATAGTTAATGATACAATATTTCGAAACTATATATTCACACTCTCGTTTCGTCATTGTGATTTCCATACGAAAAAAATAATTTACGTATGAGCTCAGTTATATTTCAGAAGCAGCTTCCGAAAAGCGGTCATGTTATCTCAGTGGTACACCCCCGAGCATTTAAATCGTGAGTTTGATACCCGTTCAGGTGCGATTCTTTTATGATATTCTACTTTCCTCAATGCATGAAAATTATGTAAAATAGTTACATTACAATTCATCAGTTGTATATATCAGTTGAATATATATATTCATATCATTTCACGACATAAGCAATTCTTATCTTTAAAATATAACATTTGAGGTATTGACAGAACGTCGGTATGTTATATGTGAATATTAAATACAAATTAAGAAAATCGTGTAATAGCAATAAATAAGTTATGTAATGTATTTATTTGCAGCTATTTTCATACGCAGGTAACTTCTCAATATTCGCATTACAGCATTTAGGTAGAGCATATCGAAAATCGGATCGTGGTTCAAGACAAAAAACTAGCTAGCCCCAAACTGTCACGTAAGAAACTCACGAATCGCAAAAGTAAAGTGAAGAGATTGAGAGCGGTAATACCTTAATCGCTCTCTCTCAACTCTCTCTTATCTGCATTTATACATATAAAAGTGTATGTATGTATGTTCCAACATAACTCATGTATGCCTAGAGCAGGGTTTCTCAACCTGGGAGTCGTGGCCCCTAGGAGGTCGCGAAGATAAGCGGAAGAGATAAATATAGTTAGAATCTAATACCGGAAATTATTTTGAATTTTGTTCTGATAGGCATACTTTTATTTTTTATACATACTGTACAGAACAATAAAAAATAAGTCTACTGAACATTGTCAAAGGGTGCAGAGTTGTTTAAAAATGAATTTAAATGAAAGACGTATGATATGATACTAATGAGAACTGTATATAGAAATACTAGAAAAATACACATGGAACAAAACCTGCACATTGAAATACAATTAAAATTGAAACCTAATGAGATACCTAAGCATGGTGTAATTTCACTAGTGCAGCAATGCCCGGTTCAATCTTCGTGACGAACATTATGAAGCCATTTTCAACTGATAAGCGATTTCTTGTCTTTGTTTTAATGTTTACCATGAAAAAAAAACTTTCGCACAAGTACGATGTAGCAAATGGAATTATTACTTTTAAAGCAGCAGATACCAGACCAGGATATTCTTCTCTCCTCATCAGGCAGAACTTGTCCAAGTGTTTGTTACAGAAAACCAGTTGCAAAGACTTGTAGCATGATCATTCTATTATTTGGTTAAGAAGTTGTGGGCTTAGATCAGATACGTTAATGGCCTCTTCAAAGAAGGAGTTTAACATCCATCTTGAACCAGCACCTTCGTCGTTGGGAATATAGATAGTACAGTTACTGTATCCACTGTCAATGCCGGGCGCCGAAAAAAGGGGGCACAAATTTCGTAGGAAGTGTGTTACTCATGTTAGGAAAGTAGGGATGCACGCCAGACAAGACGAGACGAGAAATGGAAAAGTCTCGTCTCGTCTCGCAACCTCAAGCGTTGGTCTCGTCTCGCGTAAGGTCTTGTCTCGCAAATGTGAAGTCTCGTCTCGCGTCTCGCATAAAATTTTGAGTCTCATCTCGCGTCTCGCGCGAGACTTTCTTGCATGGTCTCGCATATATTCTAGGTCAAAATTTTGCAATGTGTTATTCTATGGCTGTTAATGAATGATGATGTGATATTCTGTCCGAAGGCAGGTATTTGACCTAAAAGTCCCTTGGCAAGGTGAATGGTGGTTTGCCATTGCTTTCCATGGGATGAATGTTCATAACACCCTAAGGAGACGGAACCTAGAGTTCAATATGGTATTCAAACTTGTGTCCCCTCCGCTCCAAATTAAAAGAAAAGTTGTGCTGGAATTTGATCGCTGGACCATTAATTTTCGTCAAATTAATAGCATAATTTACAGCAAAACCAGCATAAATTGTTGCTGGATCCAACATTGTTTTCCAACTTAGAGGTCTCCAGCAATATTTGCCTCTTCTAAAATATCGTCGCCACTATCAACATTTACACGTTTTGGTCGTTTCCTTGAAGGGTGATTTTCCAGTATAAAGATGTTTTTATACCACCAAAAACGCTTGTACACAACAAAAGTACTCCTCACAACAAAATACGACACAATTCTTTTGGTTCGTTCGGGCTTGTAGCAATGTTGGATTATCGCATTTTATCAACTTTCGCTTTCAACTTATGCTGCCAGATCTAGAAAATAAAATTACTGACAGATATAGGGCCATTCCTACCATCTCCCACGAAACCTATAGGGACATCCTGCCAAACCAGTATTTGAATTAAACTTCCGAACTAGAGGGGGATGTTTATGATAAATATATAGAAAGAAAATACTTATTCCATGTAAAAATATCATATTATTTCTGCGAGCCGGGCCGGGGATAAACTTTGACGAGAGGGGATTTCCCCGCCATCCCCCAACATTAATCGCTAGTAGTAATGTGAAAAAGACAGAAACAACAGAAATATCATATTTCGCAGCAATAGGGAGTCTTATTCGCTTTTCAGACCAAAAATAGAAGTTCATGTATTCGTGCGCGCCCGCGTGTATATATTTGTGTCGCAAAATAAAGTCCTAAATCGATGCTGTAATAAATTTCCAATTTACAAAGCTTTTCTTTTTTAGAAACTAAAGAAGGCTTTAATTCTGAAAATTAACCTTGATTAATAATAAATCTCATAAAATGTCTATTGCCCCAATCACTTTTTTGTTCCTGGAGGCATTAACGCTCAACTTAGAAAACTCAATAAATGTAAAATTACTAAATATACAATTAAATGTAATTCATAAATGTTGCGAGACTGCGAGACTTTCACTCTCGTCTCGTGTCTCGTATCGCAAATGCGAGACGAGACGAGACTTCTCGCGTCTCGCGTGCATCCCTATAGGAAAGTGCATGTGCACATGTATAAAATAGAAGGAAAAACGTAATAAAATGTGCTCAAAATCAAGAAAAGGCAGAGTTTACTTTTGAAAATTTTATTGAGCTTCGTGCCAACCATGGTGGCGCTTCGCAGCTAGTCTGTCGACCTCACTCATATGTACGGAGACATCGTCGTATACTCTCGCCCCGAGCGCTGATTTTCCATGCCATGGCACTGTTCACTATAAACAAGAAATGGATTCTACTATTATAGAAATAGGTATGTTAAAAATTCCACACAAGCTTATTATAAAACACAAATTATAAAAGGGTCGCTGGCAAGAGGATGTGATAAAAGGGGATCGTGATAGGAATTAGATTGAGAACCACTGGCCTAGAGTAATTTTAACCAAATTTCTTATAGTCTGAAAAAGAGTGCTGTCGGGTTACCTATGGTGAATGGGAGGGGGATACATATAAAAGATTGCTAGAAAATGATCGGTATTAGTGTTGAATTCATAGTTTTCGAGGTCGCTTAGATAAATAGTGTGACTTTCGATTTCGCCTAACTCCGATTAAGCTCTCATTAGTAGGGATGGGCACGAGCGACTTTTCTTTGAAACTCGACTCGACTCGAAACAGACATCTTTGAGGTCTACTCTAGGACTCGGCGCGAAAAATATCCTCCAACTCGACTCGGATTAGAGTCGAGTCAAACTAAAACGAGCCAAATCCTGTGTGTAGTCCTACCTAGACAATACATAGACAATATAATTATTCTATTATCAATTATACTACTATTACTACAAATAATAATAATAATAATAATAATAATAATAATAATAATAATAATAATAATAATAATAATAATAATAATAATAATTATTATTATTATTATTATTATTATTATTATTATTATTATTATTATTACAACACCCTGTATAAACATGAACGATAGATGGTTAGTAAAGGAATACTAAAAGCTAGTTGACTGCCGACGTCGGTAGTCATGACGTCTACAAGGCAAAGACATCGTTCATTACCCTAAGCTGTAAGCGTCGGTGGACTACAGATGGTCAACTATTGACCTCTCGCCAAAAATTGGTGGCCCCACAGCGACAATCCGCGGTGGCCCCAGTTCCATTTTGAAAACTTTACTACCAGCGGCAGAGACGCGATGAAACGACAACGAACCACAAAATTACTCTCCCAAAATATGTTAAAATGCCTATATGTGTGATTTGTTTATATTTAGGTGAGTCAAAAAAACACAAAACAAATACCCCGGGGTGGACGCGAACTATCAATATTACGATTACTAGGCACGTGTTCTTCTGATTTCCCTACGGAAACGATCATAAAAAGCTTGCTTGTTGATGGATAAATCATTGACGTCTTAATTTAGCCAATCAGACAAACCCCTACATCTCGAGTTCTAGGAGGTGTTACCGTGAACCGTTTCAGATTTATTGCTTTCTGGTGGGGTACTATCTATGTTCAAAATTTGAGCATAATAGCCGACATGCATCTTCGGTGCCTCTTATCTTTAGTACAATTTTAACCAGAGATGGTGTGGGTCAATGAAAATTTGATTCACGACCCACCATGATCCAATATCATCCACCACCCAAATGACCCATTGGCCCCCTCTGACCCATCATCCATCGTGATCTACTCTGACCCACCACCAACTATGAACCACTCTGAACCATTGCGACCAACTCCGACCCATCGACATCAACTCTGACCCATGATCCACGTCCTCTTCTCCGTTGACTAAAGAGGCTACACTTGTAATAAAACAAGACTGTGAAATTATCACTTACCTTAGTTTGAATTTCTACCGTCAATGGCTCAAGCACCTCTCTGTTACTATGCTGGTGGATCTGACCTTTACGATATATAATGGCAAAGTGTTTCTCAACTTCCGAATTAAAATGAATTTAAATTTATCATATATAATTATTTCTTTGTTGCCTTACAGACACATTTCAGTAGAAAATAGGATGAAATTTGAAAGTCTCAAATCAAGGAAAAGTAGACCAACGTAAAAAAAGAAAGAAAAACTAATTTTCTATATCATTAAGCACCTGGAGTGCCACTCTTTATCTAATCCACCTCGAAAATTATGGATTCGACACTAATGTCGGTCTTTATATATATATATATATATATATATATAATTTTGATGTCAGCCCCTTTCATTTCTCCTAGGAGAGCAAACGGATACTGCCACCGTTAGGACTAAATTTGGTCTTAAATGACATTAAAATTTCTACCAATTAATTTAGCGACCAGTGTTGCATTTAAAAGCTCGGCGCCTCTACGCACGTTTGCTCTCGGCGCCCCAATAACTACATATTTCTCCGCCCCTTCATCCCTAACTTAAAAATAAAACTTAATTCGAATATGCTTAATTAGTGAATTTATTACATTTAAATACCACTCACTACATGCTACAGCTAGAACTACGTAACAAAAAATAACAAATGTGAAACGTGTTCTGAATTATTTTTAGATTTCTTACGCTATTATTATACATATTAGAACAGTAAAAGAGGATTGTTCATGAAATAGTATATTTGCTCTTGATTTTTAACTTTTTCGTACGGAAAAAATTAAAATATTATTCAAGTTTTAAACTTTGCACTCTGCAAATATATTGCCCTCTAGGCAATGGGACTAATGTGAAATGTGGACTAATGTGGACTAATGGGAAATGCAGCACTGTTAGCGGCGCTGAAAATTTACGATTCGATTCTAATATCGGTTGATTTCGATATTTTTATGTCGCTACGTAACCACCCTGGGTGCTAATGGGAACTTAATTGGACTTGAATTGAAAGTAGAACTATTCACCTAAGCGACCACGAAGCTATGGATTCGATACTAATATCGACCAGTTTCTAGCATTTTTGATATGTATCCCGACAGTACTCTTTTCCAGACTGTAAGAAATATAGTTATAATTGCGCTAGATATATCAGAATTATGTTGAAACACACACATCCATCCACTTTTATATTCTGTATAAATAGAGAGTGAGCGAGCGAGCGAGAGAGAGCGACTAAAGGCATCACCACTTCCACATTGCAAAAGCATATATCAGGAATTGAATTGAAAATCTATGTAAAGACTTTCTGCTGTGGCGTGCATCATAAGGACAATTCCAGTCTGCTCACGTGACCTTTGGGGTTCATGAATTTCTTGCGAGCGTTGCGACTTTGGATTCTCTGTTTAAACCTTCGGTTTATGCATCGAATAAGTTTTCAAGAACATAAATGACATGCTGTATTATGAATGTTGAGACTTACCCTCTATATGACAAATAGCTGCAAATAAATACACTACATGATTTATTTATTGCTAGTGAACGAGTTTCTTAACTTGTATTTAACATTCTCATATATATAATACAGACCTACTGTGGACACCTACCTATTTCAGATGTTATATTTTAAACACAATAATTACTACATTCTGCAATGATTATGTTATATAGATACAACTGATGTATTTAATGTCATTATTTTATATAATTTTTCATGCATTGCGGAAAATATAATTTTAAAAGAGCATTGACCCAGAAGGGATTCGAACTCACAACCTTATGATTTGAAATCCAACAGCTTACCAGTGAGCTAACACAAGGACTTCTGCGAAGGTACTTTTAGCGATGTATAACGGTTCTCAAGAAAATTATGACATTCATACCCACCAGAAACGCTGTTTTTGTTCTACTTTGACTATTATTTTAGTACTTAGGCGATAATTATGTTCTATGTCTTAACTTTGAGCATTCTTTTACATATGGAAAGATTCGTTTACATATCTAAATATTCCATTACGTATGGAGAGCTAAATGACAAACAAGCATGTGGTGACATTAATACAAAGTTTCGAAATATTGTGTCATTAAGTATTTCAATCAATGTTGCTTTTTTTCAACACTTGATAACAAGTCTTATTATATTTAAAAGAAGAAAAACACATCGGCAAACTTTTTCCCGATTACAAAGGCTGGCTTGGAGGTTCGAACCTGGTTTACTATTTCCCGAAGATACCCGAAGTTGGACTTTGAAAATTTTTGCCTCAAAACACCAATAAAGAATGCGCTCAACCTTTTTGAGACAAGGTGTACATATTGTAAGAGGGTAAAATGAAGCTCTACAGGATACACTAGTCTCAGGGCAATTCAAACTGAGAAAATGAGGCCCTTTCCACCGCACCCCACGCAAATATGATTATCTCGAAACACTTAAGAAAGACACAAATTTTAATATATAAATAAACTTTGAAACGATAAACTATGGTAGTCAGTGAATAGAATCAAGCAAATTTCACATTTATGAATGAATCTATGCTGGTAGTTAAAGCGGTCAGAATTACGTATCCCCTCAAACCCCTAGTATGCCCTCTTATAACCTTTGAAGCCACTAAAGAAGCAACTTCTCGGAAGTAAATCTGTTTGACACCAGTTTAAACAACAACAATACTGAGCTCGTTCGTGGCTAAGCGGTTAGCGTACGCGCCTATGGCGTGGGAGACCCGGGTTCGATTCCCGGCGGGAGCTCATGTGGTTCGGATTCCACGTTAATCAGTAGGTCCACGTCTCATAAAGCCTCGCTGCTGAACGGGACGTTAAACTCAACAACAATACTGTAAGTCTTATATATCCTCTAATACTTCAAGCAACTGAGTTTCACCTCAAATTTTTTTTTGAGTTTTAACAAGAAAAATCTGTTAACCTCAAAAAAATGTTTAACCTCAGAACATACTTCCATCCATGGGATATCAGTAGCTATCGTTACCCGTGAAGGTATTAACGGATTGATCTTATTAAAGGACTGGGCTGAATATTGTGAAATCAATTTTACAAGAATAGTATAATGTATCGTATACACTCACGTCAGATGAACTCCCACAATCTTCACCGAAACTCAGCATAATGATGCAACTTGAATTGTTTAGTACATATTTGAATTTGCCTTTGTAATAGTTTGGTTGACGAGTTATTGATCCTTAAGTCTGGGATTGAACGAAACAAATAACCACACAGAGGCACACATACTATTTAAAAGAAAAAAGTATGCAGTTGGTAGTTATACTTCAATATTACATGGTACAAGACTTTTAAACTTGATTTAAGACGTTTGGAAGTGAATGATGAGACTGTTCATTAGCTATGTTTTAAATGGCAGTATGTGCTCTCCAGGGGTGTAGCCAGCAGGTTTATGTAGGGGGGGCCCGTCGTTTTTGAGGGGGGGCAGCTACAAAGCCAAAAGAAATTATGTTGCAGCTAGTGTTTTTGAGGCATGAAAAAACCGCAAGTTTTGGTTTCCAGTTTCTTCTTCTTCTTCTTCTTCTTCTTCTTATTATTATTATTATTATTATTATTATTATTATTATTATTATTATTATTATTATTATTATTATTTGCTTTTTGTGCATAAATTATATTCCAGGTAGTTTTATTATGTTTAACCAATAATCACTGTCCCGGACCAAATTCCTTACCGGACCCGGAATATACCTTTTGCATAACTAGTTTAAGCCCTTGTTCGCAGAACCTATCTACATAAGGCTAATTTTCTTTGAAATTTCACTTATTTTCTTTAAGATTTCCTGACAAAAATAATTATTTATTATTCTTGACTAAAAGAACTTAATTATTTTATTAACATCTACAGTACTGGCACAATTATTATGGATTTTTGATAATGACAAAACTTTTGTGCAAAAATGTCTTGCAAACAATTTTATTAACTAATATTTTATTTGCTTTACCACACCAGTACCAAACAAATATTTATTAGTTATTTTAGGTTGGTTTTACAGTCTTATACGGGAGTGTCTGGCAATACAGAGAGAAAATGTCTGACAACCCTGACACAATCACTGCATTGTCTGGACAGAGCTCAGTAATAGTCTGGCATTTGCGTGGAGAAATGTGTGTTTATTGCATTGTCCGCCTGCCATTTGCATGTTATCACTTTAGTTTTGTGTGCTTGTGCATTCAAGTTTAATACCAACTTTTTTTTCCCAGATTTTCTAATGTGTTTATGCAATTGAGCAGACGTGGGCAAAGTTCGTCATTTGAGTTCTCGCAAAGTTGGACAGATTAGTGTTTTATTGAAAGAAACCACCTTAAAACAGAAAGAAATAGGGAAGAAACTTAAAGTTTCAACTCAAACCGTCAGTAATATCAAGAAGAAATTGGAATATGGCCACAGTTTGGCATCAAATAGGGTTAGAAAATGTGGTAGACCTAAGAAAACAACACCGAGAATGGACAGAAAAATAATTAAAATGGCAACTAACAACAGAAGAGCATCTTGCAGAATGATTTCCAACTAACTTGAAGCAGAGGGCACTACCATTGCTCGCATAACAGTAAATAAGAGACTATTGGAAGGTGGACTAAAAGCATATCGTCCCAGAAAAAAGCCTCGTCTTACTGATAAGATGAAACAGGCTCGCAAGGCCTGGGCAGAGGCTCACGTTGACTGGACATCTGAGCAAGGGGAGAAGGAAAGAGTTTAAAATATTCATGTAAAAACGTTAATAACACAAATAATTAAAATTATGCAAAATATTAAACTTAACTTCCAATTTTAAGCCTTGCAGACTTTCACGTCATTAAGCTTACTCGTTATTCAATTGCTTCCATCACTTTCATCAGCTGTTCAACGCCTTATTTTGTGGCCTGTATTGTTGCAGATTGTGTTCTGTGACGAGTCTATCGTTGCAGTGCTTAACGACCGTGTGCAGACTGTAAGAAGGCGATCAGGTGAGCAATTTACACCGGAATGGTTAAAGAAGACTGTAAAATTCCCTCAGAAGGTCATGGTCTAGGGAGCCATTTCTGTGCATGGAACAATTCGTTTGGAGATTGTTGATGGCACCATGGACCAGTATAAGTACAAAGAAGTACTACAAAGACGTTTGCTACCTCAAACAAGGGACTGGTTTGACGATAGACCTTGGATTTTTCAACAGGACTCTGCCCCGTGTCATACGGCAAGGTCAGTGAAGACCTGGTTTGAAGAAAATTGTGTAGAAGTGCTCTCATGGTCTGGAAATTCCCCGGATATGAATCCGATTGAGAGTTTATGGTCTGTATTGAAAGATGAAATACATGAAGTTTCCGTAACGACCAAAGCAGAGCTCATACAACGTCTTATCAAAGTATGTATTCATTCAGGTAGAATCAGGGAATTGTGCGGGAAGTTGATCACTGGAACACCCAGACGTGTTAAAGCACTTGTTAATGCAAAGGGTGAACAAACTAAATATTAAAATAGTTGTTTACTATTGACGTACTCACTATTTGTGAATAAAATTGATTTGCATTATTATTTGTTTGCTTAAATGTCGTTTTTGTAGAAAAATTATGTTTTTTCCAAAAATCCATAATAATTGTGCCAGTACTGTATGTCTTATTTCCTGTTCTAGGGGCCGTCCACATATTACGTAACGCTATTTTTGACCAATTTTACCCCACCCTCCTGCTTGTCACACTTCGTAACGCAAGGCCGAACCCCACCCCTTTGTTACGTAACACTTTTTGATCTTTATTTTTTCATTATTTTGATTATTTTAGGGATTATTACAATAAAAAACTATTTTTAATGGTAGAACTTTTTATTAGAAAATGCTTATATTATTGTGAATATATTTATAGCGTTTTTCGCCAACAAATCAAAGTATTAGAAAATGGTAGACTCGTAATAATCTTTTATCCCCATAAGGTTGTTTAATTAACCAAGGAGGTCGCACCCATCATTTTAGGTCACTGGTGATTGGCAAGAAGAAAGTACTGCGGAAGATGCAGTTAAAACAGGATTTAAAGAAATAGCATCGACCTCTTCTTCCGAGATACAGGGTGCTTCGTGCATTTGAAGTTCGCCAGTGTTAACGATGCAGAGTTCTGTTCCTCGTCGACCACAGATTCGAAGTGGCTGCACACGTGAAGGAGCAGGGACATCTCGTTTGTAAACAAGCTTTCGAGCATCTTCTTTGCACTTCGGACTTCAGTTTACCACTATACAAATTCTTTTTTCTAAAAAAAATAGTGCGAGAATTCGAATAAACTCGATTTCTTCAGAAATATTCAAATCCAAAAATAATAATAATAAAGTAGTATGACAATAATATCCGACGAATTAGGTTTTTAATATCTTTAGGTCTGCAAATCGTGCAGTGTTCCGTCAAAAAAAGTTTCAAGAAAAAAAAAAGTTTCTTCTGTTTCACATGCGAAACTTCTTCGAAGGAAAGAGTGGGTAATGATTCGAATCAGAAGTTTTAAATAATATTCTCAGAAATAGCGATACAAGTGGGAACGCGAAGGAATTTTAAAGCGGTGGTTACGATCACTAACAACTAACTCCAGAAAATCGTGTGACGTAAATGCAATGCTGCGATAGCCGCAAAACCGAGTTTTATTGTATTGTGATACACACAGAGTTCTTCACCAGTCATGCTGGTGTCTAGTGCGTCTTCGAATAACTTCTGTATGATTCAATTTATATAGGCTATAATTCGCAACTTTCCGAAATAATGTAATTATTTATTTATCTATCTATATATACAGGGTGAACGGTAACTACGTGGACGAACTTGGACGGGTGATATTATATCTTTAAAAAAGCAAAGATGTCCTAGTGAACATGGGGGAAATTCCGTTCCGTTTAGGAATGACAGAGTGTTGAAAGCATGGGAACATGTACTTCAGTGGCCAACAGCTTAAAAACAATACATCGTGGAGAGTGCGGTTAAAAACGTCACTTAGAAAGTCATACCTACTCTATTGAAAAATCCATATTTAAAAACGCAGCTACGTGTGCGCACGGGATTAACAACATGTGACACTTCTTTCCTTTACAGCATATCCGGGAATCCCTCCGTTCCTTTGGGGAATTCCGTGCGCACGCATAGCTGTGTTTCCAAACATGCATTTTTCAACAGAGTAGGTATGACTTTCTAAGTGACATTTTTAACCGTACTCTCTATGATGTATTGCTTTCGACACTCTGTCAGTCCTAAACGGGACGGAATTTCCCATGTTCACTACCACTTTTTTTTTTTTTGTTTCTTGTTAGATGAACTATCACCCGCCCAAATTTGTCCACGTAGTTACCATTCACTCTGTAATATATATATATATATATATATATATATATATATATATATATATATATATATATATATATATATATATATATAATGAAATTACTACATTTGTAACAACTCTTGAGCCACCCGACTGATTTCGATTAACTTTTCAACGTAGATGAGTTTCGGGCCTGGAATGTTTTTTTATAGCTTTACTTTGTATGTGCACTTTGAAGAGAAGGGGGAGATATACAAAAATGATCGAAAATGACCAATATTAATGTTGAATCATAGTTTTCGGAGTGGCTGATACGAACAGTGCCACTTCTGATGCCGTTTAAATCTAAATTCAGTCCCCATTATTACTCCTAAGGGGGATGGTGACATGTAAAAATAATTGAAAATTACCGATTAATTGAAATCCATACTGAAAAACGTTGTTTTTCACCAAATTTTTCATCTGATATAAATATGTTTTTTTTAAATACTAGTTACAACATATAAAAAATATAATGCAGGCCTACTTACAAATCAGTTTAGTACCATTGTTTTATGGTAGTATTTACAGTAAATTGTTGAAACATTTGTTTTCAAAGTGTCAAATATATATCGCAGTAAACTGTGTGATCTGCTGTAAAAAAAAATAATAAACCATACTGTTTTCCGACTGGTATAAGGAGGAAATACCATACAATTTTTCGATTGGTATAGTAAAATAGTATTTTCCCATACTGTTTTACCGTAAATTATCAATTATATGCAAACTTTGTTATTTTCAAGTGACTGAAGCGAGGTAATCTTACAATGATGTTTTAAAAGCTGGTCATTTGGGGGGGCCAGGAAGTCATTTGGGGGGGCCGGGCCCCGATGGGCCCCCCATGGCTACACCCCTGAGTACTTATTAATAAGATTTGCTGAAATCAATGAAGAACGATTTTATTGCAAAATAAGTGAAGTTGCTAGTTCAAGTTAAAAAAAAAGAAAAAAGAAAAAGAAAGAAAGAAACATTTGCCGAAGAATAATACATTTTATAGTTCAAGATAAACTGAAAATAGTTTGAACACATAAAATTTCTACCCGAAAGGCTGTTCTTAATCCCTAAGGCCCTAAATTATACAATTATATCATCCAAACAAAATATACATATCTTTGTAATAAATTCAGGAGAAAAAGTTCGTGACAACCTACGTATACGCCTAAGGAGGAACCAATAACAAAACTATGATTATACGTATAAAAATGAATGAAAGTCTATTCGTCATCTCGTTAAAGGGAAAATCGTTACTTTGATGCATCATTAAAAAGAGCCAGAATTGACATACAAAGTTATACGAAGAAGGAGGAAAAAAATGACAATAGGCATTCACATTTGGCACTTTAATGCTTTCTGCACGAAAGAAACGTCATATTAAACTTATCGTTTCGAAATAGGAAGTACTATAATGTCGGTAGATATGTGTGGGAATGAGTAAAGAAAAATATCACCATGTGCACACAGACATATAAAATGCAAAGATCTTAACATATAGAAAAGGCACTGGTTGTGTCGAAGTGTTATCGGAAATACTGAACAAAATGTCTTAAGTAACCTGGAGTGATGATGACTTGGAGAATGAAGACATTAATCGCTTTCTGTAGGCGGAGGTCGTGATCTGTCTTTAGACATTTATAAGCGAGAAAAAGAATAAAATAAAAGGTCAGGTTAAGGAAGACTGATGGAGGGATGCATAAGAAGAGCGAAATAGCTAAGAACTCGTACGGGTAAAGAACTAATTTAAAGCCGAACCAGGAAACGTAAATACAATAATTGCATTCTTTATATTTCGTGGGATACTTTCTACAACCGCAATATAAAGCAAAACAAAGAAACAATGATCCAGAGGGTGTATTACATGATTGTATACCATATTATCAAAATTTGGTAGTCAAATAAGTGATGCAGTACAAAAGCTGAGAAAGTTTAAAGGATTTTATATTCAATCAATTGCTTGATTTAAACAAAATGATTTTAAAGAAAACAATATGAATCGACTTCAACAAAGACAGTAAAACGCAGAAAATAATAAAAGCTTTAAAGCAAAGAAAACAAAAATATAAAAGCACTTAAAAGCAGAACATGAAGTATTACTATTAACTTTAAAAAATTCAAGTGTGTGGCAAATTAACAAATTAAAGTCTCATAAAATTAATGTTAAAATTGATCCAGGTCCATTGAAGATATTGGACAGTGAAATATGCTAATTTAGCATAATTCCCCAATTTTACGATTTTTTTCAGGCCTTTGGGAGCAGCTACAGGTTTGTAAATTTTTGTGTAATAACTTATTACCCCGAACTACACGCACACACAAATTCAGACCTCTACGTCAGTTGCTTCATCTTCCGAAACATGTTTTCGATACCCAAAAAAGATTTTATGAATAAAACACCTCCTAGAGTATGACGTCATTACTTAATACTTTGACCCCCTTTCGCCCAAAAACACAAAACGCGTTTTGTTGTGTGTTATGGTATACTAAAGGACAAACTATTCCCAAAATTTAAATTTTTCTTTTTTGTCCAGGCCTATTGGAGATATTGGACGGTGAAATATGCTAATTTGGCATAATTCCCCAATTCTACGATTTTTTAAAAGCCTTTGAGAGCAGCTACAGGTCTGTAAATTTTTGTGTGTTAACTTATGACCCCGGACTACATGTACACACAAATTCAGACCTCTATATCAGTTGTTTACTCTTTCCTAACATGCCTTCAATACCAAAAATGTTGCTACTGCAGACCCTGATTTCACCTCCTTCAAATGGTTCTGGGAAAAAATGTTGAGATATCAAAGTTTTAGCTCTGCACGAATTGGAGACGTCCAGCAATTTTCAATTTGGTAGGACAAATACATGCTAAGATATTCAAAAGAACGTAAACGCCTAAAATCAAAAAGAAAACGCAAAAAAGCGCAGCCGTTGCGTCGTCATGGGATGTTGTAAAAATTAATTAATTGTGGTTTTGAAGTAGGCTACCCTGATATAGGATAAACATTCATGAAAAAATTAGCTTTTTTGGAGATGGTCGAGCGGCAATTTTTCTTTTTTCTCGATCACTTTGCATGGATTGGCCCATCTGTGATTTTGACCACTTTACAAATCCGAATTTGCTAATGTTATAAGCATAATAAAGCATAATTTACAGAAATAAAGCATAAAGCATAATACTTAATGCTTTTTATTCCAGAACTTTATGTATGTGTACAATCAAGAAAAATGTTAATGTATTTTGTCCCAAAATAAAGAGATCAATAAAGGTTGTTATCAATCCCGGAAACAATGGAAATCAACTGCCAATTACCTTTACGCGTAACAATGAAAAGTTTCAATTTCTCCTCTCTCCGCAACTTCCACACAGAAGGATTTTTTATTTCCTCATTTTGTGTTAAAAGGCAGGAAAGACTGGTTGTGCTTCTTCCAAGATGACAAAATGAAGAGTATATGCAATCTCAGAGAGTAAGGGAATTCCCAACTGATCATTTCAAAGTAGAAAGCGGTAATATACCTAGTATTTTGTACTCTTTGTTTTGAATTCATTAAGTATGAGAAATGAAATGAAATATTTGAGTTTTACGTTCCAAGATTATGCCAGCTAGGCTAAAGAAGACGGTGATGATGTGAAATGAATGAAATGGTGTAATAAAGAAAGTGGGAGGAAACGTAAGAACCCCGAGAAAACCCACGCACTCGGTCCACCACAAAGTTCACGTGGCGCGAGATGGGATCGAACCAGGAACCCTATGCACCAGAGGTGAACCCTCTACTATTAAGCCACCGACACCCTATTAAATACCAGAAGTCTACATGTTTCTTCTTCGAAACACCGCTTAAGGAAAACTTCACAAAATGAGGTACTATGTTGTATTAATGCAATTTTTAGTTGGAAAAATGAATAGTTTCATACAATTTTTTAATGTTTGTGTAATAAAAATGAGCAAAATAAAACAAACATGTAATAGAAATGGGTAAAAATGAAATATAATTCAAGGAATAGCATATTAAGGCATTATTTCAGAAAAGGCATAATAAAGCAAAATGTAATGAAAAATAAAGCATAACATGCAGCTGCGTAAATCATAAAGTTGGTTGCCGTAGTGATGTGTTTTGAGTTTCTCAACTATGTACATCACAATGATATTTTTCGATTAATACCATTTTGTATTTTACGTACGTATTTTAAACCTAGTGCACACAAATTGTACGTCCATAATTTTCTAGATATAACACCCGCAAACAAAATAACGGTTGTATTTCATTTGTTAAATCAAAAAGAATAATAGTACAAAATAAATATAAAATCAGAGAGTAAACAAAAAGTCAGAGCTCAAAGGGATAAAGTAATCAAATAGCAAGATAATAATCTAATAGAGATTTTGTTTCTACAAGCATACCTTTGGAATCCTAATCCACATATTTATATTTTATTTTAGTCAAACATAATTGCAATGTTTCTATCTGCTTTTGTTTTCTCTGTGCACTGCTAGAAATACATTCTTGCATGTAAAATGATTAGTAGCACCTGTGATCTTGTTTAGTGTGTGTGAGTGTGTGTGTGGTATATAAAGACAAAAAGGCAGGAAAATACATTCGTGTCTTGCTTGCGTGATACTATTTTATTCGCGCATTAAGAGTACCAACTGTCTTCTACTAGTCCCACACAGTAATGTGATGAAACAAAATCAGTCAAGGTTGATGGTATTCAACGACATTAATCTGCTTGTGAATACAAAATGTTTAATAATATAGAACCTTGAGTCAATGATATGCATCCAATGTACACAAAGTTCTCTAAATAAATTATTATTTTTAAAAAATGAATTACGTTTCTTTTTAACGCGTAAAACGTTTAGAGCAAGCAATCTTGTTAAGTAGTGTGAAATGCATGCAAATAGTGTAAAAGAATTGTGCGGGATGACTTTTTCCTTCTTTCTTTCTTTTACGACTGAAGAGACGAAACTAAAATAGTAGTACATATGGTTACGTTAGTCGTAGTTAATTCATTTTCCAGAAGCTTGCTCAGACCACAAAGAATATAATAATAATAATAATAATAATAATAATAATAAGAAGAAGAAGAAGAAGAAGAAGAAGAAACGAAGTACACATACGTCAGCCGTGCCTCAGGCATGAACTCTTAAGGTTATACTGTTCCAAATTACATGTTAGAGGTAGAACCACGAAGTAATTTTGAATGAAGTGTGCCAATATGTTTTATGTCCACTCCAAGGAACGCAGTAGGGCAGTAAACTATATATAAAACAAAAAAGCAATAAAACAATGCTTAATGTTGACACCGACGAATACAGTTTATGAATCATTTCATCTCTCTTTCATACCTTTTTTCCCCTCACATGTTAGTAGTAGTACATATACATAAGTACCATTAAAAATGTTTCATTATCTCTTCTTCATCTCCTTGCGAAATGGTGTCCCTGTAGCCTTTTAAGTGTTAAAGAATACGAGAATAAAATGATTGACTATTCTGCATTGTGCAAGTTAATTCGTAATTTTCTAATACTTTCACACTGATTATTTTAATTCGCAAGTATTCTATTCTGAAATTAGTAAGTGGACTCCCGAAAAGTAATTATGTGGGCATTTCTTCGTACCAGCACACTGAACTAACCGTTCACTATGCTGAATTTAATACTGGGTTAAACCATTTTGGCATCAGGTTAACGTGGCTATATGAGACGTGGGGCTATAGCTTATGATGCCTAGCCAGCCCTAACAACACAAGATGTGCTAGGCATATGCCATTTAGGTGTCCCAGCTACATTTTAGGTACCCGACACTTGGTACATACGGTATTCATGTGCTAAGTATCTACTTCAGTTACCTAAAGTTTTAGGTGCTTGTTACACCTAATTGATATTTACAACTATGTACGACAAATGTAGCATTTAAATACCTGACTCAGTTTCGCACTATGATAATCATTTGTTTTTATGTCGTCATTTGGGACATATATCTTTCATGTTCGAGGTACTTCCTTTAGGTGCATACTTTTTCTGATAATTGAAGGGGTAATTTGGATAAGGGCGTATCGATCCATTTCTGGTTAAATGATATATATATATATATATATACAGGGTGGTTCAGTAATGTTGGACAGCCCTGAATAAATCGGAAACCAGAAGAGATATTAGCAAGAGTGTGGTGGATCCATATACTTGTGGAAGGGGGACGTCTTTTGAGGTACCACACAATGTTACCAGGTCAACAGTGTTGCCAGCTCAGTACAAAGTTGTATTTTTTTAAATGGAACATATAGAAGTTTATGCCATCAAAAGAATTAGTACAGAATGTGAATACCAACAAGCGAAACCGCACCTGTCAGTGTTGCCAAATAACGAAGTTATAAAGCTTCAAAGATCAAGAAATTAAAGTGTCCGTAGAGCAAAACTAGCAAAAAGGCAAGAAAAATAATACTACGGAATGAAAAGGAGTAACCGAAAGAGTAAACCAAAGAACGCACAGCATCCAGTGAGTAACAGGGTTGCCACAGTAAAGGGGGAAAAAATTGAAAATTTTGCAGTTGCTATAGGAGGAAAAGTGCCCATATGACATAATGCTGGAAACACCATAGAAAGTTCATGTAAGATTCAGGAATCCTAATAGCGTTTGTTCGAAAGCGATATCTCTAACCGTTTTCGAGATACACCAAAGGTGTGCGGGGTTTGCAACACTGCATAATTGATTTGACGATTAGACCCTTGTAGTTCTTACATTTTGTTGGGCGTATCATTTTCATTACTCGTTCCTGTAGTTTGGAGGCCGAGGGAATTATTATGCAGTGTTGCAAACTCCGCACACCTTTGGTGTATCTCGGAAACGGTTAGAGATATTGATTTCGAACAAACGCTATTAGGATTCCTGAATCTTACATGAACTTTCTATGGTGTTTCCAGCATTATGTCATATGGGCACTTTTCCTCCTATAGCAACGGCAAAATTTTCAATTTTTTCCTCCTTTGCTGTGGCAACCCTGTTACTCACTGGATGCTGTGCGTTCTTTGGTTTCCTCTTTCGGTTACTCCTTTTCATTCCGTAGTATTATTTTTCTTGCCTTTTTGCTAGTTTTGCTCTACGGACACTTTAATTTCTTGATCTTTGAAGCTTTATAACTTCGTTATTTGGCAACACTGACAGGTGCGGTTTCGCTTGTTGGTATTCACATTCTGTACTAATTCTTTTGATTGCATAAACTTCTATATGTTCCATTTAAAAAAATACAACTTTGTACTGAGCTGGCAACACTGTTGACCTGGTAACATTGTGTGGTACCTCAAAAGACGTCCCCCTTCCACAAGTATCTGGATCCACCAAACACTTGCTAATCTCTCTTCTGGTTTTCGATTTATTCAGGGCTGTCCAACATTACTGAACCACCCTGTATATATATATATATATATATATATATATATATATATATATATATATATTTATATTTATATTTATATATATATATATTCTGCAAGTTTGAGTATGTCCGTATCTGTGTAGGTGTGTTAAATTAATATCTCTGCTCCGTAGCGAACGCCTGTCTCCAAAAACAGTGTGAGAATACGTTGGTTAATTGGATAAGGGCGTTTGTTTTTCTGCTCTCCTGAAAAATTGAAGAATTGCTAGTTACGCCCTTATCCAAATTTACCCCTCAATCGATATCTGCAGCCATGCATGAATTGCAGTCAGCTGTTTGCATTTGCTCATGCGCAGTAACATGCAACTGTTTCTCGCGCTTTCTGCTTCACTTTCTGTTCTTCTAGTACACACTTGCTTAGAAAAAAGATTTAACAAATGCATCAAATTTGGGAGATGAATTTAGAAGAAAGAAATGACATAACTGATAAATAAAAATTAAGATGAATCTTTCGTACCTATATGAAGAGTTAATTATTTACGTAGTAAGGGATAAAGAATTGTATTTTTTAGATGCCAAGGGCCTTATGCGGAGTTTTTCTGACCCATGATTAGTGTTATACTAAAGAGTGCGACTAACATACGTTTCCTGCAGTAGTCAGATCTTTAGTATGACGCTATTCATACGTCAAAACAACTCTGCATAAGGTGGCAAGTGTCGCCGGTCATTTGAAAGTGAATATGGAAGAACCATAAAATAAAGTATAGAGACGCACGTTATTTTGTTATAAAAGTACATGGCAAGCGAATTTTATCTGATCCCAAACTGTTATCATCGAATATACATGGTTATAAGAGCACTCTGATTAACGAAATTAAAAAGACCCTAACGATTTATCTCTCTACAAGCGACATTTTCTTCATAGCCTCCGTGGTCAAGTTAGAAGAACACGCCCTTAGTAATCAAAGGGTTGGTGGTTCGCGCACACCCCCGGTACTTTTTTTTACTCTTTAAAGTGTTTTTTAGGCTCAACTTAATGTAAACAAATTACGCATAAAGGCGATTTAACCTATTTCGGGGGAGTAATTTTCGCTTATGCTATGGGGAAGAACATACCTAGAACATACTAGGTAAGTTTCCCAGATACATGTTAGGCATGTGCCTAGGGGCGGAAATAGACTGTGACTATCACTTGCCATCCATGTGATTTCTCTCTCATAGGTACATAAGGCACACTCTGGAGGAACATGATAGGCATATGCCTGCTATGTAATTGTGCTGTTAGGGAGATGAGCTACTATTGGGAATCGAACTTGGGTCTCTGGCGGCAACGGCACGTACACTAAACATATACCCACGAATGAGTTGTCAGAAAGATAAGGATAATGAAGGTGGAAAATCCTTTTTGAACAACACTTTTAGAAATGAGAAAATGAAAATACATGTAATATATACTTCAAAAAACTAATTAATTACATTGTATCTACACTAGTGTGCAAAACTCGAGGATGAGATAAATAAAGTAACATAAAGTATTCCGTAATCTATGGAAACATGAAATGACAGAAATCTTGGAGTTTTAAGTCCCACGGATATGCCAGCTAGGCTAAAGGAGACGGTGATAATGAGAAATTAATGAAATAATGTTATGAAGAAAGTGGGAGGAAACGGGAGAGCCCCGAGGAAACCCACGCACACAATGTTTGTCCACCACAAAGTTCTCTTGGCGCGAGCTAGGTTCGAGCCAAGGACCTCCTGCACCAGAGGTAAACGCACTACCACTGAGCCACCGCGGTCCCATCTATGGAAACAAATGAAAACCTGGCAGCATGTTGCGAGAGATCTCCTGCATGTTCACAGAAAGCAAAACTTTATGTCAGTGCTACCTCAGCGCCGAATGAGTCTGCAGCTCCAACATGAAGCAGTTGAATTAATAGAGATGAGGCAGTGTGTGTCTGTTAGAAAGCTATTAATGTCCATTTTGGTAATGGTACTCACAACAAGATGGCCTATAGTCAACATTTAGTTGACTTCAAACGAAGAATAATAATCAGGAAACTGGAAGAAGAGCGGAATATGGTGAGTATGACCCAAGATTTTGGTATTACTTACAGCATTGTTTCAAAAGCATGGGGAGCGCTCCGAATCACAAGCAGTGCTGTGAGAATTAGAAGTGGTGGTTAACCAAGGTTAACTTCAAAAGCTGATGATCACCCACATTGTGCAACAGGTAAAAAGGAACCGATGACAAATAGGGCATGGAATTGCAAACATTTAACATGACTGCAAAGCGACAATATTATAATGTTTTACAGTTGAAGTTTGACTGCACGAGGGTGGTCTCTTCCCTTACGTATGTTACATTGTATTTTGTTGACCCTCACACATCAGCGGCAGCGGCCAAGAATATCAGGACTTGGCCGATGAGGAATGGGGTCGCCTTCTCTTCTCCGATGAGAGCAAATTCCATCTGAATATTGATACTGGACGTACATTTATCTGCGGAGAGGTAAGAATACGAAATGAACTCACGAACATTGTCGAACAAGATTGTTTTGGTGGTCCTGATGTTTTTGTGTGGAAAGACATAATGTTGAATAGTCACATTGACCTCCAAACTTTTGAAAGAAGTACACTCACAGGCCAACGTTATTTGTGACTCTGCACCTTATCCACATGCATAATATCCGAATTTCAATCGACCCCCCTTCTTCTTTTCGGACGATAATGCGCGACCAAATTGAATAGGGCAGGTGGCAGACGCAGTTGAAACGAAGGGATATTCGGCGAACGAACTAGCCTGCTCCTTTCCTCGACTTGAATCTCATCGAGTACATGTGGAATTCTATAAAGAGACATCTTGCAGTACATCCAGATATATCAAAGACAATCCAACAGTTGTCAAAAGAGCTGCTGGATCAGTGGAACTCCTTACCACAACTCATGACTAACATTGTGAGCAGTATAAGAGCTCATTTCAGAGGATACATCATGAGTAGCAGTGATGTTGGTGTAAGCTATTATTTCTGTATAAAAATGTCATTTTTGTCTTTTTAGTTGCATATTTCACCTTGTTGTTTCCTATATCGTACTGTAGCTCTACTTTCTACGTATGGTTCAAGTTTCAACAACCTATACATCTTGAGAATGACACAACATGCGAAATTTACTTTCATCTTTAAGGTTTGCACACCAGTGTATAATAGTATTTGAGAGAAACAAGTACATTAGATTTGTTTGGACTTCTCCACAACGGCTGTAGTAATTTTGTTATATTCCTTAAACAAACATTTCATAAACAGCCCTACAACATGGTACAATTCAACATGTGCCAAATTACACAAAATATTTATATTATAGGTATAGCGAGTTTTCTTACGTCTGCTCTACGAAAAGCATCTCACAAGATCGGCAAAATACTTCATCAACAATCCTACAATAGGTCTATGTCAGAAGTAATAATTTATTTTAATAATCTCGAATGCGTAATCTATATTCAAGAATTGATTTCTTGTAAGCATTTGGTGAGTTTTTTCTTTCTTTTATAATATTCGATCCTTTAAAAATCTTATGATATGAGAGTTGAAAAAGTTTTAGTTTCCTCCATATTTAATTTCCTAAAGAGACAAATCAATCACAAGATAATTGTGTTGGCGTAACTAAAGGCTTGGGGGCCCTCCCGCAAACAGCGTGGAATGTTCCCCTTCCCTACTTTCCACTTCACGATTTGGAGGCCCTTGATGCCTTGAGGCCTTACGCAATGCCGGGTCTGCGAGACCCTTACTTACGCCCTTATTTACGATCCACGAAACTCATTCAAACTTAGTCAAATATAACATGAAAGTGGAGCTAAAAAGAACTTAGAAAATATATGAACTTTACGCACAACTGTACTTTGTTTTACTATTGTCCGATTAAGACCCAAATGTTGAACAGTCACATGAAGGCATTTCTGCTGTTAATGTTAAATATACATTATTAAAAATCAATAGCTAAAATATAGTTTCTCCTCTTTCGTTCTGGAAATTTCAATCTTTACAATGCTACTTGCAACAGAGGAAAATCACAAAATACGTGAATGTTTTTCTGGCAAGATTCGAGCAAGGCTGGGGTATAGGAAATCAGGATAGTGTGCCAATGAAAGCTTTACCCATAAACCACAGCATGTCATAATCCACCACTCACCATGACCCACTCTGACCCACCACCAAGGGCGCTGATCCTGGGGGGCCGAGGGGGCCCCCAAAGCTCATGTGGGCACCCTATTGTATTTATTAATATACAATATTTGGAATAATTTGAGTGCAATGTGTCTTAAAATCTTCTTATATATACCTTCTGCATTTGAATGCCCCCCCCCCCCAAAATTGACAGAGAAATCGGAGCCCTTGCCCACTACCCACCAAAACCATCGTCATTAACTGTGACCCACGATCCACGCCCTGCTCTCAACTCATAGAGAGTTTATACTTGTAATAAAACAAGAGTGTGAAATTATCACTAATCGGAGTTTGAATTTCTACAGTTAATCGCTCAAACACCCTCTGTTACAAATGTATCGGCGTAACTTATCTTAAAGGTATAAAATGATAAAGAGTTTGTCATGGGCCATATTACCATCAATTTCAATTTAATTATCATATATAATTATTATTATTATTATTATTATTATTATTATTATTATTATTATTATTATTATTATTATTATTATTATTATTATTATTATTATTATTTGTTGAATTACAAAATCCCTCCGGTGGAAAATAGGATGAAATTTGAGTCTCAAATCAAGGTAAATAGATCAACGTAAAGAAAAAAAAGAGCATAACTCGACTCAGCCTCGAAAAATATAACGACACTTATTTAAAACAAAATAAAGTTCTGTGCTGAACCACTAATTATATATATATATATATATATACAGATGGTGATCAGAAATATGGAAACACCTGAACGAAATTGCCACTTACCAGATTAATATGGTGTCGGGCCACCTTTCGCCTTCAGAACAGCCTTGATGTGACGTGGGATGGAGGCATAGAGGTCGTGAATGGTAGCAAGTGGAATTTTACACCATTCCTCGTGCAGGGCATCGGCCAGTTCTGTGAGAGAGGATGGAGGTTGAAATCGTCGCCGGAGTCGTGTTTCCAAGACGGACCTCTGATGTTCAATTATATTCAGATCTGGGGATTGGGCGGGCCAGGGGAGGTGTTGAACTTCATCCAGATGCTCCTCAAACCACGCTGCAACAACGCCAGCTGTGTGAATGGTTGCATTATCATCCTGGAAGATGGCGTCATTGTCCAGGAACAACATCCGGACCATAGGATGCAAGTGGTCTCCTAAAATTGCGACATAATCGTCGGCAGTGATTCGTCCGCTAAGTGTGACCACAGGACCCAATTAAAACCATGATATGGCGGCCCACAGCATCACCGAACAGCCGCCATGTTTCACAGTTAGGCGGAGACACTGCAGATCATAAACTTCTTTGGGCGTCCTCCACACATAAACTGGTTGGGAATAGGGTGAAGGATGACTCATCCGACCATATCACACGTTTCCATTCCTCAACGGTCCAAGTTGCATGGTCGCGGCACCATTTGCGGCTTGCGAAAGCGTTATGGTCCTGGATGAGCGGTTTGGCCCATGCAATACGACCCCGTAAGTTCATGTCATGTAATTCGCGGCGGACTCTGATTGTCGAAAGAGGGTGGGGGAGTGCTGATTGAGTTCCTCCGTCACTTGCTTCGCAGTGGCACGACGGTTCTGCGTGACAATGCGCTTTAATACCCGACGTGACCTGTCACTCATGAGTTTCTTCCGCCCACAGTTCCTCTTCCCCAATGTGGTTTTCGCGTGTGTTGTGTAGGTCGTCATCACCTTCGACACTGTCCCACGCGACACACCTAACACAGTGGCCACTGCCGTCACACTCACTCCACATAACCGCGCACCAACAATTTGCCCTCTTTGAAAATCTAAGAAGTGTTTCATTTTACACTACCTCCGTCTGCTGCAGCCACTAGACACTGCTGTTCCACTGCGCCTGACGTAGTATGGAGACCGACCTAATACACCAACACCAGCGGTCCGGCGCTGCGGGCGCCACAACACCACTGCCAACCCATACATCTGACGTGTTGCCAAATACAGGTGTTTCCATTTTTCTGATCACCATCTGTATATATATATATATATATATATATATATATATATATATATATATATATATATATATATATATATATATATATCGTCGTTATTTCTAAGGTCCTCAGTTTGTACGTTTTATATAAATAAGGCTACGAAAGTCACCATAAAACATTTTACATATTGCATTCAAACATTACCTTTTTCTTATGGCACTTAACAAATTAAGCAAATACACTTCTTAGAATTATGCATGTAGTCTTTTACAAGATGGATCCGTAATTATAACTTATTTATCTATTGTTGCTATGACAACCAATTTTTACATCGTCGAATTATTCTTTTAACAAAACAACAATGTATATCAACTGAAAAAGAAAAATACATCTATATCATTTTTTGCATATTCTTCTTCTTCCTTTCTTAAACAGCTTGTGCATAGTTAAAAAGTAAATTCTCCCAATTAATAGAAGTAAGGGAAGAAATGCAAGTATCGTTATAAAACCAAGAAATAAGTCCTATTGCCGGGGTCTACAGATGTCAATATCCAAAAGTACCTGAAGTTGTTTTTTTTTTTCTCCACTTAGATATACTAATCTTAGATGAGTAAATAGAAACAAACGAGAAAGGAAGAAAATAGAGGCCGTGAAAGTAAAATGCAAACAAATTCACCAGCGCTCAGATGCTATTTACAATGTACTGAGCTAGGTGGGTCGGTGGGTAAAATTAGATCATGATGAACCAGTGGATCAGAGTGTGTCACGGTGGGTCGCAATGGGTGACGTCCTGTTGACCCACGATCTATAGACCCACTCACAAATCTTAATCCACTTGACCCACGATCCACTAACTCACTCCATCTCTGAACAGTACTAATGACTTAATGATCCATCATCAAACAGTCATTAACCATATGCCATGCGAAATATTGTGGTGTATGCCTTTACATCCCGAGAAATCATTTTCTAGGATAGAATTTGTACTTACTTTTAGTGAAATTCTTTTTTAAAGAAATTCATTAAATATTAATTTCACATATAAGATTGTAAATGATGAGATATGAAGTCTGGTTAAACAAACAAACAAAGAAACAAATAGAAGAGATAATTGATTAACTACGTTGTATACAAAAATTTAGTATGTGTTTACGACGAAGAGCTTCTGAAAGCCCAATGAAAAACGTTATTTTGTTGCAACAAGGAAACTTTCTAGTTAAAGAAGAGTTCAGAAATGTTAGAATGTTAGTTCAGCGTACAATGGAAATTTAATCACAAATCGTACACGGAAAAACATGAACTAAAATGAGCTCGTGACTCGGTCAATGTAATGCTTTGATATGCTGAAGAAAATACAGCTTCATAAAGAGAGGAAGTATATAAGTTACCTACTCTAAGCTTTGAACACCCTAACCTACTCCAATATGAAATTCAAGTTAATAAAAGTTCCTTTTGAAAAAAAAAATCTTGCATTGTAGTTGCGATTGAAGCTTATGAAACAAAGAACATTTCCTGAAAGTAATGCTCGAAATGCCATACAAGCTACTGGAGTATCAATTTTTACTGTTGAAAGCTAAGAAAGCCATATTCTCGTAACTTTCTTTATAGTCAGTTTTGTTAATTTCCACACACAGATTAAAATAAAATAAAGCAGAAATGAAATTTTATCATTATGATTAAGTATCAACTATTCATTCAATATACAAGTTGCTCTAATTTGTGAATAGAAATACCAAATCTTCCTGTAACTAATAAGAACTTGCGTATAAGAGTACTAATTGTTAGATTGACGAACACAATTCTACTAACTCAACCACACAGGGTTTTCGACAACAGAAGTCTGTTAATGAGTTGCTTCGAATAGGGAAACCACGATATGTAAAGAATGTATATACAAGGATTAAAGTGACGAGTACTTGAATGTGATCTTTGAACTGTAATGAAAATAAAATCCATAAATTATGCCTTCTTTCTGTGTCAACCCTTTTTGTAGAATAAATTTCTTAAGAAAAGATTGGATTTTCATATCCCTAGTTAGCTTTTTGGATATCCTGTAGATGTACACAGATTAAACATTTCTGTCTCAATGAAATCGAATTGTGATTACTGTTAACTAATTATAACCATAACATTATATTACAAAAATAAACAAAGGAAAATCACATAATGTGCTTCTTTGTACTGGAAGATGAAATAACACTTGACAACGGTAATGAAAAGTGCTGAGAAAAATAAGTTTTAGTTCAAAGACTCACCATTCACCATGGAAATCACCATCCGAAACCAAATGACACAATTCCTTAAACGCTTGTCCTTCCTCAAAGTATACGCTTAGGACAAAAGAATTTACGATTCATCGTTGATGAAATGGAACAAAGATTTGAGAAAGTATTAGTAAAAGAAAAGGGAACGAAAGATAATTTATCTGTCCTTGTGTCAGTGGTCAGTACGTCACTCACAATTTGAAAATGACTGCATTAGCTTTTAAAGGTTATCTTTAGTACTAATCCCGCAACCATAGTTTCCATATTAGAAGTCCAACATAAAGGACTTAAGGAGTGAAAATAGTTTTATATAATCGACTTCAAATGCAGTCGTTCAACGTAAACAAGACTTAATAATTATATTCAAAGTGAATGCTGCAGTAAAACAAAAAGAAATATAGTGCAGAGGTCTGAGATACCGATTTTCCAGATAGATTTTCGTTAATTAGTGAAGTTTCTTTACAGAGTTTGCGGAGATAAATGATTTGCCGAATCTTTAATAACAGTCTTACTATTTAGATGGTAGTGATAAAATAATTAATGTACTTTCTCATTTTCCCTCCTTCCTCTGGAATCGAGTGGTCTGCATAAGGGTGTGTAGGAAAAATTCCACACGGTTATTAATGATGTCGACAGTGAGCTAACAGGTTGAATTTCGGGTGGTACAATTCATCGAAAAAGTGTAAAAGATTTTTCAATTAAGTCATCCTGAGTGAAATTTTTCTTAGGTTTTCCGGATTCACACTACGTAAATGTCGGGATAGTACCTCATATTATGGTCCCAGGCCATTTCCTTCCTTCCTTCCCGATTCTTTTCTCCCTCTCGATTTTCACGGGCAGTCTGATCACTTAGGGAGGTCATCTCTCATACGGGACGGACTAACATAGCCATAGATGTGGGAATCTTATAAATATAATTGCTAATCCTAATTCTGAGAGCTTGCTTAAACTTCTCGTACAATGAGTACGTGTCCTAGTAAAGCTACAAGATCTTGAAGTGCAGTACTAATGATTCTTACGGCTATAGTGATGTATTAGATAATTTTTAGTCATATTTTAAAGAAATGACTGTAACAATAAAAGAAATATTAAGGCACTATACATGCTAGAACTTATAAAATATGTTTAAATAGCTCAAGGCTAGTTACATGAAAGAAACTGATACACTAAAATACATAAAGATAATCTGGTTGGTGCATTAAGAAAAAAATGTAGGTGACGTACTTAAAAAGATAGGTTACATGCGTAATTTCTGTAGTTTTTGGACTTAACGTACAGCAGACGTATACTGAAAACGCATGATTTATAATACTTTCTGTATAAGTGTTGCATCTATACGTACTTTCCATATAAAACAATATAGGCGAACAGGATCTCACATACATCTCATGGACGTATATAACATATAGCTGACGAAGGTAATATAAGTATATGTATGTGATATACGGAAAACTGTTAGATGTCAGACATCCTGCAATGGCATGATGTAACATCTAAGGGCAGTGCGTATGTAGCATACGGATAACTTATGCTCCGCACTGATTTGTATAGTAAGCAAGAGGATACAGTATATTTGTACGATATACAGCTGTCCGGAGAACGGATTTTTCTCTGGGTGACTAGGATTTATGACTGATATGGATACGAATTTTGTTGATGCTGATGTTACTAAAGTGTAGGCCTATTATTGTATGAGGTTTCGATTAAGTATTGTGTGAGGTTTATATTAAGTACGGATTAAGTCTTCTGTTTCGTCCAGTTCATTACAATTTCCAAAGTTCATGGAACTGTTTCATGGAGGGTTTTGTTACAAGATGATGATTTTGGAAATAAACTATAACGAATTTCTTCTAATTAAATCTAATAAAGCAATACTATTAAGCTTTGTATATGCTACATAAACTCACGTATTTTAGGGTAGTATATTGACTCAGTGGTTGGATTCTCACATCTTGTGTGAGAGGTCCATGATTCGATACCAGGGCATGTAAGTCAATGATATCCGTTAGTCTTCTCGAAATTCTCCCGATACCGAAATTTTCGATATATTTTTAAGGATATTTCGATATGTTTCGATATTTTCCATCTAATACGTTAATAGTCCAAGAGGAACCATTTAATTAATTGGGAAGAAGTGACATGATTTTGTTAAAGAGGAAGACCGTATTGAAGGATAATTCAAATCAAAACTCTGTCCAAAATTTCAAATTTACTAAGTAAATTCTAATATAAATTTTTGTTCTAAGTTTCCATTTTCCAGAATTTTTCCCTGCCTACCCCCATAAAAAAAGGGTGAAGTGGTAGACCTGCTACAGTCTAGGTGTCGCAATTCTGCTGCAAGTTGCAATTCTACATGTAGTTGCAATTCTACATTAAGATGTAGGTTCACGTTCAAGAGCGCACGAAGAAACTTTTCTTGAATGGGTCCAATGCAGAAAGATTAAAGGAAGTCCGGACTGGGTGGAGCCGACGTGAGTGCGCCCTGGTGCAGACAGAACACAAAAATAATATTTAAAGAGAGTTACGAAGTTTTCTCTTGGAGATTTCGTACCTAGTTGACTCCCTTTCACGTATCATATAGCATCAGTGCTGGACAGGTCGATAAACTCAAAATCAACTAATAAACGGTTTAACTCTGCGATACCCGCGCTGAAAAAATGTTACACTAAAGATAAATCAACGGTGTAGTCTCATTTCAGGTTTTGCTTGGAAAAACGAGAGGTCAAGAGTACATAGAGTGGAAATAGAGTTTTACGTTTGTCCTTAGTATTTTATTATACAATTATTTAAAATGTGTGCATATATCACGAAGTTTGCTGTGAGGAATAGAAAATTTCTCCTCTGGAGTACTAAATGACGTCCCTGATGCACCATCCTTAAATCAGTTTCGCAATCTGATTTAATTTCCCGCCCAGTCTATTGAAAATGAAATGAAATCCTTGAGTTTTACGTCCCACGGTTATGCCGGTTAGGCTAAAGGAGACGGTGATGATGAGTAATGAACGAAATGGTAGAATGAAGAAAGTGGGAGGAAACAACCCGAGAAAACCCACGCACACGGTGTTTGTCCACCACAAAATTATCTTGGCGGGACTAGGATCGAACCCGGGACCCCAAGCACCAGAGGTGAAAGCTTTACCACTGAGTCACCGCGGCCCCCCAGTTTATTGAACTCCTTGTTTGTTCTTCAATTAATTAGTTTGCAGAGTCGTACGTACTTCTTGCATATTTTTAAACTCTTTTAAATTTTAGGTGCCTATTTTTAGGTACTAGGGTAGTATCTTCATTATTCGATTTAAAAAGTACCAATAAAGCTTTTCACTACCTTTTCATTTGTTTTTTCCAAGCCTGGAGGCATTGTAGAACACGTTACGTATGGTTTCACGCCTTTCTGCGTCGAGACATAGGAGGTGGAGTGACGTCATAACTTTAAAAAATATTTATGTTAGGCCTATTTTTATTATCTTTTGCACCTAGGAGATTGAAATTTTGCGCAAATATTCAGTGCATCGATTTGGTATTTTTCAGATTTGTTTCAGATCTCTACGGTAACACAGAGAGGGCCCAGAGGGGCAAAAATGTCAAAAAAAAAAAAAAAAAAAAAAAAAAAAGAAAAGAAAAAGAAAAGAAAAAAGAAAATTATTTAACAAAAATATTTTTTTTCTTCGTAATTTTCCCGCTCCAGATACATGATGAACACTTGCGAATTGTACTGTTTGAAAGTCTTATATTCTGAAGAGAATGATGTACGAACCATAACCTTAGGATAATTAGGGATAATGTTGTAGCTGCTTGACTGAAAGTCTATAATTTACCTTAAAAAGAGTATAAATTTAAAAGGGTTAAAAAAAATAAAATACATTTTATTGCACATACAGCCAACTCAAAAGAATTACAGAAATAATCAGAGAATGATTTATTAGATGGCAATCCTGACAAAACGATGTCATCTTCACTGGATTTTGTCATTCGCCTTTCAAAATAATACTAATAAGAACAAAATGAGAGGTCATCATATCTTCCTTCCTCTTCTTCTTTCCTTCTCAATTGACGCTCTACAGATGGGAGACAACCGAGAGAAATTTGCATCATGAGGATGGCATTTCGTTATGTAACAATTTTCTTATTTCGCGATATATTGTATAGTCTTCTTCGGAAACATCTGCATAGTCATCTCACATTAATTTGCATCTTTGAACGTTAAACAAATTGACTGTCTTTTCTGGTATGGGTGAAAAAATCTTCTCATAATAAAAGAAACGAATTCTAAAGTTTACTCTACATGTAAAGAAATACAATGCTATTTTCATATGGGCGGCGCCTTTATTATTTCTGTTGTCATAATAGTATTTCCATCACTAGTCTGACAGAAAAATTATTATTATTTTTAAAATACCTTCAAGAATTGTCCACTGCAAGAGGACGTAAGTAGGGTAAACACGGCCTGCCATTTAAGTCAAAACATAAGCTAATTCAGGAATTTTATGCACATTTTTGAACTAAAAATGGAATAAATATAAGTTATCGTACTAATGAATAACGGTTTGCATCAATGTTTTCTGTAGTTATGAAGTGGTCGTAGTTTAGCATTGTGTAGATTAAGTTAAATTAGGTAGGCAAGCTACGTTACCATGTGCTCCATAATAAAATTACAGTAGAGCGTCGATTATCCGAACGTCGGTCAACCGAACGACCGCTTAACCGAACTGTGTACTCGCTCGCACCTGTCACTCTCCCACCCTACCGTCCATCATCCCCCTCACTCAAAAACCAAGTTTCCCACAGTAGTCGCCGCACTGAGCCACCGCTGGCGGAACATTGCTTCTAATGGGGCCTTCATAAGGCGCTGCTGAACGGCCAAGCCGCCAGTCGCTGTGTTTCAACAATCAGCACACACTTCTGTCGGTTTGGCACTGGCTGTAGAAGTACAGTCCAGTACACTGCAGTACAGTACAGTACAGTACAGTTCGATTATCCGAACAAACCAGTTTTCCGAACACCCATGTCCCCCAATTACTTCGGATAATCGACGCTCTACTGTATGTCTCTTTAAGCAGAAGATCTCGTTCAGATATAGACCTAGTTTGCTGTTGGTAATCACCTTATACTAAGGGCGTACCCACAGGGCTTGTACTAGGTGCGGACACTATAAAGCTTCGTAACCTCTTACAAATAATATGCTTGTATTTTCCTGTACCAGGGGCGCAATCATGGTGGTAAATTTTTTTCGGACTCTTTTCAATTTTTATACTTTGGAATTACCCCGCCCCCAACAAACATTTGTGACCAGGTGTCCTGGTTCACACTTTAATCACCATTTACTCCGAAGTTGGTCGTTCGTCTGCTTTTGGATTTAAAAAAAACGTATTAACAGCTACGAAAATTTAAAAGTTATCAATTTTTAGAACTGCTTTGAAACAGCATAATAGAGCAGGGTTGGGAGAAGTAGAGTAAGGTAGGGATAAGATTGGTAGGGTACGGTCGGGTTAGCTTAGGGTTAAGCAAGTTTTGAATCATTTTCTTAAAATTAACAGAGTGCAATATCTCGTCTCTACGTAAAGATACAAAATGGAGCGTCTCTGTCTACCTGCAGCCATGTTCAGAGTACAAATACTCGTTACTTTCTCACAATCCAACGATGCTGCAATCTTACACGAAGTAGTTCCCTCTGCTTCCCAAATAGTTCCATGTTTATAACCGCTCATATATATATTACTTATTATCAGTGCCGGTCTGGAGCAATCACGGGCCCTCGGCTAAAGTTGGTTGTGGGCCCCCTGATCGAGAAACTTTTCACAGCGTATCTTCGGTACTTACAACAATGATTAAAGGTTTGTTTATGAAAAAAAAAGTTTCTGAAGTATTTTAAATCTATCTATGTTACGATAAATGACAAGGTAAAACATACTTAAGCAATATAACGTAGATATAAATCATAATATAGGTTTCGGCGTCAGTTCAGCATTGTACTATATGATGTAATGAGGCTATAAGTGAAATAAAGAGAAATGTGTTGATATGGCAAAATTATGAGAAACCCGTATAGTTATAAACATTTTGTTTTATTCTATGAGAACTAATGACAAATAGTTAACGTGTATTACAACATTTATATGATCACATAACTATAAAAAGACGAAAATATTGGTATGCACTAACAAAGTGGAGCTTATTCTAGATTTATATTAATACAAACAGGCAAATTATTGATTACTACTAATAAATGATTACAATATCATAAAGCATATAATTGTAAAATTGAAAATGACTCAGACACACACAGGAATTACAAAGCATCAGGAACATATCAATACATTAATTTTCTTTTCAAAACTTCGCTTGTCCCGCAATTTCATCAATGATTTTATTTTTGTCCAAATTTATAAACAAGTCTCTCTCAACATTCATCAACATTAGAGGAGATAGTAAGTTCTCGCTTAAAGAATATCCGAGTCTTTTTTTTTTTTTTAACAATTTTCAATTTCGAAAAAAATCGTTCACAAGTCACCTGAGTGGATGGAATGGCCATTATATATTTAAACACAGTATATAAATTACTAAATAATCCAGACTGTGACCATAGTTCATAGAGAATGGGAAATGCACATGAGAGACATCTGAAACATTTCGTTTTAGTACCACATTGAGTTTCAGACTTTTTCTTTTTATCTTCAGATTCTTCTTCAGATGTCACACTTTCATCTGAATCACCATCACCATCATTACTTGTAATTCTCACAAATTTACACACTTCTTTCTCTTCTGGTTCTTCAGACTTGTCACTAAAATCTGCACTCAAATTACGATACTGGCTTGCAAACTGTTTCAGTTCTAACAACACCACCACTTCTATTCACGTTTGCTAATTGAGAAACAGTTTACAAGCAATCATCTGGAAAATCTTTTGCCTCCATTGCAACTATATCCTCGTACCTTTTTGGGTCTAACCAGGAACAATCAAGCAGTAGAGTTTTGTTGGGTACAAACCTTTCTTCTATATCTTGGAATTTAAAAAAAAAATATTTAGTAAACTATTTCACTCGTTTTTGTCGGGAATTAATACAATGTTGATGTTAGAGAATTTTAGGAAAACCTGTGAAAAATACGAAAAGAAAGGAACAATAAATCAATGAAAACTGTCACAAAGGAAAGTGTGGCAACTATAAAGTCTGAAAGGAAATAGTATAACAGATAAATAGTTTTCGGTACTGTATCAAGGTAATGTTATTAGAGAAGATACCGCATGAACTGTGAACTGAAAATTAAAGTTAGATAGGAAAAAAATGTCATTATATCCAACTTACTTTTTTAATATTTTGAGGGCCTCTACAAGAGTGGCGCCTTAAGCTATAGCTTGTTATGTGTAAATCTGGTACTGGTTGTTTTTAACTGGTTTTCAAGCATTACATTAAACTATGTTGTTGTGTTTTAAAATTATCAGTGGTTAATTCTGTTTTTGTATTCTAAACATCTGATAATTAAGTTATTTTTTAAGTTTTAAATATTTATTTTCCTATGCGTCCGGGCCCTCCCAAAGGCTCTCGGGCCCTCGGCGATCGCCGAGCAGCCGACCTAGCCAGACCGGCACTGCTTATTATCAAGCATACAAACAAGCAACTTATCCATTTCTTTCCAGTAAGTTCTCAAAAGTTTGCTAGAAACGAATGACCAAATTGGTAACTTAACCCCTTTCATGAATCAACCAATTAACTATTCAATGAAAAAAGCAATGATCCATTCAATCAATCAACAAATCCTAGCATATCGTCAATCATGAATGATTTCCAATTTATCATTATATTTTTAAACCTTAGTGTAGCATATGAATTACTCAAATATAAACAATAGAGGGTTCTGACGTAATTGAATTTAATACGCTTTTCTGTTTGGTTTCTGGTTTTGGTTTCTGTGCTTTCTAAAATTACTTGGGTACTTTCTGAGAAATCATTACCTTAAACGTCACTTGATTCACGTTTACACACCCAACTTCGACCAACAATTAAGGTGGTATCGAGGAGGTGAAACAATATACTCGTAATTGAATTTTTAAGATCCATTGAACAAACTTTTAGGTTTTCTTACAGAGAATCATTAGTTTGAAATGCCAACTAATTAAAAGATTTTTAAGAAGCATTAGTTGCCTCTAGCACAGTAAGTACTGGGTACATTTCTGCAAAATAATTTTCAGAAATTAGTCTATCTCGTCACTGTAAACCTTTTCTATTTTTCTTTTATTTATATAATCACAGACCTTGAATTAACATTTACAACATATGCCATGTACCATCTTTAAATAAATTTGTCTAAACAAACAAAAATATGTTTCATATCCAACCCATCTTTTATTAGTTCACTCCATTTTTTTAAATCTTCTTTTTATAACTTGGCATGTGCTAAAATTAAACTAGTTTCGCCAATAACTAACTTCTTGCTTCCAACAGTCACTTAAGCTACGCTTGAAAAATTCCAATCTCAATGAAGAAAAACTTCATGTTATGCAGCAGACTTGGATATGTCCCTGAACCTGGCCTCACCCACATTGGCACCACGCTAGCACATCCACTCAACCGATCGAGATGAAATATGTACACAAAGTTAGTGTTAAATTAATGCTGTCAATAACACATAAAAAGAAAGTTAGTCCTATTATCAGAAAGCTAAAATATATTCGAAAATGTTCAATGGCGAAATCATCAAAGAAAACAAATGAACCCTCATTTTTATGATAAGATATATAGCACTAATCTTCTTTCTATGCAGTATCATCAGCACTAATTTAGCATTAATTTTTGGCATAATTTACAAAATTAGTGCTGCATTATTAAAAGTGGGTGGGGCTGTTTTCATGCGGACCTGGCCCCACCCACACCGGCACTAATTTTAAAACATTCCAAAATTTAGTAGACCTACCTAATTAGTGCTGACCACCTATAATGTTAAAAAATTAGTGCTGTACAAAGGTCAAAAAACAAAACAGATTCTGGGTGAGCTAGGTTCACGCTAACCCCACCCACATATTTTCTGTTTTTTTTTCTTTTGGCGTTTGTGTAACAGCACTATGTTTGAAAACTATACCAAAAATTAGTTGTAAATTAGTGCTGACGATACCGCATAGAAAGAAAATTAGTGCTATTTATAATATCATAAAAATGAGGATCGATTGTTTTCTTTGATGATGCCGCCATACTAGATTTTCGAATGTATTTGGCGTTCTGATGTCACAAATTTTCTTTTTATGTGGTATCGACAGCACTAATTTAACACTGACATTGTGTATAGGTTTCATCTCAATCGGTTGAGTGGGTGGGGCTAGCGTGAATCCCCACCCAGAATCTTTTTTGTTTTAAACTAATTAGAAACTAAGTTTTAGCATATGTTTTAAAATTGGTGCCGGTATGGGTGAGGCCAGGTTCACGTGAAGACAGCCCCACCCACTTTTAACAATGCACCACTAATTTTGAAAACTATGAAAAAAATAGTACTAAATTAGTGCTGATGATACTGTTTAGAAAGAAGATCAGTGCTATGTATCTTATCCTTAAAATGAGGGATCTTTTGTTTTCTTTGATAATGCTGCCATCGAACATTTTCGAATATATATTGGCCTTCTGATAATATTACTAATTTTCTTTTTATGCTTTATTGACAGCACTAATTTAACACTAACTTTGTGTATAGTTTTCGTCTCTTTCGGTTGAGTATGTGGGGCAGCGTGAACCTAGCCCCATCCAGAATCTTTTTTGTTTCTTGACATCTGTGTAACGCCACAATTTTTTTAAATATTACAGGTCGTCAGTACTAACTGGGCACTAATTTTTGGCATTTGTTTTAAAATTAGCGCCGATGTTGGTGGGGCCAGGTTCACGGACATGACTGGGATTCAGCTTGCGACCACTTCAGCTGTCAGGATCTTTCTTTCTTTCTTTCTTTCTTTTATTGTTTGTTTGTTTGTTTCATATTGCTTCACGTGCAGTTCACTGCGTGAGAACGATACTTTTGAGTCCAGTTATATATTGGTATAATCGTAATCTCCCTACAATGAATTTTGAAATATAATATCCAATCAGTATCCAATCCACAATACCCCATGCAGTAAGCACCGGTGGACCACCGATGGGCAATTTGTTACATCTCGCGGAAAATTGGCGTTCCCGCAGAGAAGATCCGCGGTCGTCTTACTTTCGTTTTGTAAATTATACAACTGGCGGCACAGGCGCGATTGAACGCCAATGAACCACTATATTACTCTCCCAAAGTATGTTAAATCGCCTATATATGTGATTTGTTTACATTAAGAGTGAATTTAAAAAAACACTAAAAAAAAGTGTTTTTAACCAACCTTATGGTTGTAGGAGCGTGTTCTTCCGACTTTTCTACGGAGACGATGAGGAAAACCTCGGTTGTAGAGGGATAAATCGTTGAAGTCTTTACAACTTGGCCAATCAAAGTGCTCCTATAACCATCTATATTCGACGATATATTCAAAATGGGATCAGATAAAATGCGTTCACCACGTAATTTTATAACAGATGACGCACATCAATTGACTTTATTTAATAGTTCACCCATATTCACTTTCTAATGATCGGCGACAGTTGCCATCTAAATTCATACAATTATACTCACTCATCGCAAGATTTTTCACTACATGATGTAGAGGCAGGGGTTACTTTTCACCCCAGGAGCTCACTTTAGGAACCATTCGTCAGGAAAACTATATAATAATAACTGCATGGACATGACTGACGACAATTCGTGTTGGTCCCTTCACGATTCTCCACAACGAATCGAAGGAGCGCAGACAAAAATGAAGCCCTCGCTGGTAGGCGGTGGTAACTTAAACGCTTCGACTCTAGATATCTGTTTCGACTCGACGAAACCCTATCATCAGTGGCAAACTAGCGGCAATCCTTCGACGTGTCGGTATATCGACGATCGATATATACCGGTAAGTGGGCCACTAGATGTTGGCGACGTTTAAGTCATGGAGTGTATTTCACAATGTTGCTGAAAGGTGCTAATGTTCGGAAAGCAGACGTCTAGGAATAGGTATAAGTTGATAATGAATGAATTAAATAAGAAAAGAAGAACATAATAAAATTAAGTAATTGCATTAGAAATACTTACAAGATTATTCAAAGCTGACAAAAAAATATGTTTGAGTATACAAGTTTTGTGTTCTTATACAATCATCAACGCTATGCTTGGCGGGATTAACTATTAACATAGGTTCCGAAGTAAGACAGGTGTTGACTCTTGTGTACTAGGCAGGAGCAGACAATCATGCAAGTGTTAACTCTCGAAATATTAACTACCGATTCCTATCACACTACCTAGTTTCCAAGAGATCTAGAATTACTAAACTACGTTACCAGAGGCCCCATCAGTGCAAAATTAAAATACCGCTAATTTTACAATAATTATGTGATATCTTCAAATCGATAAAGGACAATCGAAGTGGGACAAGACCTCCCTAGACAATATTATTTTACGTGAAATACCGTTATTACGACTCACTTATCTGTTTTCGATTTCCAGCCATTTAGAAAATCGGCATTTATCTTCGCGTTTCTAAATAAATATACTACTGTAATAGTAGTATATATAACTATATATATACTAGTATATATATATAGTTAGTATATATAATATATAAATATAATAGCTACTTGGTGACTCGTTATAACGGAAGGGGGCGCGGTGGCTCAGTGGTAGAGCGTTCACCTCTGGTGCTTTGGGTCCCGGGTTCGATCCCAGCCCCCGCCAAGTGAACTTTGTGGTGGACAAACACCGTGCTCGTGGGTTTTCTCGGGGTCCTCCCGTTTCCTCCCACTTTCTTCATTCCACCATTTCACTTATCTCTCATCATCACCGTCTCCTTTAGCCTACCCGGCATAACCATGCGACGTAAAACTCAAAGATTTCATTTCATTATAACGGTACATCATGCAAAATAACATTGTCTAGAGAGGTCTAGTTTCACTTTTCGATTATCTTTTATCTCTTTGAAGATATCACATAATTACTGTAAAATTAGCGGTATTTTAATTTCGCAGTGATAAGGTCTCTTAATAGATTCGTCAATAACTCTTTATTTAATGATAACTAATTAAATATTATTTGATATGAAAATCTGTAATATTATTATTTATTAAACATGTTGTCAGTAATCGTGTATTTATTTATTTTCAAGTCAGGTGGGTGGGCACAAGTCTGGAGGAAAGAATGAAATGAAATCTTTTAGTTTAACGTTCTATGTTTGTACCCGTTAGACTAAAGGAGACGGATGGGAGGAAGAATTGTTAGAATAAGAATATGGAATGAAACGAAAGTATCCAGAGGAAACCCAGGGGAATGATGTCCACACTTACTTGGCCGGGAATCGAACCAGGGACCCTATGCAGTGAAGGTATGCGCTTTACCACTGAGATACCAGGGACGTAAAGTAGTGAGAATAGTAAGTGTGTGACTAGAGTCCGTTTATCCTGATAAAAGCAACTTTAGCTGTGCCCTTTATATCCTAACTATATATAAAACTACATGAGCTGACATAAATTATTGAGCACTTCCTGTAGGGCTACAATGATTAAATTTGGCATGATGGTAGCTTTCCGGATTTAACCCACACGAAAATTCTCAAAAGTGAATATTTTTAATTTTTAGGGGGTCTAAAGAGGGGATGAAAAATTTCAACATGTTATTTAAATGGACCTTTTTTTGGACTTATAATCTCATGTTTTAGGTACTTAGAATTGGAATAGAAACTTGAAATTTGGTATGCTTACACATTTTTGTCAGCAATACCTAAGTAAATTGGTACAAGTAAAAAATTCTGACCTTAGAGTGGTTTTATAGGGAACTGAAAAATCTTTCCCATGTTATTTATATGGGACATCTTTTACACCCTCAAATTATTGAGCACTTCCTGTAGGGCTACAATGATTAAATTTGACATGATTATAGCTTTTCGGGACAAACCCACAGGAAAATTGCCAAAAGTGAATATTTTTAATTTTTAGGGGGTCTAAAGAGGGGATGAAGAATTTCCCCATGTTATTTAAATGAGACTTTTTCTGGACCTATAACCTCATGTTTTAGGTACTTAGAATTGGAATAAAAACTTCAAATTCGGTATGCTTGTACGTTTTCGTTAGCTTTACCTAAGTGAATCATCAGAAATGAAAATTTCTAACCGTAAAGTGGTTTTATGGGAAACTGAAAAATCTTTCCAATGTTATTTATATGGGACGTCTTCTATACCCCAAAATGTTTAGGCACTTCCGGCAAGATTAGAATGATGAAATTTGGCATGATTGTAGCCTTCCAGGACTAACCGACAGAAAAATTGCCAAAAGTAAAAAATTCCAACTTTAGATTGGTTTTATAGGGAACTGAAAAATCTTCCCCATGTTATTTATATGGGACACCTTTTACACCCTCAAATTATTGAGCACTTCCTGTACGGCTACAATGATTAAATTTGACATGATTATAGCTTTTTGAGACGAACCCACAGGAAAATTGCCAAAAGTGAATATTTTTAATTTTTAGGGGGTCTATATAGGGGATGAAGAATTTCCCCATGTTATTTAAATGAGACTTTTTCTGGACATATAATCTCATGTTTTAGGTACTTAGAATTTGAATAAAAACGTGAAATTCGGCATGCTTGTACGTTTTCGTTAGCTTTACCTAAGTAAATCATCAGAAATGAAAATTTCTAACCGTAAAGTGGTTTTATGGGGAACTGAAAAATCTGTCCAATGTTATTTATATGGGACGTCTTCTATACCCCAAAATGTTTAGGCACTTCCGGCAAGATTAGAATGATGAAGTTTGGCATGATTGTAGCCTTCCAGGACTAACCGACAGAAAAATTGCCAAAAGTAAAAAATTTCAACTTTAGAGTGGTTTTATAGGGAACTGAAAAATCTTTCCCATGTTATTTATATGGACACCTTTTACACCCTCAAATTATTGAGCATGCCAGAAGTGAATATTTTTAATATTTAGGGGTTCTAAAGAGGGAATGAAGAATTTCCCCATGTTATTTAACTGGACCTTTTTTTGACGTATAATCTCATGTTTTAGGTACTTTGAATTGGAATAAAAGCTTGAAATTCGGTATGCTTGTACGTTTTCGTTAGCTTTACCTAAGTGAATCATCAGAAATGAAAATTTGCAACCGTAGATTGGTTTTATGGAGAACTGAAAAAATCTTTCGCGTGTTATTTATGTGGGACGTCTTCTACACCCTAAAATGTTTAGTCACTTCCGGTATGATTAGAATGATGAAATTTGGCATGATTGTAGCCTTTGAAAACTAACCGTGAAAAAATTGCCAAAAGTGATTTTTTTTTTTTAATTTACTCAGGGGTCGAAAAAGGATGAAGAAATTCCTATGCTATTTAAATGGGCGTTTTCTTGGGATACAAAATCTTATCTTTCAGATAGTTGAGATAGGAAAGAAACGAAAGTCGGTAGAATTCCGCTCCGCTGCAGCTGCCTTTGTCCCCACTTTGAACTCGTATTGCATACACGCCCTTATGACGCTCTGTGGAGGTCTCATTCACTCTGTTCTTACGCAAGTTCGCAATGTCACTGAACTACCATAACCAGGTAGTATGCTGCACATACGCAGAACAACAGCTGACCTTCGTCTTATCCTCATTCGCATTCAACTCACGGTGGGAGGTCCAATTGAACACAGACCTCCACAAAAGCGACAGAACTTTCTTGCTTACCTTTATAAATTAACAGAAATAAAAAATTCCAACTTTGGTGGGGTTTATTTATAGGAACTCCTTTTATATTGCTCAAAATTATTGGGCAATTTCTTTAGGATTACAATGATTAAATTTGGCATGTCAAAGGAAAATTGCCAAAAGTGAATATTTTTAGTTTTTAGGGGATTTTTGAAACGGGTATTACGGAACGTGTTTGTTACAGTTGCTTTATATGTTCTATTCTTGTTGATCTCTTGTTAAAATGCACGGTTATTGTTACCTTAAGTTATCATTATAGCGGTTGCTGTTGATTGTTTAATTTTATTTAATGTTATTTGTTTTAAACAGTTGTGCACTACATATCAAATCAGTACCTCCGATAATTGTAATCGTTCCGAGGACAAGAACCTGCGCTCTCTACACAGCGCATCATTCGCATATGAGCATGAATCTCCTTGACATTCCTGGAAACATCTGTACATGTTCATTACAGACAAAAGTTATAGACGCCGTGATAAAAATTGGCAAATGATACTATAAAAGGGAGATTTTTTCGATTATTTTTTCAATATCTCGGACCGTTTGCAAGATTTGAGCCTACTTCCGTTTGAAGTTTCTAATTCATGTATGATAAGTGTATTCTTTCTTCTTGCATTCAGTATGTAATAAGCAAACAGATTACATACACAATTAATTACAATGTCAGTTATAGATGGTGTTCAATGGGCAAAACACTGCAAAAATAAAAGTTCGTCTTAGACTGCAGAAATGGTTATCGTTCCTTTTCAATTATTTGGCCATAAAACAAACGTCTGAGACATATACAACCCGAATATACAACGATGTGGTGTTGCAATGCATAATTCTTAGGATATGATGCTCTATCTTTTTTTTTTTTTTTAATTTCAACACTTCCAGTGTACCCGTAAAAATGTAATAAAGAAATAACAACTATGCTTTTTAAATATTCATTGGAACTGGACAATCTACAGAAAATTTGCAATCGATCAGTGAAAATGCCATCTATTTTGAGCCTGTTGTTTCCGAGATATCATTTTCGAAAAGTTTCAGCACAAACATATGAAGTCCACAAACATATATTCTAAAGGAACTTCAAAGATGGCAGGGCAGTTCGTTTCCATTGATTTTCGAGAAGACTTATTAAAATACAAAGTTTTTAAACACTAATTTTAAATCATAAACCTTACAAAAAAAAGTGTATTTAACTGGTTTATTTAAAGCACACACACTTAAACTGTTTGTCTCTCTGAAACGTAAAATTACAAGTAACCGTAAATAAAAGAATTGAAAGTCAAAGTTATAAGTTGGAGTTGAGGCGCTTGTGGACGAACTGGCCACCTGGAATCTCTAACCAGGTAAAAAAATAGGGTATCCGTAGCTGGCGGAGAAAAATAAGCAAGTCACTAGTATTTCCATCCCATTGGTTGAATCGCGAACTTCTAAATACGGTTGGATTACTTGCCTCCTTGAGGTTCAAGGAAACAACTGTCGATTTGATTTTAAGCCTCCACGGAGGCTAACACACCTAACTGGTCTTACCTATTGACGACTTTGCTATTCCTCTTGGTTTTACGGTTTATTTGGCATCATCTCATACTCGGGCTTAGCCCACCAGACGGTTTTCACTATGGCGGACAATGAGCAAACATACTTTACCAAGTATCATCCCTGGTCCTCCTGGTTGCTGCACTAAGGTGGAAAAACGCAAGGTGCAGTCACAAACCACTTCTGGTCGTACCGGAAGCTCATCTCAAAGCTCTGTTACGTCTGTGGCTTCCCGCTCTTCCATCAAGCAAAGTTATTCTAACCGCTTGCAATTTTTACCACCTGCAAAGAAAGCACACACTGCACCAGATAGAATGGAGAACACTACGGATATTGAAACAGATTCTACTGCGGCTCCAGCTTTACCTCGCTCTTCATCACCATCAATTTACTCGTTTCTGTTGACCAATTTTGATTCACGTTTCTCGACTGAGAAACAAGTTGCTATACAACTGCGCAAGTACCTTCCTCGTGCTTCACTCAAAGAAATAGTCAAGACTAGGAACGGCTTCATTTTCAAAACAGAAGATGCAAACTTGCTTAGCACTATAAAGAACAAAGTACCTATAGATACCTTCGGCAAAGATGCTAAACTTACTAACCTTAATGCATCTCAGCGCAAGCAAATACCACCACCTCGCCGTCCTCCGCTCCTTTCCGTGGTGATTCGCGGTGTTGATCCTTCTTATAGCGATGACGAGATTCAGGAGGAACTTACCTACGAAGGACACACACTCCAGAAGGTTATGCGCATTAGAAACGCTGCAGGCCCCACGTACATGGTTCGAGTACTAACTCCTTCTCAAACCACCATTGATTCTCTTCTGACTAATGGAGCATACATTTATAACAGAAGACACAGAGTTGAACCTTCACGGTCACCAGCACCACCACCATTTCGATGCGAGAAATGTCAGACATATAATCAACATTCTACCGCAACATGCCCAAATACTACTGTTTGTGGCTACTGTTCTGGTGAACACTCCACTCGTACATGTCCCAATCTACAACAACCACCGAATTGTCACACTTGCCACGAACAACATCCGACATATAGTTACAAGTGCAAGGGCAAACCTGCCCCTACCGAGGCTCACCCTGAGTACGTGGCACCATTACATACATATAACTATTCTGCATACGTTCCACAATCACTGGACTCTTCTATAACAGTGCGCAATATGCTTGCTTTTCTAACGCTCACTCTTCAAAATATCCAGTCATTTCATCGTTCGCATGTCTTAAAACAAATCACCCACGCAGCCAGAGAAATATTCCATGTTACATTTCATGCTACTTATTCTGGTCAAAATGTCTATTTTCACACATCACCTTTGGAAACTACTGTCTAACCTACTCATCATGGATATAGTCTTTATATTTCTCAATATTAGATCCATTTGGCAGAATAAATCTTTATTCGAAGCGCTGTTACTGGAGGAAAGAGCTGCAGTGTTTATCCTTAACGAAACCTTTCTCACTCCCTCTATGACTTGTCACTTTTCTGGATATACACTAATTCGACAAGATAATACTCTTCCTAGGAGGCGTGCAAATGGAGGAACAGCCGTGGGATTTTCTCCACGTATCCCATCACGACGACACTTTTGTAGGTTGCCAGATCTGCCTGAATATCTTATAATTACTTTATACTTCTGTAATATAGCCATAACTATTGCCACTGTTTATATCAGACCTGGAAAGCCGCTACCTACTGCATTCGTGCAACACATTTCCGATAATTATAAGAGATTCATAATTATGGCCGATTTCAACATGCACAGCAGATCACAAAGAGACAGAACTACCTTTCAAACCTTTGACACAACTCACACGACTGGTATCATTCATGATCTTCCAAAACCCACTAGGCCTGAATCACAAAGCACACCAGATATTGTCATTACTTCTGCTAATCTCGTTTCGCAAATCCATATTGATGTTCTCGATCCATTAGGAAATGACCATGTTCCGATCAAATTGCTCCTCCGTACTCAACATACGTCTCCCTCTCCAGAATTTCAGAGAACTAGCGTCCGTTTTGACAAAGCCAACTGGGAACACTACCGAACATATCTATCGGCAGCAATAGAGCTATTAAAACCTCCTACATCAGAAGTCGAACTTTATCATGACATTCATACCATCACAACTTCAATCCAAGAAGCAAGTTCACTTTATATACCAGTAACTACATCAACGCCTTATCGACCAACACTGCCACCAGAATATGTCACATTTATCACTCGCTCTCGACAGTTTTATCGTGACTATCAACGTACAAAAAATCCAGAATCACTCCGTCATCACCGGCAACTTCAGAGGATGGTCAAGAATTACATTTGTGCTTACAAGCTAAGGTGTTGGGTTAAAACCTGTAATTCACTCTGTGACGTCACTCATCCTAGCAAGTACTGGAAACGTTTTAATGCTCTTTGCGGAAAACATGCGAAAACACCATATCCATTATTAAATGGTGACTTACCTATACAAACAGATTCCGACAAAGCTGACGCTTTCGCTGATTTCCTCTAAGACATCTTCACACCACTCAGTTCCACATATTCATATCGACACCCAGCTGACACAGTCAATCAATCTTCTCCTTCATTACAACCTCATGTCCTTCATACTCTTCCGCAAAATGAACCTCTAACAGAGCCAATCACAGTTCAAGATATCAGTACAGTTGTTCGCAACGAAAGAAATAGTGCACCTGGCTTTGATACAATAACCTATCGCCATATAAAAGAAAGCCCGCTTATATTGCTTACTCTGTTAGCCACGATTTTTACTTTCATTCTGCGAACTGGCTATTTTCCTGTCACCTGGAAAACTTCTAAGACGTTAATGTTTCCAAAACCAAAGAAACCTCCTGCCAACTTATCATCCTACCGCCCAATTCAATTAACGTCTACTTTTAGTAAAATCCTAGAACGTATTCTAGTAAGACGTCTGCATGTATACATAGAAAGACGCCAGTTACTTCCCATACACCAAACAGGATTTCGCCCAGGTTATTCGATCAACGATCAACTACTTCGTTTAATTACCATGGTTACACAACACTATAACTCGGTCAAACCATCATGTCTTGTATTATTTGACCTCGAGAAAGCATTTGACAGGGTATGGCACATCGCACTTATATACAAATTAACTCATCTTCGATTTCCTGTTCCATATATTAGACTGATATACAACTTTTTAATCGGCCGTCTGTCATATGTTTCAATAAATAACTGCCTCTCACATCCTATTTTCCTTCACTGTGGAGTACCTCAAGGATCGGCTCTGTCGCCACTTCTCTATCTTCTCTATGTTGCCGATATGCCTCCACTTCCTGATAAAATTCACCTATTTCAATATGCCGACGACACCGCCTTTCTTGCCTTAGGACCTACTATCCAATCCATCAACACTGCTCTACAGTTAGCAATTAACAATTTTCTTCGCTGGTGCGACAAATGGCAGCTAACGATCAACGCCACAAAAACACAGGCCATTGTCTTCATTCCTCCGAAACGAACATCAAGAGTCAGAAGAAATCCTAACTGCCTTTCACTACAAGTAGACCAAACTCCCATCCAGACACGATCAACTGTAACTTACTTGGGGCTCACATTCGATAAACATCTCACTTGGAAACAACATCTTCAAACAGTCACAACTAAAGCATACAATAGACTTAACTTATTAAAAAGGCTCACCGGAACGTCCTGGGGACTAAAAGCGAACACAATTCTGAACACATACAAGGCCTTTTTACGGCCTGTGCTGACTTACGGAAACGTTGCATGGATTGCGGCCACCCGCACAATTTATGAAAAGTTATTAGTGTTAGAACGACATGCTTTCCGCATTGCATATCGAGTCAAACTGCCTAGTCCCACAGCAGACTTGTACAACCGAATTCAGTTTCCTACACTTCAGTTTCATCTTGAAACTTTACGTCTCACATACATATGCTCTCGTTATAACACCCAACACCCTTTACTTCTGAATACTATGCACCACTTAGTTCTCCATCCTTCTCCATCTCGATATTACCCTACACCGCTATCGTTACTCTATACTCTCTACTGCTACACTCTACCTCCTGACGCCTTAGACCAGGAACTCCTCATAGACTATCAAGTTCATGACCATCTTCCACTCATATTTCCATCATTTGCACGCTGAATCCATCTGCTACTAACAGAACTCCCATTGTCTACTTTGAAGCCTAGAGCAGCCCCTAGGCGTGAAGATGATTTCATCTGATGGACTAACACTTTTAGTGTTGTGATGTGATAGCACGCCTCGCCTCATCCTTCATGCTCATCATTCACAATCTATCTATCTATGGTATGCCTTCTCACCAGGTACCCATATCACTTTGATATATCAGTTGCTCCAGTTCAGGTTCGGAAAGATCCTTAAGACCTTAGCAATTATTATAATAAAAACTTCTCAGAGACCGTCACAAAATCAATTAAATCTTCCATTTACGCAACACTCTTCCCTAAGAGAGGGCGTAACCCTCTAAAAGGGTGCTAGTCATTATGACTAGCTATAAACAGACGACGACGCTTGTGGAACCGCTCTTGTAAAGAATGTTATATACCCACAACTTCCACGATAGTTCCTTTTAGTGAATGATAGCTATGGAATTACCCAGGGAACAATACCATTGGACTTTCATTTCGGAGTATGATACATGTCTGCTGCAAAAATTCCTTTTCACTTTTACTTAATAGTAACATAAGAGTCTACGCAAAAAGAAATCCCTTTAAGCTTCTTTATGGAGAATGCTTGGTGCCTGTCCAAATACAAATCACATTGAACTTCATTTTCACACTATGATACGAACCTTCCCAGACACAAATACCACTTACGTTCCAGTTTTTTTAGTATACGAAAGACATGACGAAGCAAAAGCTTTCATTCAAAGGAGTATGCGTGTAGCAGGATACCACAGGGGTGGTGTGGAAATACTACAAAGTTACAAGAAAAAGAATCGACCTTTGTCTTACAAATATGCAAGAGTTATGGTCGAACAAAAATCCCAGATTTCTTTTTTGAAAATTATAAAGAAGAAAAAAAAACTCTGAAAATGAGAATCCAACATCATCATTCATTATATAATAAGTCGATAAATTGTGGTTGACAAAACAAAGGTTGCTATAAAAAAATAAACTGTGAGTTATTAAACAGAGTATTAAGGAGCAAAGGATGATAAATATGAGATCTGGGGATGTTGGGCCGATTTAAGGAAACATTAAGAATAAATGCACGAACATATGACATGCGAGGCCGTAGGTCGAGCAAATACGGGGGTCTGGGGGCGAAGCCCCCAGCTGGCCAAGGGCTAGTTATCCAATATAAGTCTATAACAAATGAACGTGTCCTTCTGAATAATAGTCGACCAGTGTACGAAACAAAGTGTAAAGGCTGTCTTATCCTGGAAAGGTTGTCGTGAATGTGGTCTCGTCTCGGAAAGCCTCTATCTCCTCACGAAAATTATCTTTTATCTCGTCTCTCAGGCACCACTACTTATCAGAACCATGAGTGATACCCAGTCGTTTTACTTTTTGCCTAGTAGCCTGTGGAAAATGATAACATAATCGTCTTTGAAGTAATTCTGATTTATAAAATAACACATTTGCAGCATGCAATACAGAAACCCACTGAAACTGAAACATAACCTTTCAAAGTTTGGCTTGTCTTCTAATGATGAATTTCTCACAGTTATCTTCACTTTCTTGTGTTTACTACACTATAAAGTTCAATTGAACTAACAACTGTGGGAATTATTTTGCAGAGATAACCAGCTATTCACAAGGCATTAGTGTTACAGACATTTTGAAAGCTTCGTTATGAAATATCTGGTTTTCACACAATCCCATTAAGAACTATCGAAATAATTTATTGTTCTGATAAATACCGTTGACAAATTAGAGACATAGGTTCAATTCTCTCGTAATTGAGTGACGAGATTTCTGTTCATCATTCATTTTATTTAGACCTTCTAACGACAAACTAGACTACAAATAATTCGAATATTGCAGCGCATAGAAAAAAATAGTATTTTCTGGATTTATGGAGCCATTTTTCAAATGACAAACTTTTAAATTGACTTAACCATTTTTCTAGTGTTTGAAGTTCAAATTACTGTAGAGAATTTAATTATCTGAACATTATGATATGTAATATCCAGTGGCTGTCACTACATGGCGTAAGCTAATTTCAACCAGTTTATTAGCAGTAGAACCCAATTGGTAGTGAAATTAAACTGCTCTAGATTATGCCTTTGGCTAATAATTATAGCTACATGTTTTCATTTTAAAACATTTCTTGAAAGTAAGTGTTCTTAATTCAATTTTTGATCCTGATTCTAAAAATGACTTCCATTTTCGCCTATCACATCAAGCTTTTTTTTAACCAAATGGAAAATTATGTTATTAAACTATGTAACCATAAATTTGTATTAGTAGAAATGTATAATCGAATACCGTTTCACATGAAGTCAATTTTTCTTACAAATACATGTACAGAACGGTATAAAAAATGCTTTAAGACACGGCGTGATTATCGTTGAACAAACGAAAAGAAAGAAAGAAAGAAAATAAAATTAAAAAAAAAACATATAGTGCTACATGAATTTTAACCTTTTTTCACTTTATTACAATTCAAACTATGTAAGCACACAAATATTACTTTACACTAGTTTATTATTTTATAAAACAGCGCAAAGATGATGTATTGTATTTAGTGTCTACCCTTGGACAAAACAAAAAGCAGACTAGAGTCCATTAAGTTTTAAACTTTCCTTTTTTTCTGTCTTTCTTGCAGATCTCTGACGATGTTGACTGTTCAACAATAATATTCAACAGTAGTCCGCAATCGTAGTTGCATTCCACCTACCCTTGTACATTTTCTCTATGTCCTTAATACCCTGGTGAAAACTTGCAACCTTGCTCTTCACTGTAATGTCCTGGATGATTCGGAAAAAGTAGTCGTTATAGGAACGTAGAAAGTGAAGTTTCACGCTCATACTGCATTACATCTTGGCAACGAGTTTTCCAACAGTATCTCGGTAACGTCTTTGTAACTTTTTCTTACGTTATTCCCGAGAAAACAGCCGATACAAAGGTGGTGGATACATTTTTCTACCTTATTAATTGCTTCATATTATTTTTTAAAATTCTGCATACATTTTCTGATCTTGAAGACCAATTAAAATTCAAGCTTTAATTTTTCGTCTGTGGTGAAGGATTTTTTTTTTGGTGAAAGTTACTTAATGCAGATCTCATCCTGTGTATAGCTATTACGAACTGTTTCACCAAGTCCATGTTGGACACAATCATGGAAACATTACGCTTTGGGTGTCTACAAATGTTTCATAGAGGACGGTTTCATTTCAAGCACAAAATTTGTCCACTCTGGACAGACAAACTCTCACACTCCTATGTCTTTTCTTTGGCCAGCTATGCCACTCAAATAGAAAACAAACACACTTTTGTGAACCAGATTGTTCCTATGACTTTGAGGCCACCATATATGAGGAACGTGTATCCTCATGTGGGAAATTTGTTAAAAGTAACTTCACGTATCGACTACCCCTTTCATTTGAATGGGCAACAGAAATGGACTCAAACATATTCCTATTGTGCAGTAACACGCCTTTATGGCTCTCTTCAACGATTCTATAAAGAGTCTCCACTGACTGTGAGTACGATCATGTTCATTGCCATAACAATGAATTAATCCGTTTGTGTCATTGCAATAAGCCATGCAATCGTTATGTGAGAATAAAGGGACTACTTCTTTTTCTCTGGGTCTCTACTACAAGCAAGGGCGTCCATCAAGGGGGCAAGCTAGCGCGCTGGCCCCCCTAATAGAAAATCGTACTTGGGAATATCGAAAGCCCAATAGAATTTTTACATTAGTTATAGCAAAATTTAAAACTATATTTGAAACCTCGCTTATATTTGCCCCCCTTGGAAACCCCTTGGCGCCCTTGACTACAAACAATTTATTCCTGATTTGAGAAGATTCTTATTCTTAAGCCGAGAACCAAGCAGGTTTTCCGATATCTTACACAAATTGAAATCACATACTAAATCCTTAAGCTACGATCGCATTCAGGCTGATATTGACGATCAATATTGTTTTTGGTACTTCCATCACACTCATTTTTAACATCTGAAATGTCCTCTAAACAGTGACGACGCCAGCTTTAAGTTCTTAGGGGGGCAAAGGAGGGGCAGATACATTTTCGGGGGGGGGGCGATTATTTGCCATACCAAAAATGACATATTTATTACATTTGACTTATTTTACATTACATTGTGTATTTCGTTGCTGTTTTCATTAGGCCTAATATGATAGTAAATTAAACTTATTTCAAGTAAAATTTGTAACTAACAAATAAGTAACGTCTGCACATGAAATATTTTTCAACGAAACTTTTGCAGCGTAAACATAAATTGAATTACTTTCGCGTATGCTACAAGTAACACATTCGTCTAGTACTATATGCTACGTATCTCTCTCTCTCTTTATATATATATATATATATATATATATATATATATATATATATATATATATATATATATATAGAGAGAGAGAGAGAGAGAGAGAGAGAGAGAGAGAATTTACGAGGAGCTGCTGGAAATGTCGTAGTCCAATCCAGACGGAGTGTAGGTACTAGGTACAAAAATGAAACCGTAGTTTAGAAAAACATAGCTCTGTATGTACAAATACAAATATTCATATTAATAGTGAAATTCTTATTGTTTCTCTGAAGTGATTATGTGTGATCAAACAGATAATTTCACGAACATCCAGATCCTAACTGTTATAACATTTTTGTTCCACCAAGGAAAGTCACCGAAGTAAATTAATTAGGAAATCAGTGAAACACCACTGGACTCTTCTCTATTATATATAGTGGTGAAGAAGTAAATGATTTAGCATAAACGTGGCGATTTCTCAACAAATTATGTTTTACATCCAGGATGATTAAAAGCAATGACTCTTCCCGAAATCATGGATGCCATTTGTGACATTATTCTTGAAAATTGCAGCATTTCAGCTAGTGGTGGATATAGCACGGGGCCGGAGGGCCTAGGACACCCCAGGTTTTAAGTGACAAAAATAATTTAAGCTATTATTTATATAGTTTGTAAAATGTATAGTAAACTCACGATATACTTATTATAGTCTGAGGTCTGGCTGCACCCCGCTTTCTCAGTTTTTACCTTCTCAGCAAACCTTGTGTCAGAGATTCTTAGCATTTCTTTGGAACTCGTCGGTAGCATAATTCAGAATGCTTTCTGTATGCGCAAGTTCTCGGCATAATGGGTTTCGAAAAAATCTGTCAGGAGAATAAAAGAGTGACGGCATTAAGAGAAGTCTTCTTCCAATTCAACCGTAATGCTGATCAATTTCGCTCACGAATAGTAACCATGGACCAAATATGGTTGTGTCACAATGATCCTGAAACGAAACAACAGCTAATGGAGTAGTAGCACTCATTTCTCCCTCGCCCCAAGAAGTTCAAGACACAGAAGTAGGTTGAGAAACTGTTTGTAATATTCTTCTGGAATAAGTATGGAGTTGTACTCATAGACTACCTCCGCAACGATCAGATATTTAATCCAGAATCTCTACATTACTTACAAAACTGAAAGAAAAAAAGTTCAACGCCGCGGAAAATGAAAAGAAAGGAATTCTGTTCCTTCAGGAGAATACACCTGTCCATCAAGCCCCTGCGAACACAACTGACATTGCATAATCTAGGATTTCAATGTCTAGAGCATCATTCTTATTCCACAGATTTAGCTCCGTCTAACTATTACGTGTACTTATTTCCCAAACTTAAGTAACACTTGAAAGGACGCCATTTTAGATCTGATAGGGACAGTGCTACGAACAGTGGTGCGAGGAAATCTTCAGGTTTTTAAACGTTTCTGCAAAACCTGGAGCACTGTACAAGGTAGTATATTGACTCTCGGGGGAAGAGAAGAAGAAGTAAAACTTCACCAATCCACGTGCACTCCTTCTGGGTTGGGTTACGAATTTTTCAGCAGTTCGTAGTCAATATGGTAGACGTTACGTCAGTACTTTGAAATAAAATAAGTAAGGGAGAACTAGTATACCAATTACTAACGAAAGATCAGCACTCTGACAATACGTTTTATTGGGAATCAATTTAATTCCATAAATTTATTATCATTTGCAGGAAAGGAAAAGACAACTCTTTTTATCCCCTTCAAAAAATTAAGCCCTGGTAGTTGCAAATTAAGCTATTATAAGCACATCCTCTGAATATTGAAAGCCGAGAATAATGTTTCAGAAAAAAGAAGTATAGAACCGTTAAATAAAGCAAAATATGAAACTGAAAACTTCAAACGTGGATAAATACAAACAAGTTACGTAACTGGTTTTACCTCTCTTTTTGTTTCCAATCGAAGTTGATCCAATGAGAAGAAAACAAGTCGACCAAATCTACTATTGTTCGCTAAGCACAATAATTAAAAATCATAAGAAAGAAGTATAACTAAAATTTACCTCAAAAGGCGCTAAATTAGAAAACAGAAATATGTGTGCATACCAGACGCTCAAAGAAGAAAGCTTGAGGATTAATCTGCTACATAGTAAATGAATGGAAAGTAGACTACAATTTGACAATGAGACTGGTTATGATACTGATATAAAGTACTACATGTAGAATGTTTAAAGATTGTAGGAGTCTGGGGGGCAGTCTAGGTGGCAGTCAAGGGGGCAGAAGTAGCTACTAGGGGGGCGCTCGCCCCCTTGCCCCCCCTCTGGCGTCGTCACTGCCTCTAAAACAACTGAAATAGGGTACATGGAGGCCTTCTGTGGAACTGGCCCCATGGCTGAAGAAATACTTGGATATTTTTGGACCACTGGTAGCATTAACATTAATTAAGCGACCCTGGACATTAACTAAAAGAAAATAAAGTGGACTTTGGGCTCCCTTCGTACTATAGGATCTGCAAATGGCAAGCACGTTTTCATTTCTTTCCATGATAGTAATCTTTCCTCAAAATGACAAACTTTCTTCTTCCCCCATTTCTTATTATTGTCATCAAGTTTCACTTTAAAATAAGCATAGTATCCCTCCACAAAGTTTGTTATATCCGTCTTTCGCTGTAGTACTGTATAGTTTCCACAAGTGTGACAGAAATGATTTGGATTTTTGGCACACTTGTGTATACACATTGTAGTACCTGCAGTTGAGAAATAAAATGATGCAGCATCAATAGTACATGTCTAATATAAACACTTTTAAAGTCACAAAATAACAAGCAGCAACAGTGGTACCAACTTCAGTGCTCACAGAACTATACTGAGAAATTAACAAAATAACAAAATAAAAATTTGTTTAATTTAAAGAATTCTGACTGTCATACTAAAATTTACATTTGCAATAGGTTTTCATTTGTTTATTTCTTGTGCAAAGCTTTAGTGACGTATATATATATATATATATATATATATATATATATATGCTGTCCAGAAATTATCTTTACAATTTGAAACATTCACAATTCTTTAGCGGATAAAGATCTTTAAATTCTGACCTTTGCAGTGAATTGTGCAACTCATAAAGTTTATGTACAAAGTTTATTAGTACACCTCAATATGTACACCATCTGTGGTCCTAAGTACATCCAGTCTGTACGCAACTTCCTCCTACGTACGCTCTAACATCTCGTGTGTGAGAGTGTTAACGACGGCTGTAATGCGGGTTTTCAAGGGAACTATGTCAGTAACTGGTGTACGGTAAACACTATCTTTCACAGAACCCCACAGAAAAAAGTCGAGGGGTGTAATGTCTGGCGGCCTCGGTGGTCATGGAATTGGGCCACCCCGTCCAATCCATCGGTTGGGAAAGATATCGTCCAGGTGATCACGGACTGCTGCGAACCAGTGTGGTGGAGCACCATTCTGCAGGAACACAAAATTGTGCTGCAAATCCTTCAACTGCGGAATGGCGAAGAGTTGAGGCATGTCGAGATAGGTGAGACCAGTAACTATTGGCTCGGCGAAGAAAAAAGGCACAATGATTCGGTTGTGCATTAGACCACATGAGACAGTAATCTTTGGACTGTCTCTCTCAAGTTTCCGTGTTTCGTGTGGATTTTCTGAACCCGAGATTCGTATGTTATGATGGTTTAACTTGCCCTACACATGAAATGTTACCTCATCACTAAAGCACACCTGTTTCAAAAACCATGCATATTCACCGATACGTTGTAACGTGTCTGTTGCAAACTCAGCCCGTTTTGGTTTGTATGTTGATAACAATTCCTGCAGCAACTGTACCTTATACGTATAAAGACGCAGCCATTTGTGAAGCACCATCCTATCTTTACTTTCTTTTATACTAGTGAATGTGTGTATTGCAACATGTAATGAGTTACCGATTTTCTTCCACTTATATTTGAGATGGCGTTAATCATTTGTTTATCGCTCGAATGTCTTATTATGAGATCCTTAACGGTCTCATAATGTGACCCGTATAGTAATATTGGGTCTTATATTAGTAGCTCATTTGTATCGATATTTCTGTATTCACAAAATAGTCTCTTAGACTTAGTCCTGTACATAGAGCCAGTGATTTCGTTGGCACTGTACTGTCATTTTGGACACACTTCTTCTCATTTGGTACATATTTGAACATTAAAAGAAGTAATCAAAAATGGTTGCAGTTTATGCGCACAAAAAGTGTAAAATTTTATAGTGCATATATTCTAAAATTGAAGAAAGTAAGTTAGATTGAAAGTATAACGTTTTATATTTTTGTGCCATCACAGGATTTGGCTTAAAGACAGTGTTGAATGGTGAATTAATAAAAGAACTCTTTTAAGAATACACAAAAGTCCGGGTTCTCTTATTAGGTAGTTCTTATAAAATTGACAGTGCAGCAACTTTAATCACATTTTTATTATTATATACATTTTTACATATATATTTACATTTTCATTATTATATAATATTTTATTATTATATTTTTATGTATTCCAATAGTTTGTATCGTAAATTAGACATTCCACAGAATATATTAAAGTAACAACAGTGTTTGTTTATGCTATAATTAACCAGTATATAGCATCCAATATATATATATATATATATATATATATATATATATATATATATATATATATATAACGTTTTTCCATCTTCAAAATGTTCCGATGAAAACGCTCACTCTGTTCATTGATTATAGCAGCTAATTTTTCAGAGAAATGGAACTGCAGTGAATGATTTTAAATACACATTTCACTCTTGTGCATCGCAATTTTTCAAGAAGGTTCTATATCAGTATTTACAGTTTGCTTCTCTTTCAAGTAGGCCTAAGCCTATCGATGTCGAAATCTAGTTTCGTGATTAAACTTGGCAGGGAAGCGTGGAATATAAAGAAACGGCCCTCAGCAAAATTTAAAGTGCTTCCGTCTTTAAACACGGTCGCAGTGGCCATAATCCTGATTGTTCAGAATGTGTTTCAAGTATGAAAATTTGTAAAACGAGTAAAGGGATGAAAAACAAAAGCACATTAACCGACACCGGGAGTAAGTAGTATTTGCTTACCATGGCTGCCATGAAGTCGGCCATCTTGTATCTCCCTCGATTATTTTTTAAAGAGGAAAGGGGTCATGTAATATATCAAATTGGGTTAGAATTTTATGGTGAAGCCTGGGTTTTCATAAGTTCATATTTGTCAGAGATAATGAAATGCACGTTGATATGAATTCGTTGGTTCAAAGACTTTAACGGCTGTATTTTTTTGAAAAGAATTCAAGTCAGGAATACCTAATGTATGGCAGTGAGAACATCGTAGGTAACTACTTATAAAATGTATAATCAGTTTGAAGTCATTATCGATTGCACACAAAGGCAAATGATGATGAGACGATAACAAACCTTAAGGAACTGATGTAAGATGGATTTCATATTTTCCATTCGATTGTTTGAATTCAAAGAAAAAACTCTCATAAGCAACCAACTATTCAGTACGCACTAGTATACATTCCATTCTCCTGACATTATTAAAAAATACATCCACGGCATTTTTCGCAAGGGAGGGCAAAGTTTGTCTTCTGGTTTTGTATTTTTAACCCTGCAATACGCGCGCGGATTTTTGTAACGTGGATAGTCGCGCGGGCTACCACTGTAGCCCATTTGTTTTTATTTTATTATGTTGCCTAGCTTTGTTAATATTCCTGTCTTTCTTGTAGAGAATTGTTTTTTAAACTGTTTTAAGGGTTTTATACACAATTTGAGAAATATGTTTATTTTGAAAGCTATGGATATACAAAGAAGACCATCATCATTCATTTTTCAAAAGTGATACAGGAATAAGACTGTAAAAGTTATTTGTATTTATCAATAAATGGGCCAATCTGGCGCATTTTAAAGTTTCCTTCATCTTAAACATATGTGTTAGAATTCTTTAAAAATTAAGTATAATTTTTCAAAAATTTTACAAATATTACAAATAAACGTATTATCCATAAAGCATATACCTTTTCAGCATAACGAGTTTCTGGTATCAAAGTTTGATTACGATTTTGCATAATTTTACCTACGCCATTTACAGTCATATATTTTTCCTTTTATGTTTCGTGTCCTTCTGAACATGTTCTGCATTCAAGTGGTGAGTGGTCAATGCACATTTTCCTTCAAGCATTGACCACTCACCAAAAGCATCAAAATGTCAATAAGGGCACGCACAATCTCGTCTGTAAGTTTTGCATTACGGTTAAGTACAAATCTCACTCTAACACTGGCAATGTAAATATTGATAAATTAAACCTTAAGTCTCAAAATGTTTGCATCTAAAAGCACTTCTAGATATTCAAGTTCCGACAACGCAATCCTACCCCCACCTTTAGATCCTGGAAAACGAAGAACAATATTATGAGCACGAGCGCAAATATTACGAGTAGGAGTTACTTTTTTCCATTTGAGATTGTCTTTTACTACATAATAATTTACTTCAGAACTGTCTTTACTACTATTATCAACAGGTATCAGTGATTCCTGGCGCCCGGAATTCTCAGTCACATCTTCTGAATTTTCACTATTTCTGTGTCCGAAAAATGCATTTTTGCGGTCTCAAAATGTTAACTATCGCCATCTAGAAAACATTCCTCATCGGAATTGGCATTTTGCAAACTCATTGACCATCTGATCAACACTCAAATTATAATGAAAAAAACTTTGACGCTTTGGAACACCTGTAACATCAATAGTCGCGCGGGCTACAGATGTAGCCCATGAGACTTTCAAGCAGAATAACAATGAGCTCCTTTCGATTTCACGCTTGACCACACAATAAACACGCAGAATAATAGTTGATAGAAAGGTACCCAGAGACCCTTTCTGTTATCATCTCAAATTACTTTGCGGCAAGGAAAATAAAAACGCTGGGCTACAATAGTAGCCCGCGCGCGTATTGGAGGGTTAATATAACTATAATAAGAGTAAGGATATGCAAAGAAGTCGCAGTGAACCTGATTTCTTTGATATCATCTCGGTATTCACTGTAGTATCACGACATAATCAGTAAGAACGCCAGAAACTTTGACTTATTGGGGTGTTCAAAATAAAAGATGGTGTGCGTCCATAATAATGATACACATTTTTACGGAAACTCAAAGAAAACAATATTTGTACGCACTGAGGTACGTATAATCAGATTTTGGGGAACATTAGGGGTGTTGGAGGTGTGCAGAATACTCCCTGGACACAATATCTATTTTTACAACAGAAGTTGTAAACGTAAAAAAATAAAGAAACAACTGCAGCATTAAATTCAGAAAATATTTACTTATACCCGGGAACTTAATACAAGCTAGTCATTTACTTGTTAGGGAGAGACCACCTCCTTCCTTGTGTAGTTCATGGACGTATCTATATTGGAATATATTGTTGTGCGTACTTGACAACTGAGAGTAGCAGAGTGTAACCGGCAGGAGTTCGTGGTCCATGTTCGGGCTGTCATTTATTTTGTAACCACTCCGTATAATCTGGTCGCTGTCCGTGGCTCGTGGTACTATCAATAAGTATACTCCTGATACCTTAACTTACCTGGACGGGACGATGAAGGACCTCTCCAAGAGAGGTTACAAACTGTTTCCAAAAAGCTCGTCGGTCTCAATAATGAGATGAGCATTAGGCGCCGAGAGGTTCTGGTGTCTCGTCTCGAAAACCTCACGGACGATCAGACGGTCATCCAGACCATAACGCACACAAACGTCACTCATACAAACAACGAAAACACACTGGATTAAATGACACTATACTTATTTATTAGAACACTATCACATATATACTGTATATAAAAAAAATAGCGAAGATGAATGAACACAACACTGAACACTGAGGATGTATAACAATTTTAGTCGCTGAAATCACGCTTTGCCCTTTTCGGGTAATATAGCCCTTTATATATAAATATGATTATGATTCAGGTATCACTACAAATTCTTCTCTCACACCATTGACACACTTGGGGATTAGCACTGGGGAAAAGTTGTCTGGATCGTCCCACGATGAATCCAGTTGTTACGCTGAACAGTCATGCAGCGTAAAGGCGAATCTTCAGCAAGTTAAAAAAAAAAAAAAAAAAAAAGATCTCCACAGTGGAATACTGATATTGGAGGGCGCGTATATAACTTTTTAAACGCACAAGGTCTGCGGACCTGGGATTTCACTAGTTGGGGCTAGCCGTAAGAAATCGTCCTTCACCGGCTAAATAGCTTGTGCCCCTTCACAAAACTTAACCAACGCAACATGCGTGGTGGCTGCGTACAACACCGGAGTCGAACTCCTCGAGCATCCAAGCTCAAGCTATGGGTTGCAATGGTCAACGGAAAAGTGTTGGCAGTTCATTTCAAAAATCGCTCAGTTAACTCACCTGTATGCACATACAAACAGAATATAGAAAACAATTTATGTTAATTTTAGTCAACTGCCTATAATGCACTAGACACGGCGATAACACTGCGTGAGAAAGTACAGATAACGAACTACAAAAACTGTGAGGCTGGTGCCACTTTGGCTACTGGGACATCTGGTCAGCCCGTATTTCTCTAATCTATTGTAATGTTTCCATAAGTGATTAAAGAAAGCACTTAATTCAGTTCCCAATAACTGCAGAATATATACTGTGTATATAATGAGTCAGGGAGAAACACTGAAATGGTTAGTCACTAACTGAAATGTTCTCAGCAAAAGCAATGTTTTAAATATATATATGAGAAAACGATGAAAGACTTCTTTGTCCAATTGTGTGGGAAAGAAGCAATTCCCACCAAAGAAAGAACTTATGTGCGTTGCAAAATAAAGTACGAATTGAAAATAATAATCACTGTCTCCACAAAATATACAGGGCGTCCACAAAAATACTTCTATAACCTGGTAGCGGTTATAAGAGCCATCTTAGCGGTACCTTAGCCACTTGTCTGGGGGCCCCGGAAGCATTGGGGCCCATTCGAGCAGAATGAAATGTATCAATGTACATGTATTAGGAGCAAAATTTAGTCATAGCGACCACAATACAGTTGTTTGCTCTGGAGCCTAATATACTGTTAAAACGACAGTGGAGAGTAGAGTAGACTGCACTAGCACGGGGCCCAATTGAGAACAATCGGCCCAATCGGCTTAAGGTTGGCCCTGTCTCTTGGGGTATTCATAGAAGACTTCTTGTGGATTTTTGTGCCCCCTAATCATACAGTGAATGCTGCAGCGTATTACGGAACACTCCGGTTTCTTCTCACAGCTATAGTTAGTCTTGCCAACAAGTTAATACAAAAAGTCGCTAAAAAAATTTCGTGAAATTTTGCCTCTTTCATATATATATATATATATATATATATATATATATATATATATATGTGTGTGTGTGTGTGTGTAAAAGATAAAGATACGTGATAAATTCAAGCCATAGTACTATATATGCTACAAGAACTTATATGAAAGACTCATATATAACTAATAATTATTTCACTGTAATACATTTTTAACTTTATGATCAATTTTGCTTCAACAAAATCAAAAATGAGTTTAGAAAAACGAGCAAAATTAAAGGTCTAGAAAAAATTTTGGTCTAAAAGGTCTACTCACGCTTCTACAGATAATGTGTTTGCTATCGGCAATGTATTATTTGTGCCTGTAAAGGAAGCTCTGTAAACTAAAGGACATTAAGAGCTGGGATTGATCCCCATGAGTAGGTTAGAGATAACAGCAATCAAAGTGGGCTGGGAATATAGAGATAAATGTTATGCACTTTCCCAGCATGTCAAGACCCGCACTGATTCAAATAAGCAAAAGGAAAATAAACATATATCTGAACTGATTCGAGCTAATAGTACTTATTTTAGGACAAGTTGTTCGCAGCACAAAAGTCGCTAGATTTGTAAGTAAGTCGCCAAATCGTCATTCCAAAATCACCAAAGTCACTAATCGAAAAAAAAATATTTTTTGTCGCTATCCTGGAAGGCGAATCCCCTAGATTTAGCGACTTTTCCCCAAATTGGCAACATTGGCTATAGTGCTTGTAATGCTCTCAGTTTGTAAAGATTACAATTTTTGTCGATTTATGTTTCCTGAAGAGAGTAAATGGTGTGTAGGCTTTTATTCAATAATTATTTGTCTACTGCTCTTTGTATTTCCACTTATGCGGAGAACTACGGATAAATATTCTGGAAATAACATTTTCCGCTTGTAACTTTGATTTAAATAAGTCTTTTCAAAAATAAGTATTAAACACTAAGTCACCTGAGGGCAGTTTCGTCTATTTCTCATACTTCCTTGATGAAAATAATACTTAAAAGCGAGTCTTGGATAGAAAGGCAATGACGATTCATCTCACTCGTTAACAAATGACCTTCATGAAGTGAAAAGCATGCTTTACAAGATTTTTATCATTAGTCTCAGAATACGATAACCATTCAACGTTACCAAATGTCATTTACATTAGATCAGACAATCTGTCAAACAGCTATAAAACGTAAATATACAGGGAACTATTAAAGAATTATCTGCTTTATCTTCTGACATTTGTAAATATAAATATGAATCTCATAAAATGAGACCTTCAACTTAGGCCTACGATCACTAGATGGCTATAGTAGTAGGAGTAATGGATGAGATATTCCGCGAAGTTGTTAGATGAAGTTGCTAGAGGGCAGGAGAAACGGTTGGCTGTATTATTACAAAGTGAGGTTAAGTAATTTATATTTAAAAGTGTGAAAGCTAAAATGGTAAATAGGCAGTCAACATTTTGACGGCGACCTTTGATGTGAAACGCCACCTGGGCAGACACCATCTGCATTGCCAGAAGGAAACATGATCAGACTTGACTTCTTCACCAGGTCGTCTGACTGACTGTCTAGTATTAGCCATTTCCAATATAAGTTCTGCCTTTTGTTTAAAATGTTGCGGCTAGGAAAATAATGAATGATTGGCGTATGTATACACAATTTGAAATTATATTAAATGTCAATGAATAAATTTGCATTTCAGTATCGATATATGCTATAATAATAAATAATTCTTAATAGCTCTAAACTGATCTTTTTAATTCTATGGGTTGACTATTGTATAAACCAGAGTAGAATTCGGATACTTTCACTTGGGGGCAAAGGAAGGATTTATTTTTGTTGGGGAGAAACAAAAGCCATTAATTTCCTTCAGGAAGAAAAGCACTTACCTAAAACTATCTGACGTCCCGGTTTACTGGAAACAGTTCTTTCTCTTCTTTCCTAATCCCGACTTTTTTCATTTGAAGTAGGAAGGCGAAAAGTCCCTTTTTTTTAATGCTCATTTATTAGACTTTTACGCTATGCTATGAACAAATATGAGAAATATTATTGAACGGTTTTGTCCGTCCGTCCATCTCTCGACAGGTATCAGATACAAGTCTGCACGGGCTCTGGGACTTTCACCCTGCAAGGAATAATTAGTACACGCATTGAATATTAATGAAATATGCATTTTTGGATTGCGTATGCCTGACTTCCTTTACGCTGGTAAGGACCACCATCCACAATCTCTCGAATTCGAAATAGGTCCTCTTGAAATTTGGCTTTTTCGCAATTTTGAACAGTCCTTGCTCTGCAGCTATGCATTTTTCGCCATAGGTCCATATGAACTTTTCTAATATTTTAAAGTGAGGAATCACCTATTAATGTTTGTCGGTATAGTTCATTAACACCCTGTATATTGCACAGTCCTTTCCGGAGAACTGTTGAAGCACAATTGCAAAATTAAATCTTTAATTGCTGTAAATAAGAATACTATTTTGTGTTTATTATTAAGTTTCCGTAAATCGGGCTTATTTCGGGCACATTTTATTATGACATGAGCTCGGCCGGGTTTGGGAATAAATGCTAAAACACATTTCGGACTCGGGTTGGACCTCACATTGTAAATTAATGGACCGGGACGGGCCCGGGCTAAAAATTCCGGCCTTTGCAGACCTCTACAACTCCCAGCACTTTATCGGAAGTTCAAATTAACGATTTCAAGTTTCTGAAAGGGAACGGGACAACTCCAAGGAAGCTCTCCCACATGAAGTTTGTTCACCACAAAGTCTACCTCAAGGTACAGAACCTCGGACTACACTCACCACAGGTGAACGTTCTGCTACTAAATCACTGCGCCCCCCCCCCAACAATATATTCCAAAACAGCAATAGTAGAGATGATTTCTTCACAGGACAATATTATGCATACCTAAGTAAATCGCTCAAATAATAATAATAATAATAATAATAATAATAATAGTAATAATAATAATAATAATAATAATAATAATAATAATAATAATAATAATAATAGACCTAATAAATAAGGAAGTTATTACAACAAATGATTCAATCGAGAATCGTGATATATGAATTTTGCAGTGGACAATATTGCATGTATGGGTTTTCTCAGGATTTTACTTTCCCACTTTTCATTTCATTAACAATATTATTATCTCGCTTCATTTAGCCAAAAGAGCATGACAGATGCAGGTTAAACACGAGAGCCACCTATGCATACATTTTCTTTTAATAAATGTTGATTACATTATTAGGGTAAAAGCATCAGTAATTGACATCCCTTTCAGTAGTTAGCACTTTAGAGAAACATTTCAAATAATAAGGTAACCAGAGCTCAGAATCGTCTGGAACAATACTGCTACAGCACTCTATCGTGAAAACAAGTAAACTAATTGGCTGGACTGCATTGTGGGTAGTCATGGCGAATGATCTGCCGAAGGATATGTGCATTTGATGAGCGTCGTTAGCTATTCTAAAATGTTTTGATAAGTAGGTGAGTACCTCTCTTAATGATTGACTTATTTTGTCTTCCATCTCGTTCAAAAATATTCCTTATTTATTTTCTGAAATGTACTTCACATATTTTAATAGAGATCTTTGTTCTACAATGAAGTTGTTAAAGTAGGCTTTGGTGCTAACTACTGACTATAATTTTTATAATGTTCGTTAGTAATTGACATCCCTGTCAACTAATAGTATAAACCAGAATTATAATATTATTGGTGCAAACACAATATTACTCTTGCTTTCGTTTCAAAAGTGAGCCTTTGGCTCGGCAACTCGAAAATCAACCTTGATCTAGTGGTTGACGGGAGTGTCAATTACTAATTAACAGCGGATATCAACTATTGAATTAAGAAAGAAATATTAACAGAAGCACCAGGCCGTTAGCCAGTCCAAAAATTTAGGGGGGGGGGGAGACCGGTAGAAGTTAGGGGGAGCCTGATCCAACCATACTATTGTTCATCACCATGTTATAGTTCATTTGCTAGCCTGCCGTGAAAATTTCAGGGGGCCGGTAAAAATTTAGTGGGAGCGACCCCCTAGACCCTTTGGATGCGGGCCTGAGAATCATCCCTGTTTTTATTTTCATCTAAGGCCTGAATATTTATCCCTGAATTTAAATGAGAGATTTTCCGGTAGAAGATATTTTGTGTTATAAAATAATGCTAGAATAATTCTCAGCTAGTATAGATGAACCTTTTACTTACCGAATTTAAATTTCACGTTAAGGGCAGGGATAATAATTATTTCATCATATGTCATGTAGCCTTGCTGCTGAAAAGGCACGCTAAACTTATGTACCTTAAACCAAATTCTGTCACAAATTGACGGCCGCGGGGTACATTTTTAGCGGATATATCCTATATTGTATCCTCCATTTTACTTTTTTATGCAGATATATCCATATTTAGAGGAAAAATTGTTATGCAGTCGTTTTGTGGATGGGCAAAAAGTATTTTATGAAACGTTTCTCCTGTTAATCATGTTAAGCCTTAAAATAAAACAATTGTAAATATAGTACTTTTGTATATAGAAGGACTTCTTTTATGTATAGAGATGTAACGTTTCTAAGCAATATGACAATGGGAAAGGTCTAACTAAATATGTACCAGTACGTTAAGATTATTAATGTCCTTTGAATATCATGGGTGATCCTATAAATAAATAAACCATTTTTCTTTCGGAATCATGCCACAATTCCTTTCCAGTACTGAGGAGCGGATGGTGGCAGCTACAAAAGGCGTGCTCCAATGTGGTATGTCTATTTCTGCTTCTGCGAAGAACCAGAGTGCTAAGAATAACTTTTTTTTTTTTTTTTTTTTTTTTAACACAAAAATGAAGGGAAAAGTGCAATGGCTAGAAAAATGGGACCATATTCAATCCTTACTAAAGAAGAAGAGAAATTTTAGACAAATGGATCATGGATGTAAGTAAAGCCGAATTTCCAGTGGCTATGAACGAACTTTCAGATGATGTACAGCAACCAGTTCACATCCTTTTAAGAATGACAGACCAGGAAAGATATGGTTCAAAAGCTTTTTTAAACGTAACCCAACAATTACCGAAAGGGTAATTCAGAGACTGATGAAGAAGTGACACACAGGAATCCCAAGGTGAACTAAATGAAGAAGATGGAAACAGCTAAGAAGAAATTGGCGTGAGTACTTAATTTTTAAGACCTGTGAATAGATGTGTTGGAGAATTTATTGTATTCACTTACAACGAAGAATTATTTCCCGGTAGAATTGTTACAACCACAGAAAGTAGCTCAATAATTGTATCTGGGATGAAGAAAGTGGTAGACTGTGGAAGTGGCCAGAAGAAAGCAAATAAACTGCAATATGAATGGACTGGCACGATTTGCCACATTTCAGAATCGAAATCCGTTAGCCGTAGCAAGAACATTTTTCGTTTTCCTGAGGTAGATTTCTTTCATAGGCCTATATAGTGTACTCTACCAGTGCTTCAATATTGAAGTTCGTAATGTTTAACGAGTGTCACAGTAGAGCCGTTTTCGATTCAACTTATAATGGATTTCCAACCTCTGCCCTTGTATGTAGTACGCATAGGATTTGAAACTCATTAAGAGCTCAATCAAAAACGCTTTGAGAGTCCCACTTGTTAAACGTCACCTTGAAATCTTTAATTACTTAGTTTTGAATCCGTATATATCTTTTAAGCTCATTTAAATTTAGGGAGCATATCTTATTTTTAGCATAGGTGCCTTTGTTATGAGCCATCATATTTACTGTGGTAAGCGTTTCAGCAAATTACATGTTTGACTTTTGTTTCTTTTTGGAAAAGAAGTAATAAAGGATGGCAACTACTAAAACCAAAATGTCTGCTACTAAAATTATTGTAAATTCAGCATGTCAATTACTAACTCTGTTATTCAGTGTTAAAAAAATAAATAAAAAGTAAAAAGTAATATATATATATATATATATATATATATATATATAAAGATATTTTTGAGCATTCCAACGGTATCCCTAGTAGAAGGAAACCCGAAACTTAGATTTGAAAGAAAAGACGACATCATTTTGCGAGCCCTCACGACGGCAGGAATTCCTTCGATTCGTGAACCGTCAGGCTGTTGTCGTTCCGATGGTAAACGACCTGATGGCATGACATTAATAATACCTTGGATGAGAGGCAAATCTCTAGTATAGGATTTTACATGTTCGGACACATTCGCCCATTCAAGCCTTCCATTGACTATTGTGAATGCTGGAGAAGTTGCTAGACGTAGAGAGGCAGAAAAGGAAAGGAAATCTCCTCGATAAATTTATATTTGCTCCAATAGCTATCGAGACCAGTGGAGCATGGGGTTGTAGAAACCTTGATTTTATTAGAGAGGTAGGCAGACGCATATCTATCGTTTCTGGAGATGTTCGTTCAGCATCCTTCTTATTCCAACGTTATATCTATTGCGGTCCAACGTGGCAACGTTTCGTCAGTTCTTGGTACGTTGCCGCCTGGAAGGGAACTGGAGGAGGTGTTTCTTCTCTAGTACAGCAGATACAAGCGAACAATAAAATAATAAAAATAATAGAATATATATATTTTGATTAACTAAATTGGTTTCCTTTTTCTTTAGAGCATGTCTATTAATATAAATATATAAATATATAAATATAGATTGTCGTTGAATATGTAATATATTCATAGTTACGAATTAAGTGACATTGTTTTCAGTGATTTGTTAATCTTATGGGAGATATATAGATGTGGGAGATATTAAGTGACACTGTTTTCAGTGATTTGTTAATCTTATGGGAGATATATAGATGTGGGAGATATTAAGTGACACTGTTTTCAGTGATTTGTTAATCTTATGGGATGTGTTGTAAGTGAAAGAAAAGTATTTTAAAAATATCACTTAAAAATATTCATGAAATTAAAGAATGTCAGAAAAAACGCCTTTAAGGGTGTCAACTACTGGTGCTTTTACCCTAATACTCAGGGGTAAAAGTGGATCTGAAAAGGTAGGGGAAGATATGACGTCACGTTGTTCCCTCTGCCTATCTTTGCCTATTGTAATTTTCTTTAGGAAGTAGGGGTACGACATAGGTACTTTTTGGAAATGTGTTAATTGTGTCCCCTGCCTTCCGCCTCACTTTTACCCTGATAATACTATATTTTCGCAATTGGCAATAATGCGAGTAATTTCCATAGCTTTTTTGTTTCTGCCAGCAAGTTAAGAATGAGGTGAGAAAGAGAGGTTGGAGAAAAGACCAATTCGAAGGGGAGGGGGAAAAGATTGACATACAAGCACAGTCGCGAATGTATATACACACTTTCATGTATGGGTGAAGATAAGTCTAAAACAATTATTTAAGCACATCCTTCCTAACTACAGTAAATACACTACACAATGTATAGTAGCCTACTATAGTATATGACGGCAAATTAGTATGTTTTGATACATATTTCCAAAAACTAAACAACCTTCGAAAATCCTAAGGGAAATGCCCTCTTGACTCCCATGACCATGGTGATAAATCTTCCTGCAACGGTTCGTGTGCAAAAGTAGTGTTGTAAGTTGCATCCTTATACTTGGCTACTTTTTGTTGTCTCCGTTGGTCGGAACAGTTCGATTCGATATTTTATCATCCAGCGTTCCTCTGTAGATGGCAGCAGTGGAGGAAGTGATTAGGAAATCAACTTATTAGGACAACTTATTGTAGAAAGTGCTCTCAAGATTATTTTTCAAATTGGAAACACCTGGTTTACTTGAACTATGAAATTATCTTTGCAAATCTAAATGGTATTGGCGATAGTAAGCCTTGAGTACTGTAATTCCAAGGTAATCAAATTTTAACACATCTCCATAGAATAGAAAATGACAAAAGAAAATATATAAGTCTAAGCGTGTTTCCAAGATAGCTTATATAATCTATCAAATTGTAACACCTGGACATCCTAAGGTGGAAGGAAAGTATGTCTATTTGACGCTTGAGTTTTTAACTTTTTGTGGAGGGAGGAAACTGATATTCCACTAATAAAATGTTACAATGGTACATAGATTAGAAAGATGTAACGCATGCATCTCGCTTCATAAAACAGTTTTTTTTTTCAATTGTACGTAGGTATTACTAATACTTCGGCTGTAAATAAAGATCTCAACAAACCAACATTTCTTTGATTTATTTCGAACTATGGATAAGAAATGAAATGAAATCTCCTTTAGCCTAACCGGCGTCCCACGGTTATGCCGGTTAGGCTAAAGGAGACGGTGATGATGAGTAATGAATGAAATGGTGGAATGAAGAAAGTGAAAGGAAACGGGAGAACCCCGAGGAAACCCACGCACACGGTGTATATCCACCACAAAGTTCACTTGGCGGGGTCTGGGATCGAACCCGGGATCCCAAGCACCAGAGGTGAACGCACTACCACTGAGCCACAGAGGCCGCTACTATGAATAAGAGTACTGTGGTTTCCGCAGAGATGTAGCTGGAGCTGGCCAGTTTTTTTTTTTTTTAACAAGACTGTATATATCATTCTCACATATAAGTTTTTCCTGTTATAGCTTACAAATTTGCATATTAAATGACTTTTATGCCAGTAAAGAATTTATTTATTTTTTCATATTCAAACGCTTACAATGAGGAACATTCGCGAGCGAGAAGTCAATTAATTTGCAACTTTAAGTAGTACAGAATTCCCCATCAGATGGCAGAAGCATAAAGGAACCAAAAGGTACATGAAGTACACCTGGCGGGATGTCTGCAAACTATTTACTTGGTTTATTAACCTGTTTGTGGGAGTGCAGAGTAGAGGTAAGAATTTTTCCTAGCCCTCATTCGCCCTCGCCCTTAAAATGAATTCCTGACCTCGCCCTCACCCTCCCTCATCCTCAAAATACATTCTCGTCCCTACACTCACTCCCCCCTCTCTCGCAAAATATATTATCGTTCTTATTCTCACTTGCTCTTGTTCTCGTGGCTAAGCGCTTAGCGGACGCTGCTTTGGCATGGGAGACCGGGTTCGATTTTCGGCGGGAGCTCATGTTGTTCGGATTCCACGTTAATCAGTAGGTCCACGTCTCATATAACCTCGCTGCTGAACGGGACGTTAAACTCAACTCATGTCAAAATACTTTTTCTTCCTTGCCCTCAATTATTAAAAAAAAGAAAAAGAAAAGAAAAAAGAAAACGAAAGGTTGAAGGCGAGATCGGCCGTCACAAGGACAAAATGCGCATTGGGGCTAGTGATGAGCAAATGCAAGACCAAGACTAAGACCAAGACCAGGGTGGTCTTAGTCTTGGTCTTGGTCTTGCACTGGAATCCTTGGTCTTGGTCTTGGTCTTGCACACCCAGTCTTGGTCTTGGTCTTGGTTTTGCATGCAAGAGTCTTGCAAGTCTTGCATTTAAGAAATCTCAAACTTTTCATTGGTAAATTTTACTATGGATGTAAGGGCTAATAAACTCTAGAATGCTCCAATAGTAATGGAAATACGATGTATGTTTCTAAATGTAATTTAGTTTAACTTCGTATAAGTATGATGATAGTGTACAACATAGGTGATGACCTTTATTTTTTTAATGGGTGCCCAAGCTTCACTACTTATAAGATATGTCTAAATCAAACGTTTCCATATTTTTTTTAACAGATCCAACACTCCACTGGTTCCTAAACTGGGGAGGCTATCCCTGAGACGCATGAAAGAAAATCAAGACAGCACAGATTATTGAAATATCATGAATTGCAAAATTATTTTTACACTCTAAAGGCGTCAGATCTTTCTTTTCAACCACGATTAGCTAATCCTTGTATTAAACAAACTTCCAATTAAATATTGAAATTTCGTTTTACTATTCCAATATGTACTCTATGGGGCAGAAACATTGACATTACGCAAAAGGGATGAAAAAATTGCAGACTTTCGAAACTTTGGCATGGAGAAAAAAGGAGAGAATTAGCTGTATTGAACGGACAACGAATGAGAAGGTGTTAGAAATATTAACAGTAGGACAAAAACGAAGAATTTTAGATATTATTAGGAGGAGGAAGAGGAACTGGTTAGGATGCTGGCTGAGGAGGAACTGTATTATGAGGGACGTGCTAGAGGGTATTGTGGAAGGAAAGAGAGGGAGGGAGCGAAGAAGACTAGTTGAAGGAGGGTCTTAAAACAGAAAATTGCTACGTGTAGACGAAGAGACTAGCTGAGGACCGTCAAACCTTCTCAGTTGCAGCAAGTAACATGTCAATAATGGCAGAATAGCTATTATGATGATCATATGTTTAGCAATATTGGCCAAAAGAAAAAAAAGAGAGAAATTAAAATAATAATTAGTATTATCAAACCTCTTAATATTTTAGAATATTTGGTCTAGGAATTAATTCGTGCGGTTGGACAAGAGATGGCGCAACGAACGGAGCGTCCCACAGTTCCGTGTATCCACACATGTGTTGCAAACCCCTGTCATCGCGTATCGTTCGTAGTATAGGGCAGGGGATTAAAGCGTCAACAACACCAGTTTGTAGTTAAGTGAACATGGCGCAATTTGTGCCTGATAAAGTGTTTTTGCGGGGTGTCCTGCTGCATTACTTTAACATGCAAAAAAGTGCGACTGAAAGTCATCGTATTTTGGTGGAAGTGTATGGTGACCATGCTCTAGCTGAGCGAACGTGTCAGAAGTGGTTTGCACGGTTTAGAAGTGGTGATTTCGGCTTGGCAGACCAAGAGCGAGCTGGACAGCCAAAAAACGTTCAAGACGAAGAATTGACAGCATTGCTCGAGCAGGATTCGTGTCAAACGCAGGAACAACTTGCAGCAGCATTAGGCGTTGATCAAACAACAGTCTCCAAACGCTTGAAAGCCATGGGAATGATTCAAAAGATGTCACATTGGGTTCCACATGAATTGAAAGACAGAGATGTTGAAAGACGAAAAACCATTTGCGAATTGCTGCTTCAACGACAGAGCAGAAAGGGGTTTCTGCATCGAATTTTTACGGGTGATGAGAAGTGGATCCATTACGAGAACCCTAAACGAAAAAAGGTCTGGGTGAAACCAGGTGAACCAGGTCCATCACAACCAAAACGAGATATTCACTGTGCAAAGGTTATGCTGTGCATATGGTGGGATATGAAAGGTGTGGTGTACTATGAGCTGCTGCAACCGGGTGAAACTATGAATGGAGAACGTTATCGACGACAATTAATGCGTTTGAAGCAAGCTCTGGCCAGAACACGATCAGAATGGGAGAACAGACATGATAAACTTATTGTTCAACATGATAACGCTCGCCCACATGTCGCAAAACCGGTCAAAACCTATTTAGAAAATGTCGGATGGGAAGTTTTACCCCACCCGCCGTATTCACCAGACGTTGCTCCTTCGGACTACTACTTGTTCGATTGCATGAACAACGATTTGATTGGACAGCGGTTTACTTCTTCAGAAGATATCGAAACATGGGTCTCTGACTGGATCGCTTCCAAGGATGAGGACTTCTTTCGCCACGGAATCCGTACATTGCCTGACAGATGGGCGAAAGTGGTGGCTAACGATGGACAATATTTTTCTTAAGGTATTTATGTATTTTGTGTTTGTACTACAGCTTCAATGTGTGCGTACCAACCGCACGAATTAATTCCTAGACCAAATAATTTGAGTGAAAACTGAAAACGACTCAACTATCTATGTCTTTTCTGTAAGCTCAATTTATATAAATACTTTTGACCTGTATTAGAAATACAAAATAACGGCATCAAACTCCAAGTTATTTGAAGTCTTACTTGTGAATATGGATTACTATCATCAATTACCCACTTCGTTCGGTTAAACTACTACTACTACTACTACTACTACTACTACTACTACTACTACTACTACTACTACTACTACTACTACTACTAATAATAATAATAATATATTTCGTTCGTCAGTCACTTTTTACTACAAGTAAAGCGCACCATGATATCGGTCATTTTCGATTATTTTTATATTTCTCTCCCCTCCTCCTTCCCAAGTTGCAGGGTTGAGTTTGGATTTAAACAGCATCGGAAGTGTCACTGTTTATCTCAGCGAACCCCAAAACTATAGATTCCACTTTAATATCGGTAAATTTCGATCATTTTTAAATATATTTCCCCTTCTTCTCCCCTAAACTGCACCGTCAAAGTGATATAACAGAAACCATCTCAGGTCTGATCCTCATCTATGTTGAAAATGAGATCGAGTTCGGTCGAGTGGTTCAAGAGTTATTAAATTTTATTTATTTTTGTACATTTGCTATCCCCTCCCCATTCCTAAGTTCTACCGTCAAAGTGAATTCATAAAAACCACCCCAAGTTCGAATCTCATCTATGTTGAAAACTTGATTGAGATCGATCAGCTGGTTCAAGAGTGATGGAGTCACAAAGACAGTCACTTATATTTTTATTTTTTACATATATATATCCCTCCTCTCCCTCCCCTACGTTGCACCGTCAAAGTAAAATAATAAAAATCGCTCCAGGCTTGAACTTCATCTATGTTGAAAATTTGATCAAGATCGGTCGGATGTTTCAAAAGTTATTAAGTTTTATTTATTTTAGATATACCTCCTCCTCCTCCCCTAGCTTCTACTATCAAACTGAAACAAACTCTAAAAAACTTTCCAGGACCGAACCTCATACATGTTAAAAATTTTGAGATCGGGTTAAGAGTTATTAAGTTACAAACTTAGTAACTTTTATTTTCATTTATATTGATTTTTGTACATCTACCCCTCCTCCTTCTCCCCTACGTTCCTTCGTCAAAGTGAACTGACAGATAACATTCCAGGCTTGAATCTTATCTACAGTAAGTTAAAAATTTGATCAAGATTTTTATTTTGGTTCAAGAGTTATTAAGTTCTTTCTATTATTATTATTATTTGATAACTCCCCCTTATCCCCTCCTCCAAGTTTTACCGTCAAAGTGAAATGATGAAAACACTTCCAGGCCCAAACCTCATCTATGTTGAAAATTTGATCAAGATGGGTCGGGTGGTTCAAGAGATTAGGAGTCACAAAAACAATCGTTGTGATATACCTAAGAAAGCTAAAAGTTATACTAATAAACAATTATTCAATGTATAAGCATCCTCCCATGAAATCAAACTTGCGGCCACATGCATTAAGTTTTTGTCAATGTCATGAAAATGTTATTTTGAAATTAATTTTATGAGCACGTATTAAACATTTCCAACGGATGCTTGAGTCTCCGAGCCAAGGCCATACCCATGTAATCGACACCTATGGTTTACGGTATTACCGATGCTCATTACTACATTTTTCTTTAGTTTTGGAAGAAGAACACCACTAATATGTATTGAAATGAAATGAAGGATCTAGCTTAACGTCCCACGATTATTCACCAAGGCTAAGGGAGACGGTAATGATGAGAAATGACTGAAATGGTAGAATGAAGAAAGTAGGAGGAAACGGAAAAACGCGGAGAAAATCCACGTACACAGTGTTTGTCCACCAAAAAAGCTCACATTGCGGAAGATGACACCTGTGTGGTTTGAAAACGAGACCAATATCTACAGAAACCAATATCTACACAAAACGCGAACAATCAATTCAGAAAACGAAATACTGTATCTATATGATACAGGGGCAAACCGGCTGACACGGATTGCATAAACTACTGGAAATACATCCACTCCAGCAGCATTTTAACTCAAGCCAAAAAATTCATCTCCTTTTTTTTTACATTATATAAAAAAATTCGAGTAGTGCCGGTACTTGTACAAGACTCTTGCGCAAGAGTCTTGGTCTTGGTCTTGGTCTTGCATCGGGATTCCTGGTTCTTGGCCTTGGTCTTGCATGCAAGACTCTAGCGCTCTTCACGAATTGGCGCCCAAGTCTCTCTTTTCTCTCTCTCTCTCTCTCTGTCTCTCTCAGAAAAGCCTAATAAATCATTTATACTAATTCTATTAGAATCTAATTATTTTTATGACACTATCGTGGAAAGAAACACACGTGGCGAGGGGAGGGAGGTAAATCCATTGGTTTGGGTACAAAACCTCGCGGCCAGAACCTCGCAGCGACAACCTCGCGGACCAAAACCTCGCCTGGCCAAAACCTCGCCTCCCAAAACCTCGCGGCCCAAAATCTCGCCAGGCCGAAACCTCGCCTGGCCAAAACCTCGCGGGACAAAATCTCGCCGGGCCAAAACGTCGCGGGCCAAAATCTCGCGGGGCCAAAACCTCGCCTGGCCAAAACCTCGCCTGGCCAAAACCTCGCCACCCAAAACCTCGCGGGCCAAAACCTCGCGCCCCAAAATATCGCCATACCCAAAATCTCGCCTGACCAAAATGTAAATGTTCCAACAGATGATAGGGATGACGGTATAAAAGACGCTGTTTCAGAAGAAGTATCACGGGTATTTGACCAAATCCCGCGATACCATATGAAAATTCTATTTCTGTATTAGAGGATTTCAATGTGAAGGTAGGGCGACAGGATGTTTTTAAACTGGTTATAGGGAAAGAAAGTCTGCATAAGGAAAGTAATGACAACTAACGAGGTTAGTTTCGTGAACTTTGGAACATCCAAAAACTTAAAATTTTAACAAAAATCTAATAATATTTATGAAAATATGAAACAATATATGAGTTTTTACGACGTCCCTTGATTATCCTATAGGTTAAAGGAGACGTAGATGACCAGAATGAAGGAAATGATCGAATAAAGAAAGTGGAAGGAAACGGGAATAACCCGAGAAAGCCCACGCACACGATGTTTTGTATCTTATTATTATTATTATTATTATTATTATTATTATTATTATTATTATTATTATTATTATTATTATTATTATTATTATTATTATTATTATTTGCAATGTGGAATTGCATATTAGGAAACACATTGGGTAAATTTTAAAGAAAAGTTTCATTCGCGGCGAGGTTTTGGCACGGCGAGATTTTGGGCGGCGAGGTTTTGGCACAGCGAGATTTTGTTCCGCGAGGTTTTGGGCGGCGAGGTTTTGGCCACGCGAGGTTTTGGCCCGGCGAGATTTTGTCCCGCGAGGTTTTGGCCGGCGAGATTTTGGGCGGCGATGTATCGGCCGCGAGATTTTGTCCGTATACCAAATCCATTTTAAATTCAAGGAATGCGGATAGTTAAAGAGTCTCATCGGTTTTCTATTCATTCCACCTTGTAACCCAGCGTTTCCCAACCTTTTTCAACTTGCAGCACACTACAGGTGTAACTTTAATTCTTGCGGCACACTCATAGATATTAATATTATTTGCAAATATAAAATAACATGGTAGTTTTTTTTTTGTGATTACTGATCTTCTCACAGAGATGAAAGCTCGATCACTGGTTTCCCCCTATGCTAATTCATTATGCTTATTTTTTACTCTAATTTTAAAACAGAAAACGATTGAAATGAAATATAGGACTCAGATTTTTAAAAATACGCTTTCTTTTTCGAAAATTGTATCCAACCTTTCACTAAGAACGAAGATTACTAAATAACGAACGAATAAAAAAATGTCTTGTACTTTTAACTATGCTGTTTTAACCAAAATCGGTGCATATTATTGCAATATCACAGCTTGCGATGCGTCCAAGTCAAAACACACCTGTTGAACAAAGTGTTGATCTGTCATCATGTGCGAATGAGTGTTCTACGAACGTTCACTTGACGCGTACCGTGCAAGTGCTTCCATTTCGCGGTATTAGTATGACTCTCAGTTGAAGCGTAACATAGCAGCTAACCGTGGAAATATGTACGACCTGAAATACTGTCTGTTACACAGTAATAGATGTAGAATAATATATTACAATTACAGTAATTTTTTCCATGGTAGAAATTCATAGTAATGTGAAATACAAAAATATACATTTTTTCCTATGTTTTGCAATTTGGTTGCTATAGAATTAATAATTTTGTTTCGATTTCCTCGGGACACACCAGCGGTCGATTCGCGGCACACCGGTTGGGAAACGCTGTTCTAACCCCAAGCAGTGAGGATGATAGGAAAATCTTAAAGAAACTATAAGTGACCCATGTTGCATCAAAATTGAATAAACCCGTAGTTTTGATGAAAGTTAGGAAGAAAAATTATCTTATTTAAAATGTGGCAGTTTCGGAGTTTGAAAAAACTTATGAGCTTATACTTGCTGGATTGTTATGATCACTTTTTGTATCTGAAAGGAGCAATGTATTACTTCAAATGAACTAGAGTTAACCAATGAATGAAGATGCTACTCTTTCCTCAGCCAACCTTTATTTGGTTTATACTTCAACCACAAGCCGCTAAACTTCCTGTATTCCACAAAGTATTCCAATAACGTAAGCCACCTTGGCATTACATTAAACCTAAAATATCAATTGTCCCTCTAGGCTCATCTACCTAAATATAAATATCTTAAGCAACTTATGGTTTCAATCGAATGCATAAACAACTACAGCCACTTATGGCTCTTAGTCCACATATAAATAACGTCAGCTCCTTATGGCTCTCTTGACCACTGAATTATACATATAAACAATCACCTAGTTACACTCTTCATTTTCTAAACCTAATTAAATTCTTCTTTTGTTTACGCAATCTATCCACTAACTTTTAACACTTTCACTCCCAACATCTTACTGGATAACGCCTAAAAACGAACTGCAGCAATTGACTCCCAACATCCTCCCAGGTACATATAAAAACGAACTGTACGAATTGAAAAAGCTTAACCTAACAATACTTGAATGATGTCAACCACAGTCTATGCAATGCCCTACAGGAAATAGACTCCTTTTTTATTAAAATTTTTAAAAAATCTTAGTTTGTAATAGAAATTTGTTTTGCACAAATAAGTAAAACTTTCAGGGTTTCGTCCAAGCTCACCACCGAAAAGCTCACTGGGACCTATGTTTGCACCCAGTCTTTTTTTTTTTTTTTTTTTTTTTTTTTTTTTTAGGTAGAAGTGTGGACAAATGCAAGTGAGTGTTGATTCTATAGGAAGATACGTTCCTGAAATCTTCTCTCTGACGGTCTGGATTTGACTAGGTGATTTATATATATATATATATATATATATATATATATATATATATATATATATAAACTCTCTTGACAGAAGTAATTATATAATTTACTTCTGACTTGGGAGAAATTATTTCTTAATTCTGCCACGACCCGATGTAAACTATGCATCAGGAACGTTACATTTCTCATAATTACAGAGAAATTTGTTAGAACCATTTATGTTTCTACCAGGGAGGCAGCACTATCATTAAAGAAAAAGAAATCTTTCATCTCTGTTCTCTCTTGGGGATAAAATACTGAAGGCTTCCCTAACGATGGAAGCAATTGTCATGTAATTTGACTTCCTTAGTTCTTTACAAGATAATAGATGCCGTTTCCATGGTTCCCAATGATAACATTCTCAATATGATGGTCACATCCATTTCATCTACACATATGGAACACAGGGGCGTCATTTAGGGGGGGCAGGAGGGGGCAATTGCCCCCCCCCCCCAAGAGTTTGAAGAATACATATACTTTAATCGATTGTCTACTAATATACTAGTACAAGACGAGAAAGTATTATGTCAGTGGCGCTCTTGTCCCCCTCAAGCGAAGTCTGAAATGACGCCCCTGATGGAACACCCTCGTGGCAAGCGGTGGGAGACCTAGATTTGGTTACCGGCAGGAGATTATGTCGGTGACATTCCGTATTAAGCTCTAGGTCCACATCTCATATATCCTCGCTGGTGAAAGGGACGCTAAACTAAACTAAAATAAAATAGTCTATACAAAGCAATATCTAATTGTCACATACATCAAGTTAGTTCGTGTTGTATAAAACCGTCTTTTCGTAGAGATACTCGAAATAATTCTTACTTAAAGTGCAATCTACGAAACTTTATGAACACAATAATCTTCGACTTTTTGAAATTATCATTCTTACCTGTATTTCAGGACACGTTGTCTGATAACTTACAAATTATTTGCTTAATCTCTTGTTGAAAGTATTTTCTGTAAAATTTGTCAAAGAGATATTGCAAACTGAATTAACGATTTTTCATTTCCTGTTACGTAGATATTACGAATGATACATACCTTAAGTTGTTCAAGATGTGATTCTCTTCTTTTCATCATTTATTTATTTTTTGACAAACTTGACAAATGACTTTACCGTTTGCTGAAAAATTGGGATCGTTACCATTTACTTCCCAAAGTAAATTACTTCTTGCAGAATTCGTTTTAGATATCTTCTCAGTATTGTCAATTTAGTGACTTTGTCGCTACATCTAATGACTTTTCATGCTCTTTAGCAATATTATAAGGCATTTAGTGGCTAGTGACAAATGTGGAGATTATTATTATTATTATTATTATTATTATTATTATTATTATTATTATTATTATTATTATTATTATTATTATTATTATTATTATTATTATTAATAATAATAATAATAACTTTGGTGATAAAAGTGCAATTGTCAAAGTGTTTCTGTAACGTTATAATAAAAAAGTACTATATATATACGTATACACGGGGTGGTCCATTTTAATCTTTCAACCGAAATATCTCGAAAACGGTTGAACTTAAATGAACTGAACAAAATCTCAAATAGGAAACACCATGGGGTAAATCGAATTATGTTCTCGTGGTGCCCTCTAGTGCCGCCTTTCAAGGGGGTCCAGGCCCAACTTAGAAATTCTATACAAAAATATGGGTAATGTGATACCTAGTTCGATAGATCTTCATACACTAAACAGCGTTGTAGCAAAAGATTATTTATATGGGTCACCGTTTTTAAAATGGCCGCCATGACATGGTGCCTGTATCAGATAAAACGTCCAGTACCACTAATATGAAAACGGTTGGAGATAGATTAACAGGATAAAACTCGTATATGAAATCACAGAGGGTATTTATCATTCCACGCCTCGAGAATAATTCAACGGAGAAAAAGATTATTAAAGTATAAGTGACATTAGAAAATTATGTTTTCGATCTCACTCCGTAAGTGGGTGAAGCAGGAATGATTGGTAAAAGCTCAAATGAGAACACCACTTTACTTGCAATGGATATGGCTTGTCTGTAACACTTGGATGTACAAGTGACTGGTACTTAAATGAGCTAATATTGTGCAGACAACTTTTGAGCAATACCCTTTGTGATTTTCTATATGAGTTTTATTCTGTTCATCCGTTATTATCTTCAACCTTTTCCATATTAGTGGTACTGGACAGGCACCATGTCTGGCGGTCATTTTGAAAACGGTGACCCATATGAACAATCTTTTGCCACAACGTTGTTTAGTGTATGAAGATCTATCGAACGAGGTATCACTTGACCCATATTTTCGTTTAAATTTTTTTCAGTTTGGCCTGGGCCACCATGAAAGGCGGCCATGGAGGGCACCGCGCCAACATCATTCGATTTGCCCCATGGCTTTCCTATTTCAGTTTTTGTTTGGTTCATTTATGTTCAATCGTTTTCATATTAGTGGTACTGGACGTTTATCTGATACAGGTAACATATCTTGGTGGCCATTTTGAATACGCTGGTCGTTATGAAAAATCTTTTGCCACATCGCTTTTTAGCTTTTAAAGGTCTATCGAACGATATGTCGCTCGTCCCATGTTTCCATTTAAACTTTTAAAGTTTGGTCCCGGCCCCCTTTGAAGAGGCGTCCTGGGAGGCACCACGACATCTCCATTCGATTTGCCCCATGGTATTTCTTGTGGCGTTTTTGTTCAGTTCATTTATGTTCAACCGTTTTCGAGATATTTCCGTGGAAAGATTAAAATGGACCACCCTGTATATATATAGCAACCGAGCAACACCGAGCAACAAAAGTTATTACTAGAATAATACATCTTAAACTTCGGGGAAATCCATTCTTCATCTGCAAGTATTGCGCCTTATACATACAAGAAGGAAAGGATTGCCTCTCATACATATAGAGCAGGGATACAAATAACCACTCGTCCACTTGCTCGGGGCGAATAGTTCATCGATGCGGGCGAGTATTCCTATTGTGGGATGTGGACTAGTAGTTTTTTTTTCTTGGGCTAGTAAAATTTTGTTGCTTATTTGCATCCCTGCACATAGAGAAAACAAGAATTGCCTCTTATACACCTTCTGGTGATCGGACACTCTTACACATAGCGACATACCATGATTAAATCCAGTGGCGAGCGCAAAAATTATAGATGTTAACCAATTCATATAATTTCTCCTTTTAAATGATACACATACTAAACGTCGATGTCATAATTATTTATTTTTTATGTTTTGGAATTTCTGTAATTTAGCTATCACAGTTTTTGTCCTTTGTATACACCCTTATACCATCCTATCCTCTACTTTAATAGAGGGCAAAGATGTTGAACAATTTGCTGTTTCCTTGGACTCTGAATAAGTAGGTTACATATTACTTGTAATACGCCCTGTCAAGAAACTTTTTTTTTTTTTAAAAAAAATAATCTTATTTAGTGACAAATCTAAGAATTCCTTTGGTGACAAACTAACGACAATTTTTATATCTATCTAGCGACTATCCCTGGTCAAGTATTGGCAAGACTGCATCTTGTAAGCTTTCATATTCATCTTCACAAGCTTTGTTAATAGTTTGTTCATAGAAACTAGAATTCAAAATGATGCCTAATATTGAAAGGGAAATATGGTACATTGTGTTTACTTTTACAAAAATAATTTACCCGTTTTCGTGTCTGTTGATAGCTCGACATTTTATAATGTGTTTCTATTGGGGTTCAATAAGTTACATTTCAGATTGTTTACAAAGAGCAGTCCTTGTTCTTTATCATAAGTATCTTTTCTACGGAAACAGAAAGTGAGCGATATGAAGCTTCTATTTATTCAGAATATTTCTCTTATACAAGGAAAAACATATAATCAAATCGAACATGTTTTAGTAGATAGAAGAAGACAGTCTAGCATACCTGATGTTCGGTCGTTTAGAGAAGCTAACTGTGACAGGGATCATAACAGAGGGATTATCTTTGAGTAAAGGAAATATTCAATATCTGAAAATGGAGAGATTTTTTTAAAGAAATTAGAAGAGAACCTGGTGAGAGGGAAATACCAGGTTGAAGTGTCGAATAAATTCTCGGTTTTAGAAGATTTGGAGTGTACTAGCGTTGAAGATACTTGGGTTGAATTTAGAGATAACTTTAAAATCTCAGCAAAAGAAAGAAAAATAAGGGCGCGTGGAAATGTGTAGGAAGAAACTATGGTTCCATCAAGAATGCATTTAACTAGTAGAAATATCGTTGACTGCAAAATCCGAACGAAATAACTATATATATATAAAGAGAGAGAGAGAGAGAGTGAGGAGGGTTACCAAAGAGCACACACGCCCTAAGAGCGCGCAGTGCCAATTATGATGAAGTGGTAACACACAGAATTGTTATTGCTACGCTGTTTGATGCGTCTTTGTGTGAGAGTTGATACGAAGAAAAGGGATGTTAACGGATCTCTGCAAACAGAAAATACAGCTAAAAATAACTTTTTTGAATTCTTGATGTAATATTTTAATACTCTTAGTTAAGAAATTATTCTGATATAGCAGCTAACTACAGTACTTTTGTTGCATGGTAGAAAACATGAATGTAGATAGAATTGTTTACCATGGCTTTGTTTCGGGGGTCTTGCATGTGCAGCCAAATGGATGAATTTTACTCGGGTTGACTGCTGTTTCCCAAAGAGTAGCGTTAGTGAGTTACCAAAGAACGCGCAGGTACTCTTTGGAAGAATTTCTTTGATAGTGTGTGTGGGTAGCGGCATTCATATTACAGTGTGGTTATTCTCATCAATTACTCTCGGAGTGTAATATGATGTTTGAATGGATTGTAGTATTATTTGTAATTGTTTGTCTTCGATTCAAGCACCAACTGTAAATCATCTATAAGAAGTATTTTAAATTCACAAAACTTCTTAAATTAAATGATGATGTGGTGTTCTGCCCGAAGGTAGACCTTTGGTCCATGGTAGTTTGCCATTGTCTTTCATGGTATGATGATGTCGTCCTAAGAAGTGAGGAAATGATAAAAATAAAGACTCTGGAAGTGTTCTGGAAGAAGATGCTGAGCGAAATATGGCTTCAATTACGATTGTAATGAAACCACGAACTAAGAATTAAAAAAAAATCATCATTAATTTTACTCATAAAAATCATAATTTGTGGGTGAAACTAAACGAAGATTTTCTTTAATGTTTTAAATTTCGTGTACGTTCATAATATAATTTTTAAAACCACATGGACGTGTAATCAAGAAATTGTTGGAAGCAAAAGCAAAATAGTTTAGAATCACCTGTATACGAACAATTGGAAGCAAACCTTAGGGTAAATTAAAATTTAAAATTCTTTTTATTTTTTACATCGTTAGATAACAATATTTTTCAGAAAATGTTATTTTTTTTTCATATTCAAGTCTTACAATTTCATTACACCATAGAGAAAGGAAACGTTTTACACCTATACAAGCCGCAACAACAAGCACGTTTGTTCATCCTAAATACATCATTCCTCTTCCGAAATAATAAAAAAAAAGCGACAAATTGCACGTACCAAATGTCGATCTGAAATTCTTACTATTTCTTCATTTCACAAGTTTCTTCAGAGCAAACGAGTCAAAGGAAATGTTAAGTCAAGGAGAAAACTCTTTGATCATCCCGATGAGCCATTCACTTCAACAAAAATAACTGCAGCTGAGATCAACCAAAACTTCATGCGCAATGTGTCACAAATTGAATGAAGAACCAATTGACGAAGACTGGATTCAGCGCATTAATTGTAAACGATGGTGACATGAGCAGTGTTCGTCTTACAAAGGGGTTTATGTTTCAAGTATGATAGGTGTTGAGTGCGCCCTCGTAGGGACCGCAAAACGCACTCTTTGGGACACTGGTCCTTAAGAGTACGCATTTGAGTTTTTTAACTTTTTAACGTATATCTCCATTTCTACATCCAGTAGCAAACTTTTCTATTTCTTACAATGTAGCCTAAACTTCAATTAAAATTTTGTACAATTTATATAATTTTTGCTTCATTACTTTCGGAGCTATTTGAAAATGAACATTAAGTGCGTGCCCTTTGGTAACCTTCCATTCTCTCTCTCTCTCTATCACATCAGCCGGGAAACTTTCAAAACTTCGAGAACAAAGAAACATGTTTTTTATAAGTTAGAATTATTGAGCTTGAAGATAATAGTAGAAACAAAAACATTCGGGACGTGTATAAGAGTACCAAGGAATTTAAGAAAGGCTATCAACCTCGCACTTATATATTAAAGAAAGCCGACAGAGTAATTCTCACTGATACAGATAGCATCTTAAATAGATGAAAAAATCTTTGACGATTTGCTTAGAACGCAGCAGAAAATTAATGTTTGTGGAGAAAGGAAAATACACACAGCAGAACCGTATATTTCAGTACAAATCACTAGAAAGAAATTAAAGAAACACAAATCTACAGATGCAGGTGACATTCCAGTTCAGTGAACTTTAGCTGAAGATTAAACATTTTGGAACAAGACACACAAATTCATCTTCCTAATCTGGGACCAGGATGAATTGCCACAAGAGGGAAAAGAAATAGTCATTGTCAGCGTTCACTGAATGGCGACAATACAGATTGTAATAATTATCGAGGAATTTGTCTTTTGTCAACATACTATAAAATTCCTCTCAAACATTCTATTAGCAAGATTGATTCCATATGCAGATGAAATTATTGAAAATTATCAGTGTGGTTTTAGGTGAAATCGATCAGGTATTTACCATTCCACAAGTAGTCGAAAAGAAATGGCAATATAATACCGCAGTACGTCAATTATTTATTGATTTTAGAAAGGCCTACGACTCGATTAGGAGGCAAATAATGTACAACATTCTTACAGAAGTTGGAATATTGGAAAAGCTAGTTATATTAATTAAGATATGTTTAAATGAATCCCAAAATAAAGTCTGAGTAGGAAAAATCTTGTCCACGAGCTTTCAAGTCAAGAATGGCTTGAAATAAGAGGATGCGTTGTTGCCATTATTATTCAACTTTGTTCTGGAATACGATATAAGAAAAATCAAAAACAGGAACCAGGGCCTAGAGCTGAATGGTATTATAACCATGTTATGGATTATGCTAGTGATGTAAACTTAATATACGATGATAGGATAACAATAGAAAGAAGTTCACTTGTGTTATTAAACGATTTCAGCGACATGGACTTACAAGTAAATGAAGAATAAACTAAATACTTGGAAGTTCGTCGGGATCGTAACCCTGCATATTATGACTGCGTCAAAAATAAAAGTAGACATTTTCAATTACATAGGATCAACATTAACTGATCAATATCATATTCACCAGGAAATTAAATGCAAAATAATAACAGGGAATTCATGTTGTTATTCAGTTCAAGTGTTTTGTTGTCGAGGCATTTATCGAAGTATTTCTCTTCTGTCAACATCCTATAAAATCTTTTCAAATATTCTATTAGCTGGATTGACCCCATACGCAGATAAAATTATTGGAGATTATCAGTGCAAATTTAAACGAAATCGATCAACCATCGACCAAATATTTACTTTTCTTCAAATACTCGAAAAAAGTGGGAATACTATACCGCGGTATATCAACTATTTATTCATTTTAGAAAGGCGTACGACTCGGTTAGGAGAGAAACATTATACAAAGTTCTTACAGTACTTGGAATACCGAGAAAGCTTATTGGATTAATAAAGATATGTTTAAATAAATCTCAAATTAAAGTTCTGGTAGGAAAATTTTTGACCACGATCTTTCACGTCGAAAATGCCTGAAACAAGGAGATGCGTTGTCTCCATTATTATTTAACTGTGTTCTGGAATACGTTATAAGGATAATCAAAGATAGGAACCTTGAGCCTAGAGTTGAACGGTATTCACCAGGTTATGGCATATGCTGATGATGTAAATTTAATAGAGGATGATAGGAGAACAATAGAAAGAAATGCAGAGATCTTATTAAACGCTTGCAGGGACATGAGTTTAGAAGAAAATGCAAAGAAAACTCAACACATGGAAGTGCGTCGGGACCGTAATACGGCAAATTATGCATACGTTAAAATAATAATAAATGCAATTTGAAGCTTAAAATATATAAAACGATAATCATGCCTGTTGTTCTGTATGGTTGCGAAACATGGTCGATTACTCTGAGGGAAGAACATAGACTGAAAGTATTTGTGAACAAGATCCTGAGACGAATATTCGAACCCAAGAGGAACGGGAATGGGGAATGGCGGAAACTTCATAACGAGGAACTACATAATTTATACGGTTTACCCAACATTGTTAGGGTCATCAAATTTAGGAGGCGCAGGTCATGTAGCCAGGATGGTAAAAAGTAAGAACGCTTTCAAAGTCTTAACTGGAATTCCAGTAGGAAAACGACTTAGGCAAAGATGGGTGGACCTTATTAATATGGGTCTCGCAGAAATAGGAATACAAAGTAGAAATTGGATCCAGTTGGCTACGAATAGAAGTCAGTGGAGAGCTTTTGTGAACGTGGCATTGAACCTTCGGGTTCTAAATGCCATAGATTTAGTTAGTTTATGCCCCCTTCTCCAAAATTTTCGCTACAACTCGTTGGTCCGTGTACACTTTCATACTCTTCCCACTATATTGAAGAATGGTCTCTGGACAGGCGCACACAATGAGTGCCAGCTACTAGTAACAGGATACGTTGACCAATTCCTGCTCCATGCATTGAGTCCAGTCTGGGATTTGATTTGAAACCTGCTTTACACATTCATTAGATTTAGTGTTGCACTCGAAACATAAAGGTTCCTTGTCTCGTTTCGTGTTGATTCTCCAAGTTTTCTTACTCCTCTTATCTCATTTCGTGGAAATATTTCTTAATCTGTTCTCGTTTGGTGAATTTATGACATGTTTCATCTACAAATTTTCACGGAGGTTGTGATTAGCAAAATTTAAACCATAGTTATTATTGGAATATAGTGTAATGGATTTTTTGTCTTTAAACGTTCATAAAAACTATTCCTTGCATTCCTACAATCACATTTTCAATTTATAGATTTTGTTCAATAAATTATATAACACCAAAAACAGTGTTTGAAAATTATACTTGAGAGAACTAATAATGCACTCAAGACATGCAAAAACTCTCTCTCATCTTGAAGTCACAAATTAACTCTGTGTTAACGTTGCATGTGTAAAAGCACTTATGTGTGTGTGTGTGTGTGTGTGTATGTGTGTTTATATACACAATACATCAGGTGGTGTATTATACAAAATGTAAAATCTTGAATCTTGGGAATTGATATCTATCTACCCAAATATACTATTGGGTTCTGAATTTGGTATACTTTAGATGTTACACATGATGAATTTGGCATATGAGCACTCGACGTGTTTTATTTATGGTTGCTGGATGATGGTACTGAGCACAATAATTCCAGATTTTGATTCGACAATGAAACTGACAAATGGGCGGTTTGCAGTGAAATTCACAGGCATTATAGTATGTCCAACCTTCGTCTCTGAAAAGTAGAAAAAGTAATGAGTAATTTTTAAAAAAATATTTGAAGAATAAGTTTACAAAATTAAACAAAATTATAGATATTGCTTTTAAAGAGTTGAGCAACATGCAGTTTCATCATATACTAATCAATTTGTCAATTTATCAAAAATATCTTAAGTTTTAATGAAGTTAAAGAAGATATGTTCAGTAAAATGGTTTCACCTGCTTTCTTCGTCTCTTACTTAATGCTTCATGAATTGCAATGAAATGTTTAAATTGATATAACTCTTTCGGTCTTTTCAAGCCAGTAACATTATTGGAATAACAAACTTATTTAAACCATCGAAGAATATTTAAAAAGATACTAAAACAACAATCGGTATCAATTACTACAAATCAAACTTTTTAAATATTTTTTTTGATTATATGCTTTTCTCTTATAAAACATGAACGTTTTGCTTTACTGGATCTACTATTAATATAGACATTTAACCACGGCCACGGCTTGAATATATAAGAGCTGTAATCTTGCTTCAAATACAAGCATCGAACTTCCTCACACAATTTGTTCAGCACACGACATCTTTGATCTAACCATAGTACCCGGCACACATATTACCCGTTTAATAACATATCTGAACGATTTTATAATTACTCTACTAACAAAAGACAAAGAAAGACCTCAGACTGTAGTCTGTGTCTCACAATTGTTATTAATAGCAGCTATAGTAATGAGTTTAATAAGTGTCACTACTTGCGATATTGGTTGCCCGCCTGACGCTAATAGATGTCACTAATAATAATAATAATAATAATAATAATAATAATAATAATAATAATAATAATAATAGATTTGTTAAATAAAACAATTTTAGATTGTATTTGAGTACATTTTGAATCTCTGTACTCTGTATAATTATTCCACACTTTAAATTCTAGAAAATTATATAGCATTTGCTAAATAGCCATATTACAAACGGTAAGAATTTGCGACGAGAACATATCGATACTTCCACGATTAGTATGTTAAGGTATGATACAGAAATGAATACAATTTCAGCTGAATAGCACATGCAAATGTCCAGTAGAGATTTGCTGTTCATTTAAGTGTTAGGAGAGAGAATTTCATAAAAACTGAGGTACTTGAAACGGACAATCAAATTGGAATTACGTAGGAAAAATCAATATGCTCTTTCGACGGCAAAAGAACACAATTGAAAACAGATAACACATGATAAGGTATACGGAACAAGTTGTAATAAGTATCATTATAAATCCTTGGTATATTTTTTATATCATACTTTATATATACCATCAGTCATCATGTCAGAAATAAATTAAGTTTTCAAAAATATAATTACATTATATTTGTAGGTAGTTTTAGATATAAGTTGCATTGAAAATGGAAAATTCTAAAATAATTTTTGCTATCTTTTTTCAACGTGAGGACTAGTTCCTCAAAATTAGAAAAGTTGTTCCAGAAACAAGATGCGTAGTTAAGAAGCCGAAAACATATGCCAAGACATCTTTGAGAAGTTAAGTGTTTAAACATTTGGAGGTAAGCATCGAAGTAGAAACACACCGTGGTAGTTATTGACGGTAGTAGTAGGGCTTTTATGTTGCTATTAAAGTAGAGTAGCAATCACTGAAAGTAGTAACAAATAGTAATAATAATGTAGTATAGAACATTGAATAGAATATTGTATAAGTTCTAGATTTCTTAGTCGTAATATTCTCTTCAACACATTTTGCGTGTTGATGAAGTAGGTTACTACAGTCATCGAAAGATTATTTTATATTCTTTTAAGTAATTTGATACCGGTGTTCAGTTTACGTTACGAGAAAGCAATATTAACAGTTTGTAAATAGATTAAGTACTGAACACATTTTTGTATCAGGTAGATTGTCCTACTATTTGACAGAATTTGATTTAGAATGTGGTTCGTTAGTTAAATCACATATTTATGAAGAAAATATTAGGAAAGGTCTCGTATTTATATGATTCTTTTTGCTACTCCTTAGGCAACCTGAGCACTGACTTTTTCATCAGGGAAATTTTAGGCCCTATGTTTGAAACCAAAATCTTCATAGAACTCTGGATGCCATTAATGAAATCAGTGTATGTATAGTAGATCTTCGCTCTACACGGATACCACTACCTCCCTGGTTCGCACGGTTGTCTGACATCTTAGCCATCTTAGCCATCATTGTTTCGGTTGATACGGTCTTCCAGCTGACAGCTTTAATATATTTTTTTGAGATTATTTATACTTATATTATTTAAACACTGAATATACAGCTGCGGAACCCCCTATAATTTGGCTAAGTTTCGAGACTGAATAATAATACATTTACCTCTGGTTCACATAGACTAACTAAGTGCTTAAAGACAGCTTATCGTTTCAGCGCTTCTTAAGCATTGCTTGCTATGGCTGAAGTAAGTAATGAGATTATCACAGAGACTATTTAGCCTTTTGGTGCTGAACGCCTTAAATACTCCGCAAACATCGGCCATATCAGATAGTGCTATTACATCAAATGGTATCACTCACACGAGTGAATTGTCTGCTGGTATGAATAATCATGTGACCACTTTTCTCATTGTTTCACACTACGTAGTCTCGAGCTCTAGTGTTTTATTTGTTGGAAAAAATTGTTTCCGCAAGTGAAACTGAGTGATCTAGATAAAGATAAAAAAGACACAGAACAATTGCGTGCTCCAAAGAGAGGAAGAACCAAATTCATCAAGCGGAAATGAGGTCACGTTTCCAAGTACACATAATTTCAGATGTTTATATGTACATCTTGTTTTCTTTTCTAGGCACTCGAGGATTACAGAGCACGACTCTACAAGTTAAAGTCAAATGAAAAATATATATGATTATATACTCTTCGGGTCCTCATCTGAAGATACGAATGTGGGAACATCGCAGGTAAAGAATAATATAGTAGGTCTACCAATTCATCTAATAGTTACATCAATTCTTTCCAGATGGAAGAGTCCATAGACGATGACACTATCACCACCCCTTACCGTAACAATCGATGAAATTGCTTGATGGATTCGTAGAGCAGCGCTAATGATTCCAAGTTAATCTACGACGTTGCTTCAAATGAAATGTTTGGTTTTCATAACGATTGAAAAAATGCATCGGAGGGACTACAATTATATATAATTTTAGCTTTATTTTGACCCGTAGAATAGAGCTGTGCTGTCAGTTTAAGCCGAAATTCCCTTCACGTAAGCCACTACACAGAAATATTCGTTATGAAAGTATAAAGACGCATTGTGGTTGGAATAGTTGGGGTGAAGAAATAATTAAAAGAAAAAGAATAGTAATCGACTTGAACAAACGATCTTAAAAGTGTGAAATAGTAAAAGCAATTATAAGTAGAAAATAATATACTATTAATAAGTGCTTAAAACCTGAGCGTAATTCATTACCTCTAGTTATAGGAATGTTTGAGGTTTGTGCTAAGTCAAACCAATTAGGTAAAAATCAAACTAATGGTAACTTTATATTGAATTGAGAACGTTGTCGGAATTGATCGAATAGAAAATCTCTGTTTTTCAGAAGTCGATCAAAAAGATTTGATATGAAATTAAAATTGCTGTACTTTGTTAACAAACTTCACAGAGAATTGTGCTGCCGAGATGAAATCTATTCTGAAGTCATTGGTCAATGGTCATGTAATAGGGATTTCATTAGTGACAACGGTAGAAGGAGGAATGGGGCTAGCTCTACCCCTCCACTACCTCTGACATAATTAAAAATACATAAGTTTCTACCTAAACAGTTTCTCTACACTTCCGCTTACTTCTCAAGAAATTAAAACCGGCGTTGTGAGTGATTTTTATTTATAACATATGGAATTCGAATATATTGTATACCAGATGATTATTTCAAAATTAATGTTCCTGAAAATATCTCAAAATACCCAAATACTTTATTTCCGAAAAGAAAAGGGGTTTAACCATGGACAGGTCCGTAGCCAGGAAAATATGTAAGAGGGGAGGCGATCCAACCATATTATACTTCATCACCATATGATAGTTCATTTGCAAGCTTATCGTGAATATTTTAGGGGGCAATACAAATTTAAGTGGCCGCCTCCCGTAGACTCCTGGATACAGGCCTGACCATGGATGCCGATCCTGGGAGTCTGATGGACTTCAGCCGCCACTGAAGTTCTCTTGGTATGCGTTCTTTTTTAACTTCTCATTTATGTCTCGTTAGGTGAAATCTGACAAACGTAATCAACCCATTCCCAAAGTTTTACAGAAATCGACACATGCTCAACTTGCAAAAAGCACAATTTCTAAAATGCTTACGTTCCTCACCAAGATATAATTCGCTGGCATTGCATTTCAATAAAAGTTATATACAGTTTTGCGGATAATATAAATATAATATACAAATATGAAACTGGTCTTTTTGTGATTGAATTGTGGAAAGACGACCAAAGTGACTTTGTTTTAAGAAGTAGTTGTGGCTTTCTACTATGCTACTTTCATTAAAATGCGTATTCTTAGAAGAGAGCGTAGGAGAGATTTATAACAATAATACATTATCTCACGAACCAACGATGTATAAACTCCTGACAAAATGTAAGAGGACGGATGTTAGTGTGTTTTTGAAAATTTTTAGTTTTAGGGGATAGCGGATAATACTTCCATATATTGTTCCACATTCAAATTGTTTTTGTCTTGTGTTTGTGAAAGCATTACAGGAAGATGGCTAAACACCTTGAACCAAGTTTTGGAACAAACTTGGGAAGATATGTAACTTCATCTGGACTTTTATTCTGTCAATTTCATTAAAGAATGCACTCTAAGAGAACAGAAATCAAAATGTATCCCTAAAATACAGTATTTTATTGGATTTATCATTAACTTTTTTTTATAGCCAATACCTTCTACTTTTTCTAAGTTTATTTAGTACTTGCAGCACTGATTACTATACCACTCTCGGACCATCTATGTAAGCCGGACAACTGGACTTAAAACATTTATATTTTTGCTGAGCGTCATCATTTTTTCCATATTGCATTCCGGACAGAACTCTTAAAACAAATGGCGGTAATCTTGTGTTTTCGGGAGCACGCTTTTCCCAAATTCTCAGTACATTTCTAAGGTTGTTTCAATATTTGTGTAGTGCGTAGCTATAGAGAAATATAATCTCCATCCACAACAATCGTAAACGCAGATATAGTGGCCAACTTGTGAGTTTCGATCTAAAACGCTGTTCCTAATTAAAGTTTTATAAGTCGAATTCAAAAACCCAACGACCTTGGCACCATTCCCTTCTTTCTCTTTAATGTAGGGAATGAGACGTCCATTCCAACTATTGCAGGCTGGTAAAGCGGTTCACTTACCTTAAATTTTGAAGAGCAACACCTTTGGAAACATACCCTTCTATTTCTGTGTTCTGCCACCCAACATTTTCAGTTCTGGCTTACTTACACCTTCCTTCCCTTTCTCCATGTGACCCTTCAAGAAGTATTCTCTTCACATGTACGATTCTCCTTCATGCGTTCATTAAAAGCGATGAAACAATAACATTCGTCGCTAACCAACCCAAATAATGTAATAGTCTGATTGTTATTACAATTATATTTCTAGCTAATGAACATACTTTTTTGAAAAATATGGCATAACGAAAGGTCACAGAACACATTGAAAACTCGCTTTTGAAACGTTTCGACTCAAAACATTATACATGTATTGCACTTTGTTACATAATTTGATCAAATACATACATATATTGTTTTTTGAGGGAAGTTTGGGGGTCCTCCTATACTTTTGGCAGGCGCTGTCACGGTAAAACTAACTTCTGAATGTTCAATGGCCATCATCGATTCTACCTTGGAGAGTAGAATAGAACTTATTTCAGTAGAATGGACCGTGAGTAGAGTGGGGACACTTGGCTGAGTTGTAACGAGATATCCGATTTCTTTTGTAGATGTAGATCTATGGTGAAAAAAGAGTTTGGGGTGTGTACTCGTTCTCTTTTCACACCTCTTTTTTCCAACCCATATTGAATATACCAGGGGGTGTACTCGTTCTCTTTCACGACTACTTTTTAACCCTTATGTAACATAGGACTTTGAATATACAATAGAATAGATGACGAGTATGATTGGATAATTTTAACAAGAATACTTTGTATTTAAAATTACAGGAAACTACGATGTCGGAGACTTATCCGGAAAGCATGATGCTGTTGGTTTATGCAATTGCTAAAAGTAGAACATTTTTTCACAGGAGATTGTTCATGGTCTTAGCAAGTATCTAAGAATAGGTTACGTTTTTGAAATAAAGCTTTATAATTTTATCTAATAATACAAAAACAGAATTTGCTGACAACACAATTTATTGTCGCTGTCAAATTAAGCAACCTTTTATGTCGTTCTGCCAGTATGGAAAAGCCAGGAACTGCTCTGTTTTTGTTCTTTTCCGTGCCCTTTGTTACGTTGTTCGTTTTTGTACGTTGTCGTTCTTTTAATCGTTGATTCAGTGGCGCTAAATTGCTGCAAGTCTTAGCTTAGCCATTTTTCATTCCGAAGACAATGTCAGATATGTGGAAAATATAATTTATTTATTTTTTTTGTTGGCAGGTGTGTAGCTAACGCTGATGTTTACAAGGAGGAAATCAATCAAAATAGCTAGCTGAAATAGCATACGTAATATAGTTTGGTATATGAATTTGATAGTCACTGTAATATAAGCAAATATCACACTCAGCAGAAATCATGTATTGCTGTTGAGTTGAGCTGAGCTTAACGTCCCGTTTAGCAGCGAGGGTATGTGAGCCGTTGACCTACTGATTAACGTGGAATCCCAACTACATGAGCTCCCACGTGGAATCGAACCCGTTTCTCCCACACCAAAGGCGCGTGCGCTAATCGCTTAGCCACGGAGAAGCTCAAATCATGTATTTCCTCAATATAGTTATCACATGATCAAAAGACAAAATATTGTTTTTATTACTTTGTAGATTAATGTAGAATTAATTTTCATTATCATAAAGTTTTTAGTTTGAAAATAAACTTCTTATTTTATGGAATTGCTTACTAATCTAGAGTTATATGTACTAAACAGCTATGGAAATTCTGCTTGGGAACACATAAAGTGCTACCAATCTCGGTGCCGTATTTTGGCTAACACATCCCTATTATGAATATTTTATAGACTTGGACATCGACGAGGACCGCGGTGGCTCGGTGGTAGAGCGTTTATGTCTGGTGCGTGGGATCCCTGTTTGGATCCCAGCTGGCGCCAAGGCAGTTTTTGGTGGACAATCATCATATGCGTGGGTTTCCTCGGGAATCATCCGTTTCCTCCTGCATTCATAATTCCACATATATAATTCATTTCTCACCATCTCTGTCTCCTTTAGACTAACAGCATAACCTTGGGACATAAACCTCAAAAATATCATTGTTGTTCACCGATGAGAGTAGTTGTAATTCTTAAGATGAAATAGTTGGTGGCATACGCTATCTCAGCCGGGAGACATGATAACAGGACAGGAGTTGTCAGTTCAAGTACCGGAGCAGTACTTGAGTTATCCCCTTGTACATAAGGATTTCGAAATCGAACATTTTCAGAGGGCACAACTAGAGAACCTACTTCAGCAAACCTAACAAATCTAGTATTTGTTTCTACCAACTAATAGTTCTTAAGTTAATTCTTTAAAAGTGTGGTGTCTTGCTTGCAAGTCCGTTTAGAAGTACAGTCTAAGATAGAACTTCGTTGATGACCGGACATGGGATCCCGTCCATGTTTATGACAGGTAAGTATATTTCTTTTCCGAGGTTTAAACCAGGAACTACACTGCCAGTTTCCTGAATGCTTCCATGATTAGAAAGGAGTAGCGTAGCCACACTACTTACTGATAACTCGTATCTACCCTATAGCGTAGACGGCGTGTGTAAACAACAAACAAACCCCAAAACATAACAGTTTGGTGATGTATCACCGGGTACGTAAATAATAATAAAATGTATATATACTATTTTGGTGGAGGTGCACCATGAGTGGAAGGGTAAGTTCCACCAACCCCCTAAAAAGACTTTAACTACTTACAAATATAACAAATATACATTATGTAGTGACCAATACATTTTGCCTACGAAGAAATATTTGTCACTTTAGCTGGATCCTCAAACTCGTCCAGCTTTTCTTCCAACAATGATTCGTTCAAAGTTTATAAAAAAATTAAATCATTATGTGGAATATGATTTTTTTAGTAATATATCTTTGAGTAATGTTTGTGGTTTGCTGTTACATACCTCAGTACATATATACTTACTTTAACGATCTAAAATTTATCATTTTGAAAATATTTTCAATATAGTTCATTCTCGAATATTAAACAAAGTATACAACAAATTAACTAACCCATAGTAGAGGTGGATTTCGTTCCCTCTTCATTCACTTCAATAAGTGATTTTTGAATAACTTCGGACACCACCAGAGGCCGTTCCAATGTAATTCCACTCAAGTCTGCCTTCTCAGGAATGAACACATCTTCAATACCAAGCTGTAATAAAATTCAAGATCGTTCTTGAGGTAGTTTTCATTGTATTAATGATATATGGTTTCTCTCTCACCTAAACTCTTTATTATCCCTTCATATATTGGAATATACTGGTTCCAGAATACAGCAAGTAAGATATTGTTTCTTGTTATTGCAAAATCTTCGTAAATCTGAGGTTACCCAGTTGTAAGTCGGATACCGAAAGTCAAACATCCTACTCTGAAGGAAAATGTAACAAATGTCTGAAGGTGTTGGTGTCTGAAGGAAAATATAATAAATGTACAGGAATCGCAACTCATACAGTGAACAAACCCTATGTTTAATTGAGAATGATTTAAGTTGGTTTTGAGTTTTACGTCCTTTCTATCAGCGAGATGGACCTACTGATTAACGTATAATCCGAACCACACGAGCTCACTCCAGGAGTCTAACCCGCGTCTCCCACTTAATTGAGAATTTGCGCATAACAAAACTTATTGCTGTGACTAATGTGTCTGTGATAAGTTTGAACCTTGAGTTTGTATAGATAATTAATATGAGGAGTGATAGTGTTTTAGAAATTCAGTCTATTCTCTCGGAGACAAACAGCGAAGCTATTAGCTGACAAATACCTCAAGAGCATGGTAAGGGGGTGTTATGGGTATTAATTACCAACAATTACTGACGTGTATATTTGTAGTGTAAAAACATCATGTTGGAGGTTGATAATAACGCTTTAGTAAATTTGTTCAAAAGAACAAACATTGTCAATTTGTTATCACAGTCTTTTGATTATTTTAAATCTGACTTACGTTTAAATTTTCACTTTATTCAACAAGACTTACAGTTCATTCGCATTCTCAGACCCAAAAAAATATTTCTTTGTTATATTAACATTTTGTTTTCCTTGAATGTATTAATTAATAAACTAGCAAATCGTATCTGCATGACTAAGATAATCTTTTAAGACGTCGACCTATACTAACACTATTTCTTAAGCCAGCCGTCGATTCAATGAACCAGGAATGCAATGATCCATGCCTTTGAACAAAATCAAGGTACGCGTCTCCTGATAGATATTCGAACGATGACTGCGGTGTGGAAAAATACATTCTGTCACATAGATTTTCAACGTACAAAATTTGTCCAAGCTGAAGGGACAACTCATCGTAAGTTACGTGGTCTTTACAAAAGGCAAGAACGGGTTAATTCTTTGAAAATATGTTCAAATTTATTTCAGGCTCTAAGTTAATTTTAAATCAGTAGTTTATGTGCCAAGTTTTTCTGGACATCCAAAACTGAGGATTCATATTCCAGAGGATGGATGTTAATATGCTGAAAGGATCGTCAATGAAAGATTGTGAATCACGTCTGACAGTACGTTAAGTATATTTCATTTTCCTTCCACATTGCTTTCTATCTCACTATTCATTCACTCTCCTAATATCACAACATGTTTATTCTAGAACAGTGTCAGGTTTCATTAGTCAAAGAAACCCATGTCTCGATCCCAATACTCTCTATCCCAATACGGCTCTAAATATTTGTTTCAAAATATTGTGGGATAAGCCCGTCAACTCTACAGACTACATCCCAGTACTTTCCTGAGTTACGAGGGCTAATAACTAGCTTCATGTGGTAGAAATACTGGTTTCAATATTTCATTCTACTTTTAGTTGATATATTATTTCAACATTTTCTCGGCTTTGAAATTCAGTATTTTTTAAAAATCCTGTTTCTTTGATTAAGTTCTTATATTTTCTGTTTCACTTTCAGTTTTGAGTCACATTAATTTTCCATTAGTTTGAGGGTTGTAACCCTCCTTTTTGCTAAACTTCTCGGTTTTGCCAATTTTGTTTATCAAATCTTTTTTCTTATTATACAGGGTGCGGCACGTAAAACCGGCCCGTAAAGTGAACACATAAAATGAAATGTAATATATTGAATATGATTAACTACAACACATAAATGAAATATAACGTATTGAATATGACTACTCACCTTCACAGCAGCCTTCACAGCAGGTGCTGAAAGTGTCCTCCGCCCACTTCAACACACATGTGAGCACGATTGAGGAGATTCATATATACCCTTGTCAGTTCTTGTGTTGTAATGCTATTGGTGACATCCTGGATCCTGCTCTTGAGTTCTTCAGTTATGTGTGAATTTGTTTCGTATACTCTTCCCTTTAACAGTCCCCATAAGTAAAAGTCACACGTGGACAAGTCTGGTGACGGAGGAGGCCACAAGCCTTTGCTGATTGTCCTCTCTGGTGTAAACATCTCATGCACAAGGGACAATGATGCAGCTGATGTGTGGCATGTTGCACCGCCCTGCTGAAAGTAACATAACTGACGCTCCTCTTCGGTCAAGTGTGTATAAAACTCCTCAAGGATTCCCATATACACGTCACTGTTCACTGTCGTCTCAAAGAATATGGGCCCAATAACGCGTGTGGCGGAAATGGCACACCAAACACCAATCTTCTCATCATGCAAGGGTACCTGGTGGATTGCGTGTGGATTTTCTGTCGACCAATACCGGTTGTTTTGTGAATTTATGTACCCAGACAGGTGGAACCACGCCTCGTCTCTCATGATGAGCATTAGTGGATCCAAGAAACCACTGGCAACATTGCTCAACAGCCATGAAGAGAAATGCACCCTCTTCTGCAGGTCAGGCTCCTTCAGTTCTTGAACAACACTTATCCGGTACGGGTTTAACTTCAGTCCCCTTAAAACACGTCTGCAACTTCTCTCACTCGCATGAACCTGTTGACTCAATCTCCTGGTTGACTTTCGAGGACTACTTGTCATTATCTCCTCCACCTGCATCTTTAATTCAGGTGTGCAGACAGATGGTCATCTGTTCCTGGGAGCATTTTGAACCGATCCTGTACGCCGCCATTTTTCAATCAATTCCTGAATGGTGCTTTTTGCTGGCACAGAACGTCCTGGAAATTTCTCCCGAAACAAATTCTTTGTTTTCACAAAAGATCCAGTGAGAATGAACTCTTCAACAATGGCAACACGCTCGGGTATCGAATACGGCATTATCACACACTGACACTCACCCGGCTTAACACAACGAGGCCTTTTTCTCAACTGGTTTCGACAAGTTTCACTGGCTGCGGCTGCACGTGACTGCTGCAGGTCACGTAAGTCGACCCGACCTCGACACGCCATCTCTTGGTAGGAAGGTAGATTATTTAAGTGTTGCCAAAAACACAATATACCAGAATATTACGACGGGCCGGTTTTACGTGCCGCACCCTGTATTTTATGTAGTATTTTATCTCCACTCGGATTTGACTACTCTCCTCCGAATGAAAGTCCTGCTATATTTTTGGAAAGTTGAAGGGTTATTCTTGTCATAACCTTTTCTCATTTATACATATTACAGTTTTGTTCCTGTGAGAGAAACTTTGCAATTCATCGGTTTCTCTCCCTACAACATGCTGGAGTCCCATTATCATATACTGTGTTTTAAGGTTTTGAGAGCTGAGTAATTAATTTACCTTTGGTGGTATATTTTGTTATATTTCGGTTTTCTTTGTGCGTTTTTAGCTTATTTTATATACCCACTGTATTTTATACTTTTATCTACTACTGATTTGATAGTCGTTTAAAGCATTTTACACCACGAATTGGTTTATTTCCCACTGAAAGTGCTTGTGAACGAGGTTTCTTACCAAGGTATATTACCTAAAGTATACTAAACTGTATCTCTTTCATACTATGTACAAAATTATTCTTAATAATGCAAATTGCATAATTGTATTTGCAAGTATCAGAGAAAACATTTTCTTGATTTTTAGGAACATTGTGAGAAATCGTGAAAGGTATTTTATTTGTGCTGTTTACACTATATATTAAAATTTAGTGAATACATGACAATAAGTGCGCAAAATATGTACATACCTTCTTCAAAGGATTGACCAAATCTAAAGTACTTTCAATTGTAAAGGCTGGTAGGTATAGGTAAACCCCTCTTTCGTGCATATGTAATGTAACATCATCCAGTGTTGTAATCTGAGATAGAACATTTGTTACATTCGAATTTTTAAATGGTAGTAGGATCAACATAAAAAAAGCATCATCCTGGGAAGAAAGAGAGACATATAACGTAGAAAATGATAGAAACAGTATTATAATACAGTCCTGATAGTTTATTGAAAGTAAAAACAATGTTTAGTTTCAGTTAGTATATTGACCAAAATATAGTTAACAGAACATCCATTCCATTAGCGACAGGTAAAAGATTACTGCACAATTCTCAGTACAGAAATGACAAAATAGTAGTCGTTCGAATGATTTATCGTTTTATTTTTGGAAAAAATGTTTTTGTTGTTCTTAAAACGGATGGTTGATGATCTAATAAACAAATGAACGATTCTGAAACCTGGCTTCTGCAATTGTTAAGGAAATATTTTACTTATGAAAATGGGAAACATATTATATATGATTCTAAAAAAAAATTGCTCCTGCACTTGTCTAACAAGTTGGAAACGGTACTAGATTGACTTTTTCCCGCTTCGCTTTCTCAAGTTTAAAGATGTTTTGACTCGGAGTTATGTACTGTACCTATACCCCATTTAAAAAGTTAGGATGGAGTACATGACTTACACAATTTTAGGAGTCACAAAATCGAAGTGAAATTTTGGCAGCGATGTAATTTTATATATATATTGTACAAGATCAGGAGTGTTTAATTGCCAAAAAATCGTAAAATACATTGCCCTATACTGACTGATACATTGGTTCTCAGGGATGGTATTATTGGGGTGCAGAATCAAAGAAGTACAACTAAAAGTTTAAGTGGATGTATCGTTTTCTGTCATGAACAAAATGTGTCAAGATAATTTAGAAGTATAATTTATATCTTAAATATTTCTTATACTTATATTGGCATATGTTTAAAAGTAGTTCGCATTATTTCAAACAAAATGAATTACTTTTTAGCATATGCTGTCGTTTTACATATATGGATATTATCATTACTACACATGTGAAAGTATTACGTCTTATAACGATTTCTCAATTTTCTGACTCATATAGGTTTTTTAAGTTCTAGTCATTTACTAAAATGTGCAACTTTGACATTCCAGAACGGATGGTGTTATTTTAAAGGCGAATTGAAAAAAAATACTGTAACTTTCTTTGCAATTGCTGTATTCTTTATCGATACTCTTATTTTGTGACATTTATTGTTATGGGTAGTAATCAAGATACAATTAATGTGCCTTCTTGTGACATAAGGTTAGGAGAATAGATTATGGAAAGATGAAAGACGAATGTCATATTTCCTGTCATTATCTATAAATACAACCACTATCAAGATACGATCGTGTTGTGTGGAGAGATTTGCGTGATGTAGTGTAACTTATAGCTAGGTCGGCGAAATTTTATTAAAAGAAAAGCCACCCTAGTGATTGGTTTCAATCGACTAGTTAGACGAATCCTGCCGTGGGAACACACAGCAGTTATTCCAGTAGTCAAGTTGGTGGAAATCATAGTGATTGGTACCAATTGTCCGAGGCGTCGGCAATTACTTTAAGCCTCCAAATTTGGTATTATATGTTTGTGCACAAACTCTGATGTAGAGTATTTCGTCTTATCACTATTAAATACATTTACATACGTAGGTTTCGAAAGGAAACTTTAATTTTTATAAAAGCTTTCAATCTTTAATATCATACCTAATTAAAAGACTAATATAAGTACCTCCTTAATATTTTCTCATAAATGTTTTTTTTTAATTTTCAAAAGTAAACATTACATTTTTCAAATAAAAGTATTATTATAATGTATTGCTGTTTCTCTTGGAGTCATTTTCCTTATTTTGAGTTGAAATTTGCAATATATATATATATATATATATATATATATATATATATATATATATATATATATATATATATATATATATATATATATGTCATAACGGTTTACCTTCAATTATAATTAAATATTTACTTTAATATTTAACATGATTAATTTCACAATATTTCACAATTTTTTTTTATCGATTTCCACACGGCAGAATTTTAATGGACTCCGAAAATCTAGCACACTATGCATACAATAATCTTAAGTAATTGATAAAAATAAAAATAGCACTTCTATTTAATCAATAATATCATTTGCTTATTTTTACGTTTCTTTTCAAATGTCACTCGGCACTTTTTTTAAAATATCACCTTTCTTCAATACTGACAAACAGGCCAATCACGTGCGACACGGAATAAGTTTGTTTTCCTTTCTTCAGGTAGCGGACAAAAATGACATCCTTTTCTCTTTCGTGAAATGATATATTATGTTCTTGTTTCTGGTCAAAGAACTGGTTTCCGAAGGATTCTTCCGACCAGGAGACGTATCCCTCTAGGACACCTCGTGTTCACGAGATGTGCTTGTAATATTCTTTCTGAAAATTCTTTAGCTAAAGCTTCTATGAAATAAAAACTATCTATTTGCTTATTGCACTTGTGTGAAGAATACAATACACATACTCATACACGTAAGAGCGTTGGTGATCAGATTGCCATAGGCAATCGAATTGTACGCCTGCTTTAGAATAAGTAACACATTTTTGATCTAATTCTTCCACATCATATTTTGTGTCGTTATAGGAAGATATGTGCTCAGCGGACGCGATGGCTCAGTGGTAAAGCGTTCGCTTCTGGTGCATGGGATCCCTGGTTCGATTCCACCTCGCGCCAAGTGACCTTTTAGTAAACAATCACCGTGTGCCTGGATTTCTGCGGGATTCTCCCGTTTCCTCTCACTTTCTTCATTCCACTATTTCATTCATTTCTCATAATCACCGTCTCCTTTAGCATAGCCGGCATAACTGTGGGACGTAAAACTCAAAAATTTCACTACCTTCTCATATCAGCTCAGGTTTTCCGGAGCTGATGCCATCCACCTTTGAATGGTGCTTAGTACATATTTGTTTTTATTTTTGGAACATGCGAGAGATTTGTAGTGTCCTTTGTGAATTCATAAAGGAAACAGCCAATCTTTCTCTTTTTTAAGGGTGGAAACTCTGGTGGAATTTATCTTATGATTTTTCTTTAGAGGTCCAACATACATGTAAGTCACCTTTCTGTTTTTCAACTCTAATGCAATGGAATTAAATAGTTGCCATATTATTATTATGTTACTATTGCTGTAGAAAATTGGTTTAGCCAAATGGATTGCACTCTAGACGGGCTTTAATAGCTTCTGTTCTTCTGATTAAAGACCTTTTCCATCGCTGTTCTCCCCGGTATTGAGCATTTAAAAGATAGTGGATTTTTGCATTATACAAAATCATGATTTTCAAACTATATTTTTCTAGCTTGTTTGCCATGTACATCCGAAGCCTACAACAATCATGCAAACCTATAAGCATTTCGTCTGCACAGATCAAAACTCCGTCTCTCAGAGAAACTGTCTTATGAATTTTTAGTCATCCTCTCTAGTAACCAAGAAATAGCTGCAGCGGAATCGTCTTTCTTCCTTTCCTCCCTATCAGAATTATTATTGAAACACAAACTAATAAGTAGAATCAACATTCTCTGCATAAAGAGATAAGCTAGGAAAATATCGCGGCTTATTCCATCTAAGGGAAATATTGATCCTAAGATCTCACGGTTAGGTTTAAAGATTGCTGAGAAATATAACACTCCAATAAATACCCTTACTTTTGTAGATTTGATGTCCTTTAGTTCATTCTATCTTGAATTGCATATATTCTCCTGTAAATATCAATTAGTGCATTTGACTATTTCATTAACCGCATCGTCAGTAAATAAACACCTATCTTGTAATGGAGAACAAGAATCATCCAGTTGTTTGGCACTTGAGCACAAAATTGTGAGTCGGGTTTCTAAATTCTGTACAGGCTCTTTCGAGGCCTACTTGAATCTATTACGTCCATAAAACGACATTTGACTTTCATCACTGTTAACTACCAATCTTAATTAATATTTAATTCTTCCTTACTCTCTGTATCATGTCCCGAATTCAATCTGGATTTGTATTATTCGATTCAAGCGAATCACTTGTTTCCTCTAGACCATAAATTACAAAGTTTTCAAATTGTGGCTGATCAACATTTAAGTGTTCTGTAGAAGTTGAAGCCATTGTAACACATATAGAACTTAATAGACAGAAAAAAGCTATTTCTAAATAAACGGCAGTGTTAAATTGATACTACAAAAAGGTGTAGGGCAACTATGATGTGGGGTCACTTCTGGCATCAACACAAACAAAAGCTTATTTCTTGGACGACATACTAACTTCATCGCAAAACTATCCTCTTCACACGCTGATATTGAACTAACATGAAGGTACCGATACTACCTGTGATTTTAACCACTGTATAATGTACGTATGTTAAATCAAATATATGATGGTGCGTAAAAGAACCCCATAACAGTTTGAGGGTTAACAGCTTAGAGACTAAAAAATGACTGAGAACTAAAAACTACCACTTTATTTTCTCTAGTTAGTTAACAGCAGAAAGTGAACATATACACAAGGGTCTCTTGTAGATCAAAATAAAGTTAGTTGAAGTGTAATATTCCGGATTCGGAATTCCGAGAGAGAGCGATGTCTTGCGCATGATTAATGGATGAGGAGGGAGCATGAACGTGAGAGCAATTGGGAGGGAGGACGAGAAAAAGTAAAACAAATAGGATAACGAGATGGAAAGTACGCACCATTTTACAGAGAGGAAAATTAGAAAATTTTGAAACAAAAGAGTAAATGAAGTAAAAGGCCTAGACACGGTATGACTGAGTTAAATTAGAGGGGAAGATAATGGTGAGCTGAGAAGAGAATGATATAGACTATTTTATTATAAATCTGAAAGAGTAGGTAATAATGGTTTGGGAATAATTCTGATTGAACTGATTGAAATAGTAACTGATTGAAATAGAAGTAGTCATGTTAACTGGAGAAGGAACACAACACCGAGAGCCACAAAAGAAATCGAAGCACTCGAAATTTCTGTCTAAAAGGAGGACACACTCATGGACTTATCATCCTCCATGGGACTGATTATCCTCTCTCTTGGTTGCTCTGAACTTTGGGAATACAACCTAATGTCTTATTGCTCCAGGTCTTAAGATATTAATTCCCTTCTTTCGGCTGCTCTAGGCCTTGAGATTCCCAATTACATATCGGATGATGTGAACTTTGAGATACAATTGTCACTCCTCTTCTGGTTGCTGTGGACCTTGAGAGCTCTGACCTCTCTTGGCTACATTGGTCTAGAGCATCTCGTTAAGAGTGCATCGGATTGGAACATCGTGACAAATCCACACCTCTGACGACTGCTCTTTGTGGGGGAGTCTCATAACTGAAAACATTCTTCACATTACTTCCTAATTACTGGAATAAGTCACTAATGTATAGGCTTTCGTACCCAGCTTTGTGAATAGATTTTTATTATACAAGAACTCTTGTTTTAAAAGAGTAAGGAAGTAATGTAAAATTTCCGATGTACTTCTTCACTACCTACAAAAGATTACATTGTAAAAGCGATTAGACGACCCAATCGATACGGCTCATAGCACATACTTATTGCTTTTCTCGTTCAATAACATCAACCAGCAATATTGCAGGTATATCAACCAAGTTTTGATAAAGTTTGTTTAAAATGTTAAAAATTGAATCGGAATGAGGAGTAGGTTAGTTAATGCATACAACTCGGTTAGAAAAAATGAAAGAACAAACAAAGCGTAGGAAATACGATGGATTCAAGAAATACGCAATGTTTTACCAGTAAATTACTTTTTAACAGGCCTTACGTAAATAATAGTTTCGGCATCGGAGCTTAAAAATTGACTTCTAAGGGCAAATCATGTAACAATTTGTCACCCAATATTTTTGAGTATATACTCAACACTGATCACTAAATTGACGGTGTCAGAAAAAATACCTCACGGGAGGGGCGGAGAAGGATGGGAAAGCCGAAACTTTAACCGCTTCTATTATTCACTATATCTCTGTAACCGTTGGAGCTAGAGCAGTCAAACTTTTTTTAAAAATTTTTTTGTCTAATTGTTTTCTACAATTCAATTCCAGTGCATTTTTTGAACTAAATATAATGGTTTTCTTGTTATTTTCATTTTCACTCAGTATTGATTGGATCTAACGTCAGATTTTTAGCCACAAATTCTTTACAAGACCGAATTCGGAAAAAAATATCCTCTAAAAGTTGTTCGTTATTTAATGCTCTTTCAAAAAATGTTTGCTTATATTAATGTAGGACTAATAATGCCTGGATTATAAGCGACTTGACTCAGTCGTGTGTGAAACTGATTACGGCGTCCACAAACGGTAGATATTAGCAGTTGATAATATATATAATCTAGTCTTCCTGCAAGTATATAATTCTGATGATTAAGTCTGTCTGTAATCTAATTAAACATATCCATTTTTAATACCAATTGAGAGGTTTTTCGGAAGATTACCCTCGTCAAAATACAAAATTTCTCTGAACAATGAAGCTTCCTCTAGTACACAGTATGAGAAAATCGGCAAATCTGTTCTACCAACGTTCCGGAAGGCATGTATTCCATCGAGGTAAGGAATGAACCGGATGGCAATTGGATTGTGCAATGTGTGGGGAGTATGGGGATACTATACTGTTTCCTTTCCAAGGTATAGAATGGTGTCACGGGTCATCTTAGCTACGAGAGACTTAGCGTCGTTCTGTAACATTAGGACCCGTTTGCGATTCAGAAGTCCTGACTCCAGAGTTTTGAGATTTTCTTCAACTGTTGACAGTACACAGTTGCATTGATGATCTGACCAGTTGTAGTAGTTCTACATGCGCGATGCTGCTAACAGTCAACAAAACACACAGTAGGACTTTCTTCTACTGATGTACTGGTTTCGGTTGTTTTGGAGACTGTTCATGAGTGCTAACCAATGAGGAATGTGCCGTGGAACCTCTTACAGGAATCACTTCTCATCGCATGTCAACATTTTGTTCTGAAATGGCCCTCTCTCAGAAGAGACAGTAAGCAAACACAGGTGTCTGCTCGCGTTCTTTTATGAGCCGGATCAAATCATGTGGGGCCCATCAATCTAAGTTGATGAAGGTGCTACCGAATGACTTTTCGACTCACACTGAATTGTAGTCTCAGTTTCTCACATATCTGGTCACAGTTCGCCTCAATTGCTGCCTAAAGATCTCCATTTTATACATGTGTTGATCTTCCGGCACTTCGGGCGTCTTCGATTGTTTAATCATCGTCCTTAATCTTGTTAAACCAAAGCTTCACTCTTCGCGTAATCACAACACTCTCACAAAGGGCCCAGCATATCTTACGCCCGCTGCAGCGGCGTTTGACACTAGTTTGAACTGATACAGCATAGACAACCTTATGACGCTCTGTGGAGGTCCCATGTTCACTCTGTCGCTACACAAGTTCACGGTGTAACTGAACTTGCACAACCAGGTATTATGTTAGATATACCCACAACAACAACTTATCTGCATTCGAATTCAATTCACAGTTTGAGGGCCAATTGAACCGAGACCGCCACAACAAGCGACAGAACGTCCTTGGTTACCTCTATAGTTCTCAATAATGTTATGCTACTCTTGTATCTCAAAAAAAGATAAAGACATTTGTGATATCTTTAATGCATCATTCAGTCTTCTTCGTTACTTTGTTCATTATCTGATATTGAATCTTTATACTCTCTCGGACAACTACAAATTGGAGTGCACAAGAAACCGCTATATTTACATTTTCATTTCGAACTTACACACTGAAGTTTCTGAATGCTACACATGGTCATCTCTAAACAAGACTTGGGAATATCTTTCTGCGTTTTCAAAACTGGCTTCAGAATTTGGTTCTTCAAGTACCATCCGGTGTCCTCTGGCCTTGGTAGATCGATCTCACACTTATCAGAGTTTCTCGAATTTCTATTTGGTAATGAGATTTCTTTTTATGTTGTTCCAGAACATCGTTAATTAGAGATAATCTCTCCTAGTTGCATTTTCCTAAAAGTAGGCGCTAAATTCATCGCAGATCTTCGCATTAACCTTGAGGGGATTTTGAAAAACAGTTCTGCAGAATCAAAAACGTTTGATGATAAAGGAATCTGTTCTAGGGAAAATAAAATGTCACAGCTTTCTTTTAAGTAGCCAGTTCTTTATCTTTGATGTTCCAACTGGATATGATGTTATATCACTTTTAAGTGAAGCGTGATAAGCCATTATCTCTCTTCGCATTGTCAGATAACTGGTGGCAAAGGTGGTGAACTGGAATAAACCTTCTTGTTTTTATAATACCATAATCATGTTGAATTCTTTACAAGAAATTCTGTCTTAATGTGTTTCAACAGCAGGAATACATCGGTGTGTCAACACATCACAACAATTCTTACTTAATTATAATTCACAGCATGAAGTATCATTCTAGAATCTTCTTCGTCCTCTCCTTCAAGATTTTGAACATCGATATTGAAGTTCGACTTAACAGTCTTCTGATTTTTGAAATTACTGGAAACAACAACATAGAGTTCTGAAGGTGATAACCCCAGTAATGCGTTATCTACTTATGGCCTACCTAACAAGAAAGCTGTGACCTTCCATTTTTCCTAGGACAGATTCCTTTATCAGCAAATGCTTTTGAATCTGCAGAACTGTTTTCCACAAAGCTTGTCAAGGTTAATGCAAAGATCTGTGATGAAGGTAGGCTCCTACTTTTAGGAAATTGCAGCCTGCAGAGATTACCTCTAACTAGTGATGCTCTGAAACAACATATAAAGAAATACCGTTACTAAACACTGATAAATTTGGGAAACACTGATAAGTGTGAGATCGATCTCCAAGGCTAGCACGTTAACTGCCGGCCAAAATTAGCTGGTTGGGCGCCATTGATGCAGTATTATGTAACAGTCACTGAAATATTCACTGGTTGCTATAATCCTCCTCCCATAAAGTTATTAAGCAAAAAACTTTTTCACAGGGCATTAGTTCCGGTATACTTTCGTGCGTCGTATTGGTCCGACAGCACGAATAAGTAGCTTTAGTTGTGAGCCAACGTCTGGGAATAGAGTGATAAACTCAATATTACAATGTTGGTCCCATCGGACCAACGCGGGGCAGTAGGAAAGTTCACTGTTGTGCCCATCGGCCCAATACGGCAGCCAACGTGCTGCAGACACCGGGTGGTACTTGGAGCCCAAATTCTGTAGTCACTTTTGAAAACAAAAAATATTACCAAGTCATGTTTAGAAACTTGAAAGGGTAAGTTCAAAATAAGAAAACCATTATGTTTAGTTAAAAAATGTAGTGTAATTAAATTGTTGAAAACAATTAGACAAACAAGATAAAAAAGTTTGGGTGCTCTAGCTCCAATGGTTACAGATATAAAGTGAATAATAGAAGCGGCTAAAATTTCGGCCTTACCATTCTCCTCCAAGCCTCCCGCGAATTATTTTTTCTGGTATCCGGCATTTTTGTGATCAGTGTTGAGTATATACTCAAGAAATATTGGATGCCAAATTGTTACATGGTTTGCCCTTAAACTCGAAATGGGGAGCTCCTTTGTCAAATTGACGACTAGACTGTAATACTTAAGCAGGATTAGTTATAACCCAGAATAGGTCTTCGTGTTGTTCGACCAATTACTAGTCCTTCAGGCTTGGGACCTGGAAATGAAAAAGGGAATACTAAACATGTCTTTTCAGGACGTCGCTCTCGATTTAGTTTACCAGATAACCAATTCAAACTAAATTTAATGTCTTTAAACCGCCCAAGGTTTCGTGAGTACTAAGCTGAATTAAACATTTTCCATATCGAACAGGGAGAATATGAATCAAACGACTCCTAGTTTCTTCGAAAATTAAATATGATACAAGTCATGTCTAAGACTACAAAAGGAAACAAACTCAGGAGACGCAGAAGGAAACAAACAGAAGCAAGGACTGCAACGTAAAGTTCTACAGAAAATCGTACTAGGGAGCCTTCAAACCGTAAAAGCATTACATGAAGTCTTTTATTGTTTGGAATCACTGCAAGATATGTTAGGGATAAGAGATTACGTACAACTTTTACAAAGCGATAATTTTATTTTAGGGCCAACCTTCTCATGTGTCATCACTTTCTGTGAGCTACCTAATAATCTTTCAACTTTTGTTCCTAGCTTACCTAATATAAACAAGAAACAAGCATTTGCTAGTGTGCAGAACCCTCAAATATGGTTACAAGTACAAAGTCATTGATCTCTAATTTACAACCTCAATACCAACAACTCTGGTCTTCGACAATGCCTTTAAAGAATACTCCAATTCCACAACAAGATCAATCCTTACAATCTTCTAAGAGTATATCTCCCAACACAAGTCAAAATAATCTCTTTCAAAAACAATCCAATAATCCTACAAACATGACTAAATTAGGAAACCCAATGCCTAAATATCGCTCTTGGTAAGTCAGAATTTCATACACAATTCAAGAATACCAAGGTACTGTGAAGTAATAATCAAAAGAAAAAACGGTTAAGAGAAACAATAAAAACAAATATAATAACAACAATGCTATCGCGAATAAGAACACAAATCTAAGAAAAAGGTTAAAATTTCTGTATGCAATACTTATTTCAGAAAAAAGAACTTCGCCAGCAAGCGTAGGCAGAATACTAATCACGAAAAAGTGCAAAGATGCTCGGGTATAACCCATTCCTCTGGGCAAGAAATAAACATGCTAACGAACCATCATTCACTACCACGCTGGATTCTTCTGAAGATCCTAAGTCCATTTCTACTTAGGCAATATCGAGTGATCATTGCGAAACTACAACTTTAAGCAGAGAAGAAAATAAATTAGTAATTGACAATATAGTGGATTAACAGATCTTATCAATAACAATCGGCACCATTTTGCCTATGTCGTTATGGTCATAAAGGATTTGTCGAAGAATTAAAATTATTATCATTTGTAAGTAACATCAAGGGAATTACGAACTAAATTATTAAATAAATTCGCATTAGAGTTGACAAAACTGTTTTTTTATTGTTATTTCATATTATGGGTTATGGACACTTAAATCCCATTTTTGGTCATGTTGCATCTCGCAAAATAAGACGATGTCTATATATCGCAACCCAAGAAATTCCATTTTTCACGAGGAAGTAGAAAAGAAGTTCAGAAAGAGATTGTGCCTGTATGACAAGACAAGACCGACGTATTGACAATGGAATGGAATGAAACTTCAAATTTTTCTTCGCTCGTTTATGTCGGATAGGTTAAAGGAGACAGTGATGATAAAAAATGAATAAAATGGTGTAATAAGCGAACCTCGAGAAAACTCACGTACACGGCGTTTGTACACCAGAAAGCTCACTTGGCGTGAGCTGGAATCGAACCGAAAATCTCATGCAACATAGGTGATGCTTTACCACTGAACTACAACGATCCCTTGACTTATTCATAACATGAACTATTATTATTCTTTCATGTTCAGAATTCTTCGTTTCCGTTCAAATTACGAAGATAAACAAGACGCAGCTTATTTCTTTGTGCCAACAAACATTGCAAAATCGATTTGGCTTAGAAGCAATGAGAAAGAAAATTTACACTACTAAAATGTCACCAAGGGAATTTACAATTTTCTTAACTTATTAATATCCTTCTGTATGGTAAACGAGAGGGTGTTCATAGGGTGTTTATCCGTTCATCTGTTCATTGGGTGTTTTAATGATGGATATTAGTTTTGATCATTCCAAAACAAGTAATCTCTTTACTGGTAATTTGGAACTCAATGAAGTGGTGATATGATACATAAGAACACGACAATCATTATATCGGGACCCCGTGCAAGAATACTGAGTACGTAGCCTGAAGATATCTTACAGTAGCAGGTTTATAAGAATAAACAGCATTTATTTGTGACATAGTGTTATACATCTACATTGTCTTGCTACTTACCTCATATGGAAGAATTAGAGCTTCAAATCCTAAATGCATATATCTTCTGTACGGAAACGATTTATTCTGGTGCATGAATTTAACTGTGGTTGGTTTTTCCTTGTATCCATTTGGGTAAAATTTCCCTTCTATTGTTGATTGTCGTTTAAATGGGAATTTCCACTTAACCTTGAAGTAGACTGCATTTGTCAGAATAAGGGCTGTTTTTTCATCAATGTTTTCTGCGGGGAAGAATTATTATTTTTATGGTTTCTTATACAGTAACAATATATCATTTTAACGAAGTTCGTCACTTTGAAGCTGATAAGGTTTTTTTGTATATAGCTGACACAGAGAAATTAATTTATGTTAATGTCATTTGATAGTATACAAATACTTTGGAATTTTATTCTGCCTCAATAATAGTGATCGCAGTATTGTTTCTACTAGAATAGTATCCGGCTTATTAGCAGAGACCAGGGCTTCCAATTAAGATGTCGTACAACATCTTACCTAAGTCGGAACCTAAGTCAAGTTTTTATTGAAATTGTCTGTCTTGCGCTACGCTCTATAGTTTGTGTTTTTAAATTTGACCATCGTTGATACAGGGATGACGCCTTTTTAGGGTAATAGTATGAAAATCATATTTTTTCAATGTGTTAAAGTGTCTATCAATATCAAATTAATATTCAAAATATAATGTGTTCATCCAAATTTGATGAAAGAAATATATTTAGAAACATTCTTAAATGACTATCAGTAATTACTATGACCAGTTTATATCCTTTCTCAGACGGACTTGCTAAAGTTTGGATTCAGATTAATGTGTTGAAGGAATTTCCTGTCATTTTCTAAACACTGTGCAGCCAGTGCCACACATTTTTTATAATAACAAGCATGTAACCATTACTTTCCTAATGGTTGGCGTATCGTAGGAGTGATGAGGATTGTAAGAAGCAGGTAAAAAAATATTGCTGAATTGAAATATACAAGATTCTCGTGTTATTTCACACTTTAAGAATCTAAAAAATAGTAACGATAACTGAGAAAATGAATAAGTGAAAATAGGTTAACTAGATGATCCTTAAAACAGCATCACTAAGAATTGTAAAATAACATGCTATTTCTTATTACATGCATTTAAACAATGAACTCACTTAAAAGAAGATAGGAAAATATTATAATGAATTATTACATAATTTGCTAGGCGCAAAACTTTATCCTTTTTACTACATTTTATTTAGTACGTCTTCCATTTGTAGCAAGCAAGTCTTATTCCATTAGATATGAATATTGTATAATTAGAGTATTTTTGTGACTCAGCGTATGCTCACTGTAAATCTGATGGAATTGATGAATCTCCTGTCCAACGTATAAATAGAATACAACATCGCAGTATCTGAAATAGCTAATTAGATTTGGTTTAAGTTATAATATAAACAATAACGAGAAAGGAAGTTAAATTAGGATGAGTATAGCACACATCCTTTACAAGCTTCGAAGGGTCTCGGTTTTATCTCGGTGCGGTGAGAAAATAATGATTACAGTTTACCATTCAGCACTTAAGAACAAATGACATGATAGCGATTGCAACCTACAATGTTCTCTTTAGGTATCCTGTCTATTGTCTGGGACGATGACAATGGTAGCTATTCTGAAATATGAGCAATAAAATTCGGTGTTGAAGTTTTCGGAATTGCAATGTCGATATTGATTAACAATCCAAAACTAGGATGGACCTTCTGCCTTGATGCTTGTCACTTTCCTTCCAAAATGGACCAATGTGTAGATGTTTATTTAATGAAGAAAATTATCAGAATTCATCACGGTTGGTGTGGCCAACTGATTTTTGTATGGGTGACAAGAACGTACAGTTACCTGTGCTCGGTGAGAGTCAGAATGTAATCCATAGGAATGCTGCTAGTGAACTTTGTCTACAGTGGTGTTTTCAATTTTTACGTGCTTATGGAATTTATTAAAATGCTTTGGCTGCCTGTGTACAGCAAAGATAAAATTGAAGTTGTCAATTGAATGAATATTAATTGATGCTTTTACACCGACTTTAAATTTTAAAATAAAAGAAACTGATTTCAGATGGAATCCGGTACATCATACTCCTATCACAAATCCATTAGCTTTTCATAGTTGATAAGAATTTTAAAGAGAAGTCTAAATATAACAATATAATCCATAATTCCGAAGAGGAATCCCTTGAAAACGAGAAGAAAGTCATTGCTGAGTAAATCTATCGTCTTATTATATTACATTTTTTCGTTGAGTGTAACGTTAGCATACATTTCCATGAATAAAAACTTGAGACATTCACCATTTTGATATCACTGTATATAAGCTACAGAATACAGAGTTAGTTTGTAAACAGAATTATCCATATTAAATGAAATAATTCAATTTTCACTTCCACTTTCAGCATTAAATAATATATGATAAAATAGTTATTAAGTATGATAAAGTAGATTCGTTAAAATTATACAAATTTTTAAATTTAGAATGATACCTGGAGTAAGTAGTTCGTTGATAATGCCGTCAGTATTCTCTGATGCCCACTGATTTACTGTTTCAGCAGCGTCTTCAATATTCGTTAAGTCAAATTGCTTTACCAAGCCGTAATAATTAATTTCTGTTAGATTAATAAATCTTTCCAAGATTGTCCACCTCTCATCGACAAACAAGGCATTTGCCAGCTTTATACTTTCAGAAGAATAACTCATCTGCAAAGAATAAATATGGCTTATTGTTGTACTTTTTATGAAGATATCATGCACAAGAAGAACGTAAAATGCAAATTCCTTGGAGCTGGGCTTTATGGCGGGTGACAAAACACTACTTCACCAGTTTTCACTTTACGTGTTTGACTACTCACCTATGTAGCCCATATCTTGCACAAGACATGTTCACGCACTTTAGACCTCAAGGAATTTCTCTCATGAAAGCATTTCCACAATAGTGAAAATGTGTGCATGGCAGTTCAACACTGGTTCCACTCCCAGGCGTTTTACTTCTCCGATATCAAAATTTAGGAGTTGATTCCACGTATGACAAGTGTCTCATTTCCGGTTAAGAATATTTTCGAAAACACTGTTATCTATACTGTATCTGCGGCAATAAATATTTCAAGGTCACAACATTTACCACTCTAGAAAAACTTACCTTCTGGATGCTTCTAATAGTAGAATTCGATTTTCTGCTTTAAACTCCTTATTAACGGCATTTCTACGATTTTTCTCCCATCATCTCTCTCTCTTTATCTATATACGGGTAAAGAATTCTGAAATAATCTGCATCAATGAATAGCAAGGTGAAGCCAAGGATAACGTGTAATAGGCATTGAGTAAATTACTCAATTTTAAACAAGAAATTTCAGTTATTTTGATGGTAGAATTTGATATTTGTGTGTAACAAATCGAATTTCAAACATATAAATTTGGTTATAGCGATATCAGGTAGCGATTAATATTTTTGGCTCTACAATTACTAAATGTTTAATCCGTAAATGTCTCTGAATTAGTTTTTTATCAGTTTATTCTTAGTTGAAGAAACCTATTTTTAAATGTGTTTCTTCCATTTATATTTTTATAAACAAATGACATGAGGTATACAAATAAGAACCTAAATATACATATAAAGGTAAGGGAGAAAGTTCTATCGTTTTTTGTGGAGATGTGAGTTCAATTAGCCTACACACCGCGAGTTTAATGCGAATGCAGACCAGGCGCAGAACAGTTGTGCTGTGGGTATATCCAACATACTACCTAATTGTGGCAGTTCAGTTATAGCGTGAACTTGCGAAAGGAGAGAGTGAACATGGAAAATCCACAGCGCCATAAGGGCGAGATTTACCAGTACAAAGTTTGGTCAAACACGGATGCAGAGGAATGGAAGATATGCCAGGCCTTTGGTGAGGGTGTCGTTACTACGCGGATAGTGTAGGGGTAGTTTAACGAGTTTAAGAACGGTGACGAAACACTCCAAGACTTACCACGTGCCGGAAGACCCACACATGTACAAAATGAAGATCTTCAAGCAGCAATTGAGAGGAACAGTGGCCAGACAGTGAGGAACTTAGTCTACAATTCAGTTTGAGTGTAGAAACCATTCGGCAGCACCTCCATCAACTCGCGAAGCACTATAATTTGGGTCGATGGGTCCCACATGATTTGCCTCTGGGCCAGAAGGCAACGCGAGCAGATACCTATGAGTCTTTGCTGTCTCGCCGGATGAAGGTACCATTACTGGAGAGGGTGTTGATGAGAAGTAGGTCCTTTAGAAAACTCCATGGCGTCGTCATTGTTGGTTAGCATAACATGAGTCGGTTCCCAAGCAGCCGACACCAGCATTGCATCAGAAGAATGTCCTGTTTTTTTTTATTTTATTGCTCGCGGCATCTTGTATCGGGAACGGCCACTAGCTGGTCAAAGCATCAATACAACTGTGAACTTTCAGCAATTAATATTCATTCAAGAAGTACTCAAAACTCTGGAGCCAGCACTTCTGAATCGCAAACGGGTTCTGCTGTTACAGGACAACGCTAAGCTCAAATAGCTAAGATGAACCGGGACACCATTCTACGCCTTGGACGGGGAACGCTACAGCATCCGCCATACTTCACTCACGTTGCACCGCCCGATTATTACCTGTTTCATTCTATTCTTTGGACAATCACGTTAGAGGACGCCAGTAGGAGATGTACATCCCTAGTAGATGTGCAAAATGCACTTGATTCCTTCTTCACTTCACGACCCACCAAGATCTACCTCGAGGGAGTCCATGGTCTTTCAGAAAGTTGCCAGAAAGTCGTCGATGCTGAGAGGGACTGTTTTTTGTTTCAGGTACGTCTTAGGTGACATATCGATATTCGTAGGTGTGGGAGAAGAACTTTCTTCGTTACCTTTATATTTCTTTTAAGAAAATTTTATTTGTATGAAGGAAAACACGTCTCAATAAATTTGCCAAATTGGTAGTCAAGTTAAGGGCACTAGAGAAAGAACACTACAACTTAATTTTTGAAATGTGGTCTTACAAGGAAGGTTTATCAAGTGTCACACTCCGATTTGCTTAAAACTCCTCGAGTAAATAGAGGAATGAATAGTAAGACAAACGTGTTTTTATATCTCGGCCAGCGTGGGGGATGAAGATGGTAAACACCCTTCTAAAGTAAAAATATAGGGGAAATTGACACATTTTTAGCAAGGCCATAACAAGCAACGCGAAATAGGAATTTGCTTGAAACTCCTGTTGTATAAAAAACAATCAAAAGTCATACATGTTTTTGTATATCGGGCAACGTGGGGTTGAAGGAGATAAACAGTCCCCTAAATTAAGAAAATATTGCAATATGGCACATTTTAGCAACTCCATGACCAGAAACGCACAACAGGAATTTGATTGAAACTCCTGTAGTGAGTAAAGGTATCAAATGTAGGGCGTACGTGCTTTTTTTAAATATGGGGCAACGTGGGGGCCGAAGTGATCAAACACCCCTCTGAATTCGCCAGGGCAACATTACTTATTTTAGGAAGGCCATAACTGGAAACGCACAATGGGAATTTGCTTGAAACGCTTGGAGTGAATAACGGAATCAAAAGTAGAACATGCGTGATTTTCGTATCGGCCAACGGGGCCTCCAACGGGAGGGAGTAAACATCCCTCAAATTTTCGATCATAGAGCTATATGACACATTTTAGCAAGGCCTTAACTAGCAAAGTACTTTTTGTATTCTCTTCACGCATTGGAGAATCGTAGAGGAATAAACAATAAGTGGAAATCATTGTAATAGTGCGTCCGTAGAATAGCAGATCAATTACTAATATTCTGTTATTATCTGCATGCAATGTGAAAAGAGCTATGATTCCCTGTTGCTATGGAGAGATTAAAGAAAAACAATAGATGGATCACTTGTAAATATTGACCAAGGTGAGAAATAAGATTGAAATTCATTACCACAGTTTGAATTGTCGTTTGTATCTGTTTTAGGAAGCAATATCTTGAGTGTTTAGAACATGGTTACATCACACGATACTACAAATTAAATTATAATTACGAAAAATGAATAACATAATTGAACACTGAATTTAATTTGTTTTATCTCTGATAAGCGTGTAACAAGTGGAATGTTATCTCTTATTAATGAAAAGAAAATGACGCCATAGTAAAGCTTCTATTAGAGGAATATATTCATGTACAAGTGTGCCGATAAGTTGTCAGTGAACAATGGTCAATGTGTTAATCGTATGCCTTCTGTCCGATATGTCATTCATGAGGTGCACTCAACGATATATTACTATACCGATATGAACGATAAAACCCACTAAATGTTATTCGTCTACTTGAAGTCTAATTTGCTATTATAGACATTTCAGAACCACCTTCAAACAGGCCAGACATACACCTAACAAACTACCTCTGGGAACTGATCAATGATGCTGCAATAAAGCCATGTGAATATACAACGAAGATGCTACTCTACACTTTGTTTAGGATGAGGATGTCATGGAACCAAATGATATAACCGACTCGGGAGACCTGGGTGAGACTTAAAAATAGTATATGCGAAGGAGAGCATCGGGGACCTGCGGTGCTATGAATGGCGAGTCTGTGGACTTGGAACACAGTTGAATTTTGGAAGAGTGAAAAACGAGAGATTGATGTAACGTCCGTTATGTGACATTACAGGGAAGTAACGTCAGGAAAACAGTCGTACCGTTGGGAAAAGCAAGCCTCTTCAGGTGGAACAGGCAAAGACGATTTCGTGAGGTATCTCACTCCGTGCTTCAGATCTTTCAAACCACACTAGATGCGCAATTACTGCTGCATGACGTAGCTGCAAGCTCTTCAGTCAAGTCAGGTGCATAACTTCGTTTCATTTACGACCTCAAAAATATGGTTGTGGCCATTTAAGCAGGCGCTCAATGTTATTTTGTGTAAAGTGACCAAACTTGTAGCTGTTTCCGACATTAGACAACGTGTATCTCTAACAGCTTAACTAGTTATGGCTTTCTTAAAAAGTGCAGTGTTGCGTATGTTTGCAGTTTACGGGAGTGTTTACCCCTTCAGTCACCACGTTGGCCGATATAAAGAAAGGTATGTCCTAGTTTTAATTCCTTTATTCACTGCAAGGGTTTAAAACGATTCCCCTTATGCGTTGCTAGTTATGGCCTTAGTAAAATGTGTCATATTGCCCTACTTTCACGTTGCAGGAGGTGTTTACCCCTTCATCCCCAACGTTCGCTTATATGAAAAACACGTTTGTTCTACTTTTGACTACTTTACTCATTGCAGGAGTTTCAGGCAAAACACCCATTGTGCATTGCTAATTATGGATTTGCTAAAATGTGTCACATTCCCCTATGTTCGCACTTTAGGGGGTGTTCACCGCCTCCATCCCCCACGTTGGCCGATATAAAAACACGTAACATGTACTTTTAATTGCTTTATTCACACCAGGAGTTTCAAGCAAATTTCCATTGTTCGTTGCAAGTTATATCTTTGCTAAAATGTACCATATTTTCCTATGTTCTACTTTAGGGGTTATTTATCCCTTTCATTCCCCACTTTGGCCGATTTAAAAGACACGTTTGCCCAACTTTGATGATTATCTTTATTTATTGTAGGCGTTTGAAGCAAACTCCTACTGTGCGTTGCTAATAATGGCCTTGCTAAAATGTGTCACTTGTCCTTTTACCCCTTCATCCCCCATTTTGGCCGATAAAAAAATATGAATGACTTATTTTTGATTTCCTTATTCACTGCAGGAGTTTCAAGCAAATTCCCATTGTGCGTTGCTAGTTATGGCCTTGCTAAAATGTTCACATTGCCATATATTAGCACTTTAAGGTTGCGTTTATCCTCTTTAACCCCCACATTGGCCGATATAAAAAACACTATGTCCTACTTTCGATTCCTTTATTCACACCAGACGTTTCAAGCAACTCCTATTGTAGGTTGCTAGTTACGGCCGTTTAAAATATCATATTGCCCTATTTTCGCAATTTTGAGTGGTATTTCCTACTTTCGGCACCCATTTTGGCCGATATAAACAATCCGTATGTCCTACTTTTGATACCTTTATTCACTCCTGAAATTTCAAGCAAATCTCCATTATGCGTTGCTAATTATGACCTTGCTCAAATGTGTCATTGCCCTATGTTCGCTTTCTAGTTTTTTTTACCCCATCATCCCCAACGTTGACCGATATAAAAAACATGTATGTCCTACTTTTTATCCCTTTATGCACCGAGGGAGTTTCAAGCAAATTCCCATTTCGCGTCGCTACTTATGGCCTTGCTAAAATGTGTCATATTAGCCTATGTTCGCAATTTAGCCCCCGTTGGCCGATATAAAAACATGTATGTCTTACTTTTGATTCCTTTATTCACTCGAAGCGTTTCAGTCAATTCCTATTGTGCGCTTAGTTAGAGCTTGCCAAAAGAGTCATATTGCCCTATGTTTCTAATTTAGAGTGGTATTTAATCTATTCAGCCCCCATGTTGGTCGATATAGAAAACACTTAGTCCTACTTTTGATACCTTCATTTATTACAGGAGTTTCAAGAAAATTCCCATTTCGCTTTGCTATTTATGGGCTTGTGAAAATGTGTCATATTGCCCTATGTTTCTAATTTAGAGGAATGTTTACCCCCTTCATCCCCCCACATTAGCGAAATAGAAAAACCTGTAAGTCCTACTTTTGATACCTTTATTCACTCCAAGAATTTCAAACAAATTGCAATTGCCCATTGTTGGTTATGGCCTCGCTAAAGTGTCATACTGTCCTATTTTCGCAGTTTAGGGGATGGTCACCACTTTCAGACCCAACGCTGGCTGATATATATTAACAACATAACGACTGTGCTTGTGCCTATGAAGCCAGGGATGTAAACTAAGTGCACAGTAGTTGTTGCTTCTACTCACTATCCAAAGTAAGTAGGAAACTAAAAACTTCTTTTATCTCCACCAACCTAAGAAACTTAGGATTTTATATTGACTGACATGCGAGAGTGATATAATTAAAACATGATAAAGTTAATCTTTAGAGAACTCATTTATTCACTTATTGTTCTATAGTAAAGTTTATAGTAGTAGGATGTTTGTCTGTGTTATTAAGTAAAATAGTCAATTCGCATTGCATAGAACTATCTATGAATTGGTCAAAGAATGAATATCAGAGATGTTATTCTAGCATACCTTTGATGAACGAGGTTTGAACTGCAGACTTCGAGGTTCGTCGCCCAGTGGATGGATGTCCACTGGAGCGTGGTTCGAGGTTGATCTCAATAATGGCTCATTGAGACTATTCCAAGAATGAAACTCCTTGGAGACTGTTCTATGGATACTGCTAACAACTGCTCCTCTACGGGTCTCCCAGAACTGATCTTGATTCCCTCAAACATTAGGTTTTTATCGTCATTCTCGTGATGACGAATTCTCTTGTTGTTGATTGCTTATTCTGACGTTTCCCATCTCTGAGCCGAAATTGTGCTTATTCACAATTTCTGCATTGTCTTTCATTGACCAAATTCTGTAGACAGCCTATGTTTGCGATATTTCCACTTTTACCTAATTTCAGTTATGTGTCTGTGTTTACAAAATTTTCACAACGTTTGACATTTATGTATTTCATATTTGTTTTGTTATTATTGTGACACTGCAGACTAGTGTCTTTCTTCTTGATGAAACAACAGGCATCAGCAATGCCTACTGATGATATAACATGTCTGCTACTTAATTACAGCATTTTAGAATAATAAACAAAACATTGTCATAATTCTCTCTTTAAACCAATTAATGAAATTAATAAAAATTTTTTAAATCTTTACCTTTTCTATAATTTTGAAGTGTCGTGAAGCGCATACTGCAACAATATATATATATATATATATATATATATATATATATATATATATATATATATATATATATATATATATATATATATATATATATATATAAAACATGTATGTCATACCTTTAATTCGTTTATTCACTCCAGGAGTTTCAAGCAAATCGGAGTGTGACACTGGAGAAACCTTGCTTGTTAGTTGTAATTTACTTTAATAGAATTAGGAACGAAATATCAATAAACTATTAAGAGTAGCATTTTAAGTCTGAAAATATTTAAGGAGGAAACTGTACTATACGATAAGCAACATCGCAGATATAAACCTTTTTTTCTAACCTGCAAAATTAGTAAATGCTTGTTATCTGCTACTTTCCTCAAGCCCCTCGACTACAATTATATTTATTTATTCACTTAATACAATTTGATTGTCTTGATTTGGGATTATAAATTTAAAAGTGTTTTAGAGAACATACCTCAAGAATTGAATGTATGAAATTATGCAGTGTTTCCGATCTGTCTTCTGATAAAGAAAGAGCTGTGCGAATTTGCTCTTCAGATGTTTGTTTTGCTCCTTCACGCAATATTAATAAGCTACAGGATATAATCCAAGGAGAAAGTACTAAATTTCCTTGTGTATCTGCATATAGTTCCTGAAATATTTTGCAAAGAAGGTCTATTATAAATGTTGTATATGTATCTAACTTGTTGTCGTGTGTTATACAGTAATCCCCATCCACAACACTTGGTGTCCAAAGGAAATAAATTTCCCAACGAGTACAGAAAGTAAAGGCATATATACAGCCAATATCTTCAGCTAAGGTAAGTTACGATAACAACTGTCCCAAGCTCTTAAATAAGTTTCTTTATTATTGAAAGTATTTGAAGATCATGGTAAAATGGTTACACCGTTAATACAGCCAAATTTTTGAACTGAGTTACATTAGGGTCTGTTATAGACAGTTCAGCTTATCATAACTAACCGTGGCTGAAGAATCTGGCTACATAGATAACTTTACTTTTGTTCACTCATTTAGAGCTGCTTTTCTTTCCAGCTCAAAGTTTTTTATGTTGGAATATCAGAACTTTTTGAAGATTTAATTTGACAGGCTGCTACTTAACATAGCCTACTTTAATTTAAGATTAGAAAAATACTGCAACAATACTTTCACGATGAATATTAAATTCTCTTTTATTAATGGGCCAAATGATTTTTTTGGTTGTTTAAAAAAATAGCGCTATTTCTTCAAGATTGGAACCGAAAAGTATATTTCACGTTACTGTTTTTATGAATATAAAGAAAGCTTCTAACACTAATCAGATATTACTTTTTTGTTTATTTTTACATTAATATCAGTTTGAATTAACTCAAAGCAAATTTGGAAAGGGGCGGTGTCTCAGTAGTAGAGCGTTCACCCCTGGTGCTTGGGGTCTCTGGTTCGATCCCAGCTCGCGTCGTGTGGACTTTGTGGTGGTCAAACACCGTGCTCGTGGGTTTTATCGGGATTGTCCCGTTTCCTCCCACTTTCTTCATTCCACCATTTCATTCATTTCTCATAATCACCGTCTCATCTCATTTCTCATAATCAATAATTATGCCTAACCGGCATACCCGTGGGACGTAAAACTTAAGATTTCATTTCATTTTTTTTTTTCAAAGCAAATTTGGTAGTCTGCTAGACCGTCAATCCTAGTGTAATAGAATGTCTTCACGCAGTGCTTGATTGGACATGGTTTGTGGTCTATAAGCGACAGGCACTATTTACACAAGAAAGGATCACTGAGACATTCCCAATGCCTTTCCACTAACAGAATAAATATAACTAATATGGAAATTTGTCACTTTATAAACACCTGGTTAACTGTTTCGTAGAAATATGATGATTACTTACGAAGAAACCTATTTAAGTGTGACACGAAATTGTAGACGAGTTTATGCGCAAACGAAGTGTTTTTGTGTACGACGAAATCAATTAGAGGGAAAGAATCCTCGATCTTAACAGTTCCGAGATATAGATGAATAGGGAGAAGGCTGGTGCTCCGATAGTTTGCGAAATTTGGAATATGAAGCGATAGTACAAGTAAAAGAGACTTTTAGAAATGAAACGAAAAATTCCCTCATCTACGAAACTTTAGTAACATCGCCTTCGACATGAAGGTTACAAAATCGAAGATAATATAAACATTCTAGGAGAAGAATGTTTTGGAGGAGGAAGGTGAAAATAACGGATTTCCACTGTTGCTTGCAATAGGCGTGTAAGGTGTCTATGTACAGGTTTCTTGAAACGCTGAATCGAATAAAAGCATCATGAGACCATATAGGATGAAAAACGTAAAAAAAAATAAATAAATAAATAAAAAAAATGCTGGCCGTCCGAACTTTCCAAACATTTATCATTTCTATAATTATTTACTGTTCGGATGTAAAATTGGCCCAAAAGTGTGTTTTAGTATATAATAATCTTGTGAAAATCGGAACGAAAAAAATTGAAAATGACAGCCGTTTACACTTTTCAAGTAATCGTAATTTTCGCAATTACCAACACATATGAATCAAAGTTGTTGCAAAAATGGATGTTTACAATACCATAGACGATTAGGAACATTATCATAATTCAACAATAAAATATCAAACTAACGGCCGTTTGTAATTAAAAAGTTCTATTTGTCTCTTACAGCCCTGTGTCAAAATGTTGAATAGGATTTGTAAGTTTCAAAGTTTCTTGCGATGCTGATTTAAATGAAACTATTGATGGTCACTAGAACAAATATTAGTATACAGTAGTAGTTGGTTTTAACTAACTGATGTTCAGATATTGGTTTTAAAGAATTATTTCAGGAAGGAACGTCGAAAAGAAGACGTGAATGACCAAACAGATACAGTACATTATCTGTCGTAGTGTAGAAGAAAAGAGGGAGATATCATTTAATGCTTCTTTTTTGTTCAAATACTGTTGTGATTGTAGATAAAGTTGCTGCTTCTGTCCTAGAGCTCGTTGTGCCTATTCTATGAGTATGCTGCTTCTTGGTTGTAAAAATTGATTGCTGACATTAAAAAAACAGCAGTGACTACTGTAGTGTGTCAAAGGCGAGTGCATCATAGTAAAGCGTTTCTTCGTGTTGGTGGTGAAAATGGTACAGATCCCGTCATAATTGTGAATACGTCTTAGAAATTGGTGATGAAGAAATACGGCACGGGATGGTCTACAGAGAAGGAGGAAGTGGTAAGAAATTTGTTTAGTTTTTTGGAATACATGGTTGAAATTTCATCGACTTCACTGGAAACTGTGGAAACATTTTACGTTAATACTGGTGTTATTGAAGTGAGTGAAACCAATGAAAGTTACAGTGATACATGTAGTGACACATCTGACGTGGAAGAACGTGAGCTTTTGAAAGTATATCGTAGTTGAAGAACTTGTATAACAATCGACGAACAGTTAAATTGTGAAATTGTATCCGATAATCAAACATAGGAACCAAGTCTACAGATTAATAAAATATGTGCAGCGGTGGGGTGGGAGGACGAGCAAAACGAAAAACAAAACCGTGGAAAAGAATGTATTCCAGTTATTTAAGGCTGCTTTGAAGAATGACTTGCCAGTCCATGACAATGATCTCGAAAGATGGCGACGAAAACTGCACGAGATATGGGCTTACAATCATTCTTTATTAGGAAGCTAAAACAAGTTAATCATGTGAAGTCACGCAAAGTAACAAGTAGTAAGATCAAGACATGTAGCAGACGAGGCGAGCATCGTCAACGAGCAATGACGCAGACACCACAAGTCAATCTGGAGATACCAAATTGTAAGAGAACCATAAACGCGGACCAGTCAGGATTCTGCATGGAATACGTTTCAATACGCACACGGTCCAATATCGGTGAGAATAAAGTATTTACAGTCTCAACAATATCACACGCGTACACTATAATGCCTGCGATCACATCCGATGGTCATTTATTGAGTCCGTTGTACATATGTCTACGAGAGACAAACAACAGTTTCCATTGTTTGTACATCATTACATCATCAGTAATACATTTGACTGAAGCAGAATGTAGGAAATTACTGTTATTTAAAAAAAAAACAATTTATTTTCTTTACGCTCTCGGAAACATCATTCTGTTGATAAAAAATATATTTGTTAATTTCCTCATATAAACTATGTATTAAATATCTTATCTTTCGTTGCTGGCGCTCGTAGAATTCAAAGAAAACCAGTTAAGAATGCTCCAAGAGTGTTGCCAGAACGAACATATATAAATTTATACGAAATAGTATATTGAATTTATTTGATTAAATTCAACGGATAATACACTTATATATTTGGATCCTGTGCACTAGGGTATCTATTGAATTTGGTATATTGAGCTGTCACTTTCTTATACTGAAAATGCAGATATAATAAGGGGCCATTATTACCAAAATGCTACACAATGCTCCTAGGTATTGATCAACATCCATGCCATTTCTCTATGAAATACAGTTCCCGAGATATGGCTCCTTAAATCCCCCGTATTCGGGACTATTGAGTTAATATCTCGGGAATGATAAAGTGACGTGAAAAATTCAATAACTTCTTTTAAATATTTTAAATGCTGTATCGAATAGAGGGATCAAAATTGAAAAATTTGCAAGTGACAAACACGCATATACACACACACAGATATAGAGATTCCAGTAAGGAACTTTTTAAGTTCTTTGAAAATACTCTCATTTAGGCCTTAAAGCAATATTTATGTAATTGTAGTGAAAAACTACATTCAAAGTTTTCGAAATGCGATCCTTCAAGAATTCACTGCCTGTTCATTTAATTAAATGTTGTTGATGGTTACTGATACTTAAAGTTTTCCTAAGGCAAATTTGCCTAATTTAATAGTGTTGGCAGGACACGACAGAAGACGAGATTGTAGCCTTTCTCGTCTGGTGTTTTGTAAACGGCATCTTATATTTAATATTTTATGCCTCTTTTCTCGAAGTCTCCGCTCCTTATCGAGACGATACACGAGAAATATCTTGTCTCGTGGCACCACTAGTACTGATAGATACAATAGAGGTAGTGTGAAATCTCGACTTGTCATGAAAATGTTTTCTCTTTTCGAAAATTATTACTGTCCTGTTTCGAAGTGCAACTATCTACTTAAATGTTTGTTATGAAAGACTTAGATAGAAAGGAAAGCTTAATGAATTTAGTTAAGAAGTTTTGAAACAAGACGACATAATCTTATAATTTTCGAGGCGATAAGTATTGTGAAAATTGATTATAAAATTCCGCAAATTACTGCTTCTAAGAAATAGAATTTACTGGAAAAATTTCTTTATGTACCTATTAGTATACAAAAATAATTGCGAAATCGTTGCGAACAAAAATGAAGATAAGTAATTCAGGTGAAAAATGGCATTTTTCTTTCTTTGATATCTTGGTTAGTTTCAAACACATATAGTAGTTTACTTTTTTCACATAAAACTAAACAATTATAGTAGTAAACAAGTTCTGAGGAAGGGGCTTTAACCGCCTCCACTCCCATTTGATATGGTTTCAGGTTCTCGCGATAATCAACCGTGCTAAAGACTTTTTTTGCAAGTTTCAAGTCTGTTCTATAACAAGACATGATTTTCATTTTGATCGTGCTTCATTTCGTCTCTTTTGACATACATTTTCCTCTGGTTTCATTATTTACATGGAGTCTGCATGTTATGTCTGAATTTCTTATGTCTGCATGGATGTAAGAAATATTAGAAACATTTGATTAAATTTTTAGTTTGTGAATGTGAATCTACATTGCTCTCACTGACAGACGTAGATATTTCAGTTCTACGTTGAATTACAGAATTCCCTTTTGGTCTAGAAGAATACCATTTTCAACAGAGTTGGTAATTTCGTGTTTTCGCCGAAATTATGATTTTTAATTCTAATTTCTTTACTTTAAAATAATATTTAACACAAACATTGAAAACATGTTTGTCATTAAACTTTCCTGCTGTGGAAACCTTCCAAAATTTCAAACATATAAAGAAAACGGAGATAGTTTCAAAAAACGACAGATTAAGGAGAATCGTCATTTACTTTGCTCACACTTGTACATTTAGTTAAAAAGGATTTAAAAAGGAAAGAGACCGAGCAAAGGAAGCGACTTTTAAATGAACGTGTAAGAACATGCAATAATTAGGAAATATCAGAAAATATACTAGGAGGTGAATCTATAGAACTTGTAGTAACTAGAAGGTGTAATACTAGAAGGTGTATTACGACGGCAGCAGAAAAAATGAGAACGTAATTGGTTTGAAGTGTTAAGTTTAACGTAGGTGGAAAAAGTATGTTAAGGACTTGTATGAAAATATTTATAAACATCGTGACCCAGTGTTGAAATAGAAAATTAACCCTGAAGGATGTTTAAAGGTTTAATATTCTTTGCAATGAGTTTTAGATAACTGTAATATATAGGTAATAGGAGACAAGGAAAAGAAAAAAAAACGCACCGACTCTGCAGTGAAACATATGAAACAGGAGAGTTGATAAAATATTTCCTGAACATGGCCATGATACCTTTGCTAAGTAACTGAAACCAGAGAGACTTGAGAACAACTATACTATATATTTCATATAGAATGCAACAGAAATAGTGTTTGGAATACTCAACAGTAAATTATGTGGAAGAATTATTGAACAAGTAGATGCAGGTAGTTTGTGTAAGGGCACAGGACATAAAATGGATTATTATTAAGGGTAATAGATGGAATGTTTATAGAAAAGGTGAAAGAGAGTATGTTGAATTTATTGATCTAGAAAATTGTTTTTATTTTTTGAACTAGAAATTGTTGATGTGAGTTCCAAGAATGTCGAGTTTGAATGAAAAAATCGAAGTTCATAAAAAGCTTATATACTAACAAAGAAGTGGATGTATTGAATAGGGAAATAACATACAAAATTTCAACATACAAGTTCACGTGGAGTTCGATAGGAATGTTGTATCTCGCCAGCGTTATTTAAGGTTAGTGTAAAGGGACATGTTTTGCCAACAGATGTCACTACAATCTTCGTATCTCTCCCGTGTATTTTTTACCATTCACAAAAATTTAAAATTTCTCTCACAAATTTCAACCTAAAGACTTCATTTTTTTTAGAGAAGGAACTTCATAATCTATTAAAGGGAACAATCCGTATCGATTTTTTATTTAGAATTTCCTTCATTGTTGAAACAGTTCCATTGTTAAAGGTTTGGATATTTTTTCAACAATCAAGCCATTTCAATAACGAAGAAACTTCTAAATAAAATATCGTCACGGATTATTGCCTTCAATATATTATGAAGTTCCTTTTCTAAAACTTTGATGTCTCTAGGTTAAAATTTGTAAGAGAAATAGTGGATTTTCGTGAAAGGTAAAAAATACATGGGAGAGATACAAAGACTGTAGTGCCATCTATCGGCAAAACTTGTCCCTTTACACTAACCTTAATATCTGTTTATAAGAAATAGTAAAGTAAAGCCTTCATAATGAACATGCCTTTGTTGTAAGAGGTAAAACGGTTAAATGTTTACGGCTAGTAGATGTTATAAGAATCTCAAGAGAAAACCAGTAAGATCTTATAAACTTTGGAAAAGGGCTTGGTAGAATACGAGTTAAAAATAAATGTTAGAAAGACTTAAGCCATGGTGATTGGGACAAAGAAGAAATTATCAGATATAGAAATAAGGAAAGAGAAAATAGAAGTGAATAGTTTCCGATATCTGAGTAATAGTGTTGGTAACTACATAAAGGGTCAACATAAAATGATAGCAAGATTAAGAATTGCGTCAGGTACCTTTGGTAAAAATAAAGTATATATTGTGGTTCCTTGAATAAACAATTGAGAAAATTACTCAAAATATTTCGTCTCGAGTATCAATGATGGAATACTGTAGTTTTCAATATTTGATGTTTTGAATGCCCTACTGTATTACTAATTCTTTAACTTGTCACCTAGCAATTCCCTAAGAAAAACAGACATATTATTCAGGATTTAATGGAACTAGCGTTTTATAAATAATAACTCTTTAGTTACTGAGCTTAGAAATGTTTTTCGTAATTTTATTTTTTATTTGGCTAGCTTCAAACATTCGCTGTAATGTTCTGCACATTAAAAGAAGTGATGTATTTGCAAACGAACATATAGTTTCTGAAGTAAAATTTAAATGGGCATAGTGTAAATGTTCAATGCTATTTTGTTTTACACATTGAGCCATTTAAAGTATATGTTTACTCATTTAAGGAAACTTTGTAATATTAATGTTTTTATAACTTACGTTCAGCAATTGTAATCCAAATGCATTTAATCCATCACGAATATTTGATTCTTCTTCTGTCGTATTCTGTGTCTTTACAGTAAAACGCAGCAATAGCATTGTTGTAAACACTGTAATTGGATTAGATCATATTACTTCACTAGACAGCCTCATCAAGCGTTTTAAATTAAAACCTTTTAGTTATATACTTGGTTCTACCTGACTTTTCACATTTTGTAGTAAGAAACGCTTGATGGGAAGTTGTTATTCAGAAATCTTATGCAAAAAGCTATGAACAATATAACATAAAGTACGCAAAACTTAGTCTAAATATATGTATCATGAATCCAGAATATTAAAAATTTATATTAACACACAATTTACATCATAAGCGTTTGTCAAACCCTCCCTCTCACTTCTTTATTTCATAATCAATTTAGCTGAGAAGCGAACAATTGTAAAAAGAGTTCCACCATATCCTTCTTAAATGACTTGTCTAAATATATTATATTTCAGAACTTCATTTTCAAAAGGAATATTTCCATCTTCAGCTTTTCTTGAATTGACCTTTAACCGTTTCTTAATGTATGGGATGAAAACTGTCGTTAGAGTTTATACGATAGAGGTTATAGAAACAGAGTTTATAGAAATCATACTGTAAAGCTAATCGTATCTATGAAAAAAAGCGATCTCGTTGTTTCATTTCTACTGTAAAACTTACAATTCTAGAACATTTCATTCCAAAGATTGGGAAAAGTAAAATAATAACTTCTCAAAAATCTGGTGGTGGGAATGTTCCCTTTTGAAAATAAGCAACTTATTTACATTCTGTTTCCTAAATCCAAGAGTTTGTCCAGCACTACGACCGAAATTCAATTCGAGACATTGTTAGAAATCATTGTTTCTCCCTTATGATGTATTCCGTCATACTTCTGAGTACATAAAATCTAAGTATGAGCCTGAGTATCCAGCAAGAAAATTCTAATTTAAATTTCTAAATGGTTTTAAATAATATTCATCAGAATTATTATAATTAAGGTTTTGAATTTCAATCGAATTATCAAAAAGTGAACTTCATAGAGTTCATTTCTGGAAACGTAACCTTACTGTTTGACCAAAGTCTTCACCACACCAAAAGCGTTCCTCGTGTTTCGTTTTACCAAGAATATGTTGCAATGTCATAAGTTTGTTTTAGTGTCACAGAATGAACAGCAGAAGATGAGGGAAATTTATTTTCATTATGTAAGACAACAAATTTTAAACAATTTTATTCGAAACAATGAATTACCTCCAATCAGTTAAAAGGCAAAGAAGCTTAAGCTTATCCGCTAACGAGACACATCACATCGAATATCTTGTTTCGAGAGCTAAGGCACAAACTGGTTTCCTTGGTGTTTATATCAGGAAAACATTGTTTCAGAGACTAGTATACTTCTTGTCATTACGTCACGGACCAAAATTTTCAGGAGATTCTTTAGACAAATTTAGGTCTAATTGAATCACAGAGATCCACTCGGTGGATCATTAATGCCATCTTTAATTTCATTTTCTTCCACTGAATCAGTTTGTGAAATATGATCAGTTACACACTCAATACTAAATTGAGGTATCAGAGTAGGCAAATTTGGACCATGAAATACAGATTTCAATGCAGATGGAATCTGATGATACACTGTCCATTTGTTTCTAAACAATTTTACAGGAAAAGACGTAGAAACCAACGGTATGATTTTCAGGTATCCTCCACAGCAAATGACATAAATTCCCGCTTTTCTGTGTTCCAGTTTCATGACGATTCTACACAGGATCAGCATATGCTGTAGACGCTCACTATTTATCTCAATCTGAAAGTTTTATATGCAATCAATTATATGCTCTACTTAAGAAATCTGTAATTTTTACCCTCTGTCTCCGAAAACCAAATTCAAAGTAAATGCAACAAAACATATCTGGAATGTACTTACAACCACGAAATGTTATGATCATACCACAGGTCATAATGAACCAAAACAAAAAATATACTCTTTAATCTACTTTACATATATCCATAGAACCACATGAAGACACCCATATTGAGGACGACAGCGGAATATAAAATTTATTTCTAAAATTTCTGTCTTCGTTATTTTCAAGAAATGTAGTTGCTTGATTTCAGAACTAAATTCTTCCTATAAGCCTGTGTGTCAAAGAGAAACACGTCTAGAAATTATAATTTAATGTTTCATTTGTATTTTAGACTAATAATTTTTGTGTTAGAAAACACACTTTTATATGCTACCATATCGACGTACATAGTGTCCAACCTTGGGACACAATTTATATAAATGCATGCAAATATTTGTGTGAAAGTAAAAATACTAAGCATATAACTACGTCAACATATTGTCCTTCCTCTAATGGTGTGGTGGAGGGAATTCAACACCAACCTAGGACTAGCTTGCTTATCTTAAAAAACATTCCACCGAGTCGCAGCGTATCAATTGGGCCCTAATCCTATAGAACCGGATCTTAATTCTATAGAACATTTATGGGATGTTACGAAACGAGTTCTTCGCATCATGACTCCTGCAACAACATATGTAGGCTGATTGTTTGATGCCATCAGGAGTATATTGTGTCACACACCCCTGGAAATATATTAGCAATAGAAGAATCCATGTATATATATATAATTGATTCTAAGCAGCTATAGGAGTGCACGCTAGCTTAAAAGATGGAAGACGTGGCCTAATTTGAACTAGAACATTTTGGTATTGAAAACCATCTGACATGCATAATATACTTATCCAATCCCAATGCTATGAAAATCTATCAAAATTCAGTGCTTCATAAATAGTTATTTAAGTTTTTTATAGAAGAAATATTAAATTTATTTAATATTTTTAAAAGAAATAAGTCTTGGAAGGCAGAACAAATTTGTTATGAATTGCTTTACCAAAGTAAATTCTAGGAAACGAAATGTTCAATTGTATATATTTTCTTTTATAGACTCGTGAATTATTACTTTAGGATGCTTCATTGATCTTCTGCAATAGAAATGCATTGTTCATTATTTACCTTGATGGATATAGTTACTTTTTACAATGCATTTTTTATTGTTTATTTTGATGGATATAGTTAATATTTACACTAGAAATATCGATCACATTCAGCTTATATGACTGTGCTTGAGGTTTATGTATCACATGTTATTTGAGATGATTTGTGAGAGGCTTTAGAAACCTAAACATTATTATTTTTTATTATACTGTTGATAGAAAATTTTTATTTCCGTTTGACCCTCTGAAAGTGGCAACCTAGATAAACTATTAATTGTATTTGGATATTTATTTATTTGTTTATGAATTGTAGGACATTATAATCGACAAACGAAATAAGTGTTTGACCTTTCAAATGAGAAATAACCAAGATAACTGCATTAATAGCAAGGTAACTGCATTAATATCTTTAACAAAGGCAACTGGACGAGGTAGCAGACGCACTATTTCTGCAATTACCATGTATATTTGTTTTTGTTATTTTTCCTTAGGACGTCCTTGGACTTAATTTAGTTTTACAGTGTTATCTGATTTGTGGAATAGTTTCAAACGAATTATTACTCTCAAAAACCTCTCTATTTGAATGATCGAAGTCAGGATATGTTCCTGCAGATTGCTTTAAATACGAACTGGTTGCAACCATCCACTTGTGTTTTGCACATTTCGGTTTTGTTATAATACCTACAGTGAAGCATGAGATATGGCCATCCGAAGGTGTTACGCTGTCATACTATTTGAACCCATATCATTACATTTAAATTCTCTGATGATCCTCATAACCCCATGCTATAACTCCAACATAGTAAAGTAAACTGTTTTATTCAATGCACTCTCTGAAACTTTCGTATATCAGTTTTCCTTTTATTATTTTCCCCCCGAGTATTCTAATTTAAAAAACATGGACGTTTTATCTAAAACGTCATCTTATAATAGTGGTCATTTCTAAAAGATAACCTTACAAAAAATACTTCCTAGGAAAGATTCTTATGTGACCGTTTCAGTGATATATATCACAAAACGTATGTACAACTCATAAACTTGCTCATTTCTGTCTGGTCTCTCTATACACATTCAATTCCCTCTTTTTCATTCTTTATTAATCCATCATCATGATCATAATTAATTCTTCAAGAACAGAATACAATTTTTTTTGTCTACTTTTGTGAAATTCAATTCAATCAGACTTTCTAAATAACAGAAGTAATATAGTTGTTCTTTCATGTGTCTTTTGGACTTAGAAAATAATTTTCATTTACACTAAATTTAAGTAATTTGCATTCAGATTCCTATTTATTATGCATGAAATAATGAAAAAGATATCTATAGTTTCAAGTTGTATAACCTACAATAAGGAATCAGTACAAAGCTTCAGATTCTCACCTTTCCGATGCATCACGTACAAGAAACTTCGAGAGAAAATAACACCTTTCAACGGGAATTTTTAAAAAAAAATGTCGTGAGATAAGTAAATATTTTTAACTTAGTGAGATCCCTGTGTTCACACTAGTGTGTCTTTTCATTAAGAGGAAACACAAACTCTTTTGCCTTTTATGTCAGGTTTCATAATGAGAAAGAAAGTACGAAACACTTGTTTTGAAATATTTAAAAATAATCAAGTTGTTCGTATTGCTCAACATCATTTTGGACGAATATTCAATCTTACCAACGCATGAAAGTTATTGTCATTCCTTTTATTTTATAAACATTGAATATCAAAATGTCAATGTAAATTTTTCAATTAAAATGTGTATAATAACAATTTTGTATCTTTAAACAAAACTTGCGTTTCTCCAAGTTCATTGGTAAATATTTACTTTCTAATACTTGTTATCGGCAAGAACAATGTACGAACTCTACGAACTGTTATTTCATCTGAAAATGAATTCTAAACTTAGACCCCGTGTTTTTTAATGAAACGTTGTGTTTTATTACACTGCATATAATCTTGTTAAGAAACCCTTGCATCTTCATGTGATTAATGCAATTCTAAACAAAACACAATTAGAACCTTATACCTAATTGGTATAAAGTTTCACATAATATTTTGGGGTCTAGCAAGACAGTAATTTTACATTAACAAGTGAATACGGCACTGAGATTAATGTATTGTGATAACTAAATAAGTGCAATTATGCTCTTAAAATAAATTTTATTTTAATCCGTCAACTCAGTTAAACGCCAGTTGTGACTTTATATGTGCGAACGAGTTTCCCTTTATTTGAACTCAGTAGAAACAGGTTGCATATCACTTTGCTTAAATTAATTTTAAAGAATGTTCAAATTTGTAACATATGATCAAAACAGAGCTACATCCATACGCAATAAAACTATTCAACATGTGTTTTACAGATAACATTGTGAGACTAATTTTGAAATTTTTATAATCGAAATTTAAATATTAAAATTTGGTTACAATATAAAAATATCAACAGTGATTTCCTTAGTCAATGAACGAATAATACATTGCGATTAGTCAATGGGTGATTAATTATATTATAATCGTTCGTCAAAAGAAATGCTCTAGGTGATCGTATTAGACAAGTAGGCAGGAAGAAAAAGCGTTAATGTGGAGTCGTTAGTTTTCCAAGAACATCGGCGCTGTTGGGATTTGGAAGCCCACGTTAAAACAGTAAAATAATCCAAAATAAGTAGTAGTACTCGATATAATCTTAAAGGTTTCGTCTACGAGCCCAAAATGTGGCGGTAGGCATTCCAGAAATGGGTACAATCAAGCGCAAGAATCGATTCTACTCTGGACTCAATTTCTACAATGCAGAATCGTTATGTTTAGTGACAGGTGGACCATGTGATGACAATGTTTTCTAGTAGGAAGTTACGCATCTAAAACTATGTCATTTTTAAAGTTGTTTGGTAACGCAGGTGGATTTGGCAATTTCAAATGTCAAAGATCTCTTGTTTTTATTCATGTTAGGGAGGCAGATATAGTTTTATTGGAATCCTTCCAGTCGGGGGAAAATTTCTTTTGTGGATGGATTCTTCTCAGACGATTTTCTTACAGACGACTCTTGCGATTGCGTTCATGTCTCTCGAATAAATGATTCATTAGTCACCCTGTAGTATGAGATAAGTAACTTCTCATGGAAACTCCAAAAGAGGTACTTTATTTCTAAGTTGAGCCTTCCATTGGAAGTGCATTATGATTTTGTTCATATTCGAAAAACAAAAGTTTCAGTACTTACTGTACCAGATCATGATTTAGTTAAGACATTGTAGCGAAAAAGTTTAAAACGGAGGTCGGGACCTCTTACTTCCTTCTTAAGTTGCATTTTGAAGGCACATTTAGCCCTCATAGACATCATTCATGCCTGCGATAATAATAGAATTGATTCATATTGTATTAATATTAATGTTGTAGCGGTAAAATCATCAAATACAAGATGATTGGTGTTTTTTTCTATATATATATATTCTCATATTACACATCTTTCTCTTTGATTGTAAACCTCAAGCCTTCCTCATTTTTCCAAGTAAGTAGTGGTTTCGTCTTTTAGAAAAGATAAAAAAAAAATAATTTCAGAAATCGAATACTTCTAGAAGTAGAGACCGACATCTTAAAGTGAGATCAGGAAATGTTGAGCTGAACGCCCCCGTCGAGGCTAAGGGAAACGATGATGAGAAATGATAGGACGAAACATGAGGAAAACATGAACTTACTTGGCTGAGGATTGAAGCAGGGACCTCACACATTAGTGACAAACGCTAAGCTACCGTGTCCCACTGAGAAGCTTTAGTTTGTTGATTACTACGTTATAATCATTGCAATTATCCGAGTTCGATCCTTGGTGCTATTTTCAGGAAATGTTGAGCTGAACGCCCCCGTCAAGGCTAAGGGAAACGATGATGAGAAATGATAGGACGAAACAGGAGAAAAAATGAACTTCCTTGCTTGCGTATTGAAGCAGGGACCTCACACATTAGAGACAAGCGCTGAGCCACCGTGCATCATTTGTGTGAGCAATTTCACTTATGAAAGGAACATAGACATGTTATGTTACATTACACATTTTCTGCTTGTTGTTACGCATACGAGTTTGTTGTGAAACTGCAGAAACTGCTTTTACGAAGAGTATAATGTCAGTTCGTTTATAGAATATTTCTAAGATGTGTAAAAGAGAGTCGATTACGGACCTGGTTAACAACATTAATTTATATTGTTTTTGTTCGTAGATTAAATAAAAATGTTGCAAAGTTTAAAAAAGCTTCTTCGAGCATTGGCTTATAATCTTATGTTTAGAAGCAAAGGTCAGCTATATTGTGATACATGTGCTTACGTATTCGTTGTCAGTATCATTGCCATTCTTTTGTTATTTCATATTAAACATATACAGTATTTAATTGTCAATGGTTTACTTTGAAAGTATATATTTATTCTTTGAAAAGGATAAAAGGGATGGGATGATGTGATTTTGGACCTAGTTAGTAACTCTCGTTTCCATTCATGGATTAAATAAAAAGATGACTCTTTGCTTAAATCTGATTAGTTCATTGTTCGAGCGATATTTTAAACGCTCAGCGTTTGGTGATCAGTAAGCGCTTCATTGATGGAAACAATGTTGCAAGATTTTGAAAATCTAAACTACTCCGATTCTTTTTCGAAACGGTTCCGCTGAGTGCAAGAATTTTCAAAACAAAAAAATTTGAACTAAAAATTTCAAATCAAAAAAAATTTAAACAAAAATTGTCAAACAAAAATTTCAAACTAAAAGATTTCAAATAAAATTTTGAAACAAATTTTGAAAATCTAAAAAATTTAATACTAAAAAAATAAAATCAAACTTTCTGGAACGAATTTTTTAAACTTAAAATTTTCGAACTTAAGATTTCAAACCGAATTTGAAAACTAAAAATTTTTGAACCAAATTTTCAAACTTTTTTTCGAACTCAGAAAGTTTCAAACTTAAAACTTGCAAATCAAAATTTCAAACTAAAAGTTTTCGATCTAAAATTTTGAACTAAAAAAAGGTCGAACTCAAAGTTCTTACTAAAAATTTTCGAACTCAGAAAGTTTTAAAATCTAAATTTTAAACTCAAGTTTCGAATTAAAAATATTTTCGAAGTACAATTATCAAACTCAAAATTTTCGAAAATCTTAACAGAGATTGAAAGTGATCACCTAAACAGATTACATCGTAGATTGTGAATTGTTGCTAATGTTGAAAGTGCAGTCAGTTTAATGGCTTTTAGTTTACTGATTTGCATTTAAATTATCTTGGAGAAGTATTCAGGATTAAATTTGATATATGATGATGAACCGTTTGGCTAGTCATTGCTAGTCATTTATTTTGTAACGGAACATTGAAATAAAGTCTGAAGCTCATCTCATAAGACAAACTACCTAGTCAGCCCTAACTCACAAATAGTTTCGCGAGCCAAATACCGTTGGTAAGCCGAAACTTTTAGTAATGTAACATAGTTTACGGTTTAAGATTTATATTGTCTTGAGAACGATTGAGTTCGTTTATGTAATGAACCCATTGGCCAGCCATAGCCTGATTTCACATCGTAGCTCATGAAAGCAATCTTGTTGTAGTTGTGTAGCCGTGACCATTTTTTGCTGGATATAGCCTGTACGATCACCAGGAATGAAATACTACTTAGTTTAGTGACCATCAAGACGTGAAATAAGATGAAATATGAACCATCAAATGTTAAGACATCCTGCGATAGAACAAACAAAAATGTGTGTTTCCTTACCTGGAGTCGAACCTCGGATAGATTTCGCAAAAGTGTAGATTTATGAATAACTTTAAGAAAAGGACATATTTCGTTTAGCACAGCGATTCATATCTTATGAGCTGGGAACTCGGACCTCAAAATCGACGTCTGCTTAGTTGTTAAAAGCAATGAACCTATTTTCCATTTACATTGCCAAACACTTTAAAATATTAAGTCAGCTTCTGTCATATTGAAATTGCATAAAAAAAAATCACATGCGAAGGCGAAGATGACGAAAGAGAGGAGCGGCTTCTTGCACAAGTTTCGTAACGAAATACATTTCATTACTTCAGTATCATAGTTTCTTTGTCATAGATGAGGAATGCAGAATTTGCAGTTTTTCTTTATGACATCATTCAGCTCTGTCATATTGCATTTTCTCTCTTCAAATTGTGTTTCTGGTGCTTAGTTACTAAGATATCAGTCCTGTGTTTGTAACATTGAACTTGTCATTTACAGCAATGGTGATTACCGTGTTACCTAGTGATTCTATAATGTTGCATTGAATCCAATTTTTTCTGGTGCAAGAGGTTTTCCGTTCGATTCCTTTAGAGTGCTTCCCGTCGTTCTCATAGGATTGTCAGTGAAATCATGTTACTTATTTCATGAAAGATCTTGCCAGTAATGAATGATGCTACATTGAATTCAATTTACTATGGTGGAAGTGCTTCCCTCATAAGATTTATCGTTTTGATCTCATATTGTTTTGTACCGTGGTGCTGTAATATGAGTGATTTGTATTAAATAACATTCAGAAGAAGATCGATTCCGGCTGGAAAACAATTTCATAAAAGTGAACAATGCATCTAATGCGAAAAGGATTCTAGTTTGATCCTGCTGACGTTCACTATTTTAAGTGAAGTTTTTATACGATAAAAGTACTGCACGAACAGTCTGTGCCTACTGCTAAAACTTAATTACATTTTCATTGAAATCAACATAAGTAATATATTTCTATTCAAAAAATGTAATCAGTATGTACTGTAATAAACAACATTGTGTGTTTGTGTGTGTGTGTGTGCGTGATGTTAGTCTAAACAACAGTCTTTTTCATGAATGGTTTTTAAATCATTGTTGTGGTATCTGCTCCCCGAGAAAAGCTGAAGCCTGCAAAATGATCTTCCTCAACTCAGTGGCCTTGCTTGTTTCATGTTAAGTATATCATTATCTGTTTTACGTCGTGATGACTCAATGACAGAGGTGTGTAAGGTCGCTGGTTCGATCTTAGCTAACGCCAAGTTGCTTTGTAGTGAACAAAAAGCCGTGTGCGTGAGTTTTCTCAGGGTTCTCCCCACTATATTTAATCCATCATTACATTTATTTATCGTCATCATCGTCTTCTTTAGCCTAGTTAGCATAACCGTAAGACGTAAAACTCAAAGATTTAATTTCATTTCTCTGAACCACCACGAGTGTTTTTTTGTTCTCTTGACAGTACCGAGGACGTAAATCTTGTGTTCCTAGACTGCATAAGACGTGAACGATAACATCTCAACCACCATAAATGTTTTATGTTGTCTTAACAATATCTAGGTTGTATAGAACGTGGACCTACAGTTCAAAGTGAAATTCCAATCATCTTAAATATAGCTATAAACATCAAATATTTGTTTCTATTTTACGTATAAGATGGAAAGCGTTTATGACCTTAGGTTGTATAAGACTTGACCGTACTTCTGTGGGTTGTGTACTTAAACCCGTAATAATAACGCCAAAAATCGAACCTGGACTTAGCCACTGAAATCTCAAATGGGCTTAAGGAAAGATTTTTTTATTGCAATGCATTCAACCTGGAAAATGCTGATTAGCACCTTGTCCCTCAAGTGAGAGGAGTGAGAGGTAAGGAAATACTTCAGTGCTTGACGTCACATGAATGAAATTCTGTCCATCTTAGCATTTTGCTCGTTCTGTGCTTTGATCAGTAAGCTGTTATTCGTTTCATACAAGTTCAAGTGTTAATGTGGCAAATATTTATTAAATCACGTCTTAATGGTCGCTAAACTAAGTAGTATTTCATTCCTGGTGATCGTACAGGCTATGTCCAGAAAAAATGGTCACGCCTACACAACTACAACAAGATTGCTTTCATAGGCGCCGACTTGAAGAAAATATTGGGAGGGCCAAAACAATGAATAAATATATAATCATATTCAGCTGTTTTTTATCAACGCTTGATGATCCTTGCCCCCCCCCCCCCCCAGTTCTTGGTAAGCTGCATTCATTCCGCTGCATCCAAATTCACGACCTAATGCAAATTTGCCTAAAGGCTTTAAAACAAATTCAAGTTCAAAATTTGGGAACTTCACTGCAAGTTACGCTCACATTGATCTTCACTTGTCATTTCGGTTCTGCCTAGTGTTATAAAATTTCCGGAAATGTTGAACCGGCTGGTAAAAAGCCGTTTTTTCCATTTTCTTTCCGGAAAATTGGAAAAATCAGTAAAATAACAAAAATCTTTGTATTAAGTTAGTTTTACTAGTAATAGAACAGTTATTTTTCGAACACGTGAAAAATGTAAATTGATAAATTTCAATATCGTGAATATTTTAAAAAAAGAAGCATTCGAAAATAAAACTTGTAATTATTCTTGAAAATTAATAGTATGCACTCATTTCCTTTATGTGCCTTTTAGTCGTTTACTCCTGGTTGTGCATTAATTACAGAACTTTTACAATTGCATACACATTTACCGTCAAGAAGTGTTTCTGTTGCAACAAATAGGGCTCTTGAATGAAACTGAGTTCTTAATGTGCTCTTGGATATGGTGAAATTTTGTTAATTTTACTCAAATTCCTTCTTAAAAGAAAGAGCAGTAGGAAAATTTCATTAATACTCATGCACTAAGACATATAATTACTATTATTTAATATTCAAATAGACATTAATATAAACTTTACGTACAAAACTTTCTATGTAAACAAATACCATTTTTCTAAAGCGAAAAGTTATCTAGATATATAAAATGAAAGTGACTATATTTGTAACTTAACAACTCTTGAACCGCCAGATTGATCTCGAAAAAAAGTTTCAACATAGATGAGGTTCGGGCCTGGGATGGATTCTACCATTTCACTTTGAAAGTGCAACTTGGAGGAAGGAAGTGCGGATATATATTTAAAATTAACCGATCTTAGTGTCGAACTCATCGTTTTCGGAGTTGCTGAGATGAACAGTGATATTTCCGATGAAGCTTAAATTCAAATTCAACACTGCAACTTGGGGGAAGGGGAGGGAGATACATAAAATGATCAAAAATGACCGATATTAGTGTCAAATCCATAGTTTTCGTGGTTGCTGAGATGAACAGTAACATTTCCGATGCTGTTTAAATAAAAATTCAGGCCCGCAACTTAGAGGAGGGGGAAGGGGAGATATAGAAAAATTATAGAAAATGGCCGATATTACTATGGAATCCATAGTTTTCGGGGTGGCTGAGATGAACAGTGACACTTCTGATGTCGTTTAAATCCAAATTAAGCCCCCATTAGTTACTCATAAAGGAGAAAAATGACATGTAAAAGTAACTGAAAATGACTGATACTAGTATCGAATTCATAGTTTTGGGGGTTCCTAAGTTCATTTGTGACAGTTTTGGTGCTCTTTATACCCAAAATGAAACGCATTCTCTCCGTGCGAAGAACGGGTATTTTGTTACTCTTTAATAATAACGAACGGAAATTTCACATGTTAAATTCTTTAATATATTTGTCGCTGCTGAAATTTACGCACTTGTGCGGTGTATGTATATATATGTAAATAAGATCATCTCTCTTTTTGAGTTGTTCAAAAATATAAATACAAATAATACAGAGGGATTTTTATCAGAAATCAGAAAACTAAAAAGTAAAAGTAAAAGCTGTTAATTTAAAAAACTATTTCCTGCTTGCGAGATACTTTGTATACATATATGTTACAGACACGTTACAGAAAATAAGATTAGTATCAGGCGAAGAAATAGATTTTAAATTATATTTTCCGGGTTTTGCCAATATTTCTGAACAAAAGATTTTTTCTAATGTGTTCAAAATTTCCGGAAATTTTACACAGCACAAGGACAATACGTATCTTCATAAAATATACAGGGTGTTTCAAAACAACACCGACAATGTTTGTGAGGTGATTCCTGACACCAAGATAAGAAAATAAAGTATAGACCATCCTGGGTGCACAAATGCTTCCTTTCGGAGTCATAGGATGCCGAAAACATGAAAAAATGAACTTTGAAGGTCCATAGCTCCAAAAATATGGGATCTATCGCAGTCGAGTCAAGACTTCACTTAGAAACTAGTATGTGCCCTAACCAAATATCCATGTTTCAGAATGCTGTGGTACTTCCGCAAGAATTTTATAGAGGCAGTTGGAGAGTACTTCAAATTATATGACCGCTGCCAAACTCACTATAAAAATTGCTTCGTGAGCACCTTAGTATTCTGAAACATAGATTTTTGGATAGGGCACATATTAGTTTCTAAGTGAAGTCTTGACGCGACTACGGTAGGTTCGACAGTTTTGGAGCTATGGAGCTTCGAAGTTCATTTTTTCATGTTTTCGGAGGCCTATAACTCCGAAAGGAAGCATTTGTGTACCCAGGATGGTCTATACTTTTTGTCTTATCTTGTTGTCAGCAATCCCCTCCCAAACGTTGCCGGTGTTTCGTGTTCTTACGAAACATCCTGTATATTTGATTTTAACATACTGGTATTAACTAGAATGATTCTGGCACTGTTATTTAATACTTCCCTGCCATAAAACGGTAACTTTATAAGATTACTTAATAAAATTTAAACACATCTATATTAATTATTCTAACTAGGATTTTAGGATCTTTTGTTGCCATGACTTCATTCTATCACGGTGCAAAGGAATGGTACAAATATATTCTAATACAAGAAACATAACTACTCAGTGATCTTAACTGCAAACTAGTAAATATAAAATAGTTTTCATTTTAAAAGCATAATGTAGTAAAAAATTCGAAAATTTTTCCGTTTTTTTCCAAGCTCGGGAAAAAAGGTAAAAAACTGTTTTTCTTTTACCCAAAATTCTAGTGCTGCCAGAGTTTTGGCTGAAGCTTCAGTGCTCCATTCTACACAGTTTTGAAAATGGCGTTTTACATCGAATAAAGGTTCTTCCTATATTGAATTAAAAGCACGACGAAATCTACGACAAAAAACTTCCTCCTCTTTGTTAATTCTTCCTCGACTGGATTATATTGGAGGGGTGGGGACCTCATCTATAAATATTGGGGGGCAAAAGTGTCTTGCCCCTCCAAAGTCGGCGCCTATGATTGCTATCATGAGCTACGATGTGAAATCAGGCTATGGCTGGCCAATGGGTTCATTACATAAACGAACTCAATCGTTCTCAAGACAATATAAATCTTAAACCGTAAACTATGTTACATAACTAAAAGTTACGGCTTACCAACGGCATTTGGCTCGCGAAACGATTTGTGAGTTACAGAAGACTAGGTAGTTTGTCTTATGAGATCAGCTTTAGACTTCATTTCAATATTCCGTTACAAAATAAATGACTAGCAATGACTAGCCAAACGGTTCATCATCATATATCAAATTTAATCCTGAATACTTTTCCAAGATAATTTAAATTCAAATCAGTAAACTAAAAGTCACTAAACTGACTGCTCTTTCATCTTTAGCAACAATTCACAATCTACGAAGTAATCTGTTTAGGTGATCACTTTCAATCTCTGTTAAGATTTTCGAAAATTTTGAGTTTGATAATTGTAGTTCGAAAATATTTTTAATTCGAAACTTGAGTTTAAAATTTTGATTTTAATACTTTCTGAGTTCGAAAATTTTTAATGAGAACTTTGAGTTTGAATTTTTTTAGTTCAAAATTTTAGTTCCAAAATTTTTAGTTAAAAAAAGTTCGTTCCAGAAAGTTTGATTTTATTTTTTGGTTTTACATTTTTTAGATTTTCAAATTTTTTTCAAAATTTTATTTGAAATCTTTTAGTTTGAAATTTTTGTTTAAATTTTTTTGATTTGAAATTTTTAGTTCGAAAATTTATACTTTCAAAGTAAATTATTGACAATTAAATACTGTATATGTTTAATATGCAATAACAAAACAATGGCAATGATACTTACAACGAATACGTAAGCACATGTAACAAAATATAGCTGACGTTTGCTTCTAAACATATGGTTATAAACTCGTATGCGTAACAACGAGCAGAAAATGTGTAATGTAACATAACATGTCCATGTTCCTTTCATAAGTGAAATTGCTCACACAAATGATGCACGGTGGTTCAGCGCTTGTCTCTAATGTGTGAGGTCCCTGCTTCAATACGCAAGCAAAGAAGTTCATGTTTTCTCCTGTTTCGTCCTATCATTTCTCATCATCGTTTCCCTTAGCCTTGACGGGGGCGCTCAGCTCAACATTTCCTGAAAATAGCACCAAGGATCGAACTCGGACAATTGCAATGATTATAACGTAGTAATCAACAAACTAAAACTTCTCAGGGGGACACGGTCGCTTAGCGTTTGTCACTAATGTGTGAGGTCCCTGCTTCAATCCTCAGCCAAGTAAATTAATGTTTTTCTCATGTTTCGTCCTATCATTTCTCATCGTCGTTTCCCTTAGCCTCGACGGGGGCGTTCAGGTTAACATTTCCTGAAAATAGCACCAGGGATCGAACTCGGACAATTGCAAGATATCCATGCTCACTCTTAAAGCGGAACAAAATGGATCACAATGTACTTATCAAATTTAAGGGAATAATTTTAAATACACCCCCAACGTAATAAAGCTCCAAAATCAATACTCATGAAAGGAAAGGATGACTCCCAACTTTAAAAGTAAACCATTGTACTCTATTATATAACGAAAATGTCTCGTGAAAGATAATAGGATAAAAAAACGTCCAGATTTTAAATATTTTTATACTCATCAAAGGGAACGAGGTCCCTCTCGGCACGTGGATCAAGGTGATCATATGTGTCCCTAGTGATCCCTGGCCCTGAGTAAACATAAGCAAAATTTCAATAGTTAATGCAATCTCGGACCAAAGCATCTCTAACTCATTCGCTATGGTCCATGTGGGGGTCCCAAATTGTATAATCAAGAGTGAAATATGGTCACCACGACGTCAAACAAACACATTAGCTCGAACCAAATACGTCTACTTCATTCTTAGCAGGACTCAGTGGTACAGCGTTCACCTCTGCTGTACGGGATCCCTAGTTCAAACCCCGCGAAAGTAGTTTTGTGGTGGGCAACATTATGCTCGGGATACTCCAAGTTTCTCGCATACTTTCATTCATTTTTCATCGTCACCGTCTCCTTTAGCCTAAACGGCATAAACGTGGGACGTAAAACTAAAGATTTCATTTGCACAAGTGTTAGTCCATCTCATCAAAGGGATAACAACCAAAAATTAAGTATTCCTCCCAAAGTTCAGCATCGAAAATAGAACCTACTAATTAACGTGAAATCCGAACCGCATGAGCTCCTTCTGGGAATCGAACTCTGGTCTCCCACATTAAAGGCGCATACGCTAACCGGTTAGCCACAAAGGAACTCCAAAGTTTTGAGTTTCATATTAATACTAATACTAATTTATACTATTACTGGGGTCTACTAATACATAATGTAATAGGTCAACAAGAAAAGAGATCAAACCTTGTTTTGGTAATTTTATACCCATGAAAGGGAACGAAACAAGCCATCACAAACTCCAAGCTAAAAATCTCAGTTCAGTGACGTCAAACGAACATATTAGCTCGAACCAACTACCTCTAATTCATTCATACCAGTAGAGGTGCGGTGGCTCAGTGGTAGAGAGTTCACCTCTGCTGTATGTGGTCCCTGGTTCAAACCCCGCGAAAATAGTTTTGTGGTGGGCAACATTATGCTCGGGATATTCCAATTTTCTCACACACTTTCATTCATTTCTCATCATCACCGTCTTTTTTAGCCTAAATGGCATATGCGTGTGACGTAAAACTAAAGATTCCATTTGCACCCGTGTTAGTCCATCTCATCCAAGATATAACAATCTCCAAATTTTATGCCATAAAAGGGAACGAAAAATAAAAAGCATTCGTAAACCTGTACTATTTCATAACGTAATGAGTCATAAAGACCATATTTTTAGTGATTTTAAAGAATCATCATGAACTCTAATTCAAAACTCCCAATTCAATGACGTCATATCAGAGCCAAGGTACGTCTGATTCATTCACACCAGGGTGCATGGCCCCTGAATAAGCATAAGCAAAATTTCAATAGGTGACGCAATCCCGGGCCAAAGCATCCCTGATTCATTCGCTATGGTCCATGGTGGCCCCAAATATAATTATTAAGAGTGCGGTAGGGTGACGCAATTACTACTGCCATCGTGATGTTTTTCTTTGGGATTTCTTCATTCCCATCAGGCAAATGCCAGGATATTACCTAATATACAGGTTCAATGCCTTCCTTTCTTTCCACTTCAACAGATAATGCGCTATGTCATCCCCATGTATAACTTAAAGCTATAGATATCGGTAATACCGAGAAGTATGTATAAATAAGTTATTAATAATAGACAAGTAGTTATCTTTTAGATCAGTAGTATTTGTATGCTCAGTTCCCTCGGAATCGCTTGTGTCCCTGTGTCCTTTTGTCGATTTCGTCGTTTGTCATTATTTTTGGAGATATTTGAATAGGGGTCGTTTTTCCCCTGCAACCGTTTTCTCACACAAAATAAAACACCGTATTTCTTAATTTTCTATCTAGTATTTGTATACGCATTTTCCTGCAAAATGGTCGGTGTCCTTTTGGTAATTTCGAGTTGTTTTGAAAATATTTCGGGAGGGACTTAGGCCTCTTGAAACCACAGAAATGAAAAATACGTGTTTCTTACTTTTATGGCTAATATCTGCATGCATAGTTTCCTCGGAATTGCTTACGCCCTTTTGTCGATTTTGGCATTTGCCATTATTTTTTGTTGATATTTGAATAGGGGCCGTTTCTCCCCAGCAAACCGTCTCAAACAAAAAGAAAACCCGTATTCCCTATTTTCTTTATCTAGTATTTATGTGTATACTCCTTTTTCTGCAAAATGGTTCGTGTTCTTTTGGAAATTTCGAGCTTTTTTGAAAATATTTCGGTATGGTCTTAGGCCCTTTTAAACCGTTTTTCCGTAGAAACGAAAAAAATAAGTATTTCTTAACCTTAAGTCTGATATCAGCACGCATAGTTTCCTTGAAACTTTTTTTGCCCTTTTGTCGATTTTGGCCTTTGTCATTATTTTCAAAGGATGTTCCATGTTAGTCATCTCTGAAGATGTATCTGTTCTGAACATCCATTATCGATTTCACCTGTTGCGCTAAATATATATTTTGCAAGGATGGAATTAACATATTAGAGCTGAAAAGGATCATCGCGTCAGTCGGGACATGTGGGTTAGGTTATGGACTGCCACTGGGTCCATATGGTTGTTTATTGTTTATTGCTTTTCTCTCCCTCTCTTTCACTTGAATAATGATCGTATTTACAATTACTCATTGTTTATATATTACATGTGTTTGATGACCACCATTACTTACCCGCATTTCGATACATGAGGGTGAGAGAGAGTGAGTATGAGGGATGTAAATTGAGAGCGAGTGTTAGTGCGAGTAAATTGACTGAGTGTGAGTAGCAGTGAATACAAGTGTGAGGGAATCGATTGTGGTTGAGTGTGAAGCAGTGGATTGAGGGTGAGTGTGAGTGAAGGTGATGGCGAGTGAATGTGGGTGTCAGCGAGTTATCACCTCCATGGGTTCGAACAATAGACACTAAAATTGATAAACCTAAACTACCTTCACAAACACTGATTGATTGTAAGTGTGAGAGAGTTAAGTGAAGGTGACTGTGTGTGAGGGTGATGGCACGAACCATATTTGAGTGTGAGGGCGAGTAAGTGTGAGTCTGAGCGTTTGATTGTGAGAGCAAGTAATGGCCAAGTTCGAGTTTTACCAAACTATATTTCACTATTGCTTTCTCGCCCACCAAAGTTAATTGTTTCTTCCATGATTTATTGTAGTCCTACTTTGATGTTATATTCCCTTTCCCCCATTCATTGGGTCGTTGAAATCAATTCCTTGACTGCTTTTTCTCTTTCGTTTGAGCCGTCTTCCTTCATATCAAGCGTTAAGTATTTTTCTCAAATCTCTTTCAGTGTTCAATTTGTATACAAAATCATGCTGTACAACTGAGATGCCTACATTTCTTTTAACGAGTTTCAGAAAAGAGTTAGATTCTCAGTTTGATATGTATGTGCATATGAGAGATCTCTCGTCATACTTCTCGAGAATCGTTCGTCATACTTCAATTCGGTTTTTCACTAATCAACCCAGATATTATCTAGGAAGATTTATATATATAATATATCTGAAATAGTCGTTATTGTTATAATTTATTTGAAATATCAATTGATTTCTCCAACGGATAATGTAAAAAATGTTGCTACAAGAAATAAACAAAGTAAGGAGATTCCATAAAACCAAATAGGTAAGTTCACTTTTCAACTAGCTTACTCCAAATGACTTCATACTTGTGACAAATGTTTAGTTCTTGGGCGATGCCATGACTTTTTACAATCCGTTCTTGATATAGGTTTGCCAGAACATCATGCACTTTTACTGTGTTTAGTTGCACAAGGCGAAAATCATCTGGAAGATAAAAATTTCCAGAAGTGACAACGTTAACCATTTGCCCACAGAGAAGACTTCTTGATAAAACTGTTTTTCTTGCATATCTTAGGAATATAAACAATTTCTAGAGGGGAAATCCTTATTTTTCCCTATATTTCTTTTTTTCAAGTTTATAAATATCCGCAGGCTATTAACAGTAAAAGTATAGGGAAGGCGATGGTCCATTGTTACAGCGCTTACATCTGGTTTAGAGAGTCGGATGTTTGATCACAGAACATGTTAGTTCCCTATTGATGACATTCAAAGATGAGAGAGACAAAAATAGAGGGATAGATTCAAGTATTCAAGGTTAGAATTGGAGAAACAACTTGATCTGGTAGTATTGATATTCTGTGGAAAAATTGTGATTTTGTAAAGCGTAAGAATTGAAATTTCTTAGTCGAACTTACAAACTTTACACCAGCAATTGTCGAATGCGTGCAGAGAAGTATTCTAGAAACATTAGATAACAGCATATCAAGAGAAAGATCTAACATACGGAGAATGAAGATTTTCTTTTTAAACAACAGCTTTTGGAGGCAAGTTTGAATTATAAAGGTATGGCGTTAATGCTCATCCGTGAAGGTTACTTGAAGAATCTTGTTCTCATATATTTCAAGAATACCCACAATTTGGTTTAGTGAAGATTGGAAATATACTAATACTTCTATGTGATTCTTACGGAAACAAGTGTTTCAATGTGTCTAAAAACAATGTTTAAGGTAAGTGGTAAACGACAAAGCTCAATGTCTGAATTACTACAAAATGACAGAAGTAAACGTTATCACGTAACAATTGGGAATCTGAACATTGCGTATGTATTTATAAAGTACTAATCTTAGTGAAAGTAGGAAATTATGATTAAACGGTATAGGATTTAAAAGAATCCAGAGCTAAGATTCTAATATGTGGAAGATCTTATCAAAGTATAATAAAATATCAAGTTGTTATTTACGCAGATATTATTGGAGCATTGATATTCTATGGCACCTTCTTTTTTCAAGGAATTAAAAAAAAATGAATACAAGCAATACACTGTATAGCTCGTTGTTAAACATATATATATAGATAAGAATAACAGTATAAGCATAGGGGAAAAGTAACAAAAAGGAACACAAAATTGGTTGGAATTGCAGTACGTTAATGTTTTACCTACTATACAGCCTTGCTTCCAATATATAAATAATATACAGGAAACACATTATGTTGTGGGGTACACTGATGATCTACCAATTCTCTCTTTATCAATAAGCAGAAACAAAATAGAAAAGAAAGACAAACATCATTAAGAAAATTACAAAACTACTGCATAGAAAGCAAATTCAAATTATCAGCTAGGGAAACACAATATATAATATTTGGGAAGAGAATGAAGACAAATCCTATAATAAAAATCAAAGAAGAAATGGAACACCAACAAAATTAAGTACCTTGCAGTGTGGGTTGATAGACAACTAAATTTTCAGAAGTATGTAATTGTATGTACGAAACCATGGGAAATAACAAAATAAGAAATTGTTAACAATCTTCAGAAAAGATTTTAGAGTGGTCAAAAATATGTTCATTATAGTACATCAATTTAATGTTAATCTTTCAGTACTTTTAAAGTTTATAGGGACTCCTAATATGCATAAACATAAAACAAAAGGAAATAGTAAGAAAGGTACAAAGACTAATTGTAATATGAAAGAATGAAGATATGATAACAATCTCTGATAAAGCGCAACAATTACTACTTGCATATGAAGAACGAATAAATCTCCAGAAATGTAGAGAAATCAAGATCAAAACAAACGGAAGAACTAAAAGGGTAGAAATAATGAGATAAATATTTGAAACGGACAACGACATTGAATGAATAGGAAAACACAACACTGAAAAATAAATGTACAAATTTTCACAAAGACAGTAAGACGAGAAAAGATTGATGATAGGTTTAAATACAGAAATGATTGAATATATACCTTGACATGGAATGATTAACACTTACCTGAAAAAGATGAGCATAATCAACTACGATGGATGCAACTGCGGAATACACCATACTATGAGAAATATAATAATGAAAAATTGGGCAAAAATCTCTCTAAAACCTTCAAAAACATCAAAACATCACACACACACACACACACACACACACACACACACATATATATATATATATATATATATATATATATATATCAAAATTACAAAATTTCTCACCGTCCGTTGTATGTCAAAAAACTTTCAAACTGAGCAAGTGATGTACATTTTACAGCAGAAGCAAGGTACTTTTTGTGTAAGTACGGAACCTATTTTTTCTTCATATTGAATTTCAATAACTTAAATTTTCTCCATTTCCGTTGACCCATTGACAAGTTTGTGTAATAACATATGCTCCGAGATGATCTTCTAGCAGATAACGCACTAAATTCATTCGCTTAATAAGAATAAAATAACTGAGTCTTTTCGAAGTCAGAAACTTCGGATTCTTCCAAACTATGGAATTTCAAGACTCGAACACAAAGCAGAATAGCTAGTAGTTGCAATAGATTTATAAGATCAAAGACAGAATCTGGTTCTCGGATGCTGAGCTGAATCGATATCAAAACCAATTACTAGCTTCCCTTAATTTTTTTGCTCTTTGTTGAGAAAGGTTTAAATCACCGCCAGTGGTGACAAATAAATGTTTCGGTAGAAATTTTTCTTGTCTCGGTTCCGAACTGCAGAAGGTAAATCATTCCAGTCCATGTTACTTTACGAAAGTACATATTGAGACACTCCAAAATGTTCAGACATCGTGAAAGTCTAATTCACAAATATTGTAATTTACTTGATTGGGTCCATATCTCGAGGTAATATAAAGTTAATATTCTGATTCAGAGCATAATGAAAAATCAAGCAGGACACCAAGTTTTACGGAAACGGACTGAAACTAAAGTACTTATAACTTGAACGCACCAGTCAAATGGTTAGTGGTGCATCGTCATCTGTCGAAAAAACAAATAAAATTATATTCATTGATTCAAAAGAAAGTCAAGAACTTTCTACAAGGAAAATAAAGATATGTACTGTATGTTTTTCATTAACCTTAGGGATTGTTCTAGAAAGTTATAGTGGGACACGTATGCCCGTTATTAATTTCATTGTCGATAACCACAAGAAGCCCTCCCAAATTTTCAGCTTTAGTCTGTGACTTTATGTCATTCTGTAAAATATTGTTTCAAATGTTTACAAACATGCAGTCATTGTTCAATACATACTCGAATTTCGCGTGTATTTAGTTTACAGAATAAAATGTGTAAATAATTTAGCAATATCGCAGCTTAAGGTGTTATTTTGGATTGAGTCTTGTTCTTTCTATCACGAAGAATCTTTTCAAGTAAAATCATTTCTTACATAACATCTTAAAATCTAAATTTTGATTTCGTTGCATAATTGTTCTCAAGTCTCCCTGTTCGCTTTTTTCAAGTATGCCTCTCACTTCTCTCAAATTATGCTCACAAACTTTGTAATTAAGTGAGATCAGTATTAGCAAACTGTCTGAGATATCTTATCGATATGCAGTCGAAAATCGTGAGACGGATCACGTACCACTCACGTGCTCCTCCAATCTAGTGTGTATTGGTTAAAAAGTTGCTAGCACGTATCAATATGTATATATGATCTATCTGTATAAATTCGAAATCGCACAAGTGAAAGATACGGTGTCCGTAAAAAATTATGTTTATATTGCTTCTTTTTGGCACTAACAACGCTGTTCATGTATAGATAAGAAAATTAGTAGTCAAGCTGATATCGAGGCAAATATATTAAAAATATTGCTTCCACATAAACAGAAAACCAATGAACATATAAGTGTGTGCGTCGCTGTCCCGAAGAGCAGCTCCCTTCCGACCGTGAATATTTAGAAAGAAGATAGCCGAAGGAAGATAGCGTCACTGTTTAGGAAAGCTTCACATGCTACCAAGTGAATAATTTAATTCGCATTAAGCAACAATTTACAAAAAACAAGTTCCACATCGTTTAATTGAAACATGTAATTTAATCAGGAATACGGGTTTAAGTTAGTAATTTTGTACTACAATAGGATTACCATACAAGCCATGGTATGCCATTACTACATGGATATTCTTCCAAGCCATGTAGTAATTTGCAATTCAACAAATGAGATTGTCACCACACAATATTTGATTCAGTGCCCATTGAGCTGGTGTAAGATGAGTTTTAACGGATTTCGACGAACAATAGACGTCTTTGGTGGGCTCTTTAGAGCTACTGGAGTCACATAAGCTAACAAAAGTTGAATAAATTAATCAAAGAAATGCCTGGAATTTCTTAAGCTCGTATCGGTGTTTCGTTGAAAGCCCACAATAAATTTGCCTCATTGGAAATAGGACCAAATGTTTTAATTTATATATGCGAATAATTATTCTCATTTTACAGAAAAAGCCTAATAAACTGCATTTTGTATGAATGCTTGTTTTTCTTTCCCCCATTTTCAGGTAGGTCTAAAAAATTGGTAATGTGTTTACAGAATTGACAATGACTATATACTGTATATTTACACCTTGCACTATGTTTGAATGCACGAAAAGACAACACTCATTTAAAACACATAAGCGTTTCGATTAATACAAAATAAATGGAAATGTTAAAATTTATTTTTGGAAATGTCAAACAATAAATAATGACAAATTTCGAAATACGTAATTCTCTGATTCAGCTGTCATTTTTGAGCTTTTCGTTAAACCATCTTTATGTAGTGAAGACGAAACATGTAAGTACATCTCGTGAAATCATATTAACATTCCTATTATAGGAGAATTGTAATTTTAAAGAAATATCTCTTGATTACTCAAACGACAGTTAGACTATATTCAACTGTAAGCTTTTAGATCTACTTCTTGTATAGCGTCGTTGTTCAAGGAGACAACAAACTATAATACTGTTAATATTATGTGTTCTCTACCTCATTAGTATGTGTAACTGATAAACATATTCAAAGTTTAACAATTTCTGAATTTTGTGCAAATTTTGAAACGTCTGTCTATCGAAAATATATATACTGTGAGCTTTATAACAATGAAAGCACATGGTGTTCAATACTCGTACATAATTTTGAATACAATAATCTTGAAAAGGAAATAATTTTTGCATGTTATTTTTACATATTAAATGCAAAATATGGCCATCTTAATATGCTTGGCATTATTCCTAACATGATACTCATATCTTCGATAAACTCGTTACGGATTCACTGTCATATATTAATCACTGGTCCTATCTCTAGTCATTACACTAAAGAACTTTCAAGTTCCAATAATACAATACATATATAATATCAATAAATTCTTTGCGTAAACTTCGTAGTCTATTCAAGATGTTTACACACAGGATACAATTTTACGGTCTAAATACATTCGTGTGACATTTCTGAGAAAACATATTTTTTCATTGATTATTGAAAATAGTACTAAACAGGATAATTCCAAATTTTGTATCAACGGTGAATCTAATATTTGGATGATCAGCTCCGAAATTTCGAGAATCTTTAATTGGTGTAATTGAATTGGCGAAACCGACCAATGCAACTGTAAAGTTAAACAAAATATATTAATTCTTATTTATATAACATATTTATTAAACTAGAAGTTAATAAACTAGGTTATGTGTAAATTATTCTCTTGAAAATAACAAAAAAAAAAGATTTGTATTATAATATTTTATTAGTATTATATTAACTTAGTTACTTATTTATGAGAAGAAAATTAAATAATATATGTAGGAAGAAGGAGGAATTATTTGGGAGGAAGAAATTAGAAAGAAGAAAACAATATTCTATGGAACCTTGAATAAAGAGTTAAAAAAGACTCATAAAATGCTTCATCTGGACCACAGGGTTTTCATAAAGTCTGGACGGATTTAATTTGCTTATAATTTTCATAGAAATGCTCATAATGAAATCAAATAAAATGCAAACGGTAGCGGAAGGATTGAATTTTTAGTTGGCAACACTGTTAGATAAGCGGCAACTCTGAACACGTTGAGAGAGGGAGAGGGAGGGCAAGGTCGAAAGTTGGTGTGTCGAAAGTTCACCAAAGAGTTCAAAAAGCCGGCACCGACTGAGAGTGCAATCCGAAAGTGGCATGCTAAGTTCTTGGAGACAGGAAGCGTCCTGGACCGTCCTCGAAGTGGGAGGCCGCCAACATCGCCTGCAACAGTGAGCAGGGTAAGGGAAAGCATCATCAACAGCTCACAGAAGTCGATTCCTAGACGGTCCATGGAACTCGGAATTCCACAGACAAACGTGTTTAAGATAGCCAAGAAGACGATCAAAGCCAAAGGTAACAAAATCAAGATAGTCCAGGATCTGCATGATGAAGATTTGGACATCAGGTTCAACTTCTGTGACGCCATGCTCAAGCAGTTGGAACATGGCGACGTTCTCCATTCCAGCGCCGCGTACGCGAATGTGTGGACGTAAATGGCGCCCAGTTGGAGGTGTGGCGGTGAATGAACTGAGCTGGTGCAGATTACAGGTAAAAATGTAATCCTTCCGCTACCGTTTGCACTTTATTTGATTTCAATATGAGCATTTTTATGAAAATTATAAGCGAATTAAATCCGTCCAGACTTAATGAAAACCCTGTATTGTGCCGAATGAGTCAGAAACATGGGCATTACTATAGTGATGAGAAAGACTGGAAGCTTTCGAAATATGAGTATGATGAAGAATGAAGAGTATTATATGGGTCTAGCTGGTCTTCGGACTGCCTGCGTTTGAGTTATAGAGGGAATTAAAAAAAGAAGTGATATGTAAATATTTCATACAATATTTAAATGGGAAACTCTTGACTATTTTCTTTATAGTTATGATTTAACTCCGTCCGCCTACCATTTGTTTGGACCACTAAATAAAAATCTCCGTAGATGGCGTTACGAAACACTGGAGGAGGTACAACTGGCTACGATTATATGGTTTCGTAAAAAGGAATGAAGTATTTGACGTTTTTCTCACTGGAATGGTTCCTGTGCCGAATATTAGTTTGAAAGAAGGACATATTAGTGTAAATTAATACTCATTCATTTTTTAACACTGAACTTTCCTCTGAAAATCGAAAATTTAACTTACTTTTTGATAAACCTTTAGAAAAACGAGTCATTTTAAGAGTCTCTTTTGTAACAGATTTTATGTAATTTGTCTTAGATTATGAAATATTAATAGAACGAATTCGTAGCCCAGTTCATTCAGGAACTGAAATACGGTGTTAAAATACTCAACACTCATTATTTTATTATTTCACATGAACGGGCTTGCATGTTCAAGATTTTCTAACTACTAGTTTTGTTTAAATGCCAGAAATTTACGTGAAAATAAGACAACAAAATTCAGTGATTCTGACTCAGACAATTACTGTATTATCTCTATCGCCGATACAATTTCATTGCCCAAAGCGAAAGATTTGTATGACATTGTACAGTAATCTATTTCCTTAGTGCTGCCTTTGATTTGCAGGAATTAGGCACGAAAAACAAGATTCGTTAATATAGCATGATAATAACTAATGATGAAACTGTAGAATACCTTCTGCTGTTTGTTCATTATACAGGAACAAATTTTGAATAATTTCCCTTTATAATGTTCCTGTACCTACAAATATCACAGGTTAATAAATCATTTCACCAGTTATATTATTCAGTAGTTCTACGTTAGTACTGGTGATTGCTTCAAGCACAAATTTAGTGACATCGTGCACTGAAATTATTTTAAAATATTTTAATGTGGAATGCCGTTATGTGTTAGGCTAAAACCGCCATTTGTTTTCGGAAGAATAATTGAACAGAGGCAGTGCCATTCGGTAGAGTTGGTTACATTACACGAAAACGTTAGTGTTTTTCATGGTCAGTAATTTACAAACATATTCGCGTGACGTCTCTGGCTTGAAGTCAAGGTTGATTTGCAAATTTTTCATCGTAACCGTGAAGAGAATGAAAAGAATATCATGTACCAACTCTATATTGTCGCTAGTTAGACCTATAAGCACAAGATTGCTGATCTTATATAAAGATACTAAGAAATTAAAGTACCGATTACGACTTCATGTCAAGTCTAGTTTGGAAGTTTCCGAGTTAACTGTGACAAGAACAAAAAGTGCTCGAATCGTTAATGCTACCTTAGTGGAGCTTATCGCTACAAGCGCAGCGTTGGTGCTGCTAAGGATGGGTATTTATTAGCAAATTATAAAGGTAACAAAGAAAGTTCTGTCACTTTTTGTGTGGGTCTTTGTTCAATTGACCCTCACACCGTGAGTTGAATGCGAATTTAGATAAGACGAAGGTCAGTTGTTGATATTGATACATCCAAGATACTACTTGATTGTGGCAGTTCAGTTACACCGTGAACATGCTTAAGGACAGAGTGAACATGGAATCTCTACGGAGCGTTATGAGGGTGTGTATACTGTACGACTACAAACTGGGGTTTAACGACGCTAGAGCCGAGCGGAAAATATGCGGAGCCTTTGGTGAGGGTATCGTGAGTACCCGGATATGCTTTGGTAGTTCAACACGTTTAAGGACGGTAAGGACGGCGAGAAAAAACTCGAAGAAACACGACATTCCGAAAGACCAACATATGTACAAAATGAAGATTTCCAGGCAGCAATTGAGGCGAACAGTGGGCAGACATGTGAGAATCTGAGACTCCAGTTTAGTGTGAGTGGTGAAACCATTCGACAGCACCTCCATCAATTGAGGCAGCACTACAAATTGTGTCGATGGGTCCCACGTGATTTGACTCCGGACCGGAAGGCAACGGGAACAGATTGATATTGGCACCTTTGTTTCTTTGCTGTTTTGTCTGAGGAAGGAGCCATTTCTGCACAGTGTTGACATGTGATGAGAAATGGGAGCTGCACGAAGCTTCGCGGCGCCGTCATTATTGGTTAGCATCCCATAAACCGGTTTCAAAACAGCATCAAAAAGTCCTCCTATGTGTTTGGTGGACTGCCCGCAGTATCGTACATCGGGAACTGCAACCAGCTGGTCAGAGCATCAATACAATATGTAATGTCAGCAGTTGAGCCGTGTTCAAGAAAAACTAAAAACTGTGGAGCCAGCACTTCTGAATCGCAAAGGATTCCACCCGTAACAGGACAACGCTAAGCCTCAGGTGGCTAGGATGATGTGGGACACCATTCTGCTCCTGGATGGGAAACAGTATTGCACCCGCCAAACTCCCCGAACACTTTCCCGTTAGATTATCACCTGTTCGATTCCTTGGACAATCACCTAGAGGACATTAGTTCAAATTGCTAGTAGAGGTGCAAAATGCTTTGCTTCACAGCTCACCACGTTCTGCCGCGATAGAATCCCAGGCCTTCCAGAACGTTGACAGAAGGACGTCTATGTTGATGGGGACTATTTTTGATCTTCCAGGTAAGTCTTATGTGACATTTCGATGCTCCCTTTCTTGGCTACCTTTATAATATGGTAATCATGGGTGATATGAGGTGGTAGATTCACCACACTGAAAAAATGACTTGTTCAGAAGTACCAAATTGGTTTGTCTAGGGCATTTGTTCACTTTATTTGGTTAGTTTAACTAAAATTTGGTAATTTATACCAAACGTGTTTGGTCACGAACACTATATTTTTTGGTCAGAGCATTTGATTGGGTATTTTTTATGTCAACCAAATCTGTAGTGATTTGGTTTTCCTGACGAAAGTGTTTGCTTACAAAGTCACGTATATCGACTTGACTTCTGCGTAAACTTTATGGCAGGAATCAACTGTTTGAGCATATGAAAAACACAAATAATAGTGACTATATAGCAGCAGGAAATTTATATTCTAAGTGTGTGTGTGATTAATTGTGTAAGTCGAGGTAAGCTTACTTTTCTGTATATACTACTTTACTGTTGTGTATTGGTTATTTTAGTGTCCGTATATTTGACGTAACAAATAGGCCTTATTATACAGATGAAGCGGGAAAGTTCCATTGACAACGCTAGAGCAGAGAGCAAAATAATAGGAACAGGGATTGGGGCATTTCCTATTCCTCCAGTAGAAAGTTCCGGAAGGAGGTAAATAAAGTGACACTAAGATTAGAAGTTTACGAAAAAAAAACCCTGGTGCATTCACAGTTTACACATGCAAAAAAAAAAAAAAAAAAAAAAAACCTTAAATATACGAAGAAATAAGGAGAGTTTCTTCCCCAGATCTCTTGGTATTGACTCTGGCTCACGTGGCCACCAGAAGTAGTTGCTGAAAATCACAGTTCTTGTACGATTTGCTTCTAATACAACTTTGGATTATTTTTATAAATGTAAAGTGAAAAAAAAAACTAACCGATTGAGGATAGGGTAAAGCTGGTGAGCCCGTGCGGTAGCGCAGGGGTCGTCCAAAGGGAGAAGGCGTATCAGTAATGGTGTTTATACGTAAAAACAAGAGTAGTAAAAAAAAAAAGTGGGTTATTGTAATGGTACGAGTTTCATCGCTTCTGGACACTGTCATAATTATGTACATTTTACAAAATTTTGGTTCCGTCAACTGAACCAGTACCAGAAGAAAGCATTCTTGTGTATACTTTAACTTCTATTAGGCATACAGCAATCATTACATTTTTCAAAATATTTGGATAATATTGTATTACCTCAAAATTCTGCTTCTTATACCAAAACGACAAACGTCATAAATTATTGAAATTGAAAAAAAAACGTTTAGATTCAAATTACAGAATTGTAAGAATCTGTCGGGTTGTTTGCGAGAAATAATCAATAAATATAGTGAACGAATATTTTCCAATTAATGTTCCGCTGACCTATATAGGTCCTTTTGATGTTTGTGGTGGACGTTATCGTGTCCGTGAGTTTTCTCGATGTTTTCTCGTTTCCTCACACATTCACATTCCACTATTCTTTTACTATCATTTCGTTTCATTAATCACCCGTCACTTTTGACATAAAGAACACAAAACTAGTACGTGAAAAGTTGTGTATTGACTAGTATAACATTCGTGATTTTTCTCATAATTCTTGTACTTCATCTTCATTACTCGCAAGGGCCTTAAAGTTTTTCAATTTTTATGAAAATTTGAATTTTTTGAAAATATTGATTTGTTTAAAGCTGCCCAATGTAATCGAACTAAGTGACATTCTTTTTGTTCTTCTCAACGATTTTATTTTCGAACAACTGAGGATTCTCGTTTGACTTCAACACAGAATCCCAGTTCTGATTTGTTAATACATAAAAGAGGAAGGCAGACGTTGGTAAGTGAACTTCGGGGTCATTGTTTGTGAGTTGGTAGTGCACATTTAAAGAATTAATATTGCAAACTGTGAGAGTGTAATAGCCTAAAATAACGGAAAAAACCTTCCTAAAGTTTTCTACTCGCCGCATATATTGTACGACGCACATATTTACCAAGTGTTGGCGTGGCAAAGTGAGGAAATTCTTTGACTCATAAGTAATGGGTTATGGGTTCTATTTCTTTTCGAGTTAAACATTTTTTTCTTTAACCACTAAAGTAGCCATTGTAACTTAAAGTAAAATATTAATTCACTATATGTTTATAATGAATAAAACTAGAAATTTTCAAATCACTTTGTAAAATCTTTCAATGTTCCATGTTAACTACGGTAGGAACAAAATTTAATCTATTCTGTAAATATTATTGTTACCGCAGTCGTTGTGTAAAGAATGTTCTTGACGCTTCGTGTCTGCATCTGTAGACAGTGTGCGAAGTACAAGGGGAATGAGCAGGAAATCTCCTTTGATAATAACAACATCCAGCATTAGCAAACAGAATTTCTCCCTCAAATCCTTTGTAGTTCGCAAACTGCCAACAGATGTAGACACGAAGCGTCGAGAACATTTATTACACAACGATTGCCGTAACCAGTAGCGTATTTAAGGTGGGCGCTTCCGGACTTAAGCCTTCCCGAAATGTTATGTACTATATTAAATTAAATGAAATATCTTGGAGAATTTTCACATTTCCAGGACTAAAGTTTGCAAAGCCCCCGAAATAAAATCGTAAATACGCCACTGGCCGTAACCATAATAGAACTCATTACATCAGTATATTTACGGAATAGATTAAATTTTGTTTGCCTGTTAACATGGAACATTGAAAGATTTTACAAGTGATTTGAAAATTTCTATAGTTTTATTCATTATAAACATACCGTGAATTAACACTTTACTTATAGTTACAAATGCCTACTTTATTGGTTGAAGCAAAAAAACAAAAAAAATGTATGACTCAAACAGGAATTGAAACCGGGACACTTTACACATAAGTTACAGATTTTACTCACTCTGCCACACCGTCATTTGTTACGTTCGCGCGTCGTACGATATATAAGGCTAGTAGTAACGGACAGTTTTCCTCCGTTATTTTTGGTCATTGCGCTCTCCAAGTTTGTAATATTTACTCTTTAAATGTGCACTAATACCTCGCAAAAATTGCTCCGAAGTTCACTTACCAAACTCTGTCTTCTCCTTGTTAGCTGCACTAATATTGTGCTTGTCGCACTGACGTAGTGCTAACAATTTAGATCTTTACATTTGCAAGAACATAATATTGTAAAAATGGATTCTAATTTGATGATAAGCCAGAATTCTGTCTTAAATTTGTTAATAACGTTCTATAGGTAGCATTAACGTTGTACTTTTAACTCTAATCAGTATTAACTTAGATCCAACGATTTTATAATTTATTGCAATCGATCAAGTTTTTTTTTTTTTCAAAGTAGTGAATCTATCTTGTCGTCGAAACATGATTACTAAATTAATATGCTAATAACTGCCCACCTATAGCAGCACAAAAGTTGCCCGTGTAGCACTAACCTCCACTAAGGTAGCACTGACGATTGGAACACATTTTGTTCTCGTCAGGGTTATCTTGGAAAGCTTCCAAACCAGGTTTGACATGAAGTCATAATCGGCATTTTAATTTGTTAACAATCCCCAACCCTTAAATAAAATCACAAGTCTTGTACTTTTGGCTCTAACCAGTGTTGGTAACTGATGTCCTTTTCATTCTCTTCACAACTTGGTTGAAAGACATAAGAATCAAACTTGACGTCAGGCCAGAGATGCCACACTAATATGTTTATAACTTACTGACCATAAAAACACTAACCTTGTGATTTAATATAACCAACTCTGATGTTTGACACTCTTTTTGTTTAATTATTCTTTTGTAAAAGTTGCGGTTCTAAGCCGTCACATAACTACATTCCACGCGACAATATATTTAAATAAATTAAGTACATAACATTACTAAATTTGTGCTTGAAGCAATAATCAGTACTAATGTGGTACTATTGAATAATATAACTTTTATTAGTGAAATTATTTATTGACCTGTGATACTTATAGACATGGACTAATTATAAAGCAAAATTGCTCAAAATTTGTTCCTGTAAAATGTCGAAAGAGCAGAAGGTATTTTATAGTTCAATCATTAGTTATTATCATGATATTTTAACGAATATTATTTTTCGTGCCTGATTTCTTCAAATCAAAGCCAGCACTAAGAAAATAGATTACGGTACAATCTAACACAAATCTTTCACTTGGGGCAGTGAAATGTGTCAAATTGCATTGGCGACAGAGGAAATAATTGTCTGAGTCAGAATCACTGAATTTTGTTATTTTGATTTATCATAAATTTCTGGCATTTAGACCAAACTAATTGCTCGAAAATCTTGAACAGCAAGTACGTTCACACGAAATCATAAATTAATGTGTACTGGGTATTTTAACACAGTATTTTAGTGTCTGGGTGAGTTGGGCCGCCAATTCGCACTATTAATATCTCATAATTTGAGACAGTGCACATGAAAGAAATTACGTTGAAATCCGTTACAAAGATGTCTCTTTCAAGTGACTCTTTTTGCAAAGGTTCATGGAAAAGTAAGATGAATTTTCGATTTTCAGATGAAAGTCTAGGTTTAAAAAATGAATCAGTATCAATTTACACTAATATATCATGTTTTTAAACTAATATTCGGCATACCAACCATTCCAGTCAGAGAAACGTCAAATCGTTAATTTCTTTTTAAAGAAACTTTCAGGCACAATAACCAGATAATCGTAGCTTGTTGTACTTCTTCCAGTGTTTTCAGGCACGTAGCCAGGATTTCGTGAAGGGGGGGGGGGGTCCGTGACATGAAATACTGTGGTCATCACACCAGGGGCTCGATTATTCTAAACAATTTTACTGGAACATATATTGGTTCTTTTAGCCAGGATTTCGTAACGGGCTGGGCGTGACATGAAATTCTGAAGGCCCAGGAGCTCGATCAATCTAAACTACTTTACTATCAACATATATTGTTTTGTGAGGATATGTTTGTAAGTATTTAAATAAACTATGATGAAATCTCGAGTAAAATAAATAAAAAAAGTATTGAAAAGGATTATACAATATTTACATCCTTCCTGTGTTTATTCAAATATAACAATTTTCCTTTCATTATGACCTCAACTATTATAAAAAGTACATGTTCACTATTATAAAAAGTACATACTCAATAATGTCTTGTAAAATATTTTGCAATATATGCGTTCCTTCATCTGTTGAATCAAACGTTAACAGAACTTTCTTTCCACATATATTTTTCTTTTTATTATTCCGTCAACTACTGTCTGTTTCAAATGACAGGTTAAAGGAGCTGTAGAAAATTGTTTTTGAAATAACATGTTTGATATCGCAAGGATGCGACAACGAAAAATTATGCTAAAAAATGCCCACGCTGTTACACAACGGTACTACGCTTTCAGAAGCTTGAAATCTCCCTGAGTAGTAGCAGAAATTCTGAAAATTCTGCAACTTTTCTAGAAATTTTAAATTCCCTGACTCCTCCAGGATAAATCGCTCACCTCGCAACCATGTATTGCAAGTGATACAAATTTTCTCATAAGAAAGAGTAACCAAAAGCTTCCTATAGTTTATTTTTATTTCTCATTTCATTTTGTTTCGTCCTTCCCTATTTGTTTTCATTTTTGGTCTTGAAGGGAGTCCGGACCCCCCGGACCCCCGCCCCCTTAGCTACGTGCCTGGTGTTTTCTAAGGCATTCCACGGATATATTTATTTCGGAGTGGTAACAAATTGTAGCGGGACGGAGCTAAATCACACACAGAGAAAAATCCGTTCTCCGGACAGCGGTATATTGTAGAAATATACCGTATCCTTTTTCTTACTATAGAAATCAGTACGGAGCATACGTTATCCGTATGCTACATAGACACTGCCCTTAGATGTTACATCATGCCATTGCAGGATGTCTGGTATCTAACAGTTTTCCGTATATCACATGGATATACTTATGTTACCTTCGTCAGGTATATGTTATATATGTCCACTTGTATGTGAGATCCTGACCGCCTACATTGGTTCATACGGAAAGTACGTATAGATGGAACACTTATACAGAAAGCATTATAAAACATGTGTTTTCAGTTATACGTCTGCTGTCCAAAAACTACAGAAATTACGCATGTAACCTATCTTTTTAAGTACGCCACCTACATTTTTTCTCAGTGCAACTATAAGAAAAATAGTCAAGAATTTTCTATTGAAATAATCTGTGGAATATTTACATATCACTACTTTTTAAATTTCCTTTATGACTCAAGCGCAGGCAGTACCAAGACCCGCTAGACCCATCTAATTTCCTCGATTGTTCTTCATACTCACATTTCGAAAGCTTCCAGTCATTTTTCATAATTTTAGTAATGTCCACGTTCCTGACCCACACAGTACAATACTCCACATAAAGAATTTTGTGGTTTTCCAACTCTTAATTCATTGTTTTATATAATAGTTGTTTTCCTCCTCCTAAAACCTTCTGTCGCAATCCCTATACTTACTTTCATTTCACGTTCACACTTCATACCATCACTGATGATACTACCTAGGTATCGAAAATTAGTCAACTATTCAATTTTCTCACCACTTACTTGTATCTTTGTCATCGATCCCTTCGTTCCAAGGACCATCGCTTATGTCTTTCTAACATTTTTTAATGCTACATTGTTCAGCACTTTCTCAAGTTTTTTAACACCACCTTGATTTTCCCTTCAGATTATGCAACAAACAACGTATCATCGCAATTCATATACACCTTAATCATTCGGCCTCCTACTGGAATGCCGTGTTCATTTTGTAGACTGTTTGCTACTATCTCTTGTAGATAGATATTAAATAATGTAGGCGAGAGACAACATAATTGTCGAACTCCCCTTTCAACTACTATTCCTTTGTCTTTTCCTCCCTTATTCTAACAGTTATTTGTTGGTTCACATATAAATTTCTTATGAGTATTTGATCTTCCCATTACAACCCAACTATTTTTATAATAATAATAATAATAATAATAATAATAATAATAATAATAATAATAATAATAATAATAATAATAATAATAATAATGAATCTGCATTGTGAAATTAATTTTTCCTTCTTTAATTGTGAATATAAATTCCTTTTTAAAATTATGATCGCAATTAATCATTTAATTATAAAAAAATGAATAATCTTAAAAAAATAAAAAAAAAAATTGCGGGATAGCAAATAGGCTTCTCCCAGATGGTTGCAGAAAGAATGTTTCTAATTTGTTTTGGGAGAAGACTTGAGCACATAGAAAACATTTCCTAAGTATTTGAATGGAAGCAATATTATTATTATTATTATTTTTTTACAGATTCAATAATATCTTTAAAGAAGCAATTAATGTAATTGTCATACTGCTAAATATACACTCATTGCAAATGTAAAAAAAAAAAATCTTCGATTAAAGCTTAGATAACTGAAGCTAGATAATATATTTAAAGCTTAACATTATAACAAATATCACAACTAAATGAATTATTTATTGACTTAACAAGTTGGCATTGAAACAAGATTCGACGAAACCATCGCCTAATAGGAAATGTCTTTAAGCACATAAAGAATATCAAATACCTAGATTCTTACACCGTTTTTATTCAGTTTCTGAAAGAAAGTTGCTGCTAAAATGTTTTGCCGATATTGACGTGATGTGAGGGAAGTGGTGAGAAGTGAAGTCACCTGAATTACTATCGTTTTTCATTATATCAACAAGTGTATTCAATGTAATACACATATCGTCATTTGAGAACCAGAAGAACGTAACTCCAAAAATCGGATTTTCGTTTCTCTTTAAAAATCTATGCAATTTTGAAATCAAAAATCTATGCCCACTTGGTGACAAATCGACGTAACTCTATCTCTTCTCCTTGCCCTTAAAAGGCAGTAATGCATTTCTCATTTAGGAACTGACCTTAGAACCATAGAAGCGTTACATCCAATAAGTTCTTCTGTCCCAAAAGAGGACATTCAATTTTCAGGACCAAAGAGTCGTATTCGTTCATACGTTTCTCTGTCTTAAAAACTCAGATGAGTTTTCAAAAATACGCTTTAGTAGGTAACATTTCTTTAAGCTGGGGTAAGTAATTTTTAGCTGTTTCGTTATATTAAGAAAAAGTAAAATAAAATATTAAAAAATTATTACATAAGCAAAGTAAAATTTCGATTCAGAACACTATTCATTCTGCTCTATTTTTTACACCCTGACAAAATGTTCAAATTTTATTTTTGTCAAGTAGTAGTCCGCTACAATGGAAGTTATTTTTAGATGCAAAACAAGAGACTAGCAAATGAAGCTTGGCTGGTGACTAGCATATCGTCCCACATAGTTCGTTTATGAATTCCAAATTGACTTCGAGGGCAGGAAGAGTTCTCGAGTTAATCAAATTGAAAACCGGCAAGAAAACGTGAGAAGAAAACACTGAGTCCGGTACAGAAAACGAACAAGATCATTGGAATTCGTGTTCAATTAATAGTTATTTGCCTATTGCTGACCCGAAATAGTTACCATCAACGTCATAATTGAATAATACTAAGGAAACGGGTGATGAAAACATTGAATCTAGTTGTATGGTAAACGAAGATCTTTTGAATGCATGTTCAAGTGATGATCATGTACGTAGTGTTGGCGCGGAAGCTTTATCATCAACGTCAGATTATGACAGCCCTAGACCCAAGAGGAAAAGAAGGCCAACTAATCCAAAACAAGTTGTAAAGGAGGCAATATTAGGAGGATCAAACAAGAGAGATTACGAAACTAGGTTAACCATAATTTCATTTGTTTGATACTGCTCTCTGTGACGTACCCAGGAGGGTATCGACGTTGGTCCTGGACGTTTGGAATTCCAATATTTTTTTTTCAAATATAGGTCTACTGGTACTAAAATTATACGCACAATTTTCGACACATGTAAAATTTACACTCATTCTGAATTTGAACATCAGCAAAAGCTCTAAATCCTGCCGGAAATGAATTTCTAGGTACGTGTCTGACTCCTGTCATTAACGAAAATGTTACAAAAATGACTCTTATTTAAATCCTTAAATATTTTATTTTCGTATAAAAGCAATAGAAAAAATATTTCAGGGTGTAGATAGAGTACGCGGCTGTATACAGTGCTCCTACGCATGCAAAGAAGTAGGAAAGATCATGCAACAACATCCAGAACAGACTTCTAGTTTGAAGCACACTATTACCAAAACTATGACTAGAGGAACTGATACAGTAATCGAACTGAAAGAAGTTAGGAATGATTCCAATGATACCAGATTATCTCTGAATAGAAGCCGTTTTCTTTTTTGTTTTCATACGTAGAATCACCTCTCACGCACACTTTCTTGACACACTGAATAAAGAATTGAATAGATTATAAATTGTAATCAGTTGAATACATAAATTGTTTTCTATTAAGCGTGAATTATATGGAAACTATTGATAACCTTATCTCCTGAGTCTTGCAATTAATTTGTCTCTTTTCTTGAAACGTTTAATTATTTACCACCTAGTTTGGAATTTGGCGATATTTAAGTATGCTTGAATTACCTAAGGGCGGCTAGATCAAGTTCTAGTATCCTATGGAATAAGTTATATTAAGACTGTATAAAGTAAATAGATTCATCGTGGTACTACGTGACTGAATTTTCACCAAGTTGTAAGACGCAATTCACACAAAACTGAAATACATTTTCTTTAGGGGAAACATATGCCTTTAAAATATTTTCTAAGATTAACTTTATCAAATGTATTTTTCGCGATTATCTAGTATTAGATGGTAGGAAGTTAGTATTTTTTTTATCTAATAACTATTAAGTTACTTTTTATGTTTTCTGAGTTATCCTTAGTGATTTGCAACTAACATCCCCTATTGAATTCTGGAAATTTTTTGTTGCATATTTAAAACAGTGGACAGAATTTTAAGAATATATTGACGGAAACTTAAATTTCGTATATTGATCTGAAATATCAACTACCCATTAAATGGATAAGTATTTTAGGCGGTAAGGGTTGACCGTATTTGAAATGGAATTAAGAAACAACAACTACATTGCTTCCCATTTTAACTGCTTTCTATTATAATAATTGCTGATGCTTGTGATTATTATATAGAGCATTCCGAGTACTCTATCGTAGCCATAGTATAGAGTTCTGAGAAAAAACAGTCATACAATTTGTACTGTAAGTTTTCATGAAAATTTTAAGTTTGTAGGGTATGCTTAATTATATGGAAAATTTTACAGTATTTTTCTTTCTTTAGGTTGGCCTTCTTTACCTTGATTTCCCAAATTTCATCCTGTTTTCCACTTAAAAGTACCTGTACTAACTAACTAACTAACTCTATGGCCTATGGAACCCGGAGGTTCAATGCCGCGTTCACAAAAGCTCTCCACTGACTTTTATCCTTAGCTAACTGCATCCAGTTTCTACTTTGTATTCCAATCTCTGCGAGATTCATCTTAATATTATCCTCCCATCTGCGCCTAGGTCTTCCTAATGGTCGTTTTCCAATTGGTCTTCCAGTCAAGACTTTTGAAAGCGTTTCTACTTTCTTCCATTCTAGCTACATGACCCGCCCACCTACGCCTTCTAGACTTGACGACCCTAACAATGTTGGGTAGACCATATAAATTATGTAGTTTCTCGTTATGAAGTTTCCGCCATTCCCCATTACCGTTCCTCTTGGGTCCGAATATTCGTCTCAGAATCTTGTTCTCAAATACTTTCAGTCTATGTTCTTCCCTCAGAGTAAGTGACCATGCTTCGTAGCCATACAGAAGAACAGGCATAATTATAGTTTTGTATATTTTAAGCTTCAAATTCCTCGACAGAATTCGCGACGACAAGAGATTTTGAACGGAATAGTAACACGAATTCCCTGCTTTTAGTCGACATTTAATTTCTTCCTGAACATGATTTTCCTCTGGTAATAAGTACCTGTACTTCAAAAAGGAAATAACTATATTTGATAATTAAATTGAAATTTTTCATAATTTGAACAATGCAAATATATTACCATTTTATATCGTAAAGGTCAGATCAATCGATATTGTAACAGAGTGTTGCGTGAACAATCGACAGTAGAAATTCAAACTCCGATTACTGATAATTTGACAGCCTTGTCTTATTACAAGCGTAAACTCTTTAGTCAGTTGAAAAGAGGGCGTGGATCATGGGTCAGAGTTGATGACGATGGGTGTCGGTGGGTGGTAAGTCAGAGCGAGTGATGGTAGATGATGGAACAGAGTAGATCATGGTGTGTCACGATGGGTTGTAGGCCAGTGGGTTGTGGGTCAAGTTTCCATTGCCCAACGCCACCTCTGCTATGCGTGCATCGCTGTGTTAGTTACGATGGTGGTAAAAATGATTAAATGTTATTTAAGCGTTTAATGGTTTTATTCTAACATTTAGATATCAATGTTTAATGTTTCTAGTTAGAGTTCGATATAAGAAAACTGAATGTACTTATAATTTGCTAAGCGTATGTCTACAAGAACAATTCCTTTAAAACAATTCTCCCAGAGTTACAGAAACGTATCTCAACTCAATAGCGTTTAGCACGAAACTGAATTACTATTTTGGTAAGCAACCCTGTCATTTGAGTAGCATTGCATACCATTTTGTAATGCCTTGATTGCTATTCAATAATATTTTTACTATCTTATTATTGTTCTTCTTTTTCGTTCAGAAACACTTATTCTACTCCCTCCTGTAAACTTACGAAAGTGGAGTTGCATTCCTCTGGTTTTCATGCGACGATATGATGTCTATTATTATTATTATTATTATTACTTATGTGTGAATTTATAGTTCCAGCATTACCATCACATGTCAGTAGACCGAACTTAATGTAAATTTTCCTAAAGTATTGTCCTAGAAAACTTCTGCTTTAACATATAAATGTTCGTAAACCTTGAGTGAAAATATTATTACAGCCTTTCACATTCTTTTTTTTTTATTTTCGAGTAAGTTTTCTCAGAAGTTAATAGCTTAATTACATTTAATTAGTGTTTTACTTTGAGGTATATAAAGATTTCATCATTGATTTTGAAATATTCTATTACAAAGAAAATAATAAATTGTCGTAGAACAGTATTTATAAAAGCATGTAAGACGCATTCCTTATTAGCTAATTTTAATTATTTATATTCGCGTTGTGCTCGACTTTAGTTCACTCAACGTGTACTTATTTTAGTCTTAGAGCTATAAAAATTAAATAATTTTAAATTACAATGAATTTTGTATGTTTACATGGTCACAAATATTTAATATAACGAGTTAATAAATTCCTCAAATATTTAATATAATGATATTGTTAGTTTTGAAAAGAACCTAAAAAAATATCTGTTCAAAAATACATAAACTATAGTGTTCTTTAATTCGCGTGGCGGAATGTGTTATTTATCGTCGATGCTCATGTTAGTCAAAAATAAGTACATCAATGTTTTCTCTGTGTTAATGCTTCTGAATATTTTCTGAACTCTGTACGATCAGTTACCCTCCATTATTCACTACCGTTTGATAAAATTGCAACAGCCAGACAAAATGGCACAAGTGATATAAAACTTGGAGGATAAATGGAACAGTATAGAAATGATAAGTATTTTTTATTTTAGGAAAAGTTGATGAGCACGTAGGCACGAAACTAAATCATGTGTTAGACTTGTTTGTTTTGCTCAGCATAACATAGCATGCTCACAAGGGATGTATGCGAATCGTGACAGCTAGATATTTATAAAAATTGATACCCTGACTAATTATGGATCGCTAACTATTGTGGTGATAGTCACTCGGTGCGGAAATGTCTTGTTTACCCGCTATGTATAATACATATACCAAATAGTGACCGAGTGAGGCTGTGCCGAGTTATACTCCCAAAATGCCGGAAAAAGGCATAAAATTAAAAATATAAGCTGGTAACCTGATACCTACGGGAGGAGACACGTGACTAAGAACACGAAGTAGTGTCACACAAGCCGCGTTGCCATCCTAACACAAGCTTATAGTTTTTCAAATAGAGCATATGCTATTTTATGGTATTATAAGAATTAGCATAAAACGATACCCGAAATAAGCCAAAATATGTGTTATAAGTTGCAAACAAGGAAGATACGAGGAGCATCCATAAAGTAAGTTTCCCACGCGTCCCATTCCCACGGCAACACCATTCAAAGCGTCAGTGAATAGTGTTGCCATCTCAGTATGAAGTTATATTTTTTCAAATGGCACTACGTCAAATTATTACATATTTCAAATCAACATGACAAACGAAAACATAAAATACCAGATTTATTATTCAGTGTTTTAAACTAAGGATGTTATAATTTCACAAAACACCCGAAGATTAGGAGCCTTTGTCACACATACAGCACAACGGAGATGGACAAGACGATGCGCATCGGAAGTACCTTAGCGTTGGATACTATGGTCATGGTATGGCTTGTCTTGAATGAATAGCAACTACGTTAGAATGGATTGAAATTTTGATATTTTAAAGGCTTTATTTTGAAAAAAAAAATTGAGATAAGTATAATATCTAGTTACTTGTGTGGTTTGCAATGGATGTGTAAATTATTTTGATGTTTACACCACTTCCATAACTCAAACCATTCCGGCGATATGATAAACATTGCTGAAGTTTGCAACACTCCATAAATCATGTAATTGCGAGGACTTGTAATTACAGCTACTAAATTTTATTCCTGCAATGCTATTAAAGAGGAGAAAAACAACAATCAGTTTAAATATTATTCAGAAACGCAATTTTCAGCAGTGTTGCGAACTTTATCAACGTTTATCATACCTCTGGAACAGTTTAAGATATCGAAGTGCTATAAAGCGATTTGTTTGCCAATTACAAAATGCGCAAGTAATTAGATATGATACTTACCTAATCGTGTTTTCGAAACAAAGCCTTTCAAATGTATTCAAATTTTCAAGCCCTTGTAACTTCGTTTCTGTTTATTCAAATCAAGTCATACTACGACCGTAATATCCAACGCTAAGGTACTTCCGATGTGGATTGTCTTGCTCATTTCCGTTGTGTTGTATTTGTGATAGAGGTTTTCAAACTTTGGATATTCGTGATATTATAATACCCTCAGTTTTCAACACTAAATAATAAATGTGGTATTTTAAGATTTCGTTTAACATGTTGATTTGAAATATGTAATAATCTGACGTAGAGTTTTCTTTTTAAAATATAACTTTATACTGGGATGGCAACACTGTTCACTGGGTGCTGCTTAATACACACTACGATGTCCCTCTTCTCATAGTTGCTTATGGTAGGATAGGGATGTACGCAAGACGGTCTCGCAGTCTCGCAACATTTATGAATTACATGTAATTGTATATTTAGTGATTTTACATTTATTGAGTTTTCTAAATTGAGCGTTAATGCCTCCAGGAACAAAAAAAAAAAAAAAAAAAAAAGAACTGATTGGGGCAATAGACATTTTATGAGATTTATTAGTTTTCAAGGTTGATTTTCAGAATTAAAGCATTCTTTAGTTTCTAAACATCATTAAAAAAGAAAAGATTTGTAAATTGGAAATTTATTACAGCATCGATTTCGGACTTTATTTTGCGACACAAACACATACACGCGGGCACGCACGAATACATGAACTTCTGTTTTTGGTCTGAAAGCGAATAAGACTCCGTATTGCTGCGAAATGTGATATTTCTGTTGTTTCTGCCTTTTCACATTACTACTAGCGATTAATGTTGGGGGATGGCGGGGACATCCCCTCTGGTCAAAATTTATCCCCAGCCCGGCTCGCAGAAATAACATGACATAAGTATATACATGGAATAAGTATTTTCTTTCTATATATTTATCAAAAACATCCCCTCTAGTTCGGAAGTTTAATTCAAACACTGATTTGGTAGGATGGCCCTATAGGTTTGGTGGGAGATGGTAGGAATGACCCTATATCTGTTAGCAATTAAATAAAATTGCTAGATCTGGCAACACTATATAAGTTACTGCGATAATGCAACATTGTTACAAGCGCGAACGAACCGAAAGAATTGGGTCGTGTTGTGTTGTGAGGAGCTCTTTCGTGGTTTACAAGCGCTTTTGGTGGTATAAGAACATCTTTATAATGGAAAATCACCCTTCAAGGAAGCGACCAAAACGTGTAAGTGTTAATACTGGTGACGATATTTTAGAAGAGCCAAATATTGCTGGAAACCTCTAAGCTGGAAAACAATGTTGGATCCAGCAACAATTTATGCTGGTTTTACTGTAAATTATACTATTAATTTGACGAAAATTAATGGTCCAGCAATCACATTCCAGCACAACTTTTCTTTTAATTTGGAGCGGAGGGGACACAAGTTCGGATACCATGTTTAACTCTAGGTTCCCTCTCCTTAGGATGTTATGAACATTCATTCCATGGAAAGGAACAGTTAACCACCATGGATTCACCTTTTAGACCTAAGGGACTTTTAGGTCAAATATCTGCCTTCGAACAGAATATCACATCGTCATTCATTAGCAGGCATAGAATAACACATTGCAAAATTTTTGACCCAGAATATATGCGAGACTGCGAGACCACGCTTGAAAGTCTCACGCAGGACGTTAGATAAGGCTCAAAATTTTATGCGAGACGCGAGACGAGACTGCACATTTGCGAGACGAGACGAGACTCGAGACGAGACCAACATATGAGGCTGCGAGATGAGACGAGACTTTTCCATTTCTCGTCTCGTCTCGTCTCGCGTGCATCCCTAGTTGCTTTATGCAAAGTTTCGCTTTTTTCCCTCTTCTGGTTTATCCGTTTGACAAATGTTCTAAATAAATTGTCCACCTTATATATATAGATTCTGAGTAATTTGCACATGTGTCATTTCTTAGAAATTTGTCGGCTAACGAGAGATGCGAGAGAAAGTTTTACCCTTACCTACTTCCAAATATCCTAGAACGATGAGATTTTATATGTGTAATCCTTCATACGAATGTAGGTCATGTGGTAATTTATAGCTCCTAACTCTGCTGTGTTAGAGGTCCGAACGTGAAGTAATGTGTAGTGGTCCAAAATCCATTACTGCACCTCAGAAAGCAGCATGGCAACATCGTAGAAGTACCTGACACTAGGATTTGACTACATGCTTTCGGAAGACTTGGAAAGAAGATGGTGTGCGATCAAGGAAAAACGCGAACTAAGAAGGATTTCATATCCATGGTGGTGCATCTGTCTGCAAACATTCTAGCTGTGAACGGGTGCATTGTTTCCCAGAAGGCGGGCACATTTTCTCAGTATGCCACGCTCTGGGATTTCACAGGATGCACGCAGCAGTGAGCCATAGTATATCCTAGTAATTTTGATACCCTTTCCCTGGAAAGCAAATATTAATAGTCTATTTTGATCCCAAGTGAAATGATTATTACTTGGTCGCTCAAAGTTGAACAAGGACCTGGTTTTGTGCAGGGGTGGATAACTTAACGTAACTGTAACGTAACGAAAATAGCTCTCTGTAACAAAATTATTGGTTATTTCATTTCGGTGGGTACAAGACATAACACACATTTTCGTTATGAGGCAGTAACGTTATTCAAGCATGTAACGTTTTTGTACCGTAACTAATTGAAGGAACAAATCTGTTTCTGGTATGCTTTATCACTCTTCTGACCAGAAAATCCAGCTTTTGTACCATCAGAATGAGATTCTTTCCTATGCGGGTATCTAATGGACCGAAAATGTGCGGAACAGAAGCTATTTCGTTACAAAGACTATTTGCCACAGTTGATCAGACAGGTTTGGTAAAGGTATTGTGTTCATCAGTTACAGATCTTATCAGATCTTTGGAGAGTTCCTTGGGCATGGTTTCAATTGTATTGTTCTTCAGAGGGTCACATTGAACTTCGTTCTTCAGGTGGTGAAGCAGAAAGAAATTTCACTTTCATATGTTGTTATTGCAAATCTAAAGCAGTAGAGAGAAAAAAGAACTTGATCGATTTCTGTGAATATCACAGGAAAAAGTCAGTCACAAGGCAGGTGGAACCGTGGAAGGGGCAGCAGGGTCAGGGGGGAAGCATAGAGTGAGCCAAAAGTAGCAAAGGGGAGGGAAAAATAGACAATGCCTTTCATTCTTCATCTTGCTTTGTTTTCATAGCGCTCTTCGCTGTCCAAAACAAGAGTAGGATTATTTGATGTAAGACCTGTTCCATGAATGGGGGCGCAAGCCTGTGAAAATCATATTATTATTATTATTATTACTAAAACAAAAGTTTACAGTTTTATACAGTCCACAAAGTAGCTAGAAAATTGTGTGATGCATGGCCACGAGGTATTTCAGCGTAGTTTGCTGATTCTTAATCCAGGCAGATCCCCAATTGGTTCACTATATTGAGTAAAGATATATATATATATATATATATATATATATATATATATATATATATATATATATATATATATATATAATTATTATTTCTAACGAGCGTAGGTTAGTGGTTAGCGTTCTTCCTTCGCAAAAGGGAGATCCTAGGTGCCAAGCTCGTGGCTTGCTCTCCTGACTAGTTTACACCAGTTTTTTCGCGGTTCCACAAGGTGAATGTCGGGATGTTATCTTTAAGCATAAATCCTGTCTGATTTTCTTCTTTCCTTTTTCCACTATTGATGTTAAAATATTATGTTGTAAATTGGCCTTAGAGGCTGTATTTAAAATATTGTTACATAAATAAATGAATGTTTAGAGCACACCAGGCACGCGTCCATTTTTTTGATGGATCCATTTTTTTTAGGTGAGTAGGTGCAAGTAATACTTTAATTCTTTATTCAGAAGTTGAGGGGCATCAATTAGTGGAAAAGCATTCTTTGTAATATACCAAACGAGTATCAAGGAGGTTATTACAATCAGCCACTAGAGGGTTTCGCCCTCTCTCTTTGGCCTGGGATTTGTGATCATCATTTATTCTTTCTTTAATTTATAGGTGGTCAATGAGCTGTGAAAGAAACATACATAAACAGTAATAATGATAATAACAACATATTAAACAAATGTTACAACAATAATATTAAACTAGTGAACAAAGGTGCACATACAAAACAATAACGTAGGTGTAATAACAGTGATAATAAATAGTACAGAAGCAAATATTGAGGAATATACGGAGTATGGTTTAAATACATTATATTAGAAATTGAGAACTAATGTAAGGTGATGAATGAGGTGCTCTTGACGCCACAACACATTATAGTTATGTTACAATAGACAAATGCATGTTAATCTTCTGTCCTGGGGCGGCTCAGGACTGATGAGAGACATATGGAGAGCCCTTATTAGTGGTGTGGAGAAACAGTGTTATAATGGAAAAAGATGAGGAATATGCTCGTGAATGAGGTGATGATGGAAGAATTTGGCATGATGATGATCTGCTGGAATACTGCGAAGGTATATTGAAAGCAAGACGCTCAGTGGTGTATAATAGTATTTATATGGAGATTCTTGCTGTAAGTCTGTAAATAGTGTATCTAGAAAGATATCCTTCCGATCCTGGAGATTCTTGGCTATAAACTTTTGACGCAAGTGGGCTATGTGGTGAACGAGCGGAGGAAAGTCTATTTTGTCATATAGATCAGTATTATGGTATGAAAGTTTGATCCGATATGCTAAGCGAATGGCGTGTCTCTCTAGAATCTCGAGTCTATTATAAAATTTCTGTGGGGCTGAACACCATGCTAGGTGACCAAAAGTGAGTACACTTCTCATGAAGGCTTTGTAGGTATTAAGCAGTAACTTAGAGTTTAAACCCCAGTTCTGACCAACAAGACGTCGCAGAAGTTATAGTCTGTTTTTAGCCTTCGTAGCAAGTTTCTGAAGCTGGGGTATCCATCGTAACTTATCGTCAAAGACACTTAGATAGGAGAACAACTAGTGTCTGAGTTTTGTCTTCGTTAACTGACAATCGCCACTTGTCACACCAGTCGAGGAAAGCTGTAATCGTAGCCTGCAAATCTATGTTAATTTGTTGAATTGTTTTTCCTAATGTTAGGAAGGCTGTATCGTCAGCATATTGGAATAGATAAGTGTTCGGCGCTGGCGATGGCAAATCTGAAGCATATAAGATGTATAAAAGAGGCGATAAACTAGAGCCTTGAGGCACCCCTGTGTGTGGGAATAGTGGATGAGATAAGGACTTGTTTACGCTGACATAGGCAATACGGTTAAGTATGATTGAATATATGACTCGCATATATGAAAAAGGGAGACCCAACTTAATCAGTTTATAAAATAATCCGTAGTGCCAAATCCGGTCGAATGCCTTTTCAAGATCCATCAGCATAAGACAGGATGGAAGAGATTTATTATATTGATTAGTAAGAATCGTGGTTAAGCGTAATAATTGGTCATTTATACTGTAATGAGGTCTAAAGCCAGTCTGATGTAGTGGTAAAAGCTGACGTTCAGAGATATAGGGGTGTAAACCTAGTACTAGTATTTTTTCAAAAACTTTGCCCAGGGTGGAAGTAAGCTGGATGGGGCGATATGATTGTACAGAATCTGGCGGTTTGTTCGGTTTAATAAACATGCAAACTTTGGAAACCTTCCAATCGGAAGGATAGTATCCAGTACGGAGTATAAAGGTATATACTGTAGCCAGAAAAATGAAGAAGTTTGCCGAACATTCTTTAAGTAGTCTGTACGATATTTGATCGAAGCCAGGAGCAGTGCTACATAGATCCAAAGATTTTTGGGAGGTCTAATACGTATATTGTAGTATTTAACCTGTGTTATTCAACATCTGAAAAGACTAAGTAATTGTCAATTAGTGTCTCCTATTTCTCAGAAAAAAATGATAGTGCTGGAGATATAAAATACAATTTTTACGCCATATCATTCATTTCGATATGAAACAAATATACTTGTGTTAAGAAAGTTCACAAACATTCGTCGACCTACGAAGTTTAGTGAGGGCGGGGAATCTGAATTCAGTAGACCCCACGTAGCTTCTGGTTTCAATTCTCAGTAGGAGCTAAAGTGTTACCCAGCATCTTGAGACAATGGGAAAACTTCCTAAGTTAAGACTACGGTAGACTAGCGGAATCTGGTTACGTGATATGTGTCTTCCTTTCACTTGCAGCAATAATGCTATTGTTTAGGGTTAAAATTCATAAAGTATACTGCGGGGGGAAGGGGTAGTAAATTCAATCCCACGTTGCAAGTTTACACATGTACATGGAAAACAATATTTCAATTTAAACTGTGTAAAATAATTTAAACTATGTAAAATATTTTTATGACAAAAGTTGGTGTATACTATATTTAATTTATGACGTCTTGTATATCCCCCAATTTTAGGTTAAAATCTGCCAAGAATAAAAGTTTAAGTTCACCTTTCTCCATACTTTTTTTTAAAAAAAATATATGTATGACCAACGATAATTTTCGTTAGAAAGTATTCTATTTTGGGATAATTTGGCGTATTTTTATTTGAGGCTTCCCAATTTTTATTCCCTCTGCTCTGAGTTGAAAGCAATAAGAAATAAATTAGTGGGTTTACCCTCCTTCCCCAGTGCATTTCTTTTAGAGTTCAATGGTAAATTTTCTATAATTCATTCGGTTTTGATACAATATAATGTTTTTTTCACTCTTTCCATAATCCCCAGTGCTTGGAATTAAAATCACTCAAGAATGAGCGGTGAATTCAACCCTCTTCCGCCTGAACTTAAAAAATATTTTTCTCGATAATTTCCGTTACAACTACAGCGACAAAAAATGAGTGATACGTAAAATTGTATGTTACATTTGTATCATCCTGTAGTTTTTGGACTTAACGTACAGTAAACGTATAGCTGAAAACGCATGTTTTATACTACTTTCTGCATAAGTATTCCAATTCCATCTGTACGTACTTTCCGTATGAAACAATATAGGCTATCAGGATCTCACATGCAAATGGAAGTATATAACATATAGCTTGCGTAGGAAACATACATATATGTATATTATAAGGAAGACTATTAGATATCCCACATCGTGCAACGGCATGATGTAACATCTAAGGGCAGGGCCTATGTAGCATACGGATAAAGTTTCTTCCCTACTGATTTCTTTAGTAAGCAAGTGGATTCCGTATATTTGTACAATTTACCGCTGTCCGGAGAACGAATTTTTCTCAGTGTATGGGTAGTGGATCTGAAAAGGAAGGGGGGCCGCGGTGGCTCAGTGGTAGAGCGTTCACCTCTGGTGCTTGGGGTCCCGGGTTCGATTTCAGCCACAGCAAAGTGAACCTTGTGGTGGACAAACACCGCGTGTGTGGGTTTTCTCGGGATTCCCCGTTTCCTCCCACTTTCTTCATTCCACCATTTCATTCATTACTCATCATCACCGTCTCCTTTAGCCTAACCGGCATAACCGTGGGACGTAAAACTGAAAGATTTCATTTCATTCTTTTTCTGAAAAGGAAGGGGGGTTGCATGACGTTATGCCGTCCCCCGAGCCTATCTTTGCCCATTTTAATTTTTTAGGAAGTGGGGAATGTCATAGATATTTTTTTCTGTGGGGTAAGGCGTTTAGTCGCCTTCCCCAGTTACAACTTTTCGATTTTAGTGTAATACTCGCTAAAGCTCGCTGGGGGCTCCGCCCCCAGACCCCCGGTCATGGCTTTGCCATAAGGTGTCAAGTTCTACAAAACTTCATTAAGGAATTCACTTCCCTTTACAGCACACACCTGTTACCAACACATACTTCAATTGAACCGGTATTATTTCTTCCATTTAACTTTGGACAGCAATCACACAATTTATAAGAAGAACTGTATTACTACTTCTATTCTGGCAATCATGTACATGGCTAATTATATACACTTTGCGCACATCTATACATGTTAGAGACAATAACAGAATTTATTTTCTGAAACATAAACAGCGGAAACTGTCTTGCAATAGCCTACCAATTAAACCTTTCATTTTCCGAAAACACTCACTGTTTACAAATTTGAATTTTTCCACCCTTTTAAATATTATGTTTTGCAGTGTAATTTAGTACGTACAATGTATTATAATAGTGTCCCTGTTGTTAATTGTACATATTACCTGCACTAAAAGTAATTCACATCTGTGATAGAGTGCGAAAATATTTCAGGCTCCCTGCATATTTATTCTTGTATTTACAATGAAGACTACAATTTACTAGGTAATTTACAAATATGAATATTGTTGGAAATTATTTAAAATTTTTTCATAGCATTTGAGTGAACACTACTTTTGTACTGTAATGTAGTACAGTGGATTATAATGGAAACCTTGGGCGTAGTTGTACATATTACCTGCAGCAAGACTTTTTCAAATATTTCATATTTACTGGACAATTTCTTGCAGTCAACCTGTATCTCTCGTCTTCTATTTTCAATAAAGACTACAATTTGTAGGTAATTTATAAAAATGAATTTTGTTAAGGCTTTTTAAACATTAGTTCATAACATTTGATTCAACACTAGTTTTTGCAGTGTAACGTAGTACATCTTATTATAATGGTGTCCTTTGGTAAAAAATGTACTTACTGGCCAGCAAGACTTCTTGAAATGTTTATATACACTGGGCAATTACATAGAGTCTTCGTGTATCTTTACTCTCATATTTCCAATGAAGACGATTGTTAACTAAGTAATTTAGAATATGAATATTATTGGAGGCTTTTGAAAATTTGTTTATAGCATTTTAAACAAACCACTTTTTGCATAGTAGTATAACTGTATTAGAATGGTGTCTTTCTCATTTCTTAATACAATTAAATAACAAGACATCATTTCCTTAATGATACTAAAAACGCATATATAAACCGATTACTATTCCGATTTTAGAGGTGTAACTCGCTAAAGCTCGCTGGGGGCTCCGCCCCCAGACCCCCGGTCATGGCTTTGCCATAAGGTGTCAAGTTCTACAAAACTTCATTAAGGAATTCACTTCCCTTTACAGCACACACCTGTTACCAACACATACTTCAATTGAACCGGTATTATTTCTTCCATTTAACTTTGGACAGCAAACACACAATTTATAAGAACTGTATTACTACTTCTATTCTGGCAATCATGTACATGGCTAATTATATACACTTTGCGCACATCTATACATGTTAGAGACAATAACAGAATTTATTTTCTGAAACATAAACAGCGGAAACTGTCTTGCAATAGCCTACCAATTAAACCTTTCATTTTCCGAAAACACTCACTGTTTACAAATTTGAATTTTTCCACCCTTTTAAATATTATGTTTTGCAGTGTAATTTAGTACGTACAATGTATTATAATAGTGTCCCTGTTGTTAATTGTACATATTACCTGCACTAAAAGTAATTCACATCTGTGATAGAGTGCGAAAATATTTCAGGCTCCCTGCATATTTATTCTTGTATTTACAATGAAGACTACAATTTACTAGGTAATTTACAAATATGAATATTGTTGGAAATTATTTAAAATTTTTTCATAGCATTTGAGTGAACACTACTTTTGTACTGTAATGTAGTACAGTGGATTATAATGGAAACCTTGGGCGTAGTTGTACCAAATTTCACAAAATTAAATCCCCACGTGAAGCGGGTTTGCATATCCAGGCTCCTAACTATGAAAAAATTTACGCTCACTCCAACCTCAATCATTTCACGAATTCAACCTGTTTTACGTATGTTATCAGGACATAATATCGATTGTGATTTATTCTAAAAACACTTTTATACATTGCAAGAGCTGTAACGTCCAAATATTTACTGGGAACTCATAGTCGTATCGGAATAAACAAAAGCGAGTATGGAACAGTAACCTGCTTTCACAAAAGACAAAAGAAGATGTGCAAAGGCATACAAAACGGTCGAGTGGTTTGGGTCGATAAACTACCAATCACATGTTTGTGTGTTCAAACCCGGTAGCAAGTTGTTTCTTTTTTAAGTGTCTTCCTATTTTCATCCGGAGGCTGAAAATATTTCTTTGAGTAACTCATTGAAAACTTCTTTTGTTTCAAATTCGATTAGAACGGAACATTATATGAATTGCGAATCTTAAATCCATAGCTAAAAAAAAATGAAGTATACTCACTACTCCATTATCCTCTGATTTGTAACGAAAAACTATTTATAAACAGTGGTGACTTCAGAAAATTATCCTTGGGGGGAATTTCAATATGCGGGTGGAGGGCAAACATTGGTAGTCCACATTGAGCACGATCGAATATATGGTCCTGAAGGCGGAAATTTCTTAACTCGAGAGGAGTCTCAAATTCTCCCTCAGATCACGTCCTGAAAGCATCATTGCTTAAAAGCTTTTCGTAACAAATATAATATTACACTTGTTTCTCGTTCTACATTTTGAATTGGTAAAATCATAACTTATAGAGGATTATAATAAAAGCATAAATATTACAATACCAATCATGTATAAATTATCCTGTAAGTTACGAACTTTGGGTCAGATTAAAACTCAAATATTTGTTTTCGGATTGCACTTAGAAGTAAGTCCTCTCTATATAATCCTGATTGGAAAGCCATGTATAACTCTAATTAATTAAGCAATATTTATACAAATATTTATTTTTATTTTACTATTTTTACTATTCAATATTATATACACTTCATTTCCAAAATCAAAATCTCGAAAATGTATATTGTACGAGTGCAGATTCACAAATAAATGCTTATTTATCATATATATTGGTCTCTATTCGAAATTCTATTTAATCGAATCCGACAAGAACACAGACAGAAACATCGAGAACAGGTAAAAAAAAGAGAGAAAAAGAAGTGCTGTAGCCGGCGGAGACTCGAACTTAGTTCGAATGGTGCTTTATAAGCCGAACGCCTTAGACCACTCGGCTATGGTAACAACTGCTGATTTTAGCAAAGGCTTCGAGTAGTAGTTCTTATTACAGAATAACATTTTCTATTGCCTAAAATTTAAACCTAATTTACTTTGATATAATATATCTATTAATTTGTTTCATGAACACGTTTTCGTTACTTGTATGAATGATGTATGTTGTTGATATAGATTCTATTACACGTTCATTCGTAAATATTATAGAAAGTATCAGAGTTATTTATGATCTTTTATGGAAATTGACTGGCGCATGCGCAGTACACAGACACTTCAATTGAAAGGCGAGGGAAGAAACGCTAACACACTGTTAGAATGTTTCCCTCGCAAGCAGTAGTTACCAACCGGGGGACGGTGGGACGCACTTCCTCCTCCTGGGGTGGCGTGAAGGGTTTACGAAGTCCCTTCGTTGTGTTATATTTCTTGAATGATTATGCACAATATCCAGTCACATCTTCTACACATTTGGAAGTGATAAATCGTAGTATAAATAAATCGTCCTCCACACACAGTGATTGTTGCTTTTCCAAGATTATAAACTGAAACACTTTTTATTTCAGCAGAATATAAAAGTTTCAACGGGAGGGGTTACAACCCCCTCAACCCCCTGGGTCTTTGATATGTCACCGCCTAAACTGTAACTTTCAAGTTAGAATCGAAAAATGGAGACATGTGACCTACTAAATATATTTTTAGTTCATTATACATTTTCATAAATAAAATATCTACAATTACAATGACAGTAAATGCTAAGTAATTATTGTAAATCTTTGTACTTTCATTTTCCCTCTTTCTTCTCAACTGAGCTTGAAAAATGTAAAAATGGGAGGTTAAGAATTTCAAATATTACGTATATTTTAGCGTATTACGAAATTATATTTAATAGAATCCGGCAGGATCACAAACAGAAACATCAAGAAAGAGGTAAAACCAAATTGCACTGTGGTGGGATTCGAACTACTCTTGAATGGTGCCTCAGAATCTCTAGCCGAATGCCTTAGTCCACTCGGCTAATGTGACAAGTTGAAAATATAGTAAGCGTGTTTCATGTTCAATCTTTTGTTACAGTATGAAATTTATTTTGTGTTCTTTGAAGTTTAAGCCTATTTTGGCCTGATGTAATAGTCTGTTGAAATTGTTTTATGTTTACGGTATTCTTTACTTTGATGAATGATGTTGTTAATATAGGTTCTATTACGTATTCGTTCATAAATATTACAGCAATTGTCAGGATTATTTATCATCTTTCATGAAACTTGACTGGTGCATGCGCAGTAGAAACGGAAAGATGCACTTTACCGACATTTGTCATACACGCCAGAACGCAAATTTCTAACAGGTTCTGAAAATGCCTCGCTCTAAAGGTTGTGGAGAACTGTCTGTTGCTCTGAGAGGAGAAATCATAGGTCGAGCAAAAATGGGACAAACTGTGCCTCAGATTGCTAGAGATCTGGGATGTGACAAGAAAACGGTCAAGAAATGGGTTCAGCGACATGAAGAAAGTGGTGAATGGTTCAGGTCTCGGTCAAGAAGTGGAAGGCCAAAAGTGACAACTGCAGCTCAAGATCAAGCTTTAGTTACAGAAGTAATCAACAGACCTCTACGCCACACGTCAATCCTCTTGGACAAAGCCAGAGAATATAATTGTTCTCACGAAACAATAAGAAGAAGATTATTGGGGGCTGGTCTACACTGTTCAAGACCCGCTAGGAAGACTCTCCTGACTGAAACTCATAAGGCCAGACGAATGGAATGGGCACAGAATAACATAACCCAACCTCAGTCATATTGGGACTTAGTCATCTGGACCGACGAGAAGGTTTTCAAGTCTAACCAACAAGGCAGAATTATATTGTATAGACCGCGCGGAACCAGGTATGCTGAACAAAATATTATCAGAACTTCTAGTTCAGGGCGAATATCAGCACACTTTTGGGGATACATGACGGCTGCTGGTCCTGGAGATTTGGTTGCGGTGCCTGAGAGAATGAACAGCAGTGTTTACATTAATATACTCGAAAATACGTTGTTGCCGTCCTTAGAAAGAAACTTCCCCGAACAGGAAGAATATATATTTATGCATGACAACAGTGCTGTTCACACTTCCCGGCAAACACGAGAGTGGCTAAGTGAACATCCAGAGTTAATTTGTATTGAGTGGCCCCCTCTATCACCAGATTTGAACCCAATTGAACATCTGTGGGCCTACATGGTGCAAGAATGGGAAGAGAGACGTGAAGACAGAGACCAAACGTTTCTTCAAAATCATGTTATGGAACTGTGGCAACATTTTCGTGACACACCGTCGTATTGCTCGAGACTTGTGTCTAGTATCCCCTCCAGACTTCAAGAAGTTATTGACTCTGGAGGTGATTACACGAAGTACTAGTGTGTTATTTTCTGTGTAAACATTTATTTAAGTTTCATTTATTTATTATATTTTTTCAAGAGCAATACTTTCGTTTTTCATTCTTTTCCTTTGCTTGTTCACTTATAAGTTCGTTAAAACGTTACGGAAGAGTAGTATATCTTCAAAAAGTATTTGTGAATTTACTTTGAACGTTTCTAAGAATTATTTACTCTTTTTTCTTACTCTATATCATGCCCAATATTACTTTTATTTCAGGTAATTAATAACTATTTCACATCTTGGATAAAAGTATTATTGTCATTTTAACGATGTTTTTCCTTTTGATTGTGTAATTTCTAGTTTCATTGAATTATCTCAATACGAATGAATAAATCGCATTTTGTTTATTGTCCCTTCCTTAGCTAGGTTAGAATTCGAGAACAATGTGGTGTAATTTACGTTCTTTATTCTTCATATTGTGCAGTAACGACAATATTAATTATTTTTCATGAGTCCAGTTGATCAATGAGAACTTGGACAAACATTAACCTGGTGATTCTTTACGCAATAACAAGCGTAAAATAAATTTTAGCTGTTCTTTAAACTTCACAGCGATGAAACATTCTAACAGTGTGTTAGCGTTTCCTTCCTCGCCTTCCAATTAAACTGTCTGTGTACTGCGCATGCGCCAGTCAATTTCCACGAAAGATCATAAATAACCCTGATACTTTCTATAATATTTACGAAAGAACGTGTAATAGAATCTATATCAACAACATACATTATTAATCAAAGTAACGAAAACGTGTTCCTGAAACAAATTAATAGATATATTATATCAAAGTAAATTAGGTATAAATTTTAGGCAATAGAAAATGTTATTCTGTAATAAGAACTACTACTCGAAGCCTTTGCTAAAATCAGTAGTTGTTACCATAGCCGAGTGGTCTAAGGCGTTCGACTTATAAAGCACCATTCGAACTAAGTTCGAGTCTCCGCCGGCTACAGCACTTCTTTTTCTCTCTTTTTTTTTACCTGTTCTCGATGTTTCTGTCTGTGTTCTTGTCGGATTCGATTAAATAGAATTTCGAATAGAGACCAATATATATGATAAATAAGCATTTATTTGTGAATCTGCACTCGTACAATATACATTTTCGAGATTTTGATTTTGGAAATGAAGTGTATATAATATTGAATAGTAAAAATAGTAAAATAAAAAAAAATATTTGTATAAATATTGCTTAATTAATTAGAGTTATACACGGCTTTCCAATCAGGATTATATAGAGAGGACTTACTTCTAAGTGCAATCCGAAAACAAATATTTGAGTTTTAATCTGATCCAAAGTTCGTAACTTACAGGATAATTTATACATGATTGGTATTGTAATTTTTATGCTTTTATTATAATCCTCTATAAGTTATGATTTTACCAATTCAAAATGTAGAACGAGAAACAAGTGTAATATTATATTTGTTACGAAAAGCTTTTAAGCAATGATGCTTTCAGGACGTGATCTGAGGGAGAATTTGAGACTCCTCTCGAGCTAAGAAATTTCCGCCTTCAGGACCATATATTCGATCGTGCTCAATGTGGACTACCAATGTTTGCCCTCCACCCGCATATTGAAATTCCCCCCGAGGATAATTTTCTGAAGTCACCACTGTTTATAAATAGTTTTTCGTTACAAATCAGAGGATAATGGAGTAGTGAGTATACTTTTTTTTTTTTTTTTTTTTTTTTTTTTTAGCTATGGATTTAAGATTCGCAATTCATATAATGTTCCGTTCTAATCGAAATTGAAACAAAAGAAGTTTTCAATGAGTTACTCAAAGAAATATTTTCAGCCTCCGGATGAAAATAGGAAGACACTTAAAAAAGAAACAACTTGCTACCGGGTTTGAACACACAAACATGTGATTGGCAATGTATCGACCCAAACCACTCGACCGTTTTGTATGCCTTTGCACATCTTCTTTTGTCTTTTGTGAAAGCAGGTTACTGTTTCATGCTCGCTTTTGTTTATTCCGATACCACTATGAGTTATCAGTAAATATTTGGACGTTACAGCTCTTGCAATGTATAAAAGTGTTTTTAGTATAAATCACAATCGATATTACTTGTATGTCCTAATAACATACGTAAAACAGGTTGAATTCGTGAAATGATTGAGGTTGGAGTGAGCGTAAATTTTTTCATAGTTAGGAGCCTGGATATGCAAACCCGCTTAACGTGGGGATTTAATTTTGTGAAATTTGGTACATATTACCTGCAGCAAGACTTTTTCAAATATTTCATATTTACTGGACAATTTCTTGCAGTCAACCTGTATCTCTCGTCTTCTATTTTCAATAAAGACTACAATTTGTAGGTAATTTATAAAAATGAATTTTGTTTAGGCTTTTTAAACATTAGTTCATAACATTTGATTCAACACTAGTTTTTGCAGTGTAACGTAGTACATCTTATTATAATGGTGTCCTTTGGTAAAAAATGTACTTACTGGCCAGCAAGACTTCTTGAAATGTTTATATACACTGGGCAATTACATAGAGTCTTCGTGTATCTTTACTCTCACATTTTCAATGAAGACGATTGTTAACTAAGTAATTTAGAATATGAATATAATTGGAGGCTTTTGAAAATTTGTTTATAGCATTTTAAACAAACCACTTTTTGCATAGTAGTATAACTGTATTAGAATGGTGTCTTTCTCATTTCTTAATACAATTAAATAACAAGACATAATTTCCTTAATGATACTAAAAACGCATATATAAACCGATTACTATTCCGATTTTAGAGGTGTAATTCCATACAGATGACGGCCGCAAAGTACCAGTATTATGTGAGCAGTAAGAACGAAGTCAAAAATCTAAGCAAATCGGTAGCGTAGGGGATTGACGTGAGCCTACTGGGCAGGAGACCTGGGTTCGATTCCTAACAGTCTTTTTCTCACTTTTTCTTTCTTTGAAAGTTTATTTTCATAGCATATATTGTTTGCCTATAAGGTTGAGTCTATTATAAAACGCATTTCACTCCAACCGCTCCTGTAAACAAACTACTGAACGGAAAGAGCCACTTTTCCACGTATCCCGTATATTATAACTATATACGCTGCCAACGAGAAAATTGTCAAAAGGTGCATATATATATATATATATATATATATATATATATATATATATATATATATATATATATATATATATATATGTGTGTGTGTGTGTGTGTCTGTGTGTGTGTGTGTGTGTGTATTTCCTTAAAAATTATAATCTTATACTTTTTCAGTTGTGGTATAGACTTCAAACTTGGTATACGCATCTATCTAAACGACCAGTATAAAAAGGGAGATTGTTTGCAATTATTTCCGGTTCGAAGCACACACTATCCTCGCGAGAGAAAGTGTATTTTTGTCTCGTCTGTATACTATATCGTGGAAATGATGCTCAATGTTTTTTTCCAAAATGTTTTTGGGGGGTACACTGCCTCCTTGGGGCTCTTAGAGTGCCCCCGCAGGAGACCAAATAATACGTGTATAATAGAATAATAAATAGAATACTATGAGCAGTGCCCCTGGGAATACTAACTGTGATCCTCAGGAACATTGTTTCTGAAAGAAACACTGGTGTTGCCCCATCTCTAAAGCTACATATGTTTCTTTCTAAATAGTTGAGTATCGTCTCGAAGCTTCACACGAACATACTGCCTAGTTTCGAGACGATATCAACAGTTAGTGTATAAATATATTCCTTTCGTCTGTGTCTGTAATAACGAAAATATTTTGTTCACGCAATGCCAACAGAAACTATTTTGATAAAACGAAGCAACGTGATAAGAAAAAAAAGTAAGAAAAAAAGAAGGTTCGGCGGGGAATCGAACCCTGACCTGCTACTCAGAAAGCAAACACTTTACCGCGGAGCTAACTTACTACGTTGAATCCTGTTTGTTTTATTCTCCTCAATATACCACATAAGAGTCCAAATGAAGGCATTTCAAAAATATGGCAATTTTGCATTCAAGATGGCGACTTCTCCAATGATTTGTTTCTTCACTTAAACTGAACTACGTCCTTAATAACATAGCGAAACCTGGCTTACCTACCAAGAGCACAACTTACAATTTTCATGGTTACAAATTTTTGAGCCGCCATTTTGAATCGAAGATGACAACTTTTCCAACATGTCGGAATTTTCCCCTCACATGGGCTGTACTCTACACACTTGAACGCAATTTCGTGATTTCACCATATCTACAAGTTGTGTAGAATTAGACGCCCCCATATAACATTCCTAGCACTTTCTTACACCGAACATGACTATTTTTTCAAGTATAAGGGCGGATTCGCAAACTACGCATCAGAATAAACATCACCTCGAAATTTCAACGTCCTACATACAGCCATTACAAATTTCACATTTTTTCGATTTGCGCCGCGAAACGAAAACGAATTTTAATGCTCTTTTTTGTATCATAAACTATGTTCCTAGCTTCACTGCCTGACAAAATATGACGTTTCTATGGTGTGCGGAACTACTCTAAAAACCAGCATTTCGAAACGACGAAAAATTTCGACACCTCATTTACATGGAAAATGTCGCCTTTTTCGTGATATCGGAATTTTCCCATTACTCACATCTCATGACGAACAAGTATGCAAAATTTGGTGTTTGTATGTTTTGTGGAAGTACGCAAACAATTAAGTGTGTTTCCGACTATAGAGGTATATAATTCCATACAGATGCCGGCCGCAAAGTACCAGTATTATGTGAGCAGTAAGAACGAAGTCAAAAATCTAAGCAAATCGGTAGCGTAGGGGATTGACGTGAGCCTACTGGGCAGGAGACCTGGGTTCGATTCCTAACAGTCTTTTTCTCACTTTTTCTTTCTTTGAAAGTTTATTTTCATAGCATATATTGTTTGCCTATAAGGTTGAGTCTATTATAAAACGCATTTCACTCCAACCGGTCCTGTAAACAAACTACTGAACGGAAAGAGCCACTTTTCCACGTATCCCGTATATTATAACTATATACGCTGCCAACGAGAAAATTGTCAAAAGGTGCATATATATATATATATATATATATATATATATATATATATATATATATATGTGTGTGTGTGTGTGTGTCTGTGTGTGTGTGTGTGTGTATTTCCTTAAAAATTATAATCTTATACTTTTTCAGTTGTGGTATAGACTTCAAACTTGGTATACGCATCTATCTAAACGACCAGTATAAAAAGGGAGATTGTTTGCAATTATTTCCGGTTCGAAGCACACACTATCCTCGCGAGACAAAGTGTATTTTTGTCTCGTCTGTATACTATATCGTGGAAATGATGCTCAATGTTTTTTTCCAAAATGTTTTTGGGGGGTACACTGCCTCCTTGGGGCTCTTAGAGTGCCCCCGCAGGAGACCAAATAATACGTGTATAATAGAATAATAAATAGAATACTATGAGCAGTGCCCCTGGGAATACTAACTGTGATCCTCAGGAACATTGTTTCTGAAAGAAACACTGGTGTTGCCCCATCTCTAAAGCTACATATGTTTCTTTCTAAATAGTTGAGTATCGTCTCGAAGCTTCACACGAACATACTGCCTAGTTTCGAGACGATATCAACAGTTAGTGTATAAATATATTCCTTTCGTCTGTGTCTGTAATAACGAAAATATTTTGTTCACGCAATGCCAACAGAAACTATTTTGATAAAACGAAGCAACGTGATAAGAAAAAAAAGTAAGAAAAAAAGAAGGTTCGGCGGGGAATCGAACCCTGACCTGCTACTCAGAAAGCAAACACTTTACCGCGGAGCTAACTTACTACGTTGAATCCTGTTTGTTTTATTCTCCTCAATATACCACATAAGAGTCCAAATGAAGGCATTTCAAAAATATGGCAATTTTGCATTCAAGATGGCGACTTCTCCAATGATTTGTTTCTTCACTTAAACTGAACTACGTCCTTAATAACATAGCGAAACCTGGCTTACCTACCAAGAGCACAACTTACAATTTTCATGGTTACAAATTTTTGAGCCGCCATTTTGAATCGAAGATGACAACTTTTCCAACATGTCGGAATTTTCCCCTCACATGGGCTGTACTCTACACACTTGAACGCAATTTCGTGATTTCACCATATCTACAAGTTGTGTAGAATTAGACGCCCCCATATAACATTCCTAGCACTTTCTTACACCGAACATGACTATTTTTTCAAGTATAAGGGCGGATTCGCAAACTACGCATCAGAATAAACATCACCTCGAAATTTCAACGTCCTACATACAGCCATTACAAATTTCACATTTTTTCGATTTGCGCCGCGAAACGAAAACGAATTTTAATGCTCTTTTTTGTATCATAAACTATGTTCCTAGCTTCACTGCCTGACAAAATATGACGTTTCTATGGTGTGCGGAACTACTCTAAAAACCAGCATTTCGAAACGACGAAAAATTTCGACACCTCATTTACATGGAAAATGTCGCCTTTTTCGTGATATCGGAATTTTCCCATTACTCACATCTCATGACGAACAAGTATGCAAAATTTGGTGTTTGTATGTTTTGTGGAAGTATGCAAACAATTAAGTGTGTTTCCGACTATAGAGGTATATAATTCCATACAGATGCCGGCCGCAACGTACCAGTAATATGTGAGCAGTAAGAACGAAGTCAAAAATCTAAGCAAATCGGTAGCGTAGGGGATTGACGTGAGCCTACTGGGCAGGAGACCTGGGTTCGATTCCTAACAGTCTTTTTCTCACTTTTTCTTTCTTTGAAAGTTTATTTTCATAGCATATATTGTTTGCCTATAAGGTTGAGTCTATTATAAAACGCATTTCACTCCAACCGGTCCTGTAAACAAACTACGGAACGGAAAGAGCCACTTTTCCACGTATCCCGTATATTATAACTATATACGCTGCCAACGAGAAAATTGTCAAAAGGTGCATATATATATATATATATATATATATATATATATATATATATATATATATATATATATATATATGTGTGTGTGTGTGTGTGTGTATTTCCTTAAAAATTATAATCTTATACTTTTTCAGTTGTGGTATAGACTTCAAACTTGGTATACGCATCTATCTAAACGACCAGTATAAAAAGGGAGATTGTTTGCAATTATTTCCGGTTCGAAACACACACTATCCTCGCGAGACAAAGTGTATTTTTGTCTCGTCTGTATACTGTATCGTGGAAATGATGCTCAATGTTTTTTTCCAAAATGTTTTTGGGGGGTACACTGCCTCCTTGGGGCTCTTAGAGTGCCCCCGCAGGAGACCAAATAATACGTGTATAATAGAATAATAAATAGAATAGTATGAGCAGTGCCCCTGGGAATACTAACTGTGATCCTCAGGAACATTGTTTCTGAAAGAAACACTGGTGTTGCCCCATCTCTAAAGCTACATATGTTTCTTTCTAAATAGTTGAGTATCGTCTCGAAGCTTCACACGAACATACTGCCTAGTTTCGAGACGATATCAACAGTTAGTGTATAAATATATTCCTTTCGTCTGTGTCTGTAATAACGAAAATATTTTGTTCACGCAATGCCAACAGAAACTATTTTGATAAAACGAAGCAACGTGATAAGAAAAAAAAGTAAGAAAAAAAGAAGGTTCGGCGGGGAATCGAACCCTGACCTGCTACTCAGAAAGCAAACACTTTACCGCGGAGCTAACTTACTACGTTGAATCCTGTTTGTTTTATTCTCCTCAATATACCACATAGGAGTCCAAATGAAGGCATTTCAAAAATATGGCAATTTTGCATTCAAGATGGCGACTTCTCCAATGATTTGTTTCTTCACTTAAACTGAACTACGTCCTTAATAACATAGCGAAACCTGGCTTACCTACCAAGAGCACAACTTACAATTTTCATGGTTACAAATTTTTGAGCCGCCATTTTGAATCGAAGATGACAACTTTTCCAACATGTCGGAATTTTCCCCTCACATGGGCTGTACTCTACACACTTGAACGCAATTTCGTGATTTCACCATATCTACAAGTTGTGTAGAATTAGACGCCCCCATATAACATTCCTAGCACTTTCTTACACCGAACATGACTATTTTTTCAAGTATAAGGGCGGATTCGCAAACTACGCATCAGAATAAACATCACCTCGAAATTTCAACGTCCTACATACAGCCATTACAAATTTCACATTTTTTCGATTTGCGCCGCGAAACGAAAACGAATTTTAATGCTCTTTTTTGTATCATAAACTATGTTCCTAGCTTCACTGCCTGACAAAATATGACGTTTCTATGGTGTGCGGAACTACTCTAAAAACCAGCATTTCGAAACGACGAAAAATTTCGACACCTCATTTACATGGAAAATGTCGCCTTTTTCGTGATATCGGAATTTTCCCATTACTCACATCTCATGACGAACAAGTATGCAAAATTTGGTGTTTGTATGTTTTGTGGAAGTATGCAAACAATTAAGTGTGTTTCCGACTATAGAGGTATATAATTCCATACAGATGCCGGCCGCAAAGTACCAGTATTATGTGAGCAGCAAGAACGAAGTCAAAAATCTAAGCAAATCGGTAGCGTAGGGGATTGACGTGAGCCTACTGGGCAGGAGACCTGGGTTCGATTCCTAACAGTCTTTTTCTCACTTTTTCTTTCTTTGAAAGTTTATTTTCATAGCATATATTGTTTGCCTATAAGGTTGAGTCTATTATAAAACGCATTTCACTCCAACCGGTCCTGTAAACAAACTACGGAACGGAAAGAGCCACTTTTCCACGTATCCCGTATATTATAACTATATACGCTGCCAACGAGAAAATTGTCAAAAGGTGCATATATATATATATGTGTGTGTGTGTGTGTGTGTGTATTTCCTTAAAAATTATAATCTTATACTTTTTCAGTTGTGGTATAGACTTCAAGCTTGGTATACGCATCTATCTAAACGACCAGTATAAAAAGGGAGATTGTTTGCAATTATTTCCGGTTCGAAACACACACTATCCTCGCGAGACAAAGTGTATTTTTGTCTCGTCTGTATACTATATCGTGGAAATGATGCTCAATGTTTTTTTCCAAAATGTTTTTGGGGGGTACACTGCCTCCTTGGGGCTCTTAGAGTGCCCCCGCAGGAGACCAAATAATACGTGTATAATAGAATTATAAATAGAATAGTATGAGCAGTGCCCCTGGGAATACTAACTGTGATCCTCAGGAACATTGTTTCTGAAAGAAACACTGGTGTTGCCCCATCTCTAAAGCTACATATGTTTCTTTCTAAATAGTTGAGTATCGTCTCGAAGCTTCACACGAACATACTGCCTAGTTTCGAGACGATATCAACAGTTAGTGTATAAATATATTCCTTTCGTCTGTGTCTGTAATAACGAAAATATTTTGTTCACGCAATGCCAACAGAAACTATTTTGATAAAACGAAGCAACGTGATAAGAAAAAAAGTAAGAAAAAAAGAAGGTTCGGCGGGGAATCGAACCCTGACCTGCTACTCAGAAAGCAAACACTTTACCGCGGAGCTAACTTACTACGTTGAATCCTGTTTGTTTTATTCTCCTCAATATACCACATAGGAGTCCAAATGAAGGCATTTCAAAAATATGGCAATTTTGCATTCAAGATGGCGACTTCTCCAATGATTTGTTTCTTCACTTAAACTGAACTACGTCCTTAATAACATAGCGAAACCTGGCTTACCTACCAAGAGCACAACTTACAATTTTCATGGTTACAAATTTTTGAGCCGCCATTTTGAATCGAAGATGACAACTTTTCCAACATGTCGGAATTTTCCCCTCACATGGGCTGTACTCTACACACTTGAACGCAATTTCGTGATTTCACCATATCTACAAGTTGTGTAGAATTAGACGCCCCCATATAACATTCCTAGCACTTTCTTACACCGAACATGACTATTTTTTCAAGTATAAGGGCGGATTCGCAAACTACGCATCAGAATAAACATCACCTCGAAATTTCAACGTCCTACATACAGCCATTACAAATTTCACATTTTTTCGATTTGCGCCGCGAAACGAAAACGAATTTTAATGCTCTTTTTTGTATCATAAACTATGTTCCTAGCTTCACTGCCTGACAAAATATGACGTTTCTATGGTGTGCGGAACTACTCTAAAAACCAGCATTTCGAAACGACGAAAAATTTCGACACCTCATTTACATGGAAAATGTCGCCTTTTTCGTGATATCGGAATTTTCCCATTACTCACATCTCATGACGAACAAGTATGCAAAATTTGGTGTTTGTATGTTTTGTGGAAGTATGCAAACAATTAAGTGTGTTTCCGACTATAGAGGTATATAATTCCATACAGATGCCGGCCGCAAAGTACCAGTATTATGTGAGCAGCAAGAACGAAGTCAAAAATCTAAGCAAATCGGTAGCGTAGGGGATTGACGTGAGCCTACTGGGCAGGAGACCTGGGTTCGATTCCTAACAGTCTTTTTCTCACTTTTTCTTTCTTTGAAAGTTTATTTTCATAGCATATATTGTTTGCCTATAAGGTTGAGTCTATTATAAAACGCATTTCACTCCAACCGGTCCTGTAAACAAACTACGGAACGGAAAGAGCCACTTTTCCACGTATCCCGTATATTATAACTATATACGCTGCCAACGAGAAAATTGTCAAAAGGTGCATATATATATATATATATATATATATATATATATATATGTGTGTGTGTGTGTGTGTGTGTATTTCCTTAAAAATTATAATCTTATACTTTTTCAGTTGTGGTATAGACTTCAAACTTGGTATACGCATCTATCTAAACGACCAGTATAAAAAGGGAGATTGTTTGCAATTATTTCCGGTTCGAAACACACACTATCCTCGCGAGACAAAGTGTATTTTTGTCTCGTCTGTATACTATATCGTGGAAATGATGCTCAATGTTTTTTTCCAAAATGTTTTTGGGGGGTACACTGCCTTCTTGGGGCTCTTAGAGTGCCCCCGCAGGAGACCAAATAATACGTGTATAATAGAATAATAAATAGAATAGTATGAGCAGTGCCCCTGGGAATACTAACTGTGATCCTCAGGAACATTGTTTCTGAAAGAAACACTGGTGTTGCCCCATCTCTAAAGCTACATATGTTTCTTTCTAAATAGTTGAGTATCGTCTCGAAGCTTCACACGAACATACTGCCTAGTTTCGAGACGATATCAACAGTTAGTGTATAAATATATTCCTTTTGTCTGTGTCTGTAATAACGAAAATATTTTGTTCACGCAATGCCAACAGAAACTATTTTGATAAAACGAAGCAACGTGATAAGAAAAAAAAGTAAGAAAAAAAGAAGGTTCGGCGGGGAATCGAACCCTGACCTGCTACTCAGAAAGCAAACACTTTACCGCGGAGCTAACTTACTACGTTGAATCCTGTTTGTTTTATTCTCCTCAATATACCACATAGGATTCCAAATGAAGGCATTTCAAAAATATGGCAATTTTGCATTCAAGATGGCGACTTCTCCAATGATTTGTTTCTTCACTTAAACTGAACTACGTCCTTAATAACATAGCGAAACCTGGCTTACCTACCAAGAGCACAAATTACAATTTTCATGGTTACAAATTTTTGAGCCGCCATTTTGAATCGAAGATAACAACTTTTCCAACATGTCGGAATTTTCCCCTCACATGGGCTGTACTCTACACACTTGAACGCAATTTCGTGATTTCACCATATCTACAAGTTGTGTAGAATTAGACGCCCCCATATAACATTCCTAGCACTTTCTTACACCGAACATGACTATTTTTTCAAGTATAAGGGCGGATTCGCAAACTACGCATCAGAATAAACATCACCTCGAAATTTCAACGTCCAACATACAGCCATTACAAATTTCACATTTTTTCGATTTGCGCCGCGAAACGAAAACGAATTTTAATGCTCTTTTTTGTATCATAAACTATGTTCCTAGCTTCACTGCCTGACAAAATATGACGTTTCTATGGTGTGCGGAACTACTCTAAAAACCAGCATTTCGAAACGACGAAAAATTTCGACACCTCATTTACATGGAAAATGTCGCCTTTTTCGTGATATCGGAATTTTCCCATTACTCACATCTCATGACGAACAAGTATGCAAAATTTGGTGTTTGTATGTTTTGTGGAAGTATGCAAACAATTAAGTGTGTTTCCGACTATAGAGGTATATAATTCCATACAGATGCCGGCCGCAAAGTACCAGTATTATGTGAGCAGCAAGAACGAAGTCAAAAATCTAAGCAAATCGGTAGCGTAGGGGATTGACGTGAGCCTACTGGGCAGGAGACCTGGGTTCGATTCCTAACAGTCTTTTTCTCACTTTTTCTTTCTTTGAAAGTTTATTTTCATAGCATATATTGTTTGCCTATAAGGTTGAGTCTATTATAAAACGCATTTCACTCCAACCGGTCCTGTAAACAAACTACGAAACGGAAAGAGCCACTTTTCCACGTATCCCGTATATTATAACTATATACGCTGCCAACGAGAAAATTGTCAAAAGGTGCATATATATATATATATATATATATATATATATATATATATATATATATATATATATATATATATATATATATATATATATGTGTGTGTGTGTGTGTGTGTCTCTCTGTGTGTGTGTGTGTGTGTATTTCCTTAAAAATTATAATCTTATACTTTTTCAGTTGTGGTATAGACTTCAAACTTGGTATACGCATCTATCTAAACGACCAGTATAAAAAGGGAGATTGTTTGCAATTATTTCCGGTTCGAAACACACACTATCCTCGCGAGACAAAGTGTATTTTTGTCTCGTCTGTATACTATATCGTGGAAATGATGCTCAATGTTTTTTTCCAAAATGTTTTTGGGGGGTACACTGCCTCCTTGGGGCTCTTAGAGTGCCCCCGCAGGAGACCAAATAATACGTGTATAATATAATAATAAATAGAATAGTATGAGCAGTGCCCCTGGGAATACTAACTGTGATCCTCAGGAACATTGTTTCTGAAAGAAACACTGGTGTTGCCCCATCTCTAAAGCTACATATGTTTCTTTCTAAATAGTTGAGTATCGTCTCGAAGCTTCACACGAACATACTGCCTAGTTTCGAGACGATATCAACAGTTAGTGTATAAATATATTCCTTTCGTCTGTGTCTGTAATAACGAAAATATTTTGTTCACGCAATGCCAACAGAAACTATTTTGATAAAACGAAGCAACGTGATAAGAAAAAAAGTAAGAAAAAAAGAAGGTTCGGCGGGGAATCGAACCCTGACCTGCTACTCAGAAAGCAAACACTTTACCGCGGAGCTAACTTATTACGTTGAATCCTGTTTGTTTTATTCTCCTCAATATACCACATAGGAGTCCAAATGAAGGCATTTCAAAAATATGGCAATTTTGCATTCAAGATGGCGACTTCTCCAATGATTTGTTTCTTCACTTAAACTGAACTACGTCCTTAATAACATAGCGAAACCTGGCTTACCTACCAAGAGCACAACTTACAATTTTCATGGTTACAAATTTTTGAGCCGCCATTTTGAATCGAAGATGACAACTTTTCCAACATGTCGGAATTTTCCCCTCACATGGGCTGTACTCTACACACTTGAACGCAATTTCGTGATTTCACCATATCTACAAGTTGTGTAGAATTAGACGCCCCCATATAACATTCCTAGCACTTTCTTACACCGAACATGACTATTTTTTCAAGTATAAGGGCGGATTCGCAAACTACGCATCAGAATAAACATCACCTCGAAATTTCAACGTCCTACATACAGCCATTACAAATTTCACATTTTTTCGATTTGCGCCGCGAAACGAAAACGAATTTTAATGCTCTTTTTTGTATCATAAACTATGTTCCTAGCTTCACTGCCTGACAAAATATGACGTTTCTATGGTGTGCGGAACTACTCTAAAAACCAGCATTTCGAAACGACGAAAAATTTCGACACCTCATTTACATGGAAAATGTCGCCTTTTTCGTGATATCGGAATTTTCCCATTACTCACATCTCATGACGAACAAGTATGCAAAATTTGGTGTTTGTATGTTTTGTGGAAGTATGCAAACAATTAAGTGTGTTTCCGACTATAGAGGTATATAATTCCATACAGATGCCGGCCGCAACGTACCAGTATTATGTGAGCAGCAAGAACGAATTCGAAAATCTAAGCAAATCGGTAGCGTAGGGGATTGACGTGAGCCTACTGGGCAGGAGACCTGGGTTCGATTCCTAACAGTCTTTTTCTCACTTTTTCTTTCTTTGAAAGTTTATTTTCATAGCATATATTGTTTGCCTATAAGGTTGAGTCTATTATAAAACGCATTTCACTCCAACCGCTCCTGTAAACAAACTACTGAACGGAAAGAGCCACTTTTCCACGTATCCCGTATATTATAACTATATACGCTGCCAACGAGAAAATTGTCAAAAGGTGCATATATATATATATATATATATATATATATATATATATATATATGTGTGTGTGTGTGTGTGTGTGTGTGTGTGTCTGTGTGTGTGTGTGTGTGTATTTCCTTAAAAATTATAATCTTATACTTTCTCAGTTGTGGTATAGACTTCAAACTTGGTATACGCATCTATCTAAACGACCAGTATAAAAAGGGAGATTGTTTGCAATTATTTCCGGTTCGAAGCACACACTATCCTCGCGAGACAAAGTGTATTTTTGTCTCGTCTGTATACTATATCGTGGAAATGATGCTCAATGTTTTTTTCCAAAATGTTTTTGGGGGGTACACTGCCTCCTTGGGGCTCTTAGAGTGGCCCCGCAGGAGACCAAATAATACGTGTATAATAGAATAATAAATAGAATAGTATGAGCACTGCCCCTGGGAATACTAACTGTGATCCTCAGGAACATTGTTTCTGAAAGAAACACTGGTGTTGCCCCATCTCTAAAGCTACATATGTTTCTTTCTAAATAGTTGAGTATCGTCTCGAAGCTTCACACGAACATACTGCCTAGTTTCGAGACGATATCAACAGTTAGTGTATAAATATATTCCTTTCGTCTGTGTCTGTAATAACGAAAATATTTTGTTCACGCAATGCCAACAGAAACTATTTTGATAAAACGAAGCAACGTGATAAGAAAAAAAAGTAAGAAAAAAAGAAGGTTCGGCGGGGAATCGAACCCTGACCTGCTACTCAGAAAGCAAACACTTTACCGCGGAGCTAACTTATTACGTTGAATCCTGTTTGTTTTATTCTCCTCAATATACCACATAAGAGTCCAAATGAAGGCATTTCAAAAATATGGCAATTTTGCATTCAAGATGGCGACTTCTCCAATGATTTGTTTCTTCACTTAAACTGAACTACGTCCTTAATAACATAGCGAAACCTGGCTTACCTACCAAGAGCACAACTTACAATTTTCATGGTTACAAATTTTTGAGCCGCCATTTTGAATCGAAGATGACAACTTTTCCAACATGTCGGAATTTTCCCCTCACATGGGCTGTACTCTACACACTTGAACGCAATTTCGTGATTTCACCATATCTACAAGTTGTGTAGAATTAGACGCCCCCATATAACATTCCTAGCACTTTCTTACACCGAACATGACTATTTTTTCAAGTATAAGGGCGGATTCGCAAACTACGCATCAGAATAAACATCACCTCGAAATTTCAACGTCCTACATACAGCCATTACAAATTTCACATTTTTTCGATTTGCGCCGCGAAACGAAAACGAATTTTAATGCTCTTTTTTGTATCATAAACTATGTTCCTAGCTTCACTGCCTGACAAAATATGACGTTTCTATGGTGTGCGGAACTACTCTAAAAACCAGCATTTCGAAACGACGAAAAATTTCGACACCTCATTTACATGGAAAATGTCGCCTTTTTCGTGATATCGGAATTTTCCCATTACTCACATCTCATGACGAACAAGTATGCAAAATTTGGTGTTTGTATGTTTTGTGGAAGTATGCAAACAATTAAGTGTGTTTCCGACTATAGAGGTATATAATTCCATACAGATGCCGGCCGCAAAGTACCAGTATTATGTGAGCAGCAAGAACGAAGTCAAAAATCTAAGCAAATCGGTAGCGTAGAGGATTGACGTGAGCCTACTGGGCAGGAGACCTGGGTTCGATTCCTAACAGTCTTTTTCTCACTTTTTCTTTCTTTGAAAGTTTATTTTCATAGCATATATTGTTTGCCTATAAGGTTGAGTCTATTATAAAACGCATTTCACTCCAACCGGTCCTGTAAACAAACTACTGAACGGAAAGAGACACTTCTCCACGTATCCCGTATGTTATAACTATATACGCTGCCAACGAGAAAATTGTCAAAAGGTGCATATATATATATATATATATATATATATATATATATATATATATATATATATATATATATATGTGTGTGTGTGTGTGTGTGTGTGTCTGTGTGATTGTGTATTTCCTTAAAAATTATAATCTTATACATTTTCAGTTGTGGTATAGACTTCAAACTTGGTATACGCATCTATCTAAACGACCAGTATAAAAAGGGAGATTGTTTGCAATTATTTCCGGTTCGAAGCACACACTATCCTCGCGAGACAAAATGTATTTTTGTCTCGTCTGTATACTATATCGTGGAAATGATGCTCAATGTTTTTTTCCAAAATGTTTTTGGGGGGTACACTGCCTCCTTGGGGCTCTTAGAGTGCCCCCGCAGGAGACCAAATAATACGTGTATAATAGAATAATAAATAGAATAGTATGAGCAGTGCCCCTGGGAATACTAACTGTGATCCTCAGGAACATTGTTTCTGAAAGAAACACTGGTGTTGCCCCATCTCTAAAGCTACATATGTTTCTTTCTAAATAGTTGAGTATCGTCTCGAAGCTTCACACGAACATACTGCCTAGTTTCGAGACGATATCAACAGTTAGTGTATAAATATATTCCTTTCGTCTGTGTCTGTAATAACGAAAATATTTTGTTCACGCAATGCCAACAGAAACTATTTTGATAAAACGAAGCAACGTGATAAGAAAAAAAAGTAAGAAAAAAAGAAGGTTCGGCGGGGAATCGAACCCTGACCTGCTACTCAGAAAGCAAACACTTTACCGCGGAGCTAACTTACTACGTTGAATCCTATTTGTTTTATTCTCCTCAATATACCACATAAGAGTCCAAATGAAGGCATTTCAAAAATATGGCAATTTTGCAATTCAAGATGGCGACTTCTCCAATGATTTGTTTCTTCACTTAAACTGAACTACGTCCTTAATAACATAGCGAAACCTGGCTTACCTACCAAGAGCACAACTTACAATTTTCATGGTTACAAATTTTTGAGCCGCCATTTTGAATCGAAGATGGCGACTTTTCCAACATGTCGGATTTTTCCCCTCACATGCCCTGTAATCTACACGCTTGAACGCAATTTCGTGATTTCACCATATCTACAAGTTGTGTAGAATTAGACGCCCCCATATAACATTCCTAGCACTTTCTTACACCGAACATGACTATTTTTTCAAGTTTAAGGGCGGATTCGCAAACTACGCATCAGAATAAACATCACCTCGAAATTTCAACGTCCTACATACAGCCATTACAAATTTCACATTTTTTCGATTTGCGCCGCGAAACGAAAACGAATTTTAATGCTCTTTTTTGTATCATAAACTATGTTCCTAGCTTCACTGCCTGACAAAATATGACGTTTCTATGGTGTGCGGAACTACTCTAAAAACCAGCATTTCGAAACGAAGAAAAATTTCGACACTTCATTTACATGGAAAATGTCGCCTTTTTCGTGATATCGGAATTTTCCCATTACTCACATCTCATGACGAACAAGTATGCAAAATTTGGTGTTTGTATGTTTTGTGGAAGTATGCAAACAATTAAGTGTGTTTTCGATTATAGAGGTATATAATTCCATACAGATGCCGGCCGCAAAGTACCAGTATTATGTGAGCAGCAAGAACGAAATCAAAAATTTAAGCAAATCGGTAGCGTAGGGGATTGACGTGAGCCTACTGGGCAGGAGACCTGGGTTCGATTCCTAACAGTCTTTTTCTCACTTTTTCTTTCTTTGAAAGTTTATTTTCATAGCATATATTGTTTGCCTATAAGGTTGAGTCTATTATAAAACGCATTTCACTCCAACCGCTCCTGTAAACAAACTACTGAACGGAAAGAGCCACTTTTCCACGTATCCCGTATATTACAACTATATACGCTGCCAACGAGAAAATTGTCAAAAGGTGCATATATATATATATATATATATATATATATATATATATATATATATATGTGTGTGTGTGTGTGTGTGTGTGTGTGTGTCTCTGTGTGTGTGTGTGTGTGTATTTCCTTAAAAATTATAATCTTATACTTTTTCAGTTGTGGTATAGACTTCAAACTTGGTATACGCATCTATCTAAACGACCAGTATAAAAAGGGAGATTGTTTGCAATTATTTCCGGTTCGAAGCACACACTATCCTCGCGAGACAAAGTGTATTTTTGTCTCGTCTGTATACTATATCGTGGAAATGATGCTCAATGTTTTTTTCCAAAATGTTTTTGGGGGGTACACTGCCTCCTTGGGGCTCTTAGAGTGCCCCCGCAGGAGACCAAATAATACGTGTATAATAGAATAATAAATAGAATAGTATGAGCAGTGCCCCTGGGAATACTAACTGTGATCCTCAGGAACATTGTTTCTGAAAGAAACACTGGTGTTGCCCCATCTCTAAAGCTACATATGTTTCTTTCTAAATAGTTGAGTATCGTCTCGAAGCTTCACACGAACATACTGCCTAGTTTCGAGACGATATCAACAGTTAGTGTATAAATATATTCCTTTCGTCTGTGTCTGTAATAACGAAAATATTTTGTTCACGCAATGCCAACAGAAACTATTTTGATAAAACGAAGCAACGTGATAAGAAAAAAAAGTAAGAAAAAAAGAAGGTTCGGCGGGGAATCGAACCCTGACCTGCTACTCAGAAAGCAAACACTTTACCGCGGAGCTAACTTACTACGTTGAATCCTGTTTGTTTTATTCTCCTCAATATACCACATAAGAGTCCAAATGAAGGCATTTCAAAAATATGGCAATTTTGCATTCAAGATGGCGACTTCTCCAATGATTTGTTTCTTCACTTAAACTGAACTACGTCCTTAATAACATAGCGAAACCTGGCTTACCTACCAAGAGCACAACTTACAATTTTCATGGTTACAAATTTTTGAGCCGCCATTTTGAATCGAAGATGACAACTTTTCCAACATGTCGGAATTTTCCCCTCACATGGGCTGTACTCTACACACTTGAACGCAATTTCGTGATTTCACCATATCTACAAGTTGTGTAGAATTAGACGCCCCCATATAACATTCCTAGCACTTTCTTACACCGAACATGACTATTTTTTCAAGTATAAGGGCGGATTCGCAAACTACGCATCAGAATAAACATCACCTCGAAATTTCAACGTCCTACATACAGCCATTACAAATTTCACATTTTTTCGATTTGCGCCGCGAAACGAAAACGAATTTTAATGCTCTTTTTTGTATCATAAACTATGTTCCTAGCTTCACTGCCTGACAAAATATGACGTTTCTATGGTGTGCGGAACTACTCTAAAAACCAGCATTTCGAAACGACGAAAAATTTCGACACCTCATTTACATGGAAAATGTCGCCTTTTTCGTGATATCGGAATTTTCCCATTACTCACATCTCATGACGAACAAGTATGCAAAATTTGGTGTTTGTATGTTTTGTGGAAGTATGCAAACAATTAAGTGTGTTTCCGACTATAGAGGTATATAATGCCGTATATTTTCCTTAAGGCTTCCTAATTATTCACTCTAAGAAGATATAATATTTGAAATAATTTGAATGCAATTTGTTTTAAAATCCTCATATATGCCTTCTCCATCTAAATGAGGCCCCCCATTTTACAGAGAAATCGGCGCCCTTGTATGCAGGCGCGGATCCGAGGGAAGGCTATAGGAGCTATAGTCCCCCCTTGACGATCAGGTATACACTGGTTAAAATGGGCTTCAATTCTTCTTTACACTGGATAAAGCTGCAAGCTATGGTTTTGCCCCTCACTTGTTCATATCCTGGAACCGCCTCTCTCTCTCTCTCTCTCTCTCTCTCTCTCTCTCTCTCTCTCTCTCTCTCTCTCTCTCTATATATATATATATATATATATATATATATATATATACAGGGCCCCCCCTTCGTTGTAAATATACAGTAACTAAAATGAGAAGCGAGCAGTGAAAATAGCAACTCATTCCGAAACTTTTTGCCATCATGTTTCTGTTTGGGGATTAAAAGAAAGCAGAGCTTTGCAAACGCATGATTTTCTGAAGGTCGAAGGAAAAGAATTCACCAAGCAAAATAATATAACTTTTGTCAAGTAAGTAAGAAAACATAAGGCAAAGTGAGAGAAGGACATTTTTGTCCTGCATTCCACTTGCGTCCCTGTTTAAAATATTTCGGCCAGTAGTTACTGAAAAAGAAGATACAACGTACAAGGCAAGTCGATCCGACACTGTCGGCGACCGAGCCCAGAGATAATGTACAATGATCTTTATTCCTTGAGCGATACTTGGAAACCAAATTTGATTTAAATCTGACCAATAGTTACCGAGAAATAAAGTACCACATACAAACAGAGCCGAACCGAGCCTATCCGTTAGCGAGTCGGCCACCAAGTATATAGATGTTTATTCTTTGGACAATGGGCTATCTGCGCACCAAATTTCGATGATATTTGGCCAGTAGTTACGGAGAAATAAAATAGAACATACAAGGAAAGCCTAGCCGAGCCTGTCACCGACCAAGCTCGGCCATCACATGTAGAGATCTTTATTCCTTAGATGATTGGGTACTTGTACATCTAATTTGGTTTAAATTTAGCTGGTAGTTACCGAGGAATAAAATACTACATACACATATACTTAATTACATCTGCAGTAAAACTACAAGCCCCCTTATGCTTACTAAGGAAACTAAAAAGAAAAGTTCTAACATTACAAATGGAACATACTTCATGTAAGCAGAATCCACTTTCAACATTGTAACACTAATATGGAGAGCTTGAGCCCCCCTGACTACGCCACTGCACTTTTGAGACACTTCAGAGCTATTCGATTGGAGCAAACTGCTTTCATCTATCTTTTACCGCTCTTGCTCTATGTAGACCAATATTTATTGAAACGAAAAATTATAGTTGAATGAACCACTTCCGATTTTAGTAGAGAGTTAATAACTTTATTTATTTATTTATTTACTTACTTACTTACTTACTTTTTGTCACACACGGACACACGCGAAATATATAAGGGAGTTTTGATAAACCAAACTCTAGTTATTCAATAACCCCCCCCCCCCACACACACACACAACAAAAACTTGATTTTTCCCATCCCTGCACACAATTAATCCGTTCTAACTACAGAAACATCATACTATGTGTGTTTTTGTGATAAATATTATAAAATGAAAAGAAATCTATCCTTCCAGAAAACAAAAGAAATAGGCAAATATATAAGAAACATTTAGATTTTTTTGGTTGTACATTTGTGAGTGGAAGAGATTAAAGCTACTGCTTCGAAGGAGAATCCATTCGTTCCAAGCAACAAAATATGTAGAAAAGCAATTGGAAAGACATTTCATACTGAGGTTTCAAAGATCATTATCTTTGTTCTACGAAGTATTTTGTTGACACGTGAATCATACCAACATACGCCGAAAAAGCACATTCAGATAGTTGCGTCGAAAAGTTGTGGGAAATCAGTAAGAGGTGGGGGGTGGGAGTGGGTAGGGAAACTGCTCAAGGCATAAATGATTATGAAAGTGGAGCGGTAGACACAGGTTACACGTTTCAAATTGTCATAATACATCCCTCCTCAGCATTTGTTCTTCAAAAAATGTCATCCATGAGGTTTGCAAGTGGTATTTTGACTCTTTACCTGCAGTAACTCAATACGGAAGAATGCATTACAATTAATCCAAGTAATTAGGTTCAAAATTGTGACAGTCATCTGAATTGTATTACTCTTTGGCAACAAAATTACCATCTTTGTACAAAATTACAAGTTCCTAAACCCAGTATTTTCTAAGATATTTATTAATTAAATTTTACACGTTATGAAGATCCTGAAGCCTCTGATGATGGGAAGACATCCCCTTAAGCTGTAGGTCATGTCTGACAGTGGCGTAGCCAGGGTGGATCACCCGGCTCAAGCCCCCCCCCATTAGTGTTGCGATGTTGAAAGTGGATTCCGCTTACATATAGTATGTTCTATTTGTGATCCTGATATTAGGACTTTTCTTTTTAGTTCCCGGCGTAAGCCGATCGGATGTTGTACCATTAAATGTCAAGCACTTCATATTGAACCAAATAGAAAGTTGTGCAGAGTCTCGTGTGTATATGCAATCTTTTATGTTATCGTTGATGAAATATTCTCTGAACTTATATACATGCAGACACACAGATGTCAATACGGAAATGGTACGTCTTCACCCAACTCTGGCCGTATCTGGATCTACATTAGGCATTTTGACAGTAATACAAAACTTCCTTATTATAGTATAACATGGAAGTAATAACAATCACTCATGGAAATGTAATAAGATTATGACACCTATGTTGTAAGGAGTTTTCCAGTTAGAAATTGTTTTGATTTGTCAACATCAAAAACGTAAGCGTAACTGATATTAATGTGCAATGTCTATTCGCAAAGTGCCTGGAGGGAATGAACATGTAATACCTTCCAAATGGTGCAAGCTGCGGTAAAATACATTACACCAGTGAATGTAAACATAACACCTGCACGTGTCCGATGTAACACTTGCACCTATTTTCATTTGAAAAAAACGAAAGTAAAATATAATATGGCGGATCTAAGATGGCGGCCGGGGTGGGTAACATGTTTCAGAAGCAGTACTTGATCCAATTTGTTTTGCATATGCCCATATTCATGTCCAGTGAGTAATATCTAAAGAAACTAAAAGAAATTTTGTGTCCGAGCGTTATGGTAGTGTATGATAGAATTCCGGATATATGAAGGCCCATAAATATGCCAATTACCGGCATGGGCAGCTAAATTTAGTACAATACACGTTAGACAGCAGAGAACTTTGTATTTAAATCAATTTTACACGAATCTCGACGGGACACTTCGCGAATGTACCTGGTGAGAACCAACATGTAGGCTACTATATCAATGAATGCCCGCGATATATTAATTTCAGAACCGCAATTTAGAACCGCAAGAACCCTATGTTTGTTTACTGAATGCAACATAAAAATTTGTTTCCATGATAATTCTTTTATTTACTTTTTAATATCAGTTCTAGAAGTAGTACAACCCTCGACTATGACACTTTCTCGCAAGTTAACTTATAAGCATTTAAACAATACAATGAACATTAAAAATCAAAGGGAGAAAATGAGACAAAGTAAACTGTAGATTACGACATTGCCACGAGAAGTCAAAACATTCACATGAAAAGAAAATAGTATTCTGAATGGGTAGCACTTTTTGACAATTTTCTTTCTCTGGTAGATTTTTTTTACAAAAATAAGATAAAATAGAAATATGTTTAAAAGAAGTCTTAAAAATGCGTATTTAAAACGTATATAAAATTTGATTTAAACAAAACCAATTGTTTAAAACAAGTTTTAATCATTTGTTTTAAACATTTTGTTCTAAACAAAACAACCCTACACCAGATTCATATTTCAAGTCGCTATGGTGACCTGGCACTCCGGATTTTTCAACCCATAAACACACACACACGGCCGGATTTATTGGGGTGCACGTGCCCCACCTTCCTTGTAAATATACACTACTTAAAGTGAGAAGCTAGGAGTGAAAATAGCAACATTTTCCGAAAGTTTCTTCTGTCATGTTTCGGTTTGGACTTAAATCAAAAGGATGTTTTGCAAAATCGATAGTTTAAGTCAATTTTCTAAAAGTTCAACAAAAGGATTCACCGAGAACAGATACTTAGGATTTCCAGGGCATTTCCTCATTCACACCACAGGTGCCTAAAGGCATTTAAAAAATTCCAATTCAATTCAAATGTACTGGTAGTTATTGGTGCACCCCCTAAGAAGATCCTTTCTCCCAAATCTTGTGTGTTGTCCCAATTGATGAGTTTCTCGCTACGCCACTGATGTCTGATGTTATTTGATTTATAAACTAAATTGCTTGCAAGCAAATGAAATGTTCTTCCTGCTTCCCTGGGGCCAGTGTATGTGTAACTTTGGTGTATGTAGCTCCGGCTTCTATCCTTGTTGGGAAGTGAGCTCGAGCTTAAATCACATTGGTCAGTGCAAGACTGTTGTAAAATAAACATATATGGTGACTACCAGCAGTGAGCTCCTTCATGCCTAAGCGCTTAGCGCCTTTGGCCTGGAAGACCCGGGTTCGATTCCCGTCGTGAGCACATGTGATTTCGATTCCATGTTAATCAATATGTCCCGTCTCATAAAGCCTCGCTGCCGAAAAGGACGTTAAACTCCAAATCAACTCAACTATCGGCAGTGTCATCACAAGAAGTAAAAATCTTATCAATAAGCTTATATTAAAAACTTCACTCTTTGATCATTTTTCTTTTTCCTCTTTTTAAACACAAAGTAATGCTATTCTCAAAGGACATGTGCCTGGGGGCCTAAGGTGTTTACTAAATCTTAAGTATGAGGAAAAAGAAAACAGACTGAAAAACGTAGAATTTATTTGCTAGTATAATGGAGATTCTTTTAAAGCCAACCTTAGACTCCCTGTCGCCAAGGATGTTTAAACGTTACTCAAGTGTAACTCCAAGACCCTCAGAATTGAAGAAGATGAAATACAGGTACAAAAGGTAACCAATAGAGAAAAGAGAAACATAGAAGTGGTACTCATCATAACAAAAATATGTCTACTTACACAAAAATGTTCTGCAGAATTTCAATACGTTTCATATCGCTAAAATCAAGGAACAAAACACTTTGGGTTCGAGAGGGAACTGGTATTCAGTGGAACCAGTTTTATCTTAACAATCTCAAGCAGGTACGACATAGGTGGGTATTTCGAGTAACGCTAATCCCTTGGTAACTGTAACTACAGTACCGAAATGCAGAATGTTCCATTAAATAACGTTACTCATTGTAACGTAATTCAGAGCGTACCATTTTAAAAGTTACACTGACTAATAACGTTATTAACTAGGTGCAGAAATGGGTTACAAAATAGTAACCGTAACAGATAACAAATTGTAAATATTGCACATTTCGTTAAGTTATCCACCCTTGTTTTTGTGCTGGTAGGTAGCCAAGCTGTCATTGGTTTGAATAGGTTTTCCCTGGTTTTCTTCACTCCCATTAAGAGAAGGCACGGATGGGACCTTCTAAAAAGCCAGGGCTGCTTCCTTCCCAAATCATAGACCCACCTAAAAAACCGATGTGATCTCGGACTTTGAGGTACGAACCCTTCATTCAATCAGTCCCTTGCGCAGATACATACATAATTATAGAAAGGAAGAAGGAAAGGAAAGGCAATTGTACACATCGAATTAATAACTCAAAACAAAATTACCACCATTCCAGTACCGATTTCTATAATAGAAATCTAATGTTGTAAGCTCTACAAAGGAAAAAATGCAAACCTTGGGAAGTCATAACAAAATAACACTTTTAGCACGTACTATCAAAGGCTTGTGAATAATAGAAAGAGAGCGTGGCATGCTGACCAAAGATGCCCGACTCCTGGAAAACAATGCACCTATTCACTGCTCGAATGTTGGCCAGACAGAAGAACGACCCTGGATATGAAATCCGTCATAATTCACGTTTTTTGTTGACCGCACCCTATCTTCGTTCCACCTCTTCTAAACCATTTTCTAGGGGCGAATACTTCTGCGATATTACCACACTGGTTTTAAAGTTTTAGTATTTCGCGTAGCTTACTGAATAATAAATGAGGTATATAATGAGTTATCAGACTTCTCGGCAATCTGGATCCCTGTGTCGAATATCAAGTGAATCAACATTCCATTTCACATCAAGTGGATCAAACACTGGATATGTATATACTTATTCCATCGGACTGTGTTTATGTTCTGAGTGGACAGATGTATTAAGAGAAAATTCAGTTTCATAAATGCCTTTGTCCCAATCATGTTGCTTAGTTGCAAAGTATGCTTTCAAAGAGTCCTTGATAACTCGTATTTAACGTTCACTTGCGTTACTTCCACTACGGCACGGTGCTATTCTAATATCCCTGATACCGTTTGCATACAACAAATCCTGGAATCTTGCTGATACGAACACAGAGTGATTGTCATGGCATAAGGCGTGGATAAATCCATGACGACACATCAACTTGTATAGCTTATTAATGATAACCTGGCCAGATAGGGTCCTAAAAGGTTCCAAAAAAATTCTAATACAACAATTAAACAAAATCGGCCCGAACTGGACTGTACGAGTGGTCCAATGACGTCACAAGACCATCTTCCGTTTGGAAACGTCTCATAGGTTTATACCAACTGTCCCATAGGTTTCGTATTCTTACTTTTTGACTTCTGTCACTCAAGACAAGAAGTCACATAATCCCGAATTTCTTATATCGCGTCTGTCCACGTATATCTTGCACAAATCTTAGAAGCACATTTGGAAAAACCCAAGTGCGCCCCAGGAAGAATATAAGAGTGGTAGAATTCAATAATGTTTCTTGATAAACACCTGGGCAAACAAATCTTGTAAGGGTTATTCAAAGCTTTAGTACGCTTGCATAGGATATCCTTCACAAGTTTATATCCTTGAACCTCCTCTCTATCTTTCAACCTAGCAATTATAGGGCTCAATTCGGGATCCTTTTCCTGATGACCCTTAATCGAAAGTTGCGCATAAGGCATATTCCATATATTCACCAAAAATAAGTTAATGACCTCTTCATCTAATGAGGGGTCTTCTTTAAAATTGTTGAAATCTTCTATATTGTGTAAACGTGATAAGAAATCTGCAGGTACATTTAAGGACGAAGGTACATTCTTAACTGTAAAGTTAAATTCAAAAAGCCTATATAATAAACTACCATATCTCTTAACTCTTTTCAAATTTCTAAGAGCATAAGCTAGACCCAAATTATCGATTCTCAACTCAAAGGGTTGATGTAAAAATGTACGAAAACGTTCCATGGTTTCTAAAGCTGCAATGAGTTTAAGAACAAAGATTGGCTTGTTTACATCATACTTTTTAAGCTTCTGAGAATAAAAACTTACAGGAACTAATCTATTCTCAGCATCTAATTGTGGAATAGCGCCTCCTATTGAATGACTTGAGGCATCGATATGAGATAACGAAAGGCTTATTTAGATCAGGGAATTTCAATATTACATGACTTTCAAAACATTCTTTCAATCTCTTAAGAGCTACATCTTGTTCCTCTTTCCACTCAAAGGGAACCTTAGGAGAACGTAGACGACTAATTGGCTCTATAATTTCTTGAAAATCTGGTATATACCTACTATAGTATTGAGCAAAACTACACAAGCCAATCACGGCGCACCTATTTTTATGTTTTGGTAGTTTCCTTATTACTTTTAATCGAGCTGGATCTAAATACATTTTACCATTTTCTATTATTTGACCTAAAGAAGAAATTCATCGTTGAAAGAAACAACACTTATCTACTGACAACGTTAATCCACTCTGAGCAAGTTTACTCAGAACTAAATCTAATGTTTTCAAATGTGAATGAATATCGGAACTGGCAATTACTACATCATCTGCATATCAACTTACTCCTAGATCTTTCAGGGGATACAAAATATCTGTTATCAATTTACTAAGTAGAAAGGATACCGAGGCAATGCCAAATGGAACATACTTAAACTCAAATAATCCTCTATGCAGTATATTTATATGAGACTGGAGCTAATCTTATAGTGTGATAAGCTTTCTTTATATCTATTCTAGATAGCACAACACCTTCTGATAATTCTGCTAAGACATCTTAAATACGTGGTATATATTGAGTATTGACTATTAGTCCTTTATTCAGATCAGTATAGTTGACTACTAACCTCTTAGAACCATCCCTAGGATTTAGGATTTAGATTTCTGGGCTTTCGGCATCTAAGGCCATTTAGCCCGTCACGATTTGAGGGATGACGTCCCTGGGCGAGCACACAATCCGGGGAAAGGGAAGGAAGAAAGGATTGGGGAGGGAAGGAGGCGGCCTGGGACCTATAAGTTAGGTACCACCCCGGCATTTGCCTGGTGTGAATGAGGAAAACCCAGGAAAACCTCATTCAGGGTGGCTGGCCTGAAAAAGCGTGTTACACTTTTTCGACCGAGTGACCCGACCGGGAATCGAACCCGGGACCGCTCGCACCGAAGGCGAGAGCGTTAGCGACTACGCTACGCTGGGCCACTAGAACAATCCCTATTTCAGACTAAAAAGCATGGGAAAGCATACTCACTCGAACTAGGTTGAATGATATTTTGTTCCAATAGTGAATCTAATATTTTGTCTAACTCTCTTTTTGCAACCCTGGACATCGGATATGCCTTATGTCTAATTGGTTTATAATCTTTAAGTTGAATATTATATTGAAAATTAGGAACTTCTCTTACTCTATTACAAAATACATTAGGATACTTTATACTTAACTTTTTTATATATTCATCCAAACTAGGATCTTGTTCTAGGAGAATTGGATCCACTGTCATAGCTGGTGGTCGGTCATCGTTCTCAAGGATGTGAAACATTTGGGGTGAACACTCAGAATCATCTGTACTATGTTCAGCTTGGCTGGACTACCTGGAACACTGCTTGGCTTAGCCACCATCCATATTTCCTGATTGCAAATAGCTGACTGAAACCTAGGACTGGACTGGCACTATTTTGGAAAACCTCTTCACCATTTCCACCACTAGAACTGCTATCATATGTAGGATCGAGATATCTATTCCCAATGGACCTAAATTGGAAATTCGGATGATGAAGATTTGAATTAAATGGATCAATATTATTGTCAATGCCCGATACTGAGTTCGAAAGAGACGCATGTTTGATAAGGGGTTGAAGTTCCAAATCACCATCATTATCTAATAAAGAATTCTTCAAATATTTAGTGTTGGCAACACTACACTTCAGAGTAGCAGAAGGTTGATTAAAATCTATCAGATTTTCATTACACAAAGAAGTTTTCTGCTCTTCTCTTGAATCATTATCACTGGTGTTTTCTTGCATGAAGATGGCAACACTGTTACTCTTTGAACATGATAGGAGAACATCATGTTCGGATGTGACTTTATGTTCATTCACATCTCTGGATTGTTTAAGTTCCAAGTGTAGATGTGGATTTCCATTGACACTAAGAAAAGGACTAAGTCTGGCAACACTGTGTACCGAACCTAAGGTATGGTTTAAGTCCCTAATCTTCGAAGAAGTTCGATGAAAAAAAGAAGTCCGAAATTTGTTTGTATCATTCTCAACTAGTGTTGTATTCATTATAGAACTGGCAACACTGCTGTCACTATGGACTGTAACTCCAGATGTACCTTCTCTTCTTTCCAACTACTAGAAGATTTCTCGGTTTATCTAATGAAGGATGCTGTCTTCTGATCTGTTGATGGTTGGATGCTGGATGGGCCGCTAATGAAGTTATATCACTATCAATGTGATGGACCACTAAATCCATCATGACTACGCAAGATCCTTTTCTTCCTTCTATGAGACACTCGTGATTCTCTATCTGATGTGGCAACCCTGTACTCCATAGACCTATCAACGCGACCATAATAAACATTAGAGTGGTGAGGAATATCTTTATTGAAGATCTCTGGATGCAAGATGTATCTGCTGTCCATTCAGCTTCATCTCCCTCGTAGGGGTGCACTCAGAGGAACCTACCTTAACGGTGCCTCTTGCATCATCTTCCTTCCCTAAATACACATTTATCTTGAATATTCATTAACGTAGAATTCAAAAATATATTTGAAATGTTAACACTTTTACTGAATGTTACTTGTTCCGCACTTTGAGAAACACTATTAATGTCATGTGAATTACCCGAAGACGATCTTTCGTTACACTCATACCGTAAAGGTATATTCATTTTTTCCATTCCAAGATATAACTTCCATTCCAAGTTTTCAATATCTACTCGCGCCTTTAAGATTTTCAATTCGTTTATGCCTATCAAAAATATAGGTTTTAGTTCAGGTACTAAATAAAATTTGAGTCTATATACTTTCTGATACAATCTCACTGGTAGCCACACAACACTGTCTAACATGATTTTCGTGTTTCCTACACCAAATACCAATAAATTTTTCTGTCAATATCTTGACCGGTCTTTTCAAAGATCTATTCCATTTTAAAAAGCTCTCTTTATTTACTAGCGAAGCGGAAGCACAACTATCGATGGCGCCACAATTCTGCGCACTTAAAATGTAACCTGTTATAAAAGCCGCCACTAGTTTTCTTGAGTGCGATGACAGGACACAATTTGCATTACGTTTTTGGCTTATATTGTTCTCTGCACTAATTTCTGGCTCTATTCTCAAGGATTGAAATCGAACTGAGGGCCTGTCAGTTTTGAAGCTAGAACCTTGCCCACTCGCATATTTCTGTGTATCATTACTATTAGTCGTAGCTCTATTAACACTAACGAATCTACGTCGTAGATCACACTGAGCTACCAGATGCGGACCTAAACATTCAAAACACCGAGGTGTTGTTTTCTTCCCTCGAATTGTAAAGTTCGACCTTTCACGCGTGGCACCTACGAACGAATTATGCATGTCAACATTACGCTGGTGAATGCTGTATTTCTTTAATTCCTGCACAAATACTGGTAAGGATGAGGGTATATTATATGGAAAAACCTCATGCCTGACTACTGGATTCAAACCCCGCAACAATATGTCTCTCAATTTATCGTCCTGCATACCGCCATAACAAATCATAAAACTATTCATAACTTTGGTAACGTATTCCAAGACACTTTCTCTAGAATGTTGTAAACAGTAAATATATTTATCATATATATGTCTCTGGCCTATAGGCGTGACCAAATTTGTAAAAATAACATTTGCTATATATATCCAATCATGTGATAACCCTATTTCTCTTAACAATTCAGTATAGAAACCACCACGAGTTTTCCCAATAGATGCCATGAGTATTGTCTCTATCGGATATATGCCTTGCTTGACAATCCGATAAACAAATAACAAAAATTAAAAAATTAATATGTCGTTACTCCCGTCACATACTGGTATGGATCTACATATATCTGTGAAGTTGTTACTAGTTATATCTACTGTTAACTTGTCAATATTTGTAGAAAAAGGTACTCCAATATTTATGTCTACTATTTTCCAATCCTGTTGTCTGATTAGCTGTAAGAGAAATGAAATGGTTTGTGCTTTTATTTCCTTCTTTTTCTACAAACTTATGAAAACCTGGTTCAATCGGAACAGAAACTGGTTCTTGTCTTATCAATGAATTATGTTCCATGACGAAATGATTATGTGCACTTACACACGATACGGCTGATCGAGTCGTATCGTCATTGTTTACATTTTGCATCACGTTAGTTCCTGCTTGTCTGTCACCAAGCGCTGAAGAAAGCTACCAGACGTAACTAACCAAGAATCGCTATTGGTGTGCAAGAAAGGGTCGGGAGTTGACAATTCAATCGAACTGTTACTTTCTGTTCGTGGTCTATGACTACTAATAAAAAGGCCATGGTCAACATTGGAAAATCCGTTTAACCACAAGCCCTCAGGACGACTATTACTGGAAGAACTCCTGTACATTTTATTGAGATTTTTTTTGGTACTCCTGCTTTCAGAAGGATTACAGTTAATAAGGCACAACTTTAGATTCGATGCGTACTTGACAACAACAACACTAAATTCCTAACTTGAAGTTTACGTAGTTTAAAATATATCTCTTGTATATACATATACAAATACAAACACCTAATAACTGACCTTGTGACTGCTCTATCTTAACAAGGACACTGATTGCTAATATCATTATCCTTACGATCGTTCTCTTAAATACATTTGAGAAAAACTACACTTATAGCACTTATACAAGATCTGTCCAAAACTTTCGTGCTTGTAAGGAATATAATAGTTCGGAATTTAATTGTGTAACGCACATTAAAAAATAAAAAATCTAATCAAAAGTGCAGTTGCACAGAATAGAATATTAGCTTCAGGTCCTTTAATTCAGGATAATTGTTCAGAATAGGAATCTAGCTCTACTAAATAGGGGGGAATTATTTTTAGTGTTATTATTTCAAAATGACGTGAATTTATATCATATCGAAAAAGTAAATAATTTCTCATCTAAAGTTAAAATGCCAAATACAAATGCGCTAACTAAGGTTTATAAAGTAATTAATTATGTAATAAGAAAAGAAGGTGATTCTTATTATATGATTTATATATGGTCAAATTGAGTTGAATACAAAATCTAAGCAAGTGAATTTTCGATACAACTGATAGAAATTGAATTACAACAAACTTCAAAATAGATACAAAATTATTAACCTTAAATAATATATATATATATATATATATATATATATATATATATATATATATATATATATATAAAGAACTTATCTATTTACCGTATAAATTGAATAATAGGAGATCTTCCAAAATTCAACAACGAAATACACCACCTTAAATGACCGATTATCACATGTTGATCACAATCAAAATGGTAAAGAATAATGAAACTTACGTCGAAATCCTTTTTCTTACTCCAAACACACTTCACGATAATATATATATATATATATATATATATATATATATATATATATATATATATATATATATTAACTTTCATACAATGATTTGTTCTATATAACAATTTTGATAATAACTTCACAATTAATTATACTTGGAAATCAAAAATATCTAACATTGTAAAGACAATTCTCCGCTGATTTTGATTTCACTTTTTAGGCGATGTTCTACCTAACCCATTCCGAACTATTATATTCAGCCCAACCCCGAGCTTTCAAACGTACAACGAGTAATTTCAAAAATTACCGTTGGCGCTGACAACCAAGCGTACGGAGAACGATACTAAGCTTCCTTTCGACAGTAGCTAAAAACACTACAGAGTAGGAAACTAAACCGAATTATCCAGACTCTCGAGAGACCTTTTTGTTAATCTACTGAATAGAGATTAGATCTCTAACCGTTACAACGCAGACATACCCATTTTGTCGGTGTTTCCAACGAATTGTGAATACAATATTGCAGATGGTTTCAGAAATACTAGATGTATATCAATGAAACGTGGCATACACAACATGCTTCACTATAGAAAATATACTGTGGTCGTATTTCTTCTCAGGAACACCAGTTGTCACTGTTAGTAACCAAATGTAAAAATTAGAACTTGTGAAGCAGGTTCTATCCATTCTGGGTTTCTGTTTTTTGCAAGACAATGAATGTCTCCTCCTTATGCATATCTATTTCTGACTCACCACCAAGATCAAGCGGTTTACTTGACAGGTAATCTACCGGCACTTTGTTCTGGTTTACGAGGAGACTTTCTTCCATCCAGATGGTAACTTCTTCAAGATTACGATTCGCAATCATTATATACATGATTGTATGTATCCACCGCGCATTGTTTTCTCTATTGCTGTGGGTATGACTGTCGCATCAGGGACATGTTGGAGCTTAAGGAGGACCTTCATGACGCCAACTGACATTGTCATGACGAACGTCCAATGAACATTAAAAAAAACGTTGTTAGAAGTAGCACAAGGAGTCTAGAAAATAACATAGAACAACAAAACGATTTTCCCCCTGTTCAACTGTTTATGACGAAAATGTCAATCACAGATCTGAAGCACGATCATATGTGACGAACGTTCGTAATGCGTATGGTCAGGAACACCTCCAATTGTAAAAGCTCTAGGATTCAACACTAATCATCTGGCTTCTAGAGGGAATAATTTTCGGAAGAAGCCTGGGCTGAATCATTTTCGTAACTTTATTTTCCTACTATCTGTTGACCTGCTATGCTAATTGCCTAAGCTCGCGCTGTTCTGCTGATTGTATGATGAAATATGCTGTCAACACTGTTGAACCCTAACTCCGTATGGCCCAACCCTAGCATGTGGCATATCACATAATTTGGTATGATGAACAAACTCTAATACAAATCGTTATTCTCACCCAATTGCTTTCAAAACATCGCAATTTGGCGTGGGAGTTCCGGGTTCGATTCCCGGCGGGAGCTTACGTGGTTCGGATTCCACGTTAATCAGTACTTCCACGTCTCATATAGCCTCGCTGCTGAACAGACGTTAAACTCAAAATCAAATCAAATCAAATGCGTCACAAGTGAATTCTTATGACCTGATGTATACATCCCTTTCTTTTACGAGCTACTAACTTGAGCCTTTCGCTGTTGCGTGGTGAACCGTTATGTTCCTTAATATATGCTCAGCCCTGTTCATATCATTGCAGAATATAGAAATATCGCCAAGCTAGTGTACTTCTATTTGAATATTCTCCATTTTGAAAATATGAACAAAATTGACAGTCTGGGACGGGGAATGGTAACAACTACAGTATGTTGGCTATTGTGTCCAATGATGTTTATGACACGTTTCGTCTTTAGTATGCAATGGTCAGGCAACCTTTCGAGAAAATGTAGATAAGAATGATTGGAAACTCTAATAACATGGGTCCTTGTGGGTTCACGTTAACATACTACAAACCTAATATGGGTAGATGTCTAATTATGTTCGCCAACGCTGTAGACTTCATGTGGAATTCTTAAATGTGCGCGTTGGTTGGCAACAGTACCAAGCTGGTGTGCTTGGGAGACGGGGATACACTATGCTTTTCATTGTCCAATGTTGCTTCTATCCATTTGTTATATTTTCGTTCAATGACCTGCACGCTATTTTCAATATTGTGATGTTTATACTTGGTTATTAACACTAACAACCCAGAATGATCACATTAAACATCATTTTGCTAATAGTATCGTGTGATTTTTCTGTCACGCTTGCTGCATAAACGTCTCATCGTACGGACGGAACCTGTGTTACAACTTCTAATTCTTACACTTAGTTGGTAACACTTACAAACTCGGGTCCTTGTTAGAGAAATACGTCCTTAGTATATTTTCTCTAGTGACAAATGTTTATGGCATGTTTCACAGATATATATCCAGTTGTACAAAAAACATCTGTTACATTGTATTTTCATTTCGTTGGCAACACTGACCAAATGGGTACGTCTGGGTGCAAAATGATATTACCAAACCATTGCCCTAGTCACGTTCTGGCAATAAGCCGGAAAGGAAAACACTGGGCTCAGGCGCTTACACGTGATGCATCGTAACACTCACTTTTACTTCTGCCGAATATGCCATACAAAGGTCAAGAACATCAACAAACTGACCCGTTGTAGACTCCAGTTGCGGGTTTTCCTGTCATTTGAATACCGTTTCTTACTTCTCATGGCAAGAGCTTTTAGACGATGCATATGTTTTGACCTGGTACTTGGTCCCGGTATGGAATCATAGCTCGTTAGTCAGAAAAGGTACAAGTCATTTGCGAACGTGGAAATAATATAAAGACATATGAATTAATACCATACAATGAAACACTGGTTTAATTCGACCACTTAGCACAGCGACCACTTATGTTCTTATATTTATAGTTATTTCTTATATTGTTATAACTTGTTTATTCATTTCAAATCCGCACGACAATTGAATGTGTCTAAACTAATTGACATGCACATATCACGTTATTTCTCGAAACGTTTGCAACACTAATCTGCAATTACCACACCATATGTTTTTATTTTCATTGCTGCTTAAAATGATGATATCCAATTTATTTCAATTGATTTACAAAAACATAACTTTCTCTTGGGTTGGCAACACTGTTCATCCGGTAATGCTCGTCAATACACGGACAGCAACCCTGTTTTCTCTAGTTGCTAAGTCCAAAGTTTCGTTTCTCTGTCTTGTTTGGTTTCTCCATTATGACGGTTGGACATTCTAAATTATAATGTAGAAACACCATTTCATGATTTTGTCATCAGGTCGATACGGGTTAACGTTCTCGTAGGGAGTTACTATTTCAGTAATGCTTGTTTAGGGGCACATTGATTACATTTCACGCGTGTGCGTATTATAACACGAAATTACCTTATATGGGACACCCCAATATATATATATATATATATATATATATATATATATATATATATATATATATATATATATATATATATATATATATATATATATTACTGTGGTTATTTCTTAATATGTTTAGCGTAAAGCAAAGCACAGACTGAGAAATATGTCGTTTATTATTAGGATATAGTAGTGATTCAAACAATCTCTACATTCTTTAGACTTAGTACATGGCAATTTCAAGTAGAAAATCTGTATTAGTGAGAATCATCTTCAAAGTTGTATTTCCACACATTCATGTAATGTGATTATTGCGAAAACTTTTCTCTTTTTTCTTGACTATTTCTTTGTCATGAAATAATAATGGTTACAGTGAGTAAACCAATAAAGTTTTAACAACGCTTTCTCTTTTTGTCGAACTTGAAATCAAGTTTCACTGATATAGTGAAAAGAACAACGAACTTTATTGGTTTTCACTATTGATTTTTCTTCCAGAAACAATTGAAAGTATGCTTATTCTATTCAGGCATTTTTTCAAAGAATAGAACTAAAATACTTACGTCCTCTCTTAAATTCAATATATAGTGCGTTATCATTCTAATATAATAAGAAACTAAAGTTTGAAAAGATTTAAAGATTTGAAGCAAAATAATTATAAAATTTACATAATGTTCAAAATCGTAATAACAATAAACCTATTTTCATTTAAAAAGTAAAACAAAAAAATTGGATATGATTTCTAGCACATTGGGAAAACATTTACTCATTTTCTGTTATAATGTTAAAGTAGTTTGTATTTATCCACAATCTGCGTTAAGTTCTAAGTGTGAACTCTGGTACCTTAACAAATGTTACGTGTGTTTAAGAAAGTTTGGCACTTTATTTGCTTTTTGATCAAAAGTGATGCTTGCACTTATTATTAATCAAAGTAATGGTTTGTTTCCATAAGGTAATGTTGCTGTATAATGGGTTCAGAGAAGACGCACGAGACCATTTCTTGAATCGCACCATTAGAGTCTGAACTCATGAGTAATTTCCCCATTTTAGGTAGGAATTTGAAGTATGCTGATAAAATTCATTATTTTCTTTGTTTACAACGATGGATGTGCATTGGTCCGTCTTGCGTGAAATATTGCAGTGTTTTTTAACCCTGAGTTACTCGCGCACATTCTCACATTCCGGGTGTAGGTTTTTTTTTATTTATTATATCGCTATAATTTGGCAACACGTGTCGCCAGTCCGTATAACTTCCGTTTCTACCTCTCCCCCAGCCCAGAGTAGCGAAGACAAATCCTCCTAGTGAACTGCATAATAAGGGTTCGAAGAGCGTAGGGAGTTCCAGATCATCAGTAACCTGCAACTGTCGAAGGTAACGCTGGAAGATGTTCTTTTTGTTCGTGGAATCAGAACAGAAAATACAGATTTAGAAGTGTCAGACGCTAGAAGTACATCTGTTGAGAGCATACGGGCTCAAAAGCAATTTATTTTGATAAGTTATTTCCAGTAAAAGTTTTTTTCTAGATAGATATTAATTTACAAGTTTTTAGTAAACATTTCTTAAGTACATCTACTATTTTAGGCATGTACATACGTAAAATATGCAACTACTACTAGCATACTTGGTATTGTGTGTAATATTAAAGTTTGCCATAAATTCCAACGTTTGTTTTCCATTATAACCCAATTTTAGCAAAAAAAGAAATTACGGTCTCTAAGTTCGTGCGCGGGCATTAGTGTAACTTTTCTAGCTCGGGTAAAGCTAGGTTAAAGGAATAACCTAACTACTACATTTATGGCTCATAGAATAGTTCTAAAACTAGGTCTTCAAGCTACTATTCTTGCTCTCATGGGAGACATATTAGTTTTATTCACTTAAGGTTAGCAAGGTGTCACCGTATCATTACCTTGTTGTCTAAACTCCATGTTAAAATTATATAGTAGCATTTCAAAATTGATACTCATCGTGGCATCGCACAAGGTGAAATTATCAGTAATATTTGTTTCAGTGTGAAAATATTTTTTGCACAAAATTATAATGAAGGACACAACAGCGTTAAATGACTCATTAATAATAGTAGTAAATCAACTAAATAATCTTTAGAACTATCTTACCTTATTTTATGTATTTTGATCTTACTACTAGTATACAATGTTACCACAAATTCACTGAATCTGCGTTCATTCAATAGCAAACTGTAGTCGAGCCGAATGATAGCATAAGGAACTGGTTTGACTGAAGGTTTCCTACTTACTACTGTGATTTCTTCTTGAGTAGTAAGGTATCACAAGAAATCTTACCATAAAATAATGAGTTTGTCATTGCCTTAGTACTAATAGTCAACCTTACAATTTTTACTTACTACTGACAAAATAAGTACAATATTTAAAGGTTTCGATACACAAAGATATTGAGCGAGGAAAAATATGAAAATTTTTATTGCGACATCTATCATTTATCTTCCACTTGTCTTGTATATTAAATATTTACATTTTGAAGAAATTGTTATATTATATGAACACAAATAACAGTAGTAGATTATTTTTTATTGATTCACTATTTACTACTGTCTACACTACTGTAACGTATATTACGTACTTTCATTTTCAGATCTTATAAAACTGAGATTGAGAATATATTTTTTTCCTTATGTCTTAGAAAACACATGGAGTCGTATTTAATACCAAGTTATATTATTGGAAAGAACATACCACAATTATAAATTCACTTGTGAAGAAATGAATTAAATTAACAAGTGTGATCTAATGTATATTGTAAAATAATATGTCGGGAAATGTTGTTTTTTCGCATCAATCTTGTTCTGGAAAAACTTGCTCCAACTCATCCTTCTCTGAATATGCGCATATACATTTTATACTTATGATAAAATAGGTGTATTGTTGAATATTTAAATTGTCACATATACGTAATCAGTCTTTAAAACAAATTACTTGTCGAGTTTTAGTTTGATATATGGATTTCTTAAATTAGTTTTCCCCATTAACTATATTCTCAGAAGACACTGCCGCTACTGTGTGTCGATATGTGATTTCGTTAACCAGATCTCTCATATAATTGAGAAATTTCTGATAGTACTTGTTTAATTATATATACCGGTTAACAAGGTTAAGAACAAAACTTTATTGGGATCATTTTTTACTATTTAATGATTGGTTCTATAAACGTTCGATGTAAATATTAAAGAAAATAATAACACTTCTTTTCACTTCTGTATGATCGTGCATAGATCACATAAGCGAGTATAAAACTTACCATATTAAGTTTTAGAGTTAACTACATATTGATATATTTGTTCTTTGAAAGAATTAGTTTAAGAATAGGTACACTGAATACATTTCAGTAAAATTACAAGAATCAATTGGGAGACTATATTGTTCTTCGTCATTTACACTTCAGTAATAAGCAATCGAAGAAAATGATAAAGCTCCCACTCAGTTAAACGGTTTGCATATTCGCCTTTGGCGTAGGTGACCAGAATTCGATTCGCGTCTGGAACTTATGTGGTTCGAATTCCGCTTAAGCTGTATGTCCACGTCCCATATAGCCTCGCTGTTGAAGAGGGTGGTAAACTAAAAGTCAAATCGAAAAAAACGATAGATATATAGATAACTGCATGCCGCCCTAATCGTTTATCTAAACACTTGAAGCTAAAGGATTTCCAACACATTTTAAATGTACAATATGTATTATTTTTACAACATTGGTGGATGATACTTATTATAATTTAGTTCTTACTCTTAGTTTCTGGAACTTAATACATTATTTTTGTGTGTGTTATTTCGTTCGTAAGTCAATACAAGTTACAAGTGGCGTGTCATCTTATATGTAACTTCTGCAGCCAAGGTTTATTTGAAATTTAGCTTAATTCGTAAGAATTATTTCACTATTCTACAGAGGTAACTACGTTCCAAATCTTATATACAACTTCCACGTACATTGGGGTATGCAAGCCACATGTGAGTTTACCTTCATTATAAAAATACTGTATTCACATATAATATGATTTCTTTATTATCTGGATACTACATACCTCACGCAAGAAGCTAATTTCATTATTATAAAGATACTATATATCCCGCGCATTGCAATATCTCATAACGTATCATAGACTGAGTGGGCCGCTTTTGCTGATAAGAGACGTATACGAACTGTAACAGCTAGATGTTTATGAGAACTGGCATATTGGCTAATTGTGGGTCGCTAATCATTGTGGTGATAGTCACTCGGTGCGGTAACGTATTCACCCGCTATAATACATATACCAAACAGTGACCGGGTGAGGCTGTGCCGAGCTATACCCCAAAAACGCCGCAAAAAGGCAGAAAATGAAAAACGTCTGTAAATAACATGATACCTACGGGAAGGGGACACTCTACTAAGAACACGACAATAGTGTTAAACAAGCAGTGTTGCCATCCCGACACGAAATTATAGTTTGTCAAATAGAACGTATATCATTTTATGGCTTAAAATAATTATCATAAAAAGTGAAAGAAAATTAACAAAAGGTGGGCTAATGAGCATGGAGTGGAGGATAAAGCAATTGCAGATATGTTACTTGTTCTGATAGAAAGCAAACATGATGGCGATGTTAAAGTAACAATGTGTAACACGTTAGATTCACATACGGACGCCGACAGCGAGGTACACGATTTGGGCGACGCAATGAGTGATCAAATGGACGATGTGGTGCTCCATCAACGAATGAAGCAGGTCCTTTGAGCAAAATGTCCTCTCCTGTTAGGAGGAAGCATACAGTAATGCTCGAAACATACAAAAATATTCGGACTTAGGTACGTTCGTTGCAATCGAAAAGCACATGTAGAAACTATATTAAGACAGCCACTAAAAAGTTCAAATGCACTCGCACTTTTGTGTATAAGGCTTTAAAATTTTGTAAAACGTCGCTTAATCTCTACGTCATGTTACAAATCAACAAGGACGTACCGGAGACATTCAAAGCCTATCGGAGGCGAGGTCTCACTGTACATGATTACAATTTGCGCGCATGGATGGTAACAGCAGCGAAGAAATTCAACCACTCGTTCCGGGATTCGCATTCATTTATTCGCAAAACTCTAAGCTAAAGCTTGTTTAACTTATACGTAAATCCAGCATTGAATATATCATACCCTGCGAAGGTGTATGTCTCGTCTTTTTTTAACGTAATTCTCTTCACTACGTGCTTGCTTTTAGAAAAATTAATTGAGTAACCAGTTACGGAATGCTGTGTAATTAGCGAAGTAATATTTCACAAAGTTTGGTGTTCTCACATCAATCTGGTTCAGGGCAAATTTTCTTCTGGTGTCAATTGGCTTAGAACAGATAGTTTAATAGTTAGTACGTTGTGATTTTTGCTATCCATTGTGCAAGTAATGGAAATTTTGAAAATCAATTGAACCAAGTCTATTAAGAGTCACTCAAGAAAGAAACTGACTTGAATATACTATAAAAATAAAGGTAATAAAATACTAGAAAAATCATTTGTATATTGAATCACACTATCTTCTATAACTTTGCCATCAATAAAAAGGATTTCTTTTGGTTCTCTTCGCAGTGATTTTCTTGTTGATTAAAATAATTCTACAATCTACGGCGCAACAAGAACTAAATATTATCCGTGATGGGGCAAATTCATTTGGAATTAAATTGATTAAGGTAAGTTTTTAGAAAGCCAAAATCATAAAATAATACCAAGAATCTTGTGAATCTTAAAGAATAATGATTTTCATTATTAAACATTTTATGCTCTAATATTATTTTGAAAAACCCAAACCTCGAAAGTGCAGGAATACAACTTCCAGATAACCGTAATATGAGTGTGAAGGTGAATGTCTAGCAGGAGCGGGTCAAATGATACTGTAATCTACCCTCTCAGCTGTTAGGTATCTTTTTAGTGAACAGCCAATGCAATGTGGGTTCATTTTACATTGCACTTCCAACTGCATTTGATTTAAGCCCTGGTCCTAATTAAAAGCTTATGTTGTAGCTTCCATTCTTCATAACCTTAGTCTTCCACAATAAGGAAAAATTAAAATTCCAAATTCAAATTAGTTATTCCCATTTATTTTACATTTTGAGCTTAATGTTGTAAGAAGCTTTATCTACTAACTAAACTTGGTATGAAATATTAAGACACTAGTTGTAGAATCGGGGCCGCGGTGGCTCAGTGGTAGAGCATTCACCTCTGGTTCCGGGTTCAAACCCTGCTCCTGCCAAGTGAACTTTGTGTTGGACAAATACCGTGTGTGTGGGTTTCCTCGGGTTCTCCCGTTTCTTCCCACTTTCTTCATTCCACCATTTTATTTATTCATCATCATTACCATCTACTTTAGCTTAGCCGGCATAAGCGTAGGACGTAAAACTAAAAAAAATATTCCATATGTACTATAGTCCAGAAGGTATAACGTCGTTGGGTTCCCGCGCTTGGACCTGCTCGTCACTAGGGGTGTGGCAAGAGGGTAATCAATCACCACCAACCCTCTACTGTGCTCACCAAGCCACGAGTAACCAAGTTGTCTATTCCCCATAAACGTACTACAACTTTTCGCAGGAAGCCAAAGACGTTATACCTTCCGCACTATAGTCGTACAATTTGAAAAAACGAGGAAGTAAAAATACAAAATTATTAAATATATTATAAAGTAAGAGATACTCAATCTGTTGCTCACACACATGAATACATATTAGAATGTTATACTATATAATATATACAGGATGTAACAAAAGTCTCTTTCAATTGGCTAACTATATAAGTGTAGATGAAAAATTGTAAAGATAGCAAAGTTGCTCAAAATGATATGTTTTCAATATTAAGTATTGGAATTTTTCAAATTGGATCAACATTTTTATTACACAGTGGTCATTGGTCAATAGTAATTGAAAACGCAACGTTGCCAAACAGAGCGTTACAACAGAAGCATTAATTCACGCTATAATTGGATGGGACCATCCAAAAATAATGCCATAAGAAAGGAACAAGAATACTACAAATTTTAGTTACCATCTTTATGATCGTATGGTGCAGGGACAGGGGGTAGGGGGATCAAATTCGTATGGGCTTGAACGTTGATTGTGAACATTCATTTAAATGCAAAATACGTAATGCAGTTAAACTACATAAGATACCTTTACTTACATAGTTTACAGGACATTCTCTAAAAGTTACAGAGAACAAATTTACGTATCTCATACATGCACGGTACACACTTACACACGAAATACTTCTGTGCTCTATCGAAACAGGTGTTAAGGTTTCTTTCCCTCCTGGTGGTAGCACATGTGGATACGGTATCGTTCACTACCACACACTTCCCAACGTTACAACTATTATTTCTCCACACAGGAGCCTTGTATTCTCATTCAGGTGAGTCAGGTGATCAACGTTCTTTGACTGATTCGATAAAATCCAGCATTTCAGTACGAGATAGTAATGCTCGTAGGGAACGAAACTTTTAATGTACTATTAGTGAAAATAATACTATTAGTTATAATATGCAGCAAGAAAAGTAATAGGAACAATAAAACGTAGCAATAGCTGCATTGTTTTTTTTTTTTTTTTTTTTTTTTACGACATCACATATATTTTTTCCGGTTCAGTTTTTAACTTGTTACAAATTTCATCTTCTCTATACTCTTCGATGGTAATGGATGCCACTGTGTTTTTTAAATATTTTTGTTTCTTGTCTACGGTATAACTTTTGCTTACTTTCTGTTCCGCTGAACTAATGCTTGTACTTTAACACTATGACTGATTATACCATTGCGGTGATTGCCAATGTAGAGCCAGAAGTGTTTGTCCGCTTTGTGAAACTCCACCATTTTGAAATTGGAAACCTTTCGTTTGTAGCAGCGTTTTTCTCTTTACCTTTTTCTCATAACTGCAGTCATAATAAGGTGGTATTTGACTAGGAACTTTTGTTACAGTCTGTATAGGATGATATATACTACGCAATGAAATATGTACTTTAAGTAATACATATTATACCTGTATACTTTTACAACAATGTGACTAGCTGCTGTGCACATTTTTAGTATATTATTATATACAATTAGAAGATGTAAGGATATGATTTGCTAGTTGGTTGCTGATTCACGATATTGTTACCTGTCATGGAAAACATTGAAAAGGTTAAAATTTTCTAGAATAGAAAAGTTTTATAAACCATTACCAATTGTCATTGTTAGATTTCCAGCAACTATAACTTTCGAAAAACAAATTTACAATTGTCGTAGATATCTAGATTAAAAACAAAACGTATGACGGGAAAATGCATCTGCTGCATCATGTTTTGTAAATATACTTCAGCATCAGTGAATGCGCTGTCAGTACTTTAATGTAGTACCACTAGAATTTGGACTAGAGTCAGTTCTACAATTGTGTTGACAATAACTTTCGCTTTAACTCACTTTGAGAATGAAGAATTTTAATTGTATGAGTGAGCTACACAATATTCAAACAATGGCAGCAGATATTGGACTACACTTACATTTCGTAAAGTGCAAAGTATGATTTTTAGGAATTTCACAAGATCAAATTTAAGTGTTATATTTACAATTCAGAAATTCATCACCGGGAATACAACTTATCACAACCTCTTCAGCCTTTCTATTTGGTGCAGCCCTTTCACCTGAGGCAACACGAACTTGTTAGTGGAGAAAACTAAAAAGTTAGATTTTTCCTTGTCACGTCTGGCCCTAGTCTCAGCACATTCAGTTTTTACCTTCTTCGTGCGTCGTTCTCCATGCCAAGATTAATCTACATTTTACTTGTTCTCCTTCTTGGCGTGAAGTGGCTTGGCGTGGCGTGAGAAGGAAATAAGAAATCTTTTAGTTGAAAAATTTGAAGAAAAATGTTCAAACGAGGAAAGGATAGGCGCAGGTAGTAACACACGGTGGGAACATATTGGACGTTGCTTACAGCAGGTTGCAGAAGAAGCAGTAGGTTACCGCGAACACAAAACTGCTAAGAAACCATGGGTTACAGGGCAGATGTTGCAGAGAATGAGGGAAAGGAAGATGTGGAAACAGGTTGATACAGAAGAGGGCAGAAAGATGTACAGAAAGTTAAATAATAAATTACGAAGAGGAATAGACGGAACGAGGGAAGAGTTTTACAAAAGAAAATTTGAGGACATAGAAGAATTAGAAAGAGTTGGGAAATATGAGGAAATGTACAACGAGGTGAAATCTATGGAATTTCCGAGAAAACAAGGGAGTATTATGATGGTAGTAGAAAATAAGAATGGGAAGGTAGTCAGCGAGAGAAATGAGGTCATAGGAAGGTGGAAATAATACGTTGAAGACTTATATGAAAGTAGGGATAGACCGTGTAGCCTAATGTTGAAGTAGAAAATGAAGTAGGTGAGGATGAAAAGGAATTTAGTATTCTTCGCGATGAATTTGAAAAGGCTATATCCGAGATTAGGAATGGAAAGGCAACCGGAATATATAACATACCAATCGAATTCATTAAAAATGTAGGAGTCAAGGGAAAGAAAGAATTGTTGCGACTATGCAATGAAATATGCATAGAATGACCAAAAGACTTTCTGAAGACGATCATGATACCGATGGCTAAGAAATCGAACACAAAGAGATGTGAGGATTATAGAACTATTAGTCTCATATCTCATGCAGCTAAAATTCTGCTCCGAATACTGAACAGAAGGTTATATGAAAGAACAAATAAACATGTTGAAGGGGAGCAGTTCGGGTTCAGAAGAGGTAAGGGTACAAGAGATGCAATTGGATTATTAAGGGCGATCGGTGAAAGATTTATAGAAAAAGGGAAGGAGGTGCATGTTGTATTTATTGATCTAGAAAAGGCTTTTGACCGAGTGAATTGGGAATTGTTTTTGGGAGTTCTAACGAAGATAGCGTTGGAATCGAAAGATAAAAGACTCATAAGAAACTTATACATGAACCAACAAGTAACTATTAGGATAGGGGAAGAACTGACGGAAAAGAGTGCAATTGGAAGGAGAGTTCGACAAGGAAAATGGCGCTTGTTGGAGAATCTGAAAAGAAAATCAATAAAATGTTTAAAAAATGAGAAAGGGCTTTGAAGAATATGATATGAAAATAACTGTTAGAAAGTCAAAAGCCATGGTGATTGGAACGAAGGGGTCTGTGTCAAATATAAAAGAAGGAGGGGAGAAAATAGAGCAAGTGAATGGTTTTCGATATCTGGGTAGTATTCTTAGCAAAGCCATGAAGCGCGAATGTGAAACAAAAGCAAGGATAGGAATGGCGAAAGAAGCCTTTAGGAGGAAGAAAAGTCTGATTTGTGGGACCTTGAATAAAGAGTTGAGAAAAGACTCATAAAATGCTTCGTGTTGAGTGTTGTACTGTATAGGCGGAAACGTGGACATTACGTAAAGGTGACGAAAATCAACTGGAAGCCTTCGAAATGTGGGTGTGGAGGAGAATGTAAAGAATTAGTTGGGTGGAGCGGAAAACGAACGAGAGCGTTAGAAATGGTGGTTGAGGAAAGAACACTTTTAGATATTATTAGGAAGAGGAAGAGAAACTGGTTGAGACATTGCGTAAGAAAAGATTGTCTCATGAGGGACGTCCTAGAGGGTATGGTGGCAGGAAAGAGAGGGAGGGGGCGAAAGAGACTACAATTAATGGATAATATTAAAACAGAAATATTAAAACAGAATACGCGAAGACGAAGAATTTAGCGGAGAACCGTGGAGCATGGAAGCTTCTCAGCTGCGGCAAGTGACCTGCAAATAAAGGCAGAATACCTATGATGATGATGATGACCTTCTTGGTGTGAAGTCGATTTGCTAGAGAAGTTTGACATTATACTGAAAAGTGGACTAGAATCGTTACTCAACTGTAACCTAAATAATAACGCATGGATACAGTCTTCTCTTCCAGTTAATTATGGAGGTCTTGGTATTCTTCGGGCTGTCGATTTGGCGAATCCTTCATATCTAGCGTCGTTCTATGGATCCCGGCATACCACTGAGCTACTTTTCAGTCAAGAAAATGAGCCTTACATAAGATTGAATGTCCAAGACTGCATATCTGGCTGGTCGAGCCTAGTTATTTTAAGTCCTCCTGAAATAACTAGTACAAATTTACAATCAGTTTGGGACAACCCGATCATCAAATTGCATCAATCAGTAATACTACAAGAAGCAGACAGCCAAGAGGATAAGGCCAGATTTCTCGGCTCCTCATCTCCAATTTTAGCTGCTTGGCTACAGGCATTACTTTCAGACACCTTAGGACCGCACCTTCCAAACGAAAGTTTTCGTGTTCGCCTAGGAGTAGAGATCTGTGAATAGCACAACAGCTCTAAATGTGGTGCATCAGTCAAGCAGAAGAGTCTACACGGTCTGTCTTGTATAAGGAGTGGCTAAAGACATGTGAGACATTCGAACGTGAATGACATTATCTGGAGAGCACTCACATCGCCGGAAGTTCCATCTATTCGTGAACCTCCGGGATGTAACAGATCTGATGGCAAAAGACCAGACTCTGACGCTGGTACCATGGAAGAGGGGAAAGATTCTTCTCTGGGATTTCACTTGCTGTGTCACTTTCGCGTCATCCAACCTTACTCTTTCGTCATCACGAGAGGGAGCTATTGCAGCCCGCAGAGAATGTGAGAAAAGAAGAAAATATGAAGAACTACTTCATAGGTACATATTTGTGACCGTTTCCATTGTTTCAAGCGGCACTTGGGGCCTCGTAGGTCTAAATTCATGAAAGAAGTAGGCCAACGTATTGCACAAGTTACTGGGAACAAACGAGGTACTAATTTTCTGATACAATGCATCAGCATAGCAGTTCAGCCAGGCAATGTGGCTTCAATTTTAGGTACATTAGCTCCTGCCAAATTATTTCAAGAAATTTTCTTTTTATAAATATGGAGAATTTGCTGATTTCTTGTATCATTTTCGTTCTTTTTTTTCTACGCACCATCGTTATATCTTATTATTTTTCTTTCTTACCTTCTCTCTTTTTCTTCCATGTCTTTCACAATTACCACATGATTTTGTATTTATATTTAAAGTATGAGACGGTGTACTGATAAAAAGACAGAATTGTACAGAACGTTTTACCGAGAACAGTTCAACCGGATGGAAGTTGATCTAAGAGAGAGCTTAATTCATATATCAAAGTATAAATTAAGTAATATATTGCTATCATTTGAAAAAATGTATATGTACGTGCAAAAAATTCATTGTGTTTGAAATTGATTAAAAATAAAATATATAAACATGTATAGTATTTTTGTACAATGTGATGACGTGATCAGACCAAGTTAAATGTTTGGTAATTGTAACGCCAATATTTTTACAAAGGAAGAAAATATAATATCTACGGAGTCTAAAGTTACATTGAGAAGAATTGAAGCGTCTAATAGTGTAGTCTTACGTTTGAGAACAATGAAAATCGAATTCCACTTGGCTGTATTTACATTTAAAACATTAGCTTATCAACATTACTTAAATTATTAAAATTTTTGTTCATTCTTGTTACAAATGTACCTATTTAACTTAGTGAAAAGGATAGACATAACTGAAAATTAATCGCATTCTTATGATACTCACAATGCTTAAGAGATTGTGGTAGGTTCTTCATACAAAGGCAGGAGAGACGAGGACTTAACACTACAGTATCTCGTAAAAGAGATTTTGCTGACGAAAGAAACAAGTTAACAAGTGCTATATACTATTTTTTGATCACGTTAATACTTTTGGATCATCTTAATAACTGAAGTAAAAAAGCTAACTTTTTGTAGATATATTCGCAATGAAAAATATCGTGGTTTACTGACTGAAATGCTGTGATGTAAGCCACAGTTATCTTCCTCTTACCAAAAGCGTCGTAAAAGTATCGTCAGTAAAAGTAGTAAGGGATATAGCAGTGCTGCAAGGTTAACGGAACCAAGATCTCTCAGTCTAAGTTCTTCTATTTTTCGGAACTGCTAACGTATTTGGAAATTGCAATATGTTCAAGACCTGTAAGTACAGCGGGTAATATTAAAATAGACCTGAAGTCTTCCGTGGTCCGGAGCTCCTCAATGTTGTGGACAAAGAGAACTTATTTTTTTTTTTTTTACCACAAAGCCCATCCCATCTACACCTTCAGCAATGTACATTTTATATTTTAATAAGTTACATTACCTCTTGTGGACCAACAAGGGAAAGAAAAAAAACACCTTTCTCAAAACCTGGATTACATGAGAATTATCAAATGCTGTATTTACATGTGAACTGAAAGTATCAAATATTTAAAAAAAAAAAGATGATATAATAGTCATAGAAAAGTGCAACTATACTAGGCTGGTTTCCTTTATTGCTTAACTTAATTTTTTCAAAGATGAAAAGGATTGTTGTTACCCAGGATGTAGCAGATTTTAATTTAGGATTGTGTACGCTTTATAATACGTATTTCTATGCAACTTAAGTTCGCTAAATTTGTCATTTGAATTGGATAAATCCAATTTCCTATAGTTCCAAACGCTCTTTCGCTACAAATTACACTTGTAATCCACGGTGACGCAGAATGAGAAGCATTTTTCCTCTCAATGCCGCATAGATTTTAAAGAGACTCAAACTAAGCTCATTTAAATAAGATATTTGATCACCCATGGAAGGAAGACAAGTACGCAGCAAGAGCATTATGCAATATACAGCAAATTACTAGTATACACTATTTTTTATATTGAGAAAGTATTGAGATTGAGGACTGAATCTTTTTTCTTTAAAAAAAATCTGTGAGATTTGTCTTTTAAAGAAGAATTTTCTTACACTTGTTCTCACCAGTTACTCTCTTCTTATATGATATTAAATTTCTTATTTTGTATTAAAATTCAGAATACTGAGAGAGTTAGAAAATAAAACGTATTAATTGTTCTCTTGTGTTAATTGAAAATAGTAAGACTATTTATGGCTTTGGATTGATTTGTTTTAACAAAAGAGACACTGACCAAAGCTTAAAACCCACTTTATTTTAAATTATAATTTGTAACTGTTTCGGATACCTAGCATATCCTTCTTCAGACACTATAGAAAATAAATGAAAATACAGACATATATATATATAAATATTGTTATGACAAAGTTTAAATTCTTTAACCGTCATATATATAGTCATTGTTATGAAAAATTTTAAATTCTTTTAACAGACATATATATATTCATTGTTGTACTTTTTTATTTTTATTTATTTTTTTAAATTTATTTATTTTTTCCCTATTTTAAGTTAAGGCCTCAGTAAATAGGAGAAAAAAGAAAGAAAAAATAAATAAAAATAAAAAAGTACAACAATGACTATATTTATATGTCTGTTAAAAAAATTAAACTTTTTCGTAACAATGCCTATATATATGACGGTTAAAGAATTTAAACTTTGTCATAACAATATTTATATATCGGGTGTTGCAAAATAAGTGTTGCAACTCTTGGGAGGTGACTCCTACCACTGAGACAAGAAAAAAAGTTCTCTTGAACTTTCGGCTATCGGACATAGTTTCGGATCTACAAGGTGCCGAAAGTGAGGGAAAATGACGTTCGGACGCCAATAGTTCGGAAACTATCCAACGCAAAGAGGGCGGGTAAAAAATTCACTGAAGAAGTCATACCTGCTGTATTGAATTTTGCATGTTTCACAATCCTACTATGCACGCGCAAGGGATTCCCCAGAGGAACGTAGGGAGTCCCGGATAATCTGCCAAATGACAATTCGTCTAAATGAATATGAGTTGATAGAGTTTCTACCAGGTAACAATAATACGTTTGTATTAGGTCGATATCTGGAATAAATACAAAATGGCGGACACCTTCATGCCCGTTGTGTGTGGTTGCATAATCGCCAGGTACGGATGCTGGCCAACAGTGACATTCTGAGTATTAAATGTAGCGAATTTGTATTCAAATGTTTTAGAAAGACATCTGAAGTGTCGGTAGAGAACAACAGATAAAACAGGGTGATTCACATGTGTGGGAACACATTACGAAAAATGCCGAGAAATGCACTCATACTAAGTAAACGTGAGTTCAAAGCGTCGGAAATGTAAGGAATAGCATCAAGAACATAAAACCATTGCCGATTCACCAATAATATTCCCTCAATCCGATGCAGTATGATGTGCACTGTTGCATACCAATAAGGATGCAACAACTGAGGCCAAGTTTAAATTGTGCAAAGGGACTCACAAAGAAACTGGATAAACTAAATGAATGTAACTACTGGGATCGCATGATCGATGTTGAAATGTGGCCATTGTGTGTGTTCATATCAACTTGTATCTAATGGACAAATGTCAACATGTCCCACTACTGCTGGGACACCGCCCCATGAGCGAAAAGTAGGAAAATAACTACTCGGGTGTTGAATCTGAAGCCGTGGGCTCCCAGTAGATATGGAAACTGCGACCACGTGAGCGAAAGCAAGCGCTCTAGCGCTGAGGCTTCGAGGGAGCCTCACTTTCTCTGTATTCATTTCTTTGAGGAGTACCCACTTTGTTTGGCAAGCGCTCTTGTACAGCCTCCCGATATACTTGTGTATTTCATTTTGTTACTCCTACTGCAAAGTTGTAATCACAGTTGTTTAAGAAGTTTCTTCCTATTTCTCATGTCGTTTTATTTTCCATATGTATGGTGTTCCAGTGGTAGTGTTACATGTGCCAAATGGGTTCATTTTCGTCTTTGTCTTGGAGTGTGCACTGCGTGTAAGATACAAATTTCTGGTGGCATTTTCCTATATTTTGAGTACGTCATATGTCCCAGAAGACGTGGGACATGATACAAGTTTATTTTCACGCTCTATCAGAATTTGAACAATGGATTAAGAGATTTCTTTTCATATTTGTCGACTGTGGGATATTGTCCCAAACAAAGAGGGACATTGATACAATCTTGTTCTAGTTACTTTCTACCAAAAAGTGTACCAGATGTAATGGCAGAATGTACAACGTTATTTTCCTAGTTTTCGCACTTGGGACGTTGTCCCGACAGTAGTGGGACATGTTGACATTTGTCCATTAGATACATGTTGATATGAACACACACAATGGCCACATTTCAACATCGATCATGCGATCCCAGTAGTTACATTCATTTAGTTTATCCAGTTTCTTTGTGAGTCCCTTTGCAAAATTTCAACTTGGCCTCAGTTGTTGCATCCTTATTGGTATGCAACCCAGCAGATCATATTGCATCGATTTGAGGGAATATTATTGGTGAATCGGCAATGGTTTTATGTTCTTGATGCCATTTCTTACATTTCCGACGCTTTGAACTCACGTTTACTTAGTATGAGTGCATTTCTCGGCATTTTTCGTAATGTGTTCCCACACATGTGAATCACCCTGTTTTATCTGTTGTTCTCTACCGACACTTCAGATGTCTTTCTAAAACATTTAAATACAAATTCGCTACATTTAATACTCAGAATGTCACTGTTGGCCAGCATCCGTACCTGGCAATTATGCAACCACACACAACGGGCATGAAGGTGTCCGCCATTATGTATTTGTTCCAGATATCGACTTAATACAAACCAATTATTGTTACCTGATAGAAACCCTATCAATTCATATCTATTTAAACCAATTTTCATTTGGCAGATTATCCGGGACTCCCTACGTTCTTTTGGGGAATCCCTTGCGCGTGCATGCTAGGATTGTGAAACATGCAAAATTCAATACAGCAGATACTTCTTCAGTGAATTTTTTACCCGCCCTCTTTACGTTGGATAGTTTCCGAACTATTGGCGTCCGAACGTCATTTTCCCACGCTTTCGGCATCTTGTAGATCCGAAACTATGTCCGATAGCCGAAAGTTCAAGAGAACTTTTTTTCTTGTCTCAGTGGTAGGAGTCACCTCCCAAAAGTTGTAACACTTGTTTTGCAACACCCGATATATGTCTGTATTTTTATTTATTTTCGATAGTGTATGAAGAAGGATATGCTAGATATCCGAAACAGTTACAAATTATAATTTAAAATAAAGTGGGTTTTCAGCTTTGGTCATTGTATCTTTAGTTAATTGAAGAAGAAATATAGTGTTCATCTTTGAAAAATGTATTAAACAGCGTACTGAGAAAACATTCGGAAAGCTTTTCATCTTCTGGTTTCACACGCACTTGCGCTCAGAGTAATAATAATAATAATAATAATAATAATAATAATAATAATAATAATAATAATAAGGTTGAAAGCAGAGTCAAATAGCTAATTTGGTGTTATGCATTATGCACTATTATTTCGTTATTAAATTCTAATTCATTATTTGGTTTATTTACTACGAAATCAAGCACATAATAATATAGTACTGTAATATTACACTCATCATAAGTAACAGAGTAAGCAGTACTATTTTAGTGTACTTACTAATATACTTTAGTGTAAACATTTTTGTTATAAAATTGCTTCTATATCTTTAGAAATAGGGTTATATCAGTATTTGTAAGGAAAATTCAATTACAATTTTAACATTTATATTTTGCATGCTTGTTAGATATTTTCGAGACCATTAAGGAACAAGTCTATTGATTAGTACTAAAATAATGTGTTTTTCCTTACCCGTCAATGTTATTTTTGAACGTTGTTCTACCATTAGATATGTGTCTCTATCCACACAGACTCTGAAAAGCACAAATGCCACATTCTGATTCAATGATTCTACACGGACATTAATGTTGTTTCGTTATCCAATATGCTCACCCGAAGGCAAATTATAGTATTTAACACAGCATATTATTTTATTTAAATAACTACTAAGAATATTCTATTTTAGGAACTTTATCACGAATCAAAAGGCAATCTGGTGGTTTCACCTTGGAGTGTAGCGTGTATTTTACTAATGTTATATGAAGGTTCGAAGAAAAATTCTGCTAAGCAAATACGGACTGCTCTGTCTCTACCACAAGATAAACCAATAACACGTTCAGACTATTTCTTCATTCTTTCACATATTAAGGTATAGTATGTCTTCTACACTAATATTTATTTTCAGCAGAAATAGTCTGAAATAAAAGGCTTACATTGCATCCAAACTGAAATTTTAATTATGATATTGTAAGTTGAAAACATACATACATACGTGAACGGCTTACTACCGAAAACAAAGATGTCCAACCTATACACATTTCCTTTTTTGTGACGATAATGGTTTGTAATAGGCCATTGCATCGTTTAGCACCGAAATGAGACTTCTCCGTTCGAAAACAATGAGCATCGTGACGCCTTAAATTTTCCGTTTACCGCAGGAAGGGAACTTGTCCCGGACTGAGACTTTGTTACTTTCCCGTTAATGATAGGAATTTCGGGATAATACGGAAGAAGCTGAGGTAGGACGATAATTACACAGTACATGACGTTATTGAGTTTATTAGAACTTCCTCAATGATCTCCAACAAGTTTCCCATTGTTCTAATTGAAACGACTGATTTCATTCACTAGAGTTCCTGGCGATCTAAATTTTACAAGATGTCGTGTCTGACCGATTACTGTTATGGCAAAAAAGTCACTAAACACCTAAAAAGGACTTTCAGCATTTCGAAATACCGTGAGATGTACTTCTCATCTCTAACTCCATTTAGTGTTCAGTGTAACACGAATATCGGTGGCTTGATAGTGGATACTTTTAGGCTGAGTAATTCTTCTAAACATTCTATCCTGCTCATAAACAAGAAGAAAATAGATGACAGCAAAAAAGCGTTGTTCTACATACTTCAAGAAAAAATGTTATTTTGGAATTCAATAGAATCCTGACTTATCACAACGAAACCACGTTCCGATGACAAAGATGTCTAATTAGTTTGTAGTTACGCAACTCACATATTATTCGGAAATGTTTAACAGATACGCTTTCTTTAATCGATTCAATCGATAATTCGTTTTGAACAATGCATTTACTGCAAGAAAGCAAACATGTCTAAACTACAAAACAGTTCTGCCTTCTATCCCCTTACGTGATACACAAATTTTGCATGTGTATTTTTATCACGTACGCTTTTATCATTAGAAGAAAAATACATATTATGGTGGAAATATCGTAAAGAAAGTTTTATTCAGTTTTTTGCCTCTCCTGTAAAATTACGAAATGTGGACATGTTTGTTTTCTGCAGTGAGCGGTTCATGTATGAGTGAGTGATAATTTATTTATTTATTTTATAACGACCACTAAATGTGTATAAACTACGGGAAACACCAATTTGTAACGAGCTTAACGCTTGTTTTGCATATTTTATATGTCGTTATTGACCACAGTCCGTCGTACATTTATATAATCTAGGTTGTTTTATCAAAATCCATATAAACACTTCATTTAGTTATTACCTTTTTTATTGTAGTACGTAATAAGTTAAACATTTACACACATTGTACATGTAAGTTTCACACGATCGATTCTCTATACATTATATTATATATTTCCAATTGCTAGGACGATTTACATACATGTCATATCACTATCACAACAGAACATCAATCATATTAACAGAAAAGAAATTATCTGTCTCTCTTTATGTTTTCTTCTTCTTCCTTTTGAACAGCTTATGCATATTTTAAAAGCACATTTTGCCCGTAAATACAAGTTATTATATAAAAATTACACAATGCCGTTACATAATGTTGCCCGAAAAATGGGACCATTTTTTGTTTAAAAATAAAAAAAGAAATCCTGGACCGTTGGATATCCCATATTGATTATTTGAGTTTTCGAAAGATCCTCGTATATTGCAATAATTACAATTCATACAATCATATACCATATTTTACTTTTATATCAACATTATTTTCATATTTATCTTAATTCTTATAATTAATTTCGTTTTATACAATTCAGCATCGACAATAGAAGGTACACTCAAATAACTAAAGTCCTTTCGAGGTCATCGATACGTGCATACGTGCTACAAGTTGGAAGTTAACAAAATCTATGTCATTTTCTTGGGCAAAACTAAGAAGATTGCGAAATGAATATTATTATGATATTCGTATGATTGTTCTCTTAAATGAGAAAGGATCAAATATATGTTCAAACAAAATGCAATTTATTAATGAAATATCGACAATATCCATAACAAAACACGATAATTATCATAATATATAATTCAAATAAAGTACAAATAACAAACGAAATCATAACTGTATTTACAGTGAAAATAAACAAAAATCAATTGATTATGGTTTTCTCGGTCGCCGTAACTTTAGCTTAAGTTACAATACCAACGAAATCATTTAAGTTTTATTGAAAATCATAAATCGGAATACCATCTTGCGCGTTGTTTACATTTACAGTTCTTTGTTTCCTATTTCGAGAATTTTGCCATTTAGGACATTTCTACGAAATCCAATTCGAGGGAAATTAGATCTAATGATTACATGCTTCCTAAGTGTGGTACGATTACTATTACTGTTGTTGCCAAGATTAGATTCGGTTACATTACCGGTACACGTGAATTTAACATTATTTTTACATTGGAATCACACTTTAATCTCACACGAATATTTCGAACTTCGTTTCGATTAAGGTTAACTTGGTTCAGGTTAGTATTGTATTGCACCATTGATGGATATTCAAAATTTTGCAATGTTGTACCTAGATGATTGAAATCAACGCATTGCATCACGTTCTGTAAAAGCACCATTGGATTGTTCACTATTATAACTTGGTCTTTCCGTTGAGTGAACATTTCAACAGCTTCAACTCAATCGACCAATCATTACAAGCATTGGTGGGAACACATGTTCTCTTTCTGAATTTCACGAATACTGGGATCAATTTTCTTCCTGCTACATGATCCAATGATGTGAACATATCGCTAAACGATTCTCTTACAATTACTTCATCCAAAGAATTAATACCACGTTGAATATACTGTGAGCACAAGCAACCAATTGCATTCACTAGACGAAGATGACAATAACTTTACGCATATTGATGCCTACTAAAATCTTCGTTTCACGCAGAATCAGTAAGACAATCAAAAATATTCGAATAAAGATAGAAGTCGGGATAATCTAATTCAACCAATACCGCAGTATCTTTTTGCGAACACTCAGCAAGTTTCATCCACACATTTAAATCAATGACGTCTTGTTCCTTCGTCGATGAAAATTTAGGATCTACATTCTCTATAGTTTTCATGAAAGGTTCAGGTTCACTTACTTGCTTACTTGTGTTTATTAATTATAGTTTCTAAAACTTCAAATGAACATTGCACTTCGGTGAACCTACGTAGTATTATTCCATTTTGTGGTCGCCTTGTGCAATTCGCTGATTTGTATTCTCAATTTGTTGTGATAAATGTTGATTATTACTATTGAATTGTTGCTTCAATTGTACGATCTGCTGATTCATTTGCTCACCAAAATCTTGCTTCAATTGTCCAATATGTTGTTTAATAAAGTCCGCTAGGTCAGAGGAAGTGTACATTCCCTAGTATCAGTTGCTTCAGGTGTATTTTCATTACCAGTAAGACTCATTGTAGTATTTCCGTCAATTTCTCTTCCACCCCTTAATAAGGTATATTCCGTTTTGATGTATTTAATAAAATTACTACGTAATCTTCAAATCAATCTGCAGTTATTTATTTAGAAGTTTGTTTACTTGTCTTTTCACAAATCTCCTGAATTCCTGAGGCGGCAAACCACCAATTTATAACGACCACTAAATGTGTATAAACTACGGAAAACACCAGTTTGTAACGAGCTTAACGCTTGTTTTGCATATTTTATATGTCATTATAGCCCACAGTACGTATATTTATATAATCTAGGATACTGTTTTTATCAAAACACTACATTTCGATAGCATAACACTTCCTTTTTTTATTGTAGTACGTAATAAGTTAAACATTTATACACATTGTACATGTAAGTTTCACAAGTTGGATTCTTTAGACATTTTATTATATATTTCCCGTTGCTATGACGACTTACATACATGTCATATCACTATCACAACAGATCATCAATAATAATAACAGAAAAGACATTACATCTATCTCTCTTTATATGTTCTTCTTCTTCCTTTTGAACAGCTTGTGCATATTTTAAAAACACATTTTGCCCGTAAACACAAGTCATTATATATAAATTACACAATACTATTACAATTTCGTATGAGAAACAATCAATATTCGCTTTATGATATTGTAGTAACAACAAAAGCTTCGTTATTATTAGATAAATTATTATCTTAAGGATATTAAAAGATTTATGACAAACGTGTAAGAGAGACAATCTATTTATGTTAGTTCATATGTTCAACAATTCGTCTATCTAAAAAAAAAAAAAAAAAAAAAAAAACAACAAGACTATTATGTAGCTAGATAAAATTCAAATGTCTATGTCATTTATCTATGTATCCTATTATATTCAACATAATTTTCACGGAGATTTAATAATTAAGATTATTGATGTTTCCGGATAAAATTTTAGAGGAATTAACGTTCAAAACTCATCCAGATTACTTAGAAATTATCTTATAATGAACTTAATCATATATACAATACAAAATGTCTTACTTGTTAAATGTCTGTTACTTTTTCAATCTAATGCAAGTATAGTTAACTGACCACAGTATACAGATAATTCTGTTTTCTTTGAAAGATTTTCAAGAACATAAAGATTGTCAAGAAAGTAAAGAAATTATGAATAGAAAACATGTTTTATTATTGGCAACATCCATGGAAATATTTTGTTTACCCCACAATAACAATAGGCGATGTTAACAATATGCAGAAAAGCATATTGAAAACAACATATTTCTTGAAATTTATTATGTCTAATTTTTGACTTCATGAAGAAAAGGGAAACCCATGAAAAAATATTTAAGAAGGACCTTAAAGAAAAATAAGAAATTGGCAAATAAATGTAAATGAAAACAAATGAAAGATTTAGTTTTGACATGCTGCTTTTATTCTCTCTAGATTAAGTGACACGATGATGAAAGCAAGTGAGTAATGACGGGAGAATTGGCGAAATAATAAAGTGGGAGGAAACGGGAGAAGTCCGAGAAAACCGACGGATACGATGGAGTCTACCACATACTTCTTAACAGGATTCGAACTAGTGACCGCACGCCCCAGTGGTAAGCGCTCTACAACCGAGCCACCGTTTCCCGTATCTTCTGAGGAGAATGAGGAACAAGATTTCTTATTTTTTATCATAAGGAGTTCAGATGTCAGAGTTGATTTTTCTCAAATGAGTAGAATGCGATATAATGAATATCGGCGTATATGTCAAACTCTTATATCCGCTCATTTACAATAAACAGTTTTATGAAAGTCATATGATTGCAAGTAAGTTGAAGGTGGGTAATAGCTACCTTCGAAAGTCCATTTCTCACGGTACAACCACCTGTAAACAAGGGCGCCCATCAGGGGGGCCAAGGTGGGGCGCTCGCTCCGCTAGAGGAAATTGTACTTCGGAAGATCGAAATCCCAATAGAATTTTTAGAATAGATACCGCAAAATTTGAAACTATATTTCAAATGTCGCTTATATTTGCCCCCCCCCCTTGGAAACCACAACATGGGCGCCCTTACCTCTAGATAAATATGAGAAACACTATTTATATTCGAATGAAACAAGAATGATTATAGATGTTGCCTCCTCTCCCCTTGTGAAAAGAAATTGTCGAAAATGCTGCTACACATTACAATGTAAATCTCTAATGAGAAGGTTATATATTGGGTTTCATTTTTATAAATTGACTGATTGTAATAGTTCTTATATTTATCTTCACTTCCCTGGTTATTGTAACCAAAATGAAATCATAAAAACGTAGATTGAAGTTTGTAGTTTCTATATTTGGAAGTTCATTTTAAACAGGATTGCCATTTTAGCATGATGGATACATAAAGAAGATTATTTCCACTTTATTTATATAGATTATGTTACTAAACCAATATTTTCAAGCTTTCTGCAATTGTTTGCAATTAAGAGAAAGAACCGAAAATAGAATAGTAAAGTAATTGTTTTGCAATTCCATAACTTAACCAAACATTAAGAAGTTATACACAGTTATTATAATATAAGCTATTTCTCATAATGGATGTATGAGTTACCTGATACATTTTAGATAAGCGTATAATATAGAAAAGTGAAACTTATGATTCAATAAAATAATTTTTACTTTCTAGGTTAACAACTCTTCTAGCATTTACAAACTTGCAAACGCTTTGTTCATAGACGAAAATTATTCAATTGTGGAAAGATACTTTGGTGTGATTCATTTTATATATTATGGCGTAATAAAAACAATTAACTTCCAGAATCCCTTAGAAGCTATTCGTTCAATAAATCACTGGGCAGAAAATCATACACGGGGACTCATAAAGGAATTACTTACCTCAGGTATAGAAAATAAGTTTTTTAATGGCACAGTTACTAAATGTTTTACGAGCTTGGATCCTACGGCAGATACATTAATGTATAAGTTTGTATGAATAGAGGAAGTCATTTAAGGTTGACTGCCATGAGACACGAAATCTGATCTCACATACATATCTTGTGTAGGCCACGAGACCTATTTTCAGGTTTGACTACAATTGCTTCAGGCCTTGAGGTCTTTATCAATACCTCACCTCGTACTTGATAATATGGATTGAAATGTTCGTTTGGCCTCAGAAAGTTGCAAAGTGATCGTAACCCGTGGAATTTTTATAGCATGTGTTTACAATAAGAAGTAAACAAACATCACAGAAATAATGGTAATTTTAAAATTTCGCGGCGTGGCCCCAAGCTAAGGAAACCACTTTATCCCCATGGCAGTCAAATTCTTAAGGTTCAGGTAAAGAATTTGCGACACTAATCAATTTGTAAAATACAGCGACTACCCAAGATATTGTATTCGATGTGCAAGCTCTGTTAGCTACCTCACACTGACAAAAAGGACAATTGAAAAACTGCACTTTCTGATTATTTACATTTGCAATCTTTTTTTAATAATTTCATTTAGTTTCAAGATTTCTATTTATGTTCTGTTATTCATTCAATATCCAGAAATGTTTTGAATATTATTAGCTAGTCTTAACAGGTTATTAATATACAAATTATTGATGTTGACATATGAGAAATTGGCTCCTAAAATGTTATATTAAATTTAGTACAAATTTCATGATTTTTAACCTTGTGGATTCTGCATATCTGAGGAAAATAAAATAAATAAAAGTAATAAATCAATCTTACTTTTTCAGGATGAAGTAACTATTTAAATCATTGTTTCTAACGTAAAATTAGTATATCTCGTTCTATAAAAGGACGACTGAATCAGTAATTTCAATAATTCTATAAAGCAGTTCTTTGGTTCTCCCAAAGCAATATTCGATATTTCTTCTTGAAATATGAAACAATAAATTGAAATTTATCTCAAATAATTACTTGTAACATAATCTTCAAGGAGAAAATGTAGTCCAGTTTATAAATATTCTGCTTCTTTCTATAGTTCTGTCAAATGCATTCTGTCAATTATATTTTAAAACAAAACTACTATATTTTCTATGATTAGCGAATTCTGTCAATATTCTTCATCTTAACGCTGAATGTTATAACATGTTGAATTCTTATTCAGGATTTGCCTGTTCACCAGTGGCCAATTTATAACAGGAAATTAGGAGTAATTTGTAGTTCTTGAGTTCTGTTTCATATTCGGGTACTGTAACTATAGATGTAAGGTTCGATATATGGTGTCTCATTCAGTTCAGTAATCACTTACACAGGCTGTTTGGGACTATCTAGCAATGGCTGGTGGAGATATACTCTGTTTATACTGGTGAGAAATATAGACTTGGGATTGGAACCTTATATTGGAAATGTTTTATGAGGTTTTCATATCATATAGTCACTTAATGCGCATGTAAGCATAAAATATCAGTCATGCTGACAAATACATTTAAAACGTAAACTTAGAAAACAACAATACAGCAAGACGCAATCTAAATAATCAATATTTTTGGTATTTTTTCGTTTCTTATAAGCGTAATACACATGCCCCTGGTAGTAAAATGCATAGACCTAGCAACAGCACATTTAGTTTCACAAACACTTCCGTAACTCCATACTATTTGTCATTTTTGAGTTCATTCAATTTGGTTTCATACTAAATCATTTAATTATTGCGCTTACCTGTTGGTGGATATAATTACTTAAACAATATAATTGTAATCAACTTGAGCCAGTGGTAAATCTATTGAGGTGTTCTGTAAAATTATTTCTATTGAATTTTTATTTAATAATTCATATATTCTATATTTGATAGGGCACGATACTTCCTAGTATAGACAACGAAGTGTGTAAGAATGAGATCTTCCTCTATAATGTAAATAGATATGAGAGGCTCGGTAAGCGCCAGTTCTGCTGAAATTCAGTTATAAGGAGGTGGGATGAGTTGACATCAAACCACAGAGGAATACGTAGGTAGTTTAACTTTGGAATTGGACCTTCAGATGCCACGAATAGCTTGTTTGGTACGTGTCAATACATTGAGTTTGAAGGACATTTTTGAATCTTATTCCAAATTTAAAAGCCGTGATATACCATTATTTTTACTGGAGTCTCTCATATGAATTACTTATAATTACAGGTTATTCTAGCGAAGAGGTTTGAGTTTCTGTCTTAGTGAAAAACGTGAAACAATATTTTGTCACTTAAAAAGTAACGAGGAAATAAATAAGTTCAATATGTATGTTCGTATGCTATTACTAACTTCAAGAAGAGCTATTGCTAATCTATTCACTTTCGAGAAAGGAAGACATTTCAAATATTTTCACATACAATTAAACAAAGTTTTAAAGACAATTGAAATTTACTCTAAGAACACTGCTATTGAAAGACGAAGAAAGTTTTGAAGTTTCCTCGGGGATCTCTCGTTTCCTCCCACTTTGTTCATTCCACTATTTCATTAATTTCTCTTCTCTTCATTAATTCATCACCGTCTTCTTTAGTCTAGCTGATATATGAGTTAGACGTAACACTGAAAGATTTCGTTTCATTTTTCCATTTACAGTTTAAGAAACTTATCAAGAATACCGTTAAGGTAGTACAACCATTTGTTCCTAAAAACAAAAAAAAAAAAAAAAAAAATCTCATTTTAGAGTAACAACGGAGTTACATCACTGTCCCTTTTGTTCGGAAGTAGCAATGCTAAAAAACTCTGCTGCATAATAACTCTGAAATATTACACAAACATCATCGGTAACTATTTATGAACAAAACGAAGCACAATTACATGCTCCATGATGCTTTGGCATGGTAATTAATTGAGAAAAAATAACTATATTTTATAGTTCCTATGATTGGAAGACTCACAGCTCAGGGATCATTTAAGGGAATCTCTACATGGAATCTTTTAATTATGTGGAATCTTCACAGGGTCAATTTAAATGTAATGTTCATTGTATGTGGATTACTAGCACAAATTCCCAAACAAACATCAATTGAATCATTGTTTAATTCTTAACATACTCGCGTAAATTTTGCATAGCTACCACTGTTGTATATTTGGAAAGATCATGGTCAAAAATTATAAGGAAGAATTCAAAATTCGGAATCGTACCCAAGAATGGCATCCTCCAGAAAACGAAATGATGGCAATGATTTCAAAGGCAAATAAAATAAAAGGAAAATACTGTCGTTAAACTAAAATATTCAGTCACTAGTATATAGTAAATTGGTGACCTGAAATTTCATGGTCGAATATATTGTTCATTGAAATAAATATGTTTTGTATGTAGTCTGTTCTGCTTAAATTTCATTTGTAACTATCCATTCATTACAAAATTGTTATTATGTAATGAATGATGTTAAATTACAAAATTGTTATTTTTTCACTACAGACGGTCTTAATGAAAGAAATGTTCTCGTTCTCGCAAATGCAGCTTTCTTTAAGGGAAAGTGGAAATACCCATTTAACGAGAAAGACACAGTACTTGATTTGTTCCACCCATATGGACACAAAGAAAGGGCAACAAAAATGAAATTCATGCACAAGAAGACCAATGTTTTATATGGAGATATTGATTATTTAGGATGTGAAGCGTTGGTTCTCGAATATGATGTAAGTATTAGAGGAAATGTATGTAAAAGACATACAAATACCCATATATATTTTGCAGTGATATATATATATATATATATATATATATATATATATATATATATATATATATGGGCAGTGATATATATCACTGCAAGATTCACCCTCTTCCTATGCAACTCTAACCACTGAAGCACGTTCAGTTATTTTATATGAAAAATGTAAGCATCAAATTCTATGCTTCTGATCTTAAAGAGAGTAAGATATTTGGACATCTTAATATACCTCTAACTAATATTCCACTTTCTTCTATATGATACTTTATTTTGATCCATTTTAATATATTTTTCTGCTCAAGAGAGAAAACTCTTTCTGTATGTTGGTAAGCATTGATGAGAAACCAATTCCCTTTAGGCGTCCTGGCCAACAGAGAAATTTTTTATTAAAATTTTATTTTCCTTGCACCATATATAACCAAAACAGACAAACATCTGTCAATATAATTGCTGATCGAAATTTATTTGAAATAAAGCGTTCTTGTATGTACGATATTTATGAATATTCACTGTTCTCCTATTTTCTTTATGTAGAGAATTAGCAACAATAAATTCCTTTGGAATTATAATTGGGAGTTGTCTTTCAAAACATAGTTCACCTATAAGAAACATAGTTGACCTATAAGAGGACGGAATATTTAATATATTTAAACTTCCTTTTAATCAGTTGATTAGTATATTGCTAGTTACAATAGACAATTTAAAATTAAACCTTCCAACTACCACATATTAATTTGCATTATAAGTTTGTTCTTCTTGCAAGAAAACATTTTTGTTAAAATCATAATAATTTTATTTCAGTAGTAACCTCATGTTTATAAGTAAACTAAAATATTCAGGAGTAGGAGAGATCTTTTACCTGCATATATATATATATATATATATATATATATATATATATATTATCTGGTTTTTGTCAAATCGTATTTTACGAAAAAAATACTAATATAGTAAGGGTTATCTATGTATTATCTCGTAGGAAAAGTTAGATTTATGAATATTAAAATAATAACTTCTAAATGAATATTGTGATGACCAATTAACCATGCATTTACACATTGTAAAAATTATATTACTTGTATTTACGCCACTGAAACTCGTACTTTGTACCTTCTTACACGTTTTTTATCATTTCTTACGACATTTCTTTATCAAGTGTATTGTCGTATATAGGTATGAAAGTGTAAAGATCGTAAATGAAAATTTGCATTTTAGTACGACTTGTATCTTAACTAAATATAATGAGACTAACCTATGAACATCTACACAGTGGCTGTATCTTCTATACACTGTTTATGAAAGTTCATTAGTCATTCACTGACATCAACTATGTTGAATTTGCTTTGTATTAAATTAAGTTTTCAAAAAGAGAAAGAAAAAGTACCATTCCACCGACTACTTGTATATTTTTAGCAATTTATTGAAGAGATAAAGATTTTGAATATAGAAAATGACTAATAAATGTTTCCTTTCAGAATAATTAGGTTAATTGAGATTTTGTTTACTACTGAATTTTGTTTTCTTATGGAAACATTTTCTAATTTCCACGCATACCCGTACAATATTCGTTCATAGAGGAGGAAATATACGAGTTGGGATAACATTGACATACTTATAAATCAGCATATGCAACAATTTGAACTGTGGGGCATCCACCTGTCATATATTGAAAAAATTAATAGTAATGATTTGAACAGTGTTAGTGAGGAATTGAAGCTAATTTCCCGCCATCCAAGATTTGGGAAGTGATTATTTTATATAATTTAATCAGACTTTCTACTTAAATTTATCGAAAATTATTTCAATAGAAATACTATATTTGCTTATCCATTAAGGTTTTCTATAAACCTAACGTACATTACCATATATAAAAATATTTTAATATTTCTAATATTAGATTTAGCTTTAAAATATTTTAATATTTTAGCTTTGCTGGTGTATTTTTGTTCTTTTATATATTCAAATGTGGATTTAATTATTTATTGAATGAAATTATTTTGAGGTAAACGTTGAATGGAGAAGTAAATAAAATAATAGTGACTGAATTATGGTCATAAGTCATATGGTCTCAGTTTTTGAAGAAACAACAATGCAAAGCAATATAAATTTTTTCATTTTAGCATAATACTTTCAACATTAATAACGAATAACAGAATTAGAGACACTCAAATCTTCATGATACATATCGGTAAATACTGGTAAGTGTTATTCAAATTAAATTTAGTGTTACAAAAAATATGAATATCAAGTGCAGAAATTGGATATAATTACTGAAGTTCCTGAAAAGAGAAACAAATCTATAATAAATATTTATTTAGTGAATAAAATACATCTTTAACCCCTTCACATATGATTTCTTTCGGGTTGTTTTTGCAATGCTGTAAACATCTATGCCTCTTCTGGCGCTTACTTAAACTAACAGATGTTCACAAAGCACAAGAAACCTGTAAGCTTCTGCCTTCTATTGACAGCAAGCGGGATACAGCCGCTCAAACATCGGAACGTATGACACGTGTCAAAATACAGAAGTGAAAAGTGAAAAGCAACGCGTCCAGCGCTTCAAAATATGGCAAGGGGTTAAAATGAATATAAGATATGCTTAGTGCTTGCGGAAAGAAGAAGATTTTTTTTTTTTTTTCACACAGCGCTATGATTCTACACATATAGGCTTTTCCCCCTCATTTGAAGAGGATACTGGAATTATTTCATGATATGAAGCTTATGCCGACTGAACAGAATTTCTCACAAGGAACCCCTTGAGTGCGAGGTCGGAAGTGCAATCTCTAGTAAGGCTCATTTGAAAGTTTAGTGTGAAGAATGAATGACAAGGAAAATATTAGCTGCTAATGACTCACCATGTGTGCATCAGAAGGGCGACAGAAAATATGTATCAGGGAGGTGCAGAGATCAACCTTCTATGGGATATATGTAACACACTTCACAAAATGTACATCATTGACATTCACGAAATGTTCAAAACAAACCATTAAATTTCACCATAAACACCAACTGAAAAATGACGCGCCACAGTGATCACAAATGTTCGCACCATCAAGATCGAAGGCGAACTCCTTGGAAGTTACAAAATGTTGAGGGCGTTCAGCTAAGTATCCACTCTTAAAGAATGCATATAGAATCATGTTGGTGTAACGGGTGCCATCACATTCCATCAGTTCTCATTTTCTCGGTATACCAATATGATTCTATATGCATTACTTAAAAGTGAATAGCTAGCTGAACGTCCTGAACGGTTTGTAACTCCCAAGAAATTCGCCTTCGACCTTGATGTTGTGAACGTTTGCGAACGCTGTGGCACGTCATCATTCATTCCATGTTCATGGTGCAAGTTAATAGTTTGTTTTGATCATTTCGTGAACGTCGACAATGTCCATTTTGTAAAGTGTAATACATATATACCATAGAAGGTTGATCTCTGCACCCCTAGGACATGTATTTTCTCTCACCCCCTGATTCACATGGTGAGTCATTAGCAGCTAATACTTTCCCTGTCATCTTTGTTCACACTATACTTTCAAATGAGCCTTACTAGATATTGCACTTCCGACCTCGTACTCAAGGGGTTCCTTGTCAGAAGAGAACATACATAGTGTGAACTTCAAATACACCTGAAAGTTCCAAAAACTTAAAAGGAAGATGAATGGATTTCCCCCACACCCTCCCCACAAAAGTATAAAATGTTCTAATGTTTTATAGTATTGAATTTCTATATGCCTGCACTCTTCAGTGAAAGAACTATCAGTGACTACATTCCATCTGATGAAGTACCATACGAAAGTACAAATTTGAACAGGAAAGACATACCTTTTTAAAATATTTAACGAAGAACATTATCGTCATGTCGTATTAACCACATATAACCTCTTCCTGGTTCCATATAGTATTTGGTCCTCGAATACATAAGGCAACTTGAAGGAAAATCAATTTCAATATATTTTTATGCTCAAAAGAAAAAAAAATCTCTGTCTGTTGGTGAAAATTGATGAGAAAATGAAAAATAATGTATTAAATACAATTCAATTTCCAGGGCCTCAGGTATAACCAAGACGGACAGACACTGGTCGACACTATGGTAATAGCGATTTAATTGAATTAAAACATTCTTATTTATACAGTGTTTATGAATGTTCTGTATTCTTAGACGCTTTTATGTAGTGAGCTAGAAGCATTTTACTTAGAACATTGTTCCAATATGAACTGTATATGTAATTTCGTTCGCTCACCTTGAGTATTTAAATAAACTACTATAAGCACTTCGGGTATTTCCAGGTTTATCAACCACTTTAAGTATACTATTGTCTGAATTTTCACTGCCTAAAAGTACTCCAAATACATAACTTCTGCTGGTTGTTCTTTTCTGTTGAAAAAGATGCAGCCGAAACTTCATTGTAAAATTGGATTGTAATAAAATTGTTTTTCAACTATTACGTACTGTGAATTCGATGTATATAGCATCCCACAAATATATGTCAATTTTATTTTATGGGCGAAAAACGTATGTCCTCCCTATTCATAAATTCTCAAGGTTTTCGGCCTTAACAAACAATTGACACGATCGCAGTTACTGGAGTTTCGAAATTTTTATTCTGTGTAACAAAATACACCAAATCCATGTCCTGGGGCCCGGTGCACAGAACGTTTCTTTTTTTGTGTGTGCCTGTGTTATGGAAACCGTTGTCGTGTTCGAAAAAAGATAATTATTCTTCGTTCTTTTAGAATCTTCCTGCTTGGTAATAACTGTATGATATAATTTATATTAGTATTAGTCTTATGAATTACTAATATTGATTTTGATTTAAACTTGTTTAACATTAACAAGTTTGATATTATTTAATTCAATATCTGCTCTACTTGCTTAGAATGTACATATCTCAATTGGATTTTTCATAGCTGGGTATATTGTTGTTTGTTTGTTCCAGAGATTGTAGTTTGTTCTAGTTGTCGTTTATTATTTTCCTCATATTTTGAATTCCATGTGTGCTACGTACAGTTACATAGGCTATATGTTCTGAAAAATTATATATCGTCACGTTGAAAGCAGGAAGGTATATTTAACACGACACAAATTTTACAGGAGAAGAAAAGAAGTTTTGTATGACATTTTTAAAGTTATGTATCTTCTTTATCATTTAAAGCAGCTTACTGATCCTTTTAACTAATTTGTAAGTTAAGTATTTGTTTAGTTTGATCTATGTTTCACTTTTCTCATATTCGCGATTCTTGAGAAAATCGAAGAAATATACACATACGCAATTCTGATTTCTGCTTCTTAGAGTCAAAGTGTTTGACATACAGTTACACCTATTTGCCGTCTTGTGCAGGCCAGCAACACCTACCAGGAAATGTTACAAAGTCGATGAAAAAAAGGATCTTACGCTCTTCTGACTTGGAAGCGACGATATACGAAGTTGATCCACGGTACGCGAACCCTTCTCTTTGCGAACATTCTCGACTCACGAACTACATTTCGGGTCAAAACGCTCACCCACACCTGCACATACAATCTTATGGGCTCAATACTAGTTTTGTGCGTTTGCTGATGCCCCATTTAGAAAACAAAATGCAGCAAAAGAAAATATACATTTCTTTAGGTCGATTTTTGTGAGCATGTCTGAAACGAACCAACTAAAACGTGACAGAAAAATAGACAGCCTATTCTATGGAAATAGGCGGATTCTCATTCGAAACAGTAGCTTACACTTCTGCCACTCACAACTATACAACCAAGGAAAGTATGTTCCTTATTTGCCGTAAATTTCTTTAATTTTCTGGAAGGATAGTTTTCTTCGTTTTATATTATTTATCACAGAAAACACTCTTTAAAATGCAAAAGCACACCATACCATGTTTCCGTGGTTGGAACGGATTAATTGTATGCAGGGGTCGCAAAAACCAAGATTTCTTCGTTCTATTTGGATTAACTAGGAGTTTGGTTTACTAAAACTCATTTGTGTATTTACCATGTCCATGTGTGGGTGTGTATGTGTGGGAGTGTGTGTGTGTGGCTGTACGTGTGATTAACAAATAATCTCAAGAACTACTTGATTGATAGCGTTCAAATTTGGTCAAAATAAAAAGAGTCAAGAGTTAGGAATCGAGCCTATTAGAACTACCTGCTCAAACAGGACGTGGCTCAATGTATCAGTGGGTATAGAAAGTGTGTCAGTTCTCTAGGATTATTCAGGAAAGGGTTAGTATAATTTTTCTGTTACTAAGAATAAAATTAGTTTTCTAAAGCGTGAAATTAAAAAATAAATACGATTTACTCGGAAAGTCTCTAATGAATTTCGATTATGTTTCATGTATCAATATTTTGTTAACAACGTTATTTGTGTTGTAAGTCATTAAAAATATAGAAGGAGCACTTTTCTTTTGGGGATTGCGATTTAAGAACAGTGACTCAGGCCATTCTGTTTGTATTTCATGAACAAATGTTTCACTAATAATCTGACAATGTAGCGTAACTCATTTGTCCTACAAAGAATCCACGTTTCTACCGACGAATTTCTAAAAGAAAAAATGACCCAGATAATTTTATTGATACAAATATTTTATTAATAAATATTTTTTAATAGCCTGACCATATGGAGTAAATCACTTGTCCTGAAAATTCCAGAAAGGGTAGGTTATTGTTGAGGGCGCGTTTTATTCTGACAAAGGGACGCTAAATTTCAACGATGATCTGCATCGAATTGTCAAACCTGCTCTCTATAGTATATTTTTCTTACCGTTGAGTCAGTGCTGTTATAGGGAGTTGGAACTTACTGATATGTCATTAGTGGCTAGCAATAACTGTCTGACTAGAGTTATCAGTAATGAACAATTTGGTGTTCTTTACCTGATCTTTGATTTTGCATTATACATCGTACATAAGGAAAACACAAGAAATAAAGAGTACAATTTGTCGTGTTCTTCTTTTCTGGAGTTTGCAGAAAATTTATCAGCTATGAAGAAACGAAGGAAACAAATGGAATGAGGGTGGCACCCCACGACGTTCTACCATATCAATTGTAAAATAACTTAAAAAGGAGGAAATCCCTGTCTGTCAGCAGCACACGTGTTGCGAAGACCAATTTGTAGCTGACAAACTTCAACCACTGTGTAATATGGTCGATTAGAGTGTTACCAAAAGAGTTCGTTACCCTACATGTACGTCATTAAAACTGAAATTGAAACAATTATCCAATTTCTATTGTTTTTCTACATTCGTATGAAGAATCTTGAATACCATACTTCGTTAGATATTCGTGAAGTAAAATTTAATGTTATCCTGTTGGTACTGAGAAACCAGTGATAAAATGTAAAATATCCACTTAAAATTTAAATACTCGTCTCATGTAATATTGCGCTGGAAAGCGAAGTCAAACACCAACAAGAAACATCATTGAAAATAATAGAGTTTAATTCTATATCACATTTCTTAATTCTTCATCACTCGCAAATTGGGAAGCAATACGTTCTTGGAATACAGAAAAGAATGAAACCGTAATTGTTTAGAAACTTTAATATTAATGACATACTCTCATTAATAATTTCAGCACGTAATCTTTAAATAAACAAAGTGCAGGTCGAGTGCCATGGCACTTCTAAAGTTTACAGGGCACAGTATCTGAAATGCACTTTATGTATTGAGAACACGACAAGCATTCTTCGGATCGATCTAAAACTTAGTATATTATCAAATATCTATTTCTCCTTAGTATTTCCATATCTTAAGCATACATTGATATGACAATTATTGTGTATTCTCTTTGTTGTATTGCTTTGCTGTAGATATTTCTATAAAATAATCACTAATTTTCAAGTCTTATCGCTTTCCTCATATACTCAAGACAGTTTCCCAACTCAAGAGTGTATTAACTTATTAACTATTATTATTATTATTATTATTATTATTATTATTATTATTATTATTTCGAGCAATAATGTCTTTGTCAATGGATTTTATTTTAGAATGATGAGCTCTTCATGTTGATTCTCCTTCCTCATAAGGACTCAAATATTGACACTGTACTATCGAACTTCACATCCGTACACGATATTACAAAAAGCATGGAGAAGGGAGTGATAGACATATTTCTTCCTCTCTTTAAAATTGAAAATACATTGGACTTGATTAATCCTCTAAAGAAGGTGAGTATAAACTGAATGGAGAGAATTGTAATATACACCTACGTAATTCGAGGCCATGATTACTGTATGTGTTATCAGATTTAATACATTTTTTGAAAGAAATGTTAATACTGCAATAATGATTAGACAAGCATGAAATTGGGAGAGATTTGTTATTTTAACAAATTTAATTACATCATTTCCTTCTTAATCATAATCTTTTACATATTTCTTTTTAAATCTGGTTTGCAAAGATAAATTTGAAAATTGATTACAATATGTTACTCTGATTTTAAATGTTGGCAAAATATTGACAATTTAATAAGTAAGACTATAAACTAACCCAAAGTATACAGTAGGCAACTGCTAATTGTCCCTATTAATGTAGTATATTTCGTAACGGAGTAACTAATACACATGGGCGTAAACAAGTACTCATTACCTGCAGGGATATTTGCATCCGATGCAAATCCGAATTGCAATTCAGATTCCGCTTTAAACTGTAGGAATTCTCTATTATATCAATCTAGAAATGTTAATCACGATTTGAATCAAAGCATTGTAAGTCACCTACTTAACTACAAATACGAAGGACATACTGAAAGTCGTGAGCAACATTTTTTCACAAGCATAATCTTTATTTATAAGTTAAACCAAATGTACCATCTCAATTTAAAGGCCTTTCTTTCACTTTTGCACATAGTCTCCAGTTTTTGTACAAAATTTTCCCATCGTTCTGCAAGTTTGAAAATACACTTGCGATACAATCTCGTTCGAGCTGTCCGTAAACACTGACGCACTACTTGCCGAATGCCCTCCAGTGTCTCGTAGCAATGACCTTGCATCTGTTCTTTCACAAAACCCAAAATATGGTAGTCGGAGGGTGCTATTTAGGAACTGTACGGAGGATATGGGCGTATTTCCCACCCAAATCTCTTAATCTGCTCCATAGTGGCACGTGCAGTATATGAACGCTCATTATCCTGTTAGAGGATGATCTTGTTTCCAGGGCGTTTATCACGCAAGACACGACGGAGTTTTAAAAGTATTTGGATGTAGCGGGCAACATTTATGGTTTGTCCAGCCTCAAGAAAGTTAACCAGAATACGTCGCTTTGCGTCCCAGAATACGCTATCCCTAACTTTCCCTACTGGTTGCACTGTTTTCGCTTTCTTTTTAGGTGGCGAATTCAAGTGGTGTCATTCCGTACTCTGTTGTTTTGTTTCAGGTTCATAATGATTGAACCAGCTTTCATCTCCATTCAAAATACTCGTCAAAAAGGTCATCACTTTCATGTCGAAATCTTTGAGAAGGGTTTGGGCAATGGTTAGTCTCTAACGTTTGTGGTCCTTGGTTAATAAACGTGGGACCCAACGGGCACAAACCTTCCGATAACTTAACCTATGAATCATTTCTTGCACCACACTATGTTCAACACCAAGTTTTGCAGCGATTTCATTCACAGTGATTTGCCTATTTTTCCTAATCAGCTCAGCAACCGTTACCTTGTTCATTTCTTTAGGCAGTTCGAGGGCGCTCGTTTCGAGGCTCATCTTTTATACTCGTGTTTCCATTCTTAAAATGTTTCCTCCCACATCCTAAAACTACTTGCACCCATGTATACATTTCCATAGCCACCCTTTAGCCTGAGGTGATTTTCAGAAGCAGATTTTTAGCACCTCTTTAATAAGGAATTCAATCACAGCACGCTGTCGAAACAAAACATCGCTGCTTGCCATTTTGGAAATGCTACTTCTGGTGACGTGCTAGAAACAAACATCAACGTCTGGAAAGAAAGAAAGAAAGATCTGTAGATTGAGATGAAATATTTGATTTCACTTACAACTAAAGATTACGGTTGTGAAAATATGTTGAACGCGATTTTCAGTATACTCCACCTATATCTTTATACCAATGTATTATATTTCCCAAAAATGAATACTATTTCTAAATTAGATATTCTAAACTTAAAATCAAACATGTGAATTAATTATATGGCTACCTTCTTAAAAGAATGAGAAGAATGTGGAATATTACAATATAATGATAATAGACTATAGATATTATTTAGGGATTTATTTCGGTAACACCATAATATATGTAAAGAAAAATATTGCTGCCAATATGTGTTGTCTTGTACCTTTCTATATACGATATCTAATGTTGATCCCAATCCATTAAACATAGTAGAAAATTATACGAATCTATGTATTGGAACTATTAATTTCACACAAAACACTCAAAAACTATTATCATTCTTAATTGAGTTGACTCTTGTTGGGTTTACCTTGTTATGTTTCTCAATGATTTCTGTTCAAGCAACGTTGTACAGTAGGTTGCTTAAAACAAATAAGAATAATATTGACATTTTGAATGCTATATTTGTAAACGCATGATAATCAATTTACAGTTTATACCGATATCATAACTAAAATATCTAAAATCAAATTTCGATCGAAAGATGTAGAATTAATTGTTATTTTCAATTGTTAATACAGCTTGGAATACAGGATGTCTTTGTAAGGGGTGAAGCTGATCTAAGTGGAATGTCGACTAAGGATTCCCTAGAGGTAACAAAGTTTGTTGAGAAATCTGTGATTGAAGTCAACGAAGAAGGAACGAAAGTTGCTGATAGCGTTGGTTAGTAGAATTGGCAAATTTGAAATTCACTCTTAAGATAATTGACTAAATTACAAGTTACATATTTTCTATAACTTTTTAAAATAATACCATTTAAATTATAGAAATTAAAATTAAGAGCCATTCGTTGTAACAGAGAAAGCAAGAAGTAGCAGCGGCAAGAAAGCACCAAATCTATAAAAGGTAGAACTGAATTTATAAGGGGAATTTGACCAAATATTTATAAATATATAAAAAATCTTTAATATATATATATATATATATATATATATATATATATATATATATATATATATATATATATATATAACTTTTCGCAATATAAATAAAATACAATCAATATTATGAACTCACAGAGTATTTCTAAAGATTTTGAAAGTTTGAAACGCATTATCATTTAATCAACACGTTCTTTAATGTAGATTACAGGCATGAAATTGGAAGTAAATATTATATAGGCTACATCGCGACAAAACATTTTTTCCTCGAAGGTCAAGATCTAAGGGTATACTTGTCCCTACCATAAATCCTTCATTGTAACTAGATTTCGGCGTTGCCGCACCAACTCAGGTAGAACTGTATAAAGCTCTCAGTATGGCTAACCCTATAACGGTTATCATAGTAGCCCGAGTCCGTGTAGATTTCTAAACACATTACCCCACAGAAATGAGTGCGATAAGTCCAGGCCTTCGAAAGGCTGTTGCGCCAGGAATTTAGTTAGCAATATTATTATTGCTAATAATAATATGTAATATTAGTAATAGGCTTAATAAAGATTCTGCCTGTTTATATGCTCTGAAAGATTCTTCCTGTTTATATGCTCTGCTTGTAAGTAGATTATTTCTAACTTTAAGATATAGTTATACAGGTCAATATATAATTGATCAGTTTCTTTCTAATCTGATTCTTCACGTGTATAAAAACTGGACAAACTACAAATTAGGATACTATACACAGGAAATTAATAATTATAGCTTTATTACTCAGATATTAATCTGCATACATTAATACATATGAGGATTGAGGTACTTAATAGAATAGGTACTTTTTTATTATTATTATTATTATTATTATTATTATTATTATTATTATTATTATTATTATTATTATTATTATTATTATTATTATTATTATATTAATAGGAGGGAAAATTACTTGTTGAATGACGTGTACGTATTTCATCCCTATTTTAAATGGTTATTCTGGTTTTATGTATCTGCTTATTGGTTTGCAACACTCAGAAAGAATAGTTCGAGACTTCATTGTTTATCCTGGCGACAGGGAGAGCGGCTAAGCTTTTGTAATATCGGCAACATCCAACTGGTTGACAAACCGCACGTGGCCGCTAACAACCATATGACAGTTTTACTGCTGATAAGAAAACTTGGTTTAGCTTTGAAAACCACTATAGTATGTAATTCCTATGTAGTACTTCGTTACATTCTGCTAGAAACACTATTATGTCTTTGTACTAACTAAACGTTTCAAACACATTAACTAAATAATTATGAACAACAAAGTGTGTTTAATTACATGTTACTGCTTCACAAGTTTATATAAACTTAAAATGTATGATCATGTATGGGGTTTAAATAGTGATGCCCAATATAAATTATTTTTTGATGAACTAAAGTTGAAACTCAAATTGAAAAGTGTTCTTCTCTCACCATATGTTACTTTGAAATTAGTAACAATGGATTTACTAATTTTCTTTCTTTTTGTGTTATCAGTAAAACATTTTTATCATTTTCAGTAATGTATAATGAAAAAAGAAATTTCACTGTCTTGCAGTCCCACAGTCACTAACTCTGTTAACATTGGTTATAGAATTTATTTTCTAATAATGTACAGTTTATTGTTTCGAAACAAAGTTTTATATTACAGTGAAGAAAATAAGAACAAATTTGCAACTAGAAATTCATGTATTATTTTTGCCGTTATGTTTTGCAAATTTCGTTAAAATTGTTATGAAACTCTTCTATAGATTTATGTAACCAGATGGAGAAATACAACACATTAATTACATAATAATATCAGTAACTTAATTTAGTGGTTTTGAATATTTTATGGCATGCACTATTAACATTAGCTATAAATATTTTTCTGCTTTCGTACCAAAGTGGAAAAGTTCAAATGATGTCCCTAATGCGTAAAATAAAAAAATGTACGAAAAATGTAGTATCACAAGTGCAAATGCATCATAATACTAACAATATTATATAATACCATAGTTACCTATCAACTGCAAAGAAGATTCGTTTATGAATAGCAGATCAATGAAATATATGTGAAGACTAAATTTTAGCATTAAAGTAATAGAAATATATTTAACTACCAGTACATAAACAGACAGCGAATTTCTACCATTCGATTGAACCGTGAATTATGCCTCAATTTGTATATCCTTCAACAATATTTTCGATATCAACGAAATGTCGAAATATCCGAGTCGATGAACATTGATATCCTCAAGAATAATTAAATACTAGCACCCCATGTGTTGTAAACTTTGCGCAAAGAGCGAAAGAATTTTCGACATTAAACATATGGGCTTTATGCAGAGTCGTTCTGACGCATACTAAAGAGTTCGATTAACATATATTTCCTGCAGTAGTCAGGCCTTTAGTATGACGCTAATCATACGTTAAAACGATTCTGCATACGGTCCAGTGTATCCAGATCATTTCGCTATTTCGGATTTACATTAATCAAAATCAATCGGAAAAATTCTGTATATTCATCCCCGACGAGGAACTTCCCAATAAACAATATTCTAAAAATATATCTGCAAATTATTTAATTTTGATGTATTAAGTCTGCATTATCCTGAAGGTGATCACTGTCAATATCACTAATTTAATCTACATATTCCTATCGATTTGACTACGAATCTGAAAAGAATGACAAAATGAATTAACTCAAACTAGAGAAAAATTTTAATATCAATTTATTACGTAATAATCATGATTTTTATTGAATGTGGTTTTGGATTTACAGGTGATTTAAAACTTTACGTTACAAGGTTCCTACTGGTCGGAGAAATCAGGGAAGTCAGGGAAAACTCAGGAAAAATGGTCCAGGTTTGGAAAAGACTGGAAATCAGATAAAGTGAATGAAATTTTATAAAATATATTTTTTCTAACATTAATTGTAGACCAATTTCATCTCAACCAACCGTTAATGATCACTGTATGGAACGTTGCTCTGATTTTTGTAAGTGGTAAGTAGAATGTATGAATGAGCAATTGATTAATGTTTTTCTAAATATTCTCATATATAAATATTCACCGTAATTTATTCCTTATTTGTATGTTAATGTCATCCGACACCCGTCATGAAAGTCAGAAAATTTCCTGACAAAGGTCAGGGAGAAGTCAGTGGAATAGTTTTCTCCAGATCAGTAGGAAATCTGCATTAACTTTTTTGTGATGAAATGATTTAAAAGCATGGAGCTGAATTCACTCTCTTCATTAATTGAAACAAAGTTGCTTATAATCATTTCTAGAAATTATCAAAATTTCATGAAATGTTATTTTACTTGAGTTATGTACAAAATAAGCGACTTTAAGACCGTATCGTATGTTACATTTCAAACTTGAGGCTTGTTTCTTTTATGTAGATTATTAGAGACAAGAATTAATTAATACGTGTTGAACGAACTGTGCTTTCCCTTAAAATTATTTCACCTTTATAATACTCTGAGTTTAAGTTAAAGCTTATCTGCAGTTATTTATTATTTACTTGTAGTAACCAAACAATTAAAAAGATTCTCCATTATGAAAAACACGACATACTCAGTTATTTTTCTTACATTGATATTTTCATTATGCGTGAAACATGTCTCCTGATTATGTATCTCGAAATATGTCTCCTGATCAACTTTCTAGTTATTTTCAAATGGACAAAGGTAGTAAATTCATTGAAACGCTGAAAACGTATTTAATCCTAACATATTTGAATGATTATCTAATTATCATTAAACACAAAGTTGTTTCCTCAAATACAGAAGATTATAATCAATGCAGAGTAACGTGACGTACATCCCATTTGAAACTAAATTAATCAACTAAAATGAAAATAGTATTTAGTTTAATATGCGAACTTAATCAATATATGCCAATTAACTTACATGTGAATCAACTTAAAACATACTTTGTGACTGCGTATGTAACCTGCTTTCTATTCTGAGATAAAAAGTACAATTTATTCAATTTTAATAAAACTAAACCTATTCTTCCTTCGGGGTTTCGGCAATAGGACTATTGCTTTATCTTTTATCGATAAATAGCAGGAGAGAAGATACTTAAAACAAAGTAATGTTGCACGTATAATAAATACATGATTTTATGACTATTACTTTACAGATTTTTTAGGTTTACGCAATATCTAGTTTACAGTGTCTGATGGTTTTCAATGGTTTCACATTCCTTACACTATGGTTGGCATTGGAAAAAGATAAAGGAAATATTGCGCCTCAAAGTTAGAAATTTTCCCAAATAGAGAACGTGATAACGAAATGCGCAAAAATCTAAAATAATTTGCATAAAACTATTTGATTTTCATCCAATCTGGTGCTTATTTTCATACGGGCCTTTTAAAAATCCCATTCATTTGGGGAACATATAATTTTTAGAAATGTATTACGTATTTGCTTGCAGGTTTAACAACTTCGGCTGTCTTTTAGGGACGAAATCTTTAAGAAGAAATTACGGAAAACTCAATTTTACGGAAGAGGTATTTTCTCACTTCCTTAGTGTAGTGCAGTGGTTCCCAAGCTGTGAATAGCGACACACTAGTGTGTCAAACCTTCCAAAAGCATTTGTCCCCAAATTTTAGAACTTAATAATTATAAAGCATCCAATTATAAATAGAAATGCAGACTCTACCAGAGATCGACTATAGCGGCAGTTTTAAAGATACTTAGTGTCATACATATTTCATATATCAGGTTTTGAGCCTGTTGGCATAACAAAGAAATAAAAGAGAGAATTACCGTATCTACATTTTATCTGTTCCACGTACAATCTTCTTCTTTCGGTGCAAGTTGTGGTAAAGTGTAGAGCTGTAAAATTCCTACTTGGAAGTCTTGGTGTGTTATTCTTTGTAATTCGGCGATAACGCCCTACTGGATATACAAAATGAGGTCAAACCACTGCTTCTTAAATTCGTGTTTAACATCGGGGATATATCTCCTGGTACTAGATAGGAAGAATAAGGGAGTCTATGTAGGAATATTGTTTTTCTTGACAAGATGCTGCTCAATATAAACCGTTTTGGCAAAAGACGCAATGTCAGGAAAGAGGAACAATTCATGGCGTTATAGAATAAGGTCTACACTTCGATGTCTCGTCAATAACAGTCTATAATGTATTTCCAAATTTCTGTTGTGATGGTGTCACTTTCGGGTATGAAGTATTTGTAAACTTCACCTTTTCAATCGAGGAACATTACAAAAGTCATCTTTATTCGTGACTCCTTAAGGCGCATTTCCTTGAACTGCGAAGGACGTTTACCGACCCAGCCTGTTGAATGGTGCAAGGTGGAACGCTCGAATGTGTAAAACCGTAGCTCTTGACTATATATGATTCATTTGAATCAAACAAGTCCTGCCATTTCCACAACTCAGGACTCTCAGAAAATCGACACCAATTTTGTTCATCAGTCAGTGCGCATTATACGAATGGGGAACAAAGATTTATATTTGAATTTTTTTTGCAGAATGTTTCTAAGAGTACATTTTCAAAATTACTCGTTGTTTTATTAAGCTTACTCACCCTGTTCAAGTTGCAAATACTAGCATAATACTTATTTTAATTCATTTCACTATTGCAGTTGACAAACGAAAGATGTAATAAAACAAGAAGCAGAAAATATCCACAAAACTTTCTATCCGAAGTCTTGTACAGCGATAATATTATGATCAGTTCCAGATCTAGCATGTATCAGATCATTCCATGCTATGAGTGTGTAGTTGACTGGTTAGCGTACTTATCTGCAAGGAGCCGTCTTGGGTTGGAAGTTCCGCTACTACTACTGCTAGAAATATTACTGTTTTGAGCAATTCACCATTTCAGATACGTTCCATATCAACAAAAAGACTTCAAATTGAATAATCAAAAACTTCATATAATATAAAATATGTAGCCAAGCCTCAATTTTCCAATAATACTAATACTAATACTACTAGTACTAATAATAATAATAATAAACAATAGTAATAAAGGAATAACATAACTAGAATAGCAATTGCGTAAAGAATATATTACAATGAAGAAAAAATAATTCTCACGACGGCATTTGAAAGGGACTCTTTGCCATATGAGTTTCATAATTTGCCAATTTACCACAAATTCCTCATACATAGATAAAAAATAAAGTAGTAGTTACGGAAGATAAAAATAGAACTTTCTTTTTCTACACGTGTTGAAGCAATTCAAAAAATGTTGATGCAATTCAAACTAATATCTGCCGGCTTTTTTCTTTGGAAATTAGAAGTTACGATGAGAAAGAGTACTAGTAATATAAATCGGGAGCAGTTAAAAACGATGAACTAGCCTCAACTTCAAGAACGATTCGTGATATTTTCCTCATTGACGAAGGTATACATAACTTCTTTTTGAGTCAAAGAAGGAAATTTCGAGTAAGTCATTGTGACACTCATAAGGAACGTCTCTGTTGGCAGTGATGTGGTGATATTGGCGAAAACAGCTTAAATTTAAGCACATGCCAATATTTTAAAAAAGAGAAGGAAGGCAGTTTTAATTATTACGTATGTGTACTTAAAAATGAGTTTTGAACAGTTTGAAATACTATGTTAATATATATTAAATAATTTAGACTAATGATTTGAAGTGAATTTTAACCGATACCAGTATAAGTAGTGTATACGTGAATAAATAAAAAGAGTAAGAAAAATAACATCTGTCGCAGTCGGTAGGATGCAGCTGCTCTGAAATTGACTTAAAGATTTGATTATTACGATATTCAAGGACTCATTATATGTTACTTTAAATTGTGATGACCAGAAAATGAAATTTCTGGTAGATACAGGGGCAGCTGTTTCAGGTATTGGTCATGCTTTACCTGTATTGGATGGGAGATTGATAGAACCGTTTCAAGGACGTCTTAATAATGCTAACGGCTCTCCCATTAAAACATTAGGTAAATGTGCTGTTAGAGTTCAACACTTAGATCACCTTGAAGACTTGTCAATAATGGTAGTGCAGAATGATGCGTTTCAACCCATTTTAGAAAGAAGTTGGTTACACGCGTTAATTCTACAGTGGAGAGCTCAATTTACAAATATATATCACGGTACTGGGGAAATGAAGCAGGTTGAGGTTATTAAAAATCTGTCTAGAAGTGTATTAGGGGAGCAGCTATTACTACAATATAAAGAAGTTTTTAATGGTTCTATAAATGTACCACTTAAAGATTTTAAAGTTTCGCAAGATGTTATACCTATATTTATTAAAGCTTATGATATTCTATTCTCCTTACGAGAAGAAGTTAAAGCAGAAATGCATAAATTGAGTAAGGAAGGTGTTTTAAAGAAAGTTTCTCAAGCTGATTGGGCTGCTCTCATGGTTATTGTTAGGAAAAAGAATGGTACGATTAGACTGTGTTTGGATTTTAAGCGAACTCTTAAATTGGTAACCACGAACGTTAGTTACCCTCTTCTAAAAATAGAAGATATCCTCAATAAATTGCCTCAAGTAAAATGCATTGTACTGTTAGATTTGAAGCAAGCATATCTACACCTCTAAGTGCATGAAGAATCACAAAAGTACTTAGTCTTTAACACAACTTGGCGACTATATTTAGAACATAGGCTACCCTTCGGCCTTAATTGTTCAGTACAAATTTTTCAGAAATTTAAGGATGTAGTGCTACAGGTTATGGAAGGAGTAGCTTGTTATTTAGATGATGTGCTTAATTGGGGAGTTACTGTTAAAGAGTGTTATCAGAGAACAGTACGAGTGCTAAGCAAATTCAGAAGATTGAACATACAAGTGAATAAAGAAAGGAACATTTTCTTTGCAGGTGCTATAACCTATCTAGGATACAATGTCTCTCAACAGGGTATACTTCCAACAAAGGATAAACTACAGCCTATATTAGACACACTCTTTCCAAGAAATGTAGTCGAGTTGCAGTCATTTCAGGGTATGCTAAATTTTTATCACCGGAACTTATCTTCCTTATCATGAAGCATCCTCGAGCTATATAGATTGTTGAGAAAAAGGTGTAAAATGGGAATGGACAAGCAAACAAGAAGAGGAATGTCGTGCTGCAGAAAACATGCTACTGAATGCGTAACTTTTGAATCTGTTTGATGGTAAGGCTAAGGTAATACTTATGACGGATGCATCTCCAGTTGCTGTAGATGCGGTATTATACAATAAAATAGATGGGCAGTTAAAAACAGTAGCTTGAGCATCAGCTACTTTATTAGAAACGGGAAGGAATTATACTCCATTTGAAAAAAATATCATTTAGCTATGATATTCATTGTTCGTAAACTTCAAAAGTTCTTATTTGGTAAGACTTTCAAAATATTGACGGATTCCCATCATTGTAAATGTTTTTTTGGATTGAAAACTCTTCCTGATGGGGCGTCTCCACATATGCAAAGACGGTTTCTTATTTTGGATAATTATGACTATGATATCGTTTATAGCAAGTCATAAAATAGCTGATTTATTTTTATCTAGAACTGTACCTACGGAAGAAGAGCTAAAAGTTCTTGACTACATAAGTGAGATTTCTACTAACACATTAAGTAAAGAGGAGATAGAAGAAGAGTTCTGAAAGGATCGTACGTTAGTTTAGATTAAGAAATGGATGTTAGGTGGATGCTCTAAACGATTACTTAATGCCAAGAACTATGTCGAAGAAGATTTCAATTAGAGATTCATAGTGATTGTTTATTTTGGAAGGAAAGGATAGTACATTCTCGAGGATTGAGGGATATTTACAAGGAAAAGTTACACGGTGAGCATTTAGTAAGTTATGCTATAGTAATATTGGCTAATAGAGAAGTCTGCCGGCCTGATATGAATAAGGAATTATATAGGTATTTGCAAAACTGTGAAGTTTGTTCTGCAGTGGCTAATAACGCACCTAGAAATATTTTTTGCTCGTGGCCCAAGACAGAAAGACCTTTCGAACGAATTCATGTGGATCATTGCCAAATATTTGGATTCCACTTCCTGCTCATTGTAGATTAGTTTTCGCAATGGATTAAAGTTTGGAAAGTAGATTCCACGAACGCTCGCATAACACTGTCCTGTTTAGGAGAATTATTTGCATTAGTGGGAGATCCTGCAGATATAGTGACGGATAATGGACCTTCATTTAAATATGGCGAATTTCAAGATTATTGAGATTATTGTCTGAAAAGAGGCATTAAATTAGTTTTTGCACCACGTTACTCGCCTGCAAGTAATTGCAGTGCTGAAAGAGTTGTGTAAATTTTTAAAAAACTTCTAAACAAGAGATATGTACAAAACGGATATAAGGTTACTAATCTAAGTATAGTTCGTTGGATAAATGAAATTAATTATGCTCTTCTACATACTCCAACTAAAGTTATTAACGCTTCTCCTGGATCAGGGCCACCAACTGCGGTCAGTGCCGAGAAAAGTGACATATAAGTTGGGTTGCATCTGGTTAGGCGTTCTCACAACTGCAAATGGCCTGGACCCCAAGCAATATAATGAGAACACTTAGGGGAAGATACTTTTGTGGTTCGCTGTACAGATGTATGCCATACAGAAGAATAAATAAAACAGTTTATCTTTGATGTAGTTTCACAATGGCTGCTTATGTAAACAGCGTATTGTACTTATCACGGGTTCTTTACCAATAACAACTGTAAGACTTTATTATAAAATAAATGTAATTTTATTTAATGAGACATTTCGTAGGGAGCAGCGGGACATGTCCCGATGACACGGTGGGCTAGCGCGGTTGTGCTCAGAAATAAGACTCACATATTAATTTGGATTTTCGCACGCACTTAGTATTTAACGAATCAATTTGGTTTCATAAGAACGATACTTAATAATAATAATAATAATAATAATAATAATAATAATAATAATAATAATAATTATTATTATTATTATTATTATTATTATTATTATTATTTCACAAACCTTCACATATTAATTCTTTAAATTGTTTAAATGTGTATCCTTCAGCAATGTCCTACAAGGATTAAGAATTGTGGTACTGGTAATAATAGTAATAATAATACTAATACTAATACTAATAATAATAATAATAATAATAATAATAATAATAATAATAATAATAATAATAATAATAATTATTATTATTATTATTATTATTATTATTATTATTATTATTATTATTATTATTATTACTATTATTACCAGTACCACAATTCTTAATCCTTGTAGGACATTGCTGAAGGATACACATTTAAACAATTTAAAGAATTAATATGTGAAGGTTTGTGAAATATATTAGTCTTCCATCGTACTATTACAACATCAGGAAACTTATTTGATTTCTTCTCAGGGAAAGTATTTAGATAATATCTTCATTAATAGTTATTTTCTTTTGAATAATAATAATAATAATATATTTGTGAAATAACCTGAACGTCTTGTGCAAACACTGGTATCCTGACGCATGGATATGAAACTAATATACTTTTTCTTCTCTCTTCACTTCTAGCAGAGAAAAAAGTGTAACATTCAAAGTAGAATTAAAGCATTATGATCAGGTGATGAACCCCAAATGGATATGAGTGAAAAGTGGCTTTTTATTTATGGACTTCCTTTCTGAAAAGAATAAAAAATACTGGTTTAACAGAGATTTGAAATCACGACGGTTATTTGATAGTCAACTACAATATTAACTCTTACATTTTGTATTTAAGAAAGTTAGAGTCGCCACCATATAGCTCTCTCTTGTCAAAGAGAAGTTACTATTGTTGCTTTATATGAATAGTAGTTTTTTTTTCAGAATTTGAGATATTGAAGTGTACTGAAGGAGTGCACAAGCGTAGAAAGGATGTGTGCTAAGGAAGGTGTTCAATTCAATAGCATTGTACATCATGGATTTGGGGCTGAGCTCCTGCTTTTTAGTCATTTATTTATTTCCGACCTTTACTGGAGGAATCAGCGTAGTAAATTATGAAAGCTACTCCTTACTCAAAATGAGACATATATTAAAATTAATAAAAATACAAGAACATAGTCTATCTATGAGCCAAAGACTACATTAACTTTGAGCGTTGGGGGATGGGATCACTCTATTATCACGTTTACCAGAACTCTGTGGGAAGTAGCTGTTAAGCTTTCAGATTTACCAGTGTTTTTAAACTTCAACGACAGACACTAAAAGGATGTAATCCATCAGGACAAAATCCCTACATAAAAGCTCTCTCCGTTTATAATACCTTAGTTTCCAAATCATCTTATCACTTCAAAAACTAAATTTACAATCCTTCTAATATTCACTTATAAATGCAATGTTATTTTCTTCAAAAACCTGGGGTGTGGAAGAAGTTACACAGATCGTCTCAAGGGGTACATTCTCATCTCCTCGCACCCCGCTAACGAACCTGTCGTATATATATGACTGCAAACACGTTCACAAGATCACAATAGTTATATAGATTCAATATAACACAATCTATGCGGACAATTTTAATATTTATGCTTATTCACAAAATTTGAAGCGTTAAATAAACCGAAACCCGGTTGCAAGTAACCGATTTCCTAGATTAAATTAAACCTTGCCAAACTATCGGTTTCTAGCACTACTTGGCAACATTTACTTTCTCAGTTTAACTGAGTGGATGACAAAATACTTTAAACCGAGGATTGAAAACAAATGATGGCTTAACGCCTCATTCTACTTGAATAAAGTAACCGACTAAGTTGGTGAAAATAATTTGCCAATTTCCTAGGTAATTACTATCCAAAAAATAGGTTAAAACAGAAAAATATTACTTAACAAGCTACTGGTCGGTTACTACTATAGCACATTATTTCTACGAAAGAATTGCCCTAATCTGGACTTAGCTACTTTAAGCTTCAATCGACAAGCGAAATGTTTCTATGTTTATTTCTGTTTTTTTTTTTCATTCAAACGTTTTTCCCATTCTCTCTTTCCCTCTCTCTTTGGCTTTATGCATTTTATGGTCACAAATATCAAGCTAGGAGCTTTTATCAGTAATGAAAAATAGTCAAGGTTTTATAGGCAGTGGTCTACTAACCTTGAGGTGTTCGGTTGAAATACGCTCTTCTTCAAATTGAAACCTTTAAATTTAGTTGTTCATATCAGGTGAATGATAAATCCTCTTCACCAAAGTTCTCCATCTAGAGATAAGATGCAAGAATCATACACATATTGAACGAGAGGAAAAGTGTTTGGAGATATATCTTATTGAAATATTATCAAGAACATTCATACTTATTCAGATTTATTAATGTTTTATTTCTATTTAGTTTTTAGTTAAAGTTCTCGATTATTTATAATAGCAACAAATAACGAATGATATATTACAGTGTTCTACAAGAGAGAGCACGTGTTCCTTTGACATCGTAAATGCTTCTAATAGAGACATGCTAGTATGATGAAGTGAATATACAAATTCATGTTATGCTCTCACAAGATGTCAGATACATATATTTTTACTATTTTTCATATTTGAAACATACGACATGTTTTCTATTGATGAAATGGTTTTCAGAAATTTAACTGTTAAAACTCGTTTTTTACTTTCATAGATTGTCCTATGAACAACAGTGACGGGAGTACGCACTACGTAATATTTTTCCTAATGTTTCAGTAGATACATTAAAATTAAAACTGAAAAACTGCGGAAACTGTTGAAACGAATTATGTAAAAGAATCAGAGATTTAGAAAATACAGTATCATCTAAAACAGAGTTAAAGTTTGAAGAAAGTTTGAAAACAAAATTTTATTCTACTTTTAGCTCTAGTTTGTTAAAACGATGCTACACTGGTATCGTTTTAACAAACTAGAGCACTTGTAGAACGCTATACTTAATTTTAAACAAACCAATCCTCAGTGAAATATTGGTTGTCGAACATTGAAGATTGCTAAAAATTGAAGTGTGAATGCACCTTTTTTCGCGGTAATACAAATTACTTTATGTACTAGCCAAATTTCACTATTGTTGCCATTGTGCTATTTCCATTTATTTACTAAGTTGCGCTGTTTGAAACTTAGTAAATAACATGTTCATGCTTTAATAATTATTAACTCTTTAATAATTAATAACAACATTTGCCTTTTATTTATAATAGTAAATTATAATTTATTATTATAAATAGAAAACAAATGTCGTTTTATCATGATCCTTAGGTAAAGTGTGTCTCATCAATCAAGGATGGTTGAAAACATCTAAATAATGCGTTAATAACAATATGCTATATACATACAAAATAGCGACATTAATTGTTATACATATGTTTAAATTTTTATGGACATATTGCTAGATAAATATCATCAGAAAGTTTATAAATTTTACTATGTAAGCTTTTAAGGCAAGAATATGGATATTATATTTTATGTTGAAAATTTTAATATAATGTCAAAATCCGAAGCAATAGAGTTTTATGTGATTATGCAATGCTTTATTTGGTATACGGACAAAATCTCGCGGCCGAAACATCGCCGCCCAAAATCTCGCCGGCCAAAACCTCGCGGGACAAAATCTCGCCGGGCCAAAACCTCGCGTGGCCAAAACCTCGCCGCCCAAAACCTCGCGGGACAAAATCTCGCCGGGCCAAAACCTCGCGTGGCCAAAACCTCGCCGCCCAAAACCTCGCGGGACAAAATCTCGCCGGGCCAAAACCTCGCCGCGAATGAAACTTTTCTTTAAAATTTACCCAATATGTTTCCTAATATGCAATTCCACATTACAAATAATAATAATAATAATAATAATAATAATAATAATAATAATAATAATAATAATATACAAAACATCGTGTGCGTGGGCTTTCTCTGGTTATTCCCGTTTCCTCCCACTTTCTTTATTCGATCATTTCCTTCATCCTGGTCATCTACGTCTCCTTTAACCTATAGGACATAATGAAGGGGCGTCGTAAAAACTCATATATTATTTCATACTTTCATAAATATTATTAGATTTTTGTTAAAATTTTAAGTTTCTGGATGTTCCAAAGTTCACGAAACTAACCTCGTTAGTTGTCATTACTTTCCTTATGCAGACTTTCTTTCTCTATAACCAGTTTAAAAACATCCTGTCGCCCTACCTTCACATTGAAATCCTCCAATACAGAAATAGAATGTTCATATGGTATCGCGGAACTTGGTCAAATACCCGTGATACTTCTTCTGAAACAGCGTCTTTTATACCGTCATCCTTATTATCTGTTCGAACATTTACATTTTGGTATGGCGATATTTTGGGGCGCGAGGTTTTGGGCGGCGAGGTTTTGGCCAGGCGAGGTTTCGGCCTGGCGAGATTTTGGGCCGCGAGGTTTTGGGAGGCGAGGTTTTGGCCAGGCGAGGTTTTGGTCCGCGAGGTTGTCGCCGCGAGGTTCTGGCCGCGAGGTTTTGTACCCAAACCGCTTTATTTACAACTAATGTAGTGTGAAATGTTTTAGGTTACATTCTGACATCACTTTCTTTAATTTTAGGAGCAGAGGTGGGAGTTTCCAGAAGTTTTACATTTCCTCCACAGTTTAAAGCTGATCGTCCGTTTGTCAGTGTTATAGTAGAAACGAAATCAGGAATTGTTCTCTTTGGTAGTGTTTTAAAAGAACCACAAGCAAAAATGTTGCATTAAAATTTACTATATATTGAATTTGATCTAAAATAAAGCATGAAAAGAGTGTACAGAATGGACATTAAGAGTAGAAAATGTACTAGTCGACAAAAGAATACTTTTTCTCTGGCACACGGAAGAAAGTACTTCATTCTAATACAACGTTCCACGTAGAATTCGAATCTGCAATCAGTTTTTTTCCATCAGCCTAAGTTTTCCCGTGACAGAGGGATTTTCGGGAAATTTCCCCTAATTTTTTTTTTTTACCATTTTCATACACGCAGCTCGGGTACTCTTAGGTGTATAAACACACAAATTGTATTGTATGTTAGTTTGATTTATACTTAGTAAGCCCTCTAAGTTTCATAAGAAACGCATTATTCTTTCTAGAGAAATAGACACTTTATATAAAAATATCCTATGTGTACTGTTCATATTTCCATATTTATTAGTGCAGATAAACTCACATATAACTTCCACGAAAAGTACAATATAAGCACGGTTTATACCTCATTGGACTTCCAATAAAACATATCTTCAATGATGTATACACCGTGTCACCATTTTTTGTATGAGGGAATTTTTAGATAGATTTTGTTGGAAATGCCCTCAAAAAAGTACTTTGTAAGTGTTTGTCTTAACTTGCTATTTTTATATAGTGATATAGAAACAGGAACTGCATTAAAACATAATTTTATGTCTACTTAATAAATAATTCAAAAGAAGTGAGTGGTATCTTCTTAATAAATGAATACTTACCTTAATTAAAATGTTTTAGTAGTCGACTTTCTTGTGTGTTTGGCTTCTGGAACATCTCTTTTGAGTGTCCAACAGTAATCAGCTAGCATTTAAGAACTCCACTGTCCCTTGTATCTCTTCTCCATTGAGGAAATGTAATGATGAACACGTTCTCTATGCTCATCACTAACAGCACCAAGGTTTTCAGGAAAGAAATCCAGGCGGGAGTCTAGAAAGTGAACTTTAAGGGACATGTTGCAACCCATTTCTTTGAATGATTGCAGGAAATCACTCACAATTTCACGGTACTTTCGGACTTTCTGGTTTCCTAAAAATTCTCTCTTAAACATTTAAATGAACACCAAGCTGCGTTCCCAATTGGAGTTAAGAGGTTCTCATAATTTTGGTCACGAATCAAACATATTATTTGGGGCCTACAAAAATCCCTTCCTTGATTTGGCGTCACTAATGCGAGGAAAAGTTTCCTTGAGGTAACAAAATACTGCATTACTTTTGTCCATTGCCTTAACAAAGTTTTTGAAGAGCCCAAACTTTATGTGAAAAGGAGGTAGAATTATTTTATCAGGGCTCACCAGTGAGGAATAAACAACATTCTTCTGTCCAGGAGTTAATACACGCTTTGACAATTCCTTCTTGATGTAATGTTCCGCTTGGTTCCTGCTGTCCCATTCCCAGAGGATACAATAATATTTCGTATAACCAAGCTGCAAACCCATTAATAAAGAAATAACTTTTAAATCACAGCAAACGTTCCACTTGTATTTCTCATACGGAATTATTTCCAACACTATTCTGATGTTGTCATAGGTTTCCTTCATATTAGTTGCATAAGCCAAAGACACTGAAGGAAATTTGTTTCCATTGTGCAAAAGGACAACCTTCAAACTAGGTTTTGAAGAGTGCAATAAACAATCTCCACTCTGTACTTACTTGTGCATGTCCGAGTATACCCATCACGGCACAGACATTATTACAATATACTAAATGATTTTCTTGAGAATAGTAGTTTTGAAACTCTGTATGATGGTTTCGAAAAATACACACTTTAGTGTCACGATGGAGCAGATTTCAGCCTTTAAGTCTAGAAGCAAGAAGTTCTGCCTGTGTCTTGGAGAGTTTTAAATCCCGTGCGAGGTCACTTAGTTCACCCTGTGTTATCAGATGGGGATCCAATGTAGATGTGCTTCCTACATAAGTAGAATCATCTTCATTTGGATCTTCAGTAGTTGCCACTAGTCCATAATCCTCATTCACCAAAAGATGAGCAAGAGGTACTGGTACATGTAATTCTTCACTGTGTGGAACTGGCCTAATTGCTGATGGCAAATTAGGGTACTATATTGTGTGCTTAGATTTGTTGGTTATTCCTTTCATCTGTGTCATACAAAAGTAGCAGTCTGAAGAATGATGTTTTGGATCCCTCCAGATCATCGGTAGTGCGAAGGTCATTTTTCGTTCACCATTTTCCCACCCAGTCATACGTTTCACGCAAATACAACAAATGTAGTGAGGAGCCCAATTCGTATCTTGGTCTCCTACACAGCAACCAAAATATAATTGATAACACTTCCTCACAAGTGGAGAAAAACATCGACGTTGCCATTTAAATGTCAGCTAACCGCATACATAACAGGAATTGTCCGGGTGATTTACACACTTCCTCGGCATCTTGTATTATATGAGGTATAACACACACATACACACACGAATCTACACTCCATAAATTATGAAGCAGCACTAACGTAATCTAACTCAGTGTATCACCACACAACACAATCTATTCGAACTCCACAATGCACGAACACTTCAACTTACACGCGGCCACATTTGAAACACGTCCAGTTTGGACCGTCACTCAACGCTACTAATGGGGCGTTTACACTTAGTCGATTTAGTCGCACGACTAAATCGACTCGCTGCATTTGCCACTAAATCGAAGCAACTAGGCCGAATCAGATTGATGGATGTGTTCAATTATTTCAACCACAGAAAATAGAACGTCTTTTAATTCAGTTGCCAATCGATTAGTCGCCTTCGATCAACAAGCGATTAAGTTGAAGTCCCGTTTACACGGTCGATTAAGTTGAAAGTGACGTCAATTCAACTGAATCGAACGCTAATCGACTAAGTGTAAACGCCCCATAAGAGTGATAAAGCTACGTGAGTCATCAGTTTTTTATGCATTGTTGCCAGACCAAAATATTAAAATCTTACTTATTTTCCAGAGAAAGCCTGCGTGTATTTGTGCTTGTATTTGAGTATCCATCTGTGTTTGGAAAAAGTTTTGCATAATATATTCTTTATTACCTCTAAATACACACAATAGTTTATATCTCGAGACAGAATAATGCGATTCACATGAAATTAACATTATTTATTATGTACACATACAACTGTGTTTTAGTGCATTTTTTGTTTCTGTATTATTATATACAAATAGCAAATTGAGACAAAAATCTTATAAACTACGTTTTGGAGGGAATTTCCAACAAAATCCCTCTACAAATTCCCTCATACAAAAATGGCGACATGGTATACACATCATTGAAAATATGTTTTAATGGAAGTCCAATGAGGTATAAACCGTGCTTATATTGAAATTTACGTGGAAGTTATATGTGATTTCATCTGCACTAATGAATATGGTAAAATGAACAGGACACAGCATACTTTTATATAAAAATATCTATTTCTCTAGAAATAATAATGCGATTCTTATGAAATTTAGAGGGCTTACTAAGTATAAACCAAGTTAACATACAATATAATTTGTGTGTTTATATACCTAAGGGTACCGGAGCTATAAGTACAAAATTTTTAAAAAAAGGGAAATTTGAGGGGAAATTTCCCGAAAGTCCCTCTGTCAGGGGAAACTGAATGTGATGGAGAAAAACTGATTACAGATTCAAATTCTACGTAAAAACTTCAATTAGAATTAGGTATCTTCATTTCTGTGCCAAATTCTTGTTGACTAGAATTATTATAATAAAACTTTAAGGTTTTTTAGGCAAAAGTTCTACTAGTACATATACGTTGTTACAAATAACAAGAGTTTGCAGTCATATTATTTCAAATTTTTAGTCCACTTATGTGTTAAAGAAAACTAAGCCTTTCAGTAGATAATAGCCTGTTATGCAGTTACGAATTCAGAATATACAAATCAAGATATACATGTTTACTTCATTTTATTTTAAAATCATGTATTACCTTATAAACTACCTTCTCAGCAAACAATTTTAATCGCTGTAGGTTGCTTCCTTAAGTACTATGAACCTTGTATTCCTTATATGTTTGTTTATTAGAAATAAAATCCTAAATCAAAAATGAAGAAAATAATCGCTTTTATTTAGTACGTAATTATATTACTTGAATGCAAATGATGTACTTCCGAAATGATATTTTAAGGAGAGAAATTTGATGCTCATTACCTCATGACGAATTTATACAATGAATGATCGGAATAAAATATCAGAAAACGTATAACGTTTGTTAACGATAATATATTTGTAAAATGACATATTTTTGTGGCAGATTTGAACACTGGAGATTCTGATGATGTATGCCAGATAAATGGAAATTTAGATACGTGACTTGTTTTGAAAATTAATAATTAGTAGGAGTGTGATCAGTTATTCGGCTTATGTTAACCAATACTAAACTTGCTAACATTCATAGGCAGATTCTGGATATCTATATTAAGTGCTTCATTTCAAGGTAACATGTAGCGAATTGTTGCCATGCCTTTAAAGAAGGTTGGACCAGTATACTGAATGGCAACCGTAATGGAAACATCGATAGACGCAATAACTCACGTGAAATGTGCTCTTATGGATAGAATAGGAGCATTATGCTCAACGTACGGTTAGCTGGGATTACTAAATTGTTTTGGGAAGAACATCGATGTTAACGTCTCAGAAATGTGTTAAGTACAGGAAAGTGCACGCGAAATAGGTACCCGTCACCCAGAAGGTAAACTATATGGCGACGTCGCTGAATATCCTACAGCCTTACGCAATGAAGCCGAGCAATTTTCTTCAATGGTTATTGACTGGTGATGTGGGACATTTTTGAATCTGTTCACTCCATGAAGGAAGCAGGAAACTATGAAATGGAAGCATGCATCTTCTAAAGGGAAGAAGAAATTCAAAATTTTTGTATCACCTAGTAAAATTTGGTCATTATATTCTTGGGGTTATCATGTATGCTACTGATTTATTACAATAGAGGAATCGTGGACGCTAACAGGTGTTGCAGGTCATTTCTGAAGTTATGGGAGACCATCATACGAAAACATTATGGTATGCTTCCTATAGATGTTAATGTGAGATTACGTTTAAAAAACATGTGTTGAGCGTATTCAGCGTTCACGTTGGGATCGACTAGAGTACCACCCTACACGACTGACCTAGTCCCCAATGACTTTCACCTCTTCGTTGTTCTTAAGCAGAATACAGGTCACTACCATTATCTTATATGTTGTCATGTAAAAAAAAAAAAAAAAAAAAAAACCCTGTCTAAAGGTAGCTACAAGAACTTCATGCGTATTTCTATGCAACCAGTGCGGAAAGCTTCATCTATCGTTTTGTCATGTGTTCAACACGTTTCCAACTACTGTCAGGTGCGTTGATCTTCCCGCTATGATTCACACTCAAGCCATAATTCCCCCTGATATTTCTTTCATTGTTTCGACCAAACACATAATTTGGAATTTATGTTTTAATACTAATACTGAATAACATTCTCTTGGTGCGATATATAATGAAATCTGCAGGTAGAAACTCTTTCTTGTAAACTTTCCATTTTGTAGTTCTTAAATTTGGATGCAAACTTGGACCAATTATACATTGTAATTCAGTGAATTGAATAGCTCCGCCGAACAACGTTGCAAGCGACAATTTCTGTCACATTGAGATTTCAACAGAACAACGGTACTGTAATAGAAGTTTCAATTCTAGGTAACATCATTTGATATAAAGGCATAGTATGAAACTGAAAAAGTAAATTTACAGCTTAAACATAATCAACATATAGATTTCTCCGATTTCTGTAAACTTGGATTGTTGTAAGTTGCAACGTTGTTTGCTTGAGCCATCCAAGTATGTTTCATTCTTGGTACTTTTATCGTCGAATATTACGATTAAATGTAAATAAATGAGTAGTAGAATAAACGAATACATAGTATCAAATACTCACCGTATTTTATTACGTATTTTTCTTTCGCCTTCAATACAGTTATTAATTCATAAATTATCAACTAAATGCTTAGAATATAATAAATCTTACTTTTTCCTTACCCAACTACCTTTAATTTCCTATCAATGTGTTTAGCTGTTTATCATAATCAAGATAAATGCCTTATTTACAACAATCACATCAAATATATGTACATCCCCGTACGTCTGGGAATTTGATATTCCCACGTTATTCTCCTTTCAAAATATCTTTAAAGATATTCTACAATGTAGTTAATAAAATGATTTTCAAAATATTTTGTACACTTCTTCTAAAATCAAACGTCTTTTGTTCCATTAAATTCCTATCAATAATAAGTTGTGATCGGACGTTCAGAGCATGAGTCAATCAAGTCCCATTATGATAGTTTTATGAAAAATGGACATCAAGGCTGGTACGTTTAGGTATATGCAAAACGTAATGATGCTTTTTACATTAAAAGAATTTATCCGCAATAACCGAACATGAATATGTTAAGCTTTGAAAGCATTAATTTACACCCGATACTCTAAAATTATTTTTGTTTTATTGCATCATATTGTGGTTCTAGGTGTCTGGTTCTGCCATGTCAAAATGTCAAGATCTACAGGGTGAGATTAGTGTGGTTAGTATATTTTTTATCCTGTCCAGGTGTACTTAAGCTCGGATGTTGGTTCAACCCAAACACCACAATATCATAATCATATACATATTACTAGATGAACAACTGCATTTTTGCGCTAACTACGTATTATATCTGAATTATCGTTTAAACTTTGATAACCTCCCTAGTTTTCTTTGTTCACATGGTTTAAATATTGCATAACTGTACTAACCTCTTTCGTTTTCCTTAAGTTTCACTGTATTCCATATGCTAATCATATGCTCATATGCTCATGCTTCATATGATCATCAGATATAAACCAATTTCCTGTTTAATGATGTTCAGTATAGAATTAAAACGAGTAAATGATAACACAAAGTGGTTTCCTGTGGGAGAAAATTGTCCACCTCCAGTTTTAACAGTCATTACATTAGAGTAAAAGTGGACACAGATGGCAAGAAGTTATTTGCTGCAATCAGTGAATTGTTCTAAGAATATGTTCTGTGTTCAGTCTAATCTCTCTACTACAACCGGAAGTGGTAGGAATCTACTACCACCTTTGGTTTCAAGAATAATTGAGAAAATATCCACACACAAACCACTTCTTCACGTGCTTACACTTGTCACTATACATAGATGTATGTATGCCGTCAAACTAAGTACAACCATATATTATAAAGTAGTCGTTACAAGTTTACACAACGTGAGGGAGGGATTTGTAATGGCATAAATATAATATGTTTTGACTGGGCATGTAAGAGTGAATTCCTCCTCCGTTGGGAAAATATTGAATTCCCACATCGATTCTCCTTCGTTTATAAGTACTCGAACTTACGCCAAACATTGTACTTCCAGTTAGTTCTTAATATTTCTCCGTTCTTTTTTACGTTTCAGTCCCACAGTCATTGCAGCTGTCCTGATTAAGTTTAAATCAGTAGATTATGAACTTTTTACCGGAATTTCGTATTGCTCCTTGATAGTTTCAATAGGCTCTGCGAATTATTTAATTATATATTAAGAATTAATATTTGTGACACAAATAAGTCCTTATTTATAGTTACTGTTCCTTTATTTTTTAAAATTTAAACCAAACCAATCCATACTGTATACTCGGTAAATCTATTTCCGGCGGTCTCTCCAATCATTATCGAACCGAATGCTACAAGGCTGATTATTATGGTCGCCAAAAGGGGACTGGGGCATGACCCCAGGCTCACGGAAATGTATACGTGATATAGCAAACCATGAATATTAAATAGCAGACATAATATAGCAACCATTGAGATGGAGCCAATAGAAAATTGTCTTCCTGCACCCATGCTGGTTACTGATCTTATTATCATATAAGAGTCGTCCATTCTCCTCCCCATGTCTGAGGAACGCAGTTTTCAAAGCAAATAATAATAATTATAATTATAAATACCTTACAACATACTAAAAACAACAACGCTTTAAATGGACTAAAGTGAACTCACAAAGAAATCCAAAAATATCAATTAGTGTACAAGTCATTTAAAAAGAAAATTGTGACGACTATGAAAATAAATTTCTTTATCTTAAGGTTAGGTTCTCTTGGGCGAAATAAACAATTTAGTGTGATTATAAAAGCAGTACTAGAAGTAATGGAAATAATTAATACGTATAAAATTAGATGTTTCGAAGTTCTACTAGTACTATTAACTGAGAACTCCAACTATTGTTCTGTTCATTTTTTATGAACAACTGGATAGCGTTTCGTATTGGGAAATATTTGGAAACTTTTGGTTTTAATATTAAAAACATAAGTGGTAGCGTTTACAGTACGGAAATAAGATCAAAGATTGAACCTGTCCTTTACACGCTAAATCCATACCCAAGGATTTCTCGATCTATTACAAGTTATGATCCAAGAGTATCAAAAGTAAAATCGGAAGTTATAAAGCTTTATAAAGCTTCCAGTTATTTTATAAAGATAAAAAGGGAAATAGAGCGTGTTCTACAATTCGTAGTCCCTATATCAATCTTGTTATAATTCGAAATTCATCCGATCCCTGCAAAAGGTAGAAAATGCTGTTTAACATATACCACTTACTATATTGCAGTGTTATTAAGTGGACGTTATTATTATCACTATCTGTTTGAGTTAAATATTTAGCGTCATACACCATAATTGATGCAGATAGTTCAAGCTAGCACAAAAATATTCATGACGGATACAGAATTCTCACTTACATCAACGGCCCTATAATTTACGTCTGCTCCTTGTCCTGTAAATCGACGGAATGGACATGCCTAAAGAAGATCAGCGTACGAAAACCGAGCTCTCACTGAGTATCTGTACTAGAACAATACGAACCCAAAAATTCATCTTGGTAGACGTATATCAATCATTGAGGAACTATGTAACTAATAATGCTATTGTGATGAATTGTGTTGCAAATATCCGAAAGTATCAGATGTTAATTGGTGAGGAACAACACACCTTTAACAATACTGCGCCCCCCGGAAACACTGATGCCATCCATAACATAGTATTGCAGAATTAAATCTTTGGCCTGCTATACAAATTATAGGCATTTCACATAAGAGATTACAACACCCTCTGATGAAGTGTTGAAGATACAAATTGAGTAGAGCATGGGGGAAATATTGACTAGATAGGTTCCAATATCTGAATGCCTAAAACAATCTGCAGCCAGTTCCTTCAGTGTTCTTAAAATATACTTCTTTCTCTCTCCCCTTACAGTAGAAACAAGGCCTAGAGCAGGAGCTAAGGTATATCAAATAACTTCAAAGTGTGGCCTAATTCACTTTCGTTTCTACCCAGACAAACTTTTCCATAGGAAAATGTGTTTGAGTGCTCGCTTGTGAAGATATTACTTATATTTACCAGTTTGAGTCTGAAATAAAACAGGTTTGAAGGCAGTACAAAACTTACGTTATCTCCGCTCCCAAAATAGTCATATATGATTGTTCAGGATAAGGTGATGGCCAGGCCTTTATAGAACGTTGGGGCATTCTTATGATAGACTTTCTAGCAAAGGTTGATACGTCACTGAAGTATACTATTAAGAATTATTATTAAGGTGTTGAAGTTAAAAAAAATAAGAGATCGCCGCGAAAATCAGTATAAATTGTTCTGATGCCACAGGACAATATAAAGTTCATAGGTGTAACAACGAACTGCGAAGAAATAGAATGTACCCACAATTTAGTACCTTCAAACCTTTGTTGTTTCCTACTTAATAATAATAATAATAATAATAATAATAATAATAATAATAATAATAATAATAATAATAATAATAATAATAATAATAATAATAATAATAATAATAATAATACGTACGTTAACGAACATTAACGAAAAAACACTTGAATAGGGTGACTAATTTGTATTCCAAATGAATTAACAAAGAAATTTATAAAGATAAATCGGTGTAAAAATTATTAAAAAGAAGACAACGACATCTACGGCAAAACTTCTTTCTTTTTAGGTTAAGTCCTCTTGGGTCAAATGGACAAGTGTTATTAACTGATAACCTATTATTCAGTTCAACAGTTTCCTCTTTAGTGAACAAATCACCTGCATTCCGTACTGTGAAACAACAGTAGAGTTTGAAATTTTGGGTTTCGGTATTAAAACCGAAAGTGATAGATCTATAACTTCCAATTGCAATAGAGGGATACTGCCGAAGGTGGAATCTGCCCTTCAGATGCAGAACCAACATTACAGCGTTCTCTCTACATACTGTAATTTTTGGTCCAAGAAAATCATAATTGAAATTGGTAGTTATAAAAGTTTCTACAGCCTCCATTTTTTTTCCATTAATGTAAGGGCGGAAATATAATTTTTTTCCTACCATACTGAATCCAAATAAAGAGACTAATTTTTAGCTATATATCATTGTGTTTCTTCATGGCGATCAGTGTAGAAAGGAAAAAAACTTTTACCCGTTAAATTTGAGTAGAGGAACAAAAGTAAGGATAATATTTTGACAATAATGAAGTACATTCTAGTATTGATGGTGACATTATGGATGATAGTAACTTTCCTGAATACCAGAAATCCAATTTCTTTCAGGTTTACAAAAATGTTATAAAACTTAGGACAAGAACAGCATAAAAGTTTTTTTTTTTTTTTTTTTAAGAACTAAGTCAGCTAATGAGATTCAAATCAGATTCAAAAGTATTGCGTTTCCACAAAAGAGACTGCATAATACGCATGGCTATCGTAACAACTGCAAAACGCTACTAAAGTTGTACTGGTAGGTAACCAACTCCTTAACAACCCTATTGTTTTTTAAAGATCACGGTCGAAAAGTGTGTGCGTTTTCTTTAACAAAGATTTCTACATTTGCTATGGTACTGTTTGGTTCTAAAAATATCATATGAAGTAGCAAAATAGAAATTGAGAATCTGAAACAACAAACTGTGAGTTGTGTTCGTAAGTCTTGATTTTTCCTTCATTACTTCCCTCCTATTACTCCCAATGCGTCGTTGCCAAACTCACAATTTTAAGGGACTTAGAGGAATTCACGCCCGCAAATATGTTTCGGAGAAGGGTATACATGGTCTAAACGGTTTGTCTAGCTTCAGTGACAGTGTTAGCTCTATCCTGCGTCACTACAGCTGGTGTCGAGTTGTGTCAGTCGACATATTGATGCAGTTTCCTGTGGGCTGCACTTTTGATTGAATGCATTGGGTTGGCCGCCATTCATTGGAAGTCACTGATGTTGCACACTACAACGAGAAGGTAAACGCTGTCTCTATTGTGCTTGAGTTGCGAAGTGTAGTGTTTTCGAATGATTTCTCTTTAAAAGTATCCTAAGTTTGGCCAATAAGAACACCGACTTAACATGAGATAGCATCACAAAAAGGAAGGCTAATATAAGAGGTGGTCTATGTGCCAACCATCTCTTTCTAAAATTAATAACGTATTTCCTGAAATACTTCTATTGATGCTTCAGTTTAATGTCATTTCTACAATTTTCTCGAGGTTTTACAATTTTCACGAACTGTATTGCATAATGGAAGATAAATTAAACAAATACGGGCTTCGGAAAATTTCGAGAAGAGTCAACAGACAGAAAATATTCAGGTTGAACAACAGCATATTTTGAACAAACAACAGCATCGGCATTTAATAACACATACAACCACTGCATTAGAAACACTACAGTTCATGCATTTTTTGAATGGAATTTTATTTGTATGTTGTTTTCAAAAGAATAAAATATTACATTAAATATTTGAGGAATTTTTAACTCGCTACAGCAAATATGTATCTGTCACCATGCACACATGCAAAATTCATTATATTTGATAGCTTTAAAATTAAAGTATTTTTCACCTTGTGGGAACTAAAGCCTAGCAACGCATGAATATAAGTACATAAAATAAGTTAATGCAGAATTGTTCATATATCGCCTTTATAAATGCTTTTCAACTCCACTTTATTATTTTCCATTTTTATAGAATATTGCCATATCGATGAATAAATCTTAATATTCCTCTAAGTAAAATACAAATTAATTTCAATAAAAGTTTATTCGTTTATGGAAAACGTAACTAGGAAAATAACACAATGCAAATGGCTGTAAAAATATTTTCGATCACAATTTATGAACGCATACGTATAAAATCAGAAATGTTTAGAAGAATATTTTACAATAATGTGTATTAAGTTGTGTGTATTGCCATTTGATGGCAGTGCTGGAACTCTAAAATCATGCATAGGTAATAATATTAAATATTATATATGTATTAAATTGCGTATACCTATTAATATAATCAGAAAGACATTCTCATTCAGGGTACTTACGTAATCTTTTCGCTTTTCACCTCTTCCTTCATATTACAGGAATTTTCGACAAGAAATTTAGCGAAAAATTGAGAAAGAATCAAGTTGTTTGATATTATTTATGTGCTTAAAGATAATTCCTATTCGTTGTTGGTTTCGTCGAAGCTTGTTTTAGTATTAATTTTTTTATGACAATAAACCATTCAATTAGTAGCGTTGTTGTTATATGTTAGGCTATAAGTATTATATCAGAAATTGTTTTGTTTTGCACCGTGTTTACTAATAAGACAATTACATTAATTGCCTTTTTAAGTACATATATTGAAGGTGTGAAATATAATGTTGTGTTGGTTCAGATAAGTTAGAAAAGTTTTGTATGTCTAGCTGAACTTTTCTCTCAGCAAACTGGAAACATTCTTCTTGCCACCGTCGGAGGAAGACTATTTGCTTTACTGTAGTGTTTCTTTTACTTTTGGTGTTATAATTAAATAGTTTATTCAGTTCATAATTTTAATAATTAATTCATGTTAAAAATTTATGAAGGGAAAATTAATTTAACAATTCAGATTCTATTATTATTATTATTATTATTATTATTATTATTATTATTATTATTATTATTATTATTATTATTATTGTTGTTGTTTTTTATTAATATTTTGGTAATTAATTCGCTTCTTAGCACTTTAAATAATATTAGCTGTGCATGATCGAAGAAACTTTATATCAAGACGCCTAAGCGAAACACAAAGTGTACCTACAAATCCATCACACGAAGTAGAAAACAATTGCTACTGATTTATCTACATATTTGCTTGTTAGTAAATAATTAAACTAACGTGAGCAGTTTAGTTTCAAAATATTGTACGTAAAAGAATTTTCTTTTATAATAACTGGCACTTTGCATATCATTAAGATATAACCAGAAACTCTCTAAACATAAATGGTTTTACTATAATATCATTGGGTTTACTCACTGAACAGATAGTAATTTCAGCAATTGTTCTATCCATATAATTGCCTAATAAAAGGAAGAAGTTAGATTGCCAGAAGTGTGTAAAATTGATATAAAATCTTGTGTTTGTCATCAATAGTGTAATCTGGAGAATATATCTTATCATCATTTACCGAGTTACGGAATTTGTATGGATCTTCCAACTGCAATGTAAGACAGGAATTATCCTTATAATGAAATCACGCTAACATGAATAAAATGTATATTACACGTTACTAAAATATCAAAGGAATTTTGATCTTTAATGATTCGATGCTGCATATGGATATCATTGTTTCGAAAGAAGAAAAATCACTCAATTAAACAATTTCGTTAAAAAAAAAGAAATTTATATAAAGGCACATGAAGAGGATAATATTAATATGCCTCCATTTAACAAAGGCTAGTAACGAGAAATTGATTACCACTTTTGAAGTTATTTCGACAAGTGTTTGGTGTTGTGATTAACACCGGTCTGCATTTATTTGTTTTGAGCTATGGAACGAAAGGGGGATTTAAAATTACGTTTAAAATAAAAAAAATAGTTGAATTATGAAAGCATCTACACTACTTTGAAATATATGTTTAGTCCTTATCTAAGGTATTCAGTTACTAATATCGATAACTAAACCTTTTCATCTGTTAAGAATGGCAAATTAATTATTGTGTGAATCACATAGATAAAACTGTCCTTTAGCACCTAGTAAGTTTCATTGCTATAATATCACAAACTATGCAACTAGTATTAGTAATTACAACGTTGATTACTAGCTTAGAGTAGTTTTACATTTTCTGTTTTCACCATGTCTTCATTCCGTATATTTGAAATATGTAATAAATTACAAAGTTTTATGTTTTCCGTAATGTTTCACAAAAATACTTTTAGCATAGGAAGTGTAAAAAAAAATACTTTAGTAGAAGTACTACAATCTTATTTTGATTTTCTTGTGGACTTTTAATGTATCTATCTAGTTGACTATACTCCACTGCTCGTAACAATATGATAAATCATTTATGCTACCCTTCGCTATATCTTCTAGGAATCACGTCCGCTAAATAACAAAGATATTATTTTTTGTAAAGATGGTAGTAGTAATGAGGCCATTCTATCGCACTGTTGGTTGTTCAATGTAAGGCTCATGCTCCTGAGCATTAATGCAAATGAGGTAGAGGCAGTTTGGACCTATTATTGAGTCATCTATTGAAATTTTGCTTATCCTTACTCAGGGGCCATGCACGCTGGTGCTAATAAGTCAGAGGTACCTTGGCCTCCCTAATGCGTTTATATGACATAATTGAATTGGGATTTCTGGTAAAGAGGTTATGATGGTTTGTTTGTTTTCTTTTATGGGTACAAAAGTATTATAAACATGGTCTTTGATCTCTTTCTTGATGATTTATTACGCTATGAATCAGTACAGGGTTTATATATGCTTTCCATTTTCGTTCCCATTTATGGTATACAATTTGGAAAGTTTATCCTCTTTGATAAGATGTTATTACTCTACATCGTTATATATTTGGAATAACATTGGTACTAATGAAAACGAATGAAATGAAATCTTTAGTTTTACGTCCCACGCTTATGCCGGTTAGGCTAAAGGAGACGGTGATGATGATAAATGAATGAAAGTGTGGAATGAACAAGGTGGAAGGAACGGGAGAACCCCGAGAAAACAAATGCACAGGTCTTTGTCCACGACAAAGTTCACTTGGCGCGACCTTGGATCGACTGGATCACTGAACTGGGATTTTTAGCTTGGAGGTTATACTAATTTGTTTCATTCCCTTTTATGGCTATAAAAATACTAAAGCAAGGTCTTTGATCTCTTTCTTGATGATTTTTATGTTATCAATAAGTAGACGCCAGTAATAGGTAAACTCAAAAACAACTCAACTCAACTCGAAAACTTTGGGAGGAATACTTAACTTTTGGTTAAGGTTTAGTTTTCATTCACGGGACTTATGGGACTTGAACCACGATATTCAATTGTCAAAAAATATGTCCAGGAAAACACATTTATTTGAGACGCATAGAAAAGGGGGAGGAGCGATCCCGGACCTGGCTTGTCCCTCTCAAATAACAACAATAATTTATATTGTATTCGTTTGTGGATTATATAAAACTGTTGGGAAAATTTAAAAAGCTCTTTTTGTGGATTGACTTATAATGATATGTTTAAAAGGAAAGGTCTTCTATATCGTGTTACATATGCATACGTATTCGTTGCCAGTATTGTTGGCATTGTTTGTTTGAACACATACGTTGTTTAATTGTCTAATAATGAGTAATGATTTACTTTGGAAGGATATATTTATTCTTTGAGAAGGAGAGAAGGGATGTAATGAAGTGATTTTGGACCTAGTTAGTAGCTCTCATTTTTGTTTGCGGATTAAAATAAAAAATGACGTCATACTTACTTTTTCCTTAAATCTGATTGGTTCACTCTTTTAACTATTAATCATACTTATGTAACGAGATTATATCGTGACTTATTTCTTAAGACAAAACAAGAATATATATATATAATGGTTTACTTTGAAAGAATAACTCATTCCTAGAGAAGGCAAAAGAGGGAAGTGATGAGATGATTTCGAACCTAGTTACTATGTTTCTTTTCCGTTCCTGAAAAAATAATAATGCCGTCACATTTACTCTTTGTTTAAATCTGATTGGTTCATTGCAATAACTCTTCTAACACATTAAAATGGGTATCAAATATTGCTATTTGATCGAGCGATTTAAACGTTAAGCGTTCCAGTGTTTAGTTTAATTAGTAACGGCTAATTTTTGAACACCAGTTGTTATAGCCTTGTTATAATTCCTTTACGTTTATGAATAATAACATTTTCAATATTGTGTAGTATTTGTAAGCTTGATTGGTTCTTTATTACATTATCTGGACGAGTATATACTTTTATAGGGCAAGAGTACACGAACGAACATTTTAAAATTGCGTGATTGGTACGAACTTTATGTGGGTTAATTTTACAGAACCAAAGTCATGGTTTCCAGAACTAATTTTAGTATTTGATTATCAAAAATTGCTAAAGATATAATGTGGAAACGTTTCTAACCTCATATATTCTATTTATTATGTTATAGGAATGTGCGGTCTACATTTAGACTCCGAAATTCACGGGTTTGATTGTTGATGAGAGCTAATACTTAAATTGTGCTCTTTAGTATTTATGTTCTACATAGACGTTATGTGAGCTCTTCAAAGTGGAGTTTGCTGTCACTTTATTTACATATAATGAGCATATACGTACCTTAATGCACTCCTCTTAAGCTTTTTGATAAAGGAAAACCACGGAAGCTATATGATACTTTAAGGTCACCTTCCTGGACATGGTGTTAGTTCGTGTGATTTATATCTTAAACAACTTGACGATGGAGTTGAAAACAGCATCGCAAAATATTTTAGTACGTGCCAAAAATTTTCAGTGAGTGCAGAGAAGGAATTGTTTCATGGTTAACTGTCAAACCTTATCCAATCCTATTAGGTTAACAAATAAACGGTTTTTATTAATCAATTAAAATTTCAGTCTTCACTAACTTCCAGTTATTACAAGAGTTAAAGTAAAAATTTGAATCTAAAAATTTTACGAACTCAAAAGTTCCAAATTAAAAATTTTTAAAGTGAAATTTTTCGAAATAAAAATATCAAACTAAACTTTCGAAAAAACCTTCAAACCAAAATTTTTGTATTCAAATTTTCAAACCAAAAAACTCAAACAAAAATTTTGAAATTAAAAATTTTCGAAACAAATTTTCAAAAAAAAATCCAAAAAATGAAATAAAAATTTTCGATTTCAAATTTTTTTAAACTAATCAATTTCACACTGAAATTTTTGAACCAGAAATTTATACAAACATTTTGAAACGAAATCAAAATTTTTGAACCAAAAGAAGTTCAAACCAAATTTTAGAACTAGAAAATTGAAAATAAAATTTTCGATCCAAGAGAATAATATGTGGATTTTTCAAACGAAAATATTCAAACTGAAATTTTCGAGTTAAAAGTTTCAGTCTGTGTGGAACAAAAACTTTGTAACTTGAAATTTTTAAGTCAAATTTTTGAACCTCAATTTTCAAACCAAAATTTTCGAACTAAAAGTTTAAACAAAATTCGAACATCCAAAATTTTCAAACAAACTTTTTTTGAAAAATTAAGCAGTGGTTCGAAAGTGATCACTTAATCAGGTTACACCTTAGAAGTACACGGATTTCAACAAATAACCGTTTTCGACTACATTTATAATCTTACAATTGAAAGTGTGAAATCAATTAATAAATTTCAAGGTCGAACTGGAAGTTAGAGGTAGAGATTAACAAATTTTGGGCAAAGGTAAGTTTTCATCAATAACTACTCTTTATTCAAGTATTAGAGTCATAAAAGTTCACCAAATGAGGAGAATACACCATAAAATTAAAAAAAAAATAGCAATGATCTGTTTGGTCATAACTCATTTCATAAGGCATAACCATAGCCGTTTACTTACTTGAAATTTTAATTGTCTTGAAGAAATATTCGAGACTAAGTTTTTGAGAAGATGAACCGTTTGGTAAGCCATAGCCGACATGGATATTGCTTGAAATGAAGTTTAATCAAACTTTATCTCATCAGACAGTCCTAACTTACGAACCGTTTTAGTGAACTGTAAAATTTTATTTGTTTAAGATCAACGTCGACGTGATGAGACCCTTAACCAGCCATAACTGGACATTTTCTTTTAAATTTTCGTATCACCATGAAAGCACTCAAAGCTTCTTAGAACGATCATAGCCGCTACGCTACGTGAAAATCGAAACCCCACAAAACAAACATAAACGCAAATTTTCAACACTTTGAATCGTACCCGGGTACGATTGGGTAGAACTATTAACTTATTATTTTACTGTCCACAATCAGCGAAGTGCACTATGTAATGAAAAGTATCTGTATAGATCTCACTAATACAAATGATGTCATATACTACGCCAGTAATCCTTGACCGTATATATATATTTAACGACATGGTCAAATATTCATTTCTATCATAACTACCTCAGTAGAGAATATAAGTAGAATTCAAAAGAAATTACAACAAAGTAATTTATATCTTAAGATTACCAATACGAGTTTACACAAGCTGATTTTTGACAGTAAAATTTTAAGTTTATTTATTCTTCTTTCACTCCTTTAACGCCGTGCCTACCATTTTCAGCTGAGATAATGAATTCCTATATAATAATATGGTGAAATTCTGTCCAAAGTATTATGAAAACTTTTTGTCTTATGCAGTTCAAAATTTCTCTAGATGTTAATCTACTAAAGTACTGCGTGTTAACCATTTCTATTTTTAAACTTACTGTTATAGTTCAATAATATTACTTTTAACAAAGTAATAGGTCAGCGCTGGAAAGCACATAAGCAGGGTTTCTTTTACTGTTTGTGGAGGTGCCGATACCTGATCCATTCACCCATTGTTCCTCACTGATCTTCAAAAAGTTATAGGGAAGGAAAACAAGTTACGAAATGAGATAAGTTTGTTCATCTAGAGATGCTGAGAATGCATATCTTCAAATTTATGTTAGTTGACAACCTGATTGGAAGAAGAAAGGGCTATGGGAGGGAAGACTGGCTGCTGTCAGAAATGAGACAACCTTATCTACCTACACATTATTTCACTTGTATTTTATAACAAGTATTTTTGCCAACCAGGGTGCACCTTCCCTATTTTCCTATATCAAGTATTTTTGAACCTAAATCTTGATTCTTGTGCGGCGACAAAAGGAGACAAGTCAGACGAAACGCAAAACTAAAGGCATTATCATCGATATTTTGCTTTCCAAAATATGGAATGTAACTTCAAAAATAAAACTTTAAAAGAAATATCTCGGAAAATGAAAGAACAAATCATGGCATTTTTTGCGTTTGTGTAGAATTAATATACACCATAAACAAAAAATTAATACTATAATATTCCTGAGGGTCTAGGTCGTTTGGACCTGATATTGTTAAAATACGTTTCACTTGATTAGACTAAATAACGGATTCCCACAATTTTATGTATATTGGAATTATTATTTTGGGCTGAGGAATCTTATCAAACTCTCAATCAAATTTGGCTGGTACATGGACTTTGTCGCAAATTGGAAAAATCACATATCGCACGGAATCAATAAAAATATATCCACAGAAACCTATATTAGTTCATATATCAATATTTGTGTATACTTCTATTTCGTAGTTGACCATCTATCGCAACAGAAAAAATGAAATGAAATCTTTCAGTTTTATGTCCCACGTTTGCGCCGGCTAGGTTAAAGGAGACGGTGAAGATGAGTAAACGGGAGAACGGGAGGAAACGGGAGAACCCCGAGAAAACCCACACATATGGTATTTGTCCACCACAAAGTTCACTTGGCGCGAGGTGGGATCAAACCTAGAACCCCATTCATCAGAGGTGAACGCTCTACCACTGAGCCGCCATGGCCCCTTCATCACAACAAAGTTAATACTTGACCTCTTGATTACTTGTGGGGTAAACATCTCAAGCAAAATCTCGCGGCCCACAATCTCGCCTGACAAAAACCTGGACAACGTGTAACTCATGTAACTGAGATACACGACTGAGAAATTTGCTCCATTGCCATGATATTGTTCTATGTAAACAATGCAATGAACATAAACACTTAGTAATATTTTGAAGGGTAATTCACATTTATGCCCTAATAATAATTACAAATATGTTTTTATTAGTGGCGCATTTAGAAGGCTATCGGGCTCAAGCCCCTATCCTCCAGGAATAATTTCATTATTATTTTTCTTCGCATTATACGTACAACACGAATGCTTCTTACTGGTTCTCAAGCCTCAACCCCCGAAATAAGATCCTAAATACGCCACTTTTATGATAACGTTTAAGTTGATATTATAAGAAGAAATGCTTTATAGAAGTTCAAACCTGAATTATCACAGAAATGGAAACACGTAAGATGGTCGTAACTGTACTCGTATCGTCAAATGAACTCCCAAGGGACTGACCTATTGAATGAAAGTAGGGATGCACGCGAGACGTCTCGTCTCGTCTCGCGTCTCGTCTTGTATTTGCGAGACGAGACACGAGACGAGACTGCAAATTACATGCGAGACGCGAGACGAGACTAAACCATGCGAGACGAGACGCTAGACGAGACTCGGTTAAGTCTCGCACGAGAAGTCTCGCGAGGCTTCTCGCAGTCTCGCAACATTATGAATTACATTTAATTGTATATTTAGTGATTTTATTTAGTGTATATTTAGTGAGTTTTCTAAGTTGAGCGTTAATGCCTCTAGGAACAAAAAAGTGATTGGGCAATAGACGTTTTATAAGATTTATTATTATTAAAGGTTGATTTTCAGAATTAAAGCCTTCTTTAGTTTCTAAACATCATTAAGAAAGAAAAAAACTTTGTAAGTAGGAAATTTATTACAGCATCGATTAGGACTTTATTTTGATACACAAACACGTACATGAACTTCTGTTTTGGGTCTGGAAAGCGAATAAGACTCCCTGTTGCTTCGAAATGTGATATTTTTGTTGTTTCTGTCTTTTTCACATTACTACTAGCGATTAATGTTGGGGGATGGCGGGGAAATCCCCTCTCGTCAAAGTTTATCCCCGGCCCGGCTCGCAGAAATAACATGATATTTTTACATGGAAAAAGTATTTTCTTTCCATATATTTATCAAAAATATCCTCCTCTAGTTCGGAAGTTTAATCCAAACACTGGTATGGTAGAACGGACCTATGGGTTTGGTGGGTGATGGTAGGGATGACCCTATATCTGTCAGAAAATTTATTTTGGCAACACTCTATAAGTTGAAAGCGAAAGTTGATAAAATGCGAATTCTGGCAATACTGCAGTTACTTCAACTGTATGATCTGGAAATTGATCCAGAAACCTTTTTTAGTATCAAGTATAGTTTGCTGGATATTTGGATTCTCACAATTGTTAACATATTGCGTTATCCACAAGTCCGTTGACACAAGTAATGTTATTCCTTGGTGGTTGGTGTAAAGGGAGATAGCAGCACTGTTCTCCTATACAAGTAACGTATTTTTATATTTTCTCTGCTGATTCCACACATTTAATGTTAGAGAGTTTAAGCTTTCTGAAAAGAAAGTTAAAACCTATTCTAAGGGAACAATCCGTATCAATTTTCGATATTGTGACGTTAGAGCATTCCTCGGACTAGAAGCAGGCAAAAACAAGGTTGAAATCCGGTTAAATAAAGACGAAGCAATTTACATATACATATAGTAAAAGGATCCGGGTTTGGTTCAATGAGTTCAGAAAAACATATACGGATACGTTATATTCTTTATATTCTAATTACATTGGCGACTTTTTTCCGGGGCAAAAATGTGCCCGCATGGCATACTGGAAAATATCGCTGGAGACCTCTAAGCTGGAAAACAATGTTGGGTCCAGTAACAATTTATGCTGATTTTGCTGTAAATTATGCTATTAATTTGACGAAAGTTAATGGTCCAGCAATCAAATTCCAGCACAACTTTAATTTTAAAATGGAGCGGAGGGGACACAAGTTCGGAAACCATGTTGAACTCTAGGTTCCGTCTCCTTAGGATCTTATGAACATTCATCCCATGGAAAGGAATGGCAAACCACCATGGATTCACCTTGCCAAAGGACTTTTAGGTCAAATACCTGCCTTCGGACAGAGTATCACATCATCATTCATTAAAAACCATAGAATAACACTTTGCAAAATTTTGACCCAGAATATACGCGAGACTGCGAGACCATGCGAGAAAGTCTCGCGCGAGACGCGAAATGTGACTCAAAATTTTATGCGAGACGCGAGACGAGATTTCACATTTGCGAGACGAGACGAGACCAAGATTTGAGGCTGCGAAACGACACGAGACTTTCCCATTTCTCGGCTCGTATCGTCTCGCGTGTATCCCTAAATGAAAGTATCAGAGATACTCGTTAATTTGCATTTGAATCTAACATTTCTACAAGCGCTTTGGCAGTTTATACAAAATAATAATAATAATAATAATAATAATAATAATAATAATAATAATAATAATAATAATAATAATAATAATAATAATAATAATAATAATAATAATAATTCAGTGTGCGTAAGAGAAACAAAAACGAGATATTGACCGATATTTGTGATATATTTTTTAATTTTAGCAATTCGAAATATATATAAACTTTTAGTTAAAGCGCATAGCCCACCGTTGCTCACTCACGTGGACTCTACAATAACCCCGTTCCCCGAGGAAGTCTACTATTCGTCCTATTCTGAACATAGTGTTGTCCACGAGACCACAAATTTATTGTCTCGTCTTGATTTTAATATCGAATGACACAAGAGAATTATCTTTCTAAATTCGAGAGAAGGCAATGAATAAAACAAATATCGTCCCGTTCTTGAGACGAGAAATTTCTCGATTCCCGTGGGCAACACTAGTTTACCCAAGTCTTGATCTCAAACAGTGTTTTAGGGTTACATGATTGATATGTAAAAAGAACTACAAATTGATAAAATGATAGTACGAAAGTACGAAAGCAATAAAGAGCATTAATATAGTTTTAAAATATGCAATTTATTGCACAATCAACTCCAAAAATAAGTATTGTTTAAATGTTATTATATCACATTATTTGTTGACCAATCATGATAGTCTACAAATAATGTGATATATGATAACTTCCAGACGAAATTAACCGTTTAAGGACCGGACATGGATCCACTGGTGCAAATTCTTCAAAATTTTCAATTTCTGTCCTTTTTCCACCCATAATTAAATTTCCGTTCTAATTTGTCGAGTACCACTTGCCAACATCCTGTGACGTGATGTTCCCTTTTGGGAACATTGGTATCTCGTGTGTGCAGAATTCGCGTCTTCTTAGTTTTACTTTCACAATACTTTCTATAAGTAATTAATTAAATACGCCAACCAATTTCATATAGACTACGTTTCTATGACTTTGTTACAAACACACACGCATTTATATATATATATATATATATATATATATATATATATATATATATATATATATATACATGTACGAATTGCATTTCTTCCCTTCACATTTCTTATGATAATACTTACAAGTAGAATAACACATTGTTTTTACACTGAACAAATTCAAATATTTCGAACATTTCTTCTCTTGTTATATTTGTATTAGACTTTGGAAATCACCTCTGGTGTAATCTTTTTTGACAAAGAAAACACATTTTTCTTGTATTAGATTTGCACACTATACAGCGTCCTTCTGATGCATCCACAATGTAATGCGTGTCAGAGTTTTGAGCTTCGAGAGGAACATGCGATCTTGGACCTGGCCTAATTGATGTCATGTTTCCGATGCGAAAGACACATGGTATCTTCCCTCAAAAACTGTAGATGTGTGAGTTCATTGTTTGCATTCAATTCGCAATACAATTTCCAGGAAGAAACAATCGCTAAATTGAGTGCATTATTGAAAAGATTCCACCACCATTTTTTTGGATCTGAGTTTGGGTCTTTATGATGCAAGAAGACGATCCATAACATCAACACCTCCATTTCTTCATTGTATTTTTGAATAACGAAAGGTAAACTAATAATTGGAACCTATTTTTTATGTGCACCAGAGTATCTCCTCACTGATCCTACTGGCAAGTGTGTAAGACAGTTTGAACCAACAGTTACAACTGCACTGACATTCGACCTTACAAAGCACACATTACAATCACTTTTGACGTCAAACTTTCCTCTTTCCTTCTTAGCAAGTTCTTTCTGTGGAGTCACAGGACACTGTTAAACACAATTATCTCTTACTGTCCCAGTTGCTCGAACACATTTTCCTCCTAATTCTAAAAGATCAGCATAAGACGTAAAGAAATTATCGAAAAAGACGTCGTGCTGGTCATAATTTTCTATGATGTGAGACTACGAATAACTCTCGTTCTAATGGAATATTCCCACTAACGCTATCAGCACTATTTCTTTTCCACCATAGGGGTCCATTGCATAGGGATAACCGTCAGAAGAACATAAAAAACATATTTTGTAACCAAAACAGATTGGTTTTCCTCTAATAAACATGTTGTAGTTGTGATGCCCAGAGTACGGAACCATGCTTTCATAAATGCTCAGATATTGGTGAAAGATACCAAACTACTGCAAGTTCTTCTGTAGTTCATCGTATATAGGTCTTATTTTCCCAAATTTGTCACCTTTTGGTAAGTTAGAATTGTCAACAATATGGAAATATTTCTTTGTTTGTTCGAAACGGACTCTGGGCATTACGGATGACACAATCGGTATACACAAGTCGTCTGCTATACTCCAGTAGGACTTCTCAGAAGGAAGAACAGGATACCCGCTGAGAAGTAATAAACAAAAAAATTGTAGTAGCTGTTCATATGATGTATTTATATGTGGAGCTCCCTTCTGCTGTGCGTACAAATTAGACATTTGAACAAGGTGTTCAATGTATGATGGAGGCAAAATCTTGAAGAAAATATTTATCGGAGAACTACCGTCAAGATGAGGATGTGGAACCAAAAGTTTTTCTGGTGAACTGGAAATGGGATTGAGGCAAGTTTTCGCAACATTTTTCCACTTAGGCACACACTGTTTCCCTTTCGTTTCAGATGATGAAGTTGATGATATATTTTCAAGCTCATTTTGCGTCATCGATGAGATTATTCACTGTCACTATCAACTCAGACCACATACGTCCTTAGACATAACAGCAACTAATTCGTCTTCGTCTGTTATATCACCTGCTTCATCTGAAGGGAGAATGCAAACATCCGTTTCCTCATTAGAAACACACAGTGTCCAATGTTTCTACTATTTCATCCAGCGTAAGAAATTTCTTTCCCATTTCGCTATTTTAGAGAACAAATATTCACACGAACACGCTACGTACCAATGTTTCCAAATGGGAACATTAAAATATATCAGTTGCGCAATAACAAACAATGCTCGCAAACGCACGTTCACTCACACTACAATAAAGTGCACACATTGAGCTCTCAACTGTCCACAATCAGTCTTGTCAACTTTTATATTACGTCGTAAGCACGCAATGTTGCAACCTTATGTGAAAAGCATGAAAACTTCAATTGTAAAAAAATCGAAAGAAACTATTTAAAATACATTGCTGTGAAATTAAGGCAAATAAAACAATTAACAATTCATTCATTTATAATACTACTTAATGTCAGGCAGAAATATAGAAAATATACAGCGCTAGAACCCTGCAAAGTTACTGTTCCCAAAAGGGAACAATGGTACCTAAACGGTTAAGAAAAAAATAGGGCATATATAATATAAATTATCAAAAGGGAACAATAAAATTTCGAAACAATAGCGAAATAAGTCTTCGTGGATCGAGACGAGACATATTTTAGGAGACGAGATGAGAAAAACTTACTTCTCGTGTCGTTTCTTTTCATGGGGGAACACTATCTGAACGAGATAGGCAGCATTCTTTCTTGTAGTGACTACGTCTCAGATATTGGCGCATTTTTTGGCATGAATAATCGATTTTATTTCATATCAATCTGCAGCGTATCATCAAAGTGTCCGCTATTATTGAGGTATTAGCGGAGAACAGAACACAGTAGAATTCATTAGGTTATTATTTTGAAATAAAATAAACTATTTGTGTTTTACATCCCACGATTATGCCGACTAGACTAACAGAGACGGTGATGATGAGAATGAATGAAATATTGGAATGAAGAAAGTGAGCGGAAACGAGAGAACCCCGAGAAAACCCAAGAACATGGTATTTATTCACTACAAAGCCCAATTGATGCGATCTGGGATTGAACCGGGGACCCCACATACCAGAGGTGTGCACTCCATCACTGACTCACCGCGGTCTCCGTTATTCTTTAGGGCATAATAACTTACGTAAAAGAATTCTTGAAATTACTGTATTGTTAATCTGCACAAAAATAGATTTGATGAATATTATTTATTCTACCTGGGTTTATTAAACTTCCAAACTATTGTATGCATAATAATCAAAAGTCTAATAGAACGGCTATGTCCGTTTGTCTGTCATAAAGGTATCAGACCAAGAGCGGCATGAGATATCGAGAAGGGTTTTCCGGAATCGATTTAGCGTTCTAAGAATAGGTTCCATCTCGTCCGTCAATCTTCTATATAATTCGGAAGTGATGGAGATCGACCAGTTACGGGCTATAAATAAGAAACATAATAGCTGGCAACAAGCGGTTTTAAGAAATTGGTGCAATTATCTCTAGAAAATATACCATCTCCATTCCTATCTCTCTGTTGAAAGCCGGAACTGGTAGAAATTTACTACTATTTTTGGTTTCAATATTGATTTTGATAGAGCCTAAACGATACGATATATCGAAAAGCAGTAATCAGTCGTTTTCTTCTTACACATATATTAACGATTTTGCAGTTTGCTATACATCACAAGAGAGAAAATCTTCCTTGAACTCTGCGTAAACGTTTGTCAGTTCATGCGACAAATAAGCGAGTTTACTCTACACTATACAGTTCGAAACTACTTTTATAAGACGAACACTCCCCCGACTTGAAAGCAACATAGACAGATTTTCTGAAACCTTCGTACGTAGTTAGCTGCAATAGTCCTCTATAGGTAACTATTCCCGGAGATGTTTATGTAGAACCAATGAAATCTTCAAGATCTGTGAAGAGAGAGAAAACAATCTTTTCTTTTATGTGCTGTCAATCTGCATTCCATCGGTTTCTTTGTCTCTGGGGACAACCCAAAGTTCACATACGTGACCTATCGGACACGTAGCCTCCTATCTGCTGCTCTACGTTGTTGCAAAAAGTAGTGACATATATTAAACAGCTTTTAAATGGATGAAAATTATTTTTTAATTAATGCGCCCTAATATTGCCCTGGCAAGAAAAAGTAAAACTCAACATGCAATATTAATACTAACAAACATCTGGACGAATTTTGAAACGTATAATGTAAAAAGTTTACATAATATTTTGGAAAGAAATATCCCACGTTATTATATAGGAACTTCCAACGCATTCCAAATGTTGGACACAGGCTTAGTTCTTCTTTAAACGTTAAATCTAATCGTGATATAACATTTTACGCATTCACTCTGGAACAAAATATAAATATGTCTTAATTCTATGTTTAATAGTCTTACCTCGATATTTCATAATGAATTAAAGCAAGTGAGAACTACAATTAGACCTTAAGTATCTAGCCAAGTAAGTTTGTCGTGTACAACATCGTGTCCGTGAGTTTCCTCAGTGTACTGCCATATTCATCGACTGTCTCATTCCATGAATTGTTTCGTCATTATTCACTTGCCTTAATCATCGCCTCTTTTGGTCTAATTAGCATAACCCTGGGAAGTTAAACTGAAATATTTAATTTCGTTTCAAATTTATAGCTATATAATATTCAGTTCAATTGCTTGAGAAACGCCTACCAACTTGTGTTATGTTATTATTAGCTAGCAATATAGTATCTGCAGATCGATACAAATCAGAGCAAGCAATATAAATTACATTGCATTGCATTCGAAATCATCTTCCCTTTAAACATGATGGTTATATCGAAACCTGGATCTACTGCTTAATGTGAAATCTGATCCTCATGATTCCGCCGGAAATCGAATCCAGACCTTCCGAGTCAAATATACTTACGGTAACATTTCTGAGTGAAAGTAAGGTAGACGTGAACTATGCAGGATTTTAAAGAAAAGGGCGCTCTTGCTGTTTCACTGTACCTTACGCTGTTGCGAATGTGATATAATACTAACTTGTAATGACCACCTAGCACAGTTTGGTCCGTAGTTTACGCATTTCACGACACAACTGCACCCAATAAATCTCGTTAGTGAAGGATCAATACTGACATTTGTCACAAAATACTTCATTTCGAATGCATGTACGAATTGCAGGCCGATTTTTTAAAATCATATTGTAATACTTTGAACAAACCTATTCCACCAGCAGGTGTCCATTTTTCTACGAATGCTTGCAAGGAAAGATTTGTCCCGTAACCCACAGGGAAGTGTAGGGAGTCCTGAGAAATTTTAGGCAAGTGAGTAGTATAAGGAAAAGTTATTAGGTGGAAAGTCAAGAGGTATGGTCTTAAAGTGCCATACACATATGTGTGTATTGGATTTGTTGCAGATTATGAATTCCAGTGTTAACAATTGGAAATTTGCAGGAAAGTTTTAGTAGTTTAAATTTGATAAGAATAAAGCTTCTTTTTCAGCATTGTATAAGAGACATGGAATTAAAACTTGACATTCGACCCGAAGCACATGTGTTCCTTCAGGGATCAAAGCCAGGCCTGTCACGCCAAAGGTGCGTACCTTACCAATACAGCCTCAAGGGGCACCTGTGTAATACTTTAGAAACGAAGAATATTTTTAAAGGAGTATGTTTATGTATACACTGAACATGTAAGTGAATTATTAACTTATCCTAAACATTAAAAGCTTTGCATCGCTGTATATAGGAGAAGCATGCACCGGCGATATGGGATGGTTAAAAGTTAGTAGTAACCCGGAGCTCCCACAAATATTATACAATCACTGTGTGTTTTGCGTGAGAGACCGGAGTTTGGTTGCAGGTGGAACTGATGTGGTTCGAGCAAACGTTACACGCACGTAGATCCACCTCTCGTACGGCATCGGTTATGAAAGTAACGCTAAACTCAAATCCATTTATCCAACATTAGTAACACAAATGGATGGTGTGAATGAAGGAGTTTGATTTCACTGAAAAGGCAAGATTCTAGAAAAATACAGAAATTTAGTGAGCATAAAAGGAAAATCGTAAAATGCAGGAGCAGCGCAAACGTGGTTAGTAGTTTAGTGGTGATTTCTATGGTATTTGTGTTGCACATTGCTATCTATTCGTACAGTGTATATATTATTCTTATTTACACATTGTTAGCAAATAGTTCCAGCCCCTGTATCTTTCGCTTCCTGCCCCCTCAGTTTTTCTGGCTCCGCTCATTCCAGCTTTCATGCTTTTCAGTGGATCAGAGATGAAATATCCTCGTAAAAGTGAACAGAAATTATTGAAATAATTTTTTCCTTTTTGTTATTTGTCATTACATTTTTGCATACATATTGTATATCATTCGTACTTGGTGGGAAGGCGTGAAGTTCTAGGTAAATTTGCAAATTAACAAACAATGTGAAATTTATTTTACTTAGAAGCAGCAGGGTTTGTAATATTTCCATGGAAGAGACATACATAAAACGTGTTACCATGCTTATATGGCAATTACCCTTACATTTCTTATTTCTACCTCACTACTACCCTAACTACGTGCCAATTATGTTACTTGAATTTAAATTTGGTTATCCTTGCTACTAATATTTTTCGAAAAGCATTGCCGTTTTTATTGATTTTCTTTAGCATACTTAAGATTAATCGACATTGTGTGACAATTACGCTCACACACTCAATTAATTGTTCATATATTCAAATTAAAAACATATTTTTATAGAAATTCAACTTATTTTAAAAGTCAAGGAAAATTTTATTTTGTTTCATTTAGCAGCCAAGCGAACCTCTTTCATTTGTCCCAGGTAAAGAAGTTTCTCTGCTTTTCAGAAAAAAAAAACATAAGACGGCAAGCACTAATAGACCACCCACCTTTCTACCTCGCCAGTCAACGGTAATGGAATTACTATTGTTACTCCAGCCATACTCTCGCACTACCTAAGTACCTCGATATCGCAAATATCACGTCACAGACACACAGGAACCAAAATTTTTTATCTACAATCTTCGCATATGCTTATGAAACTCTTTAACATCATGTACTAGCCCAGAACAGACGCTAGGAACCGAAGCCGAACTATCAACCGATTTTTGGGGATCACGAAGCCGAATGGTGTTACGAACTTCAAGCGGCGAATCAGAATCCGAAATTCAAAATTCACAAAGAGAAGAATGAAGCGTCTATTTAAAAAAAAAGAAAGAAAGCTGGGAGAACGCCTACACCGAAGGGAGGTACTCTAAATCGACTCTTCATCGTGAAAACATCACCAACACGTGACTCATAAGGATACGTCAACTTATATATATATATATATATATATATATATATATATATATATATATATATATATATATATATATATATATATATATATACTTAAGTGATTAATTTCATAAGAATGGCTAGCTAAAGACTCTTTAGCAACTAGCTACTCAAACCACGCGTTATCCACAGCAACATAGTCGTTACAAAATTATTTATATAAATATTTAAAACATTAACATGTAGATATTATTCTTTTCATCTTACGGTGACGCTACATAATTTGTGATTTTGAAGTGAGTCTGTGATCGATCTATATACGTTGACTTCCTGCATTAAGTGAAAAGAGAGGAAAAGTAGTGCGATGGATGGCGGATATATAAACTGTGCGAGTGAAATTTAAGTGCAGATGGATTTGATAAGTGACGCATCGTTGCATTCCAACAACATGGAGATGGAAAGGGACAGAGACACGAGTTCGAGCTCCGGTACTCGAGACAGATGACTTGCCACAGGAAGACCCAGACGCTTCAGACAAACGAGGACCTCTTCTCCGAGAGTTGAATCCAGAAGACAGTGGGGTCTGAGAAGGGACATTAGGAAGCATTGTGACGGTCAGTTAAGTACAGTGCAGTTTTCTTCTAAAGTGTGGAAATATAAGCGGAAAGACTTATTAAGGCAGGACAAAGTATTCTGTTATTTTCTTTATTGAAGAAGGACAGTGGCCAATATTTCCGTGATTCGTGATCTCCATACTCACCTTTTCCTAGAAACTTCGGGACATTGTTTATTCATACGGAACTGTCCGTAAACATTTAGAGCATTTTGTTTTAATTCTTTTTAAAAGAAGTAAACAAATAGCCTAATGCCTTGGTTGCATTTCTAAAATTAATTCACTGATATTGGAACTATTAATTTCATTCTTGAATAAGTACCATAAAGTTTTGATTATTATACTAGTGAATTTTGTATACATTGATTTGATCTTCAATCATGCATTTATTTGTAATAGTCATGTGTCAATATTTAGATCCTTGAAGCCGTCATTATAATCATTTATATGCAATCCAATATTTATTTATATCAAGTATGGATTATTTCTCTTTTAAACATAAATCGCGTTTAAGATGTGTGAATGTAATGTAATTTCTGTTTTGAGTAAACCATGATTTAGCGTCAAAGTCTAGTTTTTTTTCCCAAATTTTAATATTTGTATAAGTTGTGTTAGGGAAATATGTGTCAGAACGGTAAACAGGCTTAATACCATTTTATTGTAACTTGTCAATTTTTATTATAGTCATTCTTAAAAAGAAACAATCCATATAAAGTTTCCAAAGACGTGCTATGTTGAGTAAGTTTCAGACAAATAAGTGTAAATATTCTTATCCCGTAATATCGTTAGAGTCTCATAAATAAGGTAAACAACTTAAGATACTCGAGTAAATCCCTTCGGAGGTACCTATCTGAGCAACGAACGCAGATAGGGTCCATAGCTATGGAGAAACGTTTATTCGCAAAAGAAGGAATCAGTGAGAAAATCGAAAAGTGTCGACAACATAATTATTTTGATCAATTGGCCAAGATATAATAATAGTAGTACTATATATATATTTGTGTACTGTATTTGAATATGAAATATTTGTGTAGTTAGTGTTGTGTAACGATTTTTATTTTGAATTGTATTTTTTCCAACTGATATAGTATGTGTACAAAGTTATGTCTAGTTTATGCAAATCTTTTAATATTGAAAATTCTCTAGAGTTCATTAGAGACGGTGCACTAAATTTTCTCAAAAGCATACTGTCGCTTCTAAACTATTTCTCCAATAAGTCTTGCAAGCAACCTAAACCATTAATTCTTTCATTCCGCAATCCGATTCTTAAACTTATTTCCATTTCAATTATTAATAAAAAGAGGTAGTAACTGTGGGCGAATTACTTAATAGTCGGTTATGTCTAGGAGGAAAACAATAAATCATTTTGCTAATTACTATTCAGTTTAATAGAAATTTTTGTTTGTATAACTACGTCATGGTAATTATAAAGAATCGAATATTGTCAGTTTAGTTGAGTAGAAATAGATTGTTGCTAAATTTTACAGTGAAGATTAAATAACTTGAATATTACGTTGTACAGTGAAGAATGTGTTAAGAGAAATCATATTATTTGGTCAAAACAGTCAAAAGTCTGAAGTCAATTAATTCATTTTTTTGTAAATCCAAATTAACTTTCTTGTTGATTTTTGTAGATATCACCTTATTTCTCGTTAAATTTATTAAAAGTCTATTTGACGTTAGAACCAAAGCATTTATGTGGTTATCATTTCAAAGATATGCCTATTTCTTTAACCAGTATTAACATACCTAGAAGAACTGAAAAAGTTGAAGCACGGTTACATTGACCATCAGAAATTTTTATCTAAATTAACTCATTTTTTTTTAAAACTTTAAATTAAACTTTCCTTGTTTGTTGCTTTTAAACTATTTTTGCTATCTCCACACACTTCGGTGACAAGGTGATAGTGTAGCCAACTGAACAAGCCATTAGCGAAAAATCTTTCTTTCAGCTTTGCTGCTTGTGAGATTTTTGCTCCGCATGTTTAAATCACTTAACTATTAACTACGCACCTGTTTTCCTAGCGCCTTGGAGACACCGTTATGGGGAAAACAGGATCGTTTAGACTTAGGTCATCTTTCGTTGTACATATCATTTTTTTTAAATTCAAAACCATCTTAGCAAAACTGTATTTTTACCTTGGAGAACTGAAGTTCGAGCCCCGTGGAGTCAACTTCAATTCTCCAAACTCTCATTCATTTTTTTTATTTATATAATAGGCAGATGAGTTGCCGCTCATCAATACCATTCACTTTTCAAGTACAAGGTCAGGTATTCATTTTTCTGATGCATATTAGGCTCATCCGTGAGTGCCTTAATTACTCATTCTAGTGCAGATTAAATATACAAATTAGAGATAAGGAATCGAATTCCGAAAACAATACGTTTCATATTCTTCGTCGCCCGAATACATAAGATCTGCTTTTTCGTAATATCACGCAGTAATTCTATTTGGCAGCCCGAGCGGAAACTTTCCTTTCAGTGTTAGTAATTTTCAATCGTTGCAAAACTTAGCGCCCGAGACAATAACATTATCATTACAAAACTTTGCTTCCAATACAGGAACCCCAGCGTTACAATTTAAACTAACGAATATTATTCATATTCTCTAATACCAAAAATTAGTTCCATAATAAGCTGAACAGAGTACAAGATCTCAATATTTATGACGAAACAAAAAAAGCAAGAGCTGTTGTAATGTCACTATTGAATCGTCCAATAGAGAACTCTGGGAATTGGCGAAAATGCTGCCGGGAAGTAATTTATACATTTTTTATGGAATTTTTTATCTTTAACACAGTAATAAATTTACAATTCAGTAGTGTGTGTTTCTGTGGATTAGTTGGGACTATTATTATTATTATTATTATTATTATTATTATTATTATTATTATTATTATTATTATTATTATTATTATTATTATTATTATTATTATTGGTTGCAGGTATCTCAATATTAATTCTGTTTTCTAATGTTATTCTACAAACTGAAACCAAGAAAGAAGCGAATTCTGTACGGGATGGAGCAAACGCGTTTGGATTTAAGCTTTTGAAAGTAAGTAGAAAGCATAAAAATATATATCTTTAACATACTGGTTGTGTTAGAATAATTCATCATATCGAAATGAATTAATTGCTTTAAACGTACTCATTTATCTCTCTAAAATTCTCTTCATAAATAAACCTTAAAGATTGATTAGCTCTTCTGTTTATTATAACATAAATCAAGTCATTTATAGGATATGTTTGTATATTACTTGATCTTTAAAAAGATATCCGATTCCAGTTACAAGAATACATACATCTTGTAAAAACATTATTCAAATTTTTGTCATGTTCTTGCCGTAGTATATCCTGACACATTTGAAACACCGAATTCCAAAAATATATTTTGTTTCACCCACTATGAAACTTAATGAACTACTAAACACTACCCAAATCATACATATTTTATGAATATTACTGTATCTGGGGTCCTTAGTTATATCACCGGCAAAGTAAGTATATGATGGAGAACTATACCCGTGGTTTTGTCTTGTTACTCCCTCTTCCTTTTAGATTCAACCATCCGCCCCCTTTGCTTGAAGGGTACAATCGTGTGACGTTAAACGGAATGTATTATTTCATGTTTCGTGTTCAATGTCTCATTTTTCCAAACAACCCCATTGACACCTATCTTTGCTTATATACAACATTTGTTTATTTTTTTGTTTATTTTGTTTCTTTTAAAGGAAATGGTACATGTAACTTCATGTACAGAGTGAAGAATTCTATGCATTATCTCTAATGTAAGTATGACTAACCATTTGCTGTCTCGATTTATGAAAGATACATTCAAACACCTACTTCGTTCGAAATGTAATGCTCAAATTTGTCCCTTCCGTTGGCAATTCATTTTACTTTAAGATAATTTCATCGCTTCATGTAAAACCACGAAGAAAATTCCTGATTTAAAATGACAAGTTATCTTCAAATTCACTATTAATATACTGTGCTGCAAATGATGTGCCATGAACGGACTAAAATTAAAACTTAACAAATATTTCTATTTGTTTTAGTGATACTCTTTGAAATGAAATCTTTGACTTTTACGTCCAACGCTTATGCCGGTGAGGCTAAAGGAGAAGGTGATGATGAGTAATGAATGAAATAGTGGAATGAAGAAAGTGGGAGGAAACGGGAGAACCTCAAGAAAACCTACGCACATGGTGTTTGTGTGATACCCTTTGAGTAGTATTTTTTGTATATTTAGTAGCAATAGTTTCGACACAGACATAACAAATTCAGCATTCGAAAAATTCTGTTCAGAATAATTCTCAAGTTGATATGTATTGAAAGTTGTGTATCAAAGCTATTTGAAATCCGGGGAATTATGTTTCATTTTAACGAATTATTTAGATGTCATCATTCAAACCGAAAAGCATAAAATTGAAGCATCTGCAAAATTGCTACTTAAAATGGAAATATAACATTGAAAACGTTTTGCTTCTTAAATTTTTTCTTTTTACATTTAATTTATTTAATAACATATGCTATTGATATTAAAGATAATATTTTTACCATTTACATCAGATAAGTGTAATAAACAAAATATAATAATATTTAATATAATTTCTATTTTCCAAACATTTTAGGAGCTCTATGGATCGAAAAAAAATTTAGTGGTGTCTGCTTGGAGTATTGTTTGTGTTTTAATTATGTTGTTGGAAGGAGCAAAGAAATCTTCTGCTGAACAAATTCGTGTAGCCCTTTCTCTACCGGATAATATTCAAAATATGCAATCAGACTACTCGTCGTTACTTTCGCATATAAAGGTTTGTTTTAGGCTAACAGTTCTCATTATATATTTTTCTTTTTTAGTCGGTTGAATCTAATTATACCATTTACCCGTGTGTTGTTGAAGTTGGCATAATATTCATATACAGCATCAATTTAGTTATTTGTAAATATGTTTCAACCATTTTGTGAATAAATAATCTGTATCTGTTACTGTCTTCTTGCAGTATGAGAAAAGTATTATATCAGTATATGTTGCACGAAAGTACTGTGTAAATTATTTTTTCATTATATTTAAAAAACAGGCAAATAAAACTAAATAAAACATCGTTTTTGAGACTAAACATCACCAGAGTTCAACATAGTTCAACTAATACTATTGAGTGGTTTATAATTCGAAGAAGAACGAGTTGCTAATTCAATCTAAGCGACCATCTTTTGATAGATGTATGTGTTCGACAATTAGGTATTTTTACGGTGCAAAAATAAAAGAAAGATTACATTTTATTCAGAAAACTTAATAAAACGAATGATAGGTTGTTAAAGAGAGAAGAGTTCTTGTTCTTTCAAACAAGACAGAGAGTGAGGGTATCGATACACAAAATAATTTACTCTGAACATGTTTACGTTGGTGCATACCGTTTTCCAAAATTTAAAAATATTTAATATTTGTTAAATATTAAAAGTTTATTTATTTATTTATTTATTTATTTATTTATTTAACAATCACCAGATACAGCTCAGAGGCCATTTTACACTGGATATCCAAGAACAACAATAACAATGGAAAGGATTTGGGAAGGTATCGGCCAGGGCCTGTTTTAGTAGGTACCATCCCGGCATTTGCCTGGTAGGACTGAGGGAAACCCTGGAAAACTTCAGTCAGGATGGTCGGCAGCGGGATTCGAACCCACGACCTCCCGAATGCGAAGACAACGCTCTCTACAAGTGTACAAGTGATAAGTTTGTTTTATGAGATTATAGGTTAACATGTGCATAAGTCCATAAATTGAAATAAAATATTATTTTGAAGGTTTTCATTCCTCCCTGTTACTTACCTTGTTACAGTTTTCGATAAGAGAAATGTAACAGTTTTCGTTTCTGAATTTAAATATACTTGCTCATTCTAAAACATTTCAAGTTGTCTTTAGAAGGCGAAACTATATACGTACTTAAGATATATGAATTAGACTGTAGAGTAATTTTTCCTCAGTCCTGATGTATGAATTAATTACAGAAAGTACGAAATGGAACTTTCTGGAAGATTAACGTCCCACGGTATGCCGGTTACGCTAAAGGACACGGTCATAATGAGAAATGAGTGAAATGGTGGAATGAAGAATATGGGATTAACCAAAGAACCACGAGAAAACACACAAGCACGGTGTTGGTCCACCATAAAGTGGGAGCTGGGATTGAACCAGAGGCCGCAACACCGGAAGTGAACGCTCTACCACTGAGCCACCGCTCCCCCTACAGAAAGTATGAATTCATATTAACGGGATAGTGTTTTCGACTTATTTTGTGTATAACACCTTAGTAAATAACGAAAGCTTTAGTTATAAAAATATCTGAGAATAATAAAAAATGTGAGTCCAGTATCCACATTAGTGTGTATTGCATTTTACATGCAAAGTAAAAGTAAGCATAATATATTGTCAGGAAAACTTATGCATGTTCTCTGTAAATGTATCCTGACCATTATCATTTATTTATTTTAATAAATTTATTTCAGGAAAATTATTTAAAACTTATTGTACCTTCCAGAATAAGAAATTACAATTTGGGCAGTCTTACAGTCAACTGTTGGTTTTGGAAAAAGGACAGACAACATTTAGGCACTTATTCATAAACTTTCTTGAAAAGTGACATAAACACTTTTACTGATGTGTTCGTTTCTAGTGCTTCGTTCCAAACTGATGTTATTACTGATAATATGCCTAACATTTGGAATGTTAGTTTAAATTTTACCTTACAATAGGGAGGAGAATCGGATAATAAACAAGTCGTAGATAGCATTTACACAAAATTCTTATATTGACCGTTCCGTACCGTATGTGAGTTGTTCCGCACTACAAATTCTCTCAGGCGTGACTCACTGTCAGGGAAATGAAAGCAAATGAACCTTTTTTTATCTAGAATGTGTAAGTAATGTATGGTATTAATGGTAAAGCGTCTGCTTGAAAATTTTGTAAATACTGTGTAACGTAGGAACAATCTCTTACATTCTAAATTTATACAACTATGCTTTTGAAATATTCAATTTTAATAACATTTTGTTGGAATAGTGTTGAATTTTAAAGTTATATAATGCCCACTCAGATTTTGGTTTTAATTTTAGATCACACTGAAATTATAATACGGAGTTAATCATGTTCACTAAAATATCAATAACGCTGAAACGTTTATATGTCTTGCATTGTTGCAGAACAACAACTCATCAAATATTTTGAATATTGCAAATGCCCTGTTCGTAAATAAGGACACGAAAATTTTAGACAATTACCGTGCTCTAATTCAGGACGTTTACAATGGGTTGGTTAAATCTGTCAATTTCCACAATACACAAGAAGCTGCGGAAATTATCAATACATGGGCTGAAAATAACACCCAAGGTCAAATAAAGGAGATAGTTGGTCCAGGTAATACCTTCAATAATCATTAATTCATTTGGTTTAACTAAACTATTTTACCAATAATCAATTACCTATCATAATAGCGTGACAAGTCTGTATAGTTTGTACATTAGATATTTCTTGCAAGTTTGGAAGTCTACGTTCAAATATATGAGAGAATAAGTGTAGCGTTTCATCTAATCTGTTGGTGTCACAAATCAATTGCGCAAAATGTGATAACATTCAAGCGAAAATAAATAATTACGTCTGATTCATTACGTTTATATGTTATTGTTTTAGATCTTAAAAGAAATGGGGCAATATAAGAATTACAAAACTGAATCTGGTACTACGTATTCATGTTTAGTTTAAACAACTTATGTTTAAACATTTTATGTTCTGAATAAGAAGTAAATGTAGCATATTCACCAATTAGAAACAACCACCATTCACCAGAAACAACCATCAATATGATTATTATTCCACACTAATTATTTCTTACTTTAAAATGATGAAAATAAACGATGAAACCTTAAAATGATGAAGCATTTATCGAAGTTTGGTACATGCAAGTTATACTGCTACATAAAATTAAAATATGTAATTTCACTCTCATGAACTTGCGTGTTTTTAAGATGGTTTAGTGGAATGATAGAGAGAGAGGGAGAAAGAAAAAAATCTTAAATCGTTGACCAAGACGATAAATTTGGTGTAATTTAGGAGAAAACGCCATATGATTTTCATGTTTTTGTTAATGTTATGTTATAAAGTTTTAACGTACGGTGAATTTACTGATAACACGAATATATTGTAAACTTTTTTTTACAACAGTCAATCGAATTTGGTCTCCGTGCATTTTTCAATTCATTGATTGTAAATAACTCCGTCAATTGTTGGGTTATTCTAGATTGTTCTAAAAGAAGTGGAACATGGTTTAGACGCAGTGGGTAGGAACGAAGTGATTTATGTTATTTGGTGTAGTCGATACAATTTTAGAAAGTCTTATATAAGATAATTCGTATACTTATACAAAAGTGAGTTTAAACTTGTCCAGACTTTTGTTAGGAAGAGATTTTTATGGACGTTTCTGCAGTACTAATGCATGATTCAGGGTTTTTGTATAAAACCTTTGTTTTATGTCATTAAATATTTTTAATTCAGAGAAAATAGTCGAAATTTTTAAAAAAGTTATCGTTGGCAAATATAAAGTACCAATCCCTGTTGTTGCGTGTTAGCATAATAATCATGAGGTCATTTGTAATTCCTGTTGAAGATTCTGACACAAGGTGTCGCTACCGGTAGAGCTGACAGAAAGCGTCGTTCACCTAAATAAAAACCCTGCTTGTTTCAGAGTGATAATATTAAAAGTGGAAGTGGAAAGTTAAAAATATTCTACTTAGGAATATTATGATTTATGTGATAGGCATTTTACATCCTCAGTTGGCGTGCTGTGTTACACGTAACCTTTTGGTATAATTAGGGATAACAGTTTAATGTTAATAATAGAATTATGCATGGTTTGAAATTTCACTAGATGTGTGACATATGATTTGTTTAGGTAATGTTGCTTAAGGACATCAACTACATATACAGGAATTCTCATTCATCAGAGATGAATTAAAAAAAAAGTAGTAAGTGTGGGTTCAGTACACATAAAACAGCTTTATACAAGCCCCATGTTATTAGTATAACTTCATAGTAAAAAAAAGTATTCAAATGACACATGATTCGAATGAACATGCATTAAATAAATTCGTTCCTTTTTAAAATTTTATATTAGGCGTAGGTGTAGACTTAGGCCTGGCGAGTATACGAACTTGCTATATGTAAACCAATGAACTATTATCTTCATTTTATGAAACATACCAGGTATGAAGACAAAAAATAACTGTAATTCAGTGTTCGGAGTCTCTCGTCCTTTCAGATATGTACCCTGTAGTAGTGATAAGTGATTAAGACTTTGCATTTTTCATTCTGGAGATTTTGACGTTAGACTTGTTAAGTAAGGCGTTATTACTTCATAGCAGTTTTAATCTACGTATTCTCTTGTACTTATAACAAGTTATTTACGATCGGGTTTAAGATTAGGAATTTTAACATTTCTCTGTGTTTGAATTCATATTTGAGAATAGTTAATTAGTTTTATTAAATTTAATAATTTATCGAGTTTTCATGAGAAAGTTTACAAAAGTCTCTATTGTAATTCAAGCTATATTTTAGCTTAAATTTAGCGTTATGTTCCTATTCTTAGCAAATAAAATGATTTTTAATGATAACTAAAGGTTCGTATATGAGCTTAAGATCTTTTTCACAAAATCTATTTATTAAGATTGATGTTATATATAATTTTATACCAGGAATTTCTTGGTAATTAGTTATACAAATATGTAAGTCTTCCCTAGCTTTCTGGACTCTAAATCTTTACCAAAGAAACGCTCAAAATCTTGTAAATTACTTCATAAATTTTAAACCAAAAATTTAGGTAATATATAAATTAAATCGTTAAATGTTTTTCCTGACATCAAGCAATTTCGCATTTGTGGATATTTATCCAATTAGCAGTAACACTTGGAAAAGTGTCCACAATTTGAAATTGACTCATAAAATGTGAACATTTTCTATGTATTTCTATGTGTTTATCAAACATGAATAGTAGGTACAACTTATTACTCATTAGGGTGGAGCGTTTTGCACTTTTATTGGAAATTCGATGACGGATAGTGCGGAAAATGTGCCATTAGTGGCACCGACCATAATAATTTTTTTTGGACAACACCTTACCCTGCCCCAACGAAGTTAAAGTTTTTTAAGTATTTGGTTAGGGAACATGGACAACACCAATGACAGAAAAGCTACTTGTCGTCGTTTTCAGCGTTACCTGATGGCTTTAATACACTTATTTTATTAAAAAAAGACTTGTAGCAATGCCAGTAAATAATTTTGAAATGTTTAAGAGTCAACATTTCAAAATTATTTAAGCCATGTTAGCTCAGTGTTTCGAATTAATGTCTAGATTTTGTTTGAAATTCCACGTTAACGATGATTATAGGCATAGCTCTTGATATAACAGGATTTGTTTTTGGCAACTCTTCGCTTGTTATATACACCGACAGCAAGAAAAGGCTCACGTAGGCCGGGCGATTACACATATCTACTTCGACGGAAAAAATGAAGCAACTCTTGTGTAAGAAAACATTCACTTCACACTACGAAGACGAGAGGTTACAGAAAAACATATCACAGTTCTATCAGAGCCCGGTTCAGAATACTCGGGTCATGCCACACCTAAGTCAGGCACTGGCAAGGATATTGCCGACTCTATATTGGAGCTTTTAGAGAAGAAACAGTACGACGTGTCAAGTCTTGATGCAGTCGGCAGCGATGGTGAAACCACGAACACAGGATGGGGCAACGGAGTGATAAATCAGATACAAAGACGATAGGGAAGGAACTGCAGCATCTCATTTCCCTTTCTCGTACCAATGAGTTGCCATTTTGGCACCTGGTTACCGAATTGGATGGTGGGACAACCGGACCCAACGCTTTTTCTGGCCCCATCGGAAAGGAATTAAAGGACTGTGAAAGTTAACCGATCGTCTTCTTTACAACCATTCCCGTTGAATGGGTATCTGAAATGAAAAAAAAAAAACAGATGGTTTAAGCAGCGACCAGAATTATCTCTTTCAAATTTGTAGGTTGTTGCTCAGGAGCGTGTGCTACCGATATAGTAAACAGGAAACCAGGACCATTATCACATTCACGATTGTTTACATTGGCCTGTAGGATGTTTCGCCACTACTTCAGTACTGATAAACCTAGTTCGTTTGTTTTACTTTGCCAGTACATTGTTAAATCATACGCTCCTGTCTGGTTTTCAATACGCGAAATCCTTCGGCGAAATGGGCGCCATTCATCTGTTTAGCATTGTTAAGCTATCACGATTTCTACCACAAAATCTACAACGCATAGTTAATTCTGTTCTACAAATAAACGAATACGACGCTTATCATGAAAACCTGCTGATAGCGATAACAGCAGATGGAAATCCGCATATTCGAACGTTGGCCTGGAGAAGGATAGAAAAGTGCCGCAGCCAGACGACTCCGAGATCAAGCCTCCCACGTAACTCCATTGTTCCGAAATTAAATTTTACAGCTGACAATTACTACAACATGATTAATTGTCCTAAATGTTTAACAGAGCCGCCAATCGCACGAAGCAAAACGGATCAGCAGCGTGAATAAAAAATCCGATTTCCAGGTACCCTAACAATAGCATTCCCTTGCCATAGTCAAGTTGAGGAACGCACAGTGAAGCTGGTGTCCGAAGCAGAGTCGAAAAGATGTGGCCAGAACGCAAGAGATACCTACGTTAGAGCCAAACGGAAGTCTAGAACAAAAATGCCCCGCTTCGAGACAAAGGAAAACTACGTGACCTAAGGTCAAATGTCAACGTATGCATACTGGGTGGGTAAGTGGGCGGAACTCGATGTGCAACCACCTCCCCGTGGTGCTTTCTGGGTTATTTTGCGTACAGTGTAAAATAAGCAAAGAGTTGCACAAAGAAAATCGTGTTATATCAAGGACTATAATCATCGTTAATTTGGCATTGGAAACACAATCTGGACATTAATTCCAACAACTGAGCTAATATGGCTGTACTTTGAACAATAAGCATTTAAAAATTATTTACTAGCATTGCTACAAGTTTCTTTTAATAAAATAATTGTATTATAGCCATCAGGTAACTCTAGAACGACCACAAGTAGCTTTTCTGTAATTGGTATTGTCCGTGTTGCCTAATCAAACACTTAAAACAGTTTAAGTCTGTTGAAGCAAGGTAACGGGTTGTCCACAAAAGTTAAAAAAGATTCATTATGGTTGGGGCCACTAATGGCACGTTTTCCGCACCAGCTGTCATCGAATTTGCAACAAAAATGCAAAACGCTTCACCCTGTTACTCATGCAAAAAATTGAATCTTTTAAATATGTTTAAGATTACCCAGAATTTAAAACTTTTCGTTGTACATTTTAAAGATGATTATATTTTACTTTTGGTTAACTCTGATTGTCCATTTAAACCAAAATAATTTAAAACCTACATAAAATAATTTCTCTAACTCGATCGTAGTTTGATCACATGGGCTGGGAGGTACATTAATATTTTATAAAGTTCAAATTTTCAGTTTTTCCATTGATTTATCTGCAAATACCGAAAGTAAGGTAATCTTTATCTGGAATTAGTTATCCACCAATTAAAAAGTGATAATATACATTGAATAAAATAATTGTACTTAAAAACATTAATTAGTGCTGAGAATTCATAATCGAATTTGACCTGTCAATGTGATTTTTACTATTCATATTCTCTGTTATGATGAAACTTCAGGTTAGTAAAAGATTTCTTTGATTATTCCTGTTTCATAAATAGGATGAAGTATCAAGTCTGATCCGAGCCTGAAAAATACATCGTCTGCCAACGATCTTCTCAGAAACGACTCAAGTGAATTTGTTCTTAATTTACAAATAAATGTTTTATTACTGGAGCGACAATATGATTTAAGACATCTTCCTCTAAATACGCCATGAGTGTTTTGATCGTAATACAAAGTTTTTTTTTCGGATAATTTCTCAGTGGAAACTCAGGCAATTTTATTTCTACTTAAGAAGAAATATATATTTTGTCAATAATTTTACACTATGTTGCTACTTATTTTTTGCGAAAATAATTACAAGGTATAGTTAACTCTTGAGATGGAGTTTCTCTCTTGCGATTTTCTAGGATATATATGAGTTAAATATCTTCACATTTCTTAAAGAAATGTTCCATTAATAACACCAGAAGAATTGATATGTCATTTCTCACGATGCAATCAACAAGAGGTATTTTACCCTGGGGCGTTTTTTTTTTAAATTTCATAAACAAAAATTTCATCATTAATTTATTAAGTTTTTAAAATTACTTCACTTGAAATATGTACAAAAAAACTTGTTTACTTGTAGCGATGACATTTTATCGGTTTAAGTTTCCTTCGAACCTGCTGATAATTTTGTTCATATTGTATTGATAAAGGTTTCAGTTATAATTCAAGCACATACCTTACCAAAAAACATAACCTTTCTTGTGTCAGTTACTGTGCCAGCGAGGACCAAGTATAGCATATGTACTTGTGAGCACAGCACAATTACAGCACTTAGGGGTCTGACGAATGTTTTCACTTTCGGAGGGTGTCTTGTTTTTTGAACCTCATCTAACATCTTTTTCATTTTTTTCATCTTCATCTGGGCTTTGGAACTCGGCTACTCTATCACGATGACGGACACTGTCAAAGTTAACGGATCTACGAATCTCGGTCAGGATATAGGATTACAACCTCCACCACTCAACATCGGGCCTAACGGTCGCCAAAAGACGCAGCCAAGGATTGTTACGGGAAGACGTCGTTCAGACCGTAACTCTATTCCTTCCTACCCTGACTGCATCACTAAAGGACATAGAATTCGTTCCCGATCTAGATTCAAAGACTCCAATTGTTAATTACTCCAAGTGTTAATCAGACTACAATCGACAGCCATGGTATGGATTGGGCATCCACTTCTGTCGATAATCATCATCAGCAATACCAGTCAGATCCCGTGTACAACTTCTTGCTAACCGACTACGATCAGAAGTATGACACTGTTCGTGCTGTCTTCCAGCAATTGGTCAAGTACGTCCATCGGCCTGAAATCCGTGAAATTGTTAAGACACGCCGTGGCATCATTTTGAAATCCAGTGACCCAAATTTCGCCACGCATGTTCGCAACAAGGCAACTTACGAAATTTTTGGGACGGAAGCGAAGATTTCTACTTTACAACCGAGTACACGCAAAACTCCTCCTCCACCACGGCGACCTCCTATGCTGTCTGTAGTTATTCGTGGTGTAGAACCTGATCTTAATGATGACGAAATTCTTGCTGAACTCCATCAGGAAGGGCTACCTATAAAGCGTTGTATTAGGTTCAAGAACAACCAGGGACCAACTTATCTCGTACGAGTGCTGACTGATCAACAACAGCTGATTGATCAACTTCTAACCAAGGGCGCATATATCTATAGACGCAAATATAAGGTTGAGCCCTCTCGCACGCCAGCACCTCTGCCTGTTCGCTACGAGAAATGTTAACAGTATAATTCACACCCAACAGCTGAATGCACAAACAACACCAAATGTGGCTATTGTTCCCGCGAACATCCTACAAAAAACTGTCCAAACCTTGAAGAACCACAACGTTGTGATCGCTGTTCTGAACGTCACAAAACGTACAGCTATAAATGTAAAGCTAAGCCTCAGCCTGATCCAGCTAAGCCTGAACTCGTTGTCCCCATACGTTCAGTCGATGCACCAACTCCACCAGCAAATTCATTGCGTCATCCAGTTACTGTCGAAGATCTACTCCGTTTTCTCACTATTTCACTACAGAACATCCACCCATTTCTTCGCAACCATATTCTAACTTAAATCATGCACGCAGCCAAGCTGTTATTTAATCTACAACTACATGCAACGTATTTCGGACCAACAGTATATTTTCAAATCCAACCATTTGAAGTTTATGTTTGATATGGACAACTCTACCTACGGACTTATATTCACTTTTATTATGAGTTACAATTTACTATTCCTTAACATACGATAACTGTTGACGCATCAAGTGCTCTTTACACAGCTCCTACAGGAAGAACAAATTGCCGCATTTGCTCTTAATGAAACTTACCTTGCACCATATTTAACATGCTATATACCGAAGTATCACTTACTTCGACATGACGCACCAACTGGACCACGTCTCTACGGAGGCACAGCTATTGGTATTCGGCAAAGTCTTCCTTATCGTGCAGTTACTGTTCCACCTGCTCTTCACCTTCCTGAACATAACATGACGACAATTTATTTTAGAGGCAAAACCATTATTTTTGTTACAATTTACTATCGTCCAGGCAGAGCTTTCAGCTATGATTTCTTCCGCTATATTGATACCAACTTCCGGCATTACATTATCATGGCCGACCTCAATTTTCATAGCCGTTCCCAACGTGACAAAGACAACTTTCTCGATTTTGTTCGGAATGAAACACGAGCTGAATTTCATACTTTACCGAAACCTACACGACCTATCAGTCTCACTACTCCTGACGTAGTCATAACTTCATCTTCACTATCTAAGTCTATTCACATATCTGTACTTGACTCCATACGTAGCGACCATGTCCCCATCAAAGTCGAACTTCATTGTTCTCCCAACACTCAGCCGAAGCCGCTTCCTCAGAAGGTCTACTGCTACCAAAGGGCACATTGGGAACAATATCGCAACGATTAAGACACTGCCGTAACTACGCTCACAATGCCTAGTACGCAATACGAACTCGATCGAACAATCACTGGACTTACTACAGCCCTTCAAGATGCAGCACAACGTTCTATTCCAACAATCGAAGTTCAGCTACACAAACCTAAGTTACCTCCGCAATATTTACCATTTATTTCAGCATCCCGGAGAGCTTTCCGTGAATATCTCGCTACAGGTAACCTTGAAGCCCTTTGGCTTCATCGCCAGTACCTAAGGATCACTCATAATTATATCGTTGCGTTCAAGAGACGCCACTGGATTCAAACTTGCAACACACTAGCTAATGAAACACATCCTACAAAATATTGGCGCCAGTTCCATCAATTAACAGGTAGAGTTTCTCGTACGTCTTACCCCATTGTTCATGATCATCAAGCAGTCCTTACGGATGCAGAAAAGGCTAATATTTTTGCTTCCTATTTTCAAATTATCTTTACACCTCTACCCGGTTGGCATACACCAGATCGCTTGCAATCAACTATAAAACGACATACCGATGCAGCTTCTCCTTTTCTTTCGTCCGTCTGCTGATCATGATTTAGAACCAAATAATCCTCTAACCATGCCGATTCAACCCGAAACTATTAGTAATACACTTAAAGGTAAACGGAATACTGCACTAGGATTTGACTCTGTTACATAAGTACTCATCAGACAAGCGCCTCACTCTTTCCTACTCTTTCTTAGCACAATTTATATCTTTATTCTGCGAACTGGACATATTCCACTCGACTGGAAATACTCAAAAGTGTTTCTCTTTCCTAAATCAAAGAAACCTCCATCAGAAGTCACATCCTATCGTCCTATTCACCTCACTAGTAGTCTCTGCAAAATCTTGGAAAGAATCCTTGTCCGTCACATGCACGACCATTTTCACTCACATAATCTTCTTCCAATACACCAAGCTGGATTTCGGCCAAATTTTAGTACTCAAGATCAATTATTCCGTCTCACCACAGCTATTTACAATCAATATAATACAGGTTTTCCTTCTTGCCTTGTAAAATTTGTTTTGGAAAAGGCTTTTGACAAAGTTTGGCACCCTGGCTTACTACATAAACTTCGTAACTATCTTCTGCCAACTTCGTATATCCGCTTCATACACTCCTTCTTAATAGGACGACTAGCTTATATCTCAATCAATGGAACGCTATCTCATCCTATCTTGCTGCAATCTGGTGTACCACAAGGCTCATCATTGTCTCCTTTATTATACTTACTGTACGTCGCTGATCATGTTATTCCTAATAACACCACAATATTTCAGTTTGCTGACGACACTGCTTTTTTCACATCTGGCCGCACCGTACAATCTCTCAATAAAACCATGCAAGTAGCCATTGATGCATTTATGCGATGGTGTCATGTTTGGAGGTTAAATATTAACTCTTCCAAAACACAAACCATAGTTTTCTTACCACGTCGACGCCGTTCACGAGTACATCGAAACCCGAATCTACTTCGCCTTCAGGTTGATCTTACGCCTATTCCAGTTTCAAGTACTATTACGTATCTCGGTGTCATTTTTGACACTCATCTTACCTTGACTCCACATCTCACCAAACTCATAGGTCAAGCGGAAAATCGACTTAATCTTCTTAAACGATTAGTGGGTACAACCTGGGGATTAAGGGCACATACCGTTCTCAATACATATAAAACCTAAATGCGGAGTACTTTAACCTATGGACATACAGCCTGGGCTTCTGCGCCCCTAAAATTCTATCAAAAACTTGCTATACTAGAACGCCATGCTATACGCCTAGCATACCGCATAAGCCTACCGCATCCAACACGTTTACTTTATGAGATGATCGATTTTCCGCCATTATTAACGCACCTCGAACAACTACGTATACGTTACATCAGCAAACGTATCGCACAGCCCCATCCTATGATACTTGATATACTCCGCTATGACCGTGACAACGATGCACCACCAAGTTTCATTGACACCCCTCTCCAACACTTCATGACATTATATCATTTACAGTTAGATGATGACATATTAGACCCCGAAATCTATACAATCTACCGACCGCATGAACTTTCATCTCACATCTATCCATCATATGCACAGTAATACCTATTAACAAGGGCCTCCTTCGTCTTCATCAGTTCCTGAATTGCCCCAGGAACAGAAGATAACTTCATTCGTCTGAACTAACATAACCTTGTGATGTGACGTCCAAAGCACTGCATATCATCCATTCATTACAGTTGTTCATTTTCCTTTCCTACCATAATTTGTGTTTATGTAATAACTGCCAATATTCTCTTCTAGCCATTAACCTATTAATGTTTGGGTTATATATATATATATATATATATATATATATATATATATATATATATATATATATATATATATATTCTCCTGGAATCATTTCAATCCATGTATGTTTCAGATTAATGTGATGAATAAAGAAATAATAAACCTGGCAACCCTTAGACCACCTATATTTCCATAGCGACACTTGATCTACAGTACAACACTTACCCGAAGAAAGGGCACAACCCTTTAAACGGGACGACGAACAAAAAAAAATAATAATTCAAGCATAATTTGTTTGTTTGAGAAGTTTTAAAAATATTGTGGTGGCTCGTACCTTTTATAACTAGTTGATATATTATCTGTGTCTAGTAAGTCTAGTATGTACATACTTGGAAATTCATAGGTCATTGTAATTATTCACTAGGCCTTCTGATTTCAAAGGGACAAAATGTTCAGAATGTATAAGTATAGTTTCATATATGTAACATAATTAAGGAAATAATTTGATCGGTAAATCTTACCAATACATGCTATGAGTAAATCTTATATTTATCTATCTATCTCTCTATGAAGAATGATGCTGATTATCTTGATGGTACAACGGATAATTACTTGAAAGAGTACGATAGATAAGGAACTCGTTCTTTTAAATAGAAATAATTTTCGGTCATTGTGTTTAAATAGCTGTTTTGGGACGAATACCGTTTACCTAAATGGGAAAATCAGGAATTTAAAATTATTAACATATAATTCGAAAATCAGTTGTACACTTGTTAGATACTTAAATGAGCTGACTAGTAAGAGGTTATTAATTATGATTTATTTCAATATATGATAGATAATCTTATTGAATATTGTCTTCGTGATCGATTCTTTCCTTAAAAGAAAAACAAAACTGCTATATTGTTTAAAAACTCGTTACTGAATAAATTATATATCTATTGCGAAGAATGTAGTTTATTCCAGTTCATTTTATGAATAAATTTAAGAATTTCACAAAGATATTTAATATATTAGATTTTTTCCCATTGGAACAATGTGTTACTACACATCCAACTTCTAGCAATGCAATTTTCTGCACGTATAACCAAGAAAAGAACATAAGATTTCTTAAATAAACATTAAGGTAGTTTCATTAATCTTAGGCTTTATCAATTAAAAACGAGTGATATATGATATTACTTTACTACTCCAAAATACGAAACAGGCTACGATTGAACATCACTTTAGAAATAATGATTGAATATCTGTCTTACACAACTAAATTTGCTCAAAGTAATATATTTTCAACCCAACAATCGCTATTTGAATCCATCTGAGAGTAATTGTACAGTAAACGACTAAATTAAGTTGAGATTGTAGTTATAAAAAGTAATACCACTTTCCTCCCGGAGAATTGTATCAGAATTCTTACACTGCACAACTGATAGTTGGACAACCAGCACGACGAAACAGACATACTCCAAAACAAGATATTCCAGCTTATTCATCTCTCTGTAGTAAGAACATATTAGTAGTTGAGCATCACTTAGTAAAAAGCAAGATAAGTAAGCAGAAATTCCACTGTTGTTAAGTTACAGGAGATTAAGAATAATGCAAAGCAAAGGAAAATAAAACGCTACATGTAGAGACAGAGGATGATAAAGGGGGAAGAGAAAGGAAGGGTAAAAGAATAAGACACGAAAATAAAGGAAATTTTAACGCTTAAGGATATGCAGCTGACTTTATTCCTTGCTCCTATCTCTTTTCCTTCTATTACGCGCATAGTCTCTTTCAACCACGAGTTTCATTTATTCGTAGAATTATGCTTAATTCTTAATTCTTATAAAATGCTTAATTCCTGGCAAGAATGTAACTGTGTACTCAGGTTCCAAGAACCTTTAGAACGAGAATCCTAAACACTATCTACTTAGCTCCACAGACAATAACAGTGTTGTTAGATCACCCATTAAAAAGCAACTGTCAATGTATTAACTCCTGTTCTATTTGAGTTTGAATTTTACTTATTGCCACTAGTCATCTATGACTCAGCCTCTGTTGCTTTCAGAAAAAAGAACAATATCTCATCTGTAGATCAAGACAAAGCAAAATTTAATTCGCAATATTAAGAACTTAATATAGTACCAACATATATCTATATCTATATCTATATCTATCTATCTATCTGTCTGTCTGTCTATCTATATCGATTTAATCGTTGTCTAAAAGAGTGAGTTTTTAAAATGTAGGATGCGATTTAATAGTACACTTTGTCAACAACTTGACGAAGTGTCGTATGTCAAAATAGAACTTTTTCAGACATAAAGAAAGAAATATAATTCCACAGTGGACGAAAAAGTTAAATATGCAATATTTGATCGTATATTCCACAAAATGATTATCTGGAATAAGTCACGAGTTATTAATAGTCGTCATTTTTTGTACTAAAATCCTGCATCGTCTATTGTAAACCGTTTTTCTCTAAATCTTACCTTTTTATTTCGATGACAATACAAGTTTCAATATTACTGATACCGAAGTAATGGTAAATTTGAACCACTACTAATTCTAGTATATTGTTGTAGTTAACCTTCTTTTTACCAAGTGAGGTGCAAACACACCCTAGTTGTAATTATTTTGTTATTACTGTTGTAAAAATATTTCAATCCAGATGGAATTGAACGACTTTAAATATGTGTTTGTACGGAATATTTTTAGGGGGAAGGCAATTGTACTGAACTAATTGTCTTCTAAATATTTACAAATTACAAAAGTGGGGGGGGGGGCAAGTACAGCTCACTTAGTAAATCACGTTATTTTTTTTAATATGCACGCTCTCAAAAAACATTAGGTGCTAGCACCTTTTAGCTTGCTTTTCAAAGTTATTCATAGTTTTCATAGTTCCTATTGTACAATTATCATGCATTAATATGGACGTATTGTCATAAGTGATGGTACAACGCTTTTACCTTTCTTCTCTGTTTTGATGTATTTAGAAAGTAAATGATGCTTAGATATTACACGAATGTTACTTCCCTCGAATGTTGCTCAGATAGAGCATAGTAGGATCATGTGTAAAGCATCCTCGCCCCAGAAACAGGAAGTTTCGAACACGATGTGACATTTGTAGCAGTTGTATTGCAAATATCACCCAACGAAGAAGATTGTAACCAAAGACTGTGTGTGTTTGCAACGATAGGAAGACTCTTACCTTTTTCTGTATTTGAATATACAGTAAACAAATAATTTGTATGGTATCTTGTTTTTTATAGAGAAACACTAGCAAACTGTATTTTACACAAAACTCAAATTATACTATAGCTATGAATAAATATACGAATATATTACATTCTTTTTATATGTTGAAACATTAATTATGAAATAAAGTTCGCATTTCAACATTTATGTATTAATAATTAAATATTTTTCTTCAAAACCACGATTTATGTATGGGTTGCATTTGCACCTCACTCGGTAAATAACGTGAAATATTTAAGTTGGTAAAATGAAGGTTAATTATGATTTGTTGTCTTGAAATACTGAATTGATTGAAAGAGCCGGTTTTCGATACATGTTCCCATTTTCAAATATTGAAACCGGAAATGGTTTCTGTGATCAACTTACGGTTTTAAAAGAGTGTTATTGGAGGAGGAAAAACGTTTCCTTGGCAAGCTGAATCGATTATAAAGATTTAGCATTTCGATATCTCTTACCGCCTTTACTTTATATTGTAAGTCCCACGTGATGTTGTGTATAAATAACTCCACACACCAGTGTTTACAAACACCACCACGTGGTTTAGCAAGATGATACCACACACCAGAAGGATCTACTATCACCTGCAGACGACTGGCTTCTGGCCCCTCCCAAGGAGTAGACGACGATAACGGAGCAGCAGGTCCACCGCCACCCAAGGACTTCAATAAATTGGCTGGACAACGGCAATTCTGGAACAGTTTACTGGTGAAATTCCTATAGTTTGCTTCGGAACATTAGGAGTAACCTAACCCGAAGGCCTCTAGTCTGCTTCGGGACTACGCCTATCCCATCTCCTGGTTTATCCTGCTTTGGGGCTCTGTCTTTCAATCCTAACCTCAGCGGCTTAGCCTTTTTCTGGGCTCTGTTGGCCACTTAACATTCCCTCTGTTTGCTTCGGAGCATCGGGTCTCTAATCACACTGTGCTTAGCCTGCTTCGGGGCTCTGTAGAGATCCTGTCTGCGATCCTAAGGGGAAAAGACTACCTATAACTAACATTGCATACGTACAGAGATTATTTGTATAGTATTTTGTAAAAATACTTTTATAATGAAATTTTTATGATAGAAGCAGGTAGTGGGAGTCGATTCTGGACGCTCTTTTTATTAACGCTCTACCTTTAACCTATATGGGACAAAGTTTTACAATTTAAATTGTTATTGAAACTAGCTGCAGTAGTATGTTTCAACCACTTCTGATTTTGGTAGAGTGCTGTTGCTTGTAATAATATGTTGTCCTCAGACCTTCAGTCTATTGCAACAACCCGTTTGTTACTATCTGTTCACGTTTCCCTTCTATCGTAGCAAATATTGAAACATTAAAAATATTGAATACGGAAGTAACACTAAATTCTCGTTTCTCGAGAGTGTTGGCAACAAACATGTTTTCTTGAGACACCAAATCCTTTGTTAAAAGATGTCTTCTTGTTATCTATTTCCGTTCTATGGAGAGAAAATTTCAAGACGGAAGTGACAAATTTTAGCTATTTCTGGTTTGAATAAAAATTCAATGCACAAGATAGAATGCATTCTTGATATGATTTGCGGTTGCAAATAGCTGCACTCCCATATCTTTTAGGTTTCCGTTTTGCGGAAATCAATATTGAAACCGAATTATTAGTAAATTTGAACCACTTCCTTTATGTGTAGTATATTGTGGACAAAACCGTAGGTCGTCTTCAGAAGCTGAATTCTTGGTAGCAAATAATTTCTCGCTATCTGTTACTGTTCTCATTCTACGGCGATAAACATTGAAACCTGTATTGAAACCGACCGTTATACCAAACTTTAACATTGGCTTTGGTACAGCGTTGTAAATAGTCATGATATGTTGCCTATAGATCTGAAACCTTGCAAATAGTCGTTTCTAGCTACCTGTGACAGTTTGGTTCTATAGCAATAAATATTGAAATAAGAAAATGGTAATTTTAATAATTTTTGGTTGAATTAGAGGATTAACATGGCAAATGGAAACGATTTTGGAGAGGTTGAAATTATTATAAAAGTCTACGTCTTGAAAGCATTTAACATTTACCTCTACACAGAGGTCAGCATTGAAGCCGGAGATATATTATAGTATATTTGAACTACTTCCAGTTTCGGTAAATAATTTTCGTGTCCAGTGTTGTCTTCAGGCGCTGAAATGTGTTAAAGAAATTTTCACTCTGTGTTTTACCGTTTTTTTTTCAATGGCAATAATCGTTGAAAGCATTATTGAAATCGGAAGTAACAGTATATTTGGGACATTTTCTGTTTGAGAAGAGAGTTAACACAGAAGATGGAACTTACTCTTTAGATATTAAATTGATTGCAAAAGAAAGCTTCTTGATGTAGTTCACCGTGTATGTACTGATAACCGTTAAGAGAAGGGCCGATGGACAAAACCGGTTTAAAAGACATCCATCACTTATTCATAATACAGTTTAAAAGTTCAAGGCCAGTCTTTAATTTCATAAATATTATAAACAATAACCCACCAAAAGACTTCTGTGTATAGTACTAATCTTTGCCATCATACGCGTTTTGCGAAGCATATATAAGCTTTTTCTTCCATCGGTATAATAATGTATAAGTCATTTCTAACGCAGATGATGGTGACATATTATAAGTGCCTGAACACGCAATTTGACAAACTATTTACGCTCAAGAAGCTGATGCCTGATACACGAAGACACTTAGACAACCGGGGTGCAGAGACTTGCAGTAACTTTCTGTGCCAAATTGAGAACGATATATATATATATATATATATATTGAAGTAATGAAACGAATGAGTAAACGCACCTGGCTATACGTAACTACCCAAAACACATGGTCGCTAAACTAAAATAATGTACTAGAATGCAAGAAACTAATAAATAATAATACATATGAACGTTTAGAAATATATTTTGAATCTAACTCAAGGTGTTTTATTCCAGACGTCAACATGTTAATAAAGAGGCTACCGAATCAACCTTGCAAATATAGGTTTGGCCATTGAATTTACAGTTCTGAAAGCGAAATTAAAACAAAATGGCCTCCAAGAAGGTCAACTGGTTTGTTAAAATAATCTCCGTATTACATACAGCAAAACTTCCTTAACAACCCATTTCAGTCGGGGGAAAATCCACACTGTCCACAGAAAAAAGTTTTTTTAGTTCAATTTTACTTCCAACGGATATGCCGGCCAGACTAAACGAGGCGGTGATGATGAGAAATGAAGGAAATAGTGGAATAAAACATGTGGGGAGAAACAGGAGAAACCCGAGAAATCTCTCACACACGGTGTTTGTCTAGCACAATGTGTACTTTGAGAGATCTGGGATCGAGCCAAGGGTCTCATGCACCACAAGTGAACACTCTACCACTGAGCCACAGAGGCCCAGAAGTGTAAAAATACGATTACCATACCTAGCTTCCACTAACCCATGGCCAATAACTTAAGCTAAGCTAATAAAAATGCATGAAAGCAATTATTAATAACAAACATGAATATATAGAAATATCGTACAAACAGATTTGAAATGAAAAGTGTATCGTATAAGCTGAGACTTGATCCTGGGTGTTTTCGTTCATTAGGGCTACAACCTGCTGATTTCTGAATGTCAAAGTTTGCAAAATCGCGTTTTCGGAGCTTTATTTATAATGCATGTATGTTACGTAACAACTCTATGAGATGTAACTCGGATGTGGATTAGGTGCGTCTACTGCAATAGAGAAATTGAATTTTCAAAATTTAGGGGTTGCCGTTACACTCTTCCTAAAATATAAAGAACCGTTTGTTAATGTGCACCTATCCTATAAAGATACTCTGCTATTGGACCCCGTATACTCATTGATATAATCATGTTAATAAATGATCATTAAAGAGGATGAAGGAGTTAGGGAACCTTTCAAATTTATATTTTTTGGCATTTTTATTCACGAAGGGAAAGAGGTGGATCGCCAAATATACAAAAACACATATATATTGTTCCTACGTTACCATGTAAAATTTTAAAGCTTATCAATTTCCAAAATTTAATGGTGAGCCTATGAATCTGCCTTCCTAAATTTTATAGGCGTGTTAATGTACCAGAGACTATGAAGTAAAATAGAGCCATATACTATTTCATGGCGTAAGGAAACAGTCATAAAAAATATATTAGGTCAAAAGCCTCCAAATTTTGGATATTTGGTAATGTAATACCCGTCATAGGGAAAGAGATGTAACTAAAACCTTCTGCATGTACATATCCCGGTCCTATATGTCCCTCTTGAGTTTTAGGTCTACCAATGTGCTCATTGCCAAATTTTAGGGTGTGTGATTTCTATATACCCTTGGACTATGAGATTTATTCCATGGACCATGTCCCCTAAGTCAGGAATCCAGGGGTTGAAATGTTCACTCAAGTCAGATATGTGTTCCTAGCACATCTGGAAATTCCTGTTAATCTTCTATACACTGTTGACAGTAAAATGCTGATCCTATTTTATATACTCTTAATTATTTTTGAATAGTGCGTCGAACGAAGTCCTTGTGTTGCTATTCGCACATTCATTACTCAATTTTGCATATTAGTTTAAACCTTACACGAGCGTTTGAACTTAAATGGCCCATTACAAGTACTTATTTATTTATATACAAAAGTGTGAAATTTAAGTTCTAAAGTAAGTTTCACAGGCTGTGTAATTTAGCATTGGTCTATGTTGGTAATACTGGAACCATACATGGAAAGTTTTGATAGATTATGATACAGGTAATAGCAGAAATACACACGTGATTAGAAGAAAAATTGCACTTTCATAATAAATTATAATAAATTACACTTAAATTACTGTGACTCATTGAGTTATAACATTCTAAATAGTGTAAAATTGTAATTAAATGTGTGATCACCACGGACAGCAAGGCATGCTTTGTAGAGCCTTCCCATGCTGCTCTCAAGGGTTTTAATGAATTCTTGGAATACAGTTATATCCATAAGTGATATTGATATATACTACATGGTTCTCCGTGCATCTGGATATGCTGCAAGACGTATTCTTATAGCATCCAAAGGTTATATATGAAATCCAGGAGAGTATAACGAAATACTTTGGATAGATTAATAATTACCTGCACCTTGGGCAGAAAGTGCTCGTACATAAGCAATATACTTAATAGAATGTTAATTTAATAATAACAAAAGAAGAATGTTTTTAATATATGTAAAAAAAATATATTATGGGATAGTGTTATGTTTTGAGTTGCTATGTAGTTGTTTATGGATACCTAATCATCTTGTATGTGTGTATGACAGTTTGAATGAAAATATATTAAAAAGTGTATCAACTAATAAACCATTTAGTACCGTTCATCGACTTTATAATTCTGATCGAAAAGGTGAGAATAATAGTATATAAAATTATTAAAGATAATTTTACATGCAAATGATTACTACCACTCAAAATTTATATATCATCGATCGGACCAGGTTGACGACTACCCTTGGTGAGTCGTTATAAGAGCAAGCAGGCCGTCCAATTTGCCGAACATCCTTCAGTGATTGAGATTCACAATTAGCACTAATTGATGTGGTCGTTCATTATCACTCATACAGAAGAAGTTTACTGCACCCCTCACTCTACTGCACCGTTCATTATCACTCATACATCTATTGGACCTCTCAAAAACGAACTTAACAAAGAAGTACAGTATCACATAAACGTTGACTAATGTGTACCTCATTCAAAGTTTTGTGGTATAAAAATATAAAATTTTATCTTCTCACACATCAACACTGCACCAAAAATGATCATTTTCGTAAAGTCCACTGATCTCGGCAGAGGAGTGTATGCTCAGAACCACTACTTAGATTAGATCTGATATTAAAGGGGAATAGTAGATAAGTGTAGTTCACCGTTTGCAATCGTGATGTTCTTTGTTACCACTACTAGTGAATAAGACGTGCAAATATTAATGAAATACACTTATGTTGGGGAAAGAGACAACCTCCATGCATTCAACATAAATGTCTGGGATAAGATTGGAAAATGTTACTCAAAAATCATCACCATCCGCTAAGCACGGTGACACTCAAGGTGTGCCAACAGTTTTAACTCACTATTTTTCAGCTGTCTGTTAAAAGGCTTCATATTATTCAGTCGAACTCCTTTAGTTGAATCGATTTTCAGGAACGGAGAGATACTCACGATTATCATCTACATATTTTACATTCTGATGCTTCAAATAGAATGAAGACCCATTCACAACTAATACCTAATTGTGTTAGCCTCTATTGTGCGCATAAAACAAATATGAAATATTTTGCAAATCCAGAACTCATTGTTAAAAGCCCTTTCGATACGTTTAAAATCTATTATCATTAAACGACTAACAGGACTTTGAAGATTTCATATAAATAGTATCGTAATCTGTTTAAAGCCATTTTAACTACTGGTCTACAAATCCTAAGACAGACATATGTGGTTTCTGAATCATTCTGGTTCTCCCGCATAGTTATGGTTTGCCACAATTTAGTTTTGGAGTCATACAAACAATGTATTTTAAGCTTTTTGAGTGTAGAATGCATGAATATTTTAAATTTTAAAGTACACTTTATGGTAAACCAAACTCCTGGTTTGGAAAAGGAAACATAATACACCCATATTATTTAACTCTCTTATTAAAATGACTAGATTATGTTTTAATTAGAGTCTACAGTTGATCGTTGAACAGCACATTACAATAAACAAACCAATTGTGATGGTATATTTAGATATAGGAAAAGCTTTTGACAACGTAAATTGAATTATCATGCTCAGAGCATTGAAGAATCTGAAGATGGCTGAGAGAGCGGTTACAGGAAGAGATCAGAAGGAAGCAAGAATAAGGAAAGATAGAAGAGGCTATGAAAGAATTCTTTGATAAAAACAAGAAAGACGTTAATGACAAGGTTTCAGCACAATGAGGTTTGCAGATGACATAGCACTGATAACTAAGAACGAAGATGACTTGTTCTTAGGAAGCAGTTTCAAAGTTGAACGACCAACTGAAAAGAACATACAAAATGAAGATAACTAGAATAAATCCAAAGTGGTAAGGCACACAAGAGCAGGAGACCAAGAGGCAAACATATGGCTAAAGGGAGAGAAAATCGAAGACGTTAAGACGATCCCCTATCTAGAAAATCTAACATGCTCTGTCGGAAGAAGGGGAAAACACATAACTTCCTGAATAGGACAGGCTAAGCAAGCATTCAATAGGAAAAGAGATTACTAACATCAAGAAATGTGTCCTTGGACGTTCGAAAACGATTTGTTTAGACTCTGGCATGGAGCGTGGCACCTTAAGGATCAGAGACCTGGACATGGACAAAAGCTGAAATATTTAAGGTGGAAGCATTTGAAATGTGGTGTTGGCACATAATACTGCGCATATCATGGACCGAAAGGAAAAGGAACGAAGACGTAATAAAAGAACCTAATGAAGGACGACAGATCGTGAAGATAACAGGAAAAAGAAGGACAGTATACTTGACCATTTACTTACTACTCCAATTGGATAACCGTGTTGATATAGAGAACTCCCAAGAAGGAAAAAGTTTTGAAATTTCCAGTTTGCCCACCAACCTATGGTTGAGATGAGAAAGAAGAATTGAAACACATTTTTTTTAAAGATCAAACACACAGTACCAGGCCCGTAGCCAGCCCAAAAATGTAGAGGGGGTCCGGTAGAAGTAAGATGGGCCCGAGCCAACCATATTATAGTTCTTCAAATAGTAACATCAGCAATTCATCATATCTGCTCTTGAATGTTTAAGTATTATTCTTCTACTTAATTCTAGTATCCCCCCTTACACACACACACACACACCTTAAGTTAACATTCTGTAACCTACATGAAAAAAAACTTGAATTTTATTAAATGGGTATTACTAACTACACGAATTAGAATTAAAATATAAATGTTTTAATAGCCGCATGTAATACTAACATCAAGTTCAAGAACGAGAGATGATATACTGTGAAATAAGGAAATGCAACTTTCCTTAGGATCTTGTTTAGGGTTAACTCGTGAAGTTGCCCATCCGTTTTTATCAAAATTACCTAGAAGAAATTGATAATTTGTTGCTTGTGTGCTTGATAACATGTAAACAAAGCGTAATTTATGTGTAGTACCTTTCGATAAGCGGTTATAAAGACGGGATTAATTCGCAAGTAGAGGGAACTACTTGTCTCGAGGTTCAGGACGGTTGGATTGTGGATAATTTTCGAGTAAACGTACCCTGCAAGTGTACAGGGTCTTTTCGCTGGATGTGAATTGACAGTCCTAACATTTGTAAAACATGAGTTGATAATGAGATTAATCTTTTGAATATTCACGGCTTAATTAGTGAAAGAACAAAGACCGCCAACAATTGTTCTCGAGTTTCTGCTTGAGATAGGAGAGATCTACAAATCTAAGTGCGTGCTAAGGTAAGTGCGAAGTAGACATAACTTAACCTAAGTAATCTAGTAGTGCGTTATCTCGCCTTACTTCGGCTTCTCGCTTCGCTCGTTCTTCGCAACTGCGCACTTCCCATTAACTACCCACAACCGTGCTCCGCGCGGCCCACCAGTCCCCCCTTAGGTTAATAATGGATTTCCATATGTAATTGTTCGGCATGATGTAACACCTACGGGCAGTACCCATGTAACATACGGATAAGGTATGCTGCGTTCTGATTTTTGTAGTAAGCAAGAGGAGTACAATATATCATTGTTCGGAGAACATATTTTTCTCAATGTAAGTAAAACGCTGCACTCATCCAGTATCGAGTAAAAGCATCACCGCTTCTTTAATGTTGAAATACAACATTATTACGCGTACCCGACTAAGAAATAGTTCCAATTTACAATGTTTTTTATATGAAAACTTGCTACTTGTACGGAATCCCTCACCCCAAGTACAATACAAAATAATTTGCTACTTAATTTCTCCTCTAAAGCTTGCAAATGTTTACTAGTCCTGGCTCCACAACCCGGAATTTAATCCTGAAACTTAAACGTTAAATATGTTCACTTGCTCAGTTACTCATTTAATTAAGGTAATTTAGCTTAACTTTATTCTTCTACGAGAACAAACATATGAAAGTCTTTGCAACCATTACTTTTTCGGTGAATATTCCACCACAGTTATTATTTTACATATTACATCATAATAACTGGGACCCTACTAGAATCAATCGCCTTTAACGGAACTCGGAGCTCTTAATTCAATTCACAACCAATTGTTCTACAGTTAATCTAAGGTTTGCTGTTAACGAGGATTTTGCAATGCATGTGTGTACTATAACTACACAATAAAATAACAATAACATACCGCCGTTACTGCAATCGACAAAAGACATACGCTTTTTGTCTGCTCCTGTTTTTACGATTTGGCTTCTAGCAATCACTTCACACCTCGTCTCCTACCTTCCAGATGAATATTACAACTGTTGCATGAAGTATTATGAACATATTCCTTCTTTTCCTAAAAACTTGCTTCAATATGCATTGTGTCATTTCATACCGAGATTCGAGAATATTAATAAACTTTACTTTAATTCCATTAAAATATATTTAGAAGTGTTCATCAAATAGTTAAAATGGAAAAATTCTTCGAATAATCTCTTTTATATTGCATTTTATTCTTAATGTTTACATATAGAATTAATCGAGAGCTTTTTGCAAGCCATCCATGAAAATTTTAGGGAGGGGGCAAGAAAAATTTAGGGCTGGCCTGCACAGTACAGGTTAAAAGTAAGTTGACGTCAGAAAACATTTATGAGAAAACATGAAATCAATCATTCATAAATTACGAGTTAACACTACTTAAAAACTTGAAGGCTCTATATCTCAAAAGCAACTTTTGAGTGATCTGCCCTTTTTCCGGCTACCGCCTTAATTATTGAAAAAGTCTAATGGAATTCCATTTTAATTTTTGAACGTACTACATCATTCTTTTAATTTTTTAAGAGTCTAAATTACTATGAGTTTTAAGTACGTAGGTTTTTCTAGTAGTTCTAAAGATCATAACCCCGTATAATGCAATTAATTATCTCAAACGGTAGATGAGATTTTTGTGCAATGGTGGAAATTCTTACATTGTTTGTATTCACGTATTTCTGGAACTTTTAAAATTAGTTGCGGATTTATTTTGAGTTCCAACCATCCTTTTGGTAATAATTGTTGTGTAAACTTGGCAAAATTACATGATTCACACTTCTCATGTGTTTACCCCCAGAATTGTTCTTCATATCAACTTAACGGCATTGTGGTCGTAAAATCTCTTGAAAGTCCCCTTTGTAACCTGATAGGCACCTGTCTAAGAGCTTTTTAAAACAAATGTTTTTAAAACGAAAGTTAAATTTATTACAATATTACTTTGTATACATTGATTTTGAATCCATCTGTCATACCAACTTCGTAGTGTTAGGTGCCAAAGTACTTTGGATATTAATTCCTCCATACGAATTATGTGTGTTAATACCGATAGAGAGGCTACCTAATTTATTATCGGAGTGGTAGTCTACGTGCTTGATTTACGTAACGTATTATTAAAAGTAAAACTTCAGTCTTTCCTTTGACATATAGGATTAGAAATTTTTAACAACATGACATATTGGCGTTTGAAAAGAATACAACGTTATATTCAGTTTATAAGCTTTTTTACCTTTTGGTGTAACAGAATGAGTCAAGCAGTTTCTCCTGTTGATATATGAATGGTATAATATTTAAGAGTTTCTGCTCTATTAGTTGGAAGGTTAACGATGCTTTAATGAAAATTTTGTACCCTATATATAGGTAGATAAATGACTAGCCCTACTACAAACCATTACATTTTCGTTTGCAATATAAAGATCTATTTTAAATGAAAAACGAACAACTATAATTTTTTATCTTCCTATTTTATAGAGGAATTATTTATAATATTTTCCTGCTTGTAGGTACTATTGATGGAAATCTAGAACTTGCCGTTGCAAACGCTGTTTCCTTTCATGGGAAGTGGAAATACAAATTTATGCCCAACGAAACAAAAACAGATAAATTTTATCCAAATGGTTACAGTGAGAAGTCATTCGAAGTTGAGCTCATGTACATAAAGGAGAAATTTCTTTACGGAGAATCACCCAATCTAGAATGCCAAGCAATAGTACTTCCATATGAAGTAAGTATATTATAATTTTTTTATTTGAAATATATAATGGCATATTATCTTCTGTCTTACTTCTTGATCAAGCACGCTGAGACGTGGTATTATTAAAACTATCAACAATATTTGCTATATATCTCGTGTTCTGAAAATAAGTAAATAAATAAATGAGAGTAATGGTATCGCAGTGTGTACCAGGTGAAATACTTTTAGATTGACCGAGCCTCTGATGTCATAACCACAGTATTTCATGTCCAGTGCTGGGCAAAATAGGTAATCAAACCTATTTGAAATACAAAATAGAGAATAGTATCCCAAATTGCTTTTAAAATACAAAATAGTTTTCAGAAATTTATTTAAAATGTAAAATACAAAATACGTATTTCAAATACATTTGCAAAATACAAAATCGATCCCACTAATTTTATACATAATCTGCAAAATATTTGTATTGAATATGGTTCATATAATAGACTAGACTTCAAACACATATATTTTCTTTGCACTAACGAACGTCAAGTACTTCCATTAGGCTTACATCAAACACTAGTCTTTTATATAAGGACTTACTTATTTGCTTTCAGCAACAATTGCTTTTCGAACATTTTGTCACTCATACTCAGTCTGTGGGATCTCATAAAAGTGTCGGTCTACAGCTTCTAAACTTGGTACATGTATTGAACTTTTAAAATAATTTGAGAACAAGCAAGTACTTCTCCAGTACACACAGTGAAGTATTCGAGTCCTCAAGGTAGTGGAGGCACTGTAACTGAGAAGCATTGGTGGACGCACAGATATTCTTCTCGTAGTGGTTAAATGTTCATGGAATATTTTGTCCATGTCCTTTAACAATGCCTTCATTAATGGATTACAATACTTTAATGAACGAAGTTCTAATTTTTCCAGAACTTTCTTCATTCGAATGAGTTCTGGGATTACACACGATAAAAGAAAGTCAGACGATTGGAGTCGATCAATTCCTTCTGCCATGGCATTCATACAATTTAAGTATAAGTTTGTATTGAGTTTCAAGTCGTCCAAGCCAGAGAATGGTCTTATTTCACAACAAAGATAATAACCCTTACGGATCCATATTCCTAACAAAACAGAGTTTACTGTATTGATTGATACATTAACTCCCGATGAATAAATTGTCGCTCTTTGGAGCATGCTTGGATGCAACCAGCTCATGGTGGTGATGCACTCGATTGTATTGAAATCAATACAGTTGAGTACATCGCCGCAGCAAGTCGACTGTATCTGAGCATTCCCGAAAATCGGTTACTAAACAGTAGGAAATAGGTATCTGAAAAACATTCATTTGAAATAAGTCCAAGCACTGTTCATGGCACGCCCAGCCCCTCCCCTCCTGGCTAAAAGAACCAATTTATGTTGCCACTAAAATAACTTAGAATGATAGAGCCCCTGTTCTCATAAACACAGAATTTCATGTCACTGGCCCAGCCATTACGAAATCCTGGCTACGTCTCTGCGACAGTACATACTTTACATAGTATAGCAATATACTCTATAAATTTGCGCAATCAAGCAAACAGAAAATGAATTTTCTGTGATGTTAAAATGGAATTTCCTACTAAATAATCATTATTCATTGTCTATATTTCTATCAGTACTTTTGCCACAGACTGAGAGGTACAAGACTAAGAGAAATAGAAATTAGAGATTTCATTCCTTTTTTCTCTCAGACTAAAATACTTCTGCATTTTGCTAATATTGTCATTTCTTTGAAATATATGTCACCCATCCGTGAATAATTTGTATTTGGGTTTAACACGCTTAAATTCTTTTTGATAAACTTCATCCAATATTGTTCGTTCATTCTTCTTATTAACTTCTATAGGCTTCAAACCAATTGTTCTATCAATTTGATTATTATACTCGCTAACCAATGTTGGTAATATCTCTATCCGTTTGTACTTCCCTTGTGTCGTGAACCTTTTCCACATGTTTTGTTTAAGTGTTCTCTTGAATCTTTCAACAACAGAAGCTTTCTTACCACTATAGGTTGAGTAATGATTAATCTTATTTGCCTCCATCAGCTTCTTAAATTCTTTGTTGTAAAACTCTTTGCCTTGATCAGTTTGTAAGTTACTAGGATTTCTCGTTCTTAATATGTATTCAAATGCTTCTGTAACATTTTTACCACTCTTATCTTTAACAGGAACAGCAAATGCATATTTCGAAAATACATCAATAATCGTTAGCAGACACTTATAACCTTTATTAATTTGGAAACACCTTTTAATACTCCGCTATCCATTTCTGCAAGATCTGCTTGCCATAAATCATCTATACCTTTAACAATAACACTTAACCTAAGATGATTCTTTCTGGAAGGTTTGTGAATTTCCTCTATAATGTCTTCTCTAATACCTTTACCTTCTTCTAGTCAATCTTTCTTTTTAACGAATTGAGATTTAGTAACACCGCTTACAGAACAAATACCTTTCTTAATATATTTTCCATTCTTTGTTTGTTCTATTCTAATGGTACCTTTCTTCGTATCTGTCGATTTCTTACACTTAACACAATACATCCTGTTTATTATATAGAATATCATTTAAGTTCTCTTTCTACGTACATAATAACAGATAGTAATTGTCCTTCTTTGAAAGCTGAATTTTTATCTGCTTGAAACGTAATTATATCACAATTTTTAACGTCTAAAAGTTTCAACTAAAGTATCGTTCAAAAATATATGTAGATAGTATTTATCCAAACTTAATTCCATATGCATTATTTTCCCCTTATAGAGAAACTTATAACCATTCGATAAATTAAATATTCTAAAGATTGGGCCTTTAACATTCTTAGTTCTCAATCGACATAATAGATTCATAGTTTCTTTCTTCATAATGAAAATATTCGTTTCCTTGTTTGATTTTTGGAAATCTTCTTTTGTAACAAATTTATCTATATCATTCTTTCTAACAACATTCTCTAACTGCGATGACATTTCCGCTTTGTATTTATTGAATTCTGATATAGGAACCTTTGCACTAAACAAAAGAACTACATTATTATTAGTCTTTTGGGTTTCTTCCATATATTCTTTCCAAAAAGCATTAACATCATCTGTTTTTATGTATGTGTCTTGTAACGATTTTGATACATCCTCAAATTTGTTTCTATCACTTTCTAGTTGATTATTTATTGGATCAAGCTGATGAAAAGTTACTACATCTTGTTGGTAAATAGCATCAGCTACATTAACACGTCTTTTCTTTTTAAAATCAACCCATGTTATATTATTTGATGTAAAAGCTTTATCATTCATCCTACTTTTAACATTACCAAAGATATCCATATTTATTACAGACAAAATTTATATCTATTTAACAGCGAGAAGGACAGTTATACGAGCTCCACCAAAATCAATCAAATCACCATTCTCATCTCGAATTGAAACTTTGAAATTATTAAATTTGATGTGATGTATTGGGAAATATATCTTTTCTCTATGCTCGTATATAATTGGTTCTCTAAATTCTGCATTTGTTCCAAACGTTGCTATTAAATCTGTTTCGTTGTGTGTTGTATCTTTATCTTTTAAAATCATACCTTCTGCTAAATCACAGTGAATATTTATAGTGTCAACTGGATGGAACCTTGGCAGCTTATCTCCAACATGTTCTGAGTTTTTAATTAACTTCTTCTTGCTAAAATCTAATACAGTCTTAATGGTATCTAAGGTTATATCACACATTCTGCTATATATTTTAACTCTATTGTTCTTTCTTTACTCAGTAAATTTAATGTCTTTTAAAACATCGGTGGAGTATGGAAGATTTGATCTAATATATTCTTCTAATTTTTTAAAATTATATTGACCAGGTTAAACTATAAGTTGTTTTGCAAGATTAGTATAGCCAGGAAAGTTACTACAAAATGTTAATTTATTATTTCTTTCTGTAATGTTTGGTGTTAAGTATGTTGTATAAAATCCTGCAACAGCTACTTCTAAATCGTTTTCAAATGGATAATGCAAGTACATGTTTAGTACAGATGAATAACTGTTTAAATTAAATACTTTCATTTATTATATAATAAAAGCTGAAATGGAAAATTGGGATATTAAAGTAAGGTTAACAGAAAAAGCCACAAAGGAAAAGAGGAATGGTGTGTTGTTACCTGATGATATAAGATGTCTATAGTTATAGCTAGTGGATGCGGAAAAACAACACTAATGATTAATAACTTTTTACTAGCACCAGATTGCATTAAATATACGAATGTTTATATCTATTCCAAAAGCCTACACCAATCTAAATACCAACAGCTAATACAACTTTTTCAGATATAGATTGTAATACTAAAGATACAATAGCAGTAGTAAGAGGAAAGAATGAAGAAATTATTTCCTTAGATGACTGTGAAAACAATTCTGTGGTAGTATTTGACGAGAATATTTAGAGAATATTTTACTCGAGGTCGTGATAAATGTTTGAGCTGTTTCTATGTCGGACAAACATATTCTAAAGAACCAAAACAGCTAATAAGAGATAACTTAAATTTTCTTTGCATCTTTAGACAGGCTAACAGAAATTTAAAACACATATATGATGAATTTGTTGGATCAGATATGTCGTTTGAAAAATTACAATATTTATGCAATAAGTGTTGGGAAAAAGAGCATGGTTTCCTAACAATAGATATGACTAGGAAAACGAATAATGGCAAATACAGAAATAAAATTAAAGACTTTTTAAAACTGTAAATTAAACATAGATAAACGTGCTAAAACATGTATGTTGTGTTACGTTAGGTTGCGTTTTTTATTTTTTCTTTATATAATAAATGAGTCAGTTAAGTGCTCCTGAAGCTAAGAAATATATAAAGTTAAAAGAAGAACTTGTTAAAAGATTTAGGGAAGTTAAACAAGCTAATCGAAGCAAATATGAAAAATATAAAGAAAAAAATCAACCTGTTATAGATATAATTGAAGGCATAGGACAAAATATATCAAAAGTAGCAGAAGAAAATAAAAAGTTAATTCAAGAGCTAGTTCCAGTTGTAAATAAAAGCGCGAAAGTTGATTGAAGCTTATTAGTAACACGTCCTATGTATGAGAGTTCAATAAGTGAAAATGATACGCCTATAACAGAAGAAATCAAACAAATGAAAAAACAAATTAAGTACAAAGTAGAAGGAATAGAATCTTTATCAGCTACCTAGTTTGGTAAGATTGCTTCGAGATATTATGCAATTAGAGATGATAAAAGTTTGGAATTCAACCATACGATGATGATGGAAAAATCGTACATATGATTGGGGATACGTAAGTCAAAATTCATGGTGATGATTTAGTTATTCATAATCGACATTACACAGGAACAGAAAGCTTATGGGAATTACTAACAAAACATAATCCAAAAAACTATAATGAACATGATCTAGAAAAATATACAAAAATAGTTATTGATTCTAATGTAGTATTTCATAACAATGATCCAAATACAAGAAAACAACGATCTAGTAGAAGTGAAAAATACAAAGAAATTATCAAACCTATTTGGGAAAGATATATAAAACCAACACCACCAAGAAAGAAAACACCAAAGTCTGGAGAAGGAATAAATATATACAACGAGTTACCTAAAGAATATATATGGATGGATGATGTGAGAAAATTAATTGATCGATTAATAGTTATAGACGGAGAAGAAAAAGCTGGAAATGATAACTTTTATAATGAGAAAGCAGGTATAGTAAGTATGATTAATAATAAGATTTCACAGTTTATTCCTAATGATCTAAAAGTTATAGGTTATTTGACTAAGATCTTAAATACATTACCACCACGATTTTGGAATGATGAGAAGCTTGGAAAAGGATTAGTAAATGACTTAATTAATAAATTACCGTTTGAGCTGCATTTTCCAGGCTACGAATTTTGCGGTCAACCGGGCCGCTGTCGTGCTTGAAAAGAGCATGACAACACACACCTTGTTGCGGGAAGACCTTAGAGCCTAATCTACCACCTCTATTTGGAAACATTTAAAGAGAACTCGGGTAATGACCGAACACAATAGTAATAACGATTAGGATTGGATAATTCGAGGGCTTGCTCTTTAGTTAGCAAAAAAATGAATTAGTATAATAAAGTTGATTAAGAAAATAAATATGAAAGGTGATATCTATAAAATCGTAAATAGCATCGATGATAAAATTTAAATTAGAAGTACCGCGAAAAGATTATCCCAAAGAATGGGTTCTCATAGAAATGATGCTAGAAATAATAATCCCAAACTTATTAGCGAGCACATGAGAACTATTGGAATAGATAAATTCTCTACTGATCCTATTAAGATATAACTGTTTCTTCAAGAAAATATTTAAGAATTAGTGAGCAGCAAGAGTTTGAAAAAAAATTGATAAAAATATTATACTTAATGTTCTTTGAGCTTATTAATTCAACAGAGACAAAACAAGAGATTTTGATAAAAAGAGAGATAAAAAAGATTTGGATAAAAAGATTCAAGAAAGGCTTATTATCATCGACATAAACAAGATCCTATTTGGCATGAATAACAAAAAGAAAGAATTAAACTTAGTATGAGAGAACGAAGAAGTAAAGAGAAGCAATTTAAAACTGTATGGAAAGAATTATGCAACATAGAAATATAATGGTCAGTCTAATATGGAGCCGTCTCAGAGACTAAACGGGTGTAGTGGTGAGGAGTCTGACCAACTCCTATGATCCATTAAGATACAGTCCAGTCTTCAGGGAAACTTGGAGGGTTAAGTGATAGGAACTAAGCTACAAGAAAAGTTAGAAAGAGGTGATAAAGATATTAACCCACTAGATGAAGCTTGTAGAGAACATGATATTTACTACAGAGATAATAAAGATACTGCTTCTAGACATATTGCAGGCAAAGAATTAGAAAATAAAGCATGGGAAAGACCTTTTGCTAAAGATGCAAACTTCTTAAAGAACGATTACCTGCTTTAGGAGCTAGTTTGGCTATGAATACAAAAGTAAGATTTGGTTTAGGTTTATAAGTATTATGTTTATTTTTTTCTTTTTCCATAAAAGTTTTATAATAAATATATAAGTTTGAAGTTGATTAGTTTCACATTTAGAATTCCTAACCAAGAACTTGAACAATTAAATATTGATCACATTTTAACTCAGAAACAAATCAAACAAAAAGAAGCGAAGCTAAGTAAAGGACAATATATGTCTTTAACTCTTTGTATACCACAAGTTAAGAAAATAAACAAAGAAATAAAGTCAAATGATAGTAAAGTTCATTATGGAGCTTTTATATTTACTATTCCAACCATTCTAGCTTTAATAGGTGCTCTTGGTTCAGCTGCTACTGGAGTTGCTACTGTAGTCAAAACGGTAGAAGATGTGAAAAAGAATAAAGCAGAATTAGAAAAACAAAAGAGACATAACTTAGCAATAAAAGAGAAACAAGGTGGTAAGCTTTCAAAAAAACGTAAAGCCTCGAAGAGTAAAGAAAAAGAAATCAAAGACTTAAGTCTTTTGGATCTAATTCATCTTGTTAAAAAGCTTAGTATAAGAAAATTTAGAGGTGTGTTTATGAGTGATGAATTGCCTAAACAACCAAGGAAGAATGAGTGTGGTATCGTTAACTTTGATACATCTAAAATATAGGAACACATTGTATTTGTTATTGAAAAGAAGAAAATAAAAAGTATGTATTTGATTCATTCGGAGGTAATCCACCAAAGACACTAGTAAAATACCTTTGTCATAATATAGAGTACAGTGGTAATCGTATACAATATTTTAAGGAGGTAATCTGTGGGCATTTATGTATTGTAGTATTTAAAAAGTTTACAGATGGATATAGTTTTTTTAGAAATCATTTGTCAGGTGAATAGAAATAATGATATTTGGAGAAGTTATATTTAAGTTTGTTTTATGGGTTGAATTCATAAAACGATAACAATATTTTTTCTTTATAATAAATATGGATAAAATAGAGTCATATGAATTACAATCCTTTAAGCCTATTCAAAAGACAATCGAAAATTTAAATAAACCAAACAGAACTATTGAGTTTGATATAGATGTTGGGGATGATTCGTTCATCCTTATTATGGTGATATTTATGTAACTTTCGAAATTAGAGGTAGAGATGCTAATGGAGAATATACTGCCGGTCAAAATATTAGACTTGTTAACTTCTTCCCACATCTGTTTTCTCAAATACAAGTTAGTAAGCATGGACTGATATTGGATTATCCTGGTTTAACATCGACAGCTGTGTACACATGTACAATTTCAAAACCAGAAGCAAATCATTATGATGAATGTGGATGGGAAGGAATTACATGGCGAAGAACAGATGAAGAATTAGTATTTTACTAAGAATATACCAGGATTGTGTTATGATTATAAAGATATTATGTAGAAAGGAGGATTGCAATATACATTTAAAAGAAGTGGTTCTGATGATAATGCATTTGGAAAACTAAAAAACAGGATGGAACATATGAGAATTATCAACCATATACAGGTAAAGTTAAGATTACAAATATGGAGTTGAGAATGCTTATTGTTAATTATGAACCTAACTATGCTACCTTGCTAAGAACTAGCATGTTAAAAGAGGGTAAGATTCCTATTTCTTTCAACACATATCAATGTTTACAAAAATCAGTTACAGTCAAATATTTGGAATTTGATCTAACCATACAATTTAACTCAAGTGAATTTGATATGCCTAATTTTGTAATTGCATTTTAACAAACTGATAGAAATGATAATAAAGAAAAAGATACAAGCTATTTTGATCGTTGTAAAGTACAGAATATCCATTTTCGTAATTCTAGAAATGAGTCTTTTCGTTTAGAATCTTTGAACTTAGATTTTGAAAAGCATAAATATCTCAACGCTTACGAAATGTATACAGTATACAAGAGAGTTACAATTGGAAAGACTGAGATGTGTTATTATTCTAAAGAGTTTTTAGAAAATAGACCCATGTTCGTAATTAACGCAAGCAAGCATAAATCAGTAACCGTAAGTGATAGAACTAATTTGAAATTGACTGTGAATTTTGAAAGCGATGTAACAGATAAAACGATTTGTTATGTTGTAATGATTGGTAAGAAAAACCTTGAATATGATGTTCAAAAAGAAAAAATAATCGAGAGGATATATCAGTTATGTTTCGTTTGTAAGTGTTTTTATAGGAAATATCATAAATACTTATATATAAACCAAGAAGATAAACAGATTACGATCCAAACCGTACAAACGGAGCGAAACGTTAGACTTGTGTTTAAGCTAAGATGAATGATGAATTGTGTTTACTAGGAACGAAACGTTCCACTTGTGTTTAAGCTAAGATGAATGATGAATTGCGTTTACTAGGAACGAAACGTTCCACTTGTGTTCAAGCTAAGATGAATGATGAATTGTGTTTACTAGGAACGAAACGTTCCACTTGTGTTTAAGCTAAGATGAATGATGAATTGTGTTTACTAGGAACGAAAAATAAGAGGAAATTTAAGAGCTTAAAATGTATCTGTGTAACTCTTATTGCATTTTCGATACAACTTTCTGCATCAACAAATTTTATCAATATATTTATTCCTGTTACAGTCTATTCAAATATTGCAACAGCATTTGCATCTGCTTCTGCCATTATCACTGGGTTATCAACACGATTTAATATAGCTTCGAAGAAAGAGTATTATAAAACATGGTTACTGAAATTGCAATGTTTAAGGATGGGCTCAATGTTATTAAAGTAATGAATCGAGAATTAACAGGCGAACATATAAAAGATAATGTTGATAGAATTAACTATATATATATAAAGAGATAAGATCACTGCAAAAATGAACAAATTTTTAAAAGTTTTACACAATAAATGAGAAATGGCCTCACAACTAAACAAGAGAAACAATATTAACATTTTAAAGCTTGTTAAATTGCAAGATCTGAAAGAAGGAAAACCATACGAAATGACCTCATGGAAATTGATACAAACAAAATACACTCGGGAAAGGGTATTAGTACACCTAAATGAGAAATACAAAACCTTATTGCCACAGAGATATAATGAAGATACTGATCAAGTTTTAAAAGAGATGAAAACTAAGTAACTGTTTATGAGATATGATGGAATGAAGGATCTTTCTAATGGTTATAAAATCACCAGCTGTTCTTTAAAAATGAATCTAAGAAGTAACAAAAATGATTTAATTTTTTTCTAAAGCAAAAAATGAAGTGGTTAGTATGGATCCCCAAAAGATGTTTATACTTACCAACAATTTCAATGTAATTGTGAAAAATGTGCAAACGGAAGTCCAAGTAGTTTTTGATATCAACGGCTGTCTGTTCAGCTTGAATTATGATCAGTGGACAGTTTAAGAAATCATTGTTTCCGATAGAAAACGAGGTTAACAGAAGATTCCATTATCAGTATCTAAACTTGTAATTTTAAATATGTTTTAAATTATATTTAATTGATTTTAAGATTTTTATGATTATAAAGCTATAAAACTAAGACCTTTAGATATACAGAATGTAACGCCATTTGAATTTTAAAGAGCCCTATATAAATAAGAGAGTTATTTAAGTTATTGTAATAATATCCTTAGAGCTATGCAACCTGAAAGTCATTCAAAAGATAGTAAATTTATTTCTCTATTGATTTTCGTTTGAATTTTGAAGATCGAAGAATATTTGTCGAAGTTATAGCAAATTCAAAATTTCGGGATTTTTACGAGTTTATCTTTGAGTTTTCCGGAAAATTTTATTATTTAAAAAAGACTTAGAATTTTATGTAGATTACGCTGGTATTTTTTAGTTTTCAAACGTCTGAATTTTTATTTTTTTCAGTGTTGCTAACTCATATTTTTTCAGAAATTTACCAACTTTTTTATTTATTAATTAGCGCATTGTAACTATGGAGGGCTGAAACTATCCTCTTAAAATATTTGGGATAAACACTATAATATTTGATAAGTGAGTTGGCAACACTGACATTTTTTCCTTTTGATCATTGATGCTTAAGCTAAATTTGCCGGCTAGGTAAACATATTCAAGAAGTTACTCACTTACTCAGTAGATGGCGTTGCATATCATATAGTTTATCACTTTGCTAATAGATGGCGTTGCTTGTAGAGGTATTTGTTCATATATAAGGACCGATTTTCACTTGATTTCCTTGAGTTCGTGTTAGCCGAGCGAACTCGCTCATGGTCTGGCCAGCTACGAGTAGTTATCGGCGTGGCCGACGTCGCAGGTTCGAATCGCCTCCAAGCCAGAAGAAGGATTTTCACTCTCTCCTATACAAGCCAAACAGATTAGAGAGAGTTGACGTGAATGGAGACTAGGGCTAGTCGAAAAAAATGGAGGGACAACAGAAGCAGCAACAGAAAGAGAAAACAGACAGTAAAAGGAGCCTGAGAGGCAGCCAAAATGAAAAGCAAACAAATAAATAAGAGAAAGGCGTATGTCCTCTCAGGTACACCTATGCACAGGTTTTGCTGCTTTTTACTTTGAAAATTTATTTGTTACAAAGTTTTTAGATGTAAGTTTTCATAATTTTAAATGTCATAAAAGCCTATTCAACATACTAAACTTTATGTTCTTATAATTCAGCTATTTCTGAACCGATTTGCACCAAACACAAACTTTTTTTTTCAATCAAAGACAGCAAGATAGGCTAAGAGTTTCTACATGTAAGTTTTTATGATTTTAAATGTCATAAAAGCCAATGCGTAGAGACACTACCCAATCTACTTTGGAGTTGCAATTATATAAATATTTTGTGCTATTTTTCTGTTCTAGTCAAAAATATGGAGGTAGGGGTTCGCTAGGACTGGTATCAATACTTTTTGGTGGAATAATTTTTTGGTAGATTCACGTTTTCCCGCGTCTCTGCCTCTAGTGGGCGACGGGTGGTATAATTTCCAAAATAGAAGTTGCGCCCAGCAGATCGTCACTGCGGAGCTGCCAATATTCGGCGAGCTATCGCTAGTTCCCCATCTGTAGTCCACCTACTTTTCTAGCATGGGGTGGCTTCTGATATTTAATTAAGTATCATGATATCACACATCTCATATTAATATTGAGCTGAGTTGATTTTGAGTTTAACGTCCCTTTCAGCAGAGACGTTATATGATTCGTGGAACTACTGATGGGCGACCGACGTGGACCTACTAACGACAAACCCAGGTCTCCCATGCCAAAGGCGCATATGCAAACATCTTAGCCACGAAGAAGCTCTCTCATATTAATGTGTCAGATAAGTTTTTCTGAACATTGAGTGTGGCAAAGGGTGTAATATTGCATGCAAAATAAAATGGTTAATTTGTATATTACCATTACTTCTAATTACAAATGAAACTTTTATGATCGAGACTTCTTGTAAAAATAGTAATTTTTACGCGAACAAGAATGCGTGCTTCTTTGTAACAGTGAAAATTGGTTAACTATAAATTTGCAGTATTCTAACTATAAGCTTCGAATTTGTTTTATTTCCATTAATTGCGTCAGACCACCAGCGTCAGAGAAGCAACGAAATGAAAATGAATCAGAAAATTATTCCTTCAAAATATGTTATATCGCTTATATGCGTGATTTATTTACACTAAAGGTGAGTCTAAAAACACTAAAAACAAGTACTTTGGGGTAAGCATGAAGCACCAACGTTACGACTAATAAGATAAAAATGCACTCGCCATGTAATTTTATTACAAAATTACGCGTGTCTGTTTACTTTATTTCATAGTTCTCCCTTATTAACTCTCTAATAATCGGCGACAGTTCCCACTTAAATTCAAATAATTATACGCACTTATCTCAAGATTTTGTTTACTTCATGGCGTAGAGGCACGGGTTACTCTTGACCCCAGTGCTCACTTTAGGAACAATCCGTCAGGAAAAATAAATAATAACTGCCTGCACATGACTGGTGATACTTCGTGTTGATTCCTTTGCGATTCTACGCGACGAATCAAAGGATCGCGGACCAAAATGAAGTCCTTTTTCTACACAGTGCTCACTTCAACTCCGCGACTCGTTATATGTTTAGACCCGACGAACCCTGCCCCCGTGGTACATTAGAGGCAATACTTCGCTACGTCTCTATATCGACGATCGACATTTACCGGCATAAGGGCCACTAGGTGTTGTCGACATTTGTGGTATGGGGTAATTAAACAGATTTTTCAGAATTAGCCCTTATTTAAAGTTTGTTAGCATATATAACATGCACTCTAAGAAATTTACAATGTAATTCTTCGCAATTGTGTTCATGTAACAGACAAATTATAAAGAATGGCACCTACCATTCAAATGTAACCCATATCCCCATGTGCCTTTGATATGAAGTCTAATATTGGTTGAGGAATAAAAACAATAAAGAGGATTGTAGTAGTTTCATGCAAATAACACTAATGAAAAGCATTATTATTTGTAGTAGTATTAGTATTAATCAATGTGATTTCACCAAAATTATCAGAGAATTAATCACAAAATTCAAAGAAACTACGCACAATACATTCTCAAAAGCATCCCATACCAGGATTCGAAACAACGATCTATGTATTATTGATTGCACCGCGCAATATCAGACTGAGGTTGTTATAATTTGTTACTTCTTATTACTAACTTTAAAGTCCGGAATGGATCTAAACGTTGAAGATATAGAGATAACAGAAACGACAAAAACAATAAAACATTACCTGAATTATAAAATATTGTATTCAACAATAACAGTAAAATAGAACAGAGTGCATCGGATCTTATGTTTACTATTCATTTGAGAAAGAACTAAGGGGAAATGTGACAGAGCACTGAACTAAAAGCGAGGTTTTAGTTTTCGATAATGTCTGCTTTTACATGACTGTAGCCTTTCGTACAAGAATGTTACTTCCACGCTATTTCAATGTGGTCTTAAAAAGACACAGGTAAGTAGAATATACTTCTGTATAGTAAATCTTGACGGAGATGCCATGGATTAGAAGAAAGGCGCTGAGCTTCTTATCAAGGTGTTTGCAGTTCTAACCTTCCCTATAGTAGAGATTTAAAATAAAACAGTTGAGAATGCTCCAACAGCATTGCCAGAATGAACTTAAAAGAATGGAGAAATGGAATTGGAATGATAACTGCCATTGTTCCTAGATGTAAAAGTAAATCATTTATCCTCACCTTCTTTTCTTCCTCTCAAAAATTAGCAACATTTGTTCTCTCTATGATTTACATTTCTTGAGATATGGCTGCTTAAATATATAGAAATTTGAATATTTTTGACCGATATCTGGGGAACGGTAGCAAGTTGGCTAGTAGACAGTTAATCAGTGGTTAACGGTTACTATTTGGTACCAAAATGTTTAACATCCTCTTAGGTATTGATCAATACCAATATGATCTCTGTGTGACTTATGGCTCACGAGATGACTCTTTAAATCTCCCAAAATCGTAACAATCTTTTGGCAAATATGACGGGAACGGTAAGTCATACAGAGATGAATCAATACCTAATAGGATGGTAAATATTTTGGTACCAATATATTAATTGGATGCCATTGGCCAAACCAATGACCAGTTTGACAGTGGTCATGGTTACTATTTGCTACCAAAATATTGCATATCCTCTTAATTATTGATCAACATTAATATAATCATTCTATAAGTTATGGCTCAAGACCTATGGCTTCTTAAATATCTAGAAATTGGCAATTTTTGGCCAATATAATGGGAACGGTAAGTTATACAGAGAAAAATGGTATTAATCTATACCTAAAAGGATGGTAAGCATTTTGATACCAATATAAATTGGTACACACTAGCCAACTGGCCATTGGTCAAGCCAGTGGCTAGTTGGACCGTGCCCACCGGTTACTGTTTGGTATCAAAATATTTACAATACTTTGAGATATTATCCAACACCAATATTGACTCTCTATGTCCTATGGTTCCCTAGAAATGGCTCCTTAAATATTTGGGAATCGACAATGGACCATATCGCGAGAACGGTAAGCGTGACGCGAAAAATTTAATCAGTTTCTTTGATAGTTTTTGGTGCTTTATCAAGTCCATTGTCCAAAGTTAAAGAAATCTTAAACAACAGACAAAAAGAAACACAGATGTACAGAATTAAGTAACGAACTTTTTAAGTTCATTGAACATGATTTCTTCTATATAGTGATTGAAACCTCTTCATTCAGATCAAGTTAGAAATCTTCTGGAATATATATGTTAACTCTGAAATGGGCTGTTTTTATTATCCGAATAGTAGCATGTCCAATGTCCCTTTGCATTAATAATCGCGTAGATCCATCCCTTCAAAGAGAGTAGGAAGATAACGCTCAATCTCAGAAACTTCCTCCCAGACATCAGAATTTAAATTCCACAATTCTGTTTTTGTGGTGGGTGACGGATTAGAAAAGAGTTCCTTCATAGTTCTTTGAGATTACGCACACACATTCTTGATTGGGTCATGTCGGCACCACGTGGGAACCAACATCCAGGTCACCCTGCTTCGCCAACGAATTATGAACTACTCGAGCCATATGGACGAGTGAACGGCAGCATGACATTCCGAAGAATTTGCACATACTGTCCAACCGTTTTACGTCTTTCTGCCTTGATGTAGTACTCCTAACCCCTTTTGATATCAAGGAACCCAAAGATAACTCAGAAAAATGCCCACAATGCCATCTGTGGTAGACATAAAGTGGGTTCATCCCTGGTTCCTTTTGGTCTACATACGACAAGTGGTCATGCATTTTCAGGGAAAAACACGCATTCATCTATGAAGATCACATCGTTTCACTTCCGATGCCTGTTCGAGTCTGCAAATTCAAGATGCAGTCGTATATAATCCTGTGAGAGGACTACCTCTCTTGAAGCATTACAAGCATGAAGACTCACTGTATTAGGCCGTCTTCTAGTAGTAGATCGTGAAGTATTGAAATTCGCTTTCACAATCTATGTGAGTAGCCAGGAGGTCGTATAAGGTATCTCCTGTGTAACAGCAATGAGTCGATTATCTTGCGCTTGTGATGGTACAAGCTTTATAACACTATCTGAATGTCTAGCAGATTCTCCAGTTTTCCGATTTCGCTTTACCCATCGTTGAGCAATCCATATGGAAACTCCAACATTTATCACTGCTTGTGCAACATTGAAGTCAACACTTGCGACGACTAAAATGCAATGTTCGGATTCTCATTCATTGTCTACATCCAGAGACGGCGGAACCGCCTGGGATGCTTGGGCTATAGCCTGATCAATATTTAGAGAATTATTAATTAAATATTAACGACGTACTGAAATGATAATAGAAATCAAGTAATGAATAACAAATCTCAGTTCTTCCGTGGAACTAATTATTGACGACGATGTAATAATGAAAATAACGTTCTACTTCTAAACACTGTGTGGGCTGCTTTTGTTTTTCGTCCACGATCCTCAGACTTGTTCCTTTCTCTTCCGCTTTCAACTACCACACAAACAATGAAGAGACAACATTCTGTGAAATAAGTTAGAATACGAGTAAAATAAAGGAGCAATGACAGTATTGTTTCATTTTCGCTTTCTTGCTTCTCTGCTTCTTACCGAACATGGCTGAACTCAGTGTTCATCGAGTGAGTAACAACGAACAGATACATAAACCAACGAGAAGAAAGAAACTTTACTTTTGGCACCCTAGAATCAAGTATAGAGGAACAGAGCTCTTGCTTACTCCACCAGCTTCTGGTCGTCTCTATTGCACTTTTTTGAGGTTGATTAGAGAACCTTCTGCTTTGAAACAATGGTGAAAACTAAAAAATTATAGACTTCTTTTGCTAGTGGAGTACCTTCTCATTATTTCTAACGCTACACTGGTGCATATTCCATGAACGGACTAGTACGAGAGAAAGAGAATGAAAAGAAACAATAAGAAGTACGTGTGTAATAGCATATATTTTTACATTTTCCTTGGAAGAACATTCTTCCAGACAATTACAGGAAGGTAATATCAGTGATGAAGCAGAGGTGATGAATAGACGACAAGAAGTAACGAAGCATCCCCTCTAGTTCAAATTTTACGACCTCGTTGAAGTTTAAATAAAGTTTTGGAGAACGATGAAGATTTCACTTTGAGTCCTACATTATGGCACAGAAGAATCCTTAAATGCTTGATACTTCAAAATACGACACTGATCATGTTCAGCATTGAAAGAATATAACCGCGGAAAATACTTTGAAGCCTACGGCTTGGTCTTAGACACCATGCTGAGAAGATTTGATGGCTATATTCTGTGTGCTGTATTATATTTAACAGTTGCTGATTAAAAATACTAATGGAAAATCTGTTCTAGTATCCCCAATTTTAAACTAAAATTATTCAAAGGACATACATTTTTATCTTTCAAAAGCACATTTAAAGATCCTTTCCTCGCTTCACCGAAGCAAAAATGATTCTTTAAACTTCATTGAAGGTGTTAAAGGTCTGGTTGTTTTATTGAAGTCTGCACCGAAAGAGATAACTCATTATTTGTTTTCGGCAGTTAATAAACCAACAATGCTTTACTTTACCGTTCCTATGACTTCAGTGACACCAGAAGGATTATTTTCGACTCTATGAAGAATGAAATCTTATCTTCGGAGTACCATGACCCAACATAAATTAACTACTTGATGGTTCTTCATTCTTACAAAGATCTTCTTGAAGAAGTTATGAAATAACCCAGTTCGAATGCAAAGGAGATATATTAGTTGAGGTGATTTTGAGTTCTATGTCCTTTCGGCAGCGAGGCTTTATGAGACGGAACCTACTGATTAATCTTGAAATCCAAACCACATTAGCTTTCTGCCTGGAATCAACTGCGGGTCTTTCACGCCAAAGGCGCGCACGCTAATCCCTTAGCTACGAAGAAGCTCCGAGCTCATATCAGTAAAAAAATAACATTATGAGAATTTCAGTGCAGGCAACTAAATACGACGACTGTTAAATAAAATATTTAGTCTTGAATATATTGTGATAACGGTCAATCTTATTCGATAATGGTATTCCTTTTTCTGTAACTCACTAAAGTATACAATTTAAATTTCACACAGTGTGCATTGAGGAGGGAAAGGATTAGAAAGTTCATTGGACTTTTTCTTGATACCCGATGAACAAAACGCTTCTTGTAAAATATTGACAGAATGCAATCTTAGTTTTAGTACTGAAGCTGCCTTCAGGCAGAAAAACGAGCTGCTCGCAGGTGTTTCTTCAGTGGATTGTAACATTTTGTTAAAAAACAGAAACACAGTGTCAGTTGGTTAGTTCTTTGTAAAACACTGATAAGGCTTTTTTGTATTTTATACAAATCTTATTTACCAAATTGTTGTTTGAAGACTCCTTATTCCTTATAAAAACAATATATCCAGATACACGGAAGCCAAGGGAGATTCAGATGCAGATAGCATATATGAGGATTTTAAGACAAATTCATTGAAATTATGCCAAATATTATATTTCATAGATACAATGCATACCCGTTACCCCATGGCCCCCAGGATCGGCGCCCTTGACGGAATCCCACAGGAATTGTAATAAAAATTTGAAAAATATCTTTATCATTCAGATCCTTTATTATTATTATTGTTAATAATAATAATAATAATAATATCACATAATATTTTTCGTTTGTCCTCACAGAAATTAATACTCAACAGGAGGGATAAAAGTGCGTGGGAACGCGGAGAAAAGGCCGTCCCACCACCTACAAAATGTATACGGAGTACCCCAGGTTCCGGGAAACTACACTGGTCATGGGGGACGGTGTAACGTCATGCCGCTACCTATCGTCCCCCTACCTTTCCAGATTCACTTTTACCCCTGCTTAGCAGTAAATCGATACCAGAGTTAGTAGAACAGTTTCTCTGTATAGATAAAAATTGTAGTTTAGCAGTTACTAAAAGCAATATTTCTGTGTTAGAGGCCGAAGAGAGTGCACCATGCAAGTTACTATTGCAACGTATAAAAATGAAACCTGTTTTCAACCTCGACTACGTATAATTAAATTGATTTGTTTTTTTTTTAAAAAAAAGGCTATATACACATATTGTCTGAACATACATACACATATAGAAAATAGTTTAAAATGGTGCGTAATGCAGAAAAATTATTTTATCGCGCATGAACTCGAGGCTTTTAGAACAGTAAGTTCTGACCACACAATAACATCATTGGTCACCATAATATTGAAACCCAACCTCAGAATCTAGATATGATCAAGGGAAGGACTAATCCATAGTTTCTAACTGTATCCAGTTTAAATAAAGTAGGATTAAAAAACATTTTATCCAGTGTAAATCTGAGCGTCAAGAGGGGGCTATAGACACTATATACATTCTCCTTCTATCGGCCTCTGTACAAACCAATTCATATTTCACATACGGCACGATCAAGCACGAAATCTACTGAAATCTTACTACGTAATATATATCGAGTGTCTCCACTTTTTCTATTAACCCCTTACCGCATTCCGTGCTATATATGGCAGATATTCTTTTTTTCGCTTTAGCTTTTTTGAGATTTATCAAAGACATCAAGTGACCCTTTTGTCTGATGTGTAGGATATTGACGTATATGAAAAAGAGACTTTGTGAGTTGTAATTGTGTCATATATGGCACTTACATATTTCTCGTCGGAAGTAAGTGAAAAAACTAGAATTAAAGTTTTATTCATTTTTCCAGAATACGAAAGATGGAAGTTATACGAAAAATTTTTCCAGAAATGATTTTTTATTCGTTTAAAGAATATGCAGAAAAGAGCTAAAGCTCATATTATATTCTATCATAATATGAATTGTCACTCGTGAAGTGTGTACTAATGTAACTCATGAAAAAATGTTTTGTTTAAAACAAAATGAAACGGTTGAGGTGAGCTCTGCCGATTAGAAGAAATGCAATTTTTTAAATCGCCTTGCAACGCACTTGGCCACACACTTAGTTTACACTCTTCAGCATTTTCCCACGCTATCTAAAAAGGCTAATCTTAAATTCGCATTGCCGATTCGGCTCTTCTAACAAGAATGATTATGTTGCAACTGAATTTGGATGTAAAATCCAGACCTAATTAGCATTTAAGAACTTTGCAGTGTGCATTAAAATGATGACATAAATATAGCGTAATCTCAGTTTCAAATTTCATGTCTAGCTTGAAACCAAAATACCTGTGCTGTCGTTTCTTTCAATGTTGGTAGGGGTCGAAATTTCCAATTAACCTCTAGCTTTAGCTTATATCATCTTAGATATAAAATGTGGGAATACGTGCTTCTTATTTTCCTAAAAAAAAACGTTTTAAGTGGGACGCAGGCATCTACAAAACTTTGATCATGAAATATCAAAATTGTTAACAACAGTATGTCAGAAATGGTGAAAGAACATGAAGAATTGGAATAACACATTTTGTAGAGACAATACTCAAAAAATAAACGAATACGTCTTTTTATTTTCTGTGGAAAAAAGGGAGCAAAAAGACCAAACCAAAAACTTTAAAATTTGAGGCCCAAAACGCAAGAAAAATGCACCGAATCGAATGGCATTGTACGCAGATATTGCAGATGTAAAATGAGATAATTGGGTTTCGTATTTTCCTGGACAAAAAGCGGTTGAGTGACACACGAACCTTCCAACCCGTTCATTACGAAATATCAAAAGTGCAAATAGACATACGCCAGAAGTTCCTAAAGAATATGGAGAATTGCAACGAAACTTCCTATATGGAAAATTTGCAAGATAATAAATGAAACGTGATTTAATTTTTGAGGTTAACAGTGTTGGCGCTTAGGCCGCATCCGAGAAAAATAGCAAATATTAAAGTAATAGCGCAGGAAGGAGTGATCCGAAACTAATGAAATTGTGTGCAGGTAGTAAATACCCACTACGTAAAATAAGGTTGTCCGTTTTTCTCAAGTGTCCCTACCCGTTTCGCGTCAAATTTGGCAGATCAACAGCAAAACTGGAAATAAATCGACACGTGTTTTTGTTTATGTGTAAAAACATTGTAAATGTTAAAGGTGCTTCCTGAAATACTATAAAATACGCTATACAATCTGTGTTTCTAGTTGATCTGCCAAATTTGATTAGATCGGATGAGAGAGTTTGTGAAACTCTGTGAAACACTAAAGGTCATTATTTAGATATCCACTAGCTACATACAATTTCATTTGCTTCGGTCCATCGCTTCCGCTACTCAACATTTCGGTCCACTCAACAACTTTTTTTTTCAGGAAAATACGAAACACCTATTCCCTCATCTTACCTCTACAATATTTGTACACATTTAATTCAGTTCAGTTCACTTCTTCTTGCCTTTCGGGGTCAAATTCCAAATTTTGGAAGGGGGCTTGTGCCCTTCAAAACCGATTTCCCTCGAAAATAAAAAAGAACATATTCGTTTATTTTTTTGCCTATTTTCATACACAAAGTTTCGTTGCAATTCTTGGTGTTCTCTACATACATCTGACATAGTGTTACAAGCACTTTTGATATTTCGTGTGTCAAAGATTTGGAGGGGTCCATGCTCCACCCAGCAGTTTTCTTAGGAAAATACGAAACACTATTTCCTCATATTATGTCTACAATATCTGTGGAAAATTTCATTCACTACGGTTCACTTCTTATTACCTTTTGGGCGTCAGCTTTCAAAATTTTGGAATGGGGTCTTTTGCCACCAAAAAGTTTTTCCGCGGAAAATATGAAAAGCCGTATTTGTTTATTTCTTGCGTATTGTCCATACAAAAAGTTGCGTTGCAATTCTTCATGTGCTTTACACACATTTGACATACTCTTACTAGAACTTTTGATGTTTCTTGATGAGAGGTTTGGAGGGGTCCGTGCCCAACCCAACATTTTCTCCAAGACAAAACAAAACAAGTATCCTCATTTTACGTCTGCAATATCTGTCCACAATTTCATGCATTTTCGTTCACTTTTTCTTGCTTTTCGAGCGTAAGCTTTCAAAATTTTGAATTGGGGCTTTTGTCCCTTAAAACCGTTTCCTACCGATAATAAAAAAGCTCGTGTTCGTTAATTTCTTAAGTATTGTTCATACGCAAAGTTTCGTTGCAATTTTACACTCTTCTACACACACGTGACATAATGTTACAAGCACTTTTGATATTTCGTGATCAAAGGTTTGGAAGAGTCCGTGCCCCACCCAGCCGATTTCTTACGAAAATATGAAACAAGTATTCGCTCATTTTACGTCTGTAATATCTGTGCACAAGTTCATTCACTTCAGTTCACTTCCTTTTGCATTTCAGGCGTAAACTTTCAAAATTTTGGGTGGGGGCCTTTGCCAATAAAACCGTTTTTTCTCAAAAAATAAAAACTGATATTCATTAATTTTTTGCGTATTGACCACAAACAAAGCTTTGTTGCAATTCTTCATGTCCTTTACACACATCTGACATACTGTTACTAGCACATTTGATATTTCGTGATCAAAGGTTTGGAGGGAGCCGAGCTTCACTCAAACGTTTTCTTTTTCACTAAAATGCGAAACCCGTATTCCCTCATTTTACGTCTGCAATATCTGTGCAAAATTTCATTCACTTAGATTTCAGTTGTTCTTCCTTTCCGGTGTCAACTTTGAAAATTTGGGTGGGCCTTTTATATTAAAGCTTTACACTATGTAACTTATTTCTTTTTTATAAGATTTTTGGGTGGGGGCGGAGAGAAATGTTTTCTTCTGATATCTGTTTCTTACCATTCATCTTGTTTGAACTGCTTATGTAAAATCATTTTGTAACTTCATTGTATTTCTTAACAATTTATTTATTCTCTTATTTGCAGTTTGCCACAGTGATATATTTGTTTCAGAATTGAGGTTTGGTCCAACGCCTTTCGAATTCGCAACCAACCCAACCGCCGAGATTTTTGGGTTGCAGGATAAGGAGAAATGTAGGTGGTAATGCACTATTGGAGTTGTGTGTACAAGTATTATTATTATTATTATTATTATTATTATTATTATTATTATTATTATTATTATTATTAGTTTTTAGTGAAAAAACTAATATTCAAGCAGTATTTATAATTGATTATCGTTTAGCTGTCATTTTCATCAGGGAGACTATGAGCACAAAAAGGCGATATATAGGTTTGGAGAACGAGCTTCAATTGGTAATGCAGTTTCTTTGATGATATTTCTTATGTCACGATCACCGCAATGAAGGGGCCATTTACAGTACAGCATTTTACTTAAGGTAGAGGCCTGGTATTATAATACGTATCTCCTACACTGAAATGGGACGCTGAAATCCAAAACAACCATCAACATAATAACTGAACAAAACAAAAAGGAAAAACATTCGTTTTTATCTGACAATTTGTTATATTTATTATTGTTTATGCATTATTAGTATAGTTCTTATTAAAAAAGTAGATTTAACACGAAAATTACTTGAACATCGGGGTATTCATGAGGTTAGAAAAAGCAATTGTGTGTGCATTTTTTGTTTATTGAAGATAATTAGAAGCTTTTCAAATCTATATTTTCGCAAACATACAAGAAATTCCGGCACGTACTGCTTCCATTATCTAATTGTATGTCAATGGCATTGTTTCAAACGACGACTATCACTTAATAATTGTGTATACTTTTAACTCTCTTTCTTCTTCATGGTTTCCACAAATGTTTTTCTTCAAAACTACCACGGATAGCAGTTCTAAACTCGGGGAAAATAGGTTTATGAAAATTGATTGAATCTCCTCCTACCTGAGTATCTCATTTCAATGAAAGTGTAATTACAAAGCCCGATTATATACTCTCTTTTTGGCATAAATTTAGGAAGCTCCTGCTCATTTATTTATACTGTAAGTTAATAAGTGATAATGTTGGAATATAAATGACCGAAGTTCCTCTCTTAGCAGCGGAACGCCCTGAAACATGTTCCATTGTTTTATATAACAGTTCATACTTCGAATTTCACATCATAAAATTAAAGAGTCTTCTACATTCGGCACGTGCGAATAAATGGAGAAATGTCACAATTATAGCAATATCTTTCTTTTCCCACCTTAGAAATGGACTATTCAGGAACACTAAATCCATTATTCTATTAAAGGATTTACATACTAAATTTCACATTTCCACTATCAGTGAATCATCACCTTGAAAACTTTCTGAATATATAAGGGAAGAGGCCACGACTATAGAAATGAAATAAAATATTTAAGTTTTACGACCGACGTTATTTCGGATAGGCTAATGGAAACGATGATGACAAAATGAATGAAATGGTAGAATGAAAAAATGGGAGGAAACGTAAGAACATGAGAAAGCCCAAGCATACAGTGTTTGTCCAACACAAAGCAAATTTGATGCTAGTTCGGAACGAAGAAGGAACGCCATGCACGAGAAATGATCTCTCTACCACTAGGCCACCGCGACCATACTAGTATAGCAATGCCTCCATTCTCCCTTTCAAAAGAAATATTTTTAGCGATGCTAAAACCTGTACTGAATGGTTTTTCATTTAGAAATTTACATTCCGAATTTTACATCTCTAACTGAAGCGAATCGTCACATTGTTAACTTTTGAAAAATAAAGGGAAATTTTACTCTCAATGCAATGCTCCCTCTTAGCACCTATTAGAAGCAGTAATTCGGAAACTCTCGAATAAGTGTTTCATTCTTAATTTTAATTTACTTACCTTAATGTAATAACCACTATTTCAATTGGTAGTATCGCAAGTCTCTTGATAGTGTTTTATCCTTTAATTTTATCACTTATTTCCATTAAGAGTTTATCAAACGAAGTGGTGCTCATGCGAAAATAAATAAACAAAACTTTCTCATTCATTACGTAAAGCAATAAAGACGTAAATATCTGCAGCTTTAAATAAAATGAACTGTTTTATATAACTGTATGAACTTATTGAACTGAGACAAAAACCCGAGTTCGTTACGAGCCCGCAGCAGACTTCCAGTCTATATGAGCTGGTTGATCTCTAACGGCCGTACGAGTTTTCTGCGAGTTCGTCGTGGGCAAGCACCAGAATTACACGCTAGGATAAGTTGTTTAATAAATTTCATGTTTAGGTTTTTCTTTTTGTCATGATATTTCAAGTTCTACTATGCCTAAATTTTATTTAGCATGGTAGTTCTCAAACGTGTATGAAATAAATCTCTGTTTTCAGCAATTGTTGAAATGGTTCAATAATGTCCTCGTTATACATTGCTTACTAAAAGCTACGTTTTTCCACAATTAGAGTTATTGCTTTTAAAATGTAATTATTTACATAATGCTGCACACTCATTTCTAATATATGTGTTCTCTTTCAGAATGATCAATTATTCATGTTGGTACTTCTCCCATTTAATGGCTCAAATGTTGAGAAGCTACTCTCGAAGTTTACAAGTCTCAACGAACTTCCTTCAAAAATGAAGAGAGAAACTGTTGAAGTATATCTGCCTGCGTTTGAAACAGAAAGCTCCTTGGAGTTAGTTAAACCCTTGAGAAAGGTGCGATAAATTGTATATTATACAATTAACTCATATTGTCATTGTCTTTATTCAATTTAGCAACACTGGAGTAACAGTTTAAAATCTAGCTTCATCAATTTTCTAACACCCGGAACCAATAATTTAGCTTGATTTATGAGAAAAAAAACATTGTACCAACCAATTTATCTTACACACACACACACACACATATATATATATATATATATATATATATATATATATATATATATATATATATATATATATATATATATATATATACAGAGAAAGAGAGAGAGAGAGAGACCCTTCCTGATTAAAGAAACGAAATCTACTCATTCTCAACACTTTTTGACATCCTCTTTCGTAACAAGTTACTTAATAATATTAGCTAAAGTACACTGCTACATATGATTGCGAAATTCAAATTACAATGCCAATGAATTCATTTTGAGAAATAAAAATGTGATCTATACTGAAATAGTAGTTCCGGTCACTCACGCAAAGAATATGTGAGTCTTACCTAATTTATAACCCGAGTATCCCACACAGCACACCGACGTCCAATGTACATCCATTTAATGTCCGGGCAAGGATTTACGGCATGTCCAGTGGACGTGTGGTTTTGGTCCATACAACGTCTAATGGATGTACACGGGAGAGTACAGGTGGCACAGTTGCCGTGCATCTGCTGGACGTGCAGAAAGTACATATTATGTCCATTTCTGGTACCAAAACGAACTAATTATGGACGTACAGACGCCCAATGGACGTTCAGAGGACGTGTTCTTTTGGTCCATACGACATCCACTCGATATACACAAGATGTTACTTTGGGACAGTTGCCATGCATCTCCTGGACGTCCATTCGGAGCTAAACCTGACCTATTATGGACTTCAAACTGATGTAGAGGATGTCCATATATGGATATTATGGGAACCTCAACGTATAAATTGTGACTATTTTTGGCTCCTACACGGACCAATTATGGCCTTTCACTGAATGTTCTAAAGGACTGTCATAGAAGGAGTATTCACTTAAAGCCCGAAACAGAAGCCATACTGTCTGGAATCAATCTATGTTTAACATAGGTTAAATTTTACCATATCAAAGCGACATTTAATAAGCCATCTTTCATCAATTTTTACTATCAGTCAACAAATACACACGTCAACATTTATACTATAAAGTTTTATGAGCAAACAAAAAAAAAAAAAAAAAAAAACAATGAGAAATATTTTTAATACGTTTAATATTTCGTACCTTTCCAGTCAAAATTCGTGTTCTGTGTTAAACGAAAATAACCGGTTTTCGATTTTTATCTACTGAAAGGTCATACTATTTGAAGATTCGGTATCAATAGCAAATCTAGTTCCAATTTTACATGATCCAATTTTAATCCTTCCTTACAATAATGCATCCTTATCTCCCGAAAGTGAGAACTCAAAATATAATTAACAAAGTAAAGTATTCTGCCCATACGCTTCAGTTAATACAATTTGTTGAATTAAAAAGCTTCAAACCAGCATCCTCTTCCACTCTTTGTAGATGCATAGAAAGATATCACAAACCGAAATCTCCCTCGATTCACTGTAAAGTTTCAAATTCATTTGGAAATATCAGTTCTCCCTTTTCCTTAGTATTGAGAACACACAACACAGCTACGCGTCACTTCTCATATTGAAACACATGATGACCAAAACTTTTTAACACTACCCCCTTTTTTTTTTGCATATTATCATACTCATAGGAGAAACATTAACTTCAATCAAAACATGCCATCCATTAATGGCCGAGAACGTTACAAATTATTGAACTTATATACATTAAAGAATAAGAAAGGCGTAACATAGAAAGAAACGAATAACATAACAATACACTTTATTGGATTGCCTCTAATTACATATACTGCTCCACAATATTTGTCTTTTTAATATATTGAATAAGATTGTAATACGATTTTCTTTCGCATCTCAATGATATTAAAAGTTTCGTATACATGTTTTATTCTTGATTATGAAATGTATTATAAACGCATAATATTGTTACTAAAATAAATATTTTTTAAAAGCAAGTGAATTTTAACCTTCTCACTGATATATCATGAGATTCTTTCTTCGTGCGCTCCATTTTTCTTTTTTCTGAAATTAAGAAAATGGGAAAATTAATTCTAGGTATAATCAACATCACAACGATCAAAGTTAAAATCAGATTATGAGGTTGCTGTAAAGTAAGGTTCTTTATGTTTAACTTTAAAGAGTAAAAATTACATGACGGATTCAACTTGGGACTTTTTGGCTTTAAACTATACAAACGGGACTCAAAGATATACAAAGTTACAATTACAAATTCCAAATTGAACTACAAATTACAAAAATGAGCTCATCCGTGGCTAAGCGGTTAGCATACGCGCTTTTGGCGTGGGAGACCCGGGTTCGATTATCGGCGGGAGCCCACGTGGTTCGGACTCCACGTTAATCAGTAGTTCCACGTCTCATATAGCCTCGCTGCTGAAAAGGACATTAAACTAAAATTAAATTAATCAATACAAATTACAAAATGTATTATTAGTGGCAGTTTCAAGTTTCTGAAAATCTACTTTTTTTCTTGCAGCCTTGGGCCACAAAATGTATTTCCTTTTCATACTTTATTCTGCTCAAGCACAATACAATGAATCTCAAATTTCAAGTTTAACCCCCAAAAGTCGTTCCACCTAAGAAACAGGCTTTCTCATTCCATTGTAAGATCGAAGAATGTTAAAGGTTTTCCGATTTTCTAAAATATCGGAAAAAAATATATACTGTAAGTACGAATATATCCCCACCTTTCCGAAATAATATATATACAGGTGGCGGCAGTGCGAAGCTCAACAGTGGCGTTCTGTTTCCAAACCTTAACCCTTTTAGGCTTTATAGTAACTTCTGTTACCACGGCGTAGTATCGTATTTGATCGCTTATTTAGGTTCTATAACAAATATTTAAACCGTTTTTTTATTGGTCAAGTCTAGGATGGACCAAAGAACACCACAGATGCGTTTTGAAACCGGATGATGAACTTGGCGACGCCAAGTGCAGGCGGAGGGGCGTGAAATTTTTCATAAAAGAAATTTCAGAAATTTTTCACGCCTTTAATTTTCAAGATATCAGATAGAAACTTTGCATACTGATTGCGTGCACCATTAGTTATTTCTCATTCTTTTTCAGATCCCTATGTGAATCCAGGGTCGGGTACGAGGGGCTAAAGTGTTTTTCGGAGGGGTCCAAAGCGGTGAGTTTTTCTGAAAAATTTCCGATTTTCTAGTTTGTTCCGGTTGATGTGTACGATACGGACATGTAGTGGTATTGTTAGAACGAGCTCGTTATATTAAAGAAAATGGCGTTTGAACCATGACTGTACCCAGGCCCGGGCCAGAAGAGCGCAAAAATTTCGATTTCATTTTTCCAAAAAATCTCCCAGTTTTTTTTCGTTTCTAGTGTATAATACGGACAAGTGAATGATACCATTGGAAAGTATCCTCTATCCTTAAGAAACAAGGTATGAACCTTGATCCTACGACAGATATTAAGGAAGCAGCAGTTGTTTGAGTGAAAGTCTCAGGTTAACTCAAAAAATGGAAATCCTAAAAGGTTTAAACATTTCTATGTATTTATTTATAGTTTCGTATCTTAATCTACTACTTATGTAGCATGAATACAAATGAATATCAAGCTGTTCGGTGAAACTATCATTTTTCTTTTCAAAAGTTTTGTTAAACACTGAGTAAATACCCTGATATTTTTAAAAAATTAAATTAAACGGGTAACTATAAGCAAGTATACTATTACTTCAATACAACACAGCTTCTTGGTATCGTAGAGTTTGTTGCCAGAGTACATTAAAGTTCATTTTCTATTCTGTACGTTATCTTGTTCATCTACCTTATGTTCTACGCAATTCATTAAAACAACCGTAATATCATTTTACTACTTTGGAAATTTGATGAATTTTATAACTTAAAACTATACTTGCTCAATAAATCATAACTAACCTTTGTTCTCTTCCCTCCTGTCTCTCCTTCGTTCGTCGCAGCCGCTTCTGAATTATCGTCTCCACTTATTCTCTGTAACTGAACCGCAAGCTTTTTCTACGGATTCTGTGGAAAGAAGAATAAGTGTTATACTTGAGTCTGTGTGTATTATTTTGACATTCTAACATCTGCAAATCTATGAGATCTAAACTATTTATAACCAGAAAATGTAAAAACAGCAACTAAAGAATTTTGCAGCAATTAACGTAATCATGCCAGTTTGCCTCTAACCAGGGCCGTAACTTGTGGGGGCAGGGAGAGCAACTGCCCCTCCAGGGAAGCTTCCCGCCGCGCCGTTCGAGGGGGCATACTTTAAGAAAATTTTTATTCCATATACTGTAATACATGTAATTATAAATGAAGCATCAAACAGGTTCACTACATTACATACACAAAACAGCACACAACAGGTAGATAAAACAAAAATGTGTCGTGGACCCACTTCAGTAAAAAATGTCTATATTATTAAGTGCCCCAGAAATCTTTATTCTTATGGCTTTGACATTTGTAAATATTGTCCCTTTAGTTAATTTGTCATGCACGGAATGGGCCCTGCAGAGAGCTGGAGGGCTCACAAAGAATAAGAGAAAGATGGAAAGACGAGATTTATTTTCGAATTTTGTGGGGAATTCAAAACAATCTTTTGGAGGGGGCTCATATATTAATGCTTTCCCCCCCAAAAAAATCTAAGTTACGGCGCTGTCTCTAACTTTAATTTAGAGCAAGACATAATATATTATGTGTAATTGAAAGGAAAAATGTTATAAGGTAGATATTTGTAATCGACTTCAAAAATGTTATCTATCTAACATTGAGCCCATTTACTACGAAAATATATTTTTCGCACATTAAATGTGCAACATAAAAATTGTACTATTTTTTTAAAAAAAGGACATAAACATATTTGAGTCATTGCACGTCAAATTATTACACTACAGCCCATTTTCAACCCGACCCTTTTCTTTCAAGTAAATTTTATTTCCGTGTTATCCTGGATAAAAAAATCATTAACTGTCTTAGGAGAAATTATGAAATCAATTACAATTTTATCTACGTCCATTATAGCTTACAATTTAGCCTTTAAATATTAAGACTAAAACCAAGTCTTTAAATATTAAAACTAAAACCAAATTGATGATGCAATATTTTTGACATTTTTTTTATATTTCAGACGCGTGTCTCTGGTAACATGCTACAAGTATGAACCTAACACTGCATTTCTACTAGGACAGTACTGCAAATGCCATCTAATTCTGGAGATGGTGTGCTATGGACTTACAAAACTTACAACCATTTGTTGACTTAAACCGAAACAATTAGACATAGACCCAAAAACGTATGCTCCTCTCAATACAGACCGATTATACTATCCTCAAACCAGGTTAAAAAATTTGGTTATAAAGAAAAGATAATAGAAAGGAAAATAAAAAAAATCCAGTTTAAGAAAATTTATATAATAGAAATTACTCTAATCAAAAGGTGAACTAAGTAAATAGGAATAAATTACATGTCCGGAGGAAAACATAAAATTAAATCGGATAGTTATTAGTACAAGTCCATCGGTGATGGAAAATAACGTTAAACTTTCTTACTGTGAGCTCACACACATGTCGCTCCACATCACACCGCTCTGCCACGAAGGAACCATGACAAACGCCATGAAGTATACAAGGAGATGAAAATTTCCTCTCACACGAAAACAAAGTAGGAAGAAAGTATTTAATTCGAATGAAAATAAAGTACAACAAAAAACTGGAAAATACCGAAAGAATGAAAAAAAAACATAGGATGTGTTAACCTGTATTACTTTTTCCTTACTAAATCTTCCTCGTTATTGGAAATATTGTAAATGTATAATATAATAACGTTACTAAATAATATATGGACGTATTTATGAAGTTTCGCAAGATATCAATACGCAAAGATGTCATTACACTATTCGTCTTCACTTACACACCGAATTGCGACTAATTTCCACTCAACCTCATCTGGTCGATATACCTTTTACGCCAAAACTTTAAAACTGAAAATTTCTATAGTTACATTGTACGTGTTAATCCAACCCCGATATTCGAAGAAAAGACGCTTCTACATCTCCTACTCCCAGCTTCTAGAAATCTGAGAGCTAAAATCTTTAACCAATGACATTTCTTCTATCCACCTGTGGCAGATATAACGAAGAAAAAAATATCACTGCTAGCATTTGCTAGTAATTATTTCAACTTAATAAATATAAAGGATACTGTAAATAATAAACTTTACTTTTATGATCCCAAAAAAAAATGATGCTATAGACCTTTTACGTTTATTTATGAACTGACATTTCTGTTTCTTGGCAAAGCGCTGATACTTAAATACGCGATAAAAAATCTATAAGGAAAACGGGGAGGGTATGAAAAGAGTTTCTGTCTGTCTCTCTCTCTCTCTCTCTCTAATCATTGTAACGATAAGTTACATACTGAAATATTGAAATGCGGGAGCGTTTCAGGCAGAACAGAGAAAAAATAACTCAGGGGAAAAAATAAATAAATAAAAATTAAAAAAATAAAAAATAAAATAAAATAAAAAACAAGTTCCTTGAAATACTCAATTTGGCGACTACTTTCATCTGAGTGTCTATGATCCAGCATCTTCAGTTTTTATTGTGCAGTATTTTCAGTACTTATATTACAATATCTGCAGATATGTTTAAGTAGATAAACACTGCATCTAAAGGTTTTTAGTATATCGTATTGTGAAAGGGTATCTTCACTATAAAATAATGCCTTCAGTTGACTTGAGGAATTCTCACTTTACGAAACGATGGCTCAGTGGTAGAGCGTTCACCTCTGGTGCATATGGCCATGGGTTCAAACCCTGTTCCCGCCAAGTGAACTTTGTGGTGGACAAACACCATGTGCGTGGGTTTCCTCGGGGCTCTCCCATTTCCTCCCACTTTCTTCATACCACCATTTAATTCATTTCTCATCATCACCACCGTCTCATTTAGCGTAACAGGTATAAGCGTGGGACGTAAAACTCAAAAATATAATTTTCATTCATTTACGAAACGACGGAGCATAAGTTATTAGAAGGGGAAGGGGAAGCAGGTGAAGAGAAGAAAGGTAAAAGAAGGAAAAGAGGTGGACTCAAGAAACTTGTGCTATTGTCGATTCGGGCCAGAGGGAGGGTTCATGTTTAAATTATTTATTTTTTACTTTTCTTCTCCTTATTTAAATCTAGCGATACACTTTACTGGGTTGTGCTGTATGCAACTTCGGTAGAGACTAAGCACCGCTTGGCGAATACATGTTCACCCCATTCCTCTGAGACGATGAGAAATGATGCGAGAAGAGCTTTTAAGCGATAACTAGAAGTGTAAAATGTCAAAGAGCTCTCATTATACTCTGAAACAAACTAGGCCTAACCTAACCTGATGTAAATGCACATAATAATGGAGCCGTTATCTGCATCCTTCCCAGAACATTTCATATAGCATTAACATATTCAAGCGGCAGGGGTGCAGAACATAGACTCGCCTCCCATTCAGTTGTAATAAAACAAGAAAGTAATGTGCCCTACGGGGCTCTAACAACCCGCCTTTATCCGCTATCGCTCGCTATGTGAATTGAGGGGTTCATCCAAGCAAACGATTCCACCATATAGAAAATTTATGAGTAAAATATGAAGGGAAACACATTTCGTGAAGGAATGAAAGTGTGAATATGAGTAATTACTGTCAGTGCACACCATATTAAAATGAATTCGAGTGATAGTGGAAGTATTTTATGTGTATATGTGTTTTTCCACTATCCTCGTTTAGCGTATAACTCTCGTAGCTGAGACGCCCGCTCCCTACGGACGTACGCCCTCCGTACCGCGCCCCAGCCTTGATTCGGGAATATAGCATTCGTGCTTTTTTTGGTCACCTAACACAAGTTGGTACATCATCATGCACTGTAGGCTTTATGCAACACACCCGAATTTTTTTTTTATTAGGCTCAGGCCAGTCTTTCAGAACCGGTGTCCGCAATGTCGTTGCTGTTAAGTTTAACGTCCCTTTCATCAGTAAGGCTATATAAGACGTAAACTTACTGATTAACTTGGAATCCGAACCACCTGAGCTCTCGCCGGTAATCGAACTCGGGTCTCGCATGTCAACTACTTAGCCACGGAGGAGCTCACATCCGCAATGTATTTATACTTATGGTATTACTGCTGTATTGCCAGAATACGAAAATAAGAAAAAGGAATATTATTTTGTTTCTTACCCAAAATACTAGATATTGGCCCTGGCTCACTTGATAATGATTATTGTTCGAAATACGATGTGAACCTATGTCATAAAAGCTGGTTCTTAGAACACTGACTAATTTGTGCTAGTGGCCAGTAAAAAGCACGAATGCCATCTAACCGAGTCAAAACAGGAGAGCAGAAACAGCGTCCGTAGGGAGCAGGCGCGTCAGCGGCGATGAGTATACGCATAAACGAGGATGGTGGAAAAACAATTTCATCAAACAGTTCATTTCATAAAATGCACGCCTTATGTGTTGCACAGCTTTGGGGGAGATACTACATGTAAATACCAAAATGTAATAAATTAGATTATACTCGATTAGGTTTGGTTAAATGTTCCTCTTCTTTTCTGTAGCTTCAATTTGTTTACACTAGTCACAATAAACTTTTTGCCTGTTTAGTAGACCATGCCTTTCACACAATTTCGACAACTGACACTCATTTTTGTATAACTTCATAAAACTCAATCACGATATGACACAACTTTTCATTTGCGCACAGCCTTTCCCAAAAATCATAACAAATATACCGCCAAATAGTCTCTTCCACCCCCATATATATAGCGTAGCTTACAATATCAAAAATCACTAACGACAAGTATTTTGGTAATTATCACCCTCAACTTACTTTTACTCACGAAACAAAAGAAACTCTCCAATTAAACTGGTAAATTTTCTAAAATTGGTCCGGCAATACAGTAGTTAACCCATACTGAGCCGTCCTGAAGTCAATCTGCAAGTAGTAATGGAGCTCCTCATTTTGTGCATGCTGGGCTAAAAGAAATACAAAACTCTAATCTAACCTGTAAATGTAAGAAATCTGTCAAAATTTGGTAGAACCGTCTTCTCGAGTAATGTCGAATTGAGACCTGAGCTTTGGTACAGAAGGAACGAACCTCACTAGTATCTTATATGAGGGTCTTATTACACCCTTCACCATCTGAATTCACTGATTTATATATATATATATATATATATATATATATATATATATATATATATATATATATATATTACCAATTCCCATGTGCCCATCTACGTTACCCCAGCCTATTATAATACACACGAATATAAGATTTGAAATGGCATGTCGAAGTAATAGTGAAGTTATCCACGTCCTGAATTGTTCCTTCTTAATTAAGAATTGATTTATAATTGATAATGAGTTACTTTTTAAACATACACAAAAACTATCAGTTGTATAATAAATGGTGCACCGGAATAAATCTAAATAAACAAATCACTCATCATATCTTACCTCTTTCGCAGTTCCTATTCTCTCTTCCTTCTTCACTCCAACATAGAACTAAAAGTATTAATATTACTGCAATTTCTACGCTTCTAATCAACCACTCAATTCAAACCTGCTGAGAGTGCACTGTGCAAGGATCTGCGCATGTGCCGTCACTAACAATTGAATGTTGTTTTCCGTACGTCCCTTTTTTATCCAGATCATGTAGGTCCGTCGACGTTTCATTCGTGGATTAAATATTGACCTCCAACGGACCATCCACTGAAGTCCAGAAAATGGATATTCACTTCTGAACGTAATATGGACATCCAATGGACCGTTCACTCAAGTTCAGAATGTGGATATCCATTGCCGAACGTAATATGGACCACCAATGGATGTTACGCATAAGTCAACGTACTAATACTGGACGTTCTGGATCTAATATGTACATCCACTGGCTGTGATGTGCTCTGTGCGATTTTTTAATTCCCAAGAATTCTTACATAGATTCCATAAACCAATTAACTCCTCTTCAGATTGAATTACTTTTCGTATGAATTCGACATTTAGGGGCACACGCTTCAGGTAAAATGTGCCTTATTTACTTTTACTACTTTGGGTAATATCATAATTCGAGAATGTATCCTAAACATTCAAAATCTTTTGGCAAATTAAAGTACCATGCCTTATTTAAGACCACCATTACACTGCATAATTTACGTTTGTGGGATTCCGTAAAGCTAGCAAATTCTCACATTCATTTTATATTATAATTAACATATCTCTTTGAAATAGCCCTGTAAAGAAGAGTTACACAGCTAGAAAACTCTAGAGCACATTACGCAATATATTCTTATATGCTTGGTTGCGCTATCTATTTACCTATAGGATTTATCTATAAGAATTGTACAAGTTAATATGCTAAACTTTCTTTTGGGATGGAGATGTGATTCATGGACGCATTGCCGCTGTGAACTCTCTAGTAATACATTATACCAGTCAGTACATGGGGTTCTATTAACCCGAAAGATACGACCGTCATGGTATTAGTCTAGTACCTTACAGATATATTTCTCCAAAGAAATTTGATTGATATAGTGATTTGATATTTTAGTCTTTCAAAATATCCCAAAACCTGAGTAATCAGGAACCTTTAAAAAATTGTAGAAAGAACAGTTCTGAAAATATCTCCTACTCGGAAAGTTAAACCTATCACCTATTGGTGTTGTTCGTTTCATCAGATCTCACTTTCGTGGATTACATGCGTCCAATGGCTGGAAATGCTCCATTTCCTAAACTAATTCATTGTTTAATACTTAATGGTTCTGTAAACTACCTAAGAATAAGAGTTAAAATGAACGTTTATTAATCAATGGGTTTTCATGTTTCTCCGGTCAGTTATTAATTGAACCAACCAACTTCCGCAAAACATACACACACATATGCTAAAAATAATGATAGCTGATGGACAGTTCCTTAAATATTCGTCTCTAGTTTGTCAGTAAGAGAAAATAGATGTTTCTGTTGAAAGGACAAGCTGCAATCATGAAAGTGAAATATCTTTCTTACTGCCAAAGGGAAAAAATATTACGGAGCTTATTAGTTGACTCAACGTATGTTACCTTATTAGGTGTGTCGTTTTGACGAAAGTGGTAAGACAAATATGTTTTATTTACAGTGATAGGCGCTTTTGAAGAGGGGTATCACAGTTAAATACAAAGGAAAGATCTGATAGTAATTCAGCGCCTAGAGAAAACTTTTTCTGATATTCACAGTCTGATACAAAGTACACAATCTGAATATACCTATGCCATGTAGTAATTGTCCTCGTACTGGCAGACGAAAATAACGCTTTATCACAAATTAGCTCGAAACAAACAAAGCTGACTCCGATGAATGGATATTGTAAACTGGGTCCTCGTTCAATGTATTTAAAAGGAAAAGGCAAGCTCATATAGACTGGGAAATCAAAAAGATCTTATGTTTGCAACTCTCTCCTTTTCCACCTTGGAATAACGGCATTAAATTCATAATAATCTAGTCTGCATTTTCTTTGTATGACGAATGTAATATGATTACAGCCACATGACAAAACTAAATAAAACATTCTTTCAAAAGAGTCCAAATGACCCATCAGATGGTGTTGTATTATTTGATGTCTCTTAGCATAATATCTTTAATTATCTTTACTTATGAAAGGAATTTAATGAAAAGTAAGATATTTTTAGAAATTAAATGCCAGTCTCTAGTTCTGAAGAAGGCAGAATACATAGTTAAAATGTAATTAGGTCACTTAATTTTAATAAACAAATAGACAATCAACAACTGTGAGATTTGTATACCTAAACTGTAAATTTTGAAGGTAGCGTTAGACAATTGTATTAGCATTTTTTATGTACGAAATTATGTTTCAAATTAAAATAATTGTCGTCTCCGTCGTCGGAATTAGGAAGGGATGTATCTTTTTTATTTTTGTTTACTACTTCGTTGATATTACATTTTGTGCAAATCATAAACTTTTACATCCACCACCTTTGTTTACAGAGTCAGTGATAGGGATGTCAGGATATGCCTGACCCACAAGACAGGAATTTAAAATTTCTCTCGAAGTTGTAGTCACGGGTGAGACCTCTTGTTGTGATTTTCACTACCCTATATGCAATATAATTAATTCCTCATCCCTGAAACTAACATCCGAGTTGAGAACAACCTATATCAAAATCTCTCGAGGCAAGAGGGAACTTCTGTTCCAGCTCATTACGCAATAATAAATGATGTATGAGGAAGTAACAATATATCAATAGTACAGGAATTACCACAAAATGAGTAATTTGAATATTATATTTTGTTCATACATTTTAAGTATCATTTTTGTTCGAAGAACTTAGATTTTAGAAACAAATTTCAAATTATTAAATGAACACTTCTCGACATCGAAACGATGAAGAAAAAAGGATCCAACTATACCTGAGAAAGCTAAGTAAGAATTAGATATAGAGTATTAGTAATAGTAAATATTAGAGATAGAGTACTAAACATAGAGTACTAGTAAATGTCTGATTTCCTATATGCTGTCATTCTTGAGCTTCATAATTCCTCTTTTTCAAAATATTGCATATTGCCTCTGATTCTTTATGATGCCCTATGAGTTTAGTTTCGAAACTATGAACTTTATCATGCTTGTTCAGATATAATCTGATTTTGAAATTATGAAGTGAGTGTTCAAATTTTAGTTTGACGACTAGGTAATTAACGTTATACGCTATATATCACTATTATAGCATAATAGTGATATACAGAAATTTTAAGTTGCTGAACATGTATAATCAATTAAATTATTCATGGAAATGATATGTTTGTTCTAGATTGGTATTCGAGACATATTAGAGGACGGAAAGGCCGATTTGAGTGGTATTTCGGAAACCAACAAAATAAGCGTTACCAGTATTTTCCAGAAAGCTATAATAGAAGTGAATGAGGAAGGAACTAAAGCATCTGCCGTTACAAGTTAGTACCTTTGCTTTAACTTTCAAACATCTAATAATAAGTTAGAAAATGATAGTTTAGAAAATGAAACTATGGATAATACACTTTCTAGTATTGGAAATACAATGTTCGCTTTCATGTCTAGTAGAAAACCAACAAACATACTATAATATAGAGTAGACAGACGTTTCGTGTCTAAGTCCACAGTTCTTTTACATATATGGAAAACAGACTGAAGAATCCATGCATTCAGGAAGCATTAAGTTGTTCCATAGGGTTGTTTGAGAGTACACTTGAAAATACAGTTGTTAGTAATTTCTCTTAACAATTTCACACTACGGCATTACTCATGAGAAACCGTGGCATAGGATTGTATCTTATTTAAACCGGACGTCGCGAGTAAGTGAATGATGTTTGTTTATGTAATTTTTATTTATCGAAACGAAACTTGACTGTCGCTCGAAGGTTTTGTAACATGAAGAATTGGTCTCAAAGAAGGCACTTGTGTTGATATAACTGAATAGCAATTGTAGCGTCCCCATCAGTTACAAGTCAAGGACACAGGACCAGCAGTCGAATAAAAAAAAAAAGATATAACCAAAGAATACTGACTGGTCACCACGTACTCAATCTAAAAGGAAACACCACAACAAACAGGACTATGGACATTCAGATAAACTCGAGCTTAACAAAAAAATCTTTTAATCCAATATTCAAATTCAAGTGTAAAGCAAAATGTATAATATAATATAATATTATATTATATTACATTATATTATATTATATTATATAAATACAAAAAATCAACTATTAAGAATTTTATTACAAAAAATCCTTACTCTGAATATATTCTTATGCGTTAGGTAAGTGTACATCAACATCTTCAGCAATCGATTTTCAAAATAATCAGCAAGTATTCAAATGGTTAGAATTAATTGACATCAATTACCAAATAGAAAGTCAATTTAGTTGTAAAAATATTTCTCCTGAAATAAAAAAAATCTCAAATCTGAATATATTAATATTACAAATAGAAAATCCAATACAACTAAAAAATGTTAAAATCTTATGTTTTAACAAGAGATCCAAGCAGTTTGACAAGCTTAATTCAACACTCTCCCAGAAATACTAGGAAATATTATATAGTTCATTATTAATCATTAACTCTTCAGTTTTACTACTAAGTTGGCAATTTTATCAATATATTCCGCTACTTTGAAACCAAAACTTCCAAAATTAATTCCATCAACATGTAATCAGAGCTTGATGGAAAAACTATTTATCACTTCAGTTATTGATTCTATTCTCTGACAACAACATTGTATTTTTTTTTCGTAATACAAGTTTTGCATAAGATAACGATATGTGCACCGATTATTAACGGCTTTTCAATAATAACTCAGCTTCATTGAAAGTAATTTAATGATACTTAGAAATATATAATTGGCATAATAATAGTACTAAAGTAAGTAAATTTCAAAATACGCTTAAGATAAAGATATATGTAAATATTGGATTGTTCAAACTTAAATTGTTGATAAGTCAACATTAACTGTGTTGGATCGGAACATTTGTTGAGTGGGTGGGTAAATTATGTATTTCACTCAGAATTTCAAAGTCAATCAAAGAGATTGTTACAGAAATCATTCAGATACTAACTTTGCTCACAGCCGTCTCTCAGGCAAGAGGACACCCAAACTACTGCCTTCACCATAAGTTTAATGAACCCACTAAACTACAACTAATGGTCAAACTCAGGTTCAATTACCAATTTCGATTTTCAAGTTAAATACCACATTTTTACCTTTAATACTCGTACGACCAGGCTTCAACTCCTCTATCATTGTGCTTTCTACTATTTGTTTCTCGACTTTATTATCATCGCTCAAACTCAAAACGAAGTGAGTCGCTTCAATTGCAGAAAACGGTAATAAAAAATGTAATAACCTCGTAATTTAACCAAAAACAGAAAATTTATCGATAACCAGAATAAGAATTCTACAGACAGTCCTAGAATACCAAACTAATTCACTCTTCGATCAGCGACTTTCACAAATTTAATTCTCAAAAATACATTAAAATAATAGTAAACAATACAACGAGTAGGGTGGATAGAAAAAACTTTTTTTTTTCGAAATCGACAACGGCTCATACGGGAAAAGTTGCAAACAATAACAGTAATTCACTGAAGTTTTTTCACATTTTTTGGACGATGTCTTCCGGTGCCGCAATCGACCTAAAGTATTGGAAAAGTTAACATAGGCAACACCCATTACACAATATGTAGACAGTCTGTTTTATCTACAAATACGATTCGAAAGTAGCATATTTCTCTACGTGATCGTTCTTCAACTTTATGTACTGTACTGATATCACAAATATGTGTATTCTTTGCATATTTCTACAAAATGACTTAAAATAACGCGGAGCTCACAACGAGTTGAGTTTCTGCCCTATTGGACCTGAGTAAGCCTTTGGCCTTGTGGCATATCTTCTCCATCCAAATGTTGAAACAAGTGGTGCAGTGGAAGCTAGTTACAACGGAAAGGACACACTAGCACTGAATATCCCTTCGTTGTCGTTTTTCGGTACTGACAAGGCTAAAAATGTGCTTACCGGTATTGCTTGCAGTTCCATCGCAGCCCGTTGCAAGGTCCGCCTGTTCCGCCTGAGGAAAGATCATTATAGCTGTCGTGGTGTCAAATCTGGTACATGATGGTGGTGTGACGTGCCCGAAGTAAGCAGAAACAGGTAGGCAACAATAGTGTCGTGGCGCTCTTTCACTTCTTGGATGGAATGTGTTCCCTTTTTTCTTGCACATTAGTCTTGTCCGAAGTACTGGCCCCTACCAGCGTGACCAGATATATTTTCATTCTGTTGGACTTCAGAGCTGTGTTTCTATTTTCCTCTTTTAATTGTCAATCTATCTATAATGCTCTGGGGTGTTTCTTCTGAGATAAAGTCTGCGTCCTGAAGCGTAGCTGAAGCAACGAGAGCCGCTTGTCCGACAGAAACACCTGTTCTGTAAGCCTCAGAAGATGTTCTAAAGACGAATAATGGATTGTGTGATCTTCTGTCTCCGAATATAGGCTGGTAGTTCAAAATCAGACCCTAACGTAAAGGTATCAGACTCCTCCGATGTATCATCAGAAGTCATAGGTATGTACTCCCAATTCAATCTTTGACTTTCAAGTCGAATCAGCTGGTACCGAAATCGATGTTTGTTCTATCTTCTTTCTTCTTTGATCGGCTGCTTGTAGAGGCCTTGTAGTCGTAGCATCTAGGCCGCCTATTATCATTTTTCGCAGTCTTAGTTGGTATTGCAAGAATGTTTGTTCCCGGGTTGGAATTCGTAATTCTTTATTGCATACGTAATCATTCAAATCTTTGCACCACAGGCACATATATCAAAGAGGCGATCAAACGCATCTTTAGAAAAGTTCTACACTGTTTTGCTATTTTTCCGTTGTGATGATTTGAAAACTCCGCGACATTTTCTGCAGTAACTCAAGACTTTTGTTACAACACGTTTCTTTGGAATAACGGGAATGGATGATTTTTTCCAATTGTCTATCACCATATTACGGTTGTTGGCAATACTTCACTTAACGGCAAGTCACGGCCATTGCTCTCCGGAGACAACTGTAGTATCACTAAGTTAACAAAACGCATGACGTCACCACACGTCGGCAAGTGAGTTACATTTAATTCAGAGAGCGTACCAAATAGATCACTATTCACAGGCTGACGGGAAGTCCTCAGAAGAGGCTTTTCCACACTCTTAACGAAGGGAACCGATAACCTAAAAACGGTGGTGGCACTGTGGCAATTGTAACCAACATTACACTCGTTGCAGGCTCCTTACTCCGTACTAAGTCGATGTTCTTGTAAATTGTCAAACAATATGTTTGTTTGTTAACCATTTATAGCTAAATAACACTCAGCAACAATCAACAAACATAATAACAACTGCGAATCACACACTTCAACCTCAAATATCGCCCCTCTCCGTCAACACTAAAGAGTCAACACATTAATCGTATCGGAGACGACACTACACTAAAGGAAAGCACAGCCCCTCCCAGCAACCTACCCCCCTCGGCCATGTTATTCATTTAACGGGAACTCGCCCACTACCAGAAACAAACACTAACTGTATCGCATTGCCTTGTTGCGCACAACAACGGGATCGGGGCTCGATTTGTCATTCCTATTTTTTTACGTATGTTAATAAATTAATTTTTATTGTTAAAACAAGCAAGGAACTATACATTTTATTGATGTTAGTACAGCACATAAAGTTGATGAACGATCACGTAGAGAAATATGCTAGTTCCGAACCGTATTGGAAGATAAAACAGACTGTCTACATACTGTGTAATGCGTGTTGCCTATGTTGACTTTCCCAAAACTTTAGGCCGCTTGCGGCACCGGAAGACATCGTCCGAAAAATGTGAAAAAATTCAGTGACCCACTGTTATGGGTGGGCAAATTTTTCCCTGTGAGCCGTTATCGATTTAGAAAAAAGTTTTTTTTCGATCCACCCTAACAACCAGCAATAATGAAAAGCTAATACACACATCTTCTTCCGTTTGGTAGATGCAATGGAATGCTACAGGTATGTTGTTTATGACGTTTAAGATATTTTTTTCGACTGCTTTTGTAACATTAGAAATTCGTTTCTAAGTTTGGGATGTTTAAAACTGTGTTCTGCTATGGCTTTCTTCTTTTCGATAAGTATTCTATCCACAACTATCGTTTGTAAAGTGAAGATGTTTGTATTTCACTGTTCTCACTGTGATATCACTGCGATTTTGTACTTTACACTTGAAGTGCTTCGTAGTGGTGAAATTAGTACTAATATATATTACGTACCTTATGATATCAAAGTAGCTACTTTTTGGTGTTGACCACAAGTTTGATATGGAGACAGGCTCGTTTTAAGCTTAAGACTGTCCCACGTTTGTAGGCTAGTTGAGCATTGTGCTCTGACCAAGAAGATTGTCTGAATTAGGGTCATGCATATCAGGCACGTTTGATACTAGAGCTGACTGATGAAGTTCCTCTTTTGACAAGCTTGGTAGGTGTTCGCACTTGTTTTCTCTGGTGGCTCCGGAGCTGACTTGATCATCCCCGCATAGTCTAAGTCGGAAAACTAATTTCTATTCAATGGATAAATCACAGTGAAATCGAACCCAGATTGTGGCACTTCCATACAGTTCACTAGTAAAGCTATATTTTTCATTGTTACTTTCATGTTGGGGTATTTCCTCATCCAACAAATTACATGCTTCATTGTATGCACTATTAAATTGATTCATTATTGACAGATCCAATGGTTGACTCCTATAAAATGTGTGAGCTGGAAGACTTATCATGTGAGTATGTATTTGTGTGGCATACATAGTTACGTAAAGTTCCTTGTGACCACAGTTACCTTCATGATCAATAACACTCACTCTTCTTAGTAGATTTTAACGTTCAACAAACGCTTTCATCCTTTTTAGAACTCCATCTTTCGTTATCCACCCACTCATCTGCCCATCAAAATTGCTTCCTGTTGGAACGTCCATTTATAAGTTATTGGCAATCTTCATGCGAGGAAGACAAACAAAGAAGACATGAACTGATCTCCTGCAGCGTTTATTGACTACATAACATTTAAATTTCATCCTCTTCTTCTAGATGTTAATTTCACAACTTGTAATTATTACTTTAAAGATATTACCTTTAGTCTGTTGTTATGTACACAAGATGCATTGGTATTAAATATCCGTGACGGTGTGAACTTGTATTTCTCCATGAGCTTAGTCAGTTTATTGAAAAATATTTTGTGCTTAGGTTTATTAAAACCAACAATGTTGGTTTGTAATGTAATAATAAAAATATTTTTCGACCATACGTGTTGGTTTTGAGCAAGTTTGAAGGTAGTTTTAAAAATTCTGGTTAGCTTAGTGACTCTTCAAAGCCTTCACATGATTGTATAATATTTCATCTTCTTCCCGATCAAACATTCTACTTAACGTGCCTTTGTTATCCCACTAGCAAGAATTAGCTCTTGCATTCTTCATCCCAAAGATTTCTTGACAATATCTCTTAATGCATTTTAGGAATACCATATCTAGCACTGGCTGCACGTACTGCCGTTTTCTTGGAATTAATTTCCCCCATGGCCAACTTCATATTTTCTTCATCCCAATTGCCAAATATTTTCCCCATATTTCCTATATATTTCAAATTTGAAGAGATTCAGAAAGAGTTCATAGTGAATTTCTGTAAACAGTAAAAAAGATAATATACTAGTAAATGTTGTGTTGAGAAAGAAATTTTGAGGCTTATTGTTCATGATATCAGGAATCGTTGACTTTAAGACCCACTCGGTGGGTTGATCATTACAGGCTCACTGCGATATCAAAATTTAACATTTACACTTATAACTATGATAATAAGTATATATGAATATTAAAATTGTATATATATATATATATATGTGTGTGTGTGTGTGTGTGTGTGTGTGTGACTGAGTGCGATTGAGTGTTTGTGTGTAACTACTAATGTAAATAAATGAGCTAATATAGGTTGGCAATATATACCAATCTAAATGCAATAATGAATGCTACTAAAAATTGGAAGTCATGGTAACTCTTAAAAATAGTGCTGAAAATCTAATGTGGAAGTCAGCATATTTTTATATAAAAATTAAGAAAATCAAACAGTATTACAAAACGAAACACGCGGAAGGAAAAATACCTGTTTACCAAACCAAGGATAGTAGAGTATAACAAGAACAGTGCTGAATCTGGTTTGAGGAAAAACGAGCTTGAAGAATTTTAAACTTACAGAGTCCGTAAAATTTAAAACAAGAACTAAAAAATGATCTCTTCACACATTGTGTTATTACTTGTAATGAAATCATAGTAAATCAGCACGATACAACTATCAACCAGAAATAACCCAACTAAACTAATAATGCTTCTAATCTTCGTCTTCTGTTTTCAACCATCGAGTCTTCCTAATCATTGAACATCGAATGATCTACATCGAAAGGAATTCGGTTTCTTTGAGTTTTTGAGACATATTTAAATCTTCAATAAAAGCTTCACGCAACTTCTAGCTGCAACGGTAATAAATTACTCAATATATGTATAATCGTGATGAATAAGTATATTCCTCTTTATGTTTGTTCATCCTATGTTTATAGTTGTTAGTACATGAGCGTGTAATGATGTTTTCCTAAATAGGCTGATTCTATAAAAGAAAAAGTTTGACCATAAGTGTAAAAAGATGTATGTCTTGAAAATTTATTAGACATAATCTTGGAGTAGGTAATAAAACCGATATTTTCTACATTCTTCAAATATTCACACTTTCCCCAAAGCCAAGAAACTTGTTTCTCTTATGTCTTCCCAAATAAGTACGTAATTTGTTATAAGATACTGATTTACTCGTATCTTCTACAGTATAAAAAAATAGAGTCGCAAAATAAATAAATAATAATATATACAAGCATAAACAAAAGCATGGTACTTATTTATATAGTATCCTTCTTGTTCTTCTCTTTCTATATACACTTGTCGTTGAATCTGTTATATTGCTACAGTTCTTGAAGATGCCCAAAGTATTTTAGATAAAGAAATAATGATTTCTTCATTTTTTATTTCTTAATGCCAAGCTAATTTTAATGTTCTGTTTGCAGAATTAGATACACAATTGAAAACTATGATTAACTCATTTTTTTAGTAAGGCCGGTACTCAAAGAAAATTCGTCGTTTAAATGTTAGGTTGAGCCTGTCTACAAAATGTAAACTTCATTAATGTTTCGTTTGGACAGACACGCATATTTCCAATCTTCCCATCTAAAGGGAAATATATATATATATATATATATATATATATATATAAGGTGCGGAGAAAGGCCGAAAACGGTCCAAAATCTGACTACCGATCAGCAAAACAAAAAAAAACACTTTTATATTAGTTTTGAAAAGCCTATCGAATGATATCAAAAGCAACCCTCTATCCCCACCTCCTTTCGGGGGAACGACGGGTTAATTTTAAAATTTTAAATAGAGACTCCCATTTTTTATTGCATATTTGGATTCTCCAGAAAAAGTGACAATATTTTGACCCAAAATTGAAAACGGTGCCTTCACGGTTGTCACTTGAATCGACACACAAAAAAGTGGGTGGTAATACATAACGAAAATGTCTCTAGGTATTGTACACTGTGGCCATATGGAATCACAGATCGTGAGTTCAATTCCAAGACAGTGTAACATTCTTAATGGGAATTTTTTAATACCCAAATAATGAATTCATATATTTTAAATTCGAGAAAGTAATGTATTTGCATATATTTATTAATTTGCAAGAATATCCAAATGAGGACTGTTAGGTTATGTAAATTAGTTGGGGTAAGATGTTTGCTATTGAACAATCGGACAAGGTCTTAGAAAATTGTGAAAACAAATGAAGGGCCTAACTGATTTAACTATGTAATATAAATAATGTGTAAATGTGTTTAGGTTGAAATGGAGCCATAAGTGGCTGAAGTTATTTGTAGATTGTATATGAGCCCTAGGTGGCTGAGTTTGTTGTATAATTATCAAAGTTAGTTGACGTGTAGTTATCTCTGAACCTTAGTGGTTGTAAAGTGTATGTTAATTACCCAGAGATATACCGGTGCCATAAAGAGTCGAAGTAATCAGGAAGTTGCTTTGACATTCATTGGAAATTACAGTAATTTAGAAAGTTAATTAATAATAAATACCTTGCACTAACTGTAGACTAACTAACACGACAAAAATGACTTATGTGTATTGTAAATAACTCTAAGAACTCTAACCGTAAAACCTCTATTACTAAGAATTACTTCATAAAGCTAGTTTGCAAATCAATTATCGAAATTTGTCTTCTCCAAAAGGTACTAATTGAAGTTAAAACGTATGGAATTTATTTGGGGAAATTAAAACAAGAAAGAAAGAAAGAAAGAAAGACTGCCATGAAAGGAGGTTGAATTTACAACCTCTGAGTCCTCAATCCAATACGATAACCGCACGGCCACAGAGCACGGGATTAAACATTAGCATTTTCGTAACTTTTTTATTGCGCCGCCTTTTTCTGTCTGCCGATTCAAGGGCCATCTGCTAAGACAATGTTTACGGTCAAATCACTGCCACATTTTCAGGAGAATTCAAATGTGCAATAAGAAATAGGAGTTCCAATTTAAAATTTTAAAGTAACCCCGTGTACCCCCAAAGGGTGTGTGTGTAGGGGTTTGCATTTAGTATCATTGGATACCTTTTTCAAAACTACTTAACACGTGTTACTTTGGTTTTGCTGATCCGTATATGTCGCGAGATATTGGACCGTTGCGGGACTTACACCCGCATTGTATGTTCCGCACCTACATATATACATATACGACGTGTGATTGGAACGTTTTAAGACTGGGCTTGTAATTTAAAAATGGAAGTACTTAAAGGCTATTGTGATGGATCTTCTTCAAAGTAGTCCCGTGCTGAATGAACATACCGATTTCAATGGTGTTTCTCCTTCTAGAAGCATTCCTGAAAATTATATGATGGTGTGAAGCACTGTCTCAGTATTTGCTTGAATGTCCTCAATTGAGTCAAATCTCTTCCCTTTCAATGAAACTTTTAATTTAGGAAAAAGTTAGAATCGGCCTGTGCCAAATCTGGGGAATACGGGGGTTGCAGAAGCACAGGAATGTTGAATTTAGCCAAAAATTCCTGGATCGAGAATTGCGCCTGTGCATTGTGATGGTGGGGAATCCAGTTCTTATATTTCCAGAAGTCAGGCATTTTCCGCAGCACATTTTCGCGCAGACTAACCTTTTCTAGTATTCCTGGTTGACTGTCTGCACCCTAGGGGCAAATTCACGATGCACGATATCTTTAGAATCGAAAAAGGTTACCAACATTGTCTTCACATTCGACCATCTTTGTCGCACTTTCTTTGGTCTTGGTGAATCTGAGCTCTTCTACCGAGAAGATTTGTACATTTTTTCTGGATCATATCTTTAAAACCATGATTCATCACCTGTTATTACCCTATTTAAGAAATTTCCGGACCATTTCAACTCGATTAAACAAATCTTGGGACACTTCAAGTCTGTGCTGTTTCTTCTCGTATGACAACACTTTTGCAATGAACTTCGTGGGCACTCGACGCATGTTCAAATTATCAGTTAAAGTTGACTGAACCGCATAGAAACTTAAATTCGGGTCTTCAGCCATCTCCCTAATTTTAAATCTTCGGTTCTAGCGCACTAAATCGCTAACTTAGAAATGTTTTCGTTAGTTCATGATGTTGAAGGCCGGGCAGTCACCTTTGAATCTGTAAAACCTGATAAACACCTTTGACAGACTCAGACATTTGTCTCCAAAAGCCATTTTTAAGAGTTCGTAAGTATCCGAAGTAGATTTCCCAGTTTTAAAACAAACTTTCACACTAACGCGTTGTTACAATTTTTCATTAAATTTGCACACTTTAAAATCCGCCAAGACATACTACACGCCCGCACTCAACTGGTTGTTACGCCGTACTGAATAATGATATCTCGGTGCATGTTTCAATATGTCTGAAGGACACACCATTTTAGCGCTAAAGGGCGGTTATATCTACTCCTCCTGAACTGTCTTGCCAACTGTCTTAAAACTTACCAATCACACCACGTATATATATATATATATATATATATATATATATATATATATATATATATATATATATATATATATATATATAAGGTCAGTCAAAATAAGTGTTATAAACAAATATCTCGCGAATTATACATCAAATAAAAAAAATATTAAGAGTCAATGTACAATACAAAGGACCCTAAAATAGGTCAAAGATAAGGCTTTCCCGCCCTCCATTTTAGGGGGTGTAAGTGAAATTTTCAAATTTGAACATATGTTGAGCGATACCTTGTTCGAAAGTGCTTGGAAAATTGAACATTTTTTGTAGGAAACAATTTTTGATATGGGCGACCGTTTTCAAGATGTCACCCCAAATGGTCCTCTATCAATAAAATTTCCAGTACTTATAAACGGAACAAACTTGAAAATTTCAAATAGGAATACCTTATTTGATAGAACGCGGAAAATCCAAAAAAACTTAGTACAGATTTTCTTTATGGTTTAAAATGGCCGCCAAAAATGGTTCCACGTTCAGATACAAGCGCAGATTTCAAATTGAGTGTTACAAGTCAATATCACGCAAACCATGCATCAAATAAGAAAAGTGTTAAGTATCAATATACAATACAAACAGCCTAAAATATGGGTGAAAGACAAGGTTCCCCAGCCCCATTTTGGAAGGAGGGGTGTACATGGAATTTTCAAATCGCAACATAGGGCGAGTGTTATCTACTTTAATAGCTCGAGAAATACCAAACAGCTTCGTACAAAATTTTCGGTGACTATTTTGAAACAGGCTTGGCTGAAACCGAAACAAATTCTGTACTAAGATGTTTCGTTTTCCTATTTGAAATTCCCAATTTGGTCCCGTTTGTAAGTACTGGAAATTTTACCTGATACAATATACTTTTGGGGGCCATCTTGAAAACGGTACTTCATATCAGAAATTGTTTCCAACAAAAATTGTTCAATTTTGTAAGCTCTTTCGAACGAGGTATCACTCGACTATGTTTCTATTTGAAAATTTCAAGTACACCCCTACCCGAAAAATGGGGGGCAGGGGGAAGTTCGTGATTCACCCATGTTTACGGTACTCAGCATTTCACATTGACTCTTGATATTTTTCCTATTTGATCTATAGTTCGCGAGCTGTTGGCTTGTAACTCTTATTTTGACCCACCCTGTATATTTTAACCTATTTTAGTAATCACCTCTACAAAATACGATGCGTTCTAAATAATGTAATATTTTTTTCGAAAAATCTGTAATTGTAGGTAATGTAAAACGGACTGCGCCAATTTTATGAAATTGAAAACCTCTTGTTGATACGCTAGTAATCTTCCTTCTTGGATCATGGTTCTCAAGCATAACTTCAAAACTGTTCTTGAAGGATTTACTTAAAATAACATGTCAAAATTACGTGACCAGCTGGTAGTTGATGATCATTGTCTATTTTTTCCATTCTTGTTACAATCATTCAATTTCAAACATTTTAAAACAAATTTTGGTCGTATATAATCGTGTATTGCTCTGTCTGCACCACCAAACACTGCTAATATTTCATTTGTTCGGTTGAGTTAAGCATCAGCTTTTATATTAATTTATTACCTTGGTAAATGATGATCTTATAATATTTGACAGTGTTGCACTTGAGTTTTCGTTTCTTCGAACTGAAATTCTTCCTGTTTTTTCCCAAGTTGGTAAACTTTCCCTAATTACGATATGTCTGATGCAGAGGGAAGGAATAAAACCTTTTTCCTGTGCGTCGTTTCCATGGTTTATTTTTTTTAGTTACCTGTTCTTCATGTACGTTGTGCGTCATATACTTCTTAGTCTCGTCTTTAGTAGAGTTGTTGATAAGCATCTCGTAAATATATTATTGTAGTTGGTTTTCCTCTTCCGATTTTTCTTGTCCATGGGACCTCTTTAAATGTTGCACAGAAATGGAGCCGATTTTGTGTTGTCTGTATACAGTGCTACATTTAACATAGTAAGGACTCGGATTCCCAACACGTTGTGTTATACCTGGATTAATGAATGCTTTAGCACGTCCTTTTTCCTTGTTCTTTGAAGTATCCAAATATTGTGTCCTTGATTAAATTGAGAGTTTGTGTCACAGCAACTATTTGCTGATTTATGGTTTAAAATGTTTGTTTGTGAGTAAAATCCAACAACATCAGTGTAGATTCTAAAAAGTGGATGGACAAAATGATAAAAGCAAGTTGATGCTAAAACAGCTCAGAGAACGTGAGCAACCCCACAATGAGAAATGATGTTCCCGACTAGTATTGCTTTGAGTACAGGCACGTAGCCAAGGAAAGGGGGGACCTGTGTTGCCAGATTGGGCTACATGTAGCGGATTGGGCGATTTTTTTAAGTGCCCTCGCTACTAAATTCTCGAATTGCACGACACGCAACTTTTTGGGCTACTTGTAATTATCTGTGGGCTATAAATATTCAAAATACGATACTTTTTTATTTTCATGTATAAAATTAAGGTCCTTTTGTCTTATCATTGGTGAGTCAACCGATATTTCTTGAAAAACATTATGTTTGTGTGTTTGATGTTGTAAATCAATCGACAGTCGAATAGTATCTCATTTTATGGAATTAGTTCCTGTCACAGTTACTACTACAGATTGCATGATGCAGTTAAATATTTTTTGTCTGGCATTGATATAAGTATTCAACAATACTTTGGTATTGCAACTGATGGTACATCTAACCTGTGTGGTAATAATAATTCTCTTTATGAACGCATGAAAAACGATAACCCTAACATAATATTAATTAAGTGCATCTGCCATTCTCTTCATTTATCTTGCTCACACGCGTTAGAGGAATTATCTGGAAATATAAATTATTTGCTCAGAGAAAAATATAACTGGTTTCACAAATCTGCTCTGCATAGTGATTCCCATATGGAGTTGACAAACGATGGCAAGGAACCACTAAATCGTATTCCCCAAAATACGGAGATTCTACTGAAGATTCGTAACTTTTCTCCTAAAATCTGTTTGTCTCACGCACGCCTACATCTTTTAAGCTCTGCCATGAGAATTATTATTTAAGAGATCTCAGGTTGGTGAGATAGAAATTCAGTGGCGTTGTCTGTTGACGATGGACTAGGAATGTTTCTTTTTCCTAATAGCACACTTACAAATCTAGCAGATTTCTGGTGCAAAGCAATAACCATTAAGAAGTCTGCTGGTGATTTCGTTCTGAAAGAATTGCCTCAATTTACACTGATTATGTACAGCTTGTCAATTAGCAATCCAGTAGCTGAAAGTGTTTTCGAGAGTAACTATAGCAAAAACAAAACTCCCAGACAGAATGTGGATAGAACTTCTTTCTTCAATTCCACTAGTTAAAATGATGTTTGAAAATCGAAATATATATGCTGTTATAACTTCGCACCATCAACAAAAATACTCAGATTTATTTTGTCAGTCTATTACAATGAACCAGCCAAAAACGAAGATGAGGAGACTACAGACATTGTTTTATGCTAGACAATTTTAAGTAAAGAGTAAGTGATAAATAATTTTGTACTTATTATATTAATAATTAATCTAAGATATATAAAATATTGTTGGGTTAGACAAAATCAATATAAATTAAGCTTATAACTTAGTACTCATCAGCGTGTGATTTTTATCCTATTGAGCCGGAATATTTTTATTCCGATTAGTCCGAGTGTCCTGATTGTGTATTGATTAAATTTATATTTTTTTTACATATTGATCAAGAATTGTTCAATGCAAATACAACTGTAATGTAGTGAGAAATATATATCGGTGATAATTAGCATTAAATTTTATGCTTACTCTACCTAAATTATACATATCTTATCCCAACCAAATCTAACCATAAAGTGAACTTACTCTATGTTGTCTAACATCTAACCTAACCTAAATAAAACTAAAATGTATATAAATTTACGTTAACTTATATAATTGAAAACAAAAGCTTAAGTCGCTATATCTCTAAGTTCAAAATTAATGAGTCGCTCCTAAAAAGAGAAAGAAATCCCTCGTTTCGACAAGAGAGAGAAAACACCGTATGTGGTCTCCCACTCATGTATATAAAATTAGTAAAACTACAAAGCTGCAATGTAATTTATTTTTATGTTTGGGCTAAAAGAAGTTTAAATCCGCTACATTAGAAGCGCAACTAAGCTACTTTTCAATCTTCCCATCTGGCAACTCTGATCCGGACACCCCCCTTGGAAACCAGAAATAAAAAAAGTAAGGAAGGATGAAATAAAAACAAACGAGTAAAAGAAGAGTCAGCGTTAAAAATAAAAAGCTACAGGAAACTTTTGGTTACTCTTTCTTATAAGGAGTTTAGTATTACTTGCAATACATACTGGCGAATGAGCGGGATATCATGGAAAGATCGGGGAATTTGCAATTTGTAGAAAAGTTACGGATTTCTCAGAATTTCTGCTAATTTCTCATAATCTTTTTCGAAAGCAAAGTGCTTTTCTACAGTGTGGACGTTTTTTGTAATAATTTTTCGTCATCGCTTTCCTGCAGCATCAAACATGTTATTTCAAAAACAGTTATCTACTGCTCCTTTAACCTGTCATTTGGAACAGACAGTAGTTGAGGAAATAATGAAAACAAAAAAAGATATGTGGAAAGAAAGTTATGTTAACGTTTGATTCAACAGAGAAAGGAACGTAGATACTGTAAAATCTTTTTCAATACACTTTTTTACTCTTTTACTCGAGATTTCTTACTAGTTTGTTATTAAACTACTTACTAACATATCCTCATTTTATTGATCTAACAAACCAACATATGTTGCGGGGCCTTAGTGGTAGAGCGTTCACCTCCGATGCTTGGAGTCTCTGGTTCGATCCCAGCTCGCGCCATGTGAACTTTGTGGTGGACAAACACCGTGCTCGGGGTTTCCTCGGGGTTTTCCCGTTTCCTCCCACTTTCCCCATTCCACCATTTCATTCATTTCTCATCATAACCGTCTCCTTTAGCCTAACCTATATTAACATGGGACGTAAAACTCAAACATTTCATTTTATTTTTCAATATATGTTGCTAGTAAAGTAGCTTAGATTGATCGAACCCTTCCTTGTGTGATAACCACAGTATTTCATGTCACGCCCCCAAGCTCTCAAACGAAATCCTGGCTGCATGAAACTATATGTGTGCCAGTAAAATAGTTTAGAATGATCGAGCCCTTGATGACCACACTATTTCCTGTCACAGAAATAGTTGCTCATTTTCCCTTTACGAAATCCTGGCTACGTACCTGTTTGAGTGTTTTATCTAACGTTGAATGAGGGGAAATGAACAACAATCAAGTACAAGATCTCAACAATCAAAAATAATAATATATCGTCCAAGTTAGAAGAACACCTAGAATTCCAAAGAAAAAGAGATAAATACGTGTAATTGATCTATTTTGCCTCAGTACAGAATAAACTCTCGCAAGAAGAATTTAAATGAAACGAAGTCTTTGATGTATCACAATCATACCTTCAAGGCTAATGGTGACGAATATAATTTTCAAATGGTGACGGTGATGTTCTAATGTACAGTTCGCGGCATAGAAATTGTTACAAAAATTCTAAGTCCAAATTAATAATAAACTCTTGCCCCGTTTTCTCATGCATCCAGAAATACATATCTCAATCGATTAGATGCTTCTAGTATTCAATACAACTCCTCCCTCTTCTTCACCTATTTTCGTCTAAAGCAGCGAGTGTGACGTAGTTCACTCTTTTCATTCAGCAGAAAAGGAAACAGGAATTAAGTTTACAACGTTATAGCTTTAAAACTGTCTTTTCCATTCGTTTGTTATGATATATTTTTAAGAGCCTAAATTTTTAAAAAAGTCACGTAGTGTTCCCAGAACTTCATAAGGACCTTTAACTAACTAACTAACTCTATGGCCTATGGAACCCGGATGTTCAATGCCACGTTCACAAAAGCTCTCCACTGAATTCTGTCCTTAGCTAACTTCATCCAGTTTCTGCTTTGTTTTCCAATCTCTGCGAGATCCATCTTAATATAAAGACGAATTATTTCTTTCTTCGTAGTATCTTTTTTCAGAATTCTAAGTGTTCTGATTTAAACTTTTGATTTTTGAAATCTTGTACTTGATTGTTCATTACCCTCATTCAACGTTTGAAAAAATACTCGAAGGAATACTCCAGTTTCTTTGGTAGTTACCCTTGCACTGCCACTGCACTACATCCGATTGTACATTAATGGAATCTACGACTAAAAATTATGGGCATCCCCTTTGTCCGAATTCAATCTAACATTTTGTTCTCAAGTATGACTGTTTTTGCCTTTTTCCGAAATTTTCGGGTGGTCACAGCTCCGAGGCCTTTCTACACCCAGATTGATCTATACTTTTTGTTTTACTTCAGGGACAGGAATCACCTCCCGACGTTTACTACATTAATTAAGTTACACCGTATATATATATATATATATATATATATATATATATATATATATATATATATATATATATATTCACGGGCGCCCTTTTGGATGACTTGTCCTCCGACCTCGTTGGTATTCCAGCACGGACCTGGTCTGAACAAACATGTCAGCTCGATATGTCGGGGCCAACTTTGTTAAACGTGGGAAACATACTACTTTCAATCTAAGATGAAAATATTGTGGTAATATGATACCTAAGTTATGGGAATTGAGAGGCGTGACATGCGAAAGAATGTAAAACAACTTATCTTACTGCGTTATCCATACTTTTGTCGGTCGTTGAGATGGATAGTAATGCCCCAATGGCATTTACATCCAAATTCATCATCATCTTGACAGGATAATGGAGTGGGAAGCCTGAAAAGTAAAATCTCAAAAATTACCGAAATATTTGTCGAATTTATAGCTTTTGAGGTCGAGAAAACGTTTCTAGTAACCCACTTTGAGATGGACTTTTTAAACATATCAATTTCTCACTATGAAATGAAATGACCATTTGAATTAGAATATACATACATCAAGCGAATCTTCGAATTCAAAAAAAATGTGTAGATAAATGTTGCGTCTTTTAAATGAAATAAAACATGTTAAAAAGGGAGATGGAGTGGGTCAATAGGTCGGTTGGTCTGTGGGTAAAATGGGTCAAGATTTGTCAGTGGGTCAGTGGATCTTGGATTAAAAGGACGTGACCCACTGCGAAACACTACTCACCGTGATTCACACTGACCCACTCACCCATTCTGCTCAGTGCATTGTTGACTGCGAGAAAGATTGTAACCAAGGCATCGCCAAATTATAAAACATGTCACTTCTACGTTTCGAAAGCATATCAGAATATACAAATGAAAGCCTATGTAAATGATTTCCATTCTAAGGACAATTTCAGTCTTATCACGTCACTTTTTGTGATGGGCAAGTCTTGTGAGCGTGTCACTACTATTGAATTGTGTGGCTCGAAGCACAGTCCGACTATAGATGTTCTCTGTTTATACTCGATCTTTATGCCTCGGATAATATTTCATGAACGTGATTGACATGCTATATGCAAAAGGTTTCAGATAAATACACTACATAATTTACGTATTGCTATTATAGATTTTCTTGGTTTGTATTCAATATCCTCATATACAATATCAACGAAATGTGAACAATTTGAAGTCGCGCGGCTTACCACTGAGATAACGCGTCTACTCTAGACTACGTCGTCCGAATGAAATATTACTCTCTTTTGAAGACAATATATCCATATCCATCGCAAAAGATTTTTATGTTCTACTTAGCCTTTTATTTTATTACCCAGACGAGAATTATTTTCGATGCCTCTTTTTCAGTCTTCTTTTACATGCGGAAAGTTTTTTTTGTATATCTAAATGTTTTTTAGGTATGGGAAGCAAAATGACAAACAAACATGTGCTGACATTAATACAAAGTTTCAAAATATTGTATCATTAAGTACTTTAACCAATGTTGCTTTTTTCTGCACTTGGTCAAAAGTCTTATTATATTTAAAAGAAACTGACACATCTGAATATTTTTGTCCGATTCCAAAGGTTGGCTTGCAGGTTCGAACATGTTTTACTTTTTTTCGAAGATGCCCGAAGTTAGACTTAGAATCTTTTTGTCTCTAACAGCAATAAAGAGTGCGGTCATTCTTTGTGGAACAGAATGTACATTATTGTGTACCTCATTTTCCTCCTGTGCGTCTGTATCACACTTTAAACTTTCTGCTGAACTCAAAAAAAAAAAAAAAAAAACATTTCTTAACTATAATTCAAATTAAATTCGATTTCAAATATTAATTATTGGGTTAATTTTATCTACTATTGGTTTATTTTCAAAAGTGTCTGACTGATTTTCAATTACTTAATGGAGAACTTACAAATTACGATTACTCATAAGATCGTATACTCCCTTAAGCGTTACAAATTTACGGGAATGACGTGGTATTGCGGCACTAAAATAACCCTGAGGTTGATACTAAAAATTGGTACTTTGGTACTTTGATGCTTTGGTACTATAATTTGAGGTTGATATAGTTTAGCAAAGTGAGTGAAAATTTCATATAGTGATACAAATTATGGTATTTTTTTTCTCGGAGGACTGACAAGTTTATCATAAGATAATGAATATTTATAGTGGCCGAATAACGCAAGATAAATTTTCAAAAATTCTTGTGCTATTATAGTATTATATGGAAGAATGTTGGAAACTCTGAAAGGATGTGTAAAATTCTGACCGCTTAAATTAAATTGATCACGCAATTACATCACATAATTGCAAACTTCTTGCTATACTATGTGTAGTAGGTGTGCCTATGTGTAATATTTTTCTTAAAGTATTAATGATAAAAATTTGCTGGCTCTCCCAAATGGACTAAAAATAAGTTCGAAGTATTGCCAATATAGTCTTAAACATGAGGTAAATCAGACTCATAATGTATAATCACAGAATATCTTGTAGTGTTCGTACCATTTTTGCACATACTGCTAACAAAATATTCTGTGCATTTAATTACGCTCTCTTCCTTATGACATTGGCTGTGTTTATAGATACGGTTTGTTGCTTATAATTATTTTAACGTGGTTGAGGCGAGCGCAAGAAGGAATGATGCATCCGCTGCAAGTGATACTCCATATTAGTTTCCGTTCTCACGGATATTTGTACGTTTGTGTATAATCGCAGAAGAAGATTAACCATGCTATGGACCGTCGCAGAAGGAGATTAACTAGCTGAGTTCAGTGGGTTCCATGAAATACATGCATGGCTTTAAATTCATTGTAAAGAAGAAGCTAAAGAATTCTGATTTTGTTGCGTTTTGCAATCATTAACTGATCGTAGATAAAGATCTTGTGTAATGGACAAGGACTTTGTACTTTTGATATGCATATGAGATTTAAAAAATAGTTACCTTATCTAACACCAATTGCTTCGCTAACTCAGAAACGGAAGAAAGGTTTTTTTTTCTGAAAAGCAACGGAATACAAAGTTGGCAATAAACCTTATATATCTAAGTTCGTTTGATCTCATACAGAAATATCAGAAACACAGAACATAATCAAATTCCACTTCTGAAATACGTAGGAATACTCTAAGATCGGTTCTGATCCTGATTGTTCTCTACTAATCAACTGTTGCTCTTAAAACTTGCAAAATTACATTATTCTGAAATTCATCTATTCTTTCCGTTTCATTTTCAAGAGCGATACATTTACATGGTTTGAACCACAATCTAAAGCAAGCAGAAAAGTATGAGCTTTGTCCTCTTAGAAATAAGGCAAAATGCGTCATTTCTATTCGTCTTCCAAAGAATGAGTCCCAGAATAATCTTCAAAACTATTGAAACATATCTGTACTGTTTATGAAGCTTCCTGTAAAATAAAAGAGGTTTAACTATGTGCTCTAGAGAAGGGTAGATGACTCGACTTTTTCCATTATAACCATGTTTCTAAATCAAAATTCTCTAATATCAGAATAAATCAATACCTTATACTGTACAGTATATATGCTCGTGCCGTGTGGACTTTGTGGTGGACAAACACTGTGCTCGTGGTTTTTCTCGGGGTTCTCCTGTTTCCTCCCACTTTCTTTCCGAACATTTTGATTGCCAAGTGTGGGTTGTCAATCGAAAATAGTGAAAGTTTCTTAATCGGACCAATCGTTTGATCTTGACTTTGGTACAGCACTCAATAATAAAGAAATTTCAACGTTGCTAAGTCAGTAAAGCTCAAGACGGAATAAAATAATATGTAGCGTGAGGAGGTATACGAGGAAGACAAACAAATGAAAATAAGTCTTGTCGTTTTCTGACAGGTTTATTGTGCATGTTAGTGGGAAAAATGTACATACCTTATGCACTCACTACACTTGCTTCCAGACGCAACAGTCCTGGGCACTATGCCAATAGACGGTCAAATTGGTGTCCTTTCCGCTAGTGACACAAACGGATACGGCGTCACACACTACCACGTATACGACGGAGTGTTTAGGGTGTTAATGCTCTATACAAGTTTCGAATATTGTCGTGCAGCAGTTGGATGCTTCTGGATCTATTCCGGTACACAACAGATTTTAGATAACCAAACAAATAAAACTCTAATGGCATGATGTCAGGTAATCTGGGCGGCAATTTCGCAGAACCCGTTCGACCAATCCATCGGCCAGGAAGCACCTCGTTGAACCATTGTCTAACTGTGCGTTCGTAAAATGGCGGTGGTCCATGGAGGTGGAAATAAAATAAATTCCGGTATTTCATCCAGATACGGCTGTAATGTTGTGTGTAGATGATGTAGACACTGGTCTCATGTTAGGCTATCGGACAAAAACACGAGCCCTAATATGACGTTGCAGTGTATTTCACACCACACATTCACTCTCAGATTGGCTTGATTGTTCCCTTCAACAACTATGTGGGGGTTCTCGCGATACCGATACACAGCTTTGTTTCTGTTGACTGTGACGTTGAGGTTATAACGATGATGATCCTGCGGCGAGGACCACCAAATTTATATAACAGCATAACTTGTTTTGTACAGGTCCACAGTCATATTTTAGCTATGTGGCACACAATTATGGAAATAAAATACTTCTTTAATTATGCATAAATACTTTATATGAGTATTCGTGAACTTTTACATCATATAATCATTAAATAACTACACTTCAAAAAATTACGTGCATATCTCTTCCTCAAGTTGGTTGTGGAATAATAATTTATCGATTATTCGTCGTCATGACAACGTAAGAGCACAAAATTAATCAAATTAACATATTATAATCAATTTTGATTCTATTTCCTTTTTATCGTATCTTCTTCTTCTTCTAACTACTTAGTGCATATTTTAAAATTACACATTGACCAGAAGTATAATAAAATATATTTAGAATTACACTAAAAATACAAAGACATCGTTACATATGTCGCCCGAAATATAGGACTTTCTTTTATTGAATTTACAAAATAAAATAAAAGAATCCTGGGCCGTTAAATAATACATATTTATCATTCGAGTTTTCTAATGCACCTCGTATATTTGAAAATTACAATTCATATAAATATACATATATCATATTTATTTTTATAACAATATTATTATATTTATTTTAAATTTTATCATTGACTTCATTTATTTATGCATTTCGATATTGATTATTCGTCGTTATGACAATGCAAGAACACAAAACTCATCAAATTAATATATTAGAATCAATTTGGTTATATTTTCCTCTTCTTCTAACTAGTTAGTACATAATTTAAAATTACACATTGCCCAGAAGTATAATAAAAGATATTTAGAATTACAATAAAAATACAAAGATATCGTTACAAGGTGGAAAGTAGTCTCATCACAGAATAGAATGTCAGTCTCTAGCATACGATGTTGGATTCCTGTAAGGTGGAAAAACTCACAGAACTCTCTTCGTCTGTCTCTGTCATCCCCATGGATCGCTTGAACAAAATGTATCTTGCAAGGATGATATCGTTCACGTGATGAAATTCTGGAGACCGACTTCTGAGATATGGATACCTTTTGTGCAATATTTCGTGTTGGTCTTTCAGGACTTACTGCCACCTTTGCAAGCACATCAAAAATAATTTTGCCCCGTCATCCACTACAGGGCCTATCCACCACGCTACCTGTAACTTCAAAGCGTGTCGTGAATATCAAAATGAGTTGATAGGACAGTGTTACCTAATTTGGATGACGCCTGTGATGCTCTAATGCTACTTACAGTTGACTCATTAAAACTGCATGAAGGAGCACCATTTCAGTTTTCTTGTATTTAATACATTTCAAGTCCTCAAAACACACGTGTCGCAGGTGAAATCGATAACGCAGAACTACTCTCAATTCATCCAGAGCGGTCGCATTAGACACCCCAAGAACAAATAACAGCGTGGCACAGGTAGCTCTGAGTACTATGTAATACTTCCATTACTGCACTCTGGTGATAACGATCAAATTCACTCAGTGCCAGACAAATAATCTGTGTACAGGTTGCGACATTGTTAACTTTTGTTCAAGTGTATCACATGCTACCAGTTAATTGCATTTGCTTACCCGTTGTTTCCTCATGAGTAAACAACACCAATATACTGCTCTGACAGAGCTTAGTGCGTAGTCAACAGCAGAAAAGCATAAACCAATGGCTGGACCCGACTCACAATTTACATAATATCACTACTACTACAATTTACATAATAATACTACTATACACAAGCAAACAGCGGTGATAGACAATTACATGGGCACAAGAAATTACACGATTCAGTAATCCCGACTGCGGTTTTCCATGGTTTTCCGGAGTCACACCAGGTGAATGCCGGGATGCTAGAGTCTCTACACTACCCAGGGCTGCTGCCTTTCCTCATCTTACCTAACAGGACCACTGTTATCTCGCCGTTTGCGTCCCGAACCATTCGCTTAGCCATTTTCTTCCGCTCATACCAAAATCAATAAATCAAGGGTAGTACCCGGTCATAGGAACAGGCAACTACAGTTGGGATATTGGCTTCTGCAGGCTTACCTCTCACAGTAAAATTGTCAGAAAATTACACGACTTATTTTCATTTTTTTGTCTTCCTCATACTTAACCAAGAAGCCTAGCCTCTCTTGTGTTTCTTACGGTGTCAGCGAGGACCAAGTATTGCAACACGTACTTGCGAGCATAACACAATTAGAACACTTAGAGGATTGACGAAAGTTTTCACTTTCGGAGCGCGCTTGCTTTATGAATCTCATCTATAATCCTTCTTTTCCTTTGCATCTTCATTTGGGCTTCGGCCCCAGCCTCTCTACCTATTATGGCGGATCTTAGCAATGCTCCCGGCTAGAGATGCAAGGGCTCGGAAAAAAACGGCTCTTTTGGAAAAAAACTCGGTTTTTTCTGCTTCGCTTTTTTGCTTGGGAAATTTTGGGCTTTTTTCAAAATTCTGGCTTAAATTGATAAAGTAGACTTTGTTTCGCTTCTCTATAACACAAAAAGTCATTTAATTAGTGGTTGATGCTGATAATAATATAAAACCTCGAAAATAAACTATGAATTTCGAAAATATATTTCAAACAATTTTTCTTCAACATATTTACATTATGAATTCCACAGGATTAACCAATGTATATAATAATAATTTTTTTAACCTCCTATATACAAAAGTAAGCAGAGTTGGCAAGAACCATGGTTGTTTTTGAAAATGCCAAAAACCCGCTTTTTGTTGGATGTTTAAACCAGGCTTTTTTGGTTTAAACCAGGCCTTTTTGATGTAGATTTTTTCCTTTATGTATTTATATTACATATTCACAGAAATAAGTTCGTTTCGCCTTGGTGTTATTATGCAACAGCGGGGTTATGCCGGTAGAACTCCCATAAGCTTATAGAAGTCCGGTCAGTAAATTTCTTAAATTGAGAATCTCCCGCCCTAGCCATCGGGAAAATCCCGTCATTACTTGAAATGTAAGACAATAACGGGAAAATCCTGTTATTGCTTTGCCTGTAAAATTTAAAGGTCAACGTATCATAATCAGTACGCTAAAATTGAGGTGTTAAATTACAAATTTAGTACGTAGATATCATTGAAAGTCCAATCCAAGCTAAGTTTGGAAGCTACGTAGGCAATCGATAAATTTTGGCAATTATATCAATATATTTAAGCAATCTTGGCTTCTTTATAAAACAACAGGCATTTAGGCATGCAGAAATATACAATTTGGTTTCGTTTCGTATGTTTAGGCTTAACATCCTTATGAAATACCGAGGTTATCAAGGAGAAGACTTTCGCTTAAACTGACATCCGAACCGCTACTTGGTTTACGCATGGAAGTAGGGTTGTGGTTCGACCGAGAATTCAACATGGGATACCTTGATTAAAAGGTGAAAGGGAAATAAAACTATTGCAGGTGGTTTGATATCTGGAAACGTCACCAAGAAGTTCACACGATTCGCATTTTTCATTCTTTTTATTTTTTTATTTTTTGGTTTAAACCAGTTATTAAAAAAAGTTGGTGTTATCCAGCCAACCCTAAAAGTAAACACTTCTTTTAAAAAAATACACAAATAACTAGCAAAATAGTATGTAGTATTTTTACTTTAAAATATTCCATACCCTCTTTTTGAAACACAATAAAATTAAAATAAAACATAAGAGAAATACGTACTTAGATTTATATGATACACTTAAAGGCTGCACATCTAGAGCTTTTGGTTCTGTGTATTCTTGAAATTCTACAGTTAAGTTTTATATAACCAGAACCACGGTTTACCAAATACTCAAGTTTTCTTAATTGTTAACAAGAGGGATTCATCATTACGGACCCCCCCCCAAATAAAAAAGACTGCGGAATATACGTATTTAAGTTAAGCTAAATACAACTGCACAACAAACATGACTGAGTGGTTAGCTTTTACGCTTCTATCGGGAAGTCCAGGATTCAACCCAGCATTCGACCATTCTGACAAAGTTTTTCTTCATTCCATCTGTGAATGTAGAAATAGTGCGTGTACTGTGAGTTGGCCGACTTCCTTTATTATTGTTTTATTGTTTTTAAATCGTTATTATTACTAATTACCAGCAGTGACGGTTTTGCGAAGGTTAGGGGGCGGTCTTTCGGACTGAAGCCCATTCCCCAAAGTTACGGAATGTCTGCAACAAACGAAATATCTGTTAGTTAGGCCTTTACTCATAAACTTTAAGCTCCCGTCAAATAAAAATTACGAATGTTTAGAAAAACTAAACATTAGTAAGAAAAACCCTTTCCAAAATACTTTTGTAAATCCGCCACTGATTCTCAGTATAAAATTATTTTTTAGATCGTATCCGGAAAATTATTGCTAAACATATAAACGGAACGAAATATTAGTTATGCCTGTACTCATAAACTTCAAGCACCTCCCAAATAAAATGAAGACTTTTTAGCAGGGTTGGCAAAAACCATGGTTTTTATTAAAAAAACAACAAAAAACCGTTTTTTTTGTTTAAACCAGTTTTTTTGGGGTTTAAACAAGGTTTTTATGGTTTAAATGATTTGCTCTATATATTCATATCATATATGGACAGAAATAAGTTTGTTTCGCCTTGATGTCATTATACAACAACCGGGTTATGCTGGAAGGGGTCACATAAGCTTAAAGCGGAATAAAAACCGCTTCTCGAGTTACATTCGAGAGAAATTGTCCTCCATTTGAACTCAGAACCAGGACTAATTGGCCACAAATGCGATACGTCTGCCGACTCACTCACGAAGGAATCCCGATAAAAAAATTCGTTGTACTGATCTTTACATGCTTCTTAATATAACTGTCACGAGTGGTTTCAGAAGGACAAAAAGATAAATAGTTGCACAAGTGAAACCATTACACAGAAATACATATGAAAAATTTGAAAGTACTGCGGAGTACAGAAGAACTAATTTAGTTCAAGTCAGTTAACAACGACTTTTATTGGTCCAAATTAAAGAAATACACCGACTTAATCTGCATATCAATAAGAAAAGTGAATAAAGATACGAATTGTTTGAGTCCACTTTGGCTCAAACTCATTTATTCTTAAATAGATACCAAAGATACTTATTTCACTAAATGCCTCTCCTGGGGTCTGTATGACCCCACACACACACACAAAAAAGTACGGCATTTTAGATGTATTTTATCAATAGTAAACATTGAAACGAAACAATATTTAGAATTTTTCTTCGTTTGCAATTACATAACAATAATAACAACTACAAAAAAATCACAAAATAAACATTTATGAACTTGTAAAAAAAAGTTGCTTTTGTAGGTTAATCTTTTTGAGTAATGAATGGGGAATTTAGGTCTGAATATAATACGAATAATATACGGGAGTGAAAAGTGATAACCCACAAATGTGTGTTCATCAAGATTTTACAAACACTTACACTTTTACGAACATTTTTTTGTTTTTTGGTTTAAGCCAGTTGGTTTTTATGAAAAAAACCAGCTGGTTTAAACCTTGGTTTAAGCCAGCCAACCCTGCTTTTTAGGAAGCGAAACAATCAGAAAAACCCCTCCTAAAATACTTTTCTAAATCCGCTACTGATTATTGTATAAATTGGTATTCAAGGTTGTGTCCGGAAAATTATTGCTAAATCACTTCACAGCTACAGTATAACAGAAATGTGGAAGTACGGTTTGACGGATATATTGAAAAACGTACGCTTTAACGGATAAATAGAAAAACGGACAAGTTTAACTTTTGCTCTAGAAGCTAGAGTACTAAAAGCTCTTAGAAATGAAACACGGATGACAAACTAAAATGATCTAGAGAAGGAAAAAGATGTCGATAACTCAAAAGTTAAAATAAAGTTAAATAGCCTCTAAAATTGCCCTCAAATACTACATTCTTCATGTTAGCTTTAATTCGTAAAACATGTGCTCCATCCATCTTGATGGTGAATTTCAGAGCGAAATATCGCATTTAGGTCATGGAATTCCTATCTAACTATAGAATATACTATAAGAAAGCTATTTAGATAGAAAAATCATGAAAATGAAAAAAGCCAAAAATTCCAAAATTCTCGTTTTTTCCCCAAAAAAGCCGGCTTTTTATGAGAAAAAAAAACATCGATTGAGAAAAGCCGGCTTTTTTGCATCTGTACTCCCGGCTCATCGCATCTCGGTCAACAAACTCCAGCTAATATAGGACGAAACGGTCGACAGAAGACTCAACCCCGAATTGTTACCGGAACGCTACGGTAAGGACTTCCCACCACTGTTTCTGCTACTTACGCTGACTGCATCATTAAAGGGCAGCGCATTCGCTCTCGGTCTCTCTCGGATGGTGAACAATCCATAGATCCGAAGAAACAGCGTGTTACATCTATTATTGATCCAAGTATGAGCAATACCATGGATTGGGTATCATCTAATTCAGTCGATAACTCCAACACACATCACCAACCAGAACCTATATATAACTTCCTGCTGATCAAAAATATAACACCGTTAGAGCAGTTTTTCAACAGTTGATTAAATATGTGCCTCGTCCTGAGATATGCGAAATCGTCAAAACTCGCAGAGGCATTATACTAAAGTCTACCAACTCAAATTTTGTATCGCATGTGTGAAACAAGGACACCTTTGAGATCTTTGGACCAAAGGCTAAACTATCCGCACTAACTCCAACTGCACGTAAAACTCCTCCTCCTCCTAGGCGATTGCCAATGCTATCCGTTGTTATACGAGGAGTTGAACCGGATCTCGCCGATGAGGAAATCTATGAGGAATTACATCAGGAAAGATTTCCTGTAAAGCGATGTATACGGATAAAGAACGCTAATGGTGCAACATATCTTGTACGGGTTCTTACCGATCAGCCACAGTTGATAGACCAGCTTTTGTCCACTGGAGCTTACATTTATCGAAGACGTTACAAAGTCGAACCTTCTCGCACACATCCTCCTCTTCCGTTAAGATGCGAGCGATGTCAGCTGTATAATGCACATCCCACATCCGAGTGTACTAACGATATTAAGTGTGGCTATTGTTCATTACAACATGCTACGAAGGATTGCCCAAATCAAAAGGCGCCACCACAGTGTAGTGCGTGTCCTGAAAAACATCCAACATACAGTTACAGATGTAAAGCTAAGCCACAACCGGAACCTTCTAAACCAGAACTTGTTGCACCCATAAGGTCTGCTGGCCGTCCCACTCCACCTGCAAACTCTTTACTACATCCTGTTACTGTTGAAGATCTGCTCCGATTCCTCACGATTAGTCTACAGAACATTCATCCGTTTCTTCGAACTCACATTCTCAACCAAATCATCCATGCAGCAAAAATTCTGTTTAACCTTCAGCTCCATGCAACCTATTCTGGACCAACAGTTCATTTTCAGATCCAACCTATCGAAGTTTACGTTTAATATGGCAGCTTCCATTTGCAATATTTTTTGTGGTTTCGTAATGGCGTATAGTTTCTTATTTATGAACATACGCTCACTATTGACCCATCAAGTACTATTCACGCAGTTATTACAGGAAGAACACATCTCAGCCTTCGCACTCAACGAAACTTATCTGGCTCCTTATCTACAGTGTCACATACCAAAATATAACTTACTACGTCATGATGGTCCGTCTGGACCACGTCTGTATGGCGGTACAGCTATCGGCATTAGCACTCGTCTACCATATCGCATTGTTACCATGCCTCAAACTTTCAATCTGCCTGAATACAATGTAACTACTCTCTACCTTCGTGGTCGCACAGTCACATTTGCCACAATCTATATTCGGCCAGGAAAGATTCTCAACTATGATTTCTTTCGTTTCATTGATACACAATCCCAGCATTATATTATTATGGCAGACTTGAATTTCCTTGTAGAATACAGCGCGACAAACAGCAATTTCTTGATTTTATACAAACTTCCACTACAGGGGAATTTCACATCTTGCCACAACCTACGAGACCAGCTAGCAACACAACACCTGACGTAGTTAAACTAGAACTGCAATGTACAGAGAAGTCGTCAAATCACTTACAAGCTAGAAAAAATTTTCTATATCATAAGGCTAATTGGGATCAATACCGATCCACAATCGATGACGCCATTAGCACAGTGACTATACCTACCTCGCAGCATAGTCTTGATCAAGTCATCACTGACCTTACTGCAGCAATTCAAGGAGCTTCGGAAAATTCCATTCCGACTACTCATGTACAACCACATAAACCTATTTTGCCACCAAGATATCTTGCACCAATTTCTGCTTCACGTCGACTTTATCGTGAATATAGAACCAGCGGCAACTTGGAGGCACTGCGCTTACCCCGCCAATATCTCCGAATAACACACAACTACATTGTAGCATAAAAGAAAAGACAGTGGATTTTAACGTGTAATACTCTTACTTCAGAAACTCATCCCAGCAAATATTGGCGTAAATTTAATCAACTTACTGGCAAAACGTCTCGTACACCCTAACCTCTTATTCACGAACATCAAGCTCTTACTAATGACATCGACAAGGCTAATATTTTTGCTACATTTTTCCAAGAAGTCTTCACTCCTCTTTCTGGACGGCACACACCGCACCGCCTTCAAACTTCGATCAACCGTCATGCCGATCCGACCGCTCCTCATCTACAGCCTTCTGACCACCATACCCTGGAACCTAATAATCCACTTACTCAGGCTATAGACCCAGATGACATCAGGACTATTTTAGCAACCAAACGCAGTACGGCACCTGGATTCGACTCCATCACTTACGCTCTCATCAAACAAGCACCTCTCTCTTTCATTCTGCTTCTAAGCCATATTTATACTTTTATCCTGCGCACTGGCTTCCTTCCGCTCGATTGGAAGTATTCTAAAGTTATTTTATTTCCTAAGCCTAACAAACCACCATCCAACGTACAGTCGTATCGCCCGATCCATTTAACAAGTTGTCTCTGAAAATTATTAGAACGTATATTCGTTCGTCGGATCCACGACCACTTCCTCATGCACAATCTTCTGCCGATCCATCAAGCTGGGTTCCGACCGCGCTTCAGTACACTCGATCAACTCTTAAGACTCGCCGCTGCCATTTATAACCAATACAACAAGGGATTTCCTTCTTGTTTAGTTACGTTTGATTTGGAAAAGGCATTTGTTAAGGTCTGGCATCCTGGCTTGATATACAAATTACACAACTATATGCTGCCCATATCTTACATACGATTAATCAATACTTTCTTAACAGGACGTCTTGCATATATTTCTATTAACAACGCTTTATCACACCCCATATTCTTACATTCTGGCGTACCTCAAAGTTCTTCTCTGTCTCCTTTGTTATATTTACTGTACGTTACTTATCTCAGACTGACTCCTCACGTCCAAGTCTACCAATTCGCCGATGACACAGCATTTCTCACGGCAGCTCGCATTATCCAGCGTATTAATAGTCTCATGCAGCCAGCTATCGACACATTTGTCCGTTGGTGTCAGGTCTGGAGACTCAGTATTAACTCAGCGAAAACACAATCTGTAGTCTTTCTACCACCACGTAGACGATCCAGAGTGTTTCGCAATTCGAATTTATTAAATATTCACGTTTACAACACGCCAGTTCCTTTCACATCATCTCTTACTTACCTTGGGGTGATATTTGACTCAAAGCTTACGTGGACTCCGCACCTTAAGAAAATTGTTACTCAAGCTAAGAACAGACTAAATCTACTTAAACGTTTAGTTGGCAGCAGCTGGGGTTTACGACCACCTACTGTCCTCCACACTTACAATTCTTTTATGAGAACTAATTTAACCTATGACCATACAGCTTGGGCCGCAGCTCCCGACAAATTTTATAAACAATTGTCTATAATGGAGCGACATGTTTTTAGATTGGCCTATCGAATTCACTTACCAAGCCCAACCAGACTTCTCTACGATCTCATAGACTTTCCACCACTGCTCACCCATCTAGAGCAGCTTCGCATTCGTTATATCACGAAGCGGTTTGATTTACGACACCCCATGCTTCAGGATATACTACGATATGACCGAGACAACGATGCACCGCCACGATACGTCGACACTCCGCCCCAACACTATCTGACACTGTATCACATGCAAATGGATCCTGCCAATCGAGACTCAGAAGAATTTGCCATATATCATCCACATCATCTGTCATCTTCCATCTACCCATCATATGCACAGTAATAACCAACTAACATGGGCCTCCCCTGTCTACATCAGTTCCTGAATAGCCCCAGGAACAGAAGATAACAGCATCCGTTCACTAACCAAACCCAGTGTTGTGGCGTCCAGTACAATTCATCCTCATTTTCATCATCATTTCTAAATATTATTTCTTTGAAATGTAATTCCTGTTACTTTTTTCTTATTTGTTATTATATTCACGCACTCAGCCTTCATGCACTGACAGTTTATTTTCTTGTTTCATATTTCTAATAGCCTCCATGCACATATTACCTTGTTGTTGTTATTATTATTATTAGCTTTTTGTGTCACCTGTTTCAACTTATCTCTATTGTATATATGTTAACTACTTAAAATAGTGAGTGAATAAAGGAAAACCCCTTAGACCAACCACAATTTTTCTAGCCTCTACATTCCAAATACAACACTTCCCCGAAGAAAGGGCGCAACCCTTTAACCGGGTAGACGACAAAAAAAAATGTCTTCCTCATACACCTCCCCTCTCCTTCACCTCACCTTTCTGCTGATGACGGCACTGTCGTGGGACCTGCAAATATGTCTCCTTTCGTTCTTTAATTTGCTCCCCTTTCTATTCTTCTTGGCCCAGGGTATTTCACGCTCCATTTTATTTCATTCCATCTTGACCTCCACTGAGTAATTTCGTGTTGCCATACGCACCCCTCCATATGTATTCTATCTGACAATAAACACGCATTAGTAAAATAGCACCTCTCTACGACAACGTTAACCCGTGTCGACTTGACAAATTAATGAAATATATATCATATTATGATATGTCGTTTTCATATTATGATATAATTTAGATATTCCAACCATGATAACGGAGAAGCTAAAGGAGACAGAAAAACGAAACTTTGCCCGAAGCAACTAAAGAAAAAGCGATATTTGCTCGTCGTATTTAGAAAGCACTGGATGAACATTGTTACCAACCGTAGAGAAAGTTGTGGTTTGCAAATGAAATGGCCTAAGTTGAATATCATTATTGGAAGCAACAATGCAAATAAAGATGAAAGAGATTGCAAATTCAGAAGAGTGTTGAAAACATTTCGAGAAATAACGAGTAAAACGTGTTGGCGCACACAGGGAGTGAGGTACTAATGTTTTGTACACCATAAAACTACTAATGAGGTACTAATGTTTTGTAGCAGGTTTGCTACCTGCCGTCTCCTTTCAGTTACTGTGAAGAAACAGTTGATATACTGGTTTGGAATTCAAGTCCTGTTCAAGGCAAATTCATAACAATAGAAAATAAGTGGTACAAAATGGGTAGCCTCAGTGGTTCGAAAATCAAGGTTTGACTGTATTTTACTTTTGCAAACATATATACAAATATACAACTGGCAAGTTGTCGATTAAGCAACTATCCACCCACAAATAAATAAAAAAGAAAAAATACCTTAAACGAATTCGTATTTATTAAATGCATACGCATATATATGTAATAAAAGAAAGGGTACTGATAACACACAAATTCTCACTTGATAAAGCACGACCGCTTGAGCGAGCAACACTATAGACACAGTTCAGAAATATGAAACACTTAGTATGTCAAAGAAAGAAAAAAACACAATGTATATGTATGGCACTAAAGAACTTAGAATATAGCCCTTATGGTTATTCCTTTTATCACATGTACTAAAACACACTTCATGCCGAAGTTGCGTTTTCACAGTAGAACAGGGGCGGCAAGTATGGGGGTTGTGTAAAGCACCAATTTCCATCGACATCTTGTTATTTGAAGAACGATGCACTTTATAAAACTACGAACAGTGCCTTTTGTTCACTTTGTCTCTTGAGGTTGTTGTTGCTGTCGTAAAATGTAATATCTAAGCGAGGCCTATGTAAACTAGAATACAAATAAGTTAATTTGAAGATGGCTTTTACGTGCCTTACTTTAATAACTCCTCTCTTCCGCCAACATCCGGGAAGATCTCGACACAATGTCTGGTTGGCAGTGTATTTTAGGATTTGCTATGGAAAATTTACAAGTTTTATATTCATAATGAATGCAAATATAGTTATGGTATATTGAGAACTTCTGGCAACACGTCTTTTTCGTGGGATTCTGAGAGCTCGGGATTAAAATGAAATAAGTGCTGCAGACCAACTTTAAGATTCAGTCTATAACTATTATATATTGTGAAGTGTGTGGAGGGGAGGAGATGTAAATTAAATGCAAATAATGGTAACGAATATTAAATAGTGAATATTAAATAGAATCAAAATATTAATTAAATTATTTAGAATATTATACAAATTATGTAGCACAGTCGATAGAGCAACATATTTGTTAAATTGATAAACTTATCAAACTGAACAAAATGTATTACTAATTATTTAAATTTTCATTAAATATGAGATTTTACTTTACAGGATGTTAAATGTGGTTTTACTCCAGGTCCTCCTAGACAATACTCTCACTAACTTACGCAACACATGAGTGTTCCGGACAACCAAGTTTGGCACGATTAGCACAACTCCAAACAGCTGGATACGCGCCTTTGGCGTGGGAGACCCGGGTTCGATTCCCGGCGGGAGCTCATGTGGTTCGGATTCCACGTTAATCAGTAGGTCCACGTGTCATATAGCCTCGCTGCTGAATGGGACGTAAAACTCAAAATCAATCAATCTCTCCAATCCAAACAACTGGAAGAGAAATGTGGCACAGAAAAATATTCTACATACCTTGGTTGACATCCTAGGGTAGAAAATATGCACTTCAGAATCAGGTGAATAGACAGCTTTAATGCGCACAACACACTATAAATACCTACACACACTTCTTTACACGAAAGAAAAAATATTTTAATTAAGTTTGAATTAAATTTGGAGTGTTCGCCGAAATATAGTAAATTAAATTTTTAGGCCTTTTGTATCACATTCAAAGCTTGTGCACGTTATTGTACGAAAGATTACTGCTGCTTCCTGGATGCTCCTGATGGATTCATATCCTTGGTTCCAACGCTGGCCTCATCTATCTTCCCATCTAATGAGACGTAGGTCCAACGCTGACCTCGCTTTTCTTCCCACTTTCTGGAACTCTGGAACTTCTCCGGATGATCTTCTCAAAAGGACTGTACCTGTAGTGAACCACTTGTTCGCCTACCTAACGCGATAGAGCCCGTTAAGTGGCTAATTTGTGTCTAACTAATTTTCATCACTCTAATAGCAAAGGGAAGATGACACTAAAGTTATATTAGGTCGCATTACTCGGTTGCAGATTTATTGTTTACAGTTTTAGTCTGTTGCACCCGTGGCAACGTCTTGGCACATAACAATAATTTTACAAATTTTCGTTAAGACGATAACAGTTCCGTACCATTGCCCAGTCTCGTCTTAGTAGTCGGTTGTTATTCTAATTGCGGTTAATAATTTAGTCCACACAACAACGAGTCTCTTTGCTTACACGCAAAAAGTAACAGAACACACTGTGATAATTCTCATCTCAAAGTATGAGCAATGCAGTGTCTATAATAGTAAAACACAGCACGAAGAGAAATACTTCTTCTCAGATGAACAAACAGCGGATCTCGATATCAACCAAAAGCGAAAGATCTCATGAACAACCAGCGAATGATCTGACGAACAAACAGCGAATGATCGATCTGATGAACACACACATTTTCTGCACTGTTAAGCCGGTGCTGCCACCTTTCGGAGTCCCTCATAGGTATCTCCCCTGCATAAGAGGCATTTGTATATACATATATCTACCAAAATTATATTGGTTTTAATTGAATTATTCACTTTCACAGATGAAACATATTAAAATAAACTCTTATATACATCAATACATATTCTCCAAACAAATGACATGCTGTTATTATGGCATAACTGAATATTAACCAATTTTGTTTAGTTTGGTGCTGTTTCCCTAGTCAGGACGTCCTCTGCTTCAACATGAGCATTGCTGCTCTTACAAGCATCACGCCTCTCCCCCAGTATGATACTGCTGTACTTATCATCCTTATCAAAACAAGCCATTCTTTTAATAATACATAATATATATGAGAACACGGCTAACCTATACTATATACTAATATAACGAAAACTTCAAGAAAATTTCTACATAAATAAAGAATTATTTGCGGAAGCATTTTTGTTAACAGAGGTGAAGGTTTCTATCAGGAATGCTCTTTCGTTGGTTTTTCTACCCCAAGCAGACAAGAATTTAAAACTTCTAAGTCCGTCTTGAGCTGGCGGAAAAGTTCGTTGCCAGTGAAGCCATCGAGGAAATAGGTGTGAGATATGGTCAGAACCCATTTTTCTCGCACTTCTTTGTATTTCGAGCTTCCACACGTACGTATGAACTCTAGAGAACGTTTTCAACAATAGCCGTTCTCGATATCTTGTCTCCTGGTTCCAGTGTCTCTTACTGCGGTGCTATTATCGACTATATCTTTTCTATTAATGTAAGTACATGAAATTCACCTATTTGTACCTGTACTTCGGAATATATGGTTAGCAACGATGTAGCCCGTGCTTCTAACCACGGGTGTACTTTTCCTTCAGACAAAGGCTCTCGCTTTTAAATTCTCCTTTTTTATGCTGCGCCAACCAAGAGAGTTGAGTTCTATAACTTGGTATATATTTTCAAATAGGATATACTATAAAAACTATATATTGGATTTAAATATCCATCGACGTTACGATTAATAAACTATATCTTAATTATATATATAAACTCAATTAAATCCTTCGCAATAATTAAACACCATACACAATATTAATAATAAAATACAACAAATAAACTTAAAACTATGTTCTTGCTCCCACAACTAATCTTTTAGTTAATTACTTAGTTATATATTAAAAATGTTAATACGCAAAATGAACATTACTCCGTATGCAAATAAGTAAAATAAACATATGCATGAATTCATTATCTCAAGAATATATCAAATGTACATATACAACCGTCTGTGCTATACAATATCTTGCATATTAACCCAATATAAAAGAGTTTATTAAAAACATACACATTGGAAATTGTTGAGATCTGCAATTCTGTTTGCACTTCCCATAGATTACAAACACAATTCCCACTGTAGTATTTGAAATATTAAAGGTTTAGTGTGTGAAATAATAAAGTTGCAATTTAACAATTTCGTATTTAAAAAGGTTTACAAGCGTTGATAGTCATTTATTGAAAAAGTATACACAAAATGGCCTTAGTAGCCATGAGATGGTAACTTCACTCAAGAAAAAAAGAAAAAAAAAGGTTTGTTGTTTCGAAGCACTCTTTTGTGGGATAAACTTTTAGTTCAATGTAGTTTCTTTGTGTGCAAGTGGTTATTTGCATCCCTGTTTTAGAGAAAAGCAAGAAAATAAATTTTTCTTACACTTGAAGAAAATCTTAATTTTGGATGATGATTAAACATTACCGAAAATCTACGTTTTGTCCAAAAAATTTAGTCGTTACGGTCAACCTGATGGTCATAATTATCCTGTCAAATCTTCCAACTATAATAAATTGATTTGTGAAATTCTCTGATGACAATTATTGCGTGGTAAAATGGGTTCCTTCTTATACTCTGTCTGTTGCGTTGAAAGTACAGTGCCTCAAAGTACAGCAGGCCTTTATGTGCCTTCTATCTGCTGGGAATTCAGTCTGGGCTGCTCTTTTTCCTATCACACACATAGGCATGTAACAATACACAGAAGAAAAGAAAATCAACATCGGATAATATCTTCAGCTCTTGATCTAAGGTCAAAATCTCGCGAAATTGTAAAAAATCCTACTTTTTGGAAGACCCTGTATAAAATAGTTTATGTTGTTATAGTTTTAATATGGCTGTTATATTTTTCCCAACCATGCGGGAATATTCAGAAAAAAGAAAATAGAAATTAGATAGTATCTTCAGTTCGTGTATTGGAACTTAAAAATCGAACATTTTACGAAAGGAATCATTTTCTGTTTTCGATCTGAGCGTGCAGCGCTTCGCTCATTTCTGATCTTAGAAATGACCCAGAACTCACTACGAGGAGGTGGCTGCACTTCGAGTTCCACCCAAACCCTTCAAAACCAGAATGATTCAAATGATCATGATTCAATTATTTATATATACGTATTTATATAATTTTACTATATTATAGTAAATAAAACTAAGGAACTTCATTTAACAATATAATAAAAGTATAATAAAAATAAAACCTAAGAAAAAAGTGCCTACTAACAAAGTTATTGGTTAGGGTCCGCACGGACCCCAGGTTGGCATTAACGTAATTTTCAAAGGTTGGTGGCATAAGGTTAATTTCTAATGCAAAACATGTAAATTGACTCATAATTTATTCATCGGGCTGTTCTCTCCTTAATTTTCAGTTTGTTTAGTTGGATTAGCTTGGAAACTATGGAGCAAAAAAAAAGAATTTTTCATTTCCACAATTAACTAATCGCATGAAGCTTATGTAAGGGGGAGCTAGTTAAATCGTAGTTTTCATAAATTAAGAGTCTGAATTGGCAACTCTGCTAATGTTTCAACGCATGAAAAGGTGTGTTAAGAATCTATGTATATTTTTCAGTTCCTGAAAACAACGAAACAGTAACTTTGAAATTGTCATTATAACACTTGCACATGGTAACCCTACTATTCATTTCTATGAGGCTACTTGCATTCAGAACAATTCTCGAACTATAAAAGACCAAGATAGTAACATTCACAATGCCATTGAGAATAATGTTTTATTATGATAATTTCAAAGTTCCTTTTTTCATTGTTTTCAGGAATTGCATAATGTAAACAGATCCTTAACACACCTCCTGATTCACTGAAACATTAGCAGAGTTGCCAATTCAGAGTGTTAATTTATGAAAACTACGACTTCCCTAGTTCCCCCTTACAGAGGCCTTAACTGATTAGTTATCGATGGAAATGAAAACTTCTTTCTTCTGCTCCTTAGTTTAAATGATACTCCAACTAAACAAACTGAAAATTAATGACAGGACATCCATACGTATGAGTTATGAGTCAATTTACATGTTTTCCAAAAAAAAAATTTTTTTCATCTTTAATTACATCTGACAACACTGTATGGTTCCTAGTGCACTTAAATCGTTGCTTGTTAGTTAAAAAAAATCAAAGAATGAACAAGGTTTCATTTTGGTATTACCATTTTTTGTGCAGTATTAACGGTTTGCATTTTATAATGGATATATTGTTTTTTTAATATGTTAAATATATCAAAATTGTTTGATCAACTTTCATTGTGAAATCCTGACATAATATCATATTTATTTTATCGTATAACTTTACAAAATATTATATATATATATATATATATATATATATATATATATATATATATATATAACGCGAGGGAGTAATTATTTCGTTTCGTTCCCATAATGTTGTTATGAAGTTAATGTACTACTGACTAATATATACAATATGCTACTATGTTTATGTATACAGATATAATACATGTATGATCTGTTGTTTGCTTCTAATTAACAACTATAATGTAAAAACGTTTTTTCTTGACATTTTCCAGAAAACAACTTATTTATAAATTACTGTACTTAATTGTTGTTTAATAAATATTTTTATTATTTAGAAGTAAAATATTTTGTTTAACTTTACAGTTACAAAGAAGACTAGAGGTATAGCTGTATTTCCTCGAGAATTTCCAAAGTTCAGAGCTGATCGTCCATTTATTAGTTTCATCATTGATACAAAGTCTGCAATTATCCTCTTCACCACTATTTTTAATAAACCATAATAAATAAATCTGTTTTCTTATAAGTATTACGCAAATGTGTGTAGAACAGAAAGTTCTATGGTATATGTATCAAACTTGAATGTACTTCGAAGTTTACGGGAAGAATTTATTCATAATCTATATGTATTGTAATATTGGAACTTGTAAGCTCTTTTTTATAATGATTAGGAATGTGCTCAATGAATTATATATCAAAAGAACAATGTAATAACTTTAGTCAAAGTTTTCAAATCATAAAGTGAATATAATGTAAATATATAAAATCATATGCGTATATTTTATATTCTAGGAAGATAAATGTCTTTTAAAGTGTTCTGCAATCAAATTTATATAGTGAATAGGATGTGATTTTTGTGTTAGTAATATCAAATAATATACAATTTCGATATAGAGATTGAAAATTTCCTCAAAATAGAGAAATAATTTAATTTTGAATATATTTATTGCAAAAAGTTGGAACTTACAAATCAGACACAAATCAAATAATATTACCAGCATTAGAATTTATCCCCTCCTTGAGCAATGACATTATATCAGAAGTAGTTTGCAGCTGACCGTCGTATTTTACTATACTGTTGAATGAGTAACCAATAGTCATATCTCAAAAATTACAATTCTCGTATAACATGAGTATCAGCAAGATTGAACGAGATGTACTAGTTCTGCGATTGAAAATGCTTCATTCCTTATATATGGACTTATAGAGAAGGCGAATTTTAAGGAGGAAGCAGATTTGTTGTATCTGCATAAGGCATTAAGTTGAGAAAATGAAAGTAATTGTATCTGATATACTACTATATATTATTCCAACAAGAATAGTAACACGACTCTGATTCAACGCTTGTACCTGTGGCGATAAATACATATAACCTTCTGTGCCCGATAAAAGCAAGGGAAGTTTGGCCTTCTTAGTGCAATTTGAATTTATATACGTAGAATAACTACATAATGATTTTATTTAATATTTATTTTTCATTAGACTTATGTTATTCTCATTCACTACATAAAAGTCACTTATCTAAAAGCTCAATAATGAGAGATCAATGAGGGCATTGCAACAGTGTTTCTTCTCAAACATGAGTATAATTTGATGTTTAGGTTTCGACAAATAAAATGTGAACATTTCCATTTTCCTTTATGTTATCCTGATAAAAACGTCCATACATTTTTGGACGAGTATTGTATTGCAAACACAGGTAGCGGAAACTGTGAATCCACTCAGAAGTCTGAACATATTACCAATTTTTTTAAGATCTATCTAGAAAAAACACGAAAAAGTACACTATTTCATACAAAACTTAGTTTGCTGGACTTAAATAAAATGAGCATTACAAAATAAACTCATGTAAATTAAACATCGTGTAAAATAATCTCATGTAAAAGAAGTAAAATAGATAGTGAAGTTTCAATAAGACAAACTTGTTGAGTACTTTCCATGAAATGCATTTCTGATTCTTGTTTTCTATAGAAATTCTAGATATTTAGTTGATGAATTTATTAAACGTTTTCAAGGCTTTCCAACTTCAGTACTTCCCAAGAATCTTCCAAAAATACTTAGTATTCCATGTGTCTATTTAAGAACTGTTTGGCCCAATTCATCTTACAAGAGTTCGATGGCTAACCAATTCCATTACTGTGGCGACAATTCCATTTGTTTTTGGTGTAAACGTCTTATTTGCGTTACATATAACACTGCATACCTGAGAAGAACGTTTGGGATGGTAAACCTATTGTAGTACAAACAATTGTCCCAAATCCAAGTTCGTGATGGAATTCCAACCCTCAGATAAACGTTTAGAAATACGTTTTTTGCATTGGCCTTATATATATGTTGGCCTATGTGCCTTGGTATAACTACTAGACGGAAGGAATGACAGGACGTTTCCGGAAAAACTCAAAAATTTGTCTGTTCGTTGGTGATATGTTTATTGGCAAGCACAATTTCTTAACGAATTCCCAATGTGAATGAAACAACATGAATTTAGGTATCTTTATATGAATAACGTACTTATTTTCATAAAAGAGCTCAATAGGCATAGATTTGTATGCACATAGTGTGATTTATTTGGAAAAAATCAAAAGTGTGTTGAAACTATTGAAGATGATAGTATCTATCTATCTATCTATCTATCTATCTATCTATCTATCTATCTATCTATCTATATATATATATATATATATATATATATATATATATATATATATATATATATATATATATATATATATATTATATATTAAATTTTTCAGCACATGATTGTTTTTATCAGAATTTTCTAAGTAAAAGACATTAACATATTTAAATAAGGAGCACGCGATTTTGACGTATTTCGTCGTTCGGTATTCGTCTGCATTTCCATGACACATTCTGCCCAGTTAGGTAATAATCTGCTTACTTCTTAGAGATTTTGCGACGATAATGAGAAAGAAGTTAGTAACAAACTTGAAAAAAGGAAACAAAGAAAACTTGAGGCCAATTAAGCAACGAGAACACACTTTATGATGGAAATTCAAAATTTTAAACAAAAAAGGTAATTTTATTGAAGAGATTCTTTTTAATAAAAGGAAAATATTCAAAGCATAATGATACCTTAAGCGAAGACTCAAGAAATTACTTATGTGAATTATACCTTAATATAAGAAAAGAAAAAGTTCCGGTATGATTTCAACCATGACTGCATTTTTGTAAACATTCATCTTTCAAGAAAATAATTTATGAAACTACATAAGAAAAATAGCATATATTTATCTCATGTTCTTTATTTGATATTCAGCATGAAAGTGTTATTTTAAATGGTATTAGCTTCAAATTAGAAGAAGAAAACTCTTGAAATTAACATCATAAATAATCTTGTTTCTTTAAAATGTTTATGTAATTAGGGAGGAATCTTTGTTCGTCGCTATGAATAAAATCTCATTGGTATGTTGAGAGTTTTCGTTATCATGAATTTGTTTATAAATAATTATCAACATATAATTTCAGACGACGCCATATAATCTTGAAGTGTATTGAATTTGTTTAAAGAAAATAATAATCTTTTTTGAAAAATATTGCACTTAAGTGAACTTTAGTATACCATTCTTGTGGAATCATCGTATTAAGTACCAACATTATTTTAGATCAGTATATACTAGAATTTTTATTTAAATGGGTAAATCAAAGCTTTACAGGGGAAAATGGATGGAGACTATGCTGAAATTGGGTAAGACGAACACTCTTCTGCAATTCTTAACTAGAACCTACAAAATTTCATACAACAGATGAAATAAGTACTTGATTTTAAAATGGATTGGATTGGAAATAAATTCAACAATAAAATACGAAATTGGAACAATAATTGTAGTTCCCACGGCGATTCCAAATTGAAAACTTCGAGTTATCTCATATGGCTAAGTTGGAACAAGAAAAAGGCAAGTTGAAACGATTCGAGCAATCTTGTAGCACCAAGCTAGGACATTTGTCCAATAAATTACAACGATTAGAAGAATCTAAGAATACTAAGATGGAGGCACTTGAGTAATGTTACAGCACCAATCTAGACAATATTCTCTCGGAGTCTGAGTATTAATTTTGTTGGAATGGAGGTATAAATGGACAACATTTCGGCTCTGATTTGCAAATGGAATATTTTCATCTTCAGAATAAACTAAAGATTAGCAAGGTGACAAACACAAACCTTCCACCTAAAAAACGTTATCCCGGATTCACAACGAGTCACAGTCATTCCTGAATTTCAACATGCAGCCCACCGGTAGGAGTATGGCAATGTAAGCACGCAGGGATGTCCAGATAGTGAAGACAACAGTACGAGTCCTGAGAGTTTATACGATAGTTGTCATGTATATGATATTTACGCTAGTACTTTCATGGAAAAAAATGAAGAATAATGTGATTTGCATCATTATGAAGATTTTAGAAGTATTTTGCTTGCAAACTTTGAAAATAATTTCATTTTTCTAGTAGGGGCGCACAAATTACAAATAAGGTATACGTTCCACGAGTAGACAAGAATATACTCTTATTACTAATAGTACCCATAAAGATTTAAAATTACTCAATGCTTACCAACCATATTCGAGAATTATTGCCTCCTTTAGGATTTTGTTACCGTACAAATTACAGCGTGTTTTAATTTATTCGCAGTGTATAAATTTTAATCATATGTTGTTAATCTACAGAATTTCGAAAATCAGATAGTTATGCAATAAAGTGGAAATACGAACGTATGTAATAATGTCGATAGTCCAATACTTACACGTAACATTAATGTAATACAATGTAGTAGTAATGAAAACCGAAACTCTAGATTTACCGGTAATGTAAACGAGTCTAATTAAAATGATATGCAGCTGTTTGAATCAATTGATACAATCTGCATAACTTAACTTATCCAGTTAACAGATTTCGTAACAATTTGAGTCGGCTAGGTGGCAGCAATTTATATAATAGGAGGCAAATAAGAAATGAAGTGAGTTCTCCTCGGAGATCTGCAGAAAATCCAATGTGAGGTGCTACGAAAAGCAATACTCTAAACTAATGCAAGAGGCGGGTTAAAACCACGTCAGCAACTGAAACTCATTGCTTCGGAATTATAATGTAGAAACAAACGACGATACTTTAAACTCTTATTGTCAATTTTATTGATTTGCAGCTAACTCAATTGGCATATGAGATGCAAATCGTAACAAATTATTAAAACTTTGGTTACTCAAGAAATATTATACAAAGCTAATTTGAATAACAGTGATTTTTCTGAACGATTCTTAATGAAATAAATTTCTTACTAAATAAATTTAATGTGGTATTAATTATTTGTTTTCTTACCTTTTATTATTGTACATATTTGTTGTGATTCTTATTCTGTTTCACGATAAATGAATTACATTTTCCAATTTTATGATTGTTGTTTTATTGTATTTCAACTTACATTGGTCCTAATCAAAATAACTATAATCAATTAGTAAGGAAAGAATTTATTTAGGGATCTAACGAAATAACTCAATTATCAAATTTGTGATCTACTTTCTCTCCGACGATTGATTAAAGTGAAAAGTAATGAACTACTATAATATGAAATGTAGTAATATGATACTCAAATATATAAAGAAAAATATAATGTATTGTATTAATGAATTATAACTTTATTATAGACGAGGGCAATTCAAAAACAAGATAAACCTCTAGGCTTTAAAAATCTTTATATTCTCTAGGTCTTACGAGTAGATTTTATACATTAGTCTTACTCTCAGGATCTACATATATATTATGGACATATACGGTCCCCGGACCAGAGATGGTCATCCTCTCTCATTTTGCCCTCATGAGGGCCGCCCTCACCCTCATTTCAGTAGTTGAGGGTGAGGGCGTTGGATGGTGAGAGTGATAAAGTAATTGAGTTCGAGTGTGAGGGCGTCAATGAATGGTGAGTGTGAGGGAGGGTGAGGGGAGGGCGTCAATGGAGGATGAGTGTGAGGGAGGGTGAGGGGAGGGCGTCAATGGAGGGTGAGTGTGAGGGCGGATGAGGGAAGACCGTCAATGGAGGGTGAGTGTGATGGAGATTGAGTGTGAGGGCGTCAATGGAGAGTACGTGCGAGGGAGGGCGAGGGGAGGGCGTCAATTGAGGGTGAGTGTGAGGGTGTCAGTTGAAGGTGAGTGTGAGAGAAGTGAGGGTGAGGGCCTCAGTTGAGGGTGAGGGTAAGGGTTAATAAAATTAATTATCTTGCAATTCTTTATTTCTGGAAAATATGTTAGAAAATGTAATGTAGTTTTTTCTTAGAATAAATCATCGTTCAAAGAAAATCGTCATATCAATATTCCATCAGTTTCATACGCTTTTCATGCGCGAAGACAAGATGTTTCTCATAGCTTTATTACTTTTCTACATTTATATATTTTCACTTTATAGAAATAATAATTACGAAATATATAAAAATATCTACTGCAAGTTTTTGGCTACCCAAAATTTCGAAGTTTAACGAAAGTAATCCATTAAAAATACTAGAAGTTCTCAGGAAATAATGTTTTTTTTTATATATATATATTCGTTCAGAAGAGAAACAAATAAATATTCATATATTCATTCGTTCTGAAATTGTATCTAAGAAAAAGCTCTTTTTCTTCTTCTAACAAGGAAGGGTCACGCAGTGGGTCCACTGAGATCCGAACGTGTCAATTGTGTTTGCATTTGATATGTAATAACTAGATGGATCCCAAAGTTATACGTGCCACCGAGCGGAATATCGTGAGTTACTACATAGTTTGTAATGTAAGAACTACAAAGCTGGCAGAATATTTTCAACCGAATCATTTGTTCGGAAACGGTTGGGTAAATGGAAAACTCGGATAATATGTATCCCATCATTTTCAAGGACACACTTTTTCGGATAAAAAAGTTTCCCCAGGGTCCTCGCAGGGTCCCAGATGTAGTCCAACTCAATATTTTCAAATGGCAAGAGGGGTTAAGTAGCACATCGTTGGAAAGCTGTTGTAAAATGAAAGAAAATGCAACAAGTCTCGAATCTCTACGACAACCCTGTGCAAAATGCGGAGGGTAAAAATTTAACAAAAACTTAATTGAAAGGTCCATGGTCACCCCTATAAATCGGAAACGGTGAGACAAATTTGAAAATAGGAAAGGAATTGTGGCATTATTTTCAAAGTACAACAATTTAAATTAAAACTTCTTGTCCCAGGGTCCCCTCATGGTCCCAGGTGGGTCCAACTAAAAAGTATCAAATGGCAAGAGGGGTTAAGTAGCTCATCGTTTGCAAGATCTTGTTAAATAAAAGTAGATGGAGCAAGTCTCTACTCTCTACGACAACCCTGTCTAAGATTGCGGCGGGTCAAAGTGTAATCAAAAGCTTAATTGAAAAACTATGGCCACCTCGATTACAAGATGGCCGCTTAAAACTTATGTCATTCACAACAGTACAAATCTAAATCTCTATTTTTCTCTATTATGTATTTAGAAACAATAGGAAGACTAAAGAAGAATTGAATTTCGATTCACTTCAACTATTATTTCATTCGGTAACAATACATATATGTTTTGTTCTTACTGCACTTTCATCGCGGTTCCCTCGACATCATTTACTTGAATATAACGAATATGCGATGAACACACAACTCTAACTTCCTCTAATTTTGTCATACGTAGTTCATGCATAAAGGACTTGCTCCACCAGTAGATTGGTGGCTCTATTGTAACGTATTCGCGGCGGTTACATTTGTATGTAATTCGTTGGTTTGATCGCAATACTCCAAGCAATACTTAAAAAAAAAAAAAAAAAAGCAAGATTGGCGAGTAGTACCAAACCGTGTGTAAGTCATTTCAGTACTTCGAGCTGCGTCAAACTTTGTTGGTTTAGTCACAGTATTCCGAGAAATAACAGTTATATACAAACTCATTTTTCACGCTGGCAGTCGTATTGGATTACAGATTATACTCTTCGATATTTTGTGGATATCTACTATTAACCATAAATGTAAACACCACATTTCGCTTCTTCAACTCCAGTGGTTTGAGCTGGACATGCGTTCGATACATACTACGGCATTTTGAACTCAAGACGTTTCGTTTCCGAACATTTCGTATCTTTTCGTCACCCACTGATCAAATTCATGCCAAATTTGGTTTTCCTAGCTTCAGCAGTTTGGTATATTTATCCTTTCGATATAGGTTTTAAGCGGTCATCTTGGATTCATGGTGGCCATAGATTTTCAGTTAAGCTTTTGTTTATATTTTGCCCCGCCGCAATTTTGGACAGGGTTGTCATAGAAAGTCGAGACGTGCTCCATTTTCTTTCACTTAACAAGAACTTTCAAACGATGTGCTAACTTTCTTGCCATTTGAAACTTTTTAGTGGGACCCACCTGGGACCATGTGGGGACGCTGGGACAAGACATTTTCACTTAAATCGTTGTACTTTGAAAATAATGCCACGCTTTCTTTCCTGTTTTCACATTTGTCTTTCCGTTTCTGATTTATAGGCGTCACCATGGACTTTTCAATTAAGTTTTTGTTTACACTTTGACTCGTCGTCATTTTGCACAGGCTTGTTGTAGAGATTCGAGACTTGTTGCATTTTCTTTCATTTTACAACAGCTTTCAAATGATGTGCTACCTAACCCCCTTTGCCATTTGGAAATTTTGAGTTGGACCCCGTCTGAGACCCTGCAGGGGACCCTGGGGCAATTCTTTTTTCCACAAAAAGTTTGTCGTTGAAAATGGTGGGATACGTGTTGGCAGAGTTTTCCACTTGCTCAACCATTTCCGAACAAATGACTCGGTTCAAACTATTCTGCAGGGTAATTTTTTTGTAGTTCTTACATTACAAAATATGTTGTAACTCAGGATATTCCGCCCGGTGGCACGTATAACTTTGGGATCAATCTAGTTATAACATATCAAACGCAAACAAAATTCTCTCGTTCCGATCTCTGCGGAGCCACTGCGTGACCCTTCCTTGTAAGATATATATATATAGAAGAAAAGTACAAAGCTGCAAGCCGCAATAAATAACTTTATATTTAATTATCAAATAAAGAGATATTTCTTGCTTTAATCTATATACGTACTTTTAGACTTCCAAACTACGATATACATATGAAATGGAAGTCTTATAGAAGTCAACAGGTATCACCAGTGGCGGCGATTGGACGTTAAAAGTGTGGGGGGGGGGGCAAGGCATGATCTGAATAATTGTATATCAGTGTTAGTTTTCTTGGTCGTTTGACGAAAGGTTGTATAACTAATAGGATAGTATCTTTTCTAGTTAAAATACCATATATCGTATTTCATATTTCATTAAGTTAATTGACAAGAGCAACGCAAATAGGTACTCATAAATAACAAAAGTGTAAGAAGAGATTTGATTGCTTGCTCATGAACATCTTAAAATTCTGTCTAGAATATTGTGTGATCAGATTATTTAATAACGAATTTGCACAGCAAATAAATAGAAGGGGTAACAGTGACCATAGTAATGAATAATGAGGCTTGTTTTGTAGAAGTTATGTTGAAACTGGGGATTAATGAAGAACTTATATTTTTTATTTCACACATGCCATTAAATGTATGTTATTACTCTTACTAGGGATGCACTTGAACCTGAACCCACAAAGTAGGGGTGATGTATATAGATTGGGTTAAGAAAGATTGGGTTAAGGTAAGATCAAAACTGGTTACCAAAATTGGGGATGGGGAGGTATCAAGCATTCCGCTTGAGGACAGCACTTTATTCATTATAAAAATCTTTAAGCGTGTCCGTAAAGTCTATTGCAACCTCGAAAAATCTGAAACGGTGAGAGAAATATGAAAACAAAAAAAAGCGTGTCTTTCATCGTTTTAAAAGTACGCGTATCAAAGTAAAATAAATTGTCCAAGGGTCCCCCACAGATCCCAGACGGGGTTAACTCAAAATTGTTAAATAGAAAGGGGGTCAACTTGCATATGGTATGAAAGTTGGTGTTGAATGAAAGAAGATAAATCAAGTCTCGATTCTCTACGATAAGCCTGGGTAAAATAGCGGTAGGTCGAAATATCAACACAATCTTCATTGCAAAGTCTATGGCGATTCATATGAATCTGAAACGGTGGGATAGGTGTAAAAATAAAAATACGGATATGTCATTATTTCAAAGCTATAATGATTCAAAGTAAAAAATGTTCCACGCTACCTCGCAAGAACCCAGACGGGGCCCAACTCAAAATGTTGAAATGGGAAAGAGGTTCAAGTTGAGCATCGTATGAACGCTGATGTTAAGCGAAAGAAGATGAAACAAGTCTCGACTCTTGGTGATAAGCTTGTGCAAAATTGGTCACAATGTCAACACAAGCGTATTGATACATTCTAGGTTTTTTCTTTCCTCCTTTTTCTTTCTCCTTCTTCTTCTTCGTCCTTTTTTTTACACTTGACTCGCCACTTCAGATTAATAGGACTGGTCATAGACTTTCAAAAACGCTTTTGTTGACATTTTGACTCATCACCATTTTGCACCGGGTTATCGTAGAGAGTCGAGACTTGATTTATCTTCTTTCATTGAAAACCAACTTTCAAACCATATGCAAGTAGACCCCCCTTTCCATGTACAAATTTTGAGTTGCACCCCGTCTGGGATCCGCGGGGGACCCTGGAACAATTTATTTTATTTTGATACGCGTACTTTTAAAATGATGAAAGACACTTTTTTTTCATATCTGTATCAGTGTTGGGCAAAATCAATTGAAATCAATTGCAATTGATCAATCAATTGAAAGTAATAGCTGTGGAAATCAATTGCCAATTACTTTCAATTGCAATTGAATTACAGAATTCAATTGCAATTACTTTCCACTGCAATTACTTTCAATCGATTGATCAATTGCAATTGATTCTCCTTTATTAATGACCAACTGCAATTAACAATTAACCATTACCTATTTCAATTGTTAATTGCAATTAACAATTAAATTTACAGATTAATTGTTAATTGTTAATTCAATTGAAATTTGCTCAACACTGATCTGTATCACCATTTCAGATTTTTCCGGGTTGCAACGGACTTTATGAACATGCTTAAAGATTTTAATAAAAATGAGTAAAGTGCTGCCCCCAAGCGGAATGCATGAGACCTCACCAATTTTGGTAACCGGTTTTTATTTTATCTTGACCCCAGCTTTCAGAAAATATATACATCACCCCTATTTTGTGGGTTTAGGTTCATGTACATTCCGGGTTAGATAATGAAAGAAAGTAAATACTACATGCGTACCTGTATCCTACGATATTTAAAGAAATACGCAATTGCAATATTAATTGCTTTTAATTCCAATTAAAACGCAATTCTTGTAGCTTTCTTAAGTTAACGGAAGACAAATAACCAATACGTACTCACGCAACGACAAATATTATATGGCACCATTTTTTCTATGAACCAGTAATACATTACGGGCCCACTTCAAAACAAGTGGAGGGACAACTGCCCCCTCTTGCCCCCCCGAATCGCCGCCTCTGGGTATCACATCAAAATCGGTAAGACGTATTGACAAGCGGTTTTCGGGAATCGATCCAGCATCCCAATAATAGGTTGCATCTCCTTCAACAACCTCCTACTTAACAGGTACCCTCAAATCACCTTGGCAGTCAATCTGTTAAACCGGAAGTGGTAGAAATCTGAAATTTCCTGCTTCAAATTAAAGACCACGAGTAAAAAAACGGTAACAGCGATCGGCAGACGGTTTTCGGAAATAGGTGGATATGAAAGGAACCAGCTTAACTCCTGCATTTCTACTAAAACTGGAAGTAGTAGGATCCACTACTACTTCAGGTTTCAATATTTTTTTTCATAAACTTAAAAGGGTAAGAGCTATCGACAAACGGTTTTCGGGAATCAATTCTGCATTGCCAGAATAGGTTCCATCTCTTTCAACAATCTTACTTAAACGGGAAGTGGTAGAAGTCTACCATATCTAGTTTCAACAAACATATGCATAACTCATAAACGAATATAAAACATAGCTAGCGATAAAGAGTTTTCAGAAATCGATTTAAGGTCTTAAGGGGACAAACCACCTGTACTCCTGTATTTCCACTTAAATCGGAAGTGGTGTAAATTCACTACTATTTCTGGTTTCAATATTGATTTTCCTAGACCTAAAACTGTAAGTGCTATCGACAAGCGGTGTTCGGGAATCGATTCAGCATCCCAAGAATAAGTTCCATCTCTTTCACCAATCTTCGAGTTAAACCAGAAGCTATGTTGAACCACTTCTGGTTTCAACAATATTGGTCATAACTCAAAAACGGTAAGAGCTATTGAGAAACGGTTTTCGGGAAACGATTCGTCGTTCCAATAATAGGTCCCCTAATATTTAAACCGTAAGTGGTAGAAATCAACTACTTCCGGTTTCTACTATTTCCAGTTTTGCTATTGAATTTGTATAGTTTGGAAGTTTACCGTAGTTTCATACTGTAGAACGATACTCGCTTGTTCTATCATATGATTCTTGTGTTATCAAATACTAGGTTTATTAAAAGGTACTCAATAATATTTATATATTTTCCCATTTTAGACCTACCAAATTGTAAGATTATAATTTGCTGTAATGTCATATTTCTATTCATGGATTCAATGAGTATCATGGCTTAATGTGGAGTTAATACTTGATAGTGAATATTTGTTTATAATGGAAAATTTTTGGAAATGGGAAGTTTTAAGCGGAAAATTTTCCACTTCGCATCACTAGTTGCAGGGATGGTTTCAGCAGAACAATTGTTAATATGTACATTTAATGGACGGAACAATGTAAAGATTATTTCTTCTAGGGTAGAAATTTTTTTATTTGTAGCTGTACCTTATTTGAAGGAGCTCCAAGTGAACTTTGTGGTGAACAAACACCGTATGCGGTGGTTTTCTCGGGGTTCTTCCGTTCTCTCCCACTTTCTTCATTCCACCATTTGATTCATTTCTCATCATAATCGTCTCTCTTAGCCTCGGAGCATAATCGTGGGACGTTAAACTGAATATTTCATTTCATTTTATTTGAAGGATAACATTTTAACCAGCGATTATCTGAAGCAGAGATCCTTGAGTTATCCGGGATCGATTCCGTGCCGGACATAAGTTCCGCGATAGGGAGAAAAGCTCAATTAAATATAAAACATAATTGTATTTATAATGATTTTCATATACAATTATAGTCCTAAATTTGCACAGTTCAACTTTTTTATTATTATTAAATTAAATATTTCCCTTTGTCTTTCGTGACTGGTGGCTTGTTGGCTAGGTGGCGTCACTAGGTCTAATTGGGGGTGTTCAAGCCTCCCCAATTTCTTACAAGCCCACCTAAATTTCACTATGTTACATACTTTCAGAAAAGAGGATACTAAGAAAATCTACCGAAATTACAGTATTGACGAATTTGCACCCAAATGCAACAGAAGGTGCACACACACCTTAAAATTCAGCATCTTCACAGAGTAATTGATCGTTGATTATTAAGATTCTGTTACTATATGAATAGCCCCCTTAAAATATGAACTATTTCACAGGGCATATTTTTAATCGATGACTTTTAAGATTCGATTACTTTATAAATTAATTAATATATATATATTTTTTTTACTGTATTCTAATATTATTTCGTGCTAATAGGGATGCGCAAGAGACAAGATCACAGGTTGTCTCGCCTCGAAAATATGTTGTGTAAAGTGATGCCTCGAAAAATGTATCTTTTTCTGTTGAAAGAACCCTGTCTCATCTCCAATCTTGTCGAGTTATTTTAAGAAACAATAGCTTTAATTTAATAAAGAATAAAACAAACATGACTATGTTGCTAAAAATGTGCAAGACTGAAATAGTAACCACAATTATTCTGCCCCAAATGCTCGCAAATTGTGTTATGTTCTTGATTAAAGATAAACCTAAAATACCGAAACAATGGAATTTTGGAGTGTTGGGTACCTTGGCCCCAAAATGGTTTTTAGTCCCCTTTTAAAAAATCTTAGTTACGCCACTACTTGTTGGGTGCAAACAGTCATGATCGTACAGATCACGCCCACACCCATGGGGCCTGAGCTTCCCTGAAATAATGAGTTTGAAAATGAATTTCGTATTGAAAAGCAATTGCCTTCATTCGTCCTTAAAGTTGCTTGTATCCGAAGTATGTTATATGAATATGGTGTTATATAAAGTCATAACTTCAATATCTTCTTTCTGCATCTCCTAAGTTCTTTTCACCAAAAGAGTGGAGGAAGAAAATAACACATTTCTTGCAAATTGCCTGAGGACAGGGGCGTATGCTGTGTTGGGCACTCGGTTTCCCCTCTCCGAAATCTCGACTTTTCTGTAAGTTTGGCCTAATTTTAGGGGTGGTTCTGCAAATTTTAATACAATCTGTCCTCATACTGAATTTAGGCCTCCTCCAAAAAGCCTCGGACCGAAAAAAACGAAAGGATTTTTTGGTGCAAAAAAGTAATGAAATTGGTAGGTGGAAAGGTGAATAAAAGAACCATTTTTGGTTTAAATTTGGTGTAATGAAAACTTAATTAATAACACATAATAAAAATGAAAGGTTAACTACACGTTAAAAAAAGAAAGATTTAATTAAGATAAAATGACTAGCACCTGATGTTACTACACAAAGCCAGTTAGCTCTGTTTTTTACTTTAAAATAAATCAATCGAATTTATTGAGGCTTTTTCCTCGCCAATTATTTTCATTCTTTTTATTTGAGTTAGAATCCCGTTCCGCGTAACATGGGATCCGAACCACATGAGGTCCCGTCAGAAATCGAAGGCGCGTACGCTATTCGTATAGATACCAGAGATCTCTCCTGTTAACCGCCAATCACTTTTAAAGTAAATAATCTTATCGTATTTATCCTAGGGCACAGTGGTTCCCATCGTTCCACTTGGCACTCCCCCTTCGTAATTCCTACATAATTTTCGCCGTCCTTCATCCCTGCTTGTTTGTCATACTTACTTTTTGCTTGGCCTTTTCTGGGAATTCAGATGCAGCATTTTATTTTCAAATCTTCAGTAATAATAACAATACTATGCTATTATCTAGAACAGTAGAAGTGAATGACTCATTATCAGCCATATCATATTCCTATAGGGAGGAATGTGCAATTTACATAAAATGCTTCTTTTGTCACAAAAAAAGGGATAAGGAAGGATCTTCGGAAAAGTGTATCCTAAAAGAGTAAATGGTAGTTTTTTTTTCAAGGAACTGTATCTCCCAGATTTCTGAAGTTAGGAAGATAAAACTTGCAACACCAATTTACCATAAAAAGTAACTTTTTTTCAGCTTTTTTTTTTTTTTTTTTTTTTTTTTTGAAAATTCCACACCTTAGAGTGAAATTACACGTACGTACTATTTTACACGTACTATATTGGGCACATTTAAGTCTGTCCCCGTGTCCTGATTAATTTAGTTGCTTGAAGGTAAGTGTGAGAGCGTCATTTGAGTGTGGGTGTGAGCAAGGGCGAGGGTGAGGGCGTCGATTGAGAGTGAGTCCGTTAATGGAGGGAAAGGGCGTCAATGGAGGGTGCGTGTGGGGACGTCAATGGAGGGTGAGTGTGGGGACGTCAATGGAGGGTGAGTGTGAGGCAGGGTGAAGTTGAGGGCGTCAATGGAGGGTGAGTGGGAGGGAGGGTGAGTGTGGGGACGTCAATGGAGGGTGAGTGGGAGGGAGCGTGAGGGGCGTCAATTGAGGGTGAGGGTGATTGAGGGTTAGGAAAAGTGACCATCTCTGCCCAGGACTATTTCTTTAGTTGCAAATAATTTAAGAAGTCCCATAGTTCGGAGCCATCGATATAATGTATTTGCTATATTTTCTTTTAATTAATATTATGGGCAAAAGTGCTATTTCGTATGCTACTAGCTAAAAATTAGAAGAAAAATATTGAGTTGATCTCATGAATAAGCTTGTTATGGAAATGTTTATGTCGCTAGGAAGCAATGATTGTTTATTCGCAGTTAAGACACTCATCTCTATGCTATGGGAAAAGTTTTCATTACCACCTATTTGTATATAAATACTTATCAATGTATAAATCAAGACGTCGAATATAAACTAGAAGCATTGAATTTGCTGTTGAAATATAGTGCATTTAAGTGAACAAAGATAGTGTGTAACCCTTGTATAATAATCGTATTAAGTAACAGCAGTATTTTTATTTGTATATAGTAAGATTTTTTTTTTAAAAAAAAAATGAGTAAATCGAACTTTGATGTGACGCTACAACAGAACAAAATTTCATTGTTAGAATTGTAAGTTTGTGAAGTTTTTTCCTGTTATCAACAATAAAATTAATAGTGTGCATGCCTACCCTATTTTTGGTAAGATTTGGTAAGGAAGTAAATGACATCATTCACATTATGTTTTCTTGTAGAATGTTTTTGACTTTGTCTTGAATCAATGCATGTTATTATTTCGATCTTTTGACAAATAATTAAATACAAATGTCCGTTTTACTTATTCTCTCTTTAGTCACTTTATAAGAAACTGGTGTTCTTTAGCTGTTATTATGCTCTGAATCAGAATATTCAATTAGTATTACATTAAGTGTGTGTATGGAACCGCTGAAGTTATCAGCATTAGTAGCAATTACTGCATACTACTGCATGCTGTGAGGGTGGTGTCATATGCAATCATTCGACACTTCGACACCTTAGTTTGAAAATTTCGGGTATATTGCTGACATGTTTTGCTGTGAACAAATTATTTATATTATTATTCAGAAAATCACAACTTCTCTCCGAATATGGATGCTTTCCTATCATTTGTGTCTCTGTTTGCAAGCTTCCAAATGTGTATATACCTCTCTGTGTCTACATATTTGATTCTTCTTCTTTCCCCTTCTCTCTCTTTCTGAATATCCCTCAAGAACTCACGAGCCTTGAGAGAAAACTTCCAGCTCTTGAATTCATATATAAACTTCTGCCAATGTCCATCGTCACTTCATAGCTATGGCTGCATCAGGATGTGAATATTTAGGCATTTCAAGAAGAAAAGGTAGTAAATCTCTTGATTTCTTTACGGAAGTTTCGACCTCACAATTCACAACTAATCAAAGGAAAGTTGCACGATACTCTGGCAACTTTTAAGCAAGGCTGGAATGTAAGCAGTCATTATATTATTAGGTTATTCAGAGAAAGCTAGTAGGCCTTTAGTTATATGAAACCTTCCTTATTTTGTTGATTTTCTGGTTCCAACATGTTGTAAAATCCCGCACACGGTTCTGTTAACAAATATTAACATAAATGTCACAGTTTTATGTGTTTGCAACATCACGTGCAATTCTACTTTAAGTTATTATAACATTCAAACGAGTGGTAGCAATGTTACCACTGGATCATGTGATACAGGAGATACGCCAATGCCATCGCTATTCAGGAAAATCTCTGGAATAACATTCCGAAGATTACCATAGCCCATACCAGTTCCGGGTGATCAAATCTCATCTATTAAACTACAGTGGAGATCTGAGAGAACCTTATCTTAACCCAAATCTCTTGGATAGCATTGGAGCTCTGAAGAATCCTTCTCACTTAGCTTGCAAAGGAGTTTTTTTTTTTTTTTTTTTTGGAAACTAGACCTTTTCTTTATCTTCCATTGGATCTTTGAGAGATTTCTGACCAAAAAAAAAAAAAAAAAAAAATGGAATGGGGCTTCGTGGCTACCTTTCCCACATAGCATATATTGGAGCATTGCCGAAGAGTAATGTGAGGATTCCTACTCTTGTCTGCAGGATGAGTCTTCTCATACCTACTTATCCTAATTATTAATGAAGTTTGTTGCTATTTAGTGAAACTATATTATTACTGATTCATAAGGGGAAATTTTATATTTAAACTGGTTGTGGGAGAAAAATGATTCCCGACTGAAATTCCTGTTCTGCTTCGTTTCTGGTTTGATAGAAATTTACATATTAAAAACGGATGACTCGATCTGGACCAAGTGAGTGAACACGTTCCAACTGGGAATTTTTTTCATTAACTAAAAGTGGGTTTAGGAAATAACTTTAAGTGCGTGGAATATAATGTGTTTTATAACATATGAATTAAATTTACTGTGAAAACTTTATGCCACAGACTAAGTCTGAGAAACCACTTTTATAGACACTATATTCAATATGATCGAATTATGTCGTACACCGACTTTCAACATCCTGCATATAACTAAATACTCCAGACACACTACTGAGGATCCTTATCGGCCTTTATGTTGTTTGACCACTTGACTTACTTTATTCATCTACAGTGGAAGCAAACGATTTCCTATGCATTTAGAGGATCTCGCCTGAGATTTGATTTTACAATTGAAAGCCCAAAGCCAATTAAATACTTCTACGTATGAACAATTAAAAAATAAATTTATAGATCTTAGTCGTTCCAAATTACATGCTTATTGCGTTGAATTTGATTTTTTTAAAAACGACATGACGAGAATGAAGTTACTGACGAATATCATTTTAAAGACAATTAAGAGTAATAATAGAAAGAATGCAAAAAGCAACTGAGGAGGAGAAAATTAAATATTTACCTTTACGAATATAGAAAAACGTAATGCAGAAAAAAGTGTTAGAAGCTTTCGAAACTATGGAAACCTTACAAAGCCATCTTCATGCTCTGTAGACCACACAGGTTCTCATGAGAAAAAGATAATATGTGGAGTTCTAGCACTCTGTTTATTCCCTTTGTGGACATTTTTTAAACATCTTACCAATACGTATTACCGACCTGCATCATCCTGATGTTATTATCTCCTTTTTACCTATATATTGTCAACTATCAAACCATACGCCAGGGCGCAAAATTTCAAAGTCAGACACACTCGCCAATCTAGAAACGAGGGTTGCCAGTATCTCCCACGTACAAATTATGAGAGGACTTCCCCCTGGGGCCTTTGCTTTAACAAAGTAAGAGATTACATCAGGGAATAAAATTTTAAAACCAGACAGATTCGTTATAATCAATTTCGAATTGGACAGTTCAATTAAATGTTAAAAGATATTACATTACTTAACCCTTATCCGGGCAACCGGGGCCTCCCAGGCCCAGTAGCTTCATTTTTCTAAAATTTCTCAATAACCATACATATTTCGAAGACATAAAATACTGAATTCTTCTATCTTTCGTCGAAGTTAAAATCATGAACATATCGAGTTGGTAAAGTTTTTGTTTTAATTTGAAAATCTTTTCCTGACGTAAACGGGCAACCGGGGCCTAGGAGGCCCCGTAAAACTTTAGTGAAATTCCTGTCAAATATTAGATCAAATTGTCACATAATTGTATATTGAACACGTGACTATTGTAACGTTTAGTCGCAACAGTATGCGGCGACAGATATTGAATTTTGAGTGTTCTGCACTTAAAATATATACTGGGCACACAGGCCCCGGTTGCCCGTTTACGTTACAAAAATGTCTGGACCGGATTTGCTATTCTGCTTGGTCGGCTTACAAAAGCGTGACACGAAGTTTCGCTAGTTGACAAAAATATAAACCGGTACATTCTAGACTAGTCTGAACAGTAAGTGACAATAGGCATTGATTTTGTGTATTCTGCACTTAAAATATATACTGGGTCTCACAGGCCCCGGTTGCCCGTTTACGTTACAAAAATGTCTTCCCCGGATAAGGGTTAAGATTACTCATTTGTGTAAGGCTCTCTCTCTCTGTACTGAAGTACCAGTTGTGGATTAGAGTTTTGGGATCAAAGTCTTTAAGTGAATGGCCATTTACGAAAATTGTTAGCAAATCATCCACTACGTCAGTCTTCAGTGAATTTCTGTAGGCGTTAACTCTGTTGAGACTACTGAAACCTTTCTCACATGAATCAGTACTCATAGGTAATACTACACAAAACGTGACAATTGGAAGCAAATTTGGGAATCTCATAATGAAGTTTTTACTGTAAATCTTTTTCAGTTTCTGATTCAGTGTTAATGAGGGTAGGAAAGGAGAGGCGAATTATAACGTTGTAAACACTTCTTTCCTTGTATGTTGTGAAGACATCACTCCCGTGATTTCCCTCACTCAATGACAATTATTTTCGTGCGAAACAGAAACTGCCCAGTCCTGCGAGTTTAGGCAGAAACCATTCCTACTGAACACTGGTCGCCAGTTCTAGATTTCTGGTCGCCGGTGTCAATCTGGCGAACGAAAATTTCGCACCTTGACAAACACTATGTATCCAAAGTCCTAGTTGGCTAACTTATGAAAATTTTAAAAACTTCCGACAATCAAAATTTATACAATTGCTTTTTTCCGCACCCCCGCTTAATAGTGCTCCTCAGAATGAAACACCGACATAAAAACAATTGCGTCAAAATTCCTTGCAACCTCTACTAAATCTAACCGAACTACGACTAAAGCATATCGGATATTGGCAGGTGTGAAAATCAAATGACAGAGCTTTCCTTGCTAGTAGCACAATGCGATAGAGATGCGAAGTTTAGAAGAAATATATTTGCGGAAGTGATAATGACCAGTAAAGAAAAGTAAATTAGGCAAAATCAACAATGAGAATGGAAGGAATAATAAAAATAAACGATTCGAAGGGAAAAATAATCAATAAAATTCAAGAAAAAAGTAAAAGGTGTTGATGTGCTTCTCGGTCTCAATAAAGATCACGGATCTATTTCCTGTTTGAAAATAATAAACAAGAAAACGAGTAACCGAGCCACAGAATAAACCAACCATTCTAAGGGCCACTAAACAAAAAAGGTTAAATAATCTATTAAACGGAATGTGGAAGCCCAAACCACTAATGCATTATGATCAGTTAATAAAAGAAATAAGCTCGAAATTCGTAGTTCGTTCCTCAAACGTAACGTTATATGATGGAAGCGATTGCGTAAATTTATGTACTGATAAGAATAAGATAATTGTTAATTTAGCAGTGCGTAAAAACGTTTTATTAATACTTATAGATACATGTTCTTATCTGTCTTTATGGCCGAAGAACGATGAACCACCCAATGCTATATTGAAACAATTTTCCAATAATATTGAAGAAATTGAAAATACAATAGTTATGATTAAGCTTTAATCATATTTCGAATTAGAAAATACATATTTTTTGGACGGAATTTTATTTTTATGTTGTTTTCAAAACGAAAAATAGTACAATATTAATTATTTGAGAATTACATGGCACGCTACAATAAATATCTGTACTACTGTGAAGAGACTAATATTTATTGACTTTCGTTGATCTCCCACAAAATCATTTATTCTTTAAGACTTATCTTCGGTGTTGTGAGACTATTCCTTTTTTTTTCTTTTCTTCCTAATTACATAAAGCTATCTCTTATGTGTCGAAAAACGCTAGTTATTCGGATGTCTTAGTTTATGAAATTTGTATGTCTGAGAATTTAGTCTACGTTTCTCTTCCGTAATTTTGTGTTTTCGTGGCTAAATCGTGGAAGTGTTTGTTTATGTTATATAATGTATTATGTCAATGTGTATTTTATGTAATAAAGCTGAGAGAGCTCCTTTCCTAACTATCTGTCCATCTCTGACGTCATGAGTACCTGTTGGGACGAAAACATCTCATCAACACGTGTCTGGAGTCAGCAGAATTACCAGAAGATCTTTGTCTTTAAATACTCCCTCCATCCCGGAAACAGGGAGTCACACGGAGCCTTCGAAGTCACACGGAGCCTTTGGAGTCACACGGAGAATTCGAAGTCACACGGAACCTTTGGAGTCGCTTGGAGACTTTGAAGTCGGTTATCGAGGTCTTTAGTCGCGAAGTTATCAAAAAACAGTCATCGGAGTCGGTCCGGGGAGTGCACGGCAGTCAATCGAGCACTTCAGGAGTAATTTGAAAAACAAACCGAACAAATTATAATTCGGTTTCCGACATATTAAACACCAAACAAACAACAGAAGGAAGCCCAGCAAAAAAAAAAAAAAAAAAAAATGAAGCTACAGGTACTGTAACGTCAAATTTCTTCCTTTCTCTTCCTCACCTCTCTCCTACCCTCACTCTCTCTTTCTCCAAAAAAAGCTAAAATTCTTATTTTTATTTCTTTTACAATCAAACAGGTGTCATCCGGTCTCAAAACCCGTTCTACTCTTAAAAAACATCCCAAAAATCTCACTTTAACGACACAGCTTTCTTTGAAAATACTTTTCAAATTAAGCACCCGTAAAATGGTAGAGATGCTGGCTCTTTCTTAGTAATTTCTACTTTATTCTTCCCCCCCCCCGTAAAATGGCGTAGGTGCTGATCTTTTATCAGTAATTGTTTCTTTATCCCTTCCGTAAAATGGTAGATATACTGGTTTCTTCTTTACAACTTTTCAATTAAGTTTTTTTCTAATCATTTTCACCACCGCTACCCCTCCCCCACCCTCTCTGTATTACGCTTCTCAAAACGCTATTAGTTTTTTTTTTTTTCTTATTCGCAAGATTTGTTTTCTTTTCTCTTCAATCCTTTGAAGAGTGGTGGAGAAACCCCAAATACCTCTTGTGCTTTAAGACATTCTGTTATCTCTCTTCCTCCCTCTAAGTTTTTTCATGTATTATTGTGTATTTCGTTAAACTAGTGCCCATTTTAGTTCATTTTTTGTGTATATGTTGCGACGTCTTGTTGACGAATTTTTAGTACCGGGTGTTAGAAGTCTAAAATCATATATAGGTAATAATATATATATATATATATATATATATATATATATATATATATATATATATATATATATATATATATCCGTATCAAAGTGAGTATACATATTAATATAATCAGAAAGACGTCCACAATGAAATGATTTACGTCTTCGTTTTGCTTTTTACCTCCTCCTTCATATTACATGAATTTTCAGAAGGCAATACAAAGTATATAAGAACATTTCTTTTAGACGCTGGAAGACAATGGAGAAAGAAATAAAGTATTATTTATACGCTTAAAGTCAATTCCTTTTAGAAATTGCTTTCGTCGAAACTTGTTTCAATATCCATTTTCTTAATACAATAAATCATTCATTTAGTTGTGTTATTGTTATATGTTAAGCATTACGTATTGTATTACAAATGTTTTCTTAACATATGCATATGCAATTTAGTAACAAAACAATTGAAATAATTGCTTCTTTAGGGATATATACTGAAGCTGTAGAATTAGTATTGTTTTGGTTCAAATAAGTGAGAAATGGTTTCTATGATTATCTCTCAGAAAACTAGAAAGATTGTTCCTGCTATCATTAATAAAAGCCTATTTGCTTAACTGCATTGTTTTGTTATTTTTCGGGTTATTTATTTTGGGCAATTAAATGATTTATTCAGATATTTTGTAATTAAATCATCAGTTGCGTATAATGTAATATATCTTAATCCAAGAGATCAAACTGAAATATACACTGTATCTACAGTTCTATTACACTAAATACAAAACGATTTTCTACCGATCTCTGTATATTTTTACTTGAACACGCAGCCAAAATCTAATTTGCGTGGAGAAAAGGAGAGACACAACACAGAACCGTATATTAAAGAAACTAACCGAATAGCAGTAAAAGCCGCAATAAAGAAATTAAAGGAACAAAAATCTCCGGATGCAGGCGAAATACCGGCTGAGTTAATTTTAGATGGAGACAAAAAATTGTGGAACGAAATACACAAACTCATTCTCCTTATGAGGAAAAAATTGCCACAAGAGTGAAAAGAATCAATCAATGTTCCAATTCATAAGAAAGGCGACAAAACTGAATGTAATAATTATCGAGGCATTTCTCTTAAATAACATCTTATAAAATCCTTTCAAATATTCTATTAGCAAGACTGACCCCATACGCAGATGAAATTATTGGAGCTTATCAGTGCGGATCTAGACGAAATCGATCAATTATCAACCATATATATACCATTCGACAAATAGTCGAAAAGAAGTGGAAATACAGTAGCCCGGTACATCAACTATTTATTGATTTTTAGTAAGCCTACGACTAGGTTAGAAGAGAAACATTATCAACATTCTTACAGAACTAGGAATACTGAGAACGCTAATTAGATTAATCCTGGTATGTTTATGTGAATTCTAAAATTAAGTCCGAGTAGGAAAATTTTTGTCCACGAGCTTTCACGTCGAAAATGGCCTGCAACAAAGAGATGCGTTGTCGCCATTATTATTCAGCTTTGTTCTTGAATATACTATAAGGAAAATCAAATATAGCATCCAGGGCCTAGACTTGAACGGTATTCACCAGGTTATGGCATATGTTGATGATGTAAATTTAATAGGGGATGATAGGAGAACAATAGAAACAAATACAGAGATCTTATTAAACGCTTGCAGGGACATGGACTAAATGCAGAGAAAAGTAAATGCATGGAAGTGCGTTGACCGTAATACGGCAAATTATAGAGGCGTCAAAATATTAAGTAATACTTTCGATGAAGTGGATACTTTGAAATATCTAGGATCAATATTAACAGACGAAAATCATATTCGCGAAGAAATTAAATGTCGACTAAAACCATATATTCGTTTGAAAATCTCTTCGGTTCAAAATCTCTTGTCGTCGCGAATTCTGTTAATTAATTTGAAGTTTAAAATATAAAAAGCTATAATCATGCCTGTTGTTCTGTATGGTTGCGAAAAATGGTCGCTTAAAGAACATAGACTGAAAGTATTTGAGAACAAGATCCTGAGACGAATATTCGGACCCAAGAGGAACGGGAGTGAGAAAAGTCGGAAACTTCATAACGAGGAACTACATAATTTATACGGTTTACCCAACATTGTTAGAGTCATCAATTCTAGGAAGCTTAAGTAGGCAGGTCATGTAGCTAGAATGGAAGGAAGTAGTGACGCTTTCAAAGTCTTAACTGGAAGACCAATCGGAAAATAACCATTAGGAAGACCTAGGCCCAGATGAAAGGACATTATTAAGATGGGTCTCGCAGAGAGAGAAATACAAAGTAGAAACTGGATCCAACTGATTAAGAATAGAAGTCAGTGCAGAGCTTTTGTGAACGCGGCATTGAACCTCCAGGTTCCATAGGCCATAGAGTTGGTTAGTTAGTTACCAAACAATTTATTTAGGGTTAGCACGTTAGTTAAGAAATATGATACGTAAAATAATTTATTTTTATTAGTAAGTGACACTGTACATATTATTATTAGAAATGTATTTCTTACTAACGAATTACAAATTACCAGAAGAGACGCTTAAACCATAAATGTTTTTCCTGTGTGACATAATTTAATTGATTTATGGATTTATTCTCTGAATAGGCAGTAATTTAAGCAATTGTTTCATTTTTGTATTAAGGAATTGCTTGTTAAAAGAACAAAGATAAATTGTTAGAAGTATTTAAAATGGTTATACAAATTTTCTATTTCCAATCAATATTCTGATCTGGAGAATATATATTATCGTTAATTTACATGTTACGGTATTAGTATGAACTTACTAGTACGATACAAGAAATGAATTCTCACTATGATAAAATCATGCTAACATGGATAAATGAACCGTTAAACGTTAATAATATAGCAAACGAATTGACATATGAAATACGGCGATTCTGCATATAGATTTCACAATTTAGAAAAGCAAAGAACCATTCGATTAAACAACTTCGTTAAGAAGAAAGTTCTTTAAAGGTGCATTGAATGATGGAGTTAATACACATTCATTTAACAAGGACCAGTAACGACAGCCTAATTACCAATTTTCAACATTGATTGTTCGCTGTTGTCGTTACATCGGTGGGTATTAATTTTTTTCACTGGTGTAACAAAAATGGTGTGTTAACAAACGTTTTATATTGCAAACAAGTTGAATTGCGATCAAATCTCCACAGCTCTCTCAATACATGTTGAAGCACTTATGTAAGCAATTAAATTACTAATATCCATAACTAAAACTTTTCATTTGTTAAGAATATTGGTTTAGCAAAGTAAATATGGTGTGAATCAGATAGATAAAACTGTCCTATACTGCATAAATTGCATTATAATGATATCACAAACTACTGCAGCTAGTATTACTATATGATATTTATTACTAGTGTTAAGGTAGTTCTTTATTTCCTGTTTGAGCAAGCCTTCAGTCGGTATATTTGACATTTCTACTAAATTGCAAACTACGTTGTATGTTTTCTGTTTTAAGTTAAGTACTACAATCTTATTTCTAAGTTTTTGTAATTTTTTCAGTGTACCTTCTTAGCTGAGAATACTCGAGTACTCGCAACCATGTAGGGGCCGCGGTGGCTCAGTGGTAGAGCGTTCACCTCTGGTGCTTGGGGTCCCGGGTTCGATCCCAACCCCCGCCAAGTGAACTTTGTGGTGGACAAACACTGTGTGCGTGGGTTTTCTCGGGGTTCTCCCGTTTCCTCCCACTTTCTTCATTCCACCATTTCATTCATTACTCATCATCACCGTCTCCTTTAGCCTAACCGGCATAACCGTGGGACGTAAAACTCAAAGATTTCATTTCGAAACCATGTATTAATCGTCTATACTACACTTCAGTTTATCTTCCATAAGTCACGTCCGTTTAATAACCAAGAGGATGCATTTTGTAGATATAGTTTTAGCAACTGTAAAGAAAAGAATATTGGTGTTCTGCTAAAATGTCTTCATAATACCAGTCAGACGTAGACTAGTCGATTTAATCACGACCATTCGAACAGTTTACTTGAAAAAACATATATCATAGTTGTAGAGGCACCAGACATGTGCCAATATTTAAGACACGTCTGATGACATCACATAAAATCGTATTTTCAAGAACATATCTGGGGTAATATAGAAACAATGCTTTCCATTAATACATTTCTTTTTATTGTATAGTTTTCTGTGTTGCTAGGTTTTAAATGATGAGCTTCCTATAATCATACATATCGTTTTCACAGTTAAGTGTACTATTCGTAAACTGGATTACATTTTAAAATTATATTTCGATAAAAGGGGAAATTCTGTGTAGATCCGAGAGACCATGCGCGATGTGAATGGACAAAATATATTAGCAAAATAACCGCCAAAGAATGCTGTTTTGTTTTCGCACTGAAAATTATATCTAGGATAATCGCCAAAGTGTTCTACTGATCACAGCATAATGTCAATAGATTCTCTTTAAAGTTAAGCAATACTGGCATATAAACATTCATGACATTACTGAGGACCTATAAATCCATCATTAAATATTTTACCCTATTTGGTGAAGCCTGTACTACAAGAAAATTCAGTGCCACATAATTTGTCTCAAGAACCCTTACGTCATTGAATTTCTATTAGTCATATAATTAGAAACGTAAGTGAACTTCCAGTATTTCAGAAAAATATGCTATGCGTTTGACTAGTTGATGGCATGGTACTTTACGAGCACCTACTATCCGGGAGAATGATAAACTAAAATTTTACTGTCTACAATTAGTGAAATGCAAATAGTAATGAAAAATATCTGTCTGGATCTTATTAATGGAAACCTGGCAACATTTTCATTATCTCAGCACAGAATGTAAATAGAATTCTAAAGAAATTACAATAAGCGAAATATAAGCCAAATATTGCTAAAGTTACGAATGAGTTTTCACAAGCTTGAACAAGTTGATTTTCTTAGATACAAAATTTTAAGTTCCTGTATTCTTCTATCACTGGTTTAATTGTTATCCAATATTATATCGCATTGAGGTATAAAATATTACACATTCTCTTTTTCTAACAAAATAAAAAATAAGACGTTATTTTCTGGTTTGATTGTAGGCTTACCTCAATTTTTCATAATAAATTAAAACAAGTAAGATCTACAATTTAATCTAGAATGTGCCTCATCGATTCTAGAAGAAGGATGCAGATACACATAATGTTGCGACATGAAGGAAAAAGTCCATATCACACGTGTAAAACTAAACAATATTTTTATAGCGTCATTTCAACTCATTAATATTTTACAAACTGTAGAAAGAATTGGCAATATTCAGGTCTCACATTTGATGGTAGCAGTGAAAGCAGATATTTCTAGAGAGCTCATCTAAATATAATTATTGATATAAAGTTCTCGGCATGGAAGCTTTCTGTACATTTTAATGGGAAAATCTTATCGTCAACACTATAATACATTTACAATTAAGTAGTGAGTGTCTGCGTGGATTATTTGAGTGTATTATTATTATTATTATTATTATTATTATTATTATTATTATTATTATTATTATTATTATTATTATTATTATTGGTTGCAGGCATCTCAATATTAATACTTTTGTAATGTTATTCCACAAACTGAAACAAAAAGAAATGAATCATGTACGAGATGGAGCAAACGCGTTTGGATTTAAGCTTTTGAAAGTAAGTAGAAAGCATCAAAAACATACTGTACTTGTCTTAGAATATTTCATCATGATAGCTTTAAACGTATTAATATGTAATTTATCTAATGATTTCTTCGTAAATAAACCCTACAGATTGAGCAAATTGTATTTATTAAACAATAAATCGTGCTATTTACAACAATTGTTCGTATAACTGTATCGCTTGGTCTTTAAACAGATATAGGATTATTCATATAAAACTACATATATCTTGTCAAAGATTATTCAAACTGTTGTCATGTTCTTGAAATTTATTGTAGCATGTGTCGCGGTTACTCAGTGGTAGGACGTTCAGCTCTTGGTCATGTTGACCTTGATTCGATTCCAGCTTGCGTTCCGTGAACACTTGGTTGGCAAACATCATGTGCGTGAATATTCTTGGGGTTCTCCCCTTTCCTCCCACTTTCTTCATTCCAAAATTTAATTCATTTCTCATCCTCATCATCTCCTTTAGCCTAGCCGACATAAACATGGAACGTAAAACATAAAGGTTTAACTTCATTCTGATTTTATAGTCGTATGGTATCCTGACACTACTCGAACACAATATTCCAAAAATATATGATATTTCAACCACTATAAAACGCAATAAACTATTGAACAATATTAAAATCGTAAATATATTATTAATATTTTTTTATCTTGAGTCCTTAGTTTTATCCCCGGCAAATAAGGTTGTGGTGGACAACACTGTTTCCGTGGTTTTGCCGGGACTCTCCCGTCTCCTCACACATTATTGTTCCATCAATTATTCCCTTATTATTCAAATGTCGTAACCATTCTTTTCTCTTTATTGAATTGGTCTAATCGTAAGACGTTAAAATGAAAGGTTTATTTTCTCCAAATACATCGTTGACACCTTACTTTTACTAATGTATAGCATATGTGTTTCTTCTTATCAAGATTCAATGTGTAACTTAACCCTTATCCGGGCAAGATATTTTTGTAACATAGACGGTTAACCGAGACCTTTCAGTATACTTTTAAAGTGCAGGACACGGAAAATTCAATACCTATTGTCACGTACGGTTCGGACTAATCTAGAATATATTTTTTGATAACTCATGGTATACTTATTTCTAATTTTATTATTTACAATGCAAAATATGTATGTAGAGGTAAAGTTATATATCTACAATAATATTTTTTCTTCCTTTCGACATCTTGCACATTTTACTTGTTTTTTAAATCAACTTTCAAGTGTTCCTATTCACACGAATATCTTTTTTCCAGATAGAGGGATTCCTTAGTCTCTTTTACTTTTTCTACAAATTACGGTTGTCTTGGTGTTTTCTTTGCACACAGGTTTATTGCAAACATCGCAAATCTGATTTTGTTTGCGACGTTTAGACCACGTACAAAGGTGGCATCTATGCCTCTTCTTAGTATACGCCTTTGATGGTATTGATAGTTCTATTTTAGTCGAGACTTGCTTTATAGTTGTGAGAACTGTATTTTACAGACCCTTAGAAGATCTTCTCTGGATATGATCTAGCACAAGGCTTTCTGCGACATCAACCGGGAAGAGTCTTTTTATATTATGAGAACCAATCTTTCACTCGGGGTGCGTAGTTGTCCACACATCATAAGCCGCCACGGAACTGACGTCTGAAAAATTCATAAGAAATGCAAAATGCAATCGATAAGTTCGCCTTTTTGACATATATACATGCATATCCAGCCATAAAAGTAATTCCCCCCCCCCCTAAGCGCTCTAACTTCATTACTTGAGGTCCAAGTCTTTTTCACTTGTGCGAACGCCTAGACAGATGTGACCCAAATTACACGTAACTTTCCAAACGCACTGACAGCAGTTGGTAGCACAGAGTGAAGTCTTTATGCAAGTAAAATTTCAGTAGATGACTCACGAAACATTTCTCCATTCTGAGATCAATATCTCTGGTAAAGAGCGTGTTGTCCAATGAACATCATATGTTAATCTCAATATTGCTGTGTATGTAATGTATTTTTTCATTATATACTGTATAATCAAACAAATAAAACCACTGCTCGCACATGAATCAGAAATAGCTTGAAAGTAGCTGAAAATATCAAATCTAGAACAACTGCTGGAAATAACTTTGTAAATGATTCCCTCCATTGAGAGGCCTTCCCCAATTCTCCTCATTCCAACATTTTTTACTTTCTAGGGAAGAGAGGATCTTGCTTATCACACTAAGTATGCATTGAAATTGAAATTGTAGGAAAAAAAAAATGAAAAAGCTTCAGCCTGGTCACGGCTCGAACCTGGGTCTACCAAATACAAGTTCAATGCGCTAGCCACTCGCCAACCGCCCCATTTAATCTTGCACCCAAACTAATACCCAGTTAAAATCGTTTCACGGAAAAATATAAACAAGATACTCAAATATCACAAAAACAAACAAATATAAACAAAATGTTAATAAAAATATAAATAAGGAAATATAAGCAACTTGTGTGCGTGTTTTAATGACTCAGTCGAGATTTCCTTGTTTAACTGAAAAGCAAGTTATATAGACATTCCAAAAGGAGGAAAATTTCACGAAACGTTCTTCAAGTTGAGTCTACGCCATCGGTGGAGCCATAACTTATGAGGACAGGGGGCACTTACCCCCAGAGATGTTGCCCACTGTTCGAGGGGATCCATTTTGAGACAAAATTTTCTTACTCCATATACGATAGGAATATGAAATTAGAAATGAAGCATCAAATAGGGTCGCTGCATTACATAAACAAAAGTTCACACAAAAGATAAATAGAACAAAAATGAGTCTTGGTACCATTTCAGTAAAAGGTGTCTACTATTAGTGCCTGTGCAAATAATATTTATTCGTATGGCTTTGAGATTTATCAATATTATCCCCTTATTAATTCTGTCATGTATAGAATTGGACAGGAGAGTAACTATCGGAACCTCAGGCCTTGCCGTGCTGGAGGGCTCACAGGCCCCGGGAGGTCCATAAAAGTTAAGAGAAAGTTGGAAAGAGGGGACCAAAGAATCAGAACTATTTCTAGGGGGACCAAATAAGCTTAATGCTTGCACTCCTCAGAAAAAATCTAAGTTACGGCTCTGGAATCGGTTGCAGGAATTGTCCCGATTTACATTACGTTTCGTCTTTTACATAATTTATAATTTTCAAAGAAGAAAAGACGACAGAAATTATCTTCACATTCTTTAAATTCCATCACCACGTGTAGAAATAGAAAGTTCTATGTTTATGTTCTATAACTGTTAGTTCATTTTCTTATGTTCATATCAGGAATTAGTGGAAAATTGAGGGCACATGATCATGAGGCGCAATCCAACTAGGGGTTCGAATTCTTCTGAAGAGCAAGGTCGGAATTTTAACTGTTCTCAGTTGTTTTGTGTTCGTGTTCCTGTAATATTTGGAATACGTCGAAAGGACATGAAGTGCAAGTGGAGAACAATACTCCGGTTGGGGCGATTTGTTTAAAAGAAATTGTGAAAGCAGGAAACTCCCATTGCAGTTATCTGGGTTTCAAATCTCGTCGTAAAAATTATTATTTTTTCTGAATAGGAAGATAATGTTTATGTAATTGGTGTTGTAATTAAGTCAATCCTTTATTATTATTATTATTATTATTATTATTATTATTATTATTATTATTATTATTATTATTATTATTATTATTATTATTATTATTATTATTATTATTACCAGAGAAGGAAAGGAAAAGTAACATAGTCGAAGGTATCCATAGGATCAGAAAACATACAGAGTATGAGAGATGTTTCTTAGGTTTACAATGAACGCAATAATATCATTACGTTTATAAATTTACAGATAGAATTATCATTTTATGACGACAAGTAATGGAATATAGATTTGTTAGCTGATAACAGTAATGCATATTTTTGCCCTTCTTCTAGGTAGAAAGGTGATGTGACATCTTACATAGGATCATTCCCGTGACTAGCGTTGTAAGTTCGACCACAAATTGCAATTTGTGCACATCTACGAACTATTCCTTGGAACTCATTTTTTACCCATACTACAGCAGTAAAGACGTGTTTAGCCCTTATGTATTAATCAATTCTATCTAAACACGTTACTTGTCAGACGGTTACGAATGAAGTTGATACAGATTATGTATTTCATATGTGAAGGAAATCGTCTATACTCTTACACCCAGAGAAATCGAATATATTTCATGTTAGTATACATCAGACGTATCAGTTTTGTAGATTGTAAATTTACTGAATCGAACTCTCGTCCTCTACATTACGAAACTAATGCCTAAGCCACTACTCTGAAACATCACTGTTCTGGTAGAAGGAAAAAATGGAGCTGTAGTGAATTCAGTAATACACATTTTACGATTCCGGTGTAATAATGCTGAAACTTTCTGATTTCAGTCATGATAAAATTGTAACATATTATGCAGAAATAATAGTCCAGAGAAGTCAACTTTAAGATGACAAATCAAATGTACGGAGGCGCTGCCATATGCTCTCGCCTCGGGCCCTGATTTTTCAGGGCACGGCATTGGCCGGATACTTATATTCATTGGAATTAGGTGTTTCAGGGCACTGGATTATTTTTTAAGTTAATTAATTTAACGAACCTTCCTCAGTACCTTGTTTCCTATTTTAAAGCGTTTTACTCACTTTTAAACTTTTTCCACTAATTATTTAAGAACAGGGACAAAAACACAGAAACATTGAGGAGAGTAAAAGTCTCAAACATTATTAGTGCGTTCTTCCCTTGCCTGAAGTAAAACAATAAAATATGTAGAATATGCAATTTTTGGTCTTCCATTTTCCATGTGTTGTCAAATCTATAAAACCAAACCAAACAAGGAACAATACTACTACACTAAACGCTCAACATGTTACCTATTTATGACATAATTATTGCATGATCCGAATAACTCCAGTATATGTACAAATCATTATTTGTTATATTTTAACGAAATACGTCATGACTTTTCTGACAACCTAGTACTTTAAATGTTCTTAATACGCAACGTTCATTGATCTCAGTACTTATTCACTTGCTCTCGTATGACCATCACAACATTTAGGGTGCTTCCCGTAGATATAGAAAGGAGAAATGTAGTATTCAGAGTTGGTGTTTCATGCAAGTAAACAAATAAAAAGCAAATGGATGATATTTCGCTCTGCCAAGTCCTCTTCAATGGAGTGTGTTTATTCAACAAAAAGATTTGAAATAGCAATCAGATAATTCATAAGATATAAAATATGTAGCCGTCTCGATTTTGCAATAATAATAATAATAATAATAATAATAATAATAATAATAATAATAATAATAATAATAATAATAATAATAATAATAATAATAATAATAATACGACAGCATTTGAAAGAGTGCTTTGGACAAACGATAGAACAGGTTAAAGAAATATCATCACAGGTTGACATATGTCCTTTAAATGAACCTGAATCTTCTACAGAAACAACCGAAAATGCAGATTTTGAGTTTACCTAAGTGAATTTTCCTGAGCTTTCACAAAAGCATACTGTCGTATTGGTTGGATCAGACTAATCTAACTTTTCTTGGCAGTCTCACGTTTTTTATTGTCTTGTGGATGCTGTGTGCAATGGCGATTTTGGTATGCATCAACGTCTGCAAAGTTATGATCGTTTTCGTTTAGTAAATCCTATTGACTACTTGAATTCACAGTATCATGTAGGGTATGTATCATGCCATGATATTAATCCTGAATATAAAGTAATGCTAATAGTATCATTTAATGGAATGTACCTGACATTAATTGATGTAGCAAGAGGAAAGTTGATTCCAGTATTTGCGAAATTCAGAAAGAAAACGTGTGTTTAAACCAATGTTTGTATTGATGAACCGATTGAGTTGAATCTGCTGAACTGTGCAGTTCATGACAAGACTAAAATGGTAATAGTGAACAATCCGATGATGCCTTTACGGAACATGATACAGTGCGTTGATTTCATCATCTAAGCATGACATTGCGAGATTTTGAAAATTCTTCAATGGTACAGTACAGTAACAACTTGAATCAAACTATCCTTAATCGAAATCAAATTCGACACATTCGTGTGAGATTAAGGTGTAATCTCAATATAAAAGATGATGTTAAATACATCTATACCGGTAATGTAACCAATCCTAACTACAGAGATGGAAGTCAAAATGATTGGCGAAGAGAAGATTGGATTAAAAGAAAGAGAAAGAAGTCAGATAGAAATTATCCGCCTGACAACAATGCAGCTACTTCTACGAAGCAGAACAGAGATGCATCGGATGCTCTGAGGGAGTCTTCGCGGAACAGAAACGATGGCGGGACAGACTACAGTAGATGTCATATAAAGGACAAGTACAGATCCGTTAGGAGACACGATATTTCACCACCAATGAAACGAATGAGAACTGAACCTAATTTTGCCGATAATACTACGCAATCTAACCGTGGAATTGGTAATTGGAACTTCAGGAATGGCCGGAATCACAACAGAAATAATATGTTTTTTTCGGAATCAATGCGTAGTTGGCAGAAATTACGGTAATAAAGGTAAGAAACGAAGAACTGTAGAAGTAAATAACGCGCAACACTGTATTCCTATTTATGATTTTCAATGTAACCTATACGAAATCGTTGTACATGTAACTTAAGCTAAAGTTACGGCGTTCGAGAAAACCATACCCTATTTTTGCACGCGAAGTGGGAGACCCAGGTTCAATTCCGACCGGAGATGATATGGTTAGGATTCCATTTTAATCATTAGGTCCACCTCTTATATAGCCTCGCAGCTGAACGGGATGTTAAACTCAAAATCAACTCAACTCTTCTTGGAGGGGGGAAAGTATTAATAAGCTTATTTGGGCCCCTAGAAAAAGTTGATTCCTAATTAATGGGCCCTTTCTCTCCAACTTAATCTTAATCTTTATGTGACCACAGGAGCCTGCGGGCCCTCCCGCACGGCAAAGTCTGCGGTTCCCTTAGTTACTCTCTGGCCCATTCCATACATGGCTAAATTATTAAGGGAAGAATACTGATAAATCTCAAAGCCATAGGAATAAATATTATTAAAATGGGTCCACGACTCATTTTTGTACTATTTACCTTTAGTATCCTGTTCTGTTTATGTAATGTAGGGACCCTATTTGACGCTTCATTTCTAATTTCAGGTTTGTATCGTATATGGAGTAAGAAAATTTTACCTGAAACCCCCACGAATGGCGGGGTGCTTGCCTGGGGGCGGCTGTTGCCCCCACAAGTTATGCCTCTGCCAATGGCGTAGGCTCAACTTGAAGAATGTTTCGTGATATTTTCCTCCTTTCGGAACGTCTATATAGCTTGTTTTTGAGTTAAACAAGGAAATATCGAGCAAGTCATTAAAACACGCACACAAATTGCTTACATTTCCTTATTTATATTTTTATTAATATTTGGTTTATATTTCTTTGTTTTTGTTATATTTGAGTATCTTGTTTATATTTTTTCATGAAACGATTATAACTAGGTATTATATTTGGTGGAAGTTTAAAGGGCGAGGTAGGTGAGTGGCTAGCGCATTGAACTTCTATTTGATGGACACGGGTTCGATTCCCGGCGAGAAGTGTTCCTGTTTCAATTTCAATCTCAATGCATACTCAGTGTGATAACCAAGATCTTCTCTTCCCTAGAAAGTAAAAGATGTTGGAATGAGGAGAATTGGGGAAAGTCTCTCAATGGAGGCAATCATTTACAAAGTTATTTCCAGCAGTTGTAGATTTAATATTTTCTACTACTTTCAAGCATTTTCGGATTCATATGTGATCAGTGTTTTTATTTATTTGAATAGACAGTATATAATGAAAAAAATACATTACATACACAGCAATATTGAGATTAACATATGATGTTCATTGGACAAGAGGCTCTTTACCAGAGATATTGATCTCAGAATGGAGAAATGTTTCGTGAGTCATCTACTGAAATTTTACTTGCATAAAGACTTCACTCTGTGCTACCAACTGCTGTCAGTGCGTGTGGAAAGTTACGTGTAATTTGGGTTGTATCTGTCTAGGCGTTCGCACAAGTGAAAAAGACTTGGACCCCAAGTAATGGAATTAGAGCGCTTAGGGAGGAATTACTTTTGTGGCTGGCTGTACAAGCTAGTCCAAGGAATCTGCACCTCCCTTGGCTTGGCCATAGTTTTATATTTATCTCTGGTTGATTATCTTTTCCCTTCATAATAGTGTTATTTTCGTCTATTGTAGATAGTAGAACCATAGTTTTATTTGCCGTTGGAACACATAGCTTACAAGGGTACAATTATTTTCTGAATCAGAACACTGAAGTATTTTCTTGTCCACTCCGATGGGGTTGTAATATAGGCGGGATTAATGTTTTATTCTTACGCACAATCCTTATATGAGTGAGTCCGTTATTTATCATTTTACTTGCTTTTAAATCAACTAAGTAGTTGTCACAGGTTACGTGTCTGTTCGACTGATAAGGTTCCGTGAGAGTTTCAACTACTCTACGATCTAACGCTGGAGCTGCTCTCGCAATGATTTTTTCCGGTATAAGGCAAGCCGCTAAGAGGATAGAAAGTGTGCGAATTGCATACCCACAAACCTTTAATTCCATATTTACCAGGTTGAGGGATAGTATGTATTGCCTGAAAGGACACTCTCCTCAAAACAGGATAAGTTGCTCACCAACAGCAATATTACGTCCAGGAGGATAGTGCTTTCTCAGATTGTTGTTTATTTTATCCCACATTTTCCTCATGGCAGCAAACCTATCCTTTTCGCGACAAAGAGTTCTGATCATTTTATCATCAAATTTTATAAGCCATAACAAAGGTTTGAATCTTGTTAGATCAATTGTGGCCCTGAAGATTGGAAGACCATAAGAACTACTCCACAAAACATCATATTTTATGCGTTATTGAGCTTTAGTTGTCCGCCAGTAAGAAATAGGTAAAAAAAAAAAACGCAAGAATTTCTGTTTCACCAGAGAATTTCCCCTTCTAAGAAATGCTTCTCTACATAAACTCGGTAAGCTTCTGGATTGATGAGGAGATATATATAGTTGGTTAGCTGGCTATGTAGCTGTATGCATTTCGATGTATACGGCAACGCTTACTCTGAAAAAATTCCAGAGGAACCCCTGATGGTAAAAAGTAGGGTGTTCACTTGGCACATTGGTAGTTTCTTTGTAATTAGCCTCATTTCAAAATGGCGACCATTATAGTGTTCAGGTAATTTTTTTGACATCTTTAAACATAATATAATATTTTATGGCCTCGAAGTATAGGTTTTTGAACCAATACCTAAATAAAACGAAATAAAAATAACTTCTAAAAATATCTGGTATTTTCAAAATGGCAACAGTATCATTATGAACATCAGCAAAATATATGTGCAATAAATGAAATTAAAATATCTTTTGAGAAAGGGAGAATGTTATTTAACAAAGTTCGAAGTATGGGACTTTTAAAAAACAAGTGATTTTATGCTACAGGAATTATGTTTAACAAGGAAGGGATTTGTAAATAGGGTTCTTGAACTCTGCGGTTGTATACTGTTGCAGTTGCAATACATACAACATAGGATTGCAGCATGTTTAGGCACAATATCTTGTAGCACACTTCAGACAGTTATGGTAGCACCAAATTATTAGTTGTGGGTACTATAAATGGTGTAGGTACAATGGACTCAAGAAGACTGTCGTATTCGAATCCGAACTTTGTGGGATCTGGTTTTGATGTTATATTGTCAAGACAAGTAATTTGAAGCGCAGTGTAATAAACATTTGGCAGAAATATCCCCATAATTCCCTACTAGTTGGTGGTAGTTCATCAATGCTTTCTCTTATCAGTTATGATAATCCAACATAGCAATCCATCTGTAGCCTTAGACGAAATGTTTGCCAACAATACCTGGAGTAAATACAATTCTCCAAGTGAAAATTTATTCTCAAGGTTGAATGTACTGCACAAGAAAGTTGATAAGCAAAACACTGGATTATACCTATTAACAACAACTTCGGTTGTTATAGTAGCATCAGTGTACTTTTGAACTCCGTATGGTTTGAAAAACTAAAGAAACGGAATCCTAATAAATGATTCAAATAACATAATTATACCTTTCCATGATCGCACATAATTCGAATCTCTCAAGACCGACTCTGTTACAGACACTCCAAACACAGAATTCTATATGAACATGTTTCCTCTCAGGTATTGGGCAAGGCAGTCAAGTACTATATTTGTCATTTGGAAGCACCCTACGATTAAAACAATGTCATTAATTCATCTCCTTTCATTAGCTGAATTTCTCTTCAAATACTGTACACTCCTTCGTCACACACCATAAGTTGTTGGTGTTCTAACTGAGTGTGGGCGTAAACAAAAATTCTCATAGTTTTGTATGTTGTGGAATATTCTGTTATAGGATGTGGAATTAAAGGAATGTATCCAATGATCTGGTCTGCTGTGATAGACAATCTTCTACATAAGAGAGTTGAACGAATACCAGGTTGACATTCTTTTCATAGCTGGTAGATAGTTAACTTGCAGTGTTCGTAACTTACATAATTCCAACTTGCTGGCAAACAATACCAGATTTTTTTTTCTGATCTTCTCCTAATCAAAGTCGTTCATTTTTTCCAACCATTTTGAAACTCTATAAACTTCCTGTAATTTGTGTTTACAGGTTTATCTAAATCTTGTACTTTGTGGCACAGCAAGTTTTCTTTCAGGAGGTTAGTTTCATGCTTTACACTTGTTTCAGATAAATTTGGTTTTGTATGATGATGGTCTGGTTTAAATTGATACAATATGAATACTGTGTCTAGACTCTTTACATACCGGATAGGTTCGCTTCATCATGATCAAAGTTATCACGGCTCCAACAGTGTGCTTTTAAGGATCGAATTGTCCAGGCAGATCAACTTGATCATTGCTGTTGTCGACGATGAAATTAGCTAAAATCTTATGGTGTTTCAAAACCTCATGATAGCTAACTTACATACCGAGATGATTCAACATTCTAATAAGAACACTACTCCTGCAACTTTCGTGAAGAGCTAGCCCATTCAGCAAGTGGAGCGGTGTGTTTTCCTCCCATTATTTAGAATGTAACACATTATTTGGAAGATAGTAAGAATGCAAAGTTTCTTTATCTTATCCATTCGATCACTTCACTCACTTTTCACTGATGTTTCAACTTCATTAATATCAACATCTGTCTGAAATTCAACAACGTAGACAGAAATATATAAACAGTTGGACGCATTTATATCTCTGTTCATGCTCTTTGAAGGTCGCCAACATCACAAAACCAACTTTTCAACTTGAAGTAAACCTTCAAGAGAACATCTCTCAGCCGTTTGGTCACAGACTCTAATAAAATCTGAGGAGCGAACACGGCCAGCTATATTTTCTACAGAAATTTGCTTAAAGGAAAACAGCGCCGACGTGTCGGCTTCTTTGAGAGTTGAGAACGTCACTTCCTCTTCAAAGACGTCTATGAGAAACTGTTTTACATCTCTATTGCTAGCTCTCTGAATCACTTTTACCATTTAAGCGATCTCGAATATCCGGCAGGCTGTATCCAATTCCTTTATAGAGGTTCGGTTGGATTTCTGTCAGAACGGAAAACTGCTCTTAAAGATATGGGTGTCGATTTCCCATAGTAAGATATGTTTTCTACATTGCAACGCTGATATCTCCACAAATGTGCAATCATGTAACATTTGTGGTAATACAAGTCAGCAGCAAATACACTATGGTTATCATTAAGATCACGTGTGTGTATGTATACCTCACTCTGAAAATATCGAGTTATGCAGAATTGCGAGTTATGATGGAAGTATAATATTGATAAGTTTCTGCTTCTAAATATTTTATGACCTTAAATGTAATATATTTAATAACGTATGCTATTAGTATTAAAAATACTATTCTTTACCATTTATATCACATAGTTCAGTAAATAAAAGGGTAATAACAATGATTGTAATTTCTATTCTGCAAATATTTTAGGACCTCTATAATAAATCCAAAAGAATTTACTGCGATATTCTTGGAGTGTTGTTTGTGTTTTAATTATGTTGTTAGTATGAGCGAAGAAATGTTCTGCTGAAAAAATTCGAGAAGTCCTTTCTTTATCAATAATATTCAGAATACGCAATCAGACTACTCGTCGATACTCTCACATATAACCCAGACAGCAATTTAAAGTTGCTGCAAGTTTGCCCAAACTTGCTGTTGCAGGTCAATTAGCTTGCCGCAACCTCTACTATTCAAGCCAATTAGCATGTTGCAAGTTTGTGGCAAGCTAGTTAGTTACATCAGGGCAAAGCTTACGGCAAGCTTGTCTTCACAATGGAAGGCAAGTCAAATTATATCAAACAGAAGCCAAGTACAAGCGTAACTCATTATTGGCAAGCTTTGATAAGCTTATTGCAAGCGAAAGTCACGCCAAGCAAGCCATATTGGAGCTTGCGGTAAGCGAATTTAGATAAAGCAGTAAGAAATCCGTATATATCGACCGTCTGACTAAATCTATGCTACAATATAATTTTCCCTCACTTTCCGAATTATTGAAGCAAATACGGAGCCTTGAAAACACCCACGTCTCTCATCTGCTCTCACAAAACTATAAAATAAACATAATTGTTACGGTTTTATTGTGGCAAGCAATGGTACGGTCACGGTCACGGTAATGTTGAATTTTTGTGAAGAGTATCGGACCGGAGTCCCTGACTCCATGAGTAAGATGGTAGAAAGAATATATACAGATGTGCAGGTGGCTTGTTGGGTATTACTATTGTTTTGTTATGTCTGTGAGACTACATCTGCAACTGTCGCAGAGTAGCTGATGTTGAAGTCATTACGATCTAATGAAAGATATTAAAGGCGTGGCGTGCGATGAACGTTCCGTAGAGCGCATTTGGTTCCAGTGGTAGCTCTAGCTGGATTTATGTGTGTTGGTAAAGTGTGTCAGAACTTATGGTGGAGATGCGTAGAACTTCCTTAACAGATCTTCCATAATTTGGCTGTTGCGTGTATATCTATCGTGACCAGTGATGATACGACCGGCTCTCGTTTGCACACTTTCAAGTGTTTGAAGATGACTGTTAGAAGCATGTTGCCGCACAGGGCATGCATAAGAAAGTGTTGATAGAATTATTATCTTCAATATGTGCACGCGGACCTAATGAGAAATTGAACTGCAGCGAAAGATGGTGTACAATGCTGAAATTTTGCGTAATTCTCGTTGCTTTATATGTTTGATGCGTTTGATGAACGTTAACCTACGATCTAAAGTCACACCCAGATATTTAGCGTGTGTGGCGTGAGGAATGTGTGCTTTCTCATACGTTAAATTTCGAGGGGCGCGAAAGCGTCGTCGACTGTGGATGACAGCAAGGCTTTTGTCTGCATTGATTTTAATTCTCCAACGTCTTGCCCTTTCCTGAAAGCCGTTGAGTTGACGTTGAAGGAGATGTAACATTTTGCAAGTGAGCTGCTGGTAGTAAAAAAGGGAGTATCGTCAGCATACGTTGCGCAAAAGCAATGTAGTAAGGTCGGGAGATCTGCCGTGTACAGATTATATAAAAGCGGTGAAAGTACAGTGAAACACCTGCTTTGGTAGATCTAGACGTGGATTTCACACCGTCAACAGACACATAAAATTTTCTGTCAGTAAGGTATGAACATAGTAAATGTAGAAGAGGATCTGGAAAACCTTGGGTGTATACCTTTTATAATAGTTCTGCTAAATATGCTTTATCAAAGGCTTTTGACACATCCAGGTATACTCCAAGGGTGTGTTTTTTCGTGTTGAAAGTCGTTGTTAAATGATCCACTACTCGTACGAGTTGCATTCTAGTGCTATGTTAAGCACGAAACCCAAACTGATGGGAAGGTAGAAGGTCTCTATTATTTACGTGATGTTTCAGCCTCCAGAGAAATACACGTTCGAAGAGTTTGCTCAAGTGCGATAGAAGACTTATCGGCCTGTAGTTTTCCGGGAGCAGCGGACTCTTGCCAGGTTTGGGGATGGTGATGACACGAGCTTCCTTCCAGGTCTTGGGAAAGTAGCATAATTGAAAGATGGCATTAAATAAGTAATTTAATGGCCAGTAGCTTTCTAGTTGGATGTTTGAGAATCTCGGATCGAATCCCATCAGGCCTAAATGCTCTCTTTGCCTGAAGACACTTTATATGTCATTCTATTTCCCGAGGTGTTACCAAGGTGATGCCATGTGTAGGGTTTTGTGTACTTATGCTATATAATGTGGTTCGGATGTGCTGTTTCAGATAGGGATCGAGGCGTTCTCTATTGGGCTGGAACAGTTTTTTCAGAAAGTCAGCAAAAATGTCCGCTTGCGGCTGAGGATCTTGAGTCAGTCCTTGAGGTCCTTATAGGACTCTAGCTTTGGAAGCATTTGTGGCACGTTGGAATGATTTGGAGTACGTCCAAATTTTACGGTCATTTAGTGTGACATTTAGAAAAGTGTCTTCCCAATATTGTTGATTCTGTCGTGTTGTGAGCATCTTGAGCTTCATACAAAGTTTGTCCCACAAAGTCTTATATGCGGGATGTAGTGTGTGCTGCCATCGAGTCTAGCCCAACGTTACAGATGAAGATAAAGTTGTAAATGAAAACTGTCGCATTGACGGGTTTGCGTTGGAGAGATTATGGTAGTGGTTCTCGCTGCCTCTTCTGTACGAAGTGCTAGCGTGATGCCAAATACCGCTTAATCGATGTCCGCAATGGCGGCAGGCATCATTCGTAGATCGATCATGGTGTTTAGTTCTTGTTTAAATACGTCCCAGTCAGTTTCTATTTGCTTGAAGATGGGGGCAGAATGAGCGATGCTGCGGTGGGAGACGTGAAAAATGACTGGATCGTGATCAGAATCTAAATCTGAATTGACATAAGGATGGACAGTAAAGGATACGTCTTTGCAAAAGGCTACGTCAAGCACATCGGGTTGTCCGCCGCATTTTGGATGATGAGTTGGGTCTGGTGGAGCACTTATGATGAACTTGGACGTGAGTAGATATTGATGTAAAGCATCTCCAGCAGTGTTTGGAGTAATGGAGTTTCATTCTCCATGTTTAGCATTAAGATCTCCAGCTAAGATGACTTTGGACCCTAAGTTTGTAATGACATCGAAGTCTGTGGGCTCTAGTTGTGTAGCCGGGGACCTGTACCCGTTGACCAATATTAATGGAACGTCTGACGTTATTAGCTCAACACCAAGTGCCTCCAAAGTTAGTAAGGGTGGTATTGTAATTTACTTGACGGGGAATACCTTTTTGATTATCAGTAGTAATCCTCCCTTCTGTCTGCCCACTCTATCCTTTCGAAACACAATGTAATTGGGTAGTCGCCAAGTAGTGATCCGAGCAGTAAAGTGTTTTTCTTGAATAAACATGATATCAACTCTATGGTGTGTGAGAAATCTAAGAAGAATTTGTTTCTGCCCCTCGAGACCATCTGCATTCCACGTAGCAAGGACAAGTGTGTGATGCAATACGCTGTATTTAGAAACAGCCATCGTCACCATTTCCGCTATTGTTTCTATTACTGCTGCAGTCTTGGAAGCTGAGTCTGCTGCTTCGCGGAAACGGGTAATACCACGTTTAATATGTGTTATTATTTTGCGTAATTCTAAACCCTTGAGACATGAAAGAACGGACATTATGTCTAAGTCTTCTTTCGGGCCCTCCTGTTTTTCGACAGAAGCAGATTGGATGTGGGGAGAAGTGGGAGCTTGAGCGTCTTCATTGTCCGAAGCCATGGGTTGGAGATTAACAACAGTGGGCATGGAAATCGTCTCTTCTGATGGTTTGTTGAAAGTTTTCTTAGTCTTATTTGAAAGTTTCCTCGGCTGTTGGACCGGCAATTTAAGAGCCTGAGAATAGGATTTAAAGACAGGACAGCCACGGTAATTTGCCGGGTGATCTCCCTGACAGTTGTGGGGCGCAAGTGGCGGGTGTGGAGGAGTCTGCTTTACTGCAGGATTGGGTGAAATGAAATTGCCCACATTTGAGACAGCGCGGGTGAGCTTGACAGGTGTCTTGTGAACGCCCCAATCTGGAATGATGAAACTTGTCTATATGTCACATATTATATTTTGTGACAGATATTAGGCAATTAACCGAAGGAAAGACGAATTAAGAACAAAGCCATATAATTTGTTTAATAAGACATCATGATTTATTTTATCAAATGCTTTGGTGAAGTCAAAATATACGCTATCTATAAACTTTTGGAGAACGAAAGCTTCATATATATATATATATATATATATATATATATATATATATATATATATATATATATATATATATTGAGTAAAATTTATAAGGTTGGTAATTATCGACCTATCTGGTATAAGACCATGCAGATTTTCCTTTATTGTAAGTGTAAATAACTTCGCACATGATTAAATATTCTTGCATATATTATGCGTTCAAATATTTTTGCTGGCTCACAAATAATGGAAACAGGTCTATAATTTTCAATCACCGTATAATTTCCTTTTTTTAAAATATAGGTGTAATTCTGGATATCTTCCATATCTTCGGAAATGACTTTTCTTAATAATCAAATTGTATATGTAACATAAGGGTTATCTAAGAAAATCTACACATGCTTTAAGCATACAAGGAGGAATACCATCAATACTGCAGAATTTCCTTGGTTCAAGTTCTTTATTGCTGCTTGGTATTCATCGACTTTAATTTATTTTAAAGTAAGTACCTTATTTGTATGCATATTATTATAATTGTCATCATAGTTATAGCTAGCTTTAACATTTGAAAACCGAGACTTAAAATAATTGGCAAATTAATTAGCTATTGTTTTATTATCTGCTAATTTTTTTGCATTCACAGTCATAAGTTGCGGTCATGACTTTTTATTTTTATTGTATTTAATACAGTTCCAAAACGTGCAAACATCATTTTTAATATACATCTCTGAATTCTCTACAAATATTTTGTATGCTTTGGAGCTCATGTCTTTATTTTTTTTTTCTTACGTCTTTAAATTTTCTTAAGTTAAGAACTGAATTCTTTTTTGTGCTTTCTATGATACTCCTTTAATTTTATGATCCTAATTATATCATTAGAAAAACAGCAGGGATATAAATTAGAACAACAACAATTCTTTTTTTGGAACTTTTTTCGAAAGTATTATATATGGTTGTATTGAAAAAATCCACCGCTTCATATACATCATCTATATTCTCTAAAATTGACCAATTAACACCTGTACATAATATACAAATTTCATAAAAATTAGCTTTTTTTAAAAAATTAAAATTCCAGTTTTGTTTTATTAACATTTTTAAACTACTGTATTCATTATTTTATTGTGAAGAACAACGTAAAGAACGTCAGGTTTCAGAAGATAATTTTCTTCATTGTACAGTTGTACACCTGGTAAATTAGTTATTATTAAGTCAAGAGTCCGATTGTTAAAATTCTGAATATTATTTATAGATTTTAAATTACTTAAATTTATAACATGTTGCAGTTCTCTATAGCTTGAACCCCCGTTCATTAAGTCATAATTTGAATTAGTTATTAACAGCAAATTGAAGTCGCGTACAATAAGTAAGTCACCCTACTACAAATTACCAAAATCTTCGATTATTTTCACAAACTTGTTATTATTATTAACGCTAGAAGATGGACTAAAATATACACTAATAAACCAATATATTTTCATATTAGTTATTAACTTTATCAGTACATGATTCCTCTTTTGATATTATATTTGCATTTATTTCAATGATAATTCGCTCTCCTCTTTTCATACCAGATCTAACTCATCGATATACCTTATATTGTGCAGTAAATATTCTGAGTCAAATACGCCATGTATTAACCTGTTTGTGTTAATATAATTACATCATATTCATGTAAACTAGATTTGACATTAATTTTAAATTTATCAAATTTTGTTTTTAGGCCCCTAATATTTTGATAGTAAATAGATAAAATATCAGACCTAGTCATTTTACATCAGAATTGATAAATCCTCTTTGCTTTAATTACAATCTATTTTCATCTTCTGGCAATTTTCTAATTTTAATATTTCCCGAGTAATCTAAACATAAAAATGCATATCGTTTCTTCTGTAGTTTCTGGCTTGTCCAAATAAACTCACTCGATATGCTGTTAAGATATGACTAATTTACACTCTAGATTCTTTTGAAATGTTATGCGATTCGTTTCTAAGTTTCTCTCAACTTTCCGTTTTCTCATAATTTTCTCTTCTTTTATACTTTACAAATTTTATAATAATACCCGGGCATGTCTAATAATAATCGGGGATAATATACGGGATCATTGTAAATCTGTCACGAATTCTTCGTTCCAATTCGTGTATTTCGTTTTGCACAGTATACTTTTGAGGTATCCCTAGGAATAAAAATCCAATGGATTCAAGTCAAGGATGCAGGGATACCACTGTAAGGATTCTCCTCGGAAGTGCTGATCTGTAAATACACAAACATCTCGCAGAAAACGTAGTGGAACAACTTCGTACATACCACAAAGTTCAGACTCTTGAGAAACGAACATTTTCCATGCATTTAGGAAGATGTTGTTGAAGGAATTGCGGGCGTTGTGAAACATTGCGATAAATTTTATGTCGCAAGAAGATCGTTCCCCGATATGACTACTCACATATTAATCGAGAAATGATGTTGGTGTAAGATATTTAACTTTGTGTTAATGTTTTCTTCTGCCCATTGGTGTTCGTTGAGGGCGTTAGCAATACTATTTCATTTTAACCCAACTCAATCAGTAAATATGAATAATGAAAGGAACCGAAAGTTTCTTAAATAATGATTAAGATACCACTTGCAACAGTGTCTTTGTAAAAAATAATCTCCTTCTCCCCTTGCTTACACATGTTGCAAGTGGTAGGGATACATCTGCTGTTCGTAAAGAAGATCCCATGAAAACACTTTCTAGCATTGATAGCGTCTCTGTACTTTTAACAAGTTCTTCTTTAGTTATGAGAAGAATTCTCTCTTCTGGATCAGGAATCAACACTGTCCGAGGGCGCTCAACTGAATTATATAGGACTCAGATGCACTATTGATAGCAGCAAAGATACTACGGTTGAGAAGAAAGTGATTCTGAAATTATTCATGATATAGTCGTAGTGCTTCATGTGGGTTTCCATAAGCACGATCCATAAGATGCATATCTGGCATTTCATTAAATATATACGCCTAGATTGAGCCCATTTGACCAATACCGGACACAATATGAATATACACCGAAACATCAACACCACGTTGCACAATGTATTCTATTCGACTAAGCAGTTGACGAGAACTACAGGAAAATCAATCACACCTACTAGAGGACGCCAGACGCATCTATCCATATGAAACAAGTAAATTTGTTTCTGCCAAATAAGGAATCACTAGGTTAGTTTACCATGTATAAGGGTTGTTTACTATGTTTATGATCTATATATGTAAATGGCTTAATGTACTTTTTCATTGCTATCAGACCTCATGAGGTCTCGAAATCTGTAATTCATTTTTGTTTTGATTTTGAAAGAACTAGTGTACAATTGTGTGTTAACGTGTTAGGTAATATACTCATATAAAGAAATGAAACGTCATAAAGAAGACAATTGAACATTGTTCTAAAGGAGTTAATTTGCATCGAAATCTAACCTTACCCTCACAAACTTACAATATCTAGCCTTCACCTTACTTCACTTACTCCCTTTCCTCTTATTTTCCTATTTCATAGATGATTTCGTAAACATTTACTTTCAATATTCACTTAACTTCAGAACCTTAAGGGTAGAAACTATGACATTGAATGCAATCTTTCGTTTCTTTGCGTTTACACCGTTCTAGATTCCATTTACATAATCACACAAGTAGAACCAACTATCACCTTAAACATGCTATTTTCTCTTTTGCTTTTAATAATTTTTCCACACGCACCTGCATATTTTGTGAGCATAAATATAACATTCTTTTCAACTACAGAACCTACGCTCTTTTCGAAGTAGTTTTTCGAATCATTTGCCCTAATATTTGTTTTGACAAAATTTAGGATTCCTGTATCTCTGAAATCATTTGCCCGTGATCTTTTATTTGTATGACTTTATTTTTGCATAAATGACCGTCATCAACCACTTTTTTTCATGTAATACTATATTATGTGTGATTGCACAAATGCAGATATTAAAATGTATTTATTTATTTATTTATTGAACAAAGTCCCAGATACAGCATACTTGTGCCATGTTACAAAGGGAAATGTCAACAAGCGGGAAAAAAGAAAAAAATAAAAAATAAACAACAACAATAACATCAATAGTATTAACAAAGAGTGCACAAGTAATATTATTTAGCCAGCACGCATTTTAGTGCTCTTTTAAACACCGCGTAGCTCGAAAAAAATGTCCACCTCACTTGTTAGTTTATAATAATAGTTGGGTACTTGGTGAAAAGGAGACCTCTGTATAATTGTCAACCTAGGGCGTGCGAAATGGAATAGGTGGATATCCCGGGTTTTGCGGGAAGGGATATGTAAGGATAGTGGTTGAATTAGAGTTTCTGATCTTAGGTTCCCATTTACAACCTTATGAAGAAACTTCAAATCAAAGTTATTTCTGCGTACTTCCGGCGTCTGGATATTAAGATATCGCACAATTTCCTCCTTAGGTAATATTCGAAGTGCGGGAACACCAAAACGTACTATTGCAATAAAGAAATTGAGAACAGACTCAAGTCTACAGAGATGTGTAGGAGCGGCCATGGGCCATATGGGAGAGCAGTATTAGATCTTGGGTGCTATTAGAGTTTTATAGAATGTTGTTAATGATGCCACAATATGTACTTCAGTGAATCGGTAAAGAAGCCCCAGCATACGCATTGATTCCTTAACTCTTGAGGAGATGTGGTCAGAGAACGAGAGTTTCGAATCAAAGATGACACCAAGATCATTATGACTGGCAGAATGTGTTATAGGAGAATCGTTAATATGGTATTTGGAGGGAACAGGAGACCTTTTCAGAAAAATTGTAATACCGTCACATTTCTTACTGTTAGGTTTTAATTGCCATATTTCACACCAGTCTACAAGATAATTTATGTCTTTCTGTAGGGCAATTGCGTCATGGAAACATGAAATTTCTCTATATAATTTGCACTCGTCACCAAAAAACAAAAGGCCACTAGGATTAACTGATAGGTGAGAGTAGAGATCGTCCATATACAGAACAAATAGCAGGGGCCCTAGTACGCCTCCCTGAGGAACCCCGAGATCACAGGTTGGGGTTAGAAGTCGACCCTGAAATAACAACTTTCTGTTTACGGCCCTTTAGATAGCTGATAATTAAAGAGAGAAATTTACCATGTACATTAACCCTATTGGAAAGCTTGTGGAGAAGAAGAATGTGACTGACAGAATCAAAGGCCTTTGAGAGATCAAAATAAATGGCATCTAATTGAGTATTGTTATTTATACATTGAACTGCACAGCAAAGAAGAGTACTTAAGTTTGTGAGACTTGAGCTTTTCGGTAGAAAGCCATGCTGAGAGGTGTGAATGTAAGGCGACGTGAATTTGAGAAGCCTGTCTTTGATTATTTTTTCGCAGATAATAGATAGAGATAATGCGACATTAGCCAATGATAATATTCATGTACACGACAAAACAACTTAATAAACCGATAATTTGATATTTTCTCTTAAAATGTATCTTCTTCTTCCTATCTGTACTTCAATCAGTACTCTGATACCGCAGATTTCTCTATAAAACTTGTTGCGTCGATGAGACATAATTTGAAACATGGATATTTAAACGGAATGCGTAGTAATTCCACTGATATTTTTTCAACTGCCATTAATATCTCTTATAGTCTTCAACCTATGTATCATCACAGTTACGCTTTCTTCGTTTTCGGCATCAGGTAACTTTGAAACAACGTGTTTTCCGCAAAATATTCCTATGAACTTTGTTAATGGTTTAGGTGAGAGGATTTTACCAGTGGGTCTTGGCCTTATAATAAATGAACATCCTATATATATGATGTTCTTGAAAACAACAGCAACCTGGTTTAAGAGGTAATTTCTGACACCAAAGTAAGGCAAAAAGTATAGACCAACCTGGGTGCACAAATGTTTCCTTTCTGAATTATAGGCTAATGAAAACATGAAAACAATAATTTTAAAGGTCCAGCTCCAAAGCTTTTGACCAACTGTAGGCGGTTTAAGACTTCACTTAGAAACTAATCTGTACACTAAATAAAAATCCATGTTTTAGAATTGTAAGGTACTCACCCATCCATTTTTATAGAGGGAGTTTGTTTAAGGTCATATAATTTGAAGTACTCACCTACTACTTCCATATAAATAGTTGAAGAAGAAATATAGGATTGTGGAACATGGATATTTTAATATGGCACATAATAGTTAGCAAGTGAAGTCTTGGCCAAACTACAGTAAGTCCCATAATATTGGAGCTATGTACCTTTAAATTTAATATTTCCTGTTCTCGGTAGCCTATAACTCCGAAAGGAAGCATCTGTTGCGCCCAGGTTGGTCTACTTTTCGTCTTGGTGTCAGGAATCATGTCCATTTTTTATTGTTGTTTTGAAACATCCTCTCTCTCTCTCTCTCTCTCTTTCTCTCTCTCTCTCTCTATATATATATATATATATATATATATATATATATATATATATATATATATATAAGTTGTAATTAGTTCAACAAATATGTAAGACAATTATATAGTAGGCATATTGAATATAAGTATAATATTTTCCTACTTTAATAAGAAGTGAAATTTCACACATATATCTTACTACTATGCATTCCTCTTTGAAAAGCCACAATGAGTTTTTGTTGTCGAAATTTATGTACTTTCTCCAAGCTCAAATAGTGCTAACATTTTAAAATGTAAGATCTAGTAACAGAATTAAAATATACAGTTCATATAAATGACTGGAACATGTCAATTTGAAGCGTGTTATTTCGAACTTTGAAAGTTAATTTGTGTTAGTACAATATATAAATATTATGCATATTTTGACATATCACTCATAGTGTGTTCTTTATAATAAAACTGGAAATAAAACTTTTCAGGCGCAATAGGGAAAGCAACTTCTGGTGGATCTGGAGGGCCAAAAATATGTACCTTTAGAGCCAACTGTCCGTTTCTCAATTTCATCAATGAATCGAAGTCTGGAGTTGTTATGTTCAGCAGAACTGTAAAGCATTCGTAATTGTAGTCATGTCCTGTAATATTAGTGTTTCGAGTTATAAGATGTAAAACTTTGATTGCACTATATAAAATATAGCTTATACATAATGTGACTTGGTAAATGTATCAGACTATTATTTATGAATATATAGCATGATGGACAAAAAATAAATCATTTTTTCACAATAATATTAGGAAGCAGAATACTTACAAGGTAATAATACTCAAGTTTACTAAATTAAGTTGTATTTGATACTGTAAGTCTAAAGTAATGGTGGAATTTCTCAATCCGAAAAGAAACTTTAGGCAATAGCTTGCGATTAATATTATCCATTTTGATGTTCTGCTTTAAGTCACACAATAAACGTACTTTTCTATAGAACATACATATATTTCAAAACCTTACACAATGGGGCTTCGAAACAGAATTTTTGACAATGAATTATAGTATTATAGAAGTGTTTCGTATTGGTCTTCTAAGTAGTAGAGAACATTTGATTAATTACCATATTTAAACCTATGTTTGCTCAAATAAACAAACGGTTGAAAGAATGACCAAAAATAAACATTATTACTTCAAGTTCTATAACCTATAATAGCCTCACATTATAATTACTCACTCATTAGTCAAATTGAGCTGATTGATTATGTAAAATACATGTTTGGAATTGTTTTAACGCATTAGGAACCATTCCAAATAATTGAAACATATTATTTTATTTATTTTTTCTTATTATTTGAAACAATTATATTATTTTAATCATATATATAACTCCATTTTTTATTGATCTATTGTGGAGATTGGTTCCTATATTCAAATTTTTAAATGAAAACATTGTATTTCAGCTCTTAGGTAACTCGATAAAGTAGTTTTACTGAAAAGAAAGCATGTGCCAAGGTGCTTATAGTTCTAGCTGGATTCATCATGTACTGAAAAATTCAGAACATGTTAAATTATTGTTTTACCATTGTATATAAAGTACTTCATCTTGAAATATAATTTCCTGTGTAATTTAGACATTAAAGAATGCGTGTTGCTCCAATATAATCATCTGTGGTAGCTTGTCTACGCTAATCCCTGACGGATTGTGCACGTGTGTAACATCTCCTTTCACTGATTGTTTTGTTTTCAGAAAACAATGTAAATTCCTACATAATAAATTGTGTATTCTATTAATGATTAGAACGTTTCCGTTGACAAGGTTTTAGTCATTGCATGGAATGACAATGTATAATTTGGTCAATCCATTATTATCTTAATGTGGTCCTTCGTAGCTACCTCTATCGAAGACAAATGAGATTTCTACCAGATTATCCTTCGTCAATTAATTATTAGCTTCTCGTTTAATTCTATAACAAAATCCTGTAATCTATTATCTCCAACTGCCTATAAACGGCAATATCATGTTTCTCGGATTCGTTTCCCCTCATCGCTGGATCCATAATATTGTAGAATAAATTAATTTTGGTTCTTGAAATAAAATTATGTGATTTCAACTAAACATCAAATATTGAATTGATTGGTGGAGAAGCAGCAGCATTTAGAGATACACGAGGGAGATAGGAAAAATTCCATCCAAATTAAATTCTAAGGGATATGAATTTATGCTAAGAAAAGTAAATAATATTAAGCGTCATGTAATGACAGAGGAAGCAGGGAAGAGAGTAAGAATAAGAGAAAAGAATGAAACAGGAGAAGAGTGAAAGTTGCGGAATAAATTAAATATTTAAAGATAAACAGTCTACACCTTTCCTCTTGCCGCCTGTCACTGCCTTGTGATTCTCTTCTTTATGAAATAAATCTCATTTAGTAGCAATCGTGATCATGAAAAACTCTCGTAGTAACTACACTTGCACTACTCTTCAATGTCGAAAGATAAAATCGAAGTTGCACAGAAACATAACCGCATCTAGCTTCACATTTGAATTCACTAATTTAGTATAATTTACGTAAAATGCAAGAGTGTCAAACTGTTGACAAATATAAATGAATATATAAAATGTATTTTGAAAGAAGAATGTTTCTCTTAACAGTAGGGATTTGAATATATTTTTTTCTCTTAATAAGCCCACACCTTCCGAACTATGCATGTCAGAGCCTGCAAAACACGGTTTCGACGTTTTTTTATATTGCACGTGTTTTAAGTAACAATGCTATGAGACGCCATTCGCACGAGAGTTACTGTTGCTAAAGGCTCCTTCAGAAACTAGGACTTGTTTCGTAGTTTTACGAAATCTTTCTTTATATATATATGTTGGTACAACATTATGTTTTCAATATTTTGGATTTGTTGTTGTTAATCTTGATGTAGACATCATGAAAGAGTGCGAAATCTGAGACATAATCACATGAAAGCCGAAAAAATTGAAACTTACAAGGGAACCAAGAGTAACTCATTGACAGTATCAAGTTAAATAGTTCATTTAACGATGTTAATGGTATAGTCTTTGTACCTAAGTAGAGTGCGTGTTATACTCTTAATCTAGTATTTCTCAGTTCGATTCAAGTCTGGAATTACAGTCATTTCTGCATGGAATTCAGTCTTGGAAACCATCTTCCGGTTGCTACTCACAAGGGTTTATACCATAAAGGAAGTAAAGCCCAAGACAGAGAGAGGAAGCAGGTGAAAGGACGAAGAATGTTTACCACAATAGTTCATTTATGCCAACATCTTTCGCACTTTACTTTCTCTTTCCTTCTTTTCTTTTCTTGTTTTGCTCTTTTTCTGTTTTCTCTATCTCTGTATGGGGCATATTATTATTTCCATTTTTTTACATTAGTTTCTATATCTTAGAACTTAACATGATTGGAATTTCTGCCGATGTATCTTGTTTATTTACAAACAATGATAACCTTTCTTACTACAAATGAAAGCATATCCTGGGATGTCATATTTGGAAGCACGCATGTTCTATCATGTTATTTCTCCTGCTATAAAGCGTAGAATGAAACAACTACACAATTTTGCTGAACGAAAGATATATTATTTCTTATAATTCCAACATCCACATAATTATGCCGGAAAATATAGATGTTTACATATATATGCTATCTAATAAAGACATTCAAATGCTTTCTATGTTAATATTTATTCTTGTACACTTTCCCTTTAAAATATTTTGTCTGGTCTCTCATGCTTATAGAGATCTTCTGGAGTCTCTATGATGATGGACCAGCAATAACCTACAAGTATATTTTCAGTTTATTTAACAATGTAACCCTTTTCAAATGTGGCTTTCCTGATGAAACCTTTCTCTGTGCTCAAGACTTAATGAGCCTAAGCATTTAGAGCAAAGTTTATGGTGTGAGTGAAAAAGTTGAAACTTTAATGACATGTTAATCCCATGAGTTGAAAACGGCACACAATACCAATAACAATAGCCTTATAATTTACATTTTCAAGAACATTTTGTTTAAATGACAGAAAAACTAATTTCTCAATTTCAGGGAGTGTATTTTCAGTCTTCATCCTGTAGGACTGTTTTAATATGTGAACCAACAAATACCCATCTTTAATTTTTGTTTCATTCAAGCTTGAAAATTCAACTTGAGGTTCGAGAAACAATATTTCTTCTATCTAGTACTTTAAGAAAAAGATCTTTGCCAACTCAAGCTTCATATGTAATGATGCGAAAATTAAATCTTGAGGATCCATAACTGGTTTACAAGATATGTTCTTTGTGCCAAGAATGAAATATGGTCTCTGAAGTCAGTACTTAAATACATATAATTTTGCTTTGTCCTGGTTACCACTCTCATAAGAAAGACAACAGTGCTGCGTGTATCCTTGCTGCAATACTGTGTGAATACCAATAATGTTCAAGTCCTCACACACATGGTAATTGAATGTTATATATTCAATGACGTTCATTATCTTACTCATAATTTCATTTGTCTCCTTCCTATGAGCAGCATGTGCTAGATGAACAGATGTGTGATTATTTCTAATATGAATAAGCACAACCTTCAGAATTTCTTTCCAGTTGTCAGTAACCAAGCATCACTCGGTGGGATTATGTGCATATCCGAAAGCCTAAAATTAAATATCTAAATTTTTCCGATTAACAATCCCTCCAGTTTCAACAAAATAATCTTCAAAAGGATCTTTCCATTTTCTAAACAAATTTATTTTAAGAGCTTGAGCTTAGAGATTCCAGCCTTCAAGTTTGAAGCCTAACAATCCCGCTTTCTTTTTAGTGTACTAGAAAATTGTGAAACCCATCTAGTGTGATCAAATGATTTAACGAACTGGAGTATACACGTCTGATAGCCTACAAATTCTGTGTTGCTTGGGATGTCTGAGGCATCATCTTCTAAATCAGTAGTATAAGGTTCTTGGGCTCAAAGTGTTGGAGGATCTAGCTGTGAGAAACTGGCCTAATAACTTACTTTAAGTTAGGATACATAGTGTGATATTTAGATTTAGAGCAAAATTCTTTACATCCATGAAACAAAAGTAAGAGCAATTTACATTATCTATGTTTTCGTGCGAAATCATGGGAACATGAAATTTCACACACCTACGTTTATTTTCTAGCCAGTTACTCAAATTCCTGGAACATGTGATGCAACATCTATGTTAGGCCCAAGACTTATCTTCGTCCCCAACCCTACAGCCACAGTACTGTTCATAAGCATTTTAACTAAAAGTACAACGCTGCTTTTTCAGTTTTAAGTGTAAAGTCACCAGATACACACAATCTAGTGAGTCACTTTAACGTTCTTGCAACCTTCACGCAGAGGACACATTACCACAAAAAGACAACGCGGAAAATCAGGCCACTCGTAACGAACCGCCCCACAGCAAATAACGGTATAATAGAACCAAATGTTGTTCAAATGCTGGAACATACGGCAGCAGAAATAGGTAACACACATATAAACTAGGTTATAACTAGATGTTATTGGGCACTATCTGAAATGAAGTTCAAGAGTGAGGAGGAATATGAGAAAACAGTGCCGTAGCAGAACAAAAAACTGTTACAGACTAATTGATAATATGGAGATGATTAGAAGAGGGAGGAGAAATTTCTACAAAGAGATAATTCCTTTCGTAAAGAAGAAAAGTTTAGTTTGGTGGTGTTTAAATGAGCATATATTATAAGGTATATTACGCATGCAACACTTTTGATAATAAACACACTTCTGAACTCCCGGTGGTCTAATGGGTAACATGCCCGCATTCGAAGCATGATACGATTCAGGGTAGGAGATCATTGGGCTACAGAGTCGCTCCGTTTCCACCTTAATCTGTGCCTACATCTCATACAGCCATCCTGCTGAAAAGGTATGCTAAAGTTCAATGACGAAACCAAGCAATTATATTTCATAACGACTCGAAAAATACTGTAAACACTTTTTTAAACACTTGGTACGTGTCAGAAAAAAGGAACTACATATATGATTTTATCATCCCAAAGTACTGAAGAAAAACATATATTCAAGTGAAGGACTTTTTTGTTGTGCACTATAATTTTGTTTAGTCATCGCAGTCAAATTTATCTTGTTCCTATCTATTTTTAGATATTTGTACCAATGAACTCCTATTACTTCTCCGTGTATAACAATCTCTGCTTCACTACCCCAACGACAGTATTCCGACAAGTCAATAGTAATAAAATTCCAAAAGTCTTTGTAATCTTGTAATGTCTTACTCCGTGATATTTCGGATGGAAAATTCCAAGCCCGTAAAATTGTTACTAGTCATCTGAAATATTCAAACATTTTCCTTTTCGTTTTTCTCATCTAAAAAGAATCGTTCTTTGAAATTCAGGTACAGAATCTCAGTATAGTTATTTAGGAGAAGCATACTATCCTTTCGCCAAAGTGCCTTTATTCTCAGTGATTGGTATGTGATCGAGAAGTACTTAAAGGACGGGAAAGTTTCACAAGGATCTGTGATTAACGTTGAAGAAATTTTATTTTGAGTAGTTCATTAATTTAGGTATAAGGAGTAAAGACATTTGAATTAAAATAACTTTTAAAAACTGCATTTAAAAGATAACCTAATAGACCCTATTTTAAACCCGTATTCGTAATCTCGTCTAATGTTTTTTATATACTCAATTCTACCACTGCAAAAGCGGTGTATTAGGACAAAATACCCTATACAGAGCATTAGCCAAAAGAACACTTTCACACTAAAAAGGTTGAAGACGTGGATCCCGGATGGATGCAGATAGACTGAGCGGCCTGGCACTATTATGTACGCAGCAATGCAAATTTAGATTAAGATAGTGTCATCGACAGATTTTCCAGGAACAAGAAGACGTAGACTTGAGTTTTTGCTGTAACATTCAGAGAGATGGGCTACATGGTGACAAAGGCCGTTGTGTGGTTTCCGCCCGTCGTGATTTTGCCTGTAATTATTTTCAACTCGGGGTATTCCCTAAAAGTCATGACTCAGTGTCTAAAGTTTAACACCTTGGATGTAAATGAACGAACTCGAAACAGTTTTTGACTTTCTTTTTAAAAAAAAAAGATCTTTAACTAATACAAAAGGGCACAATTACAATCGTAAAAAAATGTGTACCGAGTGTATATGCTATATTACATTTTTAATAGACGGTTATAGACGTGATATTTGTTTGCCTAACGTCCCACGGATGCGCCACGACGGGTAAAGTAGATGTGGACCTACTGATTATAGTGTAATTCGAACCACTTTTTTTCTGTACTTTCACTTTCAACTGCATTCTCACTGGGAATCAAACCTGCGACAACGCGCACCACAGGTAAGCGTGTTGGCCGCTAGACCAAAGGGGGTCCATATTATATCTGAGATGAAAGAAAAACCATAAGTTATACGTACTTTATTTTAAATCGGTAATTTCGTTTAAAGGTAGGATTTATTCAAAATTAAATATTTGTTAGCATTTTTTCGGGCCATCACTAGCATGGGGAATAACCACGGATCCATTAAAATTCCTTGGAATTAAGTTTGAATAATATATTTTTCTCTCCAATTTTCAATTTGGTGAATTATATACATCTAAAGTCGGAAACACACTTAATTGTTTGCATACTTCCACAAAACATACAAACACCAAATTTTGCATACTTGTTCGTCATGGGATGTGAGTAATGGGAAAATTCCGATATCACGAAAAAGGCGACATTTTCAATGTAAATGAAGTGTCGAAATATTTCGTCGTTTCAAAATGCTGCTTTTTAGAGTAGTTCTGCACACCATAGAAACGTTATATTTTGTCAGGCAGTGAAGCTAGGAACATAGTTTATGATAGAAAAAAGAGCATTAAAATTCGTTTTCGTTTCGCGGCGCAAATCGAAAAAATGTGAAATTTGTAATGGCTGTATCTAGGATGTTGAAATTTCGAGGTAATGTTTATTCTGATGCGTAGTTTGCGAATCCGCCCTTAAACTTGAAAAAATAGTCATGTTCGGTGTAAGAAAGTACTAGGAATGTTATAAGGGGGCGTCTAATTCTAAACAACTTGTAGATATGGTGGAATCACGAAATTGCGTTCAAGTGTTTAGAGTACAGCCCATGTGAGGGGAAAAATCCGACATGTTGGAAAAGTCGTCATCTTCGATTCAAAATGGCGGCTCAAAAATTTGTAACCATGAAAATTGTAAGTTGTGCTCTTGGTAGGTAAGCCAGGTTTCGCTATGTTATTAAGGACGCAGTTCAGTTTAATTGAAGAAAGAAATCATTGGAGAAGTCGTCATCTTCAATTCAAAATTGACATATTTTTGAATTGCCTTCATTTGGCCTCTTATGTGGTATATTTAGGAGAATAGAACAAAGAGATTTCAACGTAGTAAGTTAGCTCCGCGGTAAAGTGTCTGCTTTCTGAGTAGCAGGTCTGGGTTCGAATCCCCGCAGACGTTGTTTTATCTTGCGTTTTTTTTTCTTATCACGTTGCTTCATTTTACCAACTAGTTTCTGTTGGCATTGCGTGAACAAAATATTTTCGTTATTACAGACATAGACGGAAAGGATATATTTATACGCTAACTGTTGAGATGGTCTCGAAAGTAGGCAGTATGTTCGTGTAAAGTTTCGAGACGATACTGAAGTATTTAAAATCAAACATATGTAGCTTTGGAAATGGAGCATCACCAGTGTCTCTACCGGAAGCAATGTTCGGGCGGGGAGTATTACCCCGGGGGCACTGCTGATAACATTCAATTCGGTATTGTATTATAAACGTATTATTTTGATCTTGCCAGGGGCGCTCTGAGGAGGCAGTGTCCCGCAAAAAGAGTCTGAAAGAAACATTGGGCATCATTTTCACGATATAGTGTCCATACAAAACAACAATACATTTTGTCTCGCAACAACAGTGTCTGCTTGAAACCGGAAACGATTGCAAAATATCTCTCCCCCCTTTTATGTTCCTCGTTAAGATACATGCGTATACCAAATTTGAAGTGAATACCACAAATGGAAAGTATAAAATATTAATTTTAAGGAAATACACATCCACGCACACAGGGACGTACGCAGGGGGTGGGTCCTGGGGTTCCTGACCACCCCCGAAATTCCAACTTTTGAGTAAATTTAGCCTAATTTTTGGGACAAGTTTAAGAATTTCAATATAAAATACACTGATATTGAGTTTGGCCCCTCCCGAAATAAATTCCTGCGTACGCTACTGCGCACACACGCTCATACACACACACACACACACACACACACACAGACACAAATGGGCACCTTTTGAAAATTGTCTCGTCGGCAGCGTACATAATTTTAATATATAAGATACGTGGAAAAGTGCCCCTTTCGATTTAATAGTTTTAGTTGCGGGTCCGGTTGGAATAAAATGCTGTATATAATAAAGTCAAGCTTATTTTCAATCACCTATGTTATAAAAATAAACTTTCAAAGAAAGAAAAAGCGAGAGGAAAACTTGTTGGGAATCGAACCAAGGTCTTTTGCACAGTAGGCTCACGTCGTTCCCCTACACTACGGATTTCCTTAGGTTTTGTACTTCCTACTTACTGCTCACATAGCACTGGTACGTATCGGGCCCGCGTCTGTGGAATTATATACCTCTAAAGTCGGAAACACACTTAATTGTTTGCATACTTCCACAAAACATACAAACACCAAATTTTGCATACTTGTTCGTCATGGGATGTGAGTAATGGAAAAATTCCGATATCACGAAAAAGGCGACATTTTTCATGTAAATGAAGTGTCGAAATTTTTCGTCGTTTCGAAATGCTGGTTTTTTGAGTAGTTCCGCACACCATAGAAACGTCATATTTTGTGAGGCAGTGAAGCTAGGAACATAGTTTATGATAGAATAAGGAGCATTAAAATTCGTTTTCGTTTCGCGGCGCAAATCGTAAAAATGTAAAATTTGTAACGGCTGTTTCTAGGATGTGGAAATTTCGAGGTGATGTTTATTCTGATGCGTAGTTTGCGATTCCGCCCTTAAACTTGAAAAAAATAGTCATGTTCGGTGTCAGAAAGTGCTAGGAATGTTATAAGGGGGCGTCTAATTCTACACAACTTGTAGATATGGTGGAATCACGAAATTGCGTTCAAGTGTGTAGAGTACAGCTCATGTGAGGGAAAAAATCCGACATGTTGGAAAAGTCGTCATCTTCGATTCAAAATGGCGGCTCAAAAATTTGTAACCATGAAAATTGTAAGTTGTGCTCTTGGTAGGTAAGCCAGGTTTCGCTATGTTATTAAGGACGTAGTTCAGTTTAAGTGAAGAAACAATCATTGGAGAAGTCGCCATCTTGAATTCCAAATTGCCATATTTTTGAATTGCCTTCATTTGGCCTCTTATGTGGTATATTGAGTAGAATAGAACAAACATAAGTCAACGTAGTAAGTTAGTTCCGCGGTAAAGTGTCTGCTTTCTGAGTAGCAGGTCTGGGTTCGAATCCAGGCAGACCATGTTTTATCTTGCATTTTTTCCTATCACGTTGCTTCATTTTACCAAATAGTTTCTGTATGCATTGCGTGAACAAAATATTTTCGTTATTACAGACAGACGGAAAGGATATATTTATACGCTAACTGTTTAGATGGTCTCGAAACTAGGCAGTATGTTCGTGTAAACTTTTAAGTATTTAAAATCAAACATATGTAGCTTTGGAAATGGAGCATCACCAGTGTCTCTATCGGAAGCAATGTTCGGGGGGAGGGAGTATTATCCCGGGGGCACTGCTGATAACATTCTATTTGTTATTGTATTATAAACGTATTATTTTGATCTCGCCAGGGGCGCTCTGATGAGACAGTGTCCCCCAAAAAGAGTCTGAAAGAAACATTGGGCATCATTTTTACGATATAGTGTCCATACAAAACAACAATACATTTTGTCTCGCGACAACAGTGTCTGCCTCAAACCGGAAACGATTGCAAAATATCTCTCTCCCCTTTTATGTTCCTCGTTAAGATACATGCGTATACCAAATTTGAAGTGAATACCACAAATGGAAAGTATAAAATATTAGTTTTAATTAAATACACACACACACACAGGGACGTACGCAGAGGGTGGGTCCTGGGGGTCCTTACCACCACCGAAATTCCAATTTTTTAGTAAATTTAGCCTAATTTTTGGGACAAGTTTAGGAATTTCAATATAAAATACACTGATATTGAGTTTGGCCCTTCCCGAAATAAATTCCTGCGTACGCAAATGCGCACACACGCTCATACACGCACACACACACACACACATATGGGCACCTTTGAAAATTGTCTCGTCGGCAACGTACATAATTTTAATATATAAGATACGTGGAAAAGTGCCCCTTTCGATTTAATAGTTTTAGTTGCAGGTCCGGTTGGAATGAAATGCCGTATATAATAAAGTCAAGCTTATTTTCACTCACATATGCTATAAAAATAAACTTCAAAGAAAGAAAAAGTGAGCGAAAAACTCGTTGGGGATTGAACCCAAGTCTTTTGCACAGTAGGCTCACGTCCTTCCCCTACACTACTCAATTCCTTAGATTTTTGATTTCCTACTTACTGCCCACATAGTACTGGTATGTAGCGCGCCCGCGTCCGTGGAATTATATACCTCTAAAGTCGGAAACACACTTAATTGTTTGCATACTTCCACAAAACATACATACACCAAATTTTGCATACTTGTTCGTCATGGGATGTGAGTAATGGGAAAATTCCGATATCACGAAAAAGGCGACATTTTCCATGTAAATGAAGTGTCGAAATTTTTTGTCGTTTCGAAATGCTGGTTTTTAGAGTAGTTCCGCACACCATAGAAACGTCATATTTTGTCAGGCAGTGAAGCTAGGAACATAGTTTATGATAGAAAAAAGAGCATTAAAATTCGTTTTCGTTTCGCGGCTCAAATAAAAAAAATGTGAAATTTGTAATGGCTGTATCTAGGATATTGAAATTTCGAGGTGATGTTTATTCTGATGCGTAGTTTGCGAATCCGTCCTTATACTTGAAAAAAATAGTCATGTTCGGTGTCAGAAAGTGCTAGGAATGTTATAAGGGGGCGTCTAATTCTACACAACTTGTAGATATGGTGGAATCACGAAATTGCGTTCAAGTGTGTAGAGTACAGCTCATGTGAGGGGAAAAATCCGACATGTTGGAAAAGTCGTCATCTTCGATTCAAAATGGCGGCTCAAAAATTTGTAACCATGAAAATTGTAAGTTGTGCTCTTGGTAGGTAAGCCAGGTTTCGCTATGTTATTAAGGACGTAGTTCAGTTTAAGTGAAGAAACAATCATTGGAGAAGTCGCCATCTTGAATTCCAAATTGCCATATTTTTGAATTGCCTTCATTTGGCCTCTTATGTGGTATATTGAGTAGAATAGAACAAACATAAATCAACGTAGTAAGTTAGTTCCGCGGTAAAGTGTCTGCTTTCTGAGTAGCAGGTCTGGGTTCGAATCCCCGCAGACCATGTTTTATCTTGCATTTTTTTCTTATCACGTTGCTTCATTTTACCAAATAGTTTCTGTATGCATTGCGTGAACAAAATATTTTCGTTATTACAGACAGACGGAAAGGATATATTTATACGCTAACTGTTGAGATGGTCTTGAAACTAGGCAGTATGTTCGTGTAAAGTTTCGAGACGATACTGAAGTATTTAAAATCAAACATATGTAGCTTTGGAAATGGAGCATCACCAGTGTCTCTATCGGAAGCAATGTTCGGGGGGAGGGAGTATTATCCCGGGGGCACTGCTGATAACATTCTATTTGTTATTGTATTATAAACGTATTATTTTGATCTCGCCAGGGGCGCTCTGAGGAGGCAGTGTCCCCCAAAAAGAGTCTGAAAGAAACATTGGGCATCATTTTTACGATATTGTGTCCATACAAGACAACAATACATTTTGTCTCGCGACAACAGTGTCTGCTTCAAAGCGGAAACGATTGCAAAATATCTCTCTCCCCTTTTATGTTCCTCGTTAAGATACATGCGTATACCAAATTTGAAGTGAATACCACAAATGGAAAGTATAAAATATTAGTTTTAAGGAAATACACACACACACAGGGACGTACGCAGGGGGTGGGTCCTGGGGGTCCTTACCACCACCGAAATTCCAATTTTTTAGTAAATTTAGCCTAATTTTTGGGACAAGTTTAGGAATTTCAATATAAAATACACTGATATTGAGTTATATATGTGTTTTTTAGAATGATTAAGGAAACGATCTCTTGTTATTTGATTGTAATAAGAAATTTGAAAGACACGATTCTAGTACAATGTTTTACTAAAGTGTAGAAAGTGGTGTTGTTTAAGTTGCTATAAACAATTTTTTTAAAAGCCTCCAATAATATTCATATTTTAAATTACCTAGTAAATAAACGTCTTCATTGAAAATATAAGGGTAAAGATAGAGGAAGACTGTATGTAATTGTCCAGTATAAATAATCATTTCAACAAGTCCTGCTGCCCAATAATTACTTTTGTACCAAAGGACAGCATTGTAATACAGTGTACTACGTTACTGTGCAAAAACTGGTGTTCAATCAAATGTTATGAACTAATGTTTAAAAAGCCTTAACAAAATTCATATTTGTAAATTACGAACAAATTTAGTCTTCATAAAAATACAAGACGAGAGATACAGGTAGACTGCAAGAAATTGTCCAGTAAATATGAAATATTTCAAAAACTCTTGCTGCAGGTAATATGTACTACTATGCCGAAGGGTTCTTTTATAAGGGACTTTTCTATATTAGAATGCAAAAAAGTGTTTTCTCAAATGATACCAACAAATGTTTAAAAAGCCTCCAACAATAATCATATTTGTAAATCACCTACAAATTGTAGTCCTTATTGAAAATACATAAATATATATACAGGGAGACTGCAAGAATTTGTGCAGTATATATGAAACTTTTCAAGAAATCTTGCTGAGGTAATATGTACAACTATGCCCAAGGTTGCCATTATAATCCACTGTACTACATTAAAGTCAAAAGTAATGTTCACTCAAATGCTATGAAAAAAATTTAAACAATCTCCAACAATATTCATATTTGTAAATTATCTAGTAAATTGTAGTCTTCATTGTAAATACAAGAATAAATGTGCAGGAAGACTGAAATATTTTCCCACCCTTATATCACAGATATGAATTACTTTTCCTGCAGGTAATATGTACACCTTGTCTCAAAAAGGTTGAGCGCATTCTTTATTGGTGTTTTGAGGCAAAAATTTTCTAAGTCCAGCTTCGGGTATCTTCGGGAAAAAATAAGCCAGGTTCGAACCTCCAAGCCAGCCTTTGCAATCGGGAAAAAGTTTGCAGATGTGTTTTTCTTCTTTTAAATATAATAAGACTTGTTACCAAGTGTTTAAAAAAGCAACATTGATTGAAATACTTAATGATACAATATTTCGAAACCTTTTATTAATGTCACCATATGCTTGCTTATCATTTAGCTCTCCATACGTAATAGAACATTTAAATACGTTAAAGAATCTTTCCATATGTAAAAGAATGCTCAAAATTAAGAAATAGAACATAATTATCGCCTGAGTACTAAAATAAAAGTCAAAGTAGAACAGAAACAGCGTTTGTAATGGATATGAATGTCATAATTATCTTGAGATTCGTTATACAACGCTAGAAGCTTAGTTCTGGAAGTTCTTGTGTTAGCTCATTGGTAAGCTGTCGGATTTCAAATCATAAGGTTGTGAGTTCGATCCCCCTCTGGGTCAATACTTTTTTTTAAAATTATATTTTCCGCAATGCATGAAAAATTATATAAAATAATTACATTAATATACATAAGTTGTTTATATATAACATAATCATTGCAGAACATAGTAATTATTATGTTTAAAATATAACATCTGAGATAATTTTCACAGTAGGTCGGTATTATATATGAGAATGTTAAATACAAGTTAGGAAAATCGTTTAATAGCAATAAAAAAGTTATGTAGTGTATTTATTTGCAGCTATTTGTCATACAGATTTAACTTCTCAATATTCTCATTACAGTATGTTATTTATATTCGTGAAATGCAGTATATTCCTACTGATATAGAAAATGTATAAACAGAGTATCCAAAGTCGTATCCTGCTTCAAGACACTTAACTTTTCCCGATCCCCTTAACGTCACGGGAAGAAACACAAATTCTCTTTAGAACGGAATGTCGTTACTTAGAGTCTTATTCGAATACGTTGAATATGCTTTTGTGTATTCATCTCTCTCTCTCTCTCTCTCTCTCTCTCTCTTTCGCTTTGTTTATGTGTGTGTGTGTGTTGCGGAATATCTTAAGTTGAATACAACATTTGCAAAGTATATGAGCATCATTGTCATCGAATACCAGAAATTGAAAGTCGTATTTCTTCAGGTTGGGTTTGCGAGTTCATGTTAGCTCACTGGTAGAGTACGGACTTGCCACTGAAGAGGTCTTGAGTTCAAAGCCTACAGCTAATTATCATTTTTTTGTTAGTAGGATTGCACAGAAATCGGATACAAGGAGTGGTTTACTTCTACAAATATTTTCAGAAGCGTTTAGGTAGCCCTGAAAAGGGCTGTTTTCGGGAGTTAAGGCGGGGGCATTAATATTGTGTCCAAGACCCTTCTGAATTTATTACACGCTCCATTCTTCTGGGCATGGAATCTATTACATGGGTGACAAATCTATCTCCTTCCCCTACCTCCAGCCATGCTTCGGAAACAAGATGCCACAGGTCATCCTGAGTTCTTGGTGGATCTGCCTCAGGCCAACTTTCCCTTAGAGTACGCTTCACTTCTGCCCACATATTTTCCATGAGATTGAGGTCTGCTCCACGAGGCGGCCAGTCGATTAAATCAATCTCAGGGTGCCCTGCGAACCATTCCTGAACCACATGGGAAGTATGTATTGGCGACTGGTATTGCTGGAACTGAATTACACCATCAGGCTGAAATACTCGTACAGATGGCACCATGATATTACTGATAATGTCACATAAAATAGATACATGGCCACTGCGATTGCAAGCAGCCACATATCCATGGTCATTTCGGGTGCCTCTCGGACGATACACAAAACGGCGTCCCTCCTTTGATGTTGTGAATATGGATTCATCTGAGAAAACTAAGTTTTCCCAATTGAGACCCACATTCGCCTGTGCAAACGCGAGACGGTAAATTTTGTGGTCGTCTGAGAGTTTTTCCTTCACGGCAGCAACACGGCCACGTAACCCAGCATGACGAAGCCTTCGCAGAGCTGTATGCTTACTACCAGGAAAGAGAGAAGCTTCCCTTAGCTGTCTAGACGTACTTAGTGGGTCTAACCGGGCTTAGTTTACTAATCTCGCATCTTGAGCTTCGGTTGACACATGCGGACGACCAGGAGATCGTAAATTACCAGCCTGACCTGTAGCACCATATTTCCGAATCCATCGCCTTCCTGTAGAGGCCGGGACACCTACTCGCCTGCTAGCTGCAGTTGCAGAATAACCTTCCAACTCCCATAAAGTAATTACTTCTGTACGTCTATCCATAGTTACCAATGTTCTGAGCTGTGAAAAGGAAGCAATAGGTAAAAGCTAGTACCTGACGTGTGATTGGTTACTTGCACGACACGCCTATTGTGGGGAACAGCGTTGCCAGATCTAGCATAATGATGCTAGATCTAGCATAATTTGCATGTCTCTAGCATCTAGCATCTTGCTTTTAGCATCCTGCCCAAATCTAGCACAATTTCAGCAAGTTATCAAAAAGCCGTAAAACCTGGAGATGAGAAAGAAGTTGGTCGTGGGAAGAAAAAGAACGGCAGAAATGGGGTCTAGGTCAAAACCCCCACAGCCAAAACCCCCACACTCAAGAAATGTCAAAACACCCACACAAACGGTCATAACCCCCACACAAATGGACAAATCTCCCAAACGAACGAACGGTCAAAACCCCCACACTCAAGAAATGTCAAAACGCCCACACGATCGGTCATAACCCCCACACAAATGGACAAATCTCCCAAACGCACGAACGATCAAAACCCCCACAGCCAAAACCCCCACACTCAAGAAATGTCAAAACGCCCACACAATAGGTCATAACCCCCACACAAATGGACAAAACAGCCACACATAGCAACGGTCATAATCCCCACATAAATGGACAAAACTCCCACACAAATGGTCAAAACTCCCACATGCAGAAATTGTCACAACTGCCACACAAATGGACAAAAACCCCACTAAATCGGACAAATCCCCCACACTCTGAAATGATCCTCATTCCACGTCTTTGTTGTGGCTCTTTATGACGCCCAAGAAGAATAGTTGCAACATCAGTTTAATTGGAATAAAAAAAATTATTAAAAACTACAAGGGCAATACATGCAACCAGGATCATTTCAGAGTGTGGGAGATTTGTCCGATTGTGTGGGCGTTTTGTCCATTTGTGTGGCATTGTGACTATTTCTGCATGTGGGACTTTTGTCCATTTGTGTGGGGGTTTTGTCCATTTATGTGGGGATTGTGACCGTTGCTATGTGTGGCCGTTTTGTCCATTTATGTGGGCGTTATGACCGTTGGAGGTTATGACCGACTACCAGTGTGGGGGTTTTGGCTGTGGGGGTTATGACCGTTCGTGTATTTGGGAGATTTGTCCATTTGTGTGGGGGTTATGACCGTTTGTGTGGGCGTTTTGACATTTCTTGAGTTTGGGGGTTTTGGCTGTGGGGGTTTTGACCGGTTGCCCAGAAATGTATCCTCTTCCATTGATTCATACACTCGGTAAACCATACAGGCAGTCTTATTTTCCGAAGTAAGTTCGGAACGGCTTTGGGCTTTTTTTTCTTTTGTGGCTCCACCCAGGGTTTTCTAATCCTTTAACTCCGAGGCATGGGCGGAGCTATGGGGGCCATTCTCCCTACAACTTTTTGACAACTTCACCATCTTTATTTCTGACTTTATGATCATATTTATACCTGAAATGACAGCTCCGAGACCGACCAAAAATCTGCCCCCCCCCCCAGCAGACGATTCCCAACTCCGCTTATGCTGCGAAGTAATTTTCTTTCAAAATATGTAAACAAAAACTTTGCATTCATTTATACCATATATACGCCATTGAGTCTGGCAACGACTGCAGTAATTTAGTTGAGTTAAAATTTTGGTGCGTGAAGTATTGAGTTCTATCCATGCATTCTTGCTCTCTGTGTATTTTAAGTTACGTTATCGTATCTCAACTTCGTTTTTTTTTAACTCCTGAATTAGTAATTATGAGGATCTAGCATAATTTGACCGAATCTAGCATAAGTTCAATCAGGTTTTGGAATAATTCCGAGCTGTGAGTCTGGCAACGCTGGTGGCGAACGACTTGGTCAACGACTCGCGAAAGAAATCTGAAAATGGTGCGCCGTAATAATAATATTAAAAATAGTTTTTATAAAGGAATATTAATACATACGAAAAGCTGTTTAAAGAATGAATTGTTATACTGACTTTACACGTATAAAAACATATACCATATACCAAACAGATTGAGCGATATGATGATAGCTGTTTCGAGACGAACACTTTCGAAGTCCAACTTCGGGTATCTTCGGAAAACAGTAAACTAAAGCTGCTGGTTCGAACCTCCAAAGCCAACCTTAGTAATCGGGAAAAGATGTACAGATATGTTTTTCCTTCTGTTAAATATAATAAGACATGTTGAAATGGTATTAAGTGTAGAAAGAAGTAACATTGATTGAAATACTTAATGATACAATATTTCGAGACTATGTATTCACACTCTCGTTTCGTCATTGTGATTTCCATACGGAAAAGAGCATTTACGTATGAGCTCAGTTATATTTCAGAAGCAGCTTCCGAAAAGTGGTACACCACCGAGCGTTTAAATCGTGAGTTCGATACCCGTTCAGGTGAGATTCTTTTATGATATTTTACTTTCCTCAATGCATGAAAATTATGTAAAATAGTTACATTACAATTCATCAGTTGTATATATATTTTCATATCATCAGTTGTATATATGAGTTGAATATATATATTCATATCATCAGTTGTATATATCAGTTGAATATATATATTCATATCATTTCACGACATAAGTAATTCTTATCTTTAAAATATAACATCTGAGGTATTCACAGAACGTCGGTCTGTTATGTGTGAATATTGAATACAAATTTAAAAAATCGTGTAATAGCAATAAATAAGTTATGTAATGTATTTGTTTGCAGCTACTTTCATCGCAGATAACTTCTCAATATTCGCATTACAGCATTTAGATAGAGCATATCGAAAATCGGATCGTGGTTCAAGACAAAAAACTAGCTAGCCCCAAACTGTCACGTAAGAAATTCACGAATCGCAAAAGTAAAGTGAAGACATTGAGAGCGGTAATTCTTTAATCGCTCTCTCTCAACTCTCTCTTATCTGCATTTATACATATAAAAGTGTATGTATGTATGTTCCATCATAGCTCATGTATGCCTAGAGCAGGGTTTCTCAACCTGGGAGTCGCGGCCCCTAGGGGATCGCGAAGATAGGCGGAAGAGATAAATATACTTATAATCTAAAACCAGAAATTATTTTTAAATATTATTTTTAATTTTGTTCTGATAGGCATACTTTTATTTTTTATACACACTGTAAAGAACAATAAAAAATAAGTCTACTAAACATTTTCAAAGGGTGTAGAATTCGTGTTACTATTCGGTTCAAAGTCTCTTGTCGTCGCGAATTCTGTCGAGAAATTTGAAGCTTAAAATATACAAAACGATAATCATGCCTGTTGTTCTCTATGGTTGCGAAACATGGTCGCTTACTCTGAGGGAAGAACATAGACTGAAAGTATTTGAGAACAAGATCCTTAGACGAATATTCGGACCCAAGAGGAACGGGAATGGGGAATGGCGGAAACTTCATAACGAGGAACTACATAATTTATACGGGTACCCAACATTGTTAGGGTCGTCAAGTGTAGGAGGCTTAGGTGGGCAGGTCATGTAGCTAGAATGGAAGAAAGTAGAAACGCTTTCAAAGTCTTGACTGGAAGACCAAACGGAAAACGACCATTAGGAAGACCTAGGCGCAGATGGGAGGACAATATTAAGATGGATCTCGCTGAGATAAGAATACAAAGTAGAAACTGGATCCAATTGGCTAAGGATAGAAGTCAGTGTAGAGCTTTTGTGACCGCGGCATTGAACCTCCGGGTTCCATAGGCCATAGAGTTAGTTAGTTAGTAGAGTTGTTTAAAAATGAATTTAAATCAAAGAGGTATGATATAAAACTAATGAGAACTGTATATAAAAATACTAGAAAAATACACATGAAACAAAACCTGCACATTGAAATACAATTAAAATTAAAACCTAATGAAATACCTAAGCATGGTGTAATTTCACTAGTGCAGCAATGCCCGGTTCAATCTTCATGACGAACATTATCAAGCCATTTTCAACTGATAAGCGATTTCTTATCTTTGTTTTAATGTTTACCATAAAAAAAACACACACTTTCGCACAAGTACGATATAGCAAATGGAATTATTACTTTTAAAGCAGCAATCACCAGACCAGGATATTCTTCTCTCCTCATCAGGCAGAACTTGTCCAAGTCTTCGTTACAGAAAACCAGTTGCAAAGACTTGTCGCATGATCATTCTATTATTTTGTGAAGAAGTTGTGGGCTTAGATCGGATACGTTAAACTCCGATCATTGAAGAGTTTAACATCCATCTTGAACCAGCACCTTCGTCTTTGGGAATATAGATATTACAGTTACTGTATCCACTGTCAGTGCCGGGCGCCGAAAAAAGGGACCACATTTCGGAGGAAGTGTGTTACTCATGTTAGGAAAGTGCATGTGCACATGTGTAAACTAGAAGGAAAAACGCAATAAAATGTGCTCAAAATTAAGGAAAGGTAGGGTTTATTTTGAAAATGTTATTGAGCTTCGTGCCAACCATGGTGGCGCTTCGTAGCTAGTCTGTCGACGTCACTCATATATACGGTGACATCGTACTATACTCTCGCCCCGGGCAATGATTTTCCATGGCACTGTTCATTATAAACAAAAAAATGGATTCTACTATTATAGAAATAGGTATGTTAAAAATCCCACACAAGCTTATTATAAAACAAATTATAAAAGGGTCGCTGGCAAGAGCGTGTGATAAAAGGGGATCGTGATAGGAATTAGATTGAGAACCACTGGCCTAGAGTAATTTTAACCACATTTCTTATAGTTTCAAAAAGAAAGCTGTCGGGTTACCTATGGTGAATGGGAGGGGGATACATATAAAAGATTGCTAGAAAATGATAGATATTAGATTCAGTTTTCGGGGTCGTTTAGATAAAAAGTGAGACTTTCAATTTTGCTTAACTCCGATTAAGCTCTCATTAGTAGGGATGGGCACGAACGACTTTTCTTTGAAACTCGACTCGACTCGAAACAGACATCTTTGAGGTCTACTCTTGGACTCGGCGCGAAAAATATCTTCCAACTCGACTCGGATTAGAGTCGAGTCGAACCAAAACGAGCCAAATCCTGTGTGTAGTCCTACCTAGACAATACATAGACAATAATTATTCTATCATCAATTATACTACTGTTACTACAAATAATAATAATAATAATAATAATAATAATAATAATAATAATAATAATAATAATAATAATAATAATAATAATATGACAACACCGTGTACAAACATGAACGATAGATGGTTAGTAAAGGAATACTAAAAGCTAGTTGACTGCCGACGTCGGTAGTCATGAAGTCTACAAGGCAAGGACATCGTTCATTACCCTAAGCTGTAAGCGTCGGTGGACTACAGATGGTCAACTATTAACCTCTCGCCAGAAATTGGTGGCCCCGCAGCGACGATCCGTGATGGCCCAAGTTCCATTTTGAAAACTTTACTACCAGCGGCAGAGACGCGATGAAACGCCAACGAACCACAAAATTACTCTCCCAAAATATGTTAAAATGCCTATATGTGTCATTTGTTTATATTTAGGTGAATCAAAAAAACACAAAACAAATACCCCGGGGTGGACGCGAACTATCAATATTACGATTACTAGGCACGTGTTCTTCTGACTTCCCCACGGAAACAATCATAAAAAGCTTGGTTGTTGAAGGATAAATCATTGACGTCTTAATTTAGCCAATCAGACAAACCCCTACATCTCGAGTTCTAGGAGGTGATACCGTGAACCGTTTCAGATTTATTGCTTTCTGGTGGAGTACTATCCATGCGCAAAATTTGAGCATAATAGCCGACATGCATCTTCGGTGCCTCTTATCTTTAGTACAATTTTAACCAGAGATGCTGTGGGTCAATGAAAATTTGATCCACGACCCACCATGACCCACTATCACCCACCGCCCAAATGACCCATTGGCCCACTCTGACCCATCAACCATCGTGATCCACTCTGACCCACCACTAACTATGAACCACTCTGAACCATTGCGACCAACTCCGACCCACCAAAACCCACCGACATCAACTCTGACCGATGACCCACGTCCTCCTCTCCATTGACTAAAGAGATTACACTTGTAATAAAACAAGACTGTGAAATTATCACTTATCGGAGTTTGAATTTCTACCGTCATTGGCTCAAGCACCTCTTTGTTACAATACTGGTGGGTCTGACCTTTACGATATATAATGGCAAAGTGTTTCTCATCTTCCGAATTAAAATAAATTTAAATTTATCATATGTAATTATTTCTTTGTTGCCTTACAGACACATTTCAGTAGAAAATAGGGTGAAATTTAAAAGTTTCGAATCAAGGAAAAGTAAACCAACGTAAAAAAAAAAAAAAAAAAAAAAGAGAGAGAGAGAGGGAGAGAGAAACTAATTTTCTATATAATTAAGCATGCCGTACTAATTGAAAATGCCCATGTAATTAAGTTTAGAATACAAATTTTATGGCCATTTTTCTCTAACTTTATGGCTTGATTGCCTTATGCTCGGAACGCTCCATATATTAAACACCAGCTTCAGCAATTATAAATAGAAAGCAGTGGGTATAAAATTCAAAAAGAACTTTAGTTTGCATTACTCAATTTTTTTCACAACTAATATCAATCGTTTTCGATTATTTTTACAAATCAACCCACTACCAATTTCCAATATATAGAAAATGCACCCCCGTCCCCCCGCTCATAAAAGACAATTTTAAAAAATGCCAGGGCATATTCTCTTTATTTTTAATAAAGAGTTATATGCTGAATTTCAGCTCTCAGTTGAATGGCTTGTGAGATACTAACTTTTTCGCAAAAATTCGGACTTCTACTTCCCCTAAGGATATGTATTATAATGAAAGTGACACGCGTATGATAACTTCCCAGTTGGGATTGGAGCCTGATTATATACCAAACGTCAATTCATTTGACTTTGCAATTTGACCGTGATGATTACGCAGACATAGTTACTTTCAATTTTTTATGATACATATCCTTATTTCATATGTTACAGATGATTCAAAAATATTTTTTCAAGCAGTTAGCTCCTCTAGAATCTCACAGGCTGCATCCCAAAATCCAACTCCTACTATCCTATGACAATCCAAAAGTGACTGAACTTTTTTTATTAGGAACAAATGACAAAAGAAAAATGGAGATCTTGAAAGTAAAATGTAGAAAAGATCGGTGCCCCCAATAACTACATATTTCTCCGCCCCTTCATTCCGAACTTAAAAATAGAACTTAATTCGAATATGGTTAATTAGTGAATTTATTACAGCTAAATTCCACTCACTACATGCTACAGCTACAACTATGTAACAAAAAATAACAACTGTGAAACATGTTCTGAATTACTATTACATTTCTTACGCTATTATTAAACATATTAGAATAGTAAAAGAGGATTGTTCCTGAAATAGTATATTTGCTCATGATTTTTAACTTTTTCATACGGAAAAAAATTAAAATATTATTCAAGTTTTAAAATTTGCACTCTGCAAATATGTTGCCCTCTAGGCAATGGGACTAATGTGGACTAATGGGAAATGCTGCACTGTTAGCGGCGCTGAAAACTTACGATTCGATTCTAATATCGGTTGATTTCGATATCTTTATGTCGCTACGTAACCACCCTGGGTGCTAATGAAAGCTTAATTGCACTTGAATTGAAAGTAGAGCTATTCACCTAAGCGACCACGAAACTATGGATTCGATACTAATATCGACCCGTTTCTAGCATTTTTGATATGTATCCCGACAGTACTCTTTTTCCAGACTGTAAGAAATATAGTTAAAATTGCTCTAGATATATCAGAATTATGTTGAAACACACACATAAATCCACTTTTATATTCTGTATAAATAGAGAGTGAGCGAGCGAGGGAGCGAGAGAGGGCGACTCAAGGCATCACTACTTCCACATTGCAAAAGCATATATCAGGAATTGAATTGAAAATCTATGTAAAGACTTTCTGCTGTGGCATGCTTCATAAGGACAATTCCAGTCTGCTCACGTGACCTTTGGGGTTCATGAATTTTTTTGCGAGCGTTCCGACTTTGGATTCTCTGTTTATACCCTCTGTTTATGCATCGAATAACTTTTCAAGAACATAAATGACATTCTGCATTATGAATGTTGAGAATTACTCTCTATATGCCAAATAGCTGCAGATAAATACACTACATGATTTATTTATTGCTATTGAACGAGTTTCTTAACTTGTATTTACATCCTCATATATAATACCGACCTACTGTGAAAATTATCTCAGATGTTATATTTTAAACATAATAATTACTATGTTCTGCAATGATTATGTTATATATAAACAACTTATGTATTTTAATGTAATTATTTTATATAATTTTTCCTGCATTGCGGAAAATATAATTTAAAAAAAAAGTATTGACCCAGAGGGGGATCGAACTCACAACCTTATAATTTGAAATCCGACAGCTTACCAATGAGCTAACACAAGAACTTCCAGAACTAAGCTTCTAGCGTTGTATAACGAATCTCAAGATAATTATGACATTCATATCCATTACAAACGCTGTTTCTGTTCTACTTTGACTTTTATTTTAGTACTCAGGCGATAATTATGTTCTACTTCTTAATTTTGAGCATTCTTTTACATATGGAAAGATTCTTTAACGTATTTAAATGTTCCATTACGTATGGAGAGCTAAATGATAAGCAAGCATATGGTGACATTAATAAAAGGTTTCGAAATATTGTATCATTAAGTATTTCAATCAATGTTGCTTTCTTAAACACTTGGTAACAAGTCTTATTATATTTAAAAGAAGAAAAACACATCTGCAAACTTTTTCCCGATTGCAAAGGCTGGCTTGGAGGTTCGAACCTGGCTTACTTTTTCCCGAAGATACCCGAAGCTGGACTTAGAAAATTTTTGCCTCAAAACACCAATAAAGAATGCGCTCAACCTTTTTGAGACAAGGTGTACAATTAACTACAAGGACACTATTATATTACACTAGCAGCGTTCACCCCGCTTCGCTGCGGTCACCCCGGAACGCAATAAACTTTGTTACTTAGATAATTTTTACTTTTTCGCTTTCAAGTGATATGATAAAAACCATAGAAGATTGCAGTAAATGTTAACATTATATCGCCTGTCATTTATGTTAACCCGCCCCGCTTCGCTGCGGTCACCCCGGAACGCAATAAACTTTGTTACTTAGATAATTTTTACTTTTTCGCTATTGCAGTAAATGTTAACATTATATCGCCTGTCATTTATGTTAACCCGCCGAGTGACACGGTCATGCGGGTTGCATATAAATACGTTTATTTTTACCTATGATGAATAACTAACAAAGGATTTGTACGTTATGGACACTTGAATGGTCAATTATCTCAAGACACTGGTAATTAAAAATTAAAGTGATATGATAAAAACCATCTAGGGTCCAAATCCTAATAACCCCCCAAAAATAAAAGAAATTGGTTCAGCCGTATTAGCGTGATGAGGGAACAAAGGATTTTGTACGTTCTCTTTTATATATAAGATTGTACTAAATTACACTGCAAAACATAATATTAAAAAATGCTACGAATAAATATTTGAAAGGTTGCAAAAATCACATTTGTAAACAGTGAGTGTTTTCGCAAAATGCAAGGTCTAATAGGTAGGCAATTGGAAGACAGTGTCCGCTGTTTATGTTTGAGAAAATAAATTCTGTTATTGTCTCTAACATGTATAGGTGTGCGCAAAGTGTACATAATAAGCCATGCACATGATTGCCAGAGTAGAAGTAGTAATAGAGTTCTTTCTAATAAATTGTGTGTTTGCTTTTCAAAGTTACATGGAAGGAATAATACCGGTTGAATTGAAGTATGTGTTGTTAACAGGTGTCTGCTGTAAAGGGAAGTGAATTCCTGAAGGAATAGTTTTCTAGAACATGATACCTCATGGCAAAGGCCTGACCGGGGGTCTGGAAGCGGAGCCTCCACCGAGCTTTAGCGAGTTATATACCTCTAAAGTCGGAAACACACCTAATTGTTTGCATACTTCCACAAAACATACAAACACCAAATTTTGCATACTTGTTCGTCATGGGATGTGAGTAATGGGAAAATTCCGATATCACGAAAAAGGCGACATTTTCCATGTAAATGAAGTGTCGAAATTTTTTGTCGTTTCGAAATGCTGGTTTTTAGAGTAGTTCCGCACACCATAGAAACGTCATATTTTGTCAGGCAGTGAAGCTAGGAACCTAGTTTATGATAGAAAAAGAGCATTAAAATTCGTTTTCGTTTCGCGGCTCAAATAAAAAAAATGTGAAATTAGTAATGGCTGTATCTAGGATGTTGAAATTTCGAGGTGATGTTTATTCTGATGCGTAGTTAGCGAATCAGTCCTTAAACTTGAAAAAAATAGTCATGTTCGGTGTCAGAAAGTGCTAGGAATGTTATAAGGGGCGTCTAATTCTACACAACTTGTAGATATGGTGGAATCACGAAATTGCGTTCAAGTGTGTAGAGTACAGCTCATGTGAGGGGAAAAATCCGACATGTTGGAAAAGTCGTCATCTTCGATTCAAAATGGCGTCTAAAAAATTTGTAACCATGAAAATTGTAAGTTGTGCTCTTGGTAGGTAAGCCAGGTTTCGCTATGTTATTAAGGACGTAGTTCAGTTTAAGTGAAGAAACAATCATTGGAGAAGTCGCCATCTTGAATTCCAAATTGCCATATTTTTGAATTGCCTTCATTTGGCCTCTTATGTGGTTTATTGAGTAGAATAGAACAAAAATAATTCAACGTAGTAAGTTAGTTCCGCGGTAAAGTGTCTGCTTTCTGAGTAGCAGGTCTGGGTTCGAATCCCCGCAGACCATGTTTTATCTTGCATTTTTTTCTTATCATGTTGCTTCATTTTACCAAATAGTTTCTGTATGCATTGCGTGAACAAAATATTTTCGTTATTACAGACAGACGGAAAGGATATATTTATACGCTAACTGTTGAGATGGTCTTGAAACTAGGCAGTATGTTCGTGTAAAGTTTCGAGACGATACTGAAGTATTTAAAATCAAACATATGTAGCTTTGGAAATGGAGCATCACCAGTGTCTCTATCGGAAGCAATGTTCGGGGGGAGGGAGTATTATCCCGGGGGCACTGCTGATAACATTCTATTGGTTATTGTATTATAAACGTATTATTTTGATCTCGCCAGGGGCGCTCTGAGGAGGCAGTGTCCCCCAAAAAGAGTCTGAAAGAAACATTGGGCATCATTTTTACGATATTGTGTCCATACAAGACAACAATACATTTTGTCTCGCGACAACAGTGTCTGCTTCAAAGCGGAAACGATTGCAAAATATCTCTCTCCCCTTTTATGTTCCTCGTTAAGATACATGCGTATACCAAATTTGAAGTGAATACCACAAATGGAAAGTATAAAATATTAGTTTTAAGGAAATACACACACACACAGGGACATACGCAGGGGGTGGGTCCTGGGGGTCCTTACCACCACCGAAATTCCAACTTTCGAGTAAATTTAACCTAATTTTTGGGACAAGTTTAGGAATTTCAATATAAAATACACTGATATTGAGTTATATATGTGTTTTTTAGGATGATTAAGGAAATGATCTCTTGTTATTTGATTGTAATAAGAAATTTGAAAGACACGATTCTAGTACAATGTTTTACTACAGTGTAGAAAGTGGTGTTGTTTAAGTTGCTATAAACAATTTTTTTAAAAGCCTCCAATAATATTCATATTTTAAATTACCTAGTAAATAAACGTCTTCATTGAAAATATAAGGGTAAAGATACAGGAAGACTGTATGTAATTGTCCAGTATAAATAATCATTTCAACAAGTCCTGCTGCCCAATAATTACTTTTGTGCCAAAGGACAGCATTGTAATACAGTGTACTACGTTACTGTGCAAAAACTGGTGTTCAATCAAATCTTATGAACTAATGTTTAAAAAGCCTTAACAAAATTCATATTTGTAAATTACGAACAAATTTAGTCTTCATAAAAATACAAGACGAGAGATACAGGTAGACTGCAAGAAATTGTCCAGTAAATATGAAATATTTCAAAAACTCTTGCTGCAGGTAATATGTACTACTATGCCGAAGGGTTCTTTTATAAGGGACTTTTCTATATTAGAATGCAAAAAAGTGTTTTCTCAAATGATACCAACAAATGTTTAAAAAGCCTCCAACAATAATCATATTTGTAAATCACCTACAAATTGTAGTCCTTATTGAAAATACATAAATAAATATACAGGGAGACTGCAAGAATTTGTGCAGTATATATGAAACTTTTCAAGAAATCTTTCTGAGGTAATATGTGCAACTATGCCCAAGGTTTCCATTATAATCCACTGTACTACATTAAAGTCAAAAGTAATGTTCACTCAAATGCTATGAAAAAAATTTAAACAATCTCCAACAATATTCATATTTGTAAATTATCTAGTAAATTGTAGTCTTCATTGTAAATACAAGAATAAATGTGCAGGAAGACTGAAATATTTTCCCACCCTTATATCACAGATATGAATTACTTTTCCTGCAGGTAATATGTACAATTAACTACAAGGACACTATTATATTACATTGTACTAAATTACACTGCAAAACATAATATTAAAAAATGCTACGAATAAATATTTGAAAGGTTGCAAAAATCACATTTGTAAACAGTGAGTGTTTTCGCAAAATGCAAGGTTTAATAGGTAGGCTATTGGAAGACAGTGTCCGCTGTTTATGTTTGAGAAAATAAATTCTGTTATTCTCTCTAACATGTATAGGTGTGCGCAAAGTGTACATAATAAGCCATGCACATGATTGCCAGAGTAGAAGTAGTAATAGAGTTCTTTCTAATAAATTGTGTGTTTGCTTTTCAAAGTTACATGGAAGGAATAATACCGGTTGAATTGAAGTATGTGTTGGTAACAGGTGTCTGCTGTAAAGGGAAGTGAATTCCTGAAGGAATAGTTTTCTAGAACATGACACCTCATGGCAAAGGCCTGACCGGGGGCCTGGGGGCGGAGCCCCCAGCGAGCTTTAGCGAGTTACACCTCTAAAATCGGAATAGTAATCGTGTAATATATGAGTTTTTTAGGATGATTAAGGAAATGATGTATTGTTGTTTGATTGTAATAAGAAATTAGAGAGACGCGATTCTAGTACAATGTTCTACTACAGTGTAGAAAGTGGTGTTGTTTAATTTGCTATAAACAAATTTTTTAAAAGCCTCCAATAATATTCATATTCTAAATTACCTAGTAAATAAACGTCTTCTCTGAAAATATAAGAGTAAAGATACAGGAAGACTGTATGTAATTGTCCAGTATAAATAATCATTTCAACAAGTCCTGCTGCCCAATAATTACTTTTGTACCAAAGGACAGCATTGTAATACAGTGTAGTACGTTACTGTGCAAAAACTGGTGTTCAATCAAATGTTATGAACTAATGTTTAAGAAGCCTTAACAAAATTCATATTTGTAAATTACGAACAAATTTAGTCTTCATAAAAATACAAGACGAGAGATACAGGTAGACTGCAAGAAAGTGTCCAGTAAATATGAAATATTTCAAAAAGTCTTGCTGCAGGTAATATGTACTGCTATGCCGAAGGGTTCCATTATAAGGGACTTTTCTATATTACAGTGCAAAAGTAGTGTTCTCTCAAATGTTACCAACAAATGTTTAAAAAGCCTCCAACAATAATCATATTTGTAAATCACCTAGATATTGTAGTCTTCATTGAAAATACATGAATAAATATACAGGGAGAATGCAAGAATTTGTGCAGTATATATGAAACTTTTCAAGAAATCTTGCTGAGGTTATATGTACAACTATGCCCAAGGTTTCCATTATAATCCACTGTACTACATTATAGTACAAAAGTAGTGTTCACTCAAATGCTACGAAAAAAAATTTAAACCATCTCCAACAATATTCATATTTGTAAATTATCTAGTAAATTGTAGTCTTCATTGTAAATACAAGAATAAATGTGCAGGAAGACTGAAATATTTCCCCACAATTATATCACAGATATGAATTACTTTTCCTGCAGGTAATATGTACAATTAACTACAAGGACACTATTATAATACATTGTACTAAATTACACTGCAAAACATAATATTAAAAAATGCTACGAATAATTATTTGAAAGGTTGCAAAAATCAGATTTGTAAAGAGTGAGCGTTTTCGCAAAATGCAAGGTTTAATAGGTAGGCTATTGGAAGACAGTGTCCGCTGTTTATGTTTGAGAAAATAAATTCTGTTATTGTCTCTAACATGTATAGGTGTGCGCAAAGTGTACATAATAAGCCATGCACATGATTGCCAGAGTAGAAGTAGTAATAGAGTTCTTTCTAATAAATTGTGTGTTTGCTTTTCAAAGTTACATGGAAGGAATAATACCGGTTGAATTGAAGTATGTGTTGGTAACAGGTGTCTGCTGTAAAGGGAAGTGAATTCCTGAAGGAATAGTTTTCTAGAACATGACACCTCATGGCAAAGGCCTGACCGGGGGCCTGGGGGCGGAGCCCCCATGGAGCTTTAGCGAGTTATATTCTGAAATCAACAGAAATGAAAGCAATGTGTAAAGGTTGCTCCCCTATATTTTGACCCTTTCTATCACAGTGTACCATATAACATTAAACATAACTTTATAATTAATTATTGTATTATTTTCAATCTACCAAAAATGTACATAGAAATATCATAATGTCTTTTGCTATTTGGTGACATTTTCCATTATTCTTTATTCATGTATACTTTTGTTATCGATTTTTGCTTAGACCATGTCTGCCTTGTTTTTCAACTGCTACTACGCAATTGCTATTCAAAATATAAATGATTAAAGCAAATTTTACTTTCTTTCGTTAATATGAATGCCATGGTCAATACAATATTTTGTTTTGTGCAAGTACTATGCAAGACAGCGCCTCTGATATATTGCGATGACTAGTGAATCATGACACTGCCATGCCTCCGGAATGAAATTGGTATTTAATTTAAGTCTACAAACAGAATATATTTTAATTTTTAAAAACTTACAAATTAAGAGCCAGGAATGGAATCTGGGAAATCAGGTTTACACCCCCTCCAGCCTCGCATTCATATGTATCCGATTCTTGTAAAGTAATATTCTGGTCACTTTGAGGCTACATTCATCTTCCAGTAAGTAAACTACTACTTCCCCTAAACGATCCTTCTGGATCCGCTAGTGCTTGAACCATCAATGCATTGTCATCTCTGAAAAGATTTTTATTGCCACTTTTTCTATTTGTTGTTTAATGTGTTTATCGCTAGAACATCTATCACTGTTAGCGTAGAACGTCTTACTTTTTAAACCATCAATATAGTCTACTTGACATAACATTAACATTTAGACTTGATATAGAAAGTAGAGAAAGAAAGAGATACGGCATTTGTAATTTGTACGTGGTTCACCAAGGAACTTAAGGAATAAGAAAATCCGAATTAGCACACACCCAAGAGAGCGAATGGGAGTCTACAAATTTGAACTTGTAGAAACATCCCGGGAAGAAGAAAATATAGTAAATATTGCTAAGTAATAGCGTATTTTACTTACATTTTATATTCTAGTATACTTCTTTCAGCATCGAAACCAACCAGGATTACAAGATAAAAAGAGGAGAGAATTATTTCCAATTTAAAAGATCAGAAAAATCTTCCAATACGTGACCTAGACTCGAACTCATAAATTTAGAATTCGAAGGTCATAGCTCTACGCTTTCCTGAAGTCGTTGTTAATAGTTCAATCACATGTCCAATGGTCAGTTATAGAAGTGATACAGAAACAAGTTCATTGAAAAATACAAAGAACTCTTACAAATAAGAAAGTAGACAACTTGTTTTAAATTAAGACTAAATAATAATTTGCAAGTAATTTTTTGCCTACTCTTAACGTTAATTTTCTGCATATGATACCGTAGACAAGGCAAATGCACATAAGGAAGGGATTGTCTATGTGGGATAAGCACATATAGAAGCTTATATTTAGCGAACAGTTTCACTTTTATTTTTAATTAAAAATAATTCTAATTTGGATAAATGAGAACAATAGTAGCATTAATATGTGATGCAGATGAATGGCAAATCGTACTTAAGAATTTACCAAATATTGCCACATATTTTGAATCTGTGTACAAAATTGTGAACGTTGCTGAAGAGTGTATATGTTACGGCAGTGATAACACACATTATTAGACACTATATGTGTTTGATATAGTTTCTCTAGCGTTTGGTATTTATTCTCAACCATGGAAATAACAAAGAGACAGCTGATTGGCAGGTAAAACGGGTCATTAATATTTCCCCAAATATAATTCCCATGCAGTTGTGTTTCTTGAAACTGAACGTGAGGTGTGACTAAGTGTTTTGTCGTTAGGCAATATTGAGAAAGGGATTTCACAGGCATTAAATCAATTTTCGTTTATGCTGTTAACCATAAATTATATTCTAGACCCAGTAATTCAAATGTATGAATTTCAGTCTCCGAGAAAAAGAATATGAATCGAAACTTCAAGATTAATGCACCCCAAACAAGGAGAGAGGGATTAGGGGATGGCACTTGTTCGTAATCTATTCAATGCTTGTTTTCAGCTGTAGTCATTTTTCCTGGATAACAAAATTGGCATATTTTGTATTACTATGAATCATTAAGATCATGAGTTGATCGAGAGCAACACGCAATAGCTTATGATGCCAAACAAATGATAAAGCTTGAATGTTCAGAAATTCATATATTTTTGCACGCAGAGTGGACAACTGACGGAAGGGTTATAAAATACTCAATGCATTTTGTCTGAGAAAAATAAACTGTATTTAACATGTTCATATTTCATGGTTTATTCCGGAGTAGAACTCATATTTTGTGTGTAATTATGTTAAAATTTAAGGTAATAGATTTTAATTGAATTAGCAACTTTATAGTATGTATTGTATGTAGTATAGTGTTCGGTATGAAAAGATAGTAGCTTTGTTTTTATTTAAAACTGTTCCAGAAATGTATTCATATTTGTCTAAAAGCACTGATGACTTATAGGGGAGCGATGTAGTTGACGCAGACATTGAAGTTATCAATGTAACTCGTGACTGAAGTTAAATGGAGAGGCTGGAATGGAACTAATGATTCATTTCTGTACTACGTCATGAGTCTTAGGTCAGGAGTAGACAGGAGCTGAAACAACAAGTCTTGGATCTGTAGAACGAATATCATCGATTGGTGGGTCTGGGGGTATGACGGGATCTTGGGATATTTCAAGCGTTGTAACATCATGACCTTAATAAGTACTAAGTTGATAGGAGTAAGCTTGGGAATCTCCGAGTAGTTACCAAAATTTGGAGATTGCTTTTCGTATGAAGATTATGATGGGTACAAAGCGGTTGTGGCTAAGAGCATGAAACTTGCGGATGAAATTTCAAGTGTGGACAATTTTTGCGGGGACTTTCTTGATCAAAATTTTCTTGTGAATTACATTTGGACTTGACCTGAATAACTGGGCTCCTACCACACTTATAAATTAAGGAATATTTTATTTTACCTTCAATTCAATTAATTTACGAGTAACATATATTTAGTCCGCAGCATACTATTGCCTTAGGATTGACTTATTTCAACTTAAGAAGAAAAAGTCTTCAATGGAGATTAATAAGTTACATGAGGAACAAAGACACTTAAAGGCTGTTCTCAAAAAGATTATTATGAAGTAAATGTTCCTCGCTTTATCAGCATATTTGACTCCACCATTAGTTGCAGAGAGAATTGCTCCTTATTCACTAACTTAACATATAGTTTATTTCGCCAAGCGGCCTAACTAGAATTTATTTTAGGGATCGAAAACTTTTTCAGGGTGTTTCAGTTCAATATGAGAACATGCTGTACTAAAATGTCTAAATCCATCCTAAAATTAGGCAAATATGAATAGAAAAATAGTGACTAAAGGAGTGTTCTGGATCACCAGGGCCTACATCCTGAATATATTCCTGCTAATTGTATAATAAATGTACATTGTATAACAAATGTACAACCTAGAATAAAATATGAAAAGAAAATGATTCTAGTTATAACTAAGAAACAGAAAAAACATAAATAAAATTGAATTACACAGTTTTAGGACAAGTCATACTTCAAAGGAGAAATAATATTTGTAAACTGTTATACATTTATGCATGGTAAACAAACGTGAGTATCGCTCATTTGGGATGCCGCAATTCTTCCCTTCGACCCATAAATCATTGAATTTGACAACTATATATTTCACATACTTTTACATTTGCGTATAAATCCTTCCCCTCGTAGGAATGATTTTAGTGCCTTACACCCCACAATATAATTTTCAGATGGTAATTTATGGGTATATTAAATTAGTTTGAAATTCCTTCGAAAGTCCATGTTGCATCGTACGTTTCACACTACGGTTTTCTCTGTGTAAAAAAATCTAAAGATACATAAATACTTACACTAAAGTAATAATCGATTAATTTATCTCTCTCCAATTGTCGTCGTTGTGCAAAAATTCTTTATGATACAACCTAGAGAAATGAGTTACTTTAAAGTTTTCGGACTTAGTACATTATAAGTTTAATAAAACTATGTTATCTTAAATCTCATATTCGAAAATATAATTATAGTTTAAACTAGCTGCGACTATGTTTAATTGAAAATTCAAGATCTGGAATGCACAGTATGAGCGCAATCAAAAGACAAATACAATAAAAATTGTCTTAATACAATCTCTTACACTAACAATTCATCTCACACAAATGACAGAAACGCGTTTTCTTTTTAACTTACAGGTTCACATACAAGTCTTAGTATTTAGAACTACGTTATTTGTTCTATCAAATATAACATAATTAATACAGTAGTAGCATACGTTTACTCTTTTAAGATGTCTTCTTGAACAAGGTTATGTCCTTTTGGCGTCCTGTAACTTAGCTACTAGAGGCGTACGCTCAATGTCTACGGCCTACAAACCGACTCAACTCTTGGAATATTCCATTATATTAGTTTCTCAATGTAGCTAATTGTAAAGTATATGAATTACTGCGTAGAGTTCTCCGTGGGTATGCATCTGTATAGCCATGGGTATGAGCTATCAGGCTAATAATCATGGTGTGGAACACATTGAAGATTCCAGTCCTTCTGTAGAAGTAATTGTGAAATATTAAAACCTGAAGCCTCAAAACGCTCGGTGTCTGAGAGTAGAAACAAGGACGTCTGTGCATCAGTGTTAGGTCACTATCGAGATGGGTATTCATACAAAGTGGTAGGAATAGAAAAACGGTCAGGATATTTATTTATGGATAATGTAATTTTTGATAGCTAAGAGTTTCGTGCATAAAACTCATCTTGGAAACTGAACATATTTGAAATTCTCGTTTCTCTAGATCTTTATATCTCTCCCTCCCTTAGCTACCGTCTGATATTCTAAAACTTGTTCTCCAGCTTAATTTGACAACTTGTACATATGATACTCGCAATTACCAAATTTTCTTTGTTCTCTCTCACAAGATGAGAAGTTTAGTTACAATATGGGTGCTGTCTCATAACGTTTAATGTTTATTAACTCGCAAACGTTAACTAGTTCTCTCTGTCTCCATATTTGAACCTCTCTTTCTCAATGTCGTCCATTATGAACGTACATGGTTTGGGATGAAACTTGCGACTCTTGGAACGAAATATAAACACTCTAGAACTTTCTTGTCGTAATTCTAAAGGTTTGTTGCTAAAATCAGCGTTATTTTAGATTTTGTTCGCAGGTAGGTATTAACTGCGGTCATAAGAGTTTCATTTCTTGTATCAGTGTGCTCTATACACTTGGTCACACAATATGTGTTTATCTCACTTAAGAGAGGGGGAATACAGCCTCATGTCTTACGTAAATGACGCCTGGAAAATGTGTATGGAATTATTGGGAAACACATTGAAAGTAAGCATTAGATAACAATCATTTTAAACAGTAGTTTTTAGAGCTCTGCTCTCGCATTACTGACTTACAGTGCTAGAAAAGCTGCTGAAGTGACTGACAATTTCAGTACATTGCTCAAGGAACATCTTCCTAGCCTGATGTAATATGCAATGTTTGATGAAGGGAATAATGCAAATTAAGGCGTTTATGACGGTATGAGAAAATTTTGTGACTTTTTAAATTCAGAGTCTAAATAGGCATATGAGAACGAACGAATGAAAGAGACGGTTTTAGAACTATGAAGTTTGTAAACATGGTTCCTCTTCTTCCATCTGAATGGTAAAAATATATTACGTCACGTAATTAGCTTTAGACAAGTAAAAGAGGAGGAGGAGGTGTTCCTTGGATTGAATACCAGGAGAAGTTAGTGCCAATACATAAACACACGGTGGAAGAATTTGACTGTATCTTGGAGTTAAAGTTTTAGAAACATTTTTACTGCCGCGAAATATACCACAGAGGAAAACAATAGAGAAATATTGAACCTGACCACACAAACAACAGTTCGGAACGGACGTACTTCTCCATAGAGAATTACGAATGGAGTGCATCAACACGGCCGTTAGAAGACGTCTATATGCAAATAACCTTCATAATAGATTAGCAACAAGAAGAATGAGTTCTAGTAATATTATAGTCGTAATATCAATGTCTCTTACCAAGATATAGAAGTTACATAAATGTTCCAATTATAATATTCGTGGTCCTTGACAAAGTAGTTGGTTGCTTTTTGAACTGTGCTTGAATATTTTACGAATATAATAGGTTAAAATGCATACCCTAATTCTTTTTTGAGTATTTACATACTATTACTAGATTATATTAATTCAATAATTGTGTTATGATTTTAAAATATTTAAGTTACATGCTGGTGTTACTTTTAACGAGAGTGGGGTTTTATCTTTAATGAAAGGTTAAATGAACGTAGTTTAAACCTCTGAAGCTGCTTTCTCCGCTATTAAAGCATAACTCTCTAGATATACAGTAAAATTAGGACGTTAGTGCATTCAACTTTCGTTTGAGGAACGTATCGCACGCTTGTATATATATTAACTGAATGTCTGGTATTTAAACATACACATATAAATCATTGCTTTTACGGATTATATCTTCGATCCGCCACTCACCTAGGTACTTAATATAGAACAAAAGCCTCAGAGAAACAGGCAAATCACCAAATTTTATGTTTTACTGTAAATTAAATTGAAATTGCTTCATCATTATCTGAAATATACTAGATACTGAACTAACTTACTTGCCCTTGAAATCAACTATCGGGGCCTTGATAAATTTACATAAGCATAGAACGCTTATAAATCAGAGGTGTAACTCCAAAATAGAAAATTGTACAATGGAACTTTATAGCTTGAAAATATCATATACTAGCGGAAATTGTAAAAAAGAAAAAAAAAACTCCTTTTGCTCATGTGCGAGAAATGGCAGTCCAATGATCGACGTCAGTCCTGTGGTGCTGTATGCAGTTATCCAATAGACAATGAACAGTGATCCAATAGAAAAACCGCCAAATGTAAATTGCGTGCGGTAGTACGATTCTTGATTGTCATCATTAGGTAGCTTCGATTCATCGCCGCTAACTGTGTAGTGTTTAGTGACCAAATGCGATGAATAAAGATTTCGCACATGAATAGTATCCTATGTTAAAGTTGAACTCGAAAACTTTTGAAACAGTTTTACAGGGATGCTTTTGGTCATGCTCCCTACTGCCCCGTGGTACTCCACACCTTTAGACAAACGAAATAGTTTCTTTCGTGGACCACGCTGACAACTAAAACGTACATCTATTATTTTTAGGGATGACTCTATTATCAGGCGGGAGATAATTTTGCTGATTTCATTTGGAACCTTTGAAAATGTTATGCTATTGGTCTGAATTTGAATCCTAAAAATGTTTAAATATAAGTCATATTGTACTTTTCTAATCTTAATGACAAAACGTTTTGTCTTTAAGAGTATATATCATTGATAAGCAACGGACTTTTGTTTTGAATTGTCCTCGAAAATTGCAAGAAAAGAATGTTACATAAATGCAGTGTTATTAAAAATCCTTATTATTTGTTGCTATTATTAAAAATGTTTTTCTCTGAGATAGTGAACTTATAATTTGTGTCCAAACAATTATTTTATTCGACGTTACGCGTTTCAACATCCAAGTGCTCCAATGTTTATTCAACAAACTTCCTGAAGTGATTTCCAGTATTTTGTAGAAACTAGTATAAGATATACACGTTATAATGAAGATACACATAGTGAGTGCATTATATTTTCCACCATTTCCATATATTTATCGTACACAATTAGCTAGAAATAGCACAGAAGCCCCAAGTTTCTGATAGTAAATTGAAATAAAACTCAAATATATAATCATTCCATTGTGGTTATAAGTTCCGTGTATTTCGGTTTAGTTATGGATACGAATTGAGTGTATTGGACAAGGCATCATAAATATCGTTTACACGTAAAGAGGAAGTGAAGACGTGATTTGTTTCTTCACTAGTTAATTCGAGAATAAAGTTATGTTGTTCTAGATAGTTTTCTACTCATTTCTGCACATTATCATGGATAAATATGTATGCTTACATATTTACATTTTCTACAAGATTTTATGTCTATAACTGTAACATACTACCTATTATTTACAGCAAAACTAAAATACCTACAGTAACACAACTTTGACTAATTGATAAAAACATAATCTGCTATAAATTATCTGACTCACACATCATATAACGAGAAGAGCTAAAAATATAACTTGGTTATGCCTAGAGTTTTGCTTGTGGGTGAGATTTCTTAAGAAGTAAATTATATATTTGTTAGTTGCGGGGACCATAAATTGCACATGGATATTCTGGAAATCTGAACTGGCTAGCTACGGAAATTAATCATCATCAAAATAACTTAACATTTTGTTGAAGGTTTGTTAGTAGAGGTATCATTGTATTAATACATAATGCATTCTTGTTTTCTGAAATTCACTATATTAGAAAGTAAGGTGGAAATACTATTAATGCTACTAGAGTAAATAAAATTTGTTACAAACAATTAAGATAATGCTTTAATAATGACACAGATAAGTATACTAGCGTGTAAAATATTCAGAATGAAAATTAGAAAAATCAAAGAAACTGGATGTGCCAAGTACTACTGTATAGGATCATAATATTAATTAACCATTATTAAACCTTTGAGTTTCCATGTCCTATATGTAGGACAATGGATTTAAACCTTCTTAATTCTTCTAAATTATCGTATCGTATGCTATTACTTATCGTGTTGAATACTTAAAGGCTTTTATTTTAGTATTGCTAAGTTTCGACAACAATTTTTCGAAATTGTACTTGTTCTGATGGGTATTTTGAAGGCAGGTTTTATTAAACAATGAAATCGAAGAACTGATCCGCCAAAACCAGGTCGACAGTTTTTTTTTTAAAAAAAGGATATTCGAAAATGTGTTTTTTTATGATAAATTAGATACAAAATCCTATAAATGTCACTATGTCCTACATATGGGACTGTCCGAAGTAACTGTGGTCACGTTGCACGATCTGAATCTCGCAAACTATAAATTCGAATTTAAAACTTTCGTGTATGTTACGTTTAATACGTTCATATATCGTTGCATAACAAGTTTATATATATATTTTTACTATGTAACAAAAATTCGTGACTGAAAACTTAAACAATGGTAAAGAAGTCATTATGTCGTGATTAAAATATTTTGTGCACGGTCAGTACCTTCTGACTTTATATTATGCTTTACACATGAAAAAAAAAATATAAAATACAAATGCAAAATACCTTTCGAGTAATTTAATCATTTCATATATTAAGATTCAGAAGGCACTTCTTTCTTGAATATGCAATCACTAGATTATTTCAATTCATTTATTTGTTTACAGTATTAAAATAATTAATGTTGTTGTTTTTACTATTAATTGAGAGTGTTTTTAGTTATTGTGAAACGAAACTTGCTAAAACTCGCTGAGGGCTCCGCCACCAGATCCCGGTCATTGCTTTGCAATGAACTGTCAACTTCTAGAAAACTAATCTTGAGTAGTTTACTTCGCTTTATAGTAGACACCAGTCACCAACACATAATTCAATTCAACCGGTATTAATTCCTGCATTTCATTTTGAACATCAAAATTTATTAGAATGGACTATATTCGTACTTCTACTCTGACAATGATGTACATGACTTATTATGTACGGTTTGCGCACATCTATACATATTAAAGACAACAACAAAAATTATTTCTGCCACATAATAGCGGGCACTGTTTTGTAATAACCTTCCTATTGAACCTTGCATTTTCCAGAAACATTCACTGTTTACAAATAATGCATTTTTTGCAGGCTTTTTTAAATATTTATTTATAGCATATACGTGGACACTATGTTTTGCACTGTAATTTAGATCAATTTATTATAATGGTGCCGTTGAAGTTAGTTGTACTATGAGCAAAATAATGACGCGTCTCTTTATTTTGAAGTTTTTTTTTTAAATATCTCCGTTTTTTATATGTTCGATATTTCGGGAGGTTTCCCTAGCAGAAAAAGGTAATAATATTTGTGTTGGATATTAGCTTAAAATAAATAAATTAGAAGGAAAAACATTAAATCGACCGGAATGACGAGAATTATCAACTCTGCTAAAGCAGGAAATTTTCAAGAACGGGAGGGAGTTTTGCAGTTCAACAGGAACCAGCGATATCTATATCATTGAAAGAAATGTGGATTAAATCTACAAACGAAATTTTTAACGAAACATTTCTAATATGTCTTATTACTGCATTATCTGCAAACTCCAAATATATGAATCTATGCCAAGTTTAAAAGTATAAATAGAGCAAATAGTGGATATTATCTATGGAAAAGGACGAATTGGTAGCACGATCGTAATGAACAATTGTGTTTACCGTAGAACAGGCTCACTGTACGTAAAGAAATAGCTCAGTTAGTTAAGGCAATTGGTCTGTATGCTGGAGGTAGTTGGTTCGAGTCCCATAGAAACGAAGCCGTCACTTTTATTACTATAGTTATTTTTTATGTGGGAAAGAATCAAATTGTGACATATGCGTAAAACTCATGCCGATACCACAAAAGAAAAACATGTTGTCGGACTTGCATTACTGTCCCTAATTTTGTTTGTATACTGTTTCGTAATTATAGCCCCTGTGCTCACTGCTGACTATATGCTCGCTGGTTCAGTACGAATGTTTTCCAGTAATTGTTAATTCTAATTTGGAGAATTTTATAAAGTTTCACAATGTTTATCATTAAATAGTCTTCTATCTACTTGTTTGAAAATTTTGATAACAGATTTCTCTATTAAATGTTTAATTTTCCCTAGTTGTTTAATTACGGAAAAGTTTTACAATGTATTTGTATTGAATTAAAATTGTGTTGAATTTACCACATGAGGTAAGTAGCCCGAAGGAGGAGGACTGAAGTAGCTGATATTCTACGTAAAAGCAACCTACTGTAGAACGATGATGCTTCTTACCTTCAGCACATAGTCTTTACGTTGGAGAGTCAGACAGAGAATCATGGTTTTTCTCCCCTATGACCACCCATTTTAAACCTCTACATACCATGGTTCGTGTCACACAATATGGATACTCCAAATACATTCATATAATAATAATAATAATAATAATAATAATAATAATAATAATAATAATAATAATAATAATAATTATTATTATTATTATTATTATTATTATTATTATTATTATTATTATTATTAGTATTATAATTCTTAATATGCCATCCTTACATAATGTTGTAACCTTAGATATATTATTTAAAATGCTTTCTTTAGTAATAATTTAAGCAACCATGTGGAAAAGGGCTCGACGTTTTATTTTGTCCCTCTCATTTCAGTACCTCCCAACAGAAAGTAATTTCTGATAAGCAGGGGAGACGAAATGAATAAGAAATATGTTTACACCATGCTCTCCTCCTTCATGATTGGAATATCAGATGGCATTTTCATTCTACCGAAGATGACCCTGTGTGGTTAGGGGTAGGTAACAAAAGAAATACCTAATATATAGCGACCCTTGATTGGAATATTGATTGCATTCTTTATTTGTTCGAGGGAGCTCCTACACAACCAAAGGTGACAAAAAGAATAGGAAAAGTGTCTATTCATCCTAGTGGCGGATCCAGCACTGACTACTGCAGGTGCGGGGAAGTGAAGGATTTTTTGATGATGTGAAGCTGTCTCAAATTACCACTTAACTAAAGTAAACATAATAGTGAGTTGAACCGAACCCAGTCAGTTCAAATTGATGTAAAAATTTAATTCTCGGCTTCCTATTAAAGTTTTGGTTCCAAATGAGTATTTCATTCCGATTGGTCAATGATTAAATCTCGGGGATTTTTCGGTGTAGAGGCTATGACCCAGTATGGAAAGGCAAAAGTATTAAAATGCTTATAACTTTCAAAGTTTTCGTCTATTTTAAAGAAATGTTTGGCTTCATATCAAAGTGTTGATTACAAATGATAATTTCAGTCCGAGTGGACAATGATCAAATCTCAGGGAGAGGGGGATCTTCAGTATAGGGGGCTACGGCACCCTTATGGGAAAAGGCAAAAATATGAAAATGCTTCTAACTTTCTAATTTTTCGTCTATTTTAAGGAAATTATTGGTTTCATATTAAAGTCTTGGCTTCAAATGGCAATTTCAATAAGAGTGGAAAATGATCAAATCTCGGATGGCTCTTCAGTATAAGGATTTCGGCTTCTTTATGGGACAAGATTCACGTAGTTGATATTGCAAAATTGTTTTGTGGACATGAGTGGAAACTTGCACCATTTGGTTGATTTTATCTCTTATAAAATGAAGATTAAAATTCCAAGCAATACTTATTTCGCAAAGCTAAAAGAATGTATTATTAGTTTCATTAAAATGAAATGTGTTTTATGAGAAGTTGTCATGGAGCAGACGAACGAACAGGCACCCAAACGTTGGTTGAGTCGGACGGTTGAAACTTGTTGAGCTCGCTTCCATTATTATTATTATTAACTAACTCTCTGGCCTATGGAACCCGGAGGTTCAATGCCGCGTTCACCAAAGCTCTCCACTGACTTCTATCCTTAGCTAACTGCATCAAGTTTCTACTTATTATTATTATTATTATTATTATTAATGAAAAGTGATAGGTTTTTTGTCTCGTACTAGTTGAGTTCCCTGAGTAAGTTCCCTAAGTTTTCGGGAGGAACTTTTGCACTTCGTTATCCAAAATTGCAACATGCTGTACTGAACGTTATACATTCCAAAGTCTTATACTGAGTTAAGCTATCAAGAAGAAAGCAGACTTTGGCAAATGATCATCGGGTTCATCTTTCGCGAGGTAGTAATACACATGTATATGTTAAAATTGCAAACTGATAGAGCGAAATAACCAGAAGTAGCGGAGAAAATGCGTCTCAAAGTTATCGACTCGCTGCATATATGATACGAAGCGTAAAGTTACCAAATTATGGTATGACAGAGTGAGGAGCATCTATGACTCCCGTGACAACGATCCCAGGTTCGATTCCCGCTCGGGTGAGTTTTTATTTTCTTTTTTATATTTAACCAATAAAGTAGCCAGCCATTTGTAACTACAAGTAAAATATTATTTCGCCATATCTTTATAATGGATGAAGGAATACAAAGGTTTAAATCATCTGTAAAACCATTGAATGTTCCATGTTAACTAGCAACAAAATATAAACTATTCCATAAAATGTTGATATCAGGAGATATAACCGGACCTTTGCAAAAGGGGGTGGATTGTGCTTTAGACAATAATAGCATGGGAAACTGTGACAGTTATAGCCATCGGCATCATTTATGGGGGAAGTAGGGATCAATTGCCCAACCCTGCAAAAGCTTGTGAAATACAGATACTATATTAAAATTTAGTATACTATATTTGTTTCGAATGAAAAATGAAAAAACAAAAGGATTCATTGTTCACAATCTAGTAATTTCAAAACAAAATAACTTAGTTACTGAGATCAGTATTTCTAATTTATTTCTAATTCTTACTATTCTATTATACATATGAAAAAATAATAATAATGTGGATCAGTGGTTGGGAAGGTTGGTGGTGTAAAGATAAGACCTGGGATTGCCAAACAGAAGACCCGGTTCGAATCCTGTCCTGTTAATTATTAATACATGTGAGCCTCTTACATTCCCGGTGGAAGAATCTTTGTGAATTTAAATATCCTTGATATTTCTGTGTTTATGTCCCTGCCATATATAGGTGACCAAAGGATCGAATAAAAAGATTGGCAATAGAGTTGAGTATCCCCATTGGGACGAATTAAAAAAAGTGGTAGAGCGTTCACCTTTGGTGCATGGGGTCCGTGGCTTGATTCCACTTCGCGCCAAGTGAACTGACAAATACCGTCTGCATGGATTTCCTTGGAAGGTTCCATTTCCCAATTTCTTTCATTTCACCATTTTATTCATCATCATTCTTCCTTATCGTAGGTGCATAATCGTACAACGATAAACTAGAAATGCCATTTAATTTTCATTTCCATAATAATAATAATAATAATAATAATAATAATAATAATAATAATAATAATAATAATAAACAACTAATTTAACAGAAAGGACGGTAATTTATGTTGATGACAATTATCATAATTGTGCAACCAATATAAAAACAATGCTTTGAATAGAAATATAATTCTATCCCAAGTGTTAACGAATGCGAACGAGATAAAACATGTCTCGATAAAGAGATATAACAACCAAGATAAGATGACACAAATGCTTGGACAAGAGATATCTTCTAAAATGTCTCGCCTTGTCTGGAATGTCTCGAAAACATAAGTCTAAGTTTTAAAATTATATTTGAAGATCTGTTCTCTCAGAAGTAGCTCTCTGCTCTAAAACTAATAACGGCATTTGTTATTTAAAAAAGATAAAACATGCCTAAAGTTAATAGTTAAATTTTCGAAAAGAAGCTTCATTAAGGGTGAATCTGAAAGATGTCCACCAAACTTCCGGGGTGATTCGTGACATCAAAAGGAGACAAATAAATGTTCCTCTTGCAGTTTTCCACTTCAGCTTCGTTTTTAGATACAGAGTTGCCAACTTGGAATCCAACATCTACTTCAGAAAGTAGTCTGTAGAAACAACGACTTTTTCTCTTGTTTAGACCTCATGAATAAATTTCCAAAGTTTGCCTACATGGATGTGTTCAATTCCAATTGTCAGGAGTCGATTTAAGTTGGAAACCCCGTATCACGAAAACTAAGCTGAATTCGAAAACCGGCAAGATGACTTTTTCTCTTTTTTTATCTCAGGAACAACCTTAAGAAATTTATTCACGTATTTGTATTTACTTCCAATTGCCAGGAGTCGATTTTTGATTCCAAGTTAGCAATCTCGAATACAAAGCTAAATTTAAAAAGAACCGCTGGAAGACTTTTTGTCTTGTTTGATCTCAGGAATCACTTCAGAGACCTCCTGCACATGTTTGTGCTCATTTCCAAACGTCATGAGTCGATTTAGGATTCATTGTTGCAACCCTGTATCTCAAAAACGACGCTGAATTAAAAAAAATCAAGAGGACTTCTTGTTTTCTTAGGATGTCACGAATCACTTCCTGAAGTCTGTACACAACTTTTAGGTCAAACCTATTTCTTTTATATCTTATGAAATATAAACAAAATCCACTAGGTCGTGTTTGAAAAAATGACTGGGAATAAAGTGAACTCCAAGACTAAACTACTACTCGCGTATTGTTTCAGGTCAATTGACTTATACCACGTTGTCAGGTTAAATATTCATTTGTGAAGTGTGAACAAAATGCCCCTCGTAAATTTTTCTAAGAGAAATATCTGATACCGCAATATACGGTTGTTAATTAAATATTGATTATTGAAAAATAAACAAAATTGTTAAAAAACATTTTTGAGAAAATACCTTTTTTCGATTTTCGGCTGTTAATAAACCACACTTATTTCAGGTGGTAGGAAAAAATTGGAAAATCTCCTTTAGAAATACTAGGTAAAACCTAAGTTAAAAATTTGGTGCAGATACGTTGAATGGTATGGCCTCTAGGCAAGTGCACAGAATGGTGTAGAGAACGGACGTACCGGAAAGACGGGTATCGAAAAATCACATTATCGGTATGTAGACGTGACGAAACATGTAAGTCCGTTGAAATCTGATTTTGATATATTATTTTCACAATCACCATATTTTCTTCTCTCTTTTGTCGCTCGAAAAAGGAAAGCCTTTGTTTGCCACAAAAAGGAAGGGGGTTTACCAAAAAATATTCAATTACAGGGTACATGCCACCCACCAGACATTTTCAATTTAATTTCTTAACTGTGTTAGGCCGCAGTTGTTACTGAAGTGTTTATTTGGATAATACGAAAATTATCGTATTAACCAAATACATCGAATATTTGATTATCGAATAAAAACTTCGATTGAAGAAAATTCACACTACAAACCTAACTCACACTTTGAGCACATTTTCATTAGACGTGTAATAGATCAATTAATGCTATAATTCTTTATGAAATATGAAAAAAAATCAAATGAGTCATTTTTGATAAAGTCGTTCATAAAGAACACGGCAGGAGTAACCTACCTCTTGTGAATTGTTTCGGACAATGATTTAAGATAAACTTTTGGTTATTAATGAAATATTCATTTGCGAAACAGATACAGATACATATGCATTTGCCCATGAATTCTGTATGCCCTCGTGACATTGGACACAGTGCCTTTCGATACCCCCACAATGTTCGCCAATGTTGCCACTGAAGTTCCAATCAGATGGGCACCAAGTATCATGACTCTTTGGAAGTCTGCCAGATCGCCCATTTTACCGCACCACTTTCACGCCACGACATGCACAGGTGAACTGGTTACTGCTGACGGAAGGGGAAGGTCCACATGACACATTAAAACCAAAAATTGATCGGCAATCGCACCACATGTTGTACAGTGGAGGGCAAACCTTATGTGAAGTGTTTTTAGAATCTTTTATCTCCCCCTGTATATATATATATATATATATATATATATATATATATATATATATATGCGTGTGTGTTTGCGTGTCTACCTACTAGGACAGAATGAAGATGCATTATTCGATTTTCAACTCCAACTGACAAATATTCGGATTTTTATGAGGCGTAAATGAAGAGACATGATACTAACGGGTGAAAAGATTTGTTTCCGACAAAGAATTAATGTTTAAATTGCATTGCACACATCTAGCCTATAATCAACATACAAGACAACTCTTAATAACATGTATGGTCTAGTTCAACTACTAGTGATGTGATTGTGATTACCTCAGTAGGTTCCTTCATTAAATATATTTGATGGAAACTCATCTGAAAACTGTGAAGGGGTGAGATACGTATGTTTCAGTCTCTTTTACCTCTATATTTGGTTTGCTTCTATTACGATGATAACCAACTCTTTCGGGGATACCACTGTAAAAATTACTGATTTTGCGATGATAGTATTTTAAAGTAGAAATCTAAATATTTTAATAAGAATCATCTATTGTTGTATTATCTCCACACAGATACAAGCTCTCAACGTATAAAGAAATTCTACTCAAGAAGAAAATGTCTTTTGGATTTTCCAGAATTTGAGCACATACATTACACAATTTCTTGACCTACTCAAAGGTGATTTACTAATTCTTTTGCCGTATAATTGCACCAAGTTCTTTAAATGTGCGCACTGCTTAATTTAGTTGAGGATGGATAAAAGCTATGCCGTGTATGTAGGTTTAGTTCCTCAAGCAAAAAAAAAAAGGCTAATTTTATTTAGAGTAACAAAAGAGGCGAAGAAACGAATATTGTGCATTCTATTTGTGATGACAAAACATGATTGCACTTGCACGAAATTAATTTTAAATAATAACGGAAGTCAAGATAATTGATGTCCTTAACTGTCCTGTCTCTCTGCTGGTGTTTACAAATTTAGCTAGCTTGAATACAATTCACAGATAGGAAATAATTGTCACGATTTAAATTCAACTTCGAAACAACATTTTCTAAATATCATTATGTAAACCAGTATAACATATAAATCACAGCGTGTTGAAGACAGGGTGCAACAATTAGTAAGTATTTAATCTTTATTATTAATTAATTCGATATAAGTTTTGGTTTATATCTACATTTTGTAGCTTGTTTTAAGAGTACACACTATCTTAGAGACAGATGTGTTCACACTATAACTAGCCATTGGGAAATTTATCTGAAAAGTGCTGATTATTGTGAGCAGCTTATTATTTAATAACGTTTAAATATTCATTTTATGTGGTTAACATCACTAAAATATAACACCCTATTCTTTATTTTTTAATCTGCTATTTCTTTCTTTCTGCTTACGTTTCCTTACATTGAATTTAATTATCTTCCTCATCAATGTATTTTATTTAATTTTTAACTATTCTATCTTTCAAATATTATTTGCATAATTCTTATTTTACGTAGGTAATTAAACTATTATAAGGATGAAGAAGTAGAGACGTGTTTATGTAGTAAGTAGAGTACTAAGATGTGTTTATGTAAATATGCGAATATTTATAGTGTTGTACGTATAATTTTGGATCACTTATAACCTGGAGGTATAAAATGGTAATTATTTAATTTATTGTATAGTTGTTTTTTTCACATGAATTACAAAATATTATGAAATCTCATGTTATAAAATCAAATAATTACTTCAACGGATTTATTGCTATTCATTTATGAGAATAACATTCGGTTTCCATCTTTATCTTAAACATTAAACAAAACACTCGTTGATGGAACGTTTTTCTGTGGGAAAAGCAAGTGTTGTGGACCCAAAAATATTATATGTAACATATCCTAGAATACGTTACCTTTCTCCTTTGTTCATTGACGTTCACAGCTTCACAATATGCTTTGCACAATAATGTATATTTATGTCTTCTGTCGAACATCTGAAATGATCAAAATTAAAACTTATACACTTACATGTGAAGTTAATAAATAAAGAACTGTACAGATTGACATGTAGTATGTTTATATTTTACAACAATTTGAAAGATAAACTTTATAGAACAGAAATATAAATTCGAGGTAAATGATTGCTTTTAAATGTAATGTGAAATCGGCAATTAAACCTATCAAGAGCTATCTACATGCTTCGAATTTTCCACTGACAGGTGGAAAAATAATAAACCACTACCTGCACATTCTCACTACCGCACATAGATTATTATATAAAAATATATTGAGACGATTACTTCAACTATATATCACTTGTAGATATACCTTGTAAGGAAGGAACTAGTTTAAATCTAAGCTTCTTGCTAAATAAGATGATGTAATTCTCATAACATATCTGATGCAAGGTTCAAGCCAAAGTGTTTCCTGGTTCTGACACCAAACGTTATCTTATACACTCATAAACATATAAGTAAATATTGTTCTTGAATGATAGAAAACTATATTCTTATAGTTAAGTTTGTGATTCACTTGATAGTTAAGTTGCAAAATTTACTCCTCCGTATTGAGAAATCTTCTACATATATTATTTGCTATCAAATACAAGCCATATTTTCCTCTTTCCAAATTCATGTTTCTCTCATTAAACAACGTTAGTCGAATTGCTGTTTAAGAATACAGATTCAGCATTATTAATAGTATAACAATAGCATTACAACAAACGGTGCGACACTCCGAAAATAGCGTGTAAACAATTCGAATTTATTATCAAGTAGAAATTAAGTTACAAGGATAGAGGAGAGACAGTAGTAGTAAGGTTATTAATCGCAGACACCCTTTAGTCAAATACTATGTAACGGTAACTAAAAAAAATGATTCTAGTTGTTTTTGTTATTGTTTCAGATTTATATTTTGCAAACTACGAGATCAAAATGGGATACGGAAAACTTATAGGTAAGTGAAATATATGTATCGTATTAAAATATCCAACCAAAGCAATTTCTGTTTCTGAAAGTGATTTGTAATATATATGTATGGACAACTCCAAAAGTACATTACCACCTGCAAATCTCCCTTTCCTGAAATAATACGTAATCCCAAAAGGACGGTCGTTGGGGTGATTGAGAAATAGAAATCCTTTGACCAAATCTCGATTTTGTTAAACATATAGCAGTGTGTCAAACTACAAGTAAGAGAATAAAATAAATTATTAAGAATGACGTCTTTTTTATCCTGAGGGCACGAATGACATAAAAAATTATAATGTGTTCTTATTCAAACAGTTGAAAGAAGACAAATGGTAAGAAATATATATCAGAAGAAAGAAGTTTGTCGCCTTTTTCCAAAAAAACAAATCTCGTAAAAAAGGAAATGGTTACATAATGTAAAGGCTTAATATAAAATGCAGCAACACAACAGCACAAAAATCTAATAAATATCCATACTAAGCATTAAGAGAGACAAACACAGAAAAAGGACAACAGTCGTGTGGCAGACTCTAGGCCTCACACGCAAGATAAACAGATGACACTATAGTTGTTACCCTACTGTTATAAGAGTAATAAAAATGTTATTATTATAATTATTATAATAATACTTATTATTAAAACTCATTTCCTTTGCAAAATCTCTGATTCTGGCTAAGAGCATATTAGCATAAAATGGTCATGAGCGCACTTTTTGTCAATGAGCGGTCCAAAAGAGAAAAAGGGATGGAAGTCTCCGAGAGACATGAAAAAATATTCTTAACGTAAAATCTAGGTCAACGTTCGAAGCACTTATTTTTGACGTGTGTTTTTGTCTCTTTTTTTCTGGAAGATAAAAATTCTGGCGACAAAGATGTTACAGTATATAATATTGCAAGTCCAAGTGGAATTATTTGCATTTGTATCTGTGGGAATCAAGAAATTGTCATTAGAAGACATTATTGTAAAAATTAAGTTTTATTTCTTCTTCCATCATAAGTCTTGGGGACCCCCTACACATCACCGACCGAACATTGATATCGAAAATTTAGGATGTTGATATATCGATGTCGATATATTCGCAATGTTGAATGCTGATATATGTAAATATCAATATCAACGATATCGATATATCCGCATATCGCGCAGGCCTAGATCCAAAAGTGATGTAAATATAATAATAATAATAATAATAATAATAACAACAACAATAATAACAATAATAACAATAATAACAATAACAATAATATAATAACAATAATATATATATATATATATATATATATATATATATATATATATAGAGAGAGAGAGAGAGAGAGAGAGAGAGAGAGAGGGTTCTTGGAACATTCATTAACTCACTTTCAAAATGAATACGAAACTTCTTGGTCTAATAACATATTCAATTTCCAGTAGAACTCCAGATCTCCAACACACATCTAGGATAATGTCAAAAGTTTAACAAATGCTTTCTTTCCGCATGGTTCCTTCTTTTAGTTTGGTTAGAAATTCGATAAGTTCATTGGACGTACTGATTTGAAATACATTCTAATAAACCCAGTGGATAGCATAATTCAAAACTTTCATTCCTGACTACTAATGCAAAGTGAATAAAAGGGAAAAAGAAAAAAGAAAGGAAAGAAGGCTAAAGAACGAGAAAAATATATGAGTTCTACTTTCCTGCTAAACTTCTATCAGAAACACCCTATATTGAAAGTCCAAACTGTGTCATAATGAAACGTTACAAATGTTCAGAAGGAAAATTCGATGCTCCTTATAGATGAAGCAAAACTTGCATGTTTAAAATTTCAAATGTGAATATAACATAATAAACTATAGGATGGAAACAAATTTTGTGTCAAACAAACACAAATGAAAACTTGTTTTAAAATAACGAAAGAAGGAAACGTTTTCTTGTCATCTCAGAAGATTTGTCTGCTACGAACATCCAGTGTCGATTTCATCTATTGCGGATATAACTTTGTAATTCGCACAGTTGAAGTCTTTATTTTATAAGCCAAGACGATATTACCTGGCTGGGAATCGACAGAGAGTTTGCCATGGATGCCCTGAACGATAGCCAATACTCCACCGATAGCTCTACCCAAATTTTGCTTACCAAATGGTGTGGGGTTTATTTCTCAAGGCGAAGAAGCAGCAATTCAATGAAACGAGTAAACTGCTATTTTTGAATTGGTTCGAAATATATTATCTTTGATGCTGAGTTATAGGCAAGAATCCAATATCCAAGAAATATTCAGTACGTTAAATAATACTAACATTTATTCATGAATAAACGTAATGAATCAAAATTGTAACAACCATTTATATGTGATAAACAAGATAATATAACCAGGAAATAGAACTCTTCCTTTTTCAATATTTTCTGGTAGTAGTGCAAACAATTTCACAGTTTAACGCTTTAAATTTCCTGTGCAATAAATCAATCAAATTAGTAATTTGCAAGAATTTCCAATTTAATGCCAAAGTTTTATACTTAAAAATCTCGAAATAGAATTTAATATTACAATAACTAGTCACACGTGACTTGGTGGAACACATCCACCAGAAACGAAGTATCATTTATCCAAAAAGAGCAAAAGAATAGAATAAAATTTCAAATATACTTATAGTTTCTGCTGAATATGGTACATCCAATCACTCACAAATACTTTACTATCACATTCCAGGCAATATTATTCAACACTATTTTATGAACGTATCATTAGGTTAATTCCAAAACACAATTTAGTTACACAATTCCCTGTTTAACTTAACAAAGCACCATTAAATTTCTCTAGATCCGTCGTTCATTATCTTGTTTTCTGTTCTGACGTAAATAGGTAGTTATCACTTCGAGCAAAACTTCTACGTGGCTTTGCTAATATTTCAATGATTAAATGAAGAACTACATTACATTAAAACCTCACCTGCTAACATAATTCATAGTAGCCATCTGTATGTTTAAATTATAAATAAGCTGTTTCAGTGTCCGAAGCTAATGTTTTTTCCTTGGAGAAATGTTATATATAAAATTCCTCTCGCTCTGTGTTTTTAAGTCAGAATTTACGTGCTATGAAATTCTCCAAAAGAAAAAATGTAGTATTGTTTTTTTTTCACTGCATGCAGAAGAATTGGAACAAACTCACCACGAAATTCCCCGAAGTATATCACAAGTAGATGTTAACAGGAGCTTCATTTTTCATTCGATGAATTCAGTTGACGAGTGTCCATCCATTATAAAGGAGATGACAAATAATAAGTTTGATGCGCATACAGAGTTCTTCTGTGCACCTCATAACTCAAATTTGACACCTTAGAATTTTGGAAAGGTTCTGTAAAACGAGGATGTCGATGTTCACGGGGACGTTCACAGCCATTGCACAGCATATACAATTTAAAACTTGTAGTATTGAACAAGAAGCACAATATAAAACTGAGAGAGCAAGATTACATTTATATAGTTTATTATTATTATTATTACTTTATTATTATTATTATTATTATTATTATTATTATTATTATTATTATTATTATTATTATTATTAAGTATTGACGTTGTTGTTGTTATTACATTAACAACAACTATTATTGTTGGTATTATATTCTTACTGCTGGGATTGATGGGATGAAATATCTTAATGAAACTAATATGTTTTTTTGATTTTAACATTTTTATCAGCTACCAACTGTAACCAGACACTACTTATTGTTGGGTAACTAATGATATCATACGGACCATGCCACTGACTACTTAATTTCGGTATAAATAGCTTTTCAAATAAATCTTCATAACTTTCTTTACAAGTACTTTCTCAAATATTCGCAAATCTGTATCCCTATGTTTCTTTGAATAATCTTCCTCTTTTCTTTTCCAGGCTTTCTCGATGTTCTCCACGATAATATTACTTAATCGTTCTTTATATTGGGAATTTTCAAAGATGCCTAAATCTAGTATTCAGTTTATATCCAGAGGATTAAACATTTTAGTCCTAAAAATAATTCATTAGTTGTTTTTTGAGTCTCACTATTCTCACAATTATTCGAAGTATATTGAACCTGATAAATATATTTCGCCCATTGTGTCTGATTTTTATGTACATAATATTTTAATATTAGTTTTATGATTTTATTTTGTCGCTGTGTCAAATTACTGGACATTGAGTAAGGATTCTTATTTATACGTTTAAGACTTAGACTAAACAAGTGACTCTGAAAATATTCACTTAGAAAATAAGTTCCATTTTCACAAATCATTTTGTTTAGTCTGTAAGAATAGAATATTTTACCTAATTTTAGACATATTAATTTGGAATTTAAATTTCGAGTAGGCTCAATAGTTAAAAATCGTGAATAACCATCTGTTAAAAACAAAACATTAAAATCTACTACTAACAGGCCAAGGTCCCATTACATCTAGGTATACGGAATTACTAGCATATTTTTCTCTATGTGAGTAGTAAGTACCATGCTGAGTGGTATTCCTATCCTTACAAAACTGACAATTTTGGAATTTTTGTACAAACTCTTGAACATTTCGAAATAAATACTTCCAGAAATATCTACTAGCTACCTTAGCAATCGTCCTCTGAAAATCACTATGGCAACCACCCACAGATCCTTTATTATGGTATTTGATGATACTATATCTAAGTGGGTCAGAAATTACAGCTCTTAACCCACCATATTGATTACCTTTTGGTTCCATTAATAATACTATATTTTTAATTAAATATGGGTGTTTTATCTTACCACTCTCAATATCGTGAAGAATAGTACACAAACACGGATCCTCTCTTTGATGCTCACTCAAGGTCTATGAAAGAAGGGATTTCTCCAAAAATTATCAAAATTTAAATCAACATATTTTCCATCTACTTGCTCAATTTCCATAATGTCCTTCGAATGAGGGGTAAAATCAATATATTTGTTCATTCGTAAAATATGATCAGCCAAATTATTGCGCCCACTGCGTAGATCAATTACATCATACTGATATTTACTAACCCTTTTTATAATGGGACCGTATTTCTTTTGATGTTTATGATTTCGAAGAATTCAAGTCAAGGCCAAATTGTCACAGTAAACGGTGAACATTTTATACCAATATATATCGAATTTATCGTGAGCATAAAATAAAATCCTTAATACCCAAAACACTCTTTGACCAATCTGATGGAGATCTTCGTTTACTCAGAAAATAAATGGGTTTAAGTTTACCTTCTCCATCATATAGACTTAATATGGCCCCATAATTTTTGGTTGAGGCAACGACATGGATTAGGAAGAGGGCATCCATATCCGGCACTCTAAGAACTACATGATTTAATTATGGCCTTTTTAATTTATCCAGAAGTTCATCCTCCTGCTTTCCCGAGGCAAACGGACCTGAGGGAGACCTCATTGCATACAAAGGAGCTAAAAAATCAGCGTAATCTTTCAGAAATCTGAGATAATAATATAGAAAACCTAAGATCTTATTTAAAACTCTTTTATTCTTTGGTTCAGGCAAATCTCTATATACTTTTATTCTTTCTTCATCAATTTTCATTTAATCATTACTAAATCCATATCCTAAGATTTCAATTTTTGATTTTAAAATTTTAGCTTCATGAGAACTAATTGTAATCCCCCATTCTCTAAGACGTTTAAGCGCTTGTTGTGATATTTCTTAATGTTTTTCCACGTAATCAATGTAAATAACCAAATCGTCACTACAGTAGTCTAAATAATCGCTCTCAAAATCCTTAAAGACTTTATGCATTAAGCTTGAGAGAATACATGGGCTTATAGCGAGTCCCATCGTGGGACAAACCATTTGTAGTAACATATTAGGAGTCGAAAACGCAGTTATTTTCCTACATTATGGTTTAATGTTCACTTGTAAGAAATGAGTTTTTAAACCGACCACTCAATTCAGATTATGAAGTCCAATATTTAAAATTAGGTGATAGATAAGTTGTTAATAACAACTTCCGGTTGACATATCAGGAGTTTATGACTAATCTTTTATAATTATCCTTGTTTGATTTCGAGGAAGCTCGGAAAAATATAGGGACTACTATCAATTTCTTCTACCACCCCAGATTCTATTAATTGATCTACATATTTATTGAGTTTTTTCAATTTATGTTTAGGAACTCAATAGGGTTCAGTTATGCTAGGTGACGGGTCAGTTAACTGAATGTCATAACACGTTCTAACCTTTCTGTGATAACGGCCTGGTATTCGATAGCTAAGTTTCTTACATGATCAGTTAAATTTTCATTACCAATATTTCTAAAAACATTAATACCTTTTGATTTTTCTGCTCCTCCGTTGATATATACGTATACGTAGGATTAAATACTCTAGGATCAGCTCGTACTTTTTCATTCACATGCTCTGTCGATGTTCCTGGTTTTACCATTCCCATGCACGTAGTGTCGACTTGGACTCTCTCTTCTTTCTGCTTCCATCCTCCGCCACTGATGAACTGGCCTTTCTTCTTTCCAAGACTCCTTGGCTGTCGAAAATTTCGAGCTGTTGATTCAACAGATTCATGTTGTTGTTGAATATCAGGTCTCCTTACTCCGTAGAATTCTCACGCTATGGCGTTTTGTTGCCTGGGGGCACTCCGGACAGACGTGAAAGTATATGGATAATCGAAAAGCTTACTGTTCATAACATGAGATTCCCAAACTAAAGGTATCAATCCAACTTTAAGATTTAACTTCTCAAACCAAAGTTTCAGTGCACTGACATTAATATGCTCAAAGTTACCACAGAGGAAGTTTATTCTAATTAACAATTTAAGTTTTGGATGTTTCACTATACCAAAGCAGGCCGTAAGCCGCACACCATTAATGAAAAAACATAATTTGCATTAATTGGCGCACCAATAAATAATTATCTTGCATAATAGTTACTGAATAATTATCTTGATTCAATATAGGTTGACATTTAGTCCGGAATAATTCTAGTATTTTGTCTTCGATGAAATTTAAACTAGAACCTGTATCAATTATGCAGGGATACCACGTGTGACAAATACTAACAGGAAACTGTTATAAAGTTCTATCACCACCGTATTCTTTAAAAGAGCTCGTAGCACTTTGAAATCCTAAAGCACAATTCGATCCTAAAAGTTTCACTTTGTGCGCAAGAGTTTTATTCTCTGAAGTTTGGAGAGTGTTAATACACCTAAGAGTACCTTTAATTCTGCAATAAGGCATAGCGTCCTTCCTTATGACCTTTTTATAACCTTGACAGTATTTTTCATTAATTTCAAAACTTTCAGCAAAATCTAGCAGATACTAAAGTATTATTTTTGGAATGCTCAAAATTAACAATAAACTTCTAATTTACGGAGTTACCAAATTACTAATAGTTTTACATATTTCTTCCACACACATCTTAATTTCTAGAATATTCAAACTATTAAACTTCTCTTGTATAATATTTAACAAATTTTCATCTTCTCGCATAACTCTATATAACAAGGATTTCATGAATTCAATATTTACTACAGAAGTCACAAACTTATCCAAAAGAGAATGGCAAATATCTCAACAATCTGTAGTAGCAGTAAGTAAGCGTTGTAATTCCTAATATGCTTGTATTACATTTTTGTAGATTTGATACCAAAATGGCTTCAACAGGAGCAATTTCCTTAACAATTAACATATCAAACTTTAAGAGGAAATTAAATATCAATAACCCATGCTTTCCGTCTATCTCCGATAATTCATCATTTTTTTTTAAAGAGCGAAATATGCTTTGAGAAAATTGATTTTGTAAAGTACTAACTATAGAAGGTACCAGCACTTGTTCATTACGAGTGACTCTACAGGTTGGCGAGTTAAAGACAACAACTTCTTCGATCCAAACTGCTGCCTTTCTTTACCCTCCCTTCATCGTCGTCAGCGAAAAAAAATTAAGAGACTCTTCTGCGATAGGAACATAAGTTGCAGAGCACGTCTTAATTGGTAAACTCGTAACCCTCTATTCACATTATAAATGCTCATTTTCTTTTTCTTTTTTTTCTTAATAACTGCCTAAACCAAATATAAATAATTTTATCCCAGCTTACAATTTAAAATTTAATCAGTTTGCTTGCCTCTAAATACTACAAATTCGATTCCTTCACACATCAACGTTTAATACTGGTAAGAGAAAACAAGGTAATTTTAAGTTTTTATGAAGCAGCAAGGCACCGAAATGGGTAAACTGCTATCTTTGAAAGGGTTCGAAACATATTCCCGTTGATGGGTGGTTATAGGCAGGAATCCAATTTTCAAGACTTATTCAGTAATTTTCAATAGCACTAACATTTATTCATGAATAAATGTAATGAATCAAAATTATAACATGCAATTACATGTAATAAAAGATAGTATAACAAGAAGAAAACGCAATTCTTCCCCTTTCCGTACTTTCTGGTAGTAGTGCGAACAATTTCACAGTTTATGGCCATAATTATCCTGTCCAACAAATCTATCAAAATAGTCATTTGCATTAATTTCCAATTTAATGCCAAAGCTTAATATTTAAGAATCTCAAAATAGAATTTAATATTACAAGAGATAGTTACGTGTGACCTGATGGAACACATCCACCAGAACCGAAGTATCTTTTATCCAAAAAGGACAAAAAATAGATTAAAATTTCAAATATACTTAGTTTCTGCTGAATATGCTACATCAAATCACTCACAAATAAATTATTATCATTAAGTTAATTCCAAAGCAGATTTTAGATACACAATTCCCTGTTTACTTTAAAAAAGCACCATTAAATTTGTCTCGATCCGTCGATCATTACGTTGTTTACTGTTCTGACTTAAATCGGTAATTCTCACTTTGAGCAAAAGTCCTACGTGGCGTTTCTAATATTTCAATGAACAAATGAAGAACTACGTTATATTGATCCTGACCTACTAACTAATTTCTCTTACGGCATTTGTGAGTTCAGTAGCCCTACTTTCTACGTGAATTAGCCTGAAAACCTTTCGTTTAACACTTAGCTAGTTGTAGGAACGTACAAAGAGGGTACGTTCTGGTGGTTCGGACACTTCTTTTCAATTCCGCCTATGTTGTAATTTTTGCCTAACGTTAGGGACGATATTACAGATGTTAATACAATCTGTCCTCATATAGAATTTTTCTTCTATATTATTATTATTATTATTATTATTATTATTATTATTATTATTATTATTATCGCAAACAATATTAAACAAAACCGAATTGCAGGCTTATATTGTTGACTTAGATGCCCATCATTTAACGTCATGAAATTTGTGTATTAGTGCAGGAAGACTTGTGAATTGGTGCATGAAAGTGGCATCACCGAATCATTGAATATCTGAGGACAATTTTCGTAAAATCTACGTTTAAATCGGTTCAGGAGAGCCGATTTTATTAAAATCAAAAGATCAGTTAAAATGTCGGTATAAAACGTTACGTGCGTTAAATGTTCAAATGTTTTGAAATTAAAACAACAATGTCTATTTTTATACATAATTTATGTAATGGAAACCAGTGTAGTGATTGCAACATGTTCAGAATGTGGCAAAGATTTTCCCACAAGGAAAGGATTAAACATACTCAAAACAAGCAAACACGCCACACAGGAAACCCATGTTCCGTTAAATTCCCAAGATTTCGTAACAGAGCTTACAACATTGAAATCCAACATATCGATAATAAAAAGAATCCCGAAAGGAGCTAGAAATGGAGTAGCAAATAAACTTGCACATATAATAGATGAATGTATTCTTAATGATGATTTCTCTTCCTGGAAAAAAAACATTCCTTTTCTCTTTTCACAACTTACGACTTCCCAGGAATCGCAGTTCGGAGTCAGTTACCAACATCATCAAGCACTATTTGAAAGAGAGCTCCTTCATGAATTGTCCTCAAGTTACTGGCAAGAAACGCAAACCGGATTTAACAAACAGGATAATATCAAAAATATCTGATTTTGATACAAGAGGAGCATTGAGGTTACTAGCATCAGATGACAGTTTAGCTCCTTCCAATGAGGAAACATATCACATACTCTCAACTAAGCATCCAACTCCTTCCAGGGTCCTTGAGATGCCAAATCCTCCAGAAGAACTGGACCCTTGCATCAGAGCAATGAACGATACGGTTCTAAAAGCAATTAATAATTTTCCCAGTGGTTCTGCTTCAGGAATAGATGAACTGTCACCTCAACACTTAAAAGATCTAACATCGAAATCGGCAGGTGATTCAGCGGGGATCTTACTCACTTCAATAACGAAATTGGTAAACCTGATTTTAAATGGAAAAGTAAATCACGATATATGTAAATACCTCTTTGGTGCTAACTTATGTGCCCTGCGGAAAAAAGATGGTGGTGTAAGGCCGATAGCACTTGGATGTGTGTTCAGAAGATTGGCTTCCAAATTAGCTGCATCATCTGTCTTTAATCAGTGCACAAATCATTTACAACCACATCAGCTTGGTTTTGCGACGAAGAAAGGGAGTGAAACAATCATACATGCTACCCGTGCTTTCATTAAATCACACCAAAACTCTAACAATATAATCCTCAAAATAGATTATAAAAACGCATTTAACACTGTGGAAAGAGACTCTATGTTAAAAGAAGTGCAACGAATTATACCCCAGCTATATCCCTATTTTTGGCAAAAGTTTGCTATACCATGCGTCCATGCTATTTTTCGGAGACAGAACAATTTCATCACAGGTCGGATGTCAACAGGGTGATCCTGCAGGACCGATGCTATTTAGTTTAGCAATTCACCCAATAATTAGTACGTTACGTTCAGAACTAAATGTGTTTTATCTTGATGATGGTACTTTAGGTGGATCACCATAGACAGTCATACAGGACTTAAATGTTTTACTCGTGGAATCAAGTAAGATAGGATTACAAATAAATCCATTAAAATGTGAGCTATTTTTTACGTCGGGAACACCAGGTCCCATCATTGAAGCTCAATTTCAAGCTGTGCTACCTGGAATACGAACAACACCAACTCATGAGATATTATTATTGGGAGCATCACTACACGAAGATGGATATGATAATTGTTTGGAGGATCATCTAAATAGTTTTAGAAAAAATAACCGAGAGGTTGAAAAAAGTACCAGCACAAATAGCCTTTTTCCTTTTAAAAAATTGTTTAGGTATTCCTAAATTGACTTATTTTTTACGTACCGTTCCAACATGGTTTAAGCCAACTAAAATTTTTCAACTAGATGACATTTTGAAAAAGTGTCTGCAATCAATACTCAATTATAAGTTAAATGAAACTCAATGGTCAAAAGCAAGCTTACCCATTCGTTTAGGAGGTTTAGGGGTACGGAAAGTTTCAGATTTGAGTCTCCCTGCATTCTTGTCTTCTTCTTATGGGGTGTTGTCGCTCGTCTCCAAAGTTCTTAATATTCCAGTTGACGAAGTGAAGATTCCTCATCTGACAGAGGCATTAGAGATATGGAGAGGCATTTACAACACAATTCCGGCTGTAAAAGAGTCGCAAAGAAAATGGGATGAAATTGTAATCAACGAGATAGCTGAAAACGAGGTAGTTTCGCAAAATGACATTGATTCAGCTCTCCTCAAAGCGCTACGTCAAAAAGAGTCTGGAGCATGGTTGCAAGCCACACCCTCTAAAAACATCGGAACATTTTTAGAAACAAATATTTTTCAAACATGTGTAGCTTTACGCCTAGGACTTAGTATTTGCTATGAATTCACATGTGCGTGTCAAAGTCGGATGGATGAGAAAAGCTTACACGCATTAAGTTGCATCAAAAGTGGAGGAAGAATTTCACGTCACAGTGAATTAAATCAAATAATAAAACGAACCCTCACCAGTATAGACCGTCCTAACATTTTAGAGCCACCACGAATGTATCGGAATAATAATAAGCGGCCAGATTCAATTACTTTGACACCTTGGAAAAGGAGCCAGTGACTAGTATGGGATGTAACATGTGTACATACTTTTGCCCCATCTTACTTAACGTCAACTAGTGAAGAAGCGGGAAGTGCAGAAGAGACAGCGTGTATGCGGAAACATTCTAAATATTCAAAATTTAAAGAATATCATATTTTTATTGCGTTTGCCACGGAAACAATGGGTGTTTTTAGCAAAGAAGCCAGAATGTTTTTAAAGGAATTAGTATCAAATTTAATTAACAAATCAGGAGATCCTGGAAGTAGTTACTTTTTGACACAAAGGATAAGCCTAGCCATACAAAGAGGCAATGCCATTAGCATATTAAACTCCTTCCCATCTTCACCCAAGCTGGATGAAATTTTTTATCTAAAATAAATATAAAGATTTTCTGAATGTTAATAATTGTTACTTGAAAGACACCCACATAAACTTTGCTAGTTCTTAATATGATAATTTCTTTATTTGTGCTAATCCTTGTTATGATATTGATTATTTTGTTTCATTTTGTGTATTGTTATAATTTCTTTGTAACTCGTACTTCTGAATTCTATGCTATTTACATCTATGCATCGATTCAAATAATGCGTATCAAAGCTATGTTAATTATATATGGTGATTTGCAAATAAAATTTAATTTAGTTGAAAAACAAAACCGAAATATTCTTGCCAAAAGTGACGTTTCTATCTATAATGGTATGACCTGAGCGATAATAAGCTTCTAACTTTTAATTTTCTACAAGATAATAATAATAATAATAATAATAATAATAATAATAATAATAATTATTATTATTATTATTATTATTATTATTATTATTATTATTATTATTATTATTAGTTTGTTATTATTAGTATTTTTATTCCTCAACATTTGATTTTTCAAGTATTGAAATATCCGAGTATTCAAATATCTAAATATAATAACACGTGTGCCATCGGTGATAAATCGCTAGTAAAAGTAATAAAATAGAAAAAATCTTCCTAACTTGGCTGCGATTCGAAAACCTCCAAGATACTGGCAAGCGCCTTGAACACTGAAAAACGGTAGGTATTCGATAAACGATTTTTCTTTACTGTGTTTACGTTAGATTTCTTTGCCTCTGCTTACGAAATTATACGTTATTTTTCTTCGTTTCAAACCATTTTTTGTATTTCTTTTAGGGTGCTCTAAGTCAATAATCTTTGGCATAGTTAGTCTCATTAACTTCAATTCTTCTTAAGCCTTTGCTTCACAATTTAATTTCTTCTTCACACTAAACTACAGATATGACAGGTTTAATTCTCATACTCTGCATTTGGTTACTAAGGGATCATCATTACCTTGTCAAGGACTTGAGTTCGGCACGATACAAGTAAACTCATTTATTTGACGAACTGGTGAAAAATTAGCAGCCACTAATAAATTAAATAACATAGAATCCAGACAAATTATAGAAATAATAACATATTATGGAGTAATTGCACCGTGCAATTTCAGAAATACGCGAATAATAATAATAATAATAATAATAATAATAATAATAATAATAATAATAATAATAATAATAATAATAATAATAATAATTTAAATTATAATAACATATTTGCTCATCTTAGCTGTATAGTTGTCTACTATTTTACACCTGCATCATGGTAGAGACAATTTGCGAATGTTGGTTGGGAAAGGGAAAGGTAATTACCAGTTCATTCGAAACACTTCATTGATCTGCAGCTCTTTCATGTTATTGTTCTCAGAAAGAAACCTCACACATTTGTTTGGCATTGTTTAGGTAGATCAATCGGTGGAGTAGTGGTTATCGTGTAAGGTTTCCACGGGTAAATCTGCCTTCGATTTCCCACCATGTAATATCATTTTTCGCATTTATAATGACACGTACTGAGTGAATTACAACGTTATATCCCAAATAGATGTATTGACACTGGATGTTTGGAATAAGTACATCTTCGGAGATGACTAGAAAATTATTTGGTTATTTCAAAACAAGATTTTATTTCATTAGTTTTGATACAAAATCTCTCTCCATCCTATAATTTAATGTATTTTATTCACAATTGAAATTTGAAACATGCAGTGTCTCCTACATCAATAACGAACATCCAGCTTGATTTCTGAAGGCATGTAACTTGTCATTATGATAAAGTTTCGACTTTTAGTATAGGGTGTTTCTGATAGAAATTTGTCAGCAAAATAGAAAAGATTCTCTTTTTCCTTCTTTGTTTCTGTTCAGTTTGCATTAGTAGTCTGTAATGGAAGGTACGACCTTCGCTACCTTGTAGGTTCATTAGAATGTATTCCAGAACATTACGTCCAAGAACACAATCAAATTTCCAACCGAACAACGCGGAAAGGAAACGTATCTTAAATGTTTGACATTATCCTAGATGTGTCTTGGAGTTGTACTGGAAGTTAAGTATTTTATTTGACCACCAAGTTATGCAGTCATTTTGAAAGTGTATTATTATTATTATTATTATTATTATTATTATTATTATTATTATTATTATTATTATTATTATTATTATTATTATTATTATTATTAAATTTAAAACTAGGGATCTATCTTTTTATTTTGAAAGCGAAGTCCGCAACTCTGCTACGACACTAGCGTCCCTTATTTTCTGTTTTTTCTCTTTCCGTTTCGTGTGGATGTTTGTTTTTGTTCTGTTAGTCTTTTATATTAAGCCTTTACATTATGTAACATTTTTCTTGCAAGATTTTTCTTTTAAAAAGGAGAGAAACTGTTTTCTTCTGACATCTATTTCTTACCATTAATCTCGTTTGAACCGCTTAAGTAAGATCATTTTGTAAGTTTTATGTCATCTATTGCTCACATGATAATAAAATCGTCTTTCTTAGCAATTTATTTTGTTGTCTTATTTGCAGTTTCTCACAGTGCTATATTTGTAACAAAATTGTGTTTTATCCAACGCCATTCTAGTTCTCTGCCACCCCAACGACTCATGGCCGTTTAACGAGATTTGGATAAAATTAGGTTTTTCACAAAAACTTAAAATGTTATTTGACAGCACTGTGATATGGTGTGATACGTGCATGAACGTTGATTGGTTTTCACCCGAAAAATGCTATTTAAAATAGTTAAATAACTTGTTGTTCACTCACTACAACATGAAGAGGTTCCTGCATGAGCAATGTGAAACCCAAATGTTCCATGAAGTAATAAGTTCCTCTTAAATGTGTGCTGTAGTTGCGTTTCCTTATCTTTTATTCCTTCATATGATGAAGTCCATGCTACCCTCCTATGTTGAATGTCTTCCATGGTTCTCCAACGATGAGTTGATGAGGGGAGAAGGGGATTTTTTAACACACTGGTGTGAGTTTTTTAACCACTGTACACACTGGTAACAAACTGGTATGGTTTAAACACCTTTATGATATCTTTTTTTATTGAAAGGGCGCAGAATGCGTTTATAGGGCTAACTAAATTCTTAAGTTTTTAACACATAAATACTTTTCGTAAAATGTTTTATTTTTTCCGTTTCGATCACTTTATTTGATATAATATGAAGTAAATATACACTCAATAAATATTCGTTATAATTTCGACTTCAAGAATTACCAAACATTGTAGTAAAAGTTAGTAAATATCTTCTTTTAAAATATAATGATATCTGTATTTAAAATATCAGAATACAAGTAGACAAATAGCAAAAATCTTAAACGTATTAAAATATTAAAATTATTGTCAAAGTTTCAATATTACTATGATATATTCGAAAAATATGAAGATCAATAAAAGCGAAATGAATAAAAATGTAAACGCATAATAAACTAACAATATGCAATCAAAAATGGTTTTCACCAGTATGTGTATTTTTTTAATAGTGCATTGTTATGTTTAAACAAAAAGACGAGAACTGGTTATTCTAAAATAAAAAAATAAACTTAAGTGTCACAAATGACGTTCATAGGGATTCCAACAAACAAGCATCATTCTGTATATCAAGAAAAAGATTGTGATGTCGCTGACATGTATGAAGAAGATTCGGTACGCCATAAGATCAAAATGCCATCTGCTCGCCATGTGAAATTCGAGACATTAGTTCGATAATGCTCAAGGTAACAAATGATTTTACTCTGAAACAAAGTTTCTATTAGCTTAGAACTATAATAATAATTTTTATTCACTTGCAAAAACGTAATCATTGTAGGGTTACCAGAACATGTTGGTATGGTCTGCAACAAATTTATTAATAAAGGGTAAAAACTATAAAATGTTGATACAAGTTTTTCGAAGGTCTGAATCAAGGAAGCTGACTCACTTGTCCAAACATTCCTGAAAATAAACGGTCATTACGTCATGAATTGACCAAAACCACAGGTGGGGAAAATGTGTACCGGTAATGCTTCACGTAGTTACACACAAAATATGAGATCGTTTCCTACTATGCAAAACCAGAAACATGAACACTTTCATATTCAGTCAAACACACGTATGTTCTCTGGAATATAATCTACGTCTTCCATCTAGAAAAAAATATGTAAACACACAAAATTACTGTCGTAGCATTGTAATGATGTCCTTATAAGACCAAATACAAAAGACCTATTAAAAGAATAACATGGGATACAAATATAAAAATATAGCCAACGACATTACAACTTTCTGGTCGGCCTGAAACATTAAAATTAAATGCCCTACAAAACAGTTGTAACAACCTTGTTTAGGCATCTTCGCTACAAAATATTCAAACTGGTATTATTAACGCATTAAAATTCAGTCAGCGAACATATGAAACAATTGACAGAAAGTCATTTTCATAAACGTTTATGGCTTCATGATGTTGGAAAGAAAGAAAAAAACATTTTATTTTTCGGGATCTATATCGTATTCAAATAGTTCCTAATTTTTAAATTGAGGACAGAAATTCCCTGATACTGTTACATGAGTGATGGAAGAGCTCAGTTTTAAATTTATTATGCAAAGTCTGTATTACGTCTGTAAGTATGAGAAATTTTGGCAAATATGGTGTCAATTGCCAAGTTTATTGAATTGATCAAGAACAAAATCATGTACGGAACTATGTATCTTGGTATCGAACCTAGTACTCTAACAGGTTGATAGCCTGTCTTTTACTGTAGCTTTTCCCCGGACATAATGTAACTAAAATACAATTTTCTCAAAATTAATATGAAAAATATTACAACGTTTTACCATACCAATACACATCATATAATTACGATTCATAAACATTAAAATATTCACTGAACTATCTCTAGACATCAAATTATAGTAAAAAATATTTAACACAAAAGTATACACATGCTTAGTTATGTTTTACTATAAAGAAAGAAAACAAATGAAAATTTGTATTTTGCGATTGATGACGAAAATACAGCTAGCTATGGAATATCCAATGGACTAGCCACATCCATTTTGCAAGAGATATGTAATTCCAGGAAATATTGCCTCTGTGAAAAAAAAACATGAAATATCCTACCCGAAAAAGTTTACCTGCGGTCGTTCAGTGGTCTAAATAAGACGAAAAAAATGTTACTCAGAAATTACAAGAGAATACAGTAGTTAAACATATTTCCGCATACATATCAATTTGGGTAAAAACGACCGTTTCCCATCATAGTATCTGTTCATTAGTTCCTTCTAAAATAAAAAGATAGCTGCTTTAGTTCGGAGAATATCCTATTCATATGACATTCCTGCACATAGTATTAACCAACAAGAAAATGCCTGTTCCGAAAGTTTAAGGCTTAACCTACTTTCTTTTCAAAGCTTTTCCAAGAAAAGCTTGAATGAGAGCTTGCTTGATTTGCTCGTAGTTGGTGAATTCGACCTTAGACAATTTTTTTTTTATCTTTTCGCTGTACCTTGACACAATAATTGCTAGTGTATAACCAAAACAATACATGTTAGTGTTGTAGTATACATTATAACGCCTTGAAATACAAAATTAAAATGTGTAATAAACAAAGAACTCAATCATAAAACATTCAATATATGAGAGTTCGAAAAGCAGAGCTGAAGGTGTGGTGAAAGTGATTGAACTCAAACAATGATCGCCGTCTTAGTGTTAGATTAATTGCTGACGAACTGGGTGTTCAAGTTAGTGACAAAACACGTCACTCACCACCCCAGAACTTTTGGCGCAGTTTTCATTGCAACACTGCTACATCCACACTAGAGCTCCAACCTCGCTCCCAGCGACTTTTGTTTCCCCAAATCAAGAAAGACCAGAAAAGGGAAGGGATTTGACATGATTCCAGCAGGTCAAGCGGCTTTGACGAGGTCCCTTCACAGCATTCCGCCCGAAGACTTTCAGGGAGGGTATGAACAATGGAAAACACGCTGGGAATGGTGTTTTTGCCCAAGGGTCATATTCTGAAGACTTTTAGTTCATTGTACAAAAATGTCTTAGGCATTTGTTATTATGAGACCAATCTTGAAACTTTCTGAACTCAACCTTTACAGTGTAAGTTTATCTTTATATCTTGGCAATAAATACCTGTATTTTATTATTGTTCCTACAATTCGGTATAAATATATTTTTGTTCGAAATATACCGACAAGCTGTAAGAGGTGATTTCTTACATAAAAATAAAAGAAAAATTTCATATCGACCTATGGCGAAAAGTGCACAGCTTCAGAGCCAGGGCTGTCCAAAATCGCGGAAAAGCAAAATTTCAATAGGCCCGATTTCGAATCCTCAAAACTGTGGCTGGTGATTCTTATCAGTTTAAAGGAAGCCACACATATATAATCCAAAAATGCATATTTCATCAATTGTCAATACGTGTAGATTGTATTACCTCCAGGGTGTAATTCTCAGATGTGTTTTCAATGGAGTTTTCAGATATGCCCTGATTTCAAGTAGGGTCCAAAGTAGAGAAGAGGTAAATCTTGACAACAATTGTTATACAATGCTTCGGAGGAAAGGCAGAAGTGCTAGGAACAGGCAGCTCCATGTTTCTTTGTGTTCGCAATAACGTGTGCTGATATGCACTTCGTCACGGTATATTACACGTTTTCTTCACTTATAAGCGTGAAAGAATACATCGCCCCATGCCTTTTCCCAAGTACAAGAGACCGTGCTGCTGACGATCCTTAACACTTGTGACATGGCACCAAAGTATTCCGTGTTCACTGTTATCAAGGCTTATCTTTTGCCTACTCTAGGCTAGTGATGGACAGTGGGAATATTCCGATTGGGAAGGAAAGTAAAAAAAATCGGAATGTTCCTGGGATTTTTCCCTGGCACATAAATTCCCGGGAAGGAATTCATTTCCATTTCTTAGCTTTATCTTCCAAATCATAAGAAAAGTATCACTAATTACTTTATTTTGATTTACTATCATTTACTTCAAGGCTTTAAATAATTTGGAGGTTAAAAAAAATAAAATTAAAAAAAAATTCGTTGACTGTACTTTATAAAACTGGTATTATTACTTTTAAACCCCCATTTCAATTTGCACTAAAATGTAGCAAAGTACTAATTTACAAATAATGAAAATTAATCAGTTTATAAAGTAATGTAGACATTATGTAGAAATAGATATAAACCCCGAACCACCGTTAATAATGTCGGTCTGTCTCTTGTCTCTGACTCGAATTTCGGAAGAGGTACTCCGACTTCTCTTACATGTGAATTAACGCATGAAATTTTGAGAAATACTGTAGGTAGGGAGGAAGATCGTGTGTGGCAATGTTACGTGCCAAATTATAAAGACAGGTCAGTATCTTGCAAATATTGAGACCCTAATATATATACATAGATGTTGATAAAATGATGAGACATGTGTTTTCTGGCAGTTATCCAACCAAATTTGTTTATAATATTTAAAAATTGAATATGTTTATAATATCAATAGTGGAGTCAAGTTTAGAAAATCTACTTACATATAAATTTAAACTTTTTAGCGGTGTAAAAGTATTTGAACTTACTATACAATTTTTTCCACATATTTACTTGCATAGAACATGTCGTAAGTAAATATACATTTATTTATACTCTCTAAATATAATACAATATTAATAGAATATCATAATGCTGTTCAGAATATACATTTTAAAGAATCCTCTGGACATAACAGCAAGAATATGCGGTGATAAGAAACGAAGTTACGTTTGAAATCACAATGTAGTAATATAATTCAATTTTCTTTGTGTTTGTACATAAATTCCGGGAACATTTTCCCCGAAGAATATCTTCCCGGAAATTTACCCATCACTACTCTATACCAATTATAAAGTCAGCGCATATCTCAAAATTCGGTTGATGGTATGTCTGGGAAATCCACCCTGTACACCCATCGAACATTAATGAGATATGCACTTTTGGATTGCATATATGTAACATTCTTTATGTTGATAAGGACCACCGTCCATAGTCACTCGAATTTGAAATAGAGCCTCTTGAAATTTGGCTACTTGCGATTTCTGACAGCCCTAGCTCTGAAACTGTGCACTTTTCTCCATAAGTGAATATGATCTTTTTCTCTTATTTTGATATGAGAAATCACCTCTTAAAGTTTGTCGGTGTAGTTCATTAACACTCTGTATATTTTACAACTTAGATAACCACGAAAGTATTTTTGTTCAAAATTAGTGTTCAAGTTTGGATCATTTCTAGACTTACAGTTCGAAATGAAATTCAAGATACAGAAAATTTTCCAAGAGGGGAATGAAATCTCAACCTTGTGCTCAAACGAAGAGCAGGTTACATACATATTTAGTTTATTAGAAAAGCAATTCCGACTCCAATGTCCCATTATTTTTAATTTCTAAAAACAAACCACTTTACTAGTGTATTTAAACTACAGAAAAAAATATGATTTTGAAAATGAAATACATAATGATAAAGCAAACAGATAAATATTCAGAATTTTTTCCAAATTTGTTCAAGCAAGTTATTGTTTTCAGTAAGTGAGAATGGAAATTTTGCGTGTTTCATATCAGTCGCGTTCCAAAAGACGTTTAACGCATGTTTTCAATTACAGTTTCACATTTTATTCCTTATCTGTAAGTTAACATGGGAAGTCTTTAGAGTAAAAGATATATTCATGTAAATCATTTCCTACAAAAAGTACCTGTAAATATCACGTCCATACCTAAAAAATATTTTTTTTTACTTTTAGTGATAGCAATATGTGTAGCGCTTTATATAATTCCAAATGCAGATGCTGCGAAAGAAGTTAATATTGTTCGAGATGGATCTAATGCTTTCGGAATCCGATTGCTTCAGGTATGTCAAAGTATCTTAACATTAAAACATGGCTAAAAATCTTGATTTACAGAGACAAATAACAAATACGTTACATATGATAGAATACATTCACTTCTTCATTCACTTCTCTTAACGGTCCATAATTTTTGTTGAAGTTACTAGATTGACATTTTCCCATCATTATGCTATGTTTATGTATGGAAATATAATTATAATTGAATTTCCAGCACTATGTTAGTTACGTTTGTATTTTCCACTTTAAGAAAACGAACCTTTTTCTAATGGAAATGGTTCTACGAAATAAATACATCACACTAAGCTCCGGTTTTTCACGTTAAGGATATTCTCTCCGCTCATAAGGAAGGTTTCAGTTTAACACGGAAAATACAAAGAGAATCCTTCATTGAATAGCGTAATCACAACTACAATTACTATGGATACGTAATTTTGATTTGTATCAATAATTATGTCTGATCATTGTTGATTTGATATTGTACGTTATTGACTTCGGAATACTTAAAGATCAATTTCGATTGACATGCGGCCTTCTGTTAATGTGGACGAAGAACCGTACAGTTTTAGTCAGAAATATTAGCTTGCCCTTGACTATGTAGTAATTTTTAGTTACAATACTTGATACGGTTTCCGGAGGAACTCGTATCCTTTGGATATAATTTAATTGTTACTACCATATCTCATACAGCCCCTTCGGAAGTAGATTTATAGCTGTCACATGTGCACTTATTCCAATAACTTCAGACCGCGTTATCAGAGTGTCGAGTCTCCTTACACTTGCTAAACTCTTGTGTTGATATCTACTAAATGCTGCCCAAGGTGAACCGTTAAGAAGAAATTGCTTCTTCTAAGCACATTTCTTGCACTTAAGAATAATGAAAAGCTATTAATTAAAGATTTAAACAACATACTGATAATATAGAAAACAAACATAATAAGACAATGTAGAAGCATTAAACAACCAGAAGGGTTCATTCTAGATGCCAGTAAAGGTATCGCCAATAAATGCTACATAGAATCGTTGACTAGAAAACACCAACCGCAAATGGTTCAAGGAATGCATTACCTGTTTACTACAATCTTCCCAGTAACTACATTCATCATATTAGAAACTAAGATTTAGGAAGACAAGAGACACTTGGTTGAAATGACGACATTGGATAATGTCTTCATTTACCTCATTCTTAATAAAGGAGTACTTGGAAACCGAGTCATTAAAATCGACATAAGTATCTAGTTTTGCCGCCATTTGAGAGGACCTTTCTTGCAATCAGTCATGCGATTATAGGAAATAATTTAATTTACATGAGATGGAACGTAACGTTAAGGTCGATGCTGTTTTCTAATTCACCATGAACTCAGCTTATATATTTTTATTGGCAAAGCCTTTTTATATTTAGAGCTTTTAGATATGTCGTCTTTGATGAGATATTTTGTGTTTTATCTAACTATATAGAAGATTACATTGTTAATTCACTTTTGTAACTCATGAGCACAATGATATTTTTAAACATTTGATAGCGCATATGAGAACTTCTTGATTAATAGAATTGCAGAAAGTAAAATCTTATAAATCTTCTCTAAATCTAATTGAAAAGTTAGTTTGTGGAGTGCATTACTTATGGGTATAGTATAAAATAAAACGTATAACCACGGGGTCACTTATAAATCCAATTTATCTTCTTAGGTGACGCTTTTCTAAAAAAAATATGATTATGTGGTACATTTTCTCTCATATGGGATTTATGTATGCATGACCTCCAATTATATTTTGTAGGGTGCAATGCATCATTCAATTTGTCAACACAATTTTAAATTGAGAAATTGGCAAGAAATGTTTCTAAATCTTTTTCTAGGACATATTTATATTAACTTATTCCCATTTTAGTGTGGGAATAATGGTCAAGAAAAGAAGTCCGGTGGTATATTTTATGTTAGAAGTATGAGAAATTGCTTAATCTCTTCGTGGTTGTGTACGTAATAAGAATTTGCATGGTGATATGATAACCTGACATTCGGTACAGAAAGCAGATATTTAATAGAAAACCAAACGACGGAAAGTAACCTTCCGGCCTTTATCCAACCTTTAAACCTTTTTATCTCAAATACCTAATAAACACTTAAATCGCATACCACATCTGTGAGACGGAGAGGTATTTTTGTTAGCATGGTGTTAGCATGTTAGCATGGTGCAACAATAAAGGCTAGGAAATCTGCCCTCTCACTACCTTTTCCCCCACTCACCACTGGGAATTTCCATGACTCAACACAAGCTTCGCATCTTTGTGTAGTAGATGAAGTGTTAAGAGTTAATCCATCTGACAGAGTGAGGAAACAGAAACTGCTACTTTTTCACCCAGTCTGTGGTCTGGGCAAACGGTTTATCATATAAACGTTTTAAGTCTAATGTTTGTTTTTATGACCTATGTTTCTGTGAACATTTTGTTCATCTATTGGCATTCGTTCTCAATGGGGAAATCATATTCTAGTCTTGGAGATATTACTTGTCCAATCTATAGTGACTGATGCACGTAATCGTCGTTTTTTAGCAGAAGTAAGTGATGTTTCTAGTGAGAATTTAAGCAAGTTTGAACGAACTCTGACCCGGATCAAGGTCCTGACGATACAACTGGTTTTAAGAAGATACAGTAGCAAGAGTCCGAGGATGAGAAGGAAGATAATTCAGAAGATGATGATGAAGATCAAATAGTATTGCCAGCACCTGACCCAGTACAAATTGATGTTCCCCGGCAAACTATGTAGACAAGGATGCTTACACATAGTCTTCTCAAGAGCCCCCTAGGAACCGTAGAATCTTGCAACATAACATCATTAGATGTGCTTCCTCTGTTCTGACTGTTCAGGCTCTATTGTTCGGACAAAATACTTCCAAACATGAGGTGTGGTCCTTAATTTTCACAGATGAAATTGTAGATGTTATTGGTTTGGTGACAAACAAAACAATTGCTATAGAAAGAAAAATACCAGGATTCCAGTATCAAACATTCTTATAGAGGCTGAGATCCAGTAGAAATAAACATTCTCGTTGGTCTGTTACTTCTTTCTTCAGGTTTCAAATCTGGTGACGAAGACATAGACTCGTTGTTTTCTAAAGATTCAACTGGGAGGACAGTGTTTACTGCTTCTATGTTCTGTAAGCAGTTTGAAATTCTCATGTCATGCTTGCGCTTTGATGATGCCACAACTTGCCCAGAACTTAGAAAGACTGATCGTGCGTCTGACCTTTTCAATTCAATGATAGTGAATGCCAGGAAACTGTTTTGTACTAACACTGTGCATAAGTTGATAAAATGTTGATACTATTTCGATGGCGATGCCGTTTCAAGGTGTATATGTCCAAAAACAGCAAAACACGTAATCAAAGTAAAAGTTTGTGCGATTCTGGTAATTCCTATCTCAGTAATACATGCATATATACAAGTAAGGGAAGTTATGGGCAACGCTTGAGTGTAGATGAGAAACGGCTGTTCAAAAGTACACACAGTAACATTAGACTGACGAAACACATTGAAAAGACACACAAAAGTGCCACAAAGGAAAACAGGTTTTCGTCAATACAACTGATAAATGCTTTACCGTCTAAAGATCTAATCTGTAAAGGTACAATGAAAAAGAACAAGAAAGAAGTGCCAAATGACTTTCTTGCTGATAAAACAAAACCAATCGGAAGTGTAATGTATGGTTTCAGTGAAAACAAGCCATTGATTTTATATGTGTCTAAGAAAAATAGAGTCGTCTTACTTATATCTAGCATGGATTACGCTATTGCCAACGATTTGGAATTGAAAAAACCAGACATTGTAGCTTACTACAATAAAAAATATGCCATTGATATCCTTGACATAAAGAACTCAATTTACGGCACTAACAGAAAAACACGCCCTTGGTTGTTAGCAGCCTTTTTTGGAGTTTGGTTGAACGTCAGTAGTATCAATGCCTTTATCCTGTACATGTTCTACGCGGATAGCCCAACAAATCTGCCACAATACAAATTTGTCAAAGTACTAGGTGTGGAACTCATAGAACTACTACTGCGAAGAGGATTAACCATTCCTTCGCTGCATAGAGACCTCAGGTTGACGATTTCAAAGCTTTTAGTAGAAGATGGTGATGTTCCACATTGTTTTGGAAGAGATATGGTTACGGATGTGTAAACTGCGAAAAAGTGTGAAAGACATAAAGAGTGGACGCATACCAAAGTATGAAGAATATCGAGAGTGACTTATCAGAGATTTTTTTGACACAGTACTCTCATTCGTGTTTCTTAGTGTATCTTTAAATACCTGTTTCAATCACAAGAATTTGTAGAGGTATTTTTCTTTATTTTCTAAGTAAGAGTTGCATTGTAGTTCTTTATTGTATAAATTGTAGGGAGTGTGTGTGTGTGTGTTTGTGCAAGTGTAATTTATCTTGTTGCCTTTTGAAGTGCTTAAAAAATTCTAAACTATTCCTACCATGTTCTTAAACTGAGAGACGGAGAACATCGTTAAGGGTTGGTGAATAAGGCATACGGTTTAAGTTATAAGCTAGGACGATAATTTTTATTTCTGAAGGATGTAGCTTTTCGGTGATGTGCATTTTTGTTGTGCAGTTGTCTTGAGGGAGAAGGAGGAGGGTAATTTTACGTTTTTCCTGTTTTTACCCTTTCACATTTAAATATGACTATAAACCTCAAAGGTACAGAAGGATACAAATTGGAATAGAGAATGGGTATGAGTATTCCACTGGCTCTCCAATAGTGTGCTATTTATGATGCTGGAATAAATTGTGGCAGTACTATGGGCAGCAATATGAAAGTCTATTTTCTTGATTCGTTTGCCGTATATATGTTAAAGATACAAAGAAACAAACAAATATATGTCAGCCAATATCTGGTCTTTCTTATATTTATTATTCACTGATAATGTTAATGTTGCATCACACACTAATGTTTAATTTGGTTAGAGTAAAGCCTGCTTTATAATGGTAGTCACGCATGTTACTTAAAGACAACGCTCTAAGAATATTATAATGTTATCGCAATTTTAAAAGAAAGGAAAATTTCAGAAATGCTCAGTCTTTTCATAAAATATAAAAACACAGTCAAAATGTTTATGTTTGCACTCCTATATAACGATATGTTTCAAACGATGTTATACTTTATTTGAGCAGTAGGATCTGGAAGGTGGAATTTCGCACAAAAGAACTTCCTAAACGACTTCTTTTGAGTGGACCGACAGACCTATGATATGATGATATCAGCATTCTTCTTCTAAATTGATTACTTAAAGAAGTCTGGCAAATTAACATAGTGTGATTTATACAGTAGCAATTGAGCAGTATACAAAAGCTGTACTGTTTATGCATGCCTCGGGAAGATTGCGCTTTGGAACATATAAACAGATGAATTAAAATGCAAGGTGGTCTCGCTTGAATGTATCTAAACGAGGTAGAAAGTACTTTTTCACATGTAATATAATTATATTTTCAGTATTATAAAAGCACTGAAGTCTATTGACGCAATATCCTTATAAAGTTTTCTTAATGTTTTTTTTTCTTTTATAGTAAACGATTTTAACATATTTTAATGCTTAACATGAAAAGAAAATTATACATGTGAATTTCGGGACTATTTGAGACAATATACTATCCGACAGCAAATATTTAATTTGTGTTTATTTTCTTCATTTACAGAGTTCTGTATAGCACAAGATTTAGCAGCGTTTGTTGACTAGAAAGTGTACTTACGAAACGATTGCCTTTTTTTTTTTTTTTTTGCTCCGTGTAAATTCTTTCTTTAAACTTGTTTTTGTTTCTTCTAAAAATCTAGTTATTGGCTTTTTATCAAGGATTTACAACTTATGATTTAGAACTTGTTTATATTATATCCTTTACTTCAAACTCTGAGTTTAACATATTTCAGTATTTTTAACTCAGCGAAAGGTATTATCAAAAGTTTCACGAAATGTTCCATCGTTTTTAACAATAAGCGGATTGAAATCATTTGGGAATAGTAAGAAATGAATTATTTACACAAAATAATTAATTTCATCGTTTCGACTGTAGGGTTACTTTCAATGGTTTTGACTGTAAAATGTTGGTTTAGTATTGAGTAGGAGCTCAAGTGTTTCAATATACCCGATAAGTTCGAATTGTATATATTCACCTTTTATAAGTTCTAATGCCAAAAAAGGTTTGTGAGTCAAATACAACAGCAACAACAAATAATTAATGAAATTTATCGGAACCAAAGAAATCTGACATGTAACAAAAATTCATTATCATATATATATAAGTGTAATTTAGGTTAATAAAATTTTAGACAGGCTATTCCTTCTATATATGTAATTTTGCTTACCAATCGTACTTATGGAGATTTCTTTCTATATGTTAAAGTAGAATTTGCAACCATTAGAATTAGTGTTACCAGATATCTCTTGTAATTATATTTTTATATTTGTACAAAAAATAGGAGCTTTATGCAAAATCAGAAGGAAATATAGTGGTGTCACCATGGAGTGTATATTGTGTTTTGTTAATGCTACTTGAAGGCACAAGGAAAACGTCCGCTGAACAAATACGCAGATCACTTTCCTTACCTGAAAATACGGACATAATACGATCAGGATACTTTCAAATACTTTCAGACGTTAAGGTGAGTTTTTGTCGTATTTGATGAACAAAAAATAGTCTCTACTTTATTGTTGCAAACTAGAACGTTGGTGCTCTACATTGTTATTTCAATTTATTTTCAGTAATCTTAACAATATTTAATATTTTGAGAAAGCAGATTTTAAGATAAAAAATTCAACTCTCTTATGTCGATTGATTTTCCCATTAGCAATACTGCCATGAAATACGTCCCATTTTAAAATGTAGATTTTTTCTGTCACAACTTTCCAAACCTTCAGCCCATCCTGCTTTTACATATTGAGGGTCTCATTTGGAATGCCGAGATAATTTTATTTCTTCTGATCAGAGATGAAAATTTTGAAACGGAAAATTTTCCGATTCATAAAAACATACTCGTTGTATAGCCGTGATGTGAGGTGGAAATGTTCTATATTTTCCGTTAACAAATATCAGTGATCGAGTAACAATTCCTCAGTATTCATAAATTGATTAAATTCATGTATAGAAATGTTAAAAATTGAAAGATTGTTTAAAGAATCTGAAAATTATCATGGCTCAGACAATTTTCGGCACTATGTAGGAACAAGTGAAACACTTTTTCATGAATCGAAGAATTGTCTGTCCTGTACAGTGATGAAAATTTTCCGGAAAATTTTGAAACAGAAAATTTTCTGATTCATACAAACATACTCCACTTATTCCTACATCGTTGTTTAGCCGTGATGTGAGGTGAAAAAATTTCTTCTATATTTTTCCGGAAAATTTTCCGTTCTTAATAAATATCAGTGATCAAGTAACAATTCCTCAGTATTCATAAAATTGATTGAAATCATGTATAGAAATGTTAAAAAGTGAAAGATGGTTTAAAGAATCTGAAAATTTTCATGGCTCAGACAATTTTCAGTACTATGTAGGAACAAGTGAAACATTTTTTTATGAATCGAAGAATTGTCTGTCCTGTATAGCGATGAAAATTTTCCGGAAAATTTTGAAACGGAAAATTTTCCGATTCATAAAAACATACTCCACATATTCCTACATCATTGTTTAGCCGTGATGTGAGGTGGAAAATTTTCTTCTGTATTTTTCCGGAGAATTTTCCGTTCTTAACTAATATCAGTGATGAAGTAACAATTCCTCAGTATTCATAAAATTGATTGAAATCATGTATAAAAACGTAAAAAAAGTGAAGGATGGTTTAAAGAATCTGAAAAGTTTCATGGTTCACAATTTTCAGTACTATGTAGGAACAAGTGAAACAATGTTTCATAAATCGAAATATTTTGTGTCTTGTATGGAAAAATTGAAGAACTTTTTATGAGTCGGAAAATTTTCATCATTTTGAAGTAAAAAGTAAAACAACTGTTTGTGAGTCGGAAGGTTTTATTACTCTGTAAAAACAAATGTAAGGAATTTTCATGAATCGGAAAATTTTCATCACGATGTAGAAATAAGTGAAAATGCTTTTCATAATCCGGACGGTTTTGGATATTATGTATAGTGGTATTAGGTGGAAAATTTTCCACTATATCTAACTGCACATTGAGATATACAATTCCTGTAGAGGAAAATTAGACAGCAACAAATTATAATTTTCCAATTAGATTTCGGGAACCAAGTTGGGAACCAAGTTTTATAATGTTTCAAGTTGGAAAGTAAAAATTTATATAGTGTTTCTTTTCTCTCTCTCTCTCTATTATATCTACTCATTTATAAATGTTGCAGAATGTAAATCTATAGAAGTAGTAAAACTATGAGAAAACCGTCTTATGCGTATTAAATTGAAGAAATTTGATATTGTAAAATAAAGTCAAAGGTGTATTCTGAGGGAAGAACGCATTGACGTTTTTGAAACATTCTTCAAATGAAGAATTGTTAGATTTTCACTTCATGAAACTTTTTAAGATAATATTTATTACCAATAAATTTTACGATTAAACAACGATGTAGGAATAAGTGAAGTATGTTTTTATGAATCGAAAAACATTCATGACTTTTAATAAATTGAAATTTTAAATAATAGAATGGAATATTTGTACTCTACGAACTCATGTTCTCTGCACTTTGCATACACACACACACACACACAGATAGAGAGAGAGAGAGAGAGAGAGAGAGAGAGAGAGAGGAGTTGAATTGAGTTGATTTTGAGTTTAACGTCCCTTTCAGGATCAAGACTATATAAGACGGGACCAACTGATTAACGTTAAATCCGAACTACATTAGCTCCCGCTAGGAATCGAAGCCAGGTCTTCCAAAGGCGCGTATGCTAACTGCTTAGCAACGAAGGAACTCGCAGATGAAGAGAGAGAGAGAAACACTGTGTAAAATTTACTTCCCAACTTGAAATATTAGAAAATTTTTCCGGTTCACTAAAGCTAATAGGAAAATTATAATTTGTTGTTGACTAACTTTCCTCTTCTGAAATTCAATTTTGTAGCTGAATGTGCAGTTAAATATAGTGGAAACTTTTCCACCTAACATCACTATACATAATATCCAAAATTTTCCTTCAAAATGATGCTTCAAAATAATGAAAATTTTCCGGCTCATAAGAAGTTCTTCAATTTTTCCATATAAGACAGAAAATATTTCGATTCATGAAAAATGGTATAACTTGTTCCTACATACTAGTGAAAATTGAGTGGGCCATGAAAATTTTCAGATTCTTTAAACGATCTTTCACATTTTTACATTTCTGTACATGAATTCAACCAATTTTATGATTGCTGTGGAATTGTTACTTGATTACTGATCTTTTTTAAAACGGAAAATTTTCCGTAAAAATATAGCGGGAAATTTTCCACCTCACATCACTACTTCCGATGCTCTCCATCTTGGAAGGAAGCTGCTTTAATGGAAAGGTTTGACAGTACTCTTAAAACTGGACTGGAATCCATCCTCAATTGTTCTCTTAATAACGACTGTTGGATACAAGCTTCATTACCAGTCAATATGGAGGTCTTGGAATCCGTCGCGCAACAGATATGGCTATTCCGTCTTTTTAGCCTCTTTCTATGTAGCAAATCAAATATTTAGTTCTCTTCTTCAATGGGATGACGACGAAATCACTAATCCAGATGTGTTAGACAGCATAGCTAAATGGACAAACTTAGTGGGTTAGACCCTCTGGTTCTCGAAAATCGTAACAATCTGTCGGCCTTGGACGACCCCATCGTTAATTGTCATGCAGCTTCTTTATTGCAGACTACAAATAACATTTAAGATATAACCAGACTTCTAGAAGTCATGTCTACCACTTCAAGCTCTAGCATCACCTTCTCTGGGCCTACATCTATCCAATGAGAGCTTTCGATTATCCATCGCTCAATGGTTGGGCGCAGATATTTGTGAACCACACCATTGCCCCAATCATAACACCTTTGTAGAAAAAAAGATTACATGGTTTATCGTGCAAATACAGCGCCGGAAGACACCCACTTCACTCAAGTGTGAATGATATAATATTAAGAACGTAATATCTGCGGAGCTTCCAACAGTGAGGAAATCGAATGGATGTAGCCATCCTGACGGAAAAATACCTAATGGTGTAACATTAGTAACATGGAAGAAAGGAAAGGAAATGATTTGGGACTTCACAATATCGATTTGGATTTTTTTTAGAATCCGAATGACACAATTCACGAATACAAGCTTTAATATATATTTTAGAAAATTTTGATATGTCAAATCTTGCTTGTCTGTACACTCTTTCTACGTCTCATGAAAATTTAAGTAAATGTTGATAATATTCACAAACTATATACGTTTAATGTCCCCAATACAATTTTAATTTAGTCTTAGAAGATCAATTTTGGGAAATGAGCGAAATGTACCTACTGTGAGTATCTATAATCTCTAATACTATGCAGTATAATTTGTGAGTAATCAGTGGCATTTGGTTTCTTCAATAAATTTTACTACTAACATAGCTGCTCTAGGATAAAACAAGTCCTAAGAATATTAAATGTGTTTGTCCCAAATCATTTTCTGAAATTCAAATTATATCAAATAGTTTGTATAATTAAATTCTAGCGTACACAATCGTTTAATTTCACTATCACAAGCGTTCACTACAACATAATTCTCGTTATAATTCTGGCTATAGAATTTGCCAGTTTATTAAATATTATACCTGGGATTAATATCATCATCTTTCCACATCCATATTGCTTTCATTCAATTGTTTAATCTATCTTCCCGGGATACTGTCTCACTTCAATTACCAAGATTATGGCTTCCTTCCAACTGTTAAATAAACAGACAAAATAGTAAGGATTTCAACACCCAACTGGACGGTTCATCTTGTATCTTTTCTAACACAGTTTAGAAAATCATGTATATACTGATAAACTAACTAGAGTTTCTTTCGCCATTTTTATACAAGTTTATTCAATATTTCCGCGAAAGATAAATGTTAAAGAGAGTTTCCTGTAAATACGCAAGTTGTCTGATTTCACAAATGGCATATGTTCAATACAACTTGAAATTATAGCTGGAACTTTTACTGGATATGCAACTCATTTATGAGTTAAGCTGTTGACGTATCTCTATAAATCGGACAATAAAGGCAGGGTTCATGTTTGACATTTGCAAACATATTTTTATGAATTTGGCACAGATCAAAACTAGTCGAGAAATGTTATGTCAATAACTTTTTTTGCAGTAGTTTTCTTTAACAAAACATTTACTTCTGAAAGCGCAAAGGTCTGTTATAACACTGCATTTCCAACAACCTTAATACCAAAGGAGGTTTATATTTTCCGTGCATGGAAGACTATTTATCTACACTTGTACTGGAGGGACACTCCACTCTAGTGCCTAAAGCTCCACAACAATCATACTTTTATTTGCCTGAATGGTGCATCATGACGCAGATAATCAGTGAAATTAGTGAGCACAAATATTGAAATAATTATGTAATTAAACCAAAACAAAAGTAAGTGATTAAAGCTTGGTTAAGCAGGTAAGAAATGATAGGGATTGTCTATAGCTACCAATGTCAAAATCCCTAAATTATATTGGTACTCATTCTTAAGTTAATATGTATCATTTATTTTGTTATTCTACTAAGTATTTTCAATATATAATACCAAGTTGTAATTGTACTGTATATATTCATTAATATAAAAGAAGAAAATAAAGGACCATCCTAGTAACATAGTGAAATCAGTCCTTGATATAAGTTTAATTGTTATTTACCAAAATGTTACTTTTGATCTAAAACTACCTAAAATATCCACCCCTACCTCCACTCCTTACCTAAATATCATATCATACATGCTAAAATGAAATTTATTATTTTTTTAAGTTTGGCGTGGGTATTCAAAATATTTTGAAAGTTTCACATAGTGTAGATCCTCTGTATGTGAAAGTGTGAAATAATTTTCAAAATACATCGATGGCATTTTGTTTGTTTCTTGCTTGTTGAAAACTTTAAAAAATGACAAATGGTGACACGTCGCTGATCTTGTTGTTAAAGGTTTTGTAACACCCTTAGGTACAGTAAGTATTTTATTGGGGAATAGAAAGTAACGGCAACATTGCTGGAAAGAAATACAACTGAAACAAACGTGCTTTCTGCGCGGATTTTCGATCATTTTAGTGCCCTCATGTTCGGACTAGACATATTTGTTTGCCAGAGTTCGTGATTTTTCTTTCTCTGGCGTCCCTTCTGCTTCTGCTTTCTTCACTATCTACATACAGAGGCGCTCTCTGATACCCACATCACGAAACGACCACTCGCTACCAACGAATACTGTTTTCCCAAAACTGACGCTTTGAATATGCACCAGAAGCATCGGAAATGCAAGTTGTGCCTTCTATTTCTGTTTTAACACGAATCAAATCCACGTATTTTCATATTGCAGTTTGTCCTGCAGTTATTTGGATTATTGGATAACAAAAGGCGTGTTTTATTTCAGATATTCTGTCTATCATATTTAGAAATATATCTTCTTTTGGTTTCGTTGTTCTTTGCTGATGTAATCTCTTTTTGTTCATGTTTCAGTTCTTCATTTACATGTATGTACACATTATTACGAAAAGGTTGTATACCTCTATTGCTACGGTTTAAGGCAAAAAAGTCTAAGAGAAACCTCGGGTTTCTTCGGAAACACTAAACTAAGGATGACAGCTTTGTGCCGGGAAGAAAACTTACGCATTCCCAGAAATGGGGAAGACGTGTTTTTTCTTCTTTAAACTGTATCAAGACATGTTGGAATGTTATTAAGTGTAGAAAACGATAACATTAATTGAAATATTTAATGATAGAATATCTCGAAACTATGTATACATGTGAGGACGTGCTGGCTTTATCATTTTTACTTGCTTACGTAAAAGAATATTTCCAATAAAAGAAAGAAAGCACACAATTCGAAGTAAAAGGTAGGCCAAATTGAATATCATTCGATAAGTCATAAAAGAAACATTAATGAAAAAGAAAACATCATGTTCTTAAGTATATCAACAGATAGTTTCGAAATATTTTTATATTAAATATTTAAGTCAATGATACTTTTAGTATATATAATAGCATTTCAACGCGTCTTTGTAAGAGAAGACCAGCTTTCAACTAAGAACTAACCAGTAGCTAAGTTCTCTGTATACTTATGAGATATTGTAAGGGTTTTTAGAAATTGTGGACACATTTTTCCAACGTGTATTAAACAATTTAGAATCACGTTAAGAGTTATCGATGAAAATTGTTCATAATTATTGTACAATCAACCTATCAGCAAGCTCACTTTTTAAAACATTTATGAAAATATTAAATTATGTTCTAGAGATATGATACTAATGAAGTATTTAAATGATTGACATATTTGTGTTGAAGAGGAATACTAAACATCTAATTACAAACAAATACATGGAAGGTTTGGTGCAAGGTAGTGCTGAGACACACTTTCGCGGTAGATTAACTACGTTTTGTTTGTTAGTCTTCATCTGCAGTGCTTTTAACTGACAGGAAGGAGTTTCATGAAATATTACAAGATAAGAATACACAAATTGCCCTTTGCTATAATGAACAATATTTGCAAAATAAATATAAAAACGAGCTGTCTGAAATTGTAAATTTTTAACTTATGGTCTAATTACCCAACATAATTGAGGATAGATTCCAATACAAAACCACAAAGTACATTCTCGTCCATTTCTTATTCTGACTCTAACAAACAAGACAGTACAAAGATAAATGCCAAAATTATTGTCTACTTTTAATCTTCCAGTTTTACTATAATATTAGATAAGATGTAATATTGACGATATCACGCAAACAAAATGAGACGTCCAAGGTTAAATCCTAATTCATTACTCTTCGTCAAGATCGACAAACTGTGTTTCTTTGCACTAAAATTATTTTGTTTGTTCCTTTTAATATTTGATAGTTTCTCTTCAGCTAAATAGTATTTTTTTTTAAATTTCTACTAATTATAAAAAAAATCACTGTTCACTACTAAGTTGCATTTTATGTTGCTTCTATTTTCCTAAGAGTGACACATACATATTGTAAAATTCTCAGGTAACATATCTATTTGTTTTTTTTTTTTTTTTTTTTTAGAATAACAATTCAACGAATATTTTGGATATGGCAAATGCATTGTTCCCTGACAAAAGCTTCAAAATCTTGGAAAATTATATAGACGTGATCAGGAATGTATATGATGGTTTAATCAAGAATCTCGATTTTAGTAAGCCTTATGAAGTTGCTGATGTAATAAATAAATGGGCAGCCGAGAAAACTCAAGGCCTCATCAAGGGTGTTGTTACTACAGGTATTAATGTTGTATATATCACTTTTTGGTTGTTCCTTCAAAAAACATAGTACTTTGCATTTCAAAATTGTATAAAATGAGAACCCGCAACCAGGTAAAATTAGTAATTGAAAGCATTGCCATAGGGAATTTAAATGAATAAAGCAATATATAAATTATGTTTTAAATTAGCAGAAATGATCACCCTTCTCCAGGTTTATGAAAATAATTAAAAGGATTTTAAAACAGCCATCTCTTGTAAGATATGCACTTCAAGTGCAATATAAGAAGTTGTTCGGAAACATTGTACACCACGTGAAGGAGTAAGGACATTATGTTATAAAGCTTATCAAAGAATTACAATAACATACTTTAGTTTGTATACTTATCTGCCATGTTTATTATCATTTTAATGTTCATAATCAATATATTAACCCATAATCAGGTGCGTTCGGGTATAACGTACCCTACTCTCAGTGTTTACAATGTGACAACACTGCTTGTGTAGGTTTTGAACTTATTCTCGAGGTATTCACCCGTTGTTATCTGACAGTTAAGGTGATGTACTCTAAATTGTTTCATCAGAATTGGACTTTCTACAATTGCTGGTTCATTGCAAGTAAATGCAAATGGGCAATTTTGTACCCCGCTCTCCTGCTACTGTAAGTACTTTCTCTTTGTGGCTGCGAAGAACAGAATTAGATTTTGGTTGAGTAGACATTGAGTGTTTTTGATTATGTTGTGCTGTAAACTTCATGAAAGTGTCAACTCAAGGAATTTGCTACATGAAATATCGGAAGAAGAAGCCGTAGATAATTAGAAATTAAATTAGAAAAATTAGAAAATAGAAGAGAGTGATCATAATACTGACTCTGATTAAGATTGTCTTAAGATGAGTTGGGAAAGGTTTGTAATTTCTGGCTCTAATGGTTATATTATTGGAAGATATAATGTATGTAAATTGAGGAAAACTTGTTTTCGTACAACAGGGAAAAAGAAGCCAAAAAATATTGTAAAAGTATTTCCTGATCCGAAACATATTCTTAAAAATGTGACAGGTAAAACATCAACCTTCCATTTTGTTGTTGATTCTTATATGATTAACGATATAGTGAACAACACAAGTGCACAACTTCAGCACATTATTTTGATTGTACTGTTTACTAGAAGGGCATAAAGACATCAACTACCAATTTCAATATAAATAAATAATAAAGCAATATGAAGTCCGTATCAAAAGAGATTAATAAGTATTGATGTAAATAAACTGCTGACGCTCAAAAATCTCATATTTCAAAAGTTGCGATAAATTCAAGGTATTTGGCAACCCTAAATTTATCGATAACATTACATAGTAAGACTTAATAATGTTATTTCTACTATAACACTAATTTGCATCATAACAATATTAAAATACAACTGTGGCACAAATATTCCAGATTATATACAACGCTGGCAACACAAAGTGTAGTTGACAACGTTGAGTGTAATTTTCATTATCGTCATTCGTGTAAGGTGAACTATAACTACAGTAGTATTTTATATGCATCTTTGTGTATGTGACTTTTAAAATAGACGAACATAAACACTTGGTATATGATATACCCAACGCACCTCAGTAAATTACGCTAATTGAAGTGCCTACCTAAGGGTTAACAAATTTGGAATGCATTGATTATCCAGGAGGAAAAGCATGAACCTCCATCAATAATGTTGATTTCTAACTCTCTGTTGTATACATTCGTCCGAAATTAACAGTAACCTATCAACTAGTTCTTAAATTATTGTATCTTGCGGACGGACACATGGTTAGGGAAGGTAAATATATGAAAGAATATTCCATAAATCAATCTTTAGAATCGAACCCACTTCTTGGTAATTTTGCTAATCACAAATATGAAAGTAAAATATTTTTGAATTTTGAGTCTTACCCATTTAGAAGCGAAGTGTTGAAAAATATTTTGACGTTACTACTTATTAAAAAAGAGAATTTTAAATACACCATATGTCATATCGGGAAAATAAGATATTCGAAAGATACTTGGCTTAATTTGGCTTATATGTTCAATTTGCTCCCTCACTAGAATAAGCATTTTACTGAAACTAACACGATTAAAGCCGGAACTGGAAACGTGCTATATTCTTAGACTCACTTCATACCGCTGAGACATTCTCTCAAGAAGAAGAAATATACGTGGAAGTATAGGTACCCGTTCCAGTAAATCAGGAAAACAAGAATAAATTAAATATATTCCGTATCAGTCACCCTTTAATTTGGAATATATACAATAGTGGAAGTTTTTGCAAGATATAAATTTTCTCTTAGCACCGACATTTTTAGAAATGTGGAACTACTTCGTTATATGAGAACCAGAGCTCCAAAAATAGGATTTACCTTTTTCTTTATGTTCTTATGTAATTTGAAAGTCCCAATTGGTGACAAATCGACGTAACTCTATCTCTTCTCCTAGCCGTTAGAAAGCAGTAACGTATCAGACATTTACAATTGATCTTAGAACCAGAGGAGCGTAACAGCTAATACGTCCATCTGCCTCAAACTAAGTCATTCAATTTTCAGGACCAAATAGACGTATTGGCTCATACGTTCCTCTGTCTTGAAAACTCAGATGAATTTTGAAAACTACGTTTTAGTGAGTATCATTGCTTTAAACTGGGGTAGGTAATTTCTATACTGAATTCACACTGTTGTTTTGTTACTTTAAAGAGATGTAAATAAAATATTAAATAATTATTACATAAAAAATATCGATTCACTTTTTACTCAATTGCAAAATGTGCAATTTTTTGTCAAGTAGTATTCCGCGACAATGTAAGCTATTTCTAGAAAGCCTTCTGTTGCGGACTTTTGATTTTTTAGTAGTTTTTCTTAGGTCTTTAGGAAGAATGACATAAAACAAGAGAGTAGTAAATGAAGTGTGGTTGCCTACTAGCATGTTCGTTTAGGAATCGCAAAATGACTTCGAGGGCAAGAAGAGTTCTCGAGTTAGTCACATTGAATAACGCCGATAAATCGGGAAAAGAAAATTTTGAATCGATACAGAAAACAAACAAGATCTTTTGAGTTCGTGTTCGAGTAAAAATTATGTACCTATTGCTGATTGAGGATCGCTATCATCTACAACAGAATTGAATAACGCCAAGAAAACGGGTAACCAAAACATTTAATCTAATGGTATAGTAAACGAAAATCTTTTGAGTTCGTGTTGAAGTGAAGATTATGTACCTAGTGCTGGCATCTATCAACTTCGGGTGACGACATCCCTAGGCCCAAGAGGAAAAGAAGGGCAACTAATCCAAAGGAGCAGGTAAGAGAGATTACGGAACTAGGTTACCCATAATTCATTTGGTTGATTCTGCTGTCAAGCTCCCCTTCTTTGAAATCCAGATTTTTTAAAAAATATAGTCTTACCAGTAGTAGAATTTTACGCTAAATTGTCGACAAGTGTAAAATTTACACTCATTGTGACTTTAGGCGTCCGCAAAAGCCTTGAAAACTCCTCGTAATGAATTTCTGGGTATGTGTATGATTGCTGCAATTAAAAAGTTACAAAAATGTGTCTCTTATTGAAATTTTTGCTGATTGTTTTTTTTTTAATAAAAGTAATAGGAAAATATTCAGGCTGTAGATAGAGTATGTGTCTCTACTGTTGCTACGCATTAAAGGAAACAGGAGAGCTCATGCAACAAAATCCAGATCACGGATTCTAGTCTGATGCACTCTATAAGCAACAAAACAACGACTTGTGGAACTGATCGATCCGAAAGAAGTCAGCTATGATTCCAATGATTGCAGTCATTATTTATCTCTTAATAGAAACCGTTTTATGGATGTTTTTATACGTGAAATAAAGAATGGAATATATTAGAAATTGTAATGAATTGAATACCTAAATTGGTTTCTATTAACCGTACGGTATATGTAAATTATTGATAATACTATCTTCTAAGTCTTGTAAACCATTTGCCTATTTTCTTGAAACTTTTAATTAGTTACCTCCTAGTTTGGAAGTTGGTGATACTTAAGTATATTGAAGTACAGAAGGGTAGTTGGATCATGTCCTAATACCCATTGGAATAAGTTGGATTAAACTGTATACAGTAAAAAGGTAAGTCGTGGTCAAGGTGATTCAATTTTCACAAAGTTTTAAGACGCAACTCACACAAAACAAGATTTCTGTAAGTGAAATGCATTTTCTTTAGGTGAAACATCTGTTTTTGCTATGTTTTCCAAAATTATTTTATCGAAATGCAAAAATATTTTTGAAACTATCTACTATTATATGGTAAGAAGTTAGTGTTTATTCTAATAATTAATAAGTTATTTTTATGTGTTCTTAGTTATCCTTAATGTATAGCAATAACATCCTGGAAAAAGTTGTATCACCTTTAAAATATTCGTCAGAATTTCGAGAATTTATTGACGAATATTTCAGTTTTGTCTGCTGATCTGAAATATCATCAAATGCATAACTAAGTTTAGTGGTCCGGGTCAGCCACATTTGAAATAGAATTGATAAACAAAAACTACAGTGGTTCGGATCTTAACGGCTTTCTATCATAATAATTGCTTAAGGTTGTACTTATTACATGGAGCGCTCAGAGCACAAGCCAATCAAGCACAGAGTTGTGAGAAAATAGACACGCAATTTATATTATAAGTTTACAGAAATTTTAATTGTGTATGGTATGCTTAACTATACGGATAATTCTACAGTTTTTTGTCTTTACGTCGTACTTTGCTTTCATTTTTGAGACTTTCAAATTTCTGTAAAATAATAATTATATGTGTTAATTAAATTGAAATTCATCGTAACTTGGCCCATGACAAACAATTTACCATTTATATCGTAAAGGTCAGATCCACCGGTATTGTGACAGAGCGATGCTTGAGCGATTGACCGTAGAAATTCAAAGCGCGATTAATAATAATTTCACAGTCTATTTTATTACAGACGTAAACTTTTTAGTCAGTGGAGACGAGAGCGTGGATCATGGGTCAGAGTTGATGCCGATGGGTTTCGGGTTGGTGGGTCAGTATCAATCATGGTAGGTGGTAGGTCAGAGTTGGTCATGATGGGTCAAACTAGGTAAAGTGGGTAGTGAGTCACGATGAGATGTCCCATTGTCAGAGAAACGTATCTCATTTCAATAGTGTGTAGCACGAAATTGAATAACTAGTTTGATTAGCTATCCTGTCATTTGTGTACTGTTGAAACCCATTTTGTAATTCCTTGATTACAATTCAATAATAATTTTACCATCTTATTACTTTTTTAAAAAAAACTCTTTTAAAATCACTTATTTTCCTCTCTCCTGTAAATCTATGAAAATGGAGTTACGTTCCTCTGGTTCTCATACGACGATATACAATAATGTTTAATGAGAAATTCAAAATATTGAAATTGAGCGTATTGTTAAATCTTGCAATTTGTCAAGAAAAAGGGAAAAATATAACATGAAATATCCCTTTTAACCGATTTTACGAGCAACGGTTTCCATATTATTCTTTTAGTTTTAATAAATATTATAATTAATAATAATAATAATAATAATAATAATAATAATATAATACAATATAGTAATAATAGTACATTTCGCGTTATTAAGTTTAGAAAATTTTGAAATTCACTGTTGTACACAATTAAAAGAAAAAGAAAAGGTATTAAACCCAACTTGATTATTTGTATGCAGAAATTTATTACTTATCTCTTTCTATTGCGTCTAACTGAGTACTGTGATCATATTTCATCTGTCGTACTGTGGTCTCGGCGATGATAGGTTTCTCACCTCTGCTCTTGTATACAAATGTACAACAGTATGTGTTTCTTGCTGGACAATCAAAACGTCTAGAAGGTATCTTTGAATATAATAACAACGGTTAATCAGCAATTTACAAAGAATGGAGTAATGTAGGTAATGGCTGGCAATTGTGTATCAATTTCGGAACAGTTACAGGGTGTACCACTCTGTTTCAATAGTGTCCGTATAGTGACTACGAAACATTGATTTGTATTTTAACAAACTTAATATGAAAGAGAAAAAGAATAACATGAAACTTCAGTCTTCTAACTGGCAGTAGAAAAAGATATAAATCAATCCGACCATAACAGACAATATTGTGTGTTTCAGACAAAAAGAGGCCTGAAAACTATGTTGTATTACTGTATCTACCTACATAAAATTTCTTAAATGGAATAAGATTTATTGTATCTCCGAAGCTTTGATATTATAATGCAAAGCGATGGTAATCGTGAAATATATCTTTTATCTTTGAACGCTCAAATATATTACGTAAGCAGATATTTGACGAACCAATCTTCTTTCGTGTTGAGCAAAATATGAAGAAAAAACTGCCTCTTCAACGTGTAAAAATAGCCCAAATGTCCTGTTTAAATACGTTCTTAAAATTAAATGGAAACATTATACTAGTAGTAGTTACAAGACATAAATTGAAATATCATAAAACAATACTATCGACAGCCTTCATCACGGAATATCTTTATAATTTCATCACTAGACGTCAAACAAATAATGTGTTTTTTCACTGCTAACCCCAAAATTTTTTACAATAGAATTGATCACCACCAGCAGGATATATCTGAGAGATTCATTCATAATGCCTAATCTGTAAAAAGGGTTTGCACCACTTGAAGTAAAGACTTAACCAAGCAAATGCTATTTTTGTTGTTGATTCATTCCCAGATGTGATATATTTTTTTTGCTTAACTCTAAAAATATGCCAGCTATGCCAGATTTACAGATTTACTGAAATTCGCGACCTCAAATCACTCAGTAGTTTCTTCAAAGATTTTGCATATACTAGAAGTGAGTATTGCTTACCGACATAGAATATTGCCTGTGGTTCAAACTTCAGAATACATCTTGCTGTCTCAGGCAGTGAAATAATGAAACAGAGACAATGCTTTGCACTTTGTGTCTCATAATGTTGCCCCAAGATGCTTAATGGATATCATTCATGTCTGCTTTCCAGCTTTAAATGCAACCAACATTTCTGATTCAGTTGATATTCAGTATGTGGTGGAAATTACTCACGGAAATCACTATTACATCTCTCTGTCCAGTGTGAATCAATACCACTGAATATGTCTGCAGGGAATGAAGAGCATGTACGACAAAGCGTGTACCTGCCTTCTTATGATTCCATTCTCCTATGTGAATGTTACTTCATACATGATATACATTCTAGCCGCTGCTAACATATGTACATTTGCTTTTCGGCATCATCAACTTCTATTAGTGTCCCTGTAAGATATGTAATCAGCTCAGAAAACGAGAATCTTGTTATCAGAATGTGAAAGAGAACTATGCTAATTTCAACGAACCTTTCGAAACCAGATTTCACGGCACTCGCGCTATTGAGTGCCGTGAACTCTTTTCTCCCTTCTAGTACTTATGATTGAGAATGTACTATACTGATCCCAAACAACGTGTGCTGTTTGTGACCTTCTTAACTGCCACAGTATTCGTGGGTAAAACATTCTATGAAAGCATTCAACACATGATTGCCCTTGCACACTGGTTCTAGGAAACCCATGCACAAGATCTCCACTATCATTTAGAATGAAGTCAAAAGTATTTAGAGCCATTAAATCCTCATCCTAAGTTACGTTATATGTGGAAATTGTTTCCAAAAGACGTCAGAAAATTTCGCATTTTATAAGAATGAAGAATACTTCCAGTGGAAAGTGCTGGTTGGTTTGAACAAGGTTCGTAATGGATAAAGTGTTCCAAGTTGCTCCCGCGAATTTCCAGGGAAATAAATGCCGGTCCATACAGGTCGTTCTGTTGCTTATATTGCTGTAGTTTGCTTTTAGATGAGGGTTTTGCTCTATTACGTTTTCGGCCATGCAAAAATAACAGATTACTTTTGCTAATAGGGGTCTTGAAGGGTCTGTCTTCCTTATCGAGGTCTTCTTTCTGAAACTTGAAGTACTGCTCTTACCATGTGGTTTCCAACATATAGATAGATTCTACTGGTAACGTACCGAGGCACACACGATTACCTAACGTTGGCAGATGTGTAGTGGGTTTCTCGAAGGGGTTCGCTGTGATAATTACGGTTTCTACTACGTCTGTTACGAGTTTGGAAACGACTCTGATATTCAAGTCCTTCTTCTTGATGACGCAGCTCTTTTTCATCGTTCTTGCTGCTTTCAGAGGTGAAATCATGTAGAATGCGACAAATTTCTGGTTCTGGCAGAATCCAGAGGTCCAGCATTGTCAGAATTTCTGTAATGCCAATGACTACATCTCCTCCTTTAACTTTCTTATTCGCCTGTTCGTTTGCTTCAGCAATTAGAGTTGAAGAAAACACACGGTTGCTTCTAGGTATAACTCAATATCCTCTACTAAACTCTTCCTCAGTTAATGGTGACATAGATTACAAGTCTCTGATAAAGACAGAAATCCACCAGGCGTACCTGGGCTGATATAGGACAAAGAAGAAGGGAAACAGCTGTTTCAAGATGACAATCATATGATCCAATTTTCGTTCTTGTTGTGACCTTATGAACATGATTATAAGAAGTTCGTTTTTACAAAGAAGTAGCCAGAAGTGTATTGTTGGCTTATCTCTAGAAGAGTCAGTAAACTACTCTTCCATGGTATTGTCTTCTTCATGGTTCTCATAAGTCTTCTTCAAAAGGATGTCAAGGGCTGCAACAGTCACTTGGTTAGTATACCGCGTACGTATTTGATCACTTCCTCGCAGAAAGGATATGGCTAAAGCCTCTGACATTGTTACTCCTGCCTGTGCAAGAGTTTCAGCCCGCCCAGAATCCCTTAACAGGTCTCCATGGTTGCCCACATAGCCATTTTCATGTGGAGTCCTCCTAATACGACAGTAAACTTATCCTCACCAAATGTTTCACGGATGGTACATTTCACTTGTTTAGCAAGGGTTAATAGAGGTTGGTTCACAAACAACAGTTGCGTTTGATGAAGATAAAGATAGTGTGTAGTTTTCGCTACTATGTCCAATCATCATTGTTTTTGTAGCTGCCTTTTGAATTGTCATTTGGAGCCAAAACTTAAATATGAAGCCAAAAATGTCTTTAAAATAGACGAATAATTCGAACGCTACAGATGTATCAAAAGTTTTCCCTTTCCTTTAAAGGAAGTCATAGCCCAACTATACCCAGAGAGCCTCCCCTTCAGAGGGATGATCATTGTATCTCAAAACAAATATTTTCACACAGTCTTTATTCTTATCTTGAAGAAAACGTTCATTTTTTCATAATTATTTAATATAATTTAATTCTTCTATAATCAAGAAGAAATTATATATATCTATTTAATGAAATAAACTGGCGTAGTGATAGATAAAAGAACTGTGTTTCGTTGGCAATTCTTTATATTCGAAACTATATTAACCTGTCTATATTTGCACTACATTAAAACTTAAACGTTTTAATCTGTTACTTCAGAGACTACAAATGTGTTTGAAGATCAATGATGACCCTATGTACATAAACAGGAACTTTTTTAATGTCTCAATACAGACAATTGTGTACAGTTGTGATAATTGGAAACGAATAGAAAAACTTATAGTGACTGCAATGAAATTGAATTTATTATTACGATATGATTTGTAAAACGCTTTAATAAGTAGAAGTCCCATCTATTTTTTTATTTTATATCAAGCAATCTTAGTTAATATGATCGCGTTAAATAATCTGAAAACTCAATAGGTAGTGAATTAGAGTGTCAGTCCGAGAACAGAAATATTTTAGTTTTCTTAAGCTGGCAGACCTCAGAATGTGAAATCAAACAAGTAAATTCCTCCTCGTCAATCACATGTCCATTGAATGTCCCGAATTCGATCAAAAGCTTGCTGATTATTGCCAGTTCCAATGGTGAAGTGTCGCTTCTTCTGGATATTGAGGAGTGCTGATCCTTGTGCACTGTACCGTGTTTTTGTTTTTCATAATGTCGCTCAATATCGCTCAATAGTGTCTTTAATGTTGCAAAGGTTTTCTTCATACGTATCTTAGATTTTCTTCCTGCACTCAAGTATATTATATGAAAAGTGTATTTTTCTACAATGTTAATTTATTTTTAAAGTACAAATGTCCCTCTCTCTTTTGAAGTTTGTTTATTTTTTCGCATAAACCAAGAAAACTCACAAGTCAATTCTAACCTTTCTTTGGTTTGACTACTTTTAAAATAATTTAATTTTGATTTAAATTTTTACATGAGTTTTCCAGGATTTTCTTTTATTACAAAGAGGTTGTTCAGTCTACATTTGACCAATTTCGACTTACCTAAAAATTTAGAAGAATCCATGGCACCAGGTCCGTAAATGCTCAATATGTATGCCTTGGTTCCAAATAATAGCCACACAGCGTAATTTCCCTTGAAGTGGGAAATCTTGTCCCATTATCTTTACACAGCTTTCCAAAGTCCTTCCACAGTTGTCACACGCCCTTTTCCCAAAGCCCGCTTGAGCAATTCAAATCCACAATTGTCCATAGGATTTGCATCTGGAGATTTAACAGGTACATCATTAAAAGTTATCACCTTTATACCACTTGCCTCCTCTATCTCCTTGTAGACTGTGAGGGACGATCATGATGTATTTCATGAGGCCTTGTCCGTGTGGATGCGCAGCAGATTGGCGCCATTTCCGTATATTGTTTGAATATCATGCTCGTAAATCGGGTGCATGATCTGTTCCTTAAAATGCTGCGAATTTATTTTGCAGTTCTTCGCCACCGTACTAAAACGTTTTTTTTAAATTATGTTATTGAGCCATTAACTAAAGCGAAGCTACATCGCAATTTTTCATTTATTTATATCTGGTTGTCCTGCCAACGACATTCCAAAATTTTATTATTTAAAACGTATGACAACATATAAATATCTTCTTTATATCGATATTATATCAGACTAACATCTTATTCTTCTTCAAATAACAGTTTAGTACATATATAAAAATACTTTACTCTCAAAATTTACAAGTGATAACAATGTAGAAAAATATACAACGTACCGTTGTATATTATGGCGCCCGACGAACTGTTCTTTTTATTCATTTACTTAATAAAAAGAAAAAGAACTCTGGATCGTTTACTTTTACGTATTAATCATTTGAGTTTTCGAATGCACCTCGTATACTTGAAAATTACAATTCACATAATGATACATATATACCATATTTAATTCTATAACGATATTATTATCATATTTATTTTAAACTTTATCATAATCTTGATTTATTTATACATTTCAACGACGATAAGGCACATTCAAAATTTGATTTGCAAGTTATTTAAGTCTTTTTTCGGGTCCATTTAATGTTTGTTACTAATTATTAATTATTTATTTGGGCAACATGAAGAAGGTTTTGAAAAAGATGTATGTGATATTCCTATAGTTGTTCTTTGAACACAACATGATCGAATATAAGATATAGTTAAACAAAATATATATTAAGATTGAAATATCGCACAACATTAAGACATTTGTTGACATAAATTGTGGAACTGCGATTATAGAGATGAACTCAAAGATTAAATAACATAAAATAAAATACATTAAACAAACTTACATATTCATGAAATACTTCGTTTTTCTCTTTTGGAACAAAATGTTATCTGTTATGTATCTTTACATTAAGTTTATAGAATTCGAATAAGGTACGAATAAGAAACGAAATCATAATGATATTTCAAGTGGAATAAAGCAAAATCAATTAGGTACGGCCCCCTCAGACGCCGCAACTCCAATCTAAGTTACATTTCCAAAGGCCTCATATAAGTAGCATTGAAAATCATCAATCGGAATACGGTTTCCCTCGTTCTTTACTTCTACAGTTCTTAATTTCTTACTTCTATTACCGTAATTCCTGCCATCTAAACAGCGTTTCTTAAAAATCGTATTATTTCGACAGTGATTAGATTGCGTTATGTTATCGGTTCAATTAGGTTCCGTTCTTCTTCGTTTCACTGGAAGTGAAATAACGTGTCTCCTAATGGATCTGTGTTTGTCCTTTACATGACATCCACAATAGTCTGTCCTGCCACGGTTTCTGTTTCTTCTGTAATTAGGCTCGGTTACGTTACCGGTATATATGGATTTAACACAACCTTTTACATTGAGATCATACTTTAATCTCACATGGACACTTCGAAGTTGGTTTCGATTAAGGTTAGTTTGAATCAAGCTAGTACTGTATTGAACCATTGAAGAGTTTTCAAAACTTTGCAATATCATGTTCAGATTATTAAAGTCAATGCACTGCATCACGTTCTGTAAAAACATCATCGGATTGTTTACTAACATTATTTTGGTCTTTTCGTTGCATGAATAATTCAACAGATTCAATTCAATCGAACAATCAACGCAAGCACTAATAGGAACACACGTTTTCTTTCTGCATTTCACGAATATTGGAATCAACTTACCTCTTGCTACATAAACCATAGAATTAATATCATGTTGGATATACGGGGAACACAGACAGTCAATAGAGTTCTCAAGATGAGGATGATCGTAACCTTTCACATATTGATACATACCAGAATCGTCATTATACACAGTATCAATAAAGCAATCAAAAACATTCAAATGAGGAAATAAGTTAGGATAGTCTGATCCAACCAATACGGTAGTATGCTTTTGTGAAACCTTCGTGCATTTCACTTATTTACATTCAAAATTTGCTTTCTCGGTTGTTTCTATAATGTCTACAGATTCCTGAACTTCGTTGAATCGCTGTACTACCTTGCCCATTTCTTCATCATGACGCGCAACTTTGGTTGTTATTAGCTGGTTCTTCTGATTTAATTGTTCCTGTATTCGATCCACTTACAATCATTGCGTTGCTGCAGTTGCTCTAGCTTTTCATCATTGCGTTGCTGCAATTGCTCTAGTTTTTTATCATTGCGTTGTTGCAATTGTTCAAACTTCTCATCAAAATGTTGAGCTTGATCTCGAGCTTGATCCTTGATTTGTTGCGATATTTGTCTTAATAAGTCCATCATGTTGTCTGAAGAATTTGTTACTTGAGTGCCACTCGTTTCACTATCTGGAGCAATAATAATGTTTCTATAGATAATTCGGCCACTTCTCAAAATGGTACAATTAATAATTGGCTCAATGTTGTTCGCTTCTACTTTACTTCAAAACGAAAGATGCAACTACTCCTTTTCTAAAACGTCTTTCCTAAAGCAAATCTGAAACATCTTTGGTTAGCTCTCCTTAGAGTAAAAAGAGCGAAACCAGTGGCCATATGCTTGCAATATTTGTTACATTCATGATTAGCACAAACAGTAGAAATTAGTGTAGTAACAAATTTTCGTATATGCTTTAATCATGAAAATGAAATAATAATTTTGCAGCAAAATAAACCTTTAAAATTACGAAAAAATATACAGAAACAATTATCGAACATAAAACAAGTGTACAAAATTGTCGACATTAGAAAATTACTTCTCATTATTTTTTGTTCATCACAGACAAAACAAAGCTAATAGTCACCAAGAAGTCTCTGAGCCATTAACTTTTTATCACAAAAAAACTTTGATTGTAGCAATAATATACGTATATAGGTCAAAATAAATCATAGTCTCTGAATTTCCGATTTACGAAAGCCTGTGTTCCACCAGCACCTGCCATCTCAAAGAAATGAAAGGTGGCTCCCGCTTTCACTCGATCTTAGCAGAAAGAAAAATAATTTGGTGTTTAGACGTCCACGCGTTTGTGCTCCGGGAATTAATCGAGCAGATTTAACAGTACGATCTGAAAAAAAATATATCAATTTATCTTCACAAATGTGGACATAAGGACGAAATGCTTAAACAATTTTAATTATTTACTTTCTTTCTTATTAAAAGTTAAATTTTATAACTTTCAACATTCAATTCCTCCGTGAAATTTTTTCGTCTCTCAATATTGATCCCAGATATTTGAAAGTATGCATAATATAAAAAATATTATTTGAGAGAATCACGCGTTCATGATTTGCTGTATTACGTTCCAGGAAAACTTCCATGTATTTAGTTACATCTGAATTTCCTTCTAAACCCATCTCCCTGAAAGCCTTTAATAAGACCCTCGTATTTCTTTCTCTATTAAATTTACATTTTCAGCATATGCCATAGCATGGTGAATACCACTCTAGGCTAGGCCCTGGTTGCTACCTCTGAGTTTCCTTACAGAGTAGTCCAGAACAAAGTTGAATAATAACGGCAACAACGTACCTACTTATTTCCAGGCAATTTCCGACGTGAAAGTTCGTGGAAATATCCTAAAACGACTTCATTTTGGGATTTATTTAAATATATCTTTATTAATTGAATTAGCTTTCTCGGTATTCCAAATTCACTAAGAATTTTGTAGAATGAGTCTCCCCTAAATCGTAAGCCTTTCTAAAATCAATGAACAATTGATGTAGCGGAGAACTGTTTTCCCACTTCTCTTCGACTATTTGTCGAAAGGTAATATTTGTTCGAAAGTTGCTCGATTTCCTCTAAATCAGCACTGATAATCTCCAATAATTTCTTATGTGTATGGAGCCAATTTTGCTAATAGAATGTTTAAAATTATTTTATATGATGCTCAGAGAAGAGAAAAATCTCGATTATCATTACAATCAGTTTTGCCGACTTTCTTGTAGAATATAACGTATGAATATTATTGTGAACTTCGTAATGTAATGAGAGAAGAATTCTCTCCTTTAATATAGTTTCTTCTATTAAAAATATTTTATTCTCGTACTTTCTTCACGACGTAATTCCATTGCTATTATTTCTCTTTTCTTAATACTGTTCGAGAAACTAGGAATTAATTTAAAAGTTTGGTTTTGTAGTGTAGTGTTTTGAGGATACAAATCCCACGCATGTAAGTAACGTTAGATATTTTTAAAATTCAACACTAAGCGTTTTCTTTAAGTTTACAATTTGCTGATAAAAATTGATCACCACTTTCGCAAAAAAATGTGTACATTATTGACAAATGAGTACTTCAGTGCAGTGTTCCTGACGTTCTTGCATTCTTAATAGCGAGAAATGTCAATCTTGTTCATCTTCTCCATAGCAAGAGTAGATACGATGGATCAAATGAAACTTATAAATTCTTTCATTTAGAAACCGCATATCTTTCTTAGATATATTTACTTTGAGATGATGAGCATTCATAGTGAAGTTAGGTACTTATGTTTGTAAGCTAACTTTAAAACAAACATGAAAAGAAGGGATGTCATTCAGCAAATTGGCAGAGAACATTGTTCTTAACATAGAAGAAATTTTGAAATACCTCCAGAGTTAAGTTGAAATAATTTATTTGAAAGTTAACATCAAAACAGGTTAAGACACTTTATCTTCCAGACTTAGTTCCATATTCTGGATTTTGTTCTTTCTTCACGGACAAAGGAAATAGGAACACCCAGTATTTGTGTAAAGTGTCATTTTTTGTGTGAGTTATATAAGGAAAATATGTCTTAATCTTTGTATAGGAAGATATTAAAACATTTACTAACATGAGAATATGCAGTTCTAGAGTGTACAGTAATAGAAGCTGGTAGAAAACTAACAAATACAGGGTGCGGCACGTAAAACCGGCCCGTCTTAATATTCTGGTATATTGTGTTTTTGGCAACACTTAAATAATCTACCTTCCTACTAAGAGATGGCGTGTCGAGGTCGGGTCGACTTACGTGACCTGCAGCAGTCACGTGCAGCCGCAGCCAGTGAAACTTGTCGAAACCAGTTGAGAAAAAGGCCTCGTTGTGTTAAGCCGGGTGAGTGTCAGTGTGTGATAATGCCGTATTCGATACCCGAGCGTGTTGCCATTGTTGAAGGGTTCATTCTCACTGGATCTTTTGTGAAAACAAAGCATTTGTTTCGGGAGAAATTTCCAGGACGTTGGAAGAGCTTCTCTAGTATCCAGCTTTCTCACTGGAGGCATTGCTTGCAGTGTCAAGTCTAGGCTAGGATTATTACGTGCTTGTGGACGCAAGCACGGCAAGTCTTAGTTACGAGCGAGAGAGTGAGAGAGACTAAGGGTTTCACCCAAGTGGAGACTACCTTACCGTGCACACCAGTGTACAAGATTTTTGGAAGCCTAGCTTCATCATTCATACATCATTTCTTCTTCTTCTTCATCATCATCATTTTCGCTTCAACTTAGTACAGGACGGAGATTATCACGAGCTCAGACGTGCCTTATGGCATCTCAACCCGTGAGTGGCCAACACTCTGGTTTACCACCAGTTGTACAGCAACCCTCCTGCTCTTCCGGGACATCGGTAAGACGGAGATGTCATTCATTGGAGCGGATTTCTGCCAGCCAGGGTTCTTCAGCACGCTCCCGTTCCCCAGTGGAATCAACAAAACTTCCATCTCCTAAAAGACAACATAAGATCAGTGACGCTAGTTCCGAATCTTCAATGAATATTGACATTCACGACAATAACCAATTTCCCAATTTACCTCCACCGGGTCGACCAGCTCTTTATTCTTATTTACTTCAAAACTTTGATCCGAAATTCCTTAATACGAAACTTCTTTTTGTTCAGATCACTAAGTACATGCCTCTTGCCAATATCAATCAGATCATAAAGACCAGGAACGGGATGATAATCAAAACACCGGATCCGGAATTTCTCCTTACAATCCGGAACAATTCAGTTTCGAAATTTTCGGAGTAAAATCCACCATGACCAAGCTGAGTGACCAACGCACCAAACAGCCACCACCACCGAAAAAATCGCCCACTCTATCTGTTGTTATTCGTGGTGTAGATCCGAGTTATACTGATGATTAAGTCCTTGAAGAACTCAAGTTAGAAGGCTACACTATCATCAAATGTATCAGGATCACAGGCGATCTTGGTCCGACATACATGGTGCGCGTCCTTACTAATTCACAGCAGACTATTGATGACTTGCTTACTCGCGGTGCCTATATCTACAAACAGCGCCATCGTGTAGAACCGTCTCGCACCTCTTCCCCATTACCTCTTCGCTGTGAGCGCTGTCAGGCTTATGGTCAGCATTCTACTTCTCAGTGCAAAAACATATTTAAGTGTGGCTACTGTTCAGGTCCACACCCTACACGCAGTTGCACAAATTTAAAATCACCTCCGACGTGTTCCACATGTCAAGAAAATTCACATCCGACATATAGTTACAAATGCCGATCCAAACCAGCTCCTGACCCATCAAAACCAGAAACAGTAGTGCCACTGCGCATACCTGAACAAATCCAACCACCTACAGATCCAGCACTTCAACAGCCTGTAACTATTCATCAGCTCTTAACATTTCTCACTCTATCTTTACAAAATATTCATCCGTTCTTACGTAACCACATCGCTCAACAATTTCAGTATGAAGCCAAGGCAATTTTCCACGCCAACATCTGTCCTACATATTCTGGTAATAATGTCTAGGCTACTATCATTCAAATGTATTGGAAACCAAAGTTTGAAAGCCATCTTATCTTTCTTCATTGCACTATGGCGCTCTCTTTCTTGTTTTTGAACATACGTTCTCTACCACAACACAAGCCGCTTTTTGAAGCGCTTCTGCTTGAAGAAAAGATCCATGCATTTCTTCTAAATGAGACTCATCTCACACACAAACTGACATGCCGCATACCTCGATTTCAATTGCTGCGACAGGATAGCACTATAGCAGCTAGGCGAGCTAACGGGGGAGTAGCGATTGGATTTTCACTTTCCATTCCATTTCGCACTCATTCTCCAGCTTTTCCAAATCTTCCTGAACATCTTGTCACATCTTTATACTATAAGGAACTTTACGTGACCGTTGCTACTGTGTATATCCGTCCTGGCCATGATATCTCTCTAAATTTCTTCCAATACATCTCGGATAACTTTCGCACCTACATAATCATGGCAGCCGTGAATTTACATAGCCGACCAGTCAATCAGCGAGATCAGTTCCTTAATTACATTACTAGCCATACTACTGGCGTGACTCTGCCACTACCAAAACATACCAGGCCTTCTAGTCAGACTACCCCGGATATCGTTATTCTGTCGAATAACATATATCATCGTAGCAGTGTTGAGGTTCTTGATCTCATTGGTAGTGATCATGCTCCCATCAAACTACTTATTACAACTCGCTCAGCCAATAATTCTCAGGAAACACATAACCGACCTACTTACCGCTATCGCTATGATAAAGCAAATTGGACTCCATATAGATCGCATCTCACGGACCATCTTTCTGATCTATCGCCACCTACTACTGAGTCAGAACTTTACCATTCTCTCGACTCTCTGGTTACTGTCATGCAAAACGCTACCGACAAATATGTTCCTAAATCTACTGCTTCTTTATTTCGGCCATCCTTGCCTCCTCAATATCTGCCGCTGATTAGACGTTCTCGTCAGTTTTATAGGGATTTCGTTGCTACTGGCAACCTAGACTCCTTGCATCATCACCGACAACTACAACGTACCGTTCATAACTACCTTAGAGCTTACAAACTACGATGCTGGATAAAAACTTGCAACCATCTTGGTTCTCTTTCTCATCCAACGCAGTATTGGAAGCGTTTCCGACATGTCACTGGTCAAACTACACGAACAACTTACCCTCTGATAGACAACAATACGCCTCTTCATACCGATACTGATAAGGCAAATGCTTTTGCACACTATCTTCAAGGCATATTTACACCACTCACACCTGATTTGCCTCCTCGTCGTCATCCCGTCGACAAACTAAACCTTGAATCTCCGCATTTACAACGAAATATTCAACACACTCTTCCTGAAAACAATCCTCTTACTGAGCCAATTCAAATTTCTGACATCACTTCTCATAGGCGCAACACTGCTCCAGGCATGGACTCTATCACATATAGGCACGTTCAAGAAAGTCCCTACACTGTTTTATATTTGCTCTCTCTCATCAATACATTTATTTTCCGCACCGGCTATATCCCAGCTGACTGGAAGACGTCCAAAACTCTAATGTTTCTCAAACCAGGCAAACCGGCCCACAATGTCAGCTCTTACCGGCCTATTCAGCTAACATCAACTTTCTGCAAAATTTTGGAGCGTATCCTTGTCAAGAGTCTTCATTGCTATCTGGTACTTCACAACAGTCTTCCTCTCGCACAAGCTGGTTTCAGACCCTCCTTCAGCATCAACGACCAATTATTACGCCTTACAAATTCCATCTACAATCATTTTAATACAGGACATCCCTCTTGCTTGGTTCTGTTTGACTTAGAAAACGCATTTGACATGGTTTGGCATCCTGCTCTTCTATATAAACTCAAACAGCTCAGATTACCTCTTCCATATCTTCGCTTCATTTTCAATTTTCTCACCTGTCGCCTGGCTTACGTCTACATAAATTAAAGCTCCTCATTTCCAATTTTTCTACATTCTGGTGTTCCACAAGGATCGGCTTTGTCACCATTACTGTACATTCTATATGTTGCCGACTTTCCTGCTGTTCCAGCCACAGTACAGCTATTTCAATATGCAGACGACACTGCTTTATTCGCCACTGGTAACACTATCCACCAACTCAATTTGGCTTTACAAGAAGCAATCAATACTTTTGTCGATTGGTGCTCTCACTGGCGCTTGAAAATAAATCCGACGAAAACTCAAGCTATTGTATTCCAATCTCCAACATGTCGTTCCCGTATACATCGTAACCCCAGGCTCTTAAATCTCACTGTTCAAGATGTACCACTCAAGCCTTCTCGTACTGTTAAATATCTTGGCCTTACTTCCGATCACCGCTTTAACAGGTCGGCACATCTACAAGATATTTCAAAAAAGGCGTATGGTCGTCTAAATCTGTTGAAAAGTCTTACTGGAACAACCTGGGGACTCTCTGCGACTACTATCCTGAATACCTATAAAATTTGTCTGCGCCCTATACTTGTCTACGGTCTAACAGCCTGGTTATCTGCACCACCATCATATTATGAGAAACTACGCGTTCTTGAATGACATGCCTTGCGTATAGCTTTTCGCATTAAGCTGCATGGTCCAACCCGGGACCTCTATGCTCGACTCACATTTCCGCATATCTTATACCATCTGGAAACACTTCGCACCAAATATATTACCCGCCGTCTGCAATCGAATCATCCACTTCTCCAGCAAACATTTGAAGAACACCCCCGTAAGCTCTCCCCTTCTGCTACTCTCATTCCTCCGCTTTCATTACTGCTTACTCTGTACCGATACACCATTCCTCGTGACCATCCTGACAGCCGATATTACGCACCATACTCTTCAGATGCTCATCTCCCTCATATCTGGCCATCATATGCACCGTAACACCTACTGTTTTAACAGGGCACCTCTGTCTTCATTAATGCCTAGCGTCGCCCCTAGGCGAGAAGATAACACACATTCGTCTTACTAACCGAACCTCTGTGTTATGATGTGATCTGCACTTCATTTAATCTTTCATCCAAATTTGATGCTTCTCCTCTATCTGTACGTATTGCACCTTAGCAATGATTATGGTTAAAGGCCATAATGACCTATTAATTGATTATCAATAAAGTATTTCCTTTAACCACCCATATCCCATCTGTATATTTGTTCTGACTGCCATAATATTTCTGAATCTCTTCCCCTACAGAGGGCATAACCCTCTTCGGGCAGTAGCTAGCTTTTGCTAGCGGATAAAAAAATCCAGGACGTTCTGTGCCAGCAAAAAGCACCAGTCAGGAATTGATTGAAAAATGGCGGCGTACAGGATCGGTTCAAAATGCTCCCAGGAACAGACGACCATCTGTCTGCACACCTGAATTAAAGATGCAGGTGGAGGAGATAATGACAAGAAGTCCTCGAAAGTCAACCAGGAGATTGAGTCAACAGGTTCATACGAGTGAGAGAAGATGCAGACGTGTTTTAAGGGGACTGAAGTTAAAACCGTACCGGATAAGTGTTGTGCAAGAACTGAAGGAGCCTGACCTGCAGAAGAGGGTGCATTTCTGTTCATGGCTATTGAGCAATGTTGCCAGTGGTTTCTTGGATCCACTAATGGGGACTGTTAAAGGGAAGAGTATACGAAAGAAATCCACACACAATTGAAGAACTCAAGACCAGGATCCAGGATGTCACCAATAGCATTACAACACAAGAACTGACAAGGGTATATATGAATCTCCTCAATCGTGCTCACATGTGTGTTGAAGTGGGCGGAGAACACCTTCAGCACCTGCTGTGAAGGTGAGTAGTCATATTCAATACATTACATTTCATTTATGTGTTGTAGTTAATCATATTCAATATATTACATTTCATTTTATGTGTTCACTTTACGGGCCGGTTTTACGTGCCGCACCCTGTATTTTGTAATTCCTATCAGATTTCATGACTTCATGGGAAAGCGCTAGAAATCCATAGGTTATAGAACAGATGTTGAAAGAAGTTAGGAAATCCATGGTATTTAAAAATGTTAATACAAACGGGCAGAAGGATCTACAGGACTTTAAAGAGTGATTTATAAAGACAAACAGGAAGGGCAAGAAAAGAGTACTGTAATGAAAAATGACAGGTCATAGAAGAGTTAGAAAAGTTGCTAAATATGACTAACTGTATAAGGATATGAAAACTATGGAATTTCGAATAAAACAAGGTAAATTACGGTGGCAGTAGAAAATAAGTATCGGAAAGAAGTCAGTGAGGGAAATTTGTCCGAAAAAAATGAGAAGTCATTGTTGTATGGGAAATAGTTAAAGGGCAGTGCGGTCAAGACGTTGAAGTAGAAAATGTACGCTTAAGAGATAAATGATTTACTATTTTTTAAATTAGTTTCAATAATTATATCCGAGATTAAGAAGGGAAAGTAAATTGGAATAGATAATATAGCAATCCAATTCAGTAAGACATTGAAAACAGCAGAAAAAAAATATTTATTCAAACACTTTACTAAAATATGCTATGGGTTTTGAATAAGGAGAGTGCAAAGACGATTATCATAGCAATAGCTAAAAGATCGAAACCAGATATATATTAAGATTATAGATATACGTTGGATCATGAAAGTCTTGTTTTGCTTGCAGCAATAATTATGCTGAACTAAAATTTAGGGAGGAGCAAATGAAAAATTCGAAGAACGTTTCGGGTTTAGTAGAGATAAGAGCAAAATACACGCAATTTGATTATTGAGAATAATCAATAAAAATTCTAGAAGAAAGAAAGTAATGTCAGTAGTATCAATTGTTTTAGAAAAATTGTCTTGACAGCCCGGGTTGAAAATTAGTCCGGGGTTCTAAGAAACTTTGGTCTGGAATGAAAATATCGAAGACTCAACAGAAATGTATATCTAACCAGTAAGAAATTGTTAGAATAAGGAATAAAAACACAGATAAAAGTGCAATTTGCAGGATAGTTCAGCAGGGATGCTGTCTCTAGCACCATACTTTGTCTGTAACTAGACGAAGTAGTGAAGAAAGTCTATATACTGAATACAGCATTTTGGTAGAAGATAGAATGGTTGGGTTTGTGCGGTTAGCTTATTGTTATGGTTGTTGAAGAATTTGAGAAGAAAATGAACAAGATGGTTAAATATTTGAAGAAGTGGTGGGAATGATATGGGATGAATATAAAGACATAAATCATGGTGACTCAAGTGGAGCGATTCTCGACAAATATTTAAGTAGTAGGGATGACTAGCCTGTACAGTAATATTTTTGATATGAAAAGTGAAAATGAAATAAAACAATAATCTGTTTGGCAAAATAAGTTTTTAGAAAAAAGAAAACTCTATTATGTTCGCTCTAGAATAAAGAGTGTGTAGAAGAGTAATAACATTATGAGTGCGAAGTATTGCAATATATATAGAAGAAATATGGAAATCACTCAAAGTGTGGAAAATCGACTGATAAACTTCGAAATATGAGAGTAGGTGAAAAGGGAGATAATTAACTGTGTCGTGCTGAAAATGAATGGTAAATTTTAAAATGATGGAGGAGAAAAGGATAATTTGGAAAAATATATTAAAAAGAGTAAGAGAAACTAGTTAGACTATGGTTGAGAAAGAACTCTATGGTGAAGGACATGATAAATGGTATGACGGTTGGAAAGATAGGAAGTTGTAAAATGTGGCTAGAAATGACATAGTTTATTGAACCTGAAAGATCACACGTGAAGACGAAGATGGTAGCTGAGTACCTATCAGCATAAAAGCTTGCCAGTTTCGGTAAGAGACCTGTCAAAATTGCCGAATATCTATAATCATGATGAGAGTGTGTGATGTGTTTGTAATCACGATCTTTTAATGAAGTATATGCTCATTAAGTTTAGGCGTGATATTTTTATAATTAATATCAGTGTTTTGTATGGGAGATATACAGCTATTTACTATTTGAGTTCTTATGTTATATTAATGGATATACGAAAAGAGCTCCAAACACTTGTACGCAACTATCATCCTATGTTGTAATATATTCATAAATCAAAATATGAATTTTAGCAATTGCAAGAGATCCACAGCATATATATTCGGCGGAACTTTACACATGACCAATGTTACGTCGGGTTTTGTCGGGTTTTGTCGTAATTAAGCTACTCATTCGTCCCTGATTTAAATTTGACCCATTGGAGATTATTGTAAAGCGCCGAAAAGATATGGTCAATATTATTCCAAATCAATTACTTTCACGAAATACATTATATTAAAATCATTACCATATTAACTAAGAAGCTGCTAAGGCAGACGAAGTGTTACTTCATTTTACTCGCTCTTCTACAATTACGGTGATAGAAGTGGTAAGATATCTTGCAGTAGTAGAGAGGAACAGCATATTGCATTAAAACCATGGTATGTAATTATGACTACGTTATAGCATAAAACCTTTGTGGTTATAACGTCGCGTGTATGTACAAAATTACAAAGCGATTTATGTTTATTACCATTTTCTAATCTACTTTAACTATAAACAAGATGCTTATTTGTTAAAAAAAAGGAAATAACTTCATATACCAAATGTCATTAAAATCGAGCAAATGTTATGACAACCATCCTGTAACAACGGGTAGTATAAATGTTGATATTAAATTTGATAATTCGTAACACAACATGTTAATGAGGAAATCAAATTGCCTTAATGTATAAAATTCAAAGGAGCATATTTCTGATTGTATAGCTTTTATGGGAAAGCGTTACTCCTTCTCTACACCATACGATATGTAGACGTAATGTACTTGAAGGGATAATAGAATGATAACGTATGTAACACAGTCGAGTGTTCCAAACAATTTAAATAAAATATTAAAAGTATTCTTGCATTGGAATTTATTGAAATAATGTCATATTCATGGTTGCTTGGAGAAAAGAAGTGATGTTTAAATTCCGTAATCATTCGTAATATAAATATAACGATCTTCAAAAAAATTGTATGATAATCTAATAGTAGTCTTACAAGATGGAAGTTTTATATTACTTACTTACTTATGAAGTAAAAATTGGTTACTAAAAAGTCACATTATCGAGAAGCTAGTGAGAATGTTACAATATGAAGTACTAATCACGAATTTAAGTACTATCAGAAATCTAATGATATGGTATTTTCCTTACCTTTGTTTTTGGTCCCAGACAGGAAATTACTTAATGCGATAGTTCCTCTGCACTAAAATATACAAATTTTCGAATCTGTGAGAAATTGTTTCAAAATATATGGTATTACCGAAAATGCATGTTTTTGCCTGATTAGATATGATTTTTTAATAGTTAATAGTGCATTATTTGTAAGCTCCGAGGCAGTTTTGTTTTAATTATTTTAAGTCTAGTCTTGTTTTGGTGGGGTAACAGTCATTGATTCTAAAATGCACCCTAAGACATGTAGAATAAATAGGGAAATCTCACTTCTAACAAGAGTAAAACTTACAACACATATTTGCACGTTACAAGAATGATAATCTCATATGAGATCACTGGGACTTTGCGAAGTCTGACCTGGCAACAGTGATCGTTTTCGCTAAATCAACAGTTCTTGTAAAGAGTGTTCAGATTACATTGATTAACTTGTATGTTAAGCAGTGTAGTACTGTTCTATGCACTTTAAACGTGTTAGCGATGGCCAGGAATATACAGTTGTGCACAGTATCTGAGATTCAGAAAATGGTTCAAGAACTGAGTGATAACGAAAGTTTTAGTGATGCAGAAATTGCTATAATATTACCAAATAAAGTAGATTTATTTTGATAATTTTTTGCAAGTATTCAGATGCTATCAGACCTAAAGGAGATGGGATTTCTAGCGACGGGAAGAATACAGGAACAAAGAATGCGTCATGTTCGGTGTTAAGTACCAAAGAGGTGCAAAAGATGAATCAGGGCTGCTTCGATGGTCGTTTCGACAAAACAAAACAAATCTTTGTTGCAAGATGGAACGATATCTGTGTTCTAACTGTTGGCACAAATTTTGATACACTTCTTTCTCTGTGAAAAACTCAATGCTCAGAAGAAAACACACAAAGTTCCAATTGAGCAACAATTGTTTTAAACAATAATAAGAAAGGAATGAGAGGTGCTTATCTTTATTATTGGTTGTGCCCCGAATATTCAGTAATTGTTAGTGGCACGAAATGGTTTTGGTCACTAGTTACTAGAGCACAAGGTATGGCCGTTGTCAATAGTTGGCTAGCGTATAGAGCAATAGAACGATGTGACAATTCAGTGTTTCACTTCCGAAGGTAAATAGCACATTCTCTTTCAGGAAACCTCTCCATTTTGAGATTCCACTACACACGATCCACTGTAATAGGTGACCTCAGTTCGATGGGAAGTACCACTTATTTACCAAAACAACACAAAAACGACGTTTGATGTGCAGGATGACTAAGAACCTACTGTATCAAGTGCAATGTAACTTTATGTGTTGAATAAATGCACCTTTCATATGGGAGTATAAACGCGTTGTCATGTACAGTTGAAAGGAATCGACAGGGTGAAAAATTAACTACTTTTTGGTAGCAAAATTTTTGATTTTTATTGTGTGCAGTTTTACCAAACTAAACACATAGTATTAGAAGCCAATGTTGTTTAAGTTCGTGTGCACTTCACAACACAATCATATATACTCATCCATTTTGAAGTCTGAGCTCTCTCGTGGCTAAGAGGTTAGCGTACGCGCCTTTGGCGTGGGAGACCCGGGTTCGATTCCCGGCGGAGCTGATGTGGTTCGGATTCCACGTTAATCAGTAGGTCCACGTCTCATATAGCCTCGCTGCTGAAAGGGACGCTAAACTAAAATCCACTCCACTCCGTTTTGAAGTCTATCTAAAAGGCTGCGTCAGATTAGATTTTCTACAATCTTTACCATCCATGAATAGTTTATACCACAAAATCCAAGTGATCTCATATGAGAATGGTCATGCGACGCGGAATTGTATATGAGCAGAACAAACTTTCACTTTCCAGTATAATATGATATCCCACGATGAAGGCTACAAAATTTCGACCCAATTCAACAACATTTTTTTTTCTTTTGGGACAAAATCGGTTAATGTAAAGTATCTGAAATTTCAAAATGAATTTTGTAATCGTAGTTAAGATTTAGCAGTGTATTAAAATAAAATTATACTTTTCGCAACAATATATTACAGATGAATTTCAAAATGTAGTCTTTGTTCTGGCGAATGCAGTCTTCTTCAAGGGAAAATGGGAACATTCTTTTGAAAAGAGCATGACAAGGGAGGAAAAATTTTACCCAAATGGATATAATGGAGAATCAACTAAAGCTCAACTAATGCAAAATAAACGATATTATTTACACGGGAAAGTTCCTAATTTACAATGCGAAGCCTTGGTGCTTCCATATAATGTAAGTAAAATCTGTCTTATATTTTAGGGGAACAGTCTAAGGAAACTCGGTGGTTATTTATAGAATTATTAAAATATTAACAAGCCAAAGAGATAGTAAGATTTTTTTTTACTTTGGACATATGCTTTGTGTAGTACAAGCGAAAATAAATAAAAAGTGAATTTAACATAATATTTTCGGACATTAGCTCGGTATTACCTCGATATTCTTATCATTGCGTTTACCATATCATTATGTGCAGCGCTTTGTTATGATTGTTACGATGTACAACACTATTTCCGAAAAGATATCAATTGGAAAAAGGAAAGGAAAACAACCACTCTCTTATATTTTCACAAGAATTCTCTCCGCCAAAACCTCCTCTGACCTGTGTTGCAATCTACCCTTCTCGCAGCTGGGGAGGGAGACACCAAGAAAAGGGAGAAATTTCTGCCTTCAAAATGTAAAAAATAATGTTCCTGAAAAATGTCTTCATTCCTGCGTGTTTCACTTGTTAGTCTGAGTTTAAGTATTCTAATAATTTGGTACATAATCAGTTTGTTTCCAAGAGTATGGGAGGTTTCATACGACAGCATTTATTTTTGTAAAACGAAAATGAATCAAATCAACATCACAAACTTTTGAGACATACTGCATTCTGTGAAAATAGACAAAGCCTCTTTCTCCAAGTTTGAATTCGTTACCCTCCAAACGCCCAGCTGCTCTACCAGCATAATAGTTTAGCCATAATAGCAGAGAAGAGAGTGTCGGCAGTGGTGCTATCCTCACAAGATAATACCATTCTGGTCTAGGCGGGTTGTTCTCTAGGGCTAGATGATGCGTTTGATGCGTGATAATCTAGCCTTCTCCGCCATCAACTGCTAAATCCTTCATATTGATGCGGACGGAAGGCGCCAAGGGGAGAAAAAAATATTCTATTGCTCGCTCAACCTTCCAACCTTTCTTGGATTCAAGGGAAGATTTGTGTTCTTTTTTAAAAACTTTACAATAAAGATATTTGCTTCTATAATACATATTACAATGAGCTGAGCAATTTCTGCCCATAATTATGAAAGATATAACTTTTCACTGCTAAATCTCCATATATGCAAAGAATCATAATATATGCAATATTCTATATTTTATTTGTTGTCTTATGAAACTCATCTCGATTAAAATATAACATTTAAAAAATATTATAAATTAAAGCCAATAAATGGATACTCTTGTATCAAGTAGATAATTACATATAGATAATAAAATAAAACTCATCTCTATATTGATATGCAGAAAATTACAGAGACCAACTCTGTATTTTACAGAGTGTTTAGTCACCGTGCTTAAACTTCTCAAACCACCACTGAACTGACCGCGTAATGAGGACACTCTGGCCAAAGGTCTGGCATATCTTTTCTCCGGCTGCAGCGACTTTTGATCTCAGTTTGAACTCGTACAGCATATAGGCTCTTATGACTCTCTGTGAAGGTCCCATATTCACTCTGCCCTTACGTAAGTTCACGGTGTAACTGAAATGCCACAAGCACGTAGTATTTTGAATGTACCGACTCCAACATCTGATCTTCGCCTTATCTCCATTCGGAATTAACTCAAAGTGTGAGGGCCAATTGAACACAATCCTCCGCCAATAAACACGACAGAATTTTCTTGGTAATTTTTATATCTCGAAAAGGATAAGCAGATTTGTAATGTCTTGAATGCATCATTCAGTCTTCTTCATCACTCTTTCATTAACTGATTGAACGTTTATATTCACTCGAACAACTACACATTGAAGTGCAACAGAAACCGATATTCTTACATTTGCATTTCAAACTTAGACACTCAACTTTCTGACAGGTACACAAGCCAATCTCTAAAAAGCCTTGGGAATATCATCGACTATTTTCAAAACTGGCTTCAGAATTTGGTCCTCTAAGTACCATCTGAAGTCTTTTTGTATTGGTAGATCAATCTCACACTTATCAGCATTTCTCAAATTGTGGTTTTGTTATGGGATCTCTTTATACGTTGTTTCAGAGCATCACTAGTTGGAGGTAATTTCTCAAGGCTACATTTTCCTAAAAGCAGGAGCCTAGCTTCATCACAGATCTTTGCATTAATCTTGAGGAGGTTTGTGAAAACAGTTCTGCAGATTTAATAGCACTTACTGATAAAGGAATCTGTCCTAAGGAAAATAAAAGGTCACAGTTTTCTAACATGAGTAAGTAGACAGATCTTGATCTTTGATGTTACAAGTGAATATCACGTTATGTCGTATCCAAGTGGAGCTTGACAAGCCATTACCTTCCTTCTTGTGCTCAGATATCTGGTAGCGAACTGAAGTAAACCTTCTTGTCTTTGAATTCTATCATCATGTTCAATTCTTTACAAGAAATTCTGTTATAATGGTGTATCAACAACAGGAATACATCGGTATCTCTTCTTATCACAATTCTTTCTGGATTGTGATTCGCAGAATGAAGTATCATACTAGATCTATTTCTTCATGCTTTCCTTCAAGAATTTGAACATTGATCTCTAAGTTTGACTTCACAGTCTTTTGAACTTTAAAGCTACCGAAAACAAAACAAAGAATTCTGAAGGTGATAATTCCAGTAATGCATCGTCTGCTTATGGTCTACTTACTCACAGAACAGTGACCATTTTTTTAACTATGAGAGATTCCTTTAGCAGCAACGCTATTGAATCTGCTGAACTGCTTTTCAAAAAGCTAATCAAGGTTAATATGAAGATGTTTAAAGGAGCTAGGCTCGTACTCTTAGGAAACTGCAGCCTGGAGAGATTACTACAACTAGTGATGCTCTAAAGAACATATACAAACATCCCATTACCAAATAGCAATTACGGAAACGCTGATAAGTGAGTTCTATTTACCAAGGCCAGAAGACTCCGCACGGTACTTTGAGGACCAAATTCTGATGCTAGTTTTAGAAGCACTCGAAAATCTACCCAAGGATTGTTTAGAGATTTCCATGTGTAGGTGTAAGAAAATTGAGCGTGTAAGTTTGAAATGCAAATGTAAGAATCGCAATTTCTTGTGTACTCAAATGTGAAGTTGTTCGTGCGAGTGTAAAAGTTCAATATCAGATAATAAACAGAGTGATGAAAAAGACTGAATGATGTATTTAAGAGTGGCATAACATTTTTCAGAACTAATTATAGAAATCAAATAATTTGTTCTTTTGTGTAGAGATTTCTTAAGCATATGCTTTCCTTCTATTACGTTTCTTGTTATAAATGTATAGTATTACAGGAATTGTACACAATCTTATTGATAGCCAAGTGCTTCTTTTGTAAATAAGATTTAAGAGTTTAAAAGTTAAAAAAGTGTGGATGGCAAATTGTTCATGATTCTCTCTTGAAGGCAATTTCGAAACCAGGTTTCTGCTCTATTTCGCTCAATGCCATTATAATACATAAATCGAAGGATTCTTACCAAAATAATACCCTCATCGAAACAAGATGTCTTGAAGAAAAAAATGAGTAGAAAGCTGCGTGTTTTTGCATGTTTTACAAGGTGTCAGAGACCCGTATAAAGAACAGATTTGTAGAGTTCCTTATACTTTGTACTAGAGAAAGCTCTCTTTTAATTCTTCAGAGAAATGTGTTTTGGCAAGGTTATATTCCGAAGAGCTCCTCTATTGATATTAACTTTGGATATTTTTAATCATTATAGAAAGTCTTAATCATCAGGATAATATACTTGCAAGCAGACAAGATTAATCATCGTCTGCTGCTAATATCTAACATTTGGGAGCAGATCACTCTTAGGTCGCGCCGTGATTGATTTCGCGCACGATACAGTAAAGTTGCTTATAACTCGGGCACTATCAGTCCTACAGTAATATAAGTATACAGTTTTTGAAAGAACATAAAATGACGAAAAACGTTTAAAGAAAACATTTTTCTAATTCTAACTTTTAAAGAATCAGTGGCTCAAAAACTGACATCATGCGCTACCAAAACTGAGTAAAAAATAACAAGAAGACCATTATTGTACTCAGCTCTAAAATGCTCTAGAATTAAATTGTAGAAGACAATTAGACAAACAAAAAAGTGTCGATGCTCTACCTCCAATGGTTACGGAGTTACAGTGAATTATAGAAAAGGTCGGCTTTCTCCTCCTTCCCTTTCCCTCAGGAGAGGTGATTTTCCTGTCATGCGGCATTTTTGTTTTCAGTGATGGGTATATATTCAAAAAATATCGGATGCCAAACTGTTACATGATTTTTCCTTAAACTCGAAACGGAGAGCACTTTTGTGAAGTTGATGCCTAGACTATGACGTTACTTTCAAATTATTTCTAATCATTATATAGTTATTTCATTCATAAAGTATGTTTATTGAACTATAATTGTCTTTCTAAGCTTCCAAGATACATTTGTATCATGTTCAATATCTTTAATTCATTTCAAACTTTCTGGTTTTAAGGACACCATTTAATATTATTGTTATTATATATTATTTGGTCTATTAGGGAACCATTATACAGGTAAATTTAGAAATCAGGGAAATATGAATAGAAATGTCCATAATGAAGTAAATGTATAATATACGCGCTTTCATATTAAATAACACTATTTTCCAATCTAATACAGTCATATTTGAACAAGAAATCCACACCGGATTTATTACTAAAATTGAAGTTTCCCGTGAATTTCAAAAGTAGATATAAGAATTAATAAAGACAAGTACTGTCAGTCCTATTGTCTGAATCATCAAATAGTAAGAGTTAATTTATGCGCAAGGAAACAGATAACTTCTTCGTCCATTTTTACCTCTCTCAATAAACTTTGCCTGTCTTCAACTGTTTTGAAACTCTTATGAAAAACACTACGTTGATATTTTTTGATGTCCCAAACAAAATTAAAAGTTGAGCTTCTTCGTGGCTAAGCGATTAGCGTACGGACCTTTAGCGTGGGAGAGCCGTGATCAATTCTTGGCAGGAGCTCATGTTGTTCGGATTCCACGTTAAACAGTAGATCCATGTGTCATATACCCGTGCTGATGAATGGGATGTTAAAATCAAAACCAACTCAGAGTCAAAACTAGCAAAAAGACATTAAAAATCGTAATTTAATAGCAATTTCTCAGTCAAACAAGAAGTATATGCAGCGGCTTTCCTTTTCTGTTAAAAACAATGTTCAAGAACGATTTTAATAAGATATTTTAAAAGGTCTCAGCTTTGATGTAAAAGAACATTTCTTATTTTATAATTAATTCTTCTTCGGAAACAATTTTCTCCGTTATTGTTTTAACACCAAAGGTTATGGAACTCAATCGTACAAGTCAACGGTACTGTAAGTAGCAAAAGGATCTCGTCCTGACTTAGATCAATTAGATCAATTACTTTTGATTGACAAATGCAGCCCAACTTAGACGTAAGGTTTCATGCATTAGGTAAATATGTGTGCACTAAGCAGTTGACTCTTTTATGCCATAATTCTTTGAAATCTCTTCAATTTGACATAAATCTCTATTGTTTGGAACCTTGTTTTGAATATCTGGCATACAACAATAACATTATAATTCGTTGTGTATGCAATAAATTATATTATTACATATTGTATATGCGCAAAATCCACTGATGATATATTCCTTAGAAAGTCATCACAATTAATGTAAATAGTAAATCTTCAATATTGGAAGAAAATATGTTTCGAAAAAATGTTTTAATTATAGATCTATTCAATGCCCCATCAATATCATGGTTGGAACATTTGTTTGTTCCTTCAAAGGATATTCATGTAATATTAAATGTTCCGAAAGTTATACGTTTCAAAGATTTCTGATCCAGACCGCATTGGTGTTTATCCAGGGCTTACCCAATTAACTACGCACGTCATATAATTGATTTTGCACCTACGCTGTTTCCAATCGAAAATCTTTTACTTAATAATAATCCAGACACTAGAGAACTCATGAATTGAGCTCATAATTTCATCTTTTAATTCAATTGTCTGCAATATGTTAGTTCTTCTGCATGCGGTAGACCTTTGTATTTGATTTGACTTGATTTTCAGTTTTGTTTCTACGTACAGCCTTATGCGGTATTTAATAACAGAACTTCTGACTACCGTGCCAAAATCTTCTCGGAACATGCTCAATTTAAGCCTTAGGTTTTAATATTAGTCTCTGAGTATATATCAAAGATAAGACGCCAGACGTTGATTTGTCATTTCTTAAATTACATGTAAACTTGCAAGGGAATGATTAGGCTGTTAGGTCCTTTGGGATAAATATATTTAAGAAACACATGTTATCTGTATCTAGCTTACTTAACCAACACAACACGAAACATCTGTAGCACAATGTTATGGAACTAAACTGAGAAGTAGAAAATCAGGGTTCGATTTCCACCATATCACATAATTTTTGTCAACAAATTTAATTGTTTAGAAAGCTTTTCATTGTAATTAAAATATTGATTTTTATTCCTAATTATTATTATTTATGATCATTTGATATCCAACATTTCACGAATCTGAACTGATCTACACTAGTTATTGCACGAACAATAAAATGCGATTTGCGGGGAAGCTCTTTTTTTTTCGTTGTAATACTGGTAACAACAAATTATTAATCGCAAAATTAGTAGTGCCTTTATATCAACAAAATTTACCTCGAATAAAATCGTACACTTGGTAAAAGTCAAAAAGGTACGGAGTTATAAAAAGGAACGTAGTATCGCATCTCGTAATAAAGAAAATATAATTCTGTTTGTTCGGGTTATATTCTTTTAGAATATTGAAAGCTTATATGTTGCACCAAACTGTATTTCTTATTTAATATATACACTAATATAAGCATTATTCTTAATATTTATTTGTTTATGTAAATTAATCAATTTATGAATATAGGAATACAGATTTCGAAATTAAGTTTCCTCTTATTTACACGAAAACCTTATTGCCAAACACACACACACACACACAAACACACACACACACACACACATATATATATATATATATATATATATATATATCATGCCGTTATGAACTTTATATTTTTAATTCTTTTTTTCTTTTTTATCATGGACGCGACGGACATTGAGACATTTATAGTATTGTATATTCTAGTACAGGAATGCATATAAGCAACAAAATGTTACTAGACCACGTCCCAGAATAGAAATCATTTACTTACCTTCGGTTCGCTCCGCACCGATGAACCACTCGCCTTGGGTTATTTGCATCCCTGATCTAGTAATACTCGGTGTCCTGTGTTTCAGGGAATTGTCCAATCGTCTGTTTTACCTCCCAAAGTTTTGGATGTAATGTTTTGAGAGTGCGACTTTCAATTCAGGATATAGGTGAAAATTCAAAGTGGCAAGATCTGAACTGTAGGCAGGGTGATAAAATCTCTCCCACATCCCTCTTCCACTTTCACGGTCTCTAGGCGTTCACAGATGACGCATACACGCCCAATTCATGCCAGAAAGGAACACCAGTTCCATTGGCTACCATGTAGTAAGTACACAATAGCCAGCAATCGCGATTTGTACTCTAATAGCCTTGTGCATGTGTCTCGCTGCTCTCTCTTTTTCTCTGCTCTTCACATGCGTCATTCTACCTCCGCTGGCAGTCCTTGAATCAGCAAAGGGTGTGGACTCTCATGATTGAGTGTTTCACCTGTTGTACCATCTTTAAGTTCAAAACAATTGTAGAAACTTATTTTCGGAACGGAACGTGCCTCGTATATGAATATGTGAGAGTTGGTATAAGTGTACGTGCCATTTTTATACACTAAATGAAATTAAACATTTACTGCATAACAATACTAATATAATGATAAAATATTCTATCATTTATATATATCCAATTATCCAAATCAGTAACATTGCTAATATATACTTTTTCATTAGCTTTTATTTTTATTATTATGTTAAATACATGTTTAGCTTCAATCTAGTGTAATATAGTTAAACTAGCTTTCCTTTTGCACCAAACCACGGCCAAGGTTGTTGAGGAATATTTTTCTCTTTTGAGTTCGGGTTTGAGTTCGGGAACATATTGTTTGAACTTCGACTGTAAAAGCATCATAGAAGCAATTCCTGCAAAATTAATTACACTGAAAAATAGAAACATAGGACAATGTCTCACTTTCCTTTAGCACGTATATAATCTAGAGAGATAGTCGTCTGTATTTTACCCAACTTATTTTCATAGTCGACTGTATTTTACCCAACTTAGTTTCACTATACATTATCATATACAATTTGTTCCGTTCTTGGACTACAGTCTTATCATGATGCATTAAAGAGGATAGCAGACCTATCTATTCTCCTTCGGGAGATAGTTACATGGTTTCTCGTGGCTCGCAAGGCACAAAAGTGGCAAAATTTCTTATCGCTCGCGGATTTCAGTCATTTCCCAAGGGAAGTCACTTTTGCACTTTCTCATTGTACCAACAGCTGTTGTTTTCTGGAGAAGAAACTCCTCGGTGAGATTGGTGCTTCCGTAATAGTTGTACATGGTTATATTTATTACTACATTTAACCATGGTGTTACACGGCACTTCAGTAAATGCTTTTTGTTGCTTCGTTCATATCCTACTCGTTGATCAAAACATATTTCTCTATATACATACTCATCCCCATTCCACCTATAACAGTATGGAAAACAGTAGAGTCCTCACTGTTCTCAGGTTTCATGAATACGTTTTGGTTCTTAATTGATCTGATAAGTTCTAAATACAAAAATGTACACCACGTAAATTATTGTGAGTGAGTTGTAAACGTCTCAAAAAGAGATGTCCTGAGAAGTACACAGTAGTATGAAACAAAATAGAACACACATGAACATAATAAGGTTCTCAATTTATAATATCACTGGAATAATTGCTTCAGACGACTAAGCAGCTTTTGTAGACTATGGAGATGCATCATGATTGAAGGCGAAGGACTAAGCATCCCCAAGAGCAAGGTTACGTTTTGAACATTTCTTTAAGTTACGTCCTTGTTTAGGACAGATAGAGAAGAACAACAAACTATACAAACAATACAGAACAAGCAAAAACTAAACGAGACAAGGGTAACATAAATAAATAAACAAAACAAAAAACTAAAAACAACCTCCTTAGCGAAAATAGAAAATTGAAATAATATAAAGGTAAATCATCAAGCTGTTCGAAAAAATAGGCATATTTTTTTAAAGAAGCAAAGATAGGACAAAACAGAAGGATTTAGAATTTAATTTCTTTTTAGCAACGAAATAAGTTTGTTTCAGGTTATATTGAGTACAATAATTTAAAAGAAGCCACCAGAGAAACAAATGTGAGCAATGCTTACTTGGTATGCGACAATTTTATAAATTTGTGTTAACTTAATTCAGATTATTCCTTTTGTATATATATATATATATATATATATATATATATATATATATATATATATATATATATATATATATATATATAAAACTCTGAGAGAGATATTAAAACAATGTAATAACTGAACATACGATGCGATTTACGGAAATTGTAGAAGTACTCAGAACGTTTAGTGCTCTTCATGTTAATTTTGTAGTGTGACTTTAATATTGCTAAGACAAACTATATTTTACAGATAAATTTTATAACCTGGTACTAAATTTTGAATATTATTTATTGGAATTTATTTGTCTATGCTATATGCAAGTCTTCTTGTTTGGAAGTTTGCGCTTTTCTGCAAGTATAAGATACTAAACATTTCAATTATATTGAAAGTGTGACTGTATAAAAGACTTTAGTAGCTCTGTACAACCTCAAATAGTTGTGTTTGAACAGTTTGCGTATAAAAGATAGAGTTGATATAATGATAGGATACAAAGGTATAATTACTAGACATTTCAAATTACTAGAAAATATTATAGAATGTTTCAATATCCATTTAATTCTGTAATCAATCAAATAAGTCTGTTTTTTTTATATTACTACTGCCTACGTTTCATCAACTACATTTCACTAACATTGTTCCATTTTCTTATTTTGATTTTAGAATGAAAAATTTTACATGTTGGTTCTATTACCTTTCAATGGTTCTACGATCAACAATGTTTTATCAAAGATTAGTCGCTTACATGAAGTTAAACAACATTTGAAGAAGCAATTGGTTAAAGTATATATTCCTTCGTTTAAAATTGAGAAACATATAAACTTAGTTAAGCCTCTGGAAAAGGTAAAGTTATTTGGTTGTTAAATTTCTTTATTCGAAAAAAAATCAATTCAAAAAATTCTAATAAATTTTGGGTGTAAATTTAATGATTTGTAATCTAGAAAGAATGCGTAGTATGCATATATAAATTAAAAAACCTTAGACATAATAATAATACTACGTTTGTATTATCGTTAGAATTAATACTACAGAAAATTACCTCTATTTCCAAGCGAGTCAAAACTTTGACTTACGGACTTATATAATAAACAAACTATCAGATTTTAATTAATCCTTATTAGGTTCAAAATGTTTTATTTTTTAAAACACAATACAAATGCAATACATTTTTGTTTTACAATGTTCTAGGCTGAGGAAAACGGCGCTGATTATAATGCATAATATACTCGAAACAACAACATAGGACAGTATGCGAGAAATTCAAAACATGCATGCATCTGATATCTGCTCACCTCAAGGGCAACTTGATCTCGTGTTCCCTCTAATAGTGCCGCGTACTCTACCACAGTATTGCGAGAAAATGTAATGTTATTTATAAGTGCAATACGTTTTAAAATCATTGTAAGTAACCTAGAGAGGCTTACCAAAAACCGTCACACTATTATATCTTTTGTTCAGTGTCGAACAACTGGAATGATGTTAAGATTGTTTCAACAGGGAAATGTAAGACCCATGTGATATATTTATTCTTACCACAAACAACAGAAGTTATAGCCAAGGGAAATTGTTGGAATGTAACGTTCGAAGATGAACAGAAAATTCTACCTAGGAGGTTTTATTACGTATTTTTAGTTCGTAATACATTTGTTGTCATTTTTGTCCTTCTAATACTCAAACCAAGTTTGACAACGAGTTCAGTTGTAAAGAAGTTGATAGACAAGATTCAGGTTTTTTAACTTGAAGGATTTACCAGATGTATGTGATGAACACGCAAATCTCTTTACCCCAGTTTTATATATATATATATATATCAGGCATTCTTCTTTCGTTTTTCTTACCTTCGTTGCAAAAAATATTATTCTATAAAACCTTTTACGTCTTTTCTTAAAGTAATAATGACCTGGAAGAATATGAGTCAGTTACTTATTATACATGTCATCTGAATATTACTATAGTATTGCGTTATTGCCCTAGTAATGATTTTAAGACCACTAATCATAGTTACTACTATTTACCACCTTAAGTTATTATGATTTTATTTGAAATTTTGGATCGAAGCGAAACATTACAAATTATTTAATGGATATTTAGACTTAGTTTAAAGTCTATGATTTCTTTTTGGTGTACCGTAGAAATCGCTATATAGGGCTACTTCATAATGTAGTCTTACCAAATCACATTTTTAAGGTTTGTGAATGATTTTAAGTAGTTCACACCACTTAAGTATATTTTATCTCAATTTTGTTTTTTCATGTCACTGTAAATAGACAATAAATATACCTTATTAAAACTTATATTTAGGTTTAAATGTCGAATAATTTTACTGTATTTGTGTTCTATCATTTTAGCTGGGTGTGAAAGATGTGTTTAACGCTAATGCGGACTTAAGTGGAATTTCGAAGGTTGGTTCGCTCAGAGTATCCAAGTTTTTTCAGAAAGCTCTTATACAAGTCAATGAAGAAGGGACGAAAGCTGCAGCTGTTACAAGTAAAACGTTTTTTTTTTTACTTTGAAAACTATAACTATCCAATACCCATTAAAAATATGTAATGTGTTAATATTGCGTGAACATATCGCTGAAATACTCTGTGAAGTAAACCAAATACAGTTAGGAAAGAGAGTATGATACATCAAGATAAAATAATCAGTTCACTCTTTAAGAGAAGTTATAATTGTAAGAGTCAGAAACTAATTGAGACTTTTCGGCAAAAACCCATCAGGTCCAAAAAATAAAAATGTAAGGAGATAGTTTCACAAGGGTTTCTCGTCATGCAATTTTCTTCAAATTTGGCACATATATCGAAAATAAATTGACAAGTATCTTTTGTTTCTTTCGAGGGGGACACGAGAATAGTTTAGGAGGGGGTAAATGGCCCGTTTACAAAAAGGTCCCCTTGAATAAAAGATCCATTTTAAAGAAGCGAAACTCTGCAGATACAAAGATGACTTCAAAGTAGGAAATACGGGTTTTGTCGTTTTGTCGAGAAAAGTTTGCAGGGGCAATTGCCCCTCTCGAAAAAACAAACAAGCCCGCAAAATCCTTACTGAAATTGGATTTCGTTGGAATTGCTTGAAACCGTGACATATTATAGATATGGTGTTTCTGAGAAAAAAATTCCAATGGGCACAACCACAAATCGCTGACCGATTGGCCACTGCAGGGTCACTTTTTTGAAAACAGACAAAGATAATGACATTTTAGATTTTGGTGAAAATGACTAAAACAGTAATATGTTTTTGATATTGTGATAGTGAGAAAAATCATAATGGGCATAACTACCAATCACTGATCATTGGCCAATACGACGCCATTTTTTAAACCAGCGGAAATAACTATATTCTATATTTCGATGAGAGTGACTTAAACTGTGATATGTTGTAGATGTTGTGATTCTGAGGAAAATTCTCAACAAGGACATCCAGAAATCACTGATCATTTGAGCAATACAGGGCCAAACGTTTAAAACCAGTAGAAGGTAAATTAATTTCTATCTTCGGTGGAATTGCTTGAAACCGTAATATGCTGTAGATATTGTGATCCTGAGAACAAGTTTGAAGAGGCGCAATCACCCATCACTTATCGTTTGGCCAATATACGACCACGTTTTAAAAATACGAGCAGGAGGTAACAGTATTTTGGATTACGGTGTATTTGGTTGAAACTGTGATATATTGCAGATATTGTCATTCTGAGGAAAAGTCTCGTTGGACACAACTACCAATCAGTCACCATTTGGCAACTACGGCGCCACATTTTTTAAAACAGCATAAGGCAGGTATACTCAACAATTTTCGTAGAATTTTACGAAACCATTAAAAAAATATTTCGCACCCTGGGAAGGAATGGGGAGAGTCAATAACACTTAACCATAGACAACATTAAGATGTATAGTTTGTCAGGAAAGTAAATGTACACCTATTTTTCGAGTCTGGCATTCCCGCGCTCCATCCATGGAGAGTATGAGAATTAAATCAATGAAGTGTTTACTGACGGGTAAGAAGAGAAGTCTAATCTAAATAAGACATTGCAGAGGGGCACAAGCTGTGAATACGAATAGTGCATAGTGTAAATAAAGGACGATACCGAAAGAGATAGCCAGAAACAGCTGCAGAACGGAGAACAAAAGGGTAAATATTTTCGAAGTGGGAACATAAAACACAAATATAATCAATAAAAACCGACAACTAAACGTTCACCAAGCCATGATCTTGGTGTAGTGGTTAAGGTGCTGGTTTACAAATGCAAAGGACGCTAGTTCGAATACCCGGCAAGGACAGTCTTTAATTTTTTGTTAATAATACATACAGCTCATGAGAGGTGGTAAAAGAGGTCGTATTTAGTCTTTCGTAGCAATTACTTTTGGTAATGTTTAGTACTGATAATACTTTTTGTCTTTGCGTATTGCGTTTATTCTTGTCTTCATTTCGAAAGAGAATATCCTTACAAATGCCACCAAAATTACTCTTATTTTTTCAATGTAAATGCCATTTGCAATTAGTAAAAAATAAAATTGAACGTTCTGACGTAGCTGCAAAAAGTAAAGAAAACATTCAGGTGAAGGGGTTCGACATCCATACTCATGATTATTAAAAATACAACCACTATATGCCTTAAACATCTCGACCATGTTTCTACGTTAACTACTAAGAGGCTTTCGTTTTGGTTACATCACTTTCATTTGTTTTACAAGTTACTTTACTTTCAATTGTAACTTCATATCCTCACTAACAATCGTCTTGTTCCGATAGGAAAATATCCCCCCTCCTGCAGAAAAAGAAGAAGAAGCCTGACCGTAGCGAAAAGGCGTGAACCTTCTTTAGGTGTTTAATCGGGTCCAAAATTTCAACAAAAGAGAATAAGTTCTTGCATACAAATGTTTTAGTAAAAGAGGGTGTCACACAAAAATTCTGAATACCTATTTATGGGCGAAATTTATTTCCCTTGGAATTTTCAAAGAGTTTGAATTGCCGCCGTTTTGAACATTTTTATCTCATTGCTCTGGTTAACTATCTTGTTGAAGATATTTCAACAATTAATGTTTGTGCCAAGTTTCGTCTTAATCCGCTGAAAATTACGATGGTTATGACATTCACATGTAGCGTTATATATATACAGATACATAGATAGATATACATACAGAGGGAGAGAGAGTGTGTAAGTGCCTAGCATCCTTCTCCCTTCTCGCACCTGTGCTGCGTCAGAGCTATACCGGGCCCCTTTGCAAAACGTATTGACCAGCCTAACCAAAACACAAGCTTCTTAGTGATTTTTGTGTTTGGACGTTCATAATTACTAGTTGAGTCAGTTCTTCTTTTGGAAATTCGCAAACCATCGTAAGAAATATCGTATCCCAAAGTCGTTAATGAAAAATAAGGCAATTTTTCTGGTGCAAGTTTAAGACCACGGTCTCTAGTTCTTGAAATAATTTCTTGGTGAGATTGACAATGTCCTCATAAGTGTTTCCACCCCAGAAAAAATCATCAAGGTACCAAAAGACTTGTTCAGATTCTTATGCTTCCAATTTAATTTTCGCTAATTTGTTTAATCCAGCGGAACCAGCGGAATTTGTTTAAACCCACTGAGACCCTGTGGGAGGGCCGTAAAAATACAAGAACCAATTTCTGGGATTGAAAAGGCAGTGACCTGTTGATATTCCTAAGCGAACTTCACCTAGAAGAAACCGCTGAATAAGTCGGAGAAGCACAGGTAGCGACACTTATTAAAACGTCTTTTATCGACGTTACTAGATAACTGTCCGGTGCAATATAGAGGTTAATGCCCCTTTAGTACAAAACAAATCTGAAAGATCCAGACTTCTTTTTCACGAGCAGAGTGGGTAAATTATAACTGGATGCACACCATCTAATTACCTTTTGTTTAAGTAAAGAATCAACCTGTTTTTTAACTTCTTCTCGTAAGTGGAAGGGAATTGGAAACTGATTGGTTTGAACTGGGACACCATCTAGCATTTTAATTTCATGTATGTAACTCATGGCCACACCAGAATCACCCTCTGACGAAGAAAAAACACCCTTATAATCTTCTATAACAGAATAAAACATTTGCTTCTGATCGTCAGAAAGTTGAGGGCTAATGTCCACACGCTTGACGTCGAAACCAGCACGAAAGTTACTGTTGTCTTGTTTATTGGCTAAACCATGATTTTGAGCACTATATGTATCATTTAGTTAATGTGCACTCGGCCTAATGTCAATAGCTACAAGTAAGAGAAGATTTTTCTCTAAACACAACTTTTTGTTAGTTGGGTTGACTCCTTTTTTTTAGTTGGGTTAACAGAATCCACTCTAGACTCAATAACAAAAATTTCAGCTTTAGAACAGATTTTCTCATTGGGTTGCTAAATATTCTTAACTTCCACTAAATCATTAAATTTACAAACATGTACAGAAACACTAGATTTTGGTGGCAAAGTAACAGATTAAGCAGTTAAGAAATACGCTAGCATTAAGTTCGCTGTTCGGAAACTGTGCCTATAGCATGACTCTCAGGTAGCGCGTAATCAGTGCGTTTCCGAAACCTAACTATATAAACTACGGAAATGTCCTGGTTAAAAGTAACATGCTGAGGAAGTAACCAATCATTCCGCAAGAAAACATAAGATACAAATTTATCTACAAATCTAAAACAATTCGTAAATGAATAGCCGTAAATTTTGAACTTGAGCACAGCTAACATGTTAGTTTCCAGTCCTTTACTCGAGATGCCACGGATGATAGTACGTCTTTTAACAAGTCTAGTGTTAGGAGGAAGAAGCTCCCTAGTACAAATACAAATTTGACTACCAGAGTCGAACAACGCTTTATACTCTTATTTCCAATAGTGATTTTGATACAAGGTAGAATCTTATCCCTAACAATAGGCGTAGTTATCATGTGGGTCTTGGAAGCAGGTCTCCCACTATTCTCTGAATTATTTTCGATATTTAAAAAAAAATACAATTAACACTTATCTTTAATTGTGACATATTGCACATTAATGTTTTAGCTAGAGAGTGTATATTATTATTCGCGTGAGGTGTACTATGATGCTCTTTTCGCCTGTTCTGTTGGGCCTTAACAATAACAGAATTATTCGTTGTACAGCTCATTCTGTTGTGCATATTATTATTCATGCCATTCTTACATTCAGAAGAAAAAAGAGGAAAAAGAGTTACATTTCTGTTGATGAAGCGGGATAGAATCTACGAACTGTTGATTACCGCATTCTTCCCCAGCGGATAAGATATCATGATGTAAACCTAGAAGCTTTTCTTTTCTCTGCTGTTGTTATTCGAGAGAATTATCGCGCAAGAAAACATCAACTATCTTAGCGGTAAATTGTTGTATACTGCACTGCAAGATTATATCTCTCTACTTAGCTTTTTAATAAGCGTCTTATAATTCATAATTAACTCAGCTGACTGTTCTTGTAAAAAAAATCACACATCGCATCAACCACGAAAACGATATATTACATGTAAGTATAAAGTACTAAGGCAATAATCCTTCAACTAGGAAATTGATTTGTTGCTGTATAGACATAGTTTTATCGCAACTAAGCATGAGATCTAGCTTATGATAAAAATATGTCATAATGGGTTCCCCTACTTTTTGATCTCTAGAACGAATGGTGTGTTCCGTAACCTTCTTATCTACAAAACCTTCAAATAATGTTATCATACGTCTCTTTATGTCTGCATACGACAAGTTCACAAATTCGTCTGTCAAAGTTAATGATAAAAACTACTCCAAGGCCCCATCCCGTAATAGATATGGCAGCAAATGACGGTACTTGACTGCATTGAACTCATGAATGACGCAGTAATATTCGAAATTCTCAAAAAAAAAACTCACATAAAATCAAAATAACACAACAAATAGAGAGCGTAGAGGGACGGTAGTAAAACAAACAGAATTTCAGCAAATTTTAACGGTGAGCGGCGAACAAACTAATTCAAAAATAAATCTTAATTATCTTCAACTTGATTGCAAAAATCGAGGTTTACAAGTATGTGTGCATCCACACAAGATTAACAGTTAAACATTTCCGCCATTGTAATTGGGGATATTAGAACTGACAAGTTGCTCCCATAATTTTGTTACCATTGAATTTGGTAGAGCGTAAATTACAGGATCTGACCTGGGTTCATATAAATAAAATCAAACATATACTAAAGAAACAGATCGTGATATCAAAAGCGTTGAATGGGGTGAGAAGGGAGTAACTTTTAGGACTCGTTAATCTACTTGCACTTAATTGTAAATCTTGGTGTTGCCTTCTCGATGACTCTTCCAGTGGGTTAATCTCCGTCCATCCTTCTTTCTGGTCAGCTGGTCGTTCAAGTAGTTGGGAGTTATGGGTTTGCGAAACTCGGGCAGGTAAACCAACGTTGCGAATACACTAAATCTTATTAAAGTCGAAAATGTTCTTTAACGCATTATCCATCGCAACTGATAACTACAACGCTTGCTAAAGCAAAGTGCTCTTTAAGTGAGCAAGGCAAACTTCTCGTAAACTCGGATTCGTGGCTTGTGGTCCTACATGTTGACTCGTCTCTCATACGATCCGGACTACCTCTTCCCAAAAGTGTCTCAATGGTTTTGTTCGATGTACATCCGGGTTAATATCCTGGGTCGTTGACTATTTCTTCAGTCTCGATGAAACCTGCATGCTCATAGATTAACCAAAGGTGGGTGATGATATGAATGCTGACAGGAAAACAATCTGTCGATTTTATTGATTGAGAAATTGCAAGTGTAAGAAAGAAATGACAGATAGCAAGAAAACTTACTGGTAGGAGAAGCAAATAAACTTAGAAAAAATCGAAAATTGATTCAACACTAAATGAACGATTATGCTTTTCACTGTATTCAGTTTTAAAATAAAATATTCCAAAGTCCGAAATAAAAAGTATCATTATGTGTTCAAATACACATATCTTCACAATATCAACATATCACGGTTTTAGTCATTTTACCGAAATATAGAACGTCACTAACTTTGGCTCTTTTCGAAAAAGTGGCACAGTAATGGCCAATGGGTCAGTGATTTGTGGTTGTGCCCATTGAAACTTTTTCTTAGGAACGCAATATCTACAACATATCACGATTCAAGCAATTTCACCGAAATCCAATTTCTTTAAGGATTGTGCGGAGTAATTTGTCATTTCGAAGAGGCTATTGCTCCTGCAACAGTTTTTTTGCCCAAACAAGAAAACCTGTATTTCCTACTTTGAAGAAATCTTTGCCTTGGCAGAGTTTCGTTTCTTTAAAGGGCCCTTTTAATCAAATGGACCGTTTTTTGAAAAGGGACCCGCTGTCCCTTTAACCTATTTTACGAAAGAAACAAAAATATGCGTGTTGATTTATTTTTGGTCTGGTATATAAATGCCAAATTACTAGAAAATCTGATGGATGGACACTCTTGTTAAGGTATCTCGGTTACACTTTCACTATTTGGACTTGACGGGTTTTTGCCTCCAAGTCATCAAGTGTTTTGCATATGTTATAAGTAATACGTTTGGAACTGATAAACTTGTACTTAGGAAAATTCATAGAAAAAACCTCTAAGAATTTGGTAAGAAAGCGGAATTATACTCTTTATTTAGTGCATAGTCATCTCATTTTTTTATCGTATATACATACATGTGCACATAGATAGAGCAGAAGGTCTTATTGCAAAGCGATTGTGTTTTTCTTGACAATTTGCAGTATTTTGCAATGCCGTTCGTAACGAAATTGCTTACACGAAGCCACATGCTTCGTCATACGATTATAAAAGCAAAAACGTTCTTATTAGACTCAGTCGTATTGAAAAGGAAAATAAATATTGCAACGTTTCCGTTCTGATTCCATTCACGTCTCCAACTATGTTTTAATCTACTCAAAGTAATGTTGTATTATTTACCTTATACAATGATAAGAAAGAAGGCCTTTCTGTATGAAAAATTAAAAGATTTTCATAAGAATTTCGTAACAGAGTAATAACGCCAAGTGTTCTAATAAAGAACATACATAATAGATTTTAGTGTACAGTTGGGACTGAACAATATATATACAAATAAAGAAAACATAATTCTACTAGGTTAGGATCTATTTATACGGGTGACACTAGGTAACAATTAGGTTTAGCAATTTCATCTACCGTATACATATCAAGATACAATTTAACTTAGCACACCTCTAAGAAGGTCTAATGTAGCTGCAAACTATAACAAGAATATAAAACAATCCGCAAAGTTTGATGTGAATTATGCTTCGTGGACTTTTTCAATGACGAAAGGTATGAACGTCTACAGTTAACAACGAAATCATCTCTCTCATGATTAGGATAATTAAAATGGTTAAGTTCAGTACTTTTGCTGATATCACATTGAGTATTGACTGAAATAGAACTTAAACGTTCAAGGGTGGTAGAACAACAAGACAACGAGTATATTTAAACTAAATAAAAGCATATTTGCTTTCTAATATCGTCTTGTCATTTATAAGGTGTAAAAAAAGCTCGTATTGGTGTGATGGTGCAATGAGATACACTTTACACTGTATTTTACACTTTACACTTTATAAGACGATTAGAAAGCAAATATATATATATATATATATATATATATATATATATATATATATATATATATATATATATGAGCATTTTGAAATGGTAAATTGCGACGCCCAGTGCAGTTTCAATTTTTAAAAACCCCTAGATGTATTTTTATACATTATGACGCGTAGAGTGCTGTGAAAATCTTCATACTAGTAACCGTAAGAATTCAAGCATCCACAAGACGGCATTTGACGGCACGGCCCCTCAAATGATATACTCTAAAATGATTTTTTAGTATAGAAGCATTATGGTATATATATTACTGACTGTTTACATTTAGAGCATCTATGGTACTACATCATTTGAAGCAGCTTTATATTTCCATAAATTTTGGCAGTAAGAATACCCATATTCTTAGATGAGAAAACAGTAAAATGGTTACTATTCGCAATTTATGGCAGCTAATTATTAGACAATTGGAGAAGTATTTATTGGGACGAAATCTCACCGTTGATGAAGTGGGAGATGTCCATTTTTACTTAGTATAGTCCCATGTGTCATCATATTCCCATATGCTTAAATTATAGTCCCATACTTTAACTATCCAAACGAAAAAAGTGAGTTTAAATATTTTAACTAGAAAGACTCAATATCAAGTTATATGTGTATCATTATATGGAAAGTCGAAATACAAATATTTTATAATATTTACACTACCATTCCAAGGGTGTGAGGCAAAAACATGCTATGCTACAATTTTACTATTTTAAGAAGTATGAGGTTTCTCCACAATTCATTTTCAAAGTCGGAAAACTGATTTTGCACATATTATACACGAAGGATTAAACAGACAAAGTTAATCGAATGCAATACTCTCTACTTGATGCTGCAAAACGCGGCAATTGCAAAATTGTGGGTTACCATGTTCTTGCCTCACGCTTTTCGTTTCTATTCTACTGTCTCAAATTTCCAAAATTACTTACTTTTATCTTACGTAAATTCCAACTACAACTAAAATTTTGTAAGTAATTTATTGTTGGTACAATTCAAAACATACCAATATATATATATATATATATATATATATATATACTGGTATTTAAAATGTAGCTTATTAGTGCAGCAATTGAACATTAACTTCTTTAAAAGAACCAACAGTCGTTAAATATGTTAAATAATTATAGCTACATGTCAGAATTCCATGATACAGTGGTATAACAAACACATTAAATTAATAAATAACACGTTTAACTAATGCAATGAGAATTGGAATGGGACTTTGCTTATTAATTATTGTTGTGGATTTTTTTCTGTTAAGCTACATTAAACTTTGTTTTTCTAAATCTGTCATGCAGTTTCTGTAATATAGCTGAAAAAAATGATAGCATCTATTAACATACAAAAACTTACATTTGTATTATAATGTATAACTTCCAAAATACTTTAACATGCAGTAATTTGAGCACAGTTACAATATATGCAATGCCACAACCATGGATTTTGTTTCGATACTGTATATTACTTTTGTGTAAATTTTTGTTCTGTTACTCTTTGTTTTACATATTAAAACAAGAAATAAATCTTTTCAGTCGGAGCTAAAGTTCCCCTATCTGCTTTTTTGCCGATTGAACACACATTTAGAGCCGACCGTCCATTTCTTAATTTCATCATAGAATCAAAATCCGGAATTGCTGTCTTCAGCAGCATCATGAAGAAACCTGAAATGTGATCACGCTTTGCAACATTAGCGTTTTAAAATATAGAAACGCATGTTATAACTTGCACTACATAGAATACAGCTTATAGGTAATGAGCTTTTTAAAGTTGTATCAAAGTATGATTTACGAAAATAAAACATGTCTGACAATAGATAAATAAATATATCTCTTGTTTTATTTTCCCCATGGCAACAATAGGAATAAACATTTCTAATGGTAATAATATTGGTATTTACTAAACGCAGTTATATCTTACTATTCTCTATATTGGTGTAAGTTTAGAATTGTTAAACTCGAACTAAATTTTACCTTATAATTTGCAAGTATTTTCATTTGTCGTGCAAATTACTCTTTAGGATTAAATGTTTCTAAAGAACGTAAGAACCATGAAAGATATGCACTATAGTAGGTCGAAAAAATATAGTTTTCGAATAGGAATACTAGAATAAAGTAGAGTTTAATAATCATATTTGTTTAACAAAAATAGGCGATATTTTCAAATATTTCAGCTTTGTTTAACTCAAAGAGGACAAACATAGAAAGTATGACTAAAAATAATCATTATTGCTTCACGTTTATTGAACTTTAGTTATTTTAAATCACTTAATAGTTTATAATTCATCAAGGAAAATATAAATTTAATTGCATCGGTACATTAAAATCTCTCACAACAACTCGAAGATGTTAATTTTTGTTGATTCGCTTAGTTTTAGAAACTAACGTACTACATAATGAAAACATATCTAACGCCATTTTGGATGTGTACTTTCGAAATTGTCAAAGCTTTACATTGCAGCTCTTATTTATTTTTCAAACTTAGTTATGTTATAATAACCCAGAACTCAGTTCGTATGAATGGCAGTAACACTAGCTGCAGTCAAGCCTTAGCCAGCCATTCAAAGCATGTTAAATTTTTCTGCTGTTCTTTGCAAACAGTAAGAACTTCATGTTGAAATATGATTTCCGGGCTAATGTAGGCATTAAAGGGCACACGGTTAATTTAATATTGTTATAACTGCCAGCTTCTTGCGCAGATTTCTGACACGCATTGTAATGACTTAAAACATCATGTCACTGTTTGGTTTCATGAAGAGTACATTTACAGATTGGAACTTAATCAGCTCTATTTCCTATAAATGGAATAATATCTTATTTTGCTTAGGTTTTAGAGGATGATATTTTATTGTAGAGGATAATATTCTATATTTTGTGCAATCAATCAACTTTTAGTAGTCCTGAGCATGTATTGAGGGAGAAATGGACGTTTTAAAAGATTATCTGCACATTTTAAAACATGAGAGAGCTTGTTTCATAGCTTTCAACATTCTTTTTTAACAAAACTCTCTAATGCATTGTCTCTGGCACAAAATCAACGCTAATATCATGACTTCCGGTCCTGTTTCTCTTCATTTCTGAGTATATAGATTTAAGAAGTTTCAGTAAAATGTCTCATGTTTCTACTTTATTTAAGCTGAGTACCTATTAACTCTTCAAGCGTGTATATAAATATTCCCTTCGCTATCCTACTGTTAGTAGGGCGATAATTGTAACATATGTATGATCTTCCATCTTTACGTTATTATTCTTTCCTAAGTCTGTTTCTAATTGAACTTATCACATTGTAATTTTTATTTAAATTTTGGTAAACATGTCAAGATGGAATGAATGAACTTTTGCTCCTTGGTGTACTTGGAGCATATATATCTTTCATTATATTGCCCACTGGTGGGAATTTTCATGGTTTCTGGCCCTTGTCATCGATGACCAGGTTAGAAGCCATGAAATCTACTTGACCTACGGGAGCAATTTTTTGTTCTTCGTTAGCAGCGCCTAGTAATATGTGTTGTTTGTTAGAGCTATATTTTGGATGAAAGTGATATACAGTAATTCATTATTCACTATGGTGCTCCACTAAAAATATTTAAGCGCAAGCTTTATTAAGAGTGGTGGTTTGATAAATGTAACTTTGTCTCGGCATTAGACGGATTTATCAAACATATGTCCTACGTGATCCAACAGTAAACGTAAGTATTGCATTTTTGTCTTCTATTATTTAAGTAGTTGCTTTCATTAGTCATTTTTGCTTGTTTAATTGATCTTTTTTTAAAATTTAAATTTTGTTATATATTACTTACTTTCTTTGGTCTGTTCTATCACGAGGCATTTAGGGTTTGTAATCCGTTGTGGTGACCCATCGAAGTACGAGATAATTTGAAAAGTGTAGAGTCTGTAAAGTTAATGTAATACTGTTCTGGCACGGTACCTTCGATTCTGAGCATCTTTCTGTACTTAAAAATATAGTTGGATTATTATTTTTTTGTATCGCTAATTTTGTTGGAAAATTTGTTACAAATATATCTCACACATATTCACAGTAAGTTTGAAATTATCATTTAAATCAAAATTATATGTCAACCTTATATAAATTTATTTCTGTGTAAAAACCCATTCATTGCTAAATTTATTAATAAATTTTCATTGGACAGACTTGAGTTATAATTGGTGTGGGGGAGACCTTTATTAATATTGCGTATCCCTCTCTCGGATGTAAGCCTATTTCTGTTATATCATTTAACACTCAGTCTAACATTACAAAATGAAACTTCAAAAGCTTTAATATAACCTCTTAACAGCATATACAGTGTTATTTCGGGTAGAAAATCACAACTTCACTGAATTTAAACCAATCATTCCAACAATTTCCATTACGTTTTGCCCACCTTCAGAAAATAGTTCCTCAAAACACAGGTACATAGTCTTACTAGGCTTCCTTAACAGCTTTGTACATCAGTGGCAATGTACACCTTGTCTCAAAAAGGTCGAGTGCATTCTTTATTGGTGTTTTGAGGCAGACATTTTTTAAGTCCAACTTCGGGTATCTTCGGAAAATAGTAAACCAGGTTCGAACCTCCAAACCAGCCTTTGCAATAGGGAAAAAGTATGCAGATGTGTTTTTCTTCTTTCAAATATAATAAGACTTGTTATCAAGTGTAGAAAAAAAGAAACATTAATTGAAATACTTAATGATACAATATTTCGAAACCTTGTATTAATGTCAGTACGTGCTTGTTTGTCATTTAGCTCTCCATACGTAATGGAACATTTAGATATGTAAATGAATCTTTCTATATGTAAAAGAATGATCAAATTTAAGACATAGAACATAATTATCGCCTGAGTACTAAAACAATAGTCAAAGTAGAACGAAAACAGCGTTTGTTGTGGATGTGAGTGTCATAATTTTCTTGAGAACCATTATACACCGCTAGAAGCATGTTTCCAGAAGTCCTTGTGTTAGCTCACTGGTAAGCTGTCGGATTTCAAATCATAAGGTTGTGAGTTCGATTCCCATCTGGGTCAATGCTCTTTTAAAAATTACATTTTCCGCAATGCATGAAAAAATATATAAAATAATGACATTAAATACATCAGTTGTATATATATAACATAATTACTCCAGAATATAGTAACTATTATGTTTAAAATATAACATCTGAAATAGGTAGGTGTTCACAGTAAGTCGGTATTATATATATGAAAATGTTAAGTACAAGTTAAGAAATTCGTTCAATAGCAATAAATAAATCATGTAGTATATTTATTTCCAGCTATTTGTCATATAGAGGGTAATTCTCAACATTCATAATACAGCATGTCATTTATGTTCTTGAAAAATTATTCGATACATAAACAGATGGTTTAAACAGAGAATCCAAAGTCGCAACGCTCGCAAGAAATTCATGAGTCCCAAAGATCACGTAGGCAGACTGGAATTGTCCTTATGAAGCATGCCACAGCAGAATGCATAGATTTTCAATTCAATTCATGATATATGCTTTTGCAATGTGGAAGTTGTGATGCCTTGAGTCGCTTTCTCTTTCTCGCTCGCTCACTCTCTATTTATACAGAATATAAAAGTGGATGTATGTGTGTGTTTCAACATAATTCTCATATATCTAGCGCAATTTTAACTATATTTATTACAGTCTGGAAAAGATAACTGTCGCGATACATATCAAAAATGCTAGAAACGGGTCGATATTAGTATCGAATCCATAGCTTCGTGGTCGCTTAGGTGAATAGTTCTACTTTCAATTCAAGTCCAATTAAGCTTCCATTAGTTCACCTCTGGTGCTTGGGGTCCCGGGTTCGATCCCATCCCCCGCCAAGGGAACTTTGTGGTGGACAAACTCTGTGTGCATGGGTTTTCTCGGGGTTCTCCCATTTCCTCCCACTTTCTTCATTCCACCATTTCAATCATTTCTCATAATCACCGTCTCCTTTAGCCTAACCGGCATAACCGTGGGACGTAAAACTCAAAGATTTATAAGCTTCCATTAGCACCCAGGGTGGTTACGTAGCGACCTAAACAATTATACAAAATATTATTTAATATTTCTAGGAAGTAACAATAAAAATCAAATACGATGCAGTAGTACAAGGGTTAGCCAGAGTTTTATCAGTTGCGTACGATTGTTCAGTCGGCTGAACACGCCAACAATGACGTCTTATATTTACAGACTTTAGTTCATATCAATGAAATTTCTTACTAATAATACATACCAGACATTTCTTGATAAGAAAGAAGCGAAATGTATTTCCTAAATATGTTTTATAATGAATAGACATACCTTTGTGAAAGGACGATGCAGTTTCCCGCTTTTATGGACGTCCAGCCATACTTCCGAACACAAAACAAACAAAAGAAAAGCGAAACTTTCACTACTCACACATACAGATAAAGTACAGTTCAACGAGCTCGATGACGAAACTTGAGTGCATTTATCCCGTTTGCAATAATACAATGTGAACTTGAAATTGGTTCAGCGGGCTCGACAAGGGGACTGAAGAGGATAAAAATATCGAAATCAACCAATATTAGAATCGAATCGTAAATTTTCAGCGCCGTTAATAGTGCCGCATTTCCCATTAGTCCACATTAGTCCCATTACCTAGAGGGCAACATATTTGCAGAGTGCAAAGTTTAACACTTGAATAATATTTTAATTTTTTCCGTATGAAAAAGTTAAAAATGAAGAGCAAATATACTATTTCATGAACAATCCTCTTTTACTATTCTAATATGTTTAATAACAGCGTAAGAAATCTAAAAGTAATACACAACATGTTTCACATTTGTTATTTTTTGTTACGTAGTTCTAGCTGTAGCATGTAGTGAGTGGTATTAAACGGTAATAAATTCACTACTTAAGCATATTCGAATTGTTTTATTTTTAAGTTAGGGATGAAGGGGCGGAGAAATATGTAGTTATTGGGGGCGTCGAAAACAAAAGTGCATAGGGGCGCCGAGCTTTTAAATGCAACACTGGTCGCTAAATTAATTGGTAGAAATTTTAATATCATTTATGACCAAGATTTAGTCCTAACGGTAGCAGTATGTGTTTGCTCTCCTAGGAGAAATGAAAGGGGCTGACATCAAAATTATATATATATATAAAGACCGACATTAGTGTCGAATCCATACTTTTCGGGGTGGATTAGATAAAGAGTGGCACTCCAGGTTCTTAATTATATAGAAAATTAGTTTTTCTTTCTCTTTTTACGTTGATCTACTTTTCCTTGATTTGAGACTTTCAAATTTCGGCCTATTTTCTACTGAAATGTGTCTGTAACGCAACACAGAAATAATTATATATGATAAATTTAAATTCATTTTAATTCGGAAGATGAGAAACACTTTGCCATTATATATCGTAAAGGTCAGATCCACCAGTATTGTAACAGAAAGGTGCTTGAGCCATTGACGATAGAAATTCAAACTCCGATAAGTGATAATTTCACAGTCTTATTTTATTACACGTGTAGCCTCTTTAGTCAACGGAGAAGAGGACGTGGATCATGGGTCAGAGTTGATGTTGATGGGTGTTGGTGGGACAGAGTTGGTCGCAATGGTTCAGAGTGGTTAATAGTTGAAAGTGAGTCAGAGTGGATCACGATGGATGATGGGTTAGAGTGGGCCAATGGGTCATTTGGGTGTTGGGTGATAGTAGGTCATGGTGGGTCGTGGATCAAATTTTCATTGACCCACACCATCTCTGGTTAAAATTGTACTAAAGATAAGAGGCACCGAAGATGCATGTCGGCTATTATGTATCTAAAGCAATAAATCTGTAAGGGTTCACGGTATCACCTCCTACAACTCGAGATGTAGAGGTTTGTCTGATTGGCTAAATTAAGACGTCAATGATTTATCCCTCAACAAGCAAGCTTTTTATGCTCGTTTCCGTGGGGAAGTCAGAAGAACACGTGCCTAGTAAATGTAATATTGATAGTTCGCGTCCACCCCGGGGTATTTGTTTTGTGTTTTTTGACTCACCTAAATATAAATAAATCACACATGTAGGCATTTTAACATATTTTGGTAGAGAAAATTTGTGGTTCGTTGTCGTTTCATCGCGTCTCTGCCGCTGGTAGTAAACTTTTCAAAATGGAACTGGGGCCACCGCGGATTGTCGCTGCGGGGCCACCAATTTTTGGCGAGAGGTCAGTAGTAGACCATCTGTAGTCAACCGACGCTTACAGCTTAGGGTAATGAACGATGTCTTTGCCTTGTAGACTTCATGATTACCAACGTCGACAGTAAACTAGCTTTTAGTATTCCTTTACTAACATCTATCGTTCATGTTTATACACGGTGCTGTAATAATAATAATAATAATAATAATAATTATTATTATTATTATTATTATTATTATTATTATTATTATTATTATTATTATTATTAATTCTAGTAATACTAGTAAAATTGATAATAGAATAACTATATTGTCTATGCATTGTCTAGGTAGGACAACACACAGGATTTGTCTCGTTTTGGTTCGACTCGACTCTAATCCGAGTCGAGTTGGAAGATATTTTTCGCGCCGAGTCCTAGAGTAGACCTCAAAGATGTCTGTTTCAAGTCGAGTCGAGTTTCAAAGAAAAGTCACTCGTGCCCATACCTACTAATGAGAGCTTAATCGGAGTTAAACGAAATCGAAAGTCACACTGTTTATCTAAGCGACCCCGAAAACTACGAATTCGATACTAATACTGATCATTTTTTAGCAATCTTTTATATGTATTTCCCTCCCATTCACCATAGGTAACCCGACAGCACGCTTTTTCAGACTATAAGAAATGTGGTTAAAATTACTCTAGGCCAGTGGTTCTCAATATAATTCCTATCACGATCCCATTTTATCACATCCTCTTGCCAGCGACCCTTTTATAATTTTAGTTTTACAATAAGCTTGTGAGGGATTTTTAACATACCTATTTCTATATTAGTAGAATCCATTTCTTCTTTATAGTGAACAGTGCCGTGGCATGGAAAACCAGCGCTCGGGGCGAGAGTATACGACGATGTCTCCGTACATATGAGTGAGGTCGACAGACTAGCTGCGAAGCAACACCATGGTTGGCACGAAGCTCAATAAAATTTTCAAAAATAAACCCTGTCTTTCCTTGATTTTCAGCAAATTTTATTACGTTTTTCCTTCTATTTTATACATGTGCACATGCTCTTTCCTAACATAAGTAACACACTTCCTCCTAAATTTGTGCCCAATTTTTTCGGCGCCCGGCATTGACAGTGGATACAGTAACTTTAATATCTATATTCCCAACGACAAAGGTGCTGGTTCAAGATGTATGTTAAACTCCTTCATTGAAGAGGCCAATAACGAATCTGATCTAAGCCCACAATTTCTTGACCAAATAATAGAATGATCATGCTACAAGTCTTTGCAACGAAGACTTGGACAAGTTCTGCCTGATGAGGAGAGAAGAATATCCTGGTCTGGTATCTGCTGCTTTAAAAGTAATAATTCCATTTGCTACATCGTACTTGTGCGAAAGTTTTTTTTTCATGGTAAACATTAAAACAAAGACAAGAAATCTCTTATCAGTTGAAAATGGCTTCATAATGTTCGTCACGAAGATTGAACCGGGCATTGCTGCATATTTTTTAAGTAGGGAAGTGCTTTTGCGCGTCTTTTTTGGACTTTTCAGTTTATTTTCATTAAATTTGGCCTCCCGTCGGATTCTGTACACAGTTGCTTGTCCCACCCCTATCTGTTTTGCAGTCATGTCGGCCAATTGTTCTACATTTAAATGAGGATGATGTTCTCTTAAAGAATTAAACACATTCAAAACGCAGCTTTTCCGCGTTTATGTTTTATCACTGAACTGGATGACATTCTAGAATCTTGCTTAACACGCACACTAAAAACACGTTAAAAATAAATAAATATATTTTTGTATGTATTACACATACATCCACTAATACACTTTCTACTATATACAAGCACTACAGTATTTTCTCACATTATAGAGTTCACACACGCTAAATGAAATGAAATGAAATTTTTGAGTTTTATGTGCCACGTTTATGCCGGTTATGCTAACGAAGACGGTGATGATGAGAAATGAATGAAAAAGGTTGAAGGAAGAAAGTGGGAGGAAACGGTAGAACCCCTACAAAACCCACGCACACGGTGTTTGTCCACCACAAAGTTCACTTGGCGGGGCTGGGATCGAACCCGGGATCCCAAGCAATAGAGGTGAACGCTCTACTACTGAGCCCACACACGCTAAATTTATACAATCTTCACAGCGATATTCCACGTATTCAATGTCCAATCGAATATACAACTATTTTTGTTTCTTTACGGTGGGAACATATATCAACTATTCCTCATAACTCTCTCCCCCCTTCTAACATCAAATAAAAGAATCAGCATAAATTTGGTTTATAAATAAATGTTGTTATACTTTTTGTAAATGTTCAAACCAATATTTATTAGTCCTATAAAATACATAAACAATGCTACATCCTTTTCTTAAAATAACCATATTAATTGAACTCGTGAATGATGGATGGGTTAATAGTAGCTAAAAGAAACAGCAAACTCCCTCACATTGACAGAAAGCACGCGCGTAATGGAGTGGAAAATTTATATTTTAAACAATACTGATATGAATTTTTCAAATGTTTCCTTCCTTATCAGGGGTGGTATTCCTGCTTTCCCCTCTTGTGGCGAGAAAGAGGAGGAGAGCAGGAGAGTTTTCTTGTTTTCCTCTCAACTAATCTGAGTTAGCGAATAGTAAACGAGACACGGTTAGACCCACTAAGGACGTCTAGATAGCTAAGGGAAGCTTCTCTCTTTCCTGGTAGTAAGCATACAGCTCTGCGAAGGCTTCGTCATGCTGAGTTACGTGGCCGTGTTGCTGCCGTGAAGGAAAAACTCTCAGACGACCACAAAATTTGCCGTCTCGTGTTTGCACAGGCGAATGTGGGTTGCAGTTGGGAAAAGGTAGTTTTCTCAGATAAATCCATATTAACAACATGAAATGAGGGACGCCGTTTTGTGTATCGCCCGAGAGGCACCCGATATGACCCTGGATATGTGGCTGCTTGAAATCGCAGTGGCCATGTATATATTTGATGTTGGGGTTGGATTTCCAGTCGCGGAGCAGGACAGCTTTACAGAATTGAAGGACATCTGGACAGTGCTCAGTGCTTAGACATTATGAGTAATATCATGGTTCCATCTGTAAGATTATTTCAGCCTGATGGTGTAATTCAGTTCCAGCAAGACCAGTCACCAATACATACTTCCAGTGTGGTTCAGGAATTGATTTAATTGACTGGCCGCCTCGTGGAGCAAACCTTAATCCCATGGAAAATATGTGGACAGAAGTGAAGCGCACTCTAAGGGACAGATGGCCTGAGGCAGATCCACCAAGAACTCAGGATGACCTGTGGCATTTTGTTTCCGAAGCATGGCTGGAGGTAGGGAAGGAGATAGGTTTGTCACCCATTTAATAGATTCCATGCCCAGAAGAATGGGGCGTGTAATAAATTCAGAAGGGTCTTGGACAAAATATTAATGTCCCCGCCTTAACTCCCGAAAACAGCCCTTTTCAGGGCTACCTAAACGCTTCTGTAAATATTTCTAGAAGTAAACCACTATTTGTATCCGATTTCTGTGCAATTCTACTAAGAAAACAATATAATTCTCTGCAGGCTTTGAACTCAAGACGATCTCATTAACAAGCCCATACTCTACCAACGAGCTAACATGAACACGCAAATCCAACCTGAACAAACACGACTTTCAATTTCCGGTACTCCACGACACTGATGCTCATATACTTTGCAAATGTTGTATTCAACTTGGGATATTCCGCAATACACACACACACACATAAACAAAGCACGCTCGCGAGAGAGAGAGAGAGAGAAAGAGAGAGAGATGAATATACAAAAGCATATTCAACGTATTCAAATGACACTCTAAGTAACGATATTCCGTTCTAAAGAGAATTTGTGTTTCTTCCAGTGACGTTAAGGGGATCGGGAAAAGTTATGTGTCTTGAAGCAGGATCCGACTTTGGATACTCTTTTTATACACTTTCTATATCCGTAGGAATATGCTGTATTTCACGAATCTAAATGACATGCTGTAATGAGAATATTGAGAAGTTACATCTGTATGACAAATAGCTGCAAATGAATACACTACATAATTTATTTATTCCTATTAAACGATTTTCCTAACTTGCATTTAACATTCTCATATATAATACCGACATACTGCAAAAAGTATCTCAAATTTTATATTTTAAACATAATAATTACTATGTTCTGAAATGATTATGTTATATATATACACAACTGAAGTGTTTTAATGTAATTATTTTGCGGAAAATATAATTTTTAAAATAGTATTGACCCAGATGGGAATTGAACTCATAAACTTATGATTTGAAATCCGACAACTTACCAGTGAGCTACCACAAGGACTTATGATAACATGCTTTTAGCGATGTATAAAGGTTCTCAAGATAATTATGAAATTCATGCCCACTACAAACGCTGTTTTTTCTACTTTGACTTTTATTTTAGTACTCAGGGGATAATTATATTCTATGTCTTAACTTTGAGCATTCTTTTACATATGGAAAGATTCGTTTACGTATGTAAATGTTCCATCACGTATGGAGAGATAAATGACAAACAAGCATGTGCTGACATTAATACAAGGTTTCGAAATATTGTATCATTAAGTATTTCAATAGATGTTGCTTTTTTTCTACAGTTGGCAACAAGTCTTATTATATTTAAAAGAAGAAAAACACATCTGCAAACTTTTTCCCGATTGCAAAGGCTGGTTTGGAGGTTCAAACCTGGTTTACTTTTTTCCGGTGATATCCGAAGTTGGACTTAGAAAATTTCTGTCTCAAAACACCAATAAAGAATGCGCTCAACCTTTTTGAGACAATGTGTACATGTCTAAGGAAGCATATTGGAATCATTAACAGTTCCCCAGGGTTTCTAATGATACGTGAAATACTCGAGATACTTACATTATACTGAAATTTAATTTTGATATTAGAAATATTGCAAATACACTGGAATTTTGAACCATATACTGGAAAAATCATGAAACTCGTAATTTGTCAACAATACTTTATATAACTGTTTTAACAGTCTTAAAAGGGAATATTCCGATTTGGTGAATTCAATTGCTGAAAATGATTGCCAGCACTGTATTCAGATCCAAAAGAAACAGAGAATAAGAGGGTGCTTAGTGGCATAACGTATACAGGGTGGGAGATAATTTAGGGCAAAGTGCAAAGATAGGACATAGAAAATGTCTAAAAATGCCATGTTAATTTTCAAACGAGTAGACGGATTGAGGTAAAATATTGGATGTAAGAAAGGCGTGTAGATTTCCATTGAATAGGTGTATTGTGAATCGTGGGGATGTCTAAAAAGCCGCCATGTTGGAATTAGCACAACAAGAAAATACGGGAAAGGGGTCATATAGCATATGGCTCTCGACGCATACCGTCTAAAGAAATCAATATTGAGCAATATAGTTTGAGGCCTTTGTAACAGGAGGTATTCCACGTGATTGTAATATAGCAATACTGTCGGAAAAGTGACGTGAATGAGGAACAACCACAAAAGTGAATGAGGGCACTTTCCAGGCAGCAAGCGTTCCGATTCTCCCAATATTCGCTCATATGCTAGTAAAAGTACAAATGTGACACAGGACAACCTGAAAGAGTTCCTGACTGACGTTTTCTGACCTTCTATACAGTAGATAAATCTGCTGCTCCTCACTGATTCATGGAAAACCAATAAAGATGAAGAGTTGGTGCAGAAACCAGACAATCTTTAACTTATCAGACTTCTTATTCCTAAAGGTTGCACGTCATTGATACAACCGTTGGAAGTGTTTCTCTTCCGTCTGTATTTGAATTTCGTAAAATATATAACCGACAGCGTTTTTCTGTCATCTGACTTCAAAACATGACAACGGGACAACTTAATTTACTTGCAGTCATTCACCCACTTCCAGTTTAGAGCACCAAGATTCCAAGCTATGATTAGATATGGATGTTTGCTAACACCACCTGGCGCATTCATTACACCTGTAGACTACTGCTTCAATTTCAACACCAGAGAGAGCTGTGACTAGCCCGATTGTCAATTTTTTGTCGTTTTTCAAATGAGCACACTGTTGTCTCCATTTTTGAATAAGCTACACAATAATTCTTAAGTTCTTTAACACTTGCACTTAAACAGAGACCTCAAACTGTATAGGAAAATATTGGTTTCAATAGAGAATGTGCATTGAGAGATATTTGTTCCACTATCCATTTCTCGTATATTCTTCTTGCCCTAATTCCAATATGGCGTCTTTTCCGATGGTCCCCATGCTTCACTTTACGCTTATTCAGTGAAGCTCTAGATGTATTCCTCATATTCAACATTTGACCTCAATCTCTCTACTCGTTTCAAAATGAACATGGTATATCTATGTTCAATCGTCGCATTTGCCCTAACGTATCTCCTACCCTGTATACGATCTGCCACTAAATACCTTTTTCACTGTTTCTTAGTGGTAGCATTCACTTTCTGGAATTGAATTCACGAAATCGGAATGTTACCTTGTTAGAGACAATTTTCCATTTATTGAGATTGAAATACTCATGTACCTTAGAACACAGTCTCATGTACCTTGAAACATATATTTCTAATATGGTAATTCACAGAAATAAAGTCACAAATAATTATTTTAAGATTTATTTTGTATATACAGATTTGTTGTTTTTGATATACAAAAGCGTGTGAAAGAAACGAATGGAAATTTTACTACTTACTCTAATCAGGTTTTCACCTTCATATTGAACCTAGTATTAATCGTAATGTTAACCTTATTTATTTATTTATTTATTTATTTATTTATTTATTTATTGAAAAAATCGTAAGCTTAGCAACAACTAAAGTATGAAAAGAACACTATAACAATATTCTGTTTGTTAGACTATTCTTAAAATCCTGAAGAAAAAACAAAGAATAAAGGCTCTAAAACAGTTACAAAATTGATCATATGTTGCGCATACTATTTTCTAACCCTTTGCACGTAAAGTAGACAGGCCTATCAGAAGATAACATATGGAATTACTAAATTAGGAAATATTGACTTATTCGTGGAAACGGTCTCGGCGTGCGTGATCTATTACTTATGTACCTACCTCAATGTTACTCAATTATAAGAACCAAAATCCACTTGAAACCATCCAAAATCCACTTGAAACCGCAATTGTTCAGACACTCTACTGGAGCCTGTTGGCAAAACGGGTGGTGGCAGTTTCACTATAATATCAGATGCAGTCACTTGTCCTGCAAACTCTTCATAAAATTTATTTGCAGTACCTGAAATATAATTAAATAACTTGATTTTAAATTCGTTGTAATTAGATTCAACTGAACAAATCTTTCCTGCATAAAATTCAATGCTTTGTTTTTTTTTTTTTTTTTTTTTTTTTAAACTGCACCTACACATAGTCATCCGGATTGACATTATGGCTTTAAAGCTTTCGTCTAATTCAACTTCTGTGTCCATCAGTTCTGCAAGCATGACATCATAATTTTCATACAGGCTTCTCAAATTCTTCATCAAATGTTTCGAAACTATTTTTTCAAGTGGATTTGTTCTTTCCTTTTCTTTGCTGTTCTTGCTTCTTATTTCCTTTCTGTGTGGCTCTGTGTTCTTTCTTATCTTTCAATTCTTGCTTTGCAAGTGTGTTTCTTACTACTCTACTTCTACCTGTGACAGTCTTTCTTCGACATTTTGTACTTTACGGAGTTTGTGTTTTCTGGTTTGAATGTACTTCCTCTTTAAAGACTAATGTAGAAGGCAAAACTTGCACGAGTTGCACAATTTCGTTCATGCAACAGAGTGTTGTCCTTTTCACGTATATCATTTAGATGAGAATCCGGCCGATGGTCTGTTAGTGAAGATGGTAAAAAGTGTAACTCCAAGAAAATGATTGTATCTATAGGGTAAATCCCTGAACAGCGAAAACCACTGGTGATACTTGATATGATGAAGGCACGCGCGGATAGATAATTCCAAACACTTCGGCCACAGCATAAATATCAAAATGTTTCCCTGAATTATTATGTAAACATTCTTTCACAGCTTGGTTATAAAAAGCATTTAAAAGGACCGTAAACAGCTACATCCAGTGGTTGTAATCCTGAAGTATGCGAATGGGGAGTCAGCATGACAACTCCAGCTTCAGCAGTCATGTCAACAGCCTCGACAGATAAGTGCGTTTCATGGTTATCGATGTGGCCATTGGCCATATTTTTTATGTATGTAGAGCTCACAGATGACAAGAAGAACCCTACCAAAGTAGTGTGACGTAGGTATGGGCTCGACCACTTTTCGCACGGGTTTTTAAAATGATGGCACGGAATAACACACAGATAACTTCCCGGAGTAGAAGACGACTTCTAAGTATAGACCACACCTCAAAAACCGAAAATGGACTTGGCCATGTCGTTGACCTTTCCTCACTACCCCTGTTTTAGAGTTCTTGTCGTCATCTGTGAGCTGTAGTTAATCTCTCCCCTCCATCCTCACATTTCACACTATACTCAAATGTTTCTTTTCCTGACTGTCTAAAATATTTTACATGTCGGGATAAAGTTGCTAATGACACTTGATAAATTTTGCAACCTTCACGAATGGAAATACGCTTCCCAGGCTCGAAAATTACTGCTTTATTTCCGTTCTTGATTGAATTTGGGTTAATGGCAAGCCTCTTCTTTTCTATCTTGCCTCTTGGCATTTCGATTCCTGTAACGATAATAAAGGAATGTTCAAAAACTACACTTGACAAGGAGTTCATGTACCTTGGAACATGTTCCAAGGTACAAGATATGTTTCTGTTTCATGGTACAAGAGGCTGTAGACAATTACTAAAATGGCGCAATAATGATAACGCTACATTCAACGTAGAAAAACAAGTCACAAAAATGTTCACCTAATCCCCCTGAACTAATAGGGTATTACAAAGAACAAACTAAACAACAAACAACAAACAATGCACTAAAAACAATACTTCAATTTCTAAATAGTTCGTTATATCCCCGAAAAAAAAGTTGTTCACTTTCATAAATCACATACGCTTCTGACCACAACGAAAGCCACATTGGGACTGTCTGACAATGTCAAAGCATCATATAGTTCATTGAATCACCACAAGATAGTATAGCAACTGCGAAACATGCAAGTGTTCCAAGGTACAACAGTTTCCCATACATTTTGTAACTAGACATTTAAAACAATGAGCGTTGGGAACAGCTGTGAGAGGAGTTCAGAGGCTCTTTAAAATGTTTAAAAATATCATTTGTATTTTAGAAAATCAAGGCTAACTAAATTTACTAAAAATAAAATATTCTTTTTATGGTAAAATAATTAAAAACCTAAAAACATCAAGAGTGTGATAATTCCTAAAGAACTTTTAAAAAATCATTGTACTTAGGTACTGAAATTTTGCTGATAGTTATACTGAATATACTGGCAATATACTGGAATTACGAAAATGAAACTCAGTGGACACCGTGTTACTTCATCAGACAGAACTGCACTAAAAATAATTAAAAACAAAAATCACTCAGACCTCAGAAAAAAGTACTTTTAATTATTAAAATATATATATCTAATCATGCAAACATCCTACACTTTCTGTAAGAACCTAAAATACATTACCATATATTTTCAAATAAATCATTAGACCTTCAAAGATTTCAATGTTTTAGTGCAGAGGGGTTATTATATGAAATCGCTTGGACCAAATCGGTGAAACAAGTTAGTCTCTCGTGCTTTGTTACCTACACCTACTTGCATGTGAGTCAAGCTGGCCCGCACAAATTGCAAATTCGAATTAAAACGGTATCAAAAATTTGTACCCAATATGTACCAATTTGTACCGCCAAAATTAGAATTTGTACCTCCACCAATTTTGACAAATTTCATTCTTTGATGGCGGGCCAGCTTGACGTCAAGCTGGCTGGCACAATTTGTTTTTCTTTCCAATTCGAATCAAGATGGTACCAAAAATTTGTACCCAATATGTACCAATTTGTACCACCAAAATTAGTTTTGTACCCCTACTAATTTTGACAAATTTCAATTTTTGATGACGGGCGAGCGCCCAACTTATTTTTCTTTCCAATTTGAATCAAGATAGTACCAAAAAGTTGTATCCAATATGTACTAATTTGTACCACCAAAATTAGAATTTGTACCCCTACCACTTTTGACAAATTTGAATTTTTGATAGCAGGCCAGTTTGACGTCAAGCTGACCCGTACCACTTATTTTTCTTTCCAATTAGAATCAAAATGGTACCAAGAATGTGTACCCAGTATGTGCCAATTTGCAACCACGAAAATCATAATTTACTCCTACCAATTTAAAAAAAAATGACTTTTTGATGGGCGGGCCAGATTGAAGTTTTGTTAGCGAGGCTGTTTGACTATTTTTCATTCTAATTCGAACCAAAATTAGAATTTGTACCCCTACCACTTTCGGATAATTAATAATTTTGATGGCGGGCTTGATTGATGTTAATCTGACCTTCACAACTTATTTTCTTTCCATTTGAATAAAATCCGTCCAAAAATTCGTGGTCAATATGTACCAATTTTTACCACCAAAATTAAAATGTGTAGCAATACTAATTTCGAGAAATTTGAATGTTTATTGGCGGGTAAAGCTGGCCTGTACAACTAATTTTTCATTCCGATTTGAATCAAAATATTACCAAAAATTTGTACTCAATATGCACCAATTTGTACAACGAGAATTAGAATTTGTATCTCCACCAATTTCCAGAAATTTGAATTTTTGTTGTTAGGTCAAACTTGCCTGTCCAACTTATTTTTTTTTTCTAATTCGAATCAAAACGGTTACTAAATTTTGTATTTAGTAGGTTTAGTATATGAACAACCAGAATTAGAATTTGTACCCGCACCAATTTCGACAAATTTGATTTTTTTTGTGGCGGGTCAAGATATCCCGTACAACTTATTTTTCATTCGAATTAGAATCAAAGCATTACCAAAAATGTATACCCAATATGCACAAATTTTTACAGTCAAAATTAGAATTTGTACCTCCAGTAATTTCGAGAAATTTCAATTCTTGAGGCCGTCTCAAGCTTGCCTGTCCGCAAGGGCGCCTAGCAGGGGAGCAAATTGGGGCGCTCGCTTCCCCCTAAGAGGAAATTCTACTTGGGAAAATCGAAAATCCAATAGAATGTTTACATTATTTCCAGATAAATTTGAAATGTCGCTTATATTTGCCCCCCTTGGAAACCACAACATGGACGCCCTTGCCTGTCCGACTTATTTTTCTTTCCAATTCGAATCAATACGGTACCACAAACTTGTAACCAATATGTATCAATTTGTATCATCAAAATTAGAAATTGTAACCCCACCAATTTGGAGAAATTTTGAATATTTTATGATGGCTCAAGCTGGCTGACAATGGTATTCTTTCGGGAGTGCTAGAAAGAATAAAGGAAACCATTATCACGAAACAATTCGTTCGGGAGCGCAGTAGATTAAACAGATAACATTGGCTTTTGTACAACTTTATTGGGTTAGAGAGGGTCAAATATCTACACATGTTGAGGAGTACACAATATTTTATGGGTGGGTGATTCCTTTCCACAACCATTTCCAATCATAGAGAATACTATTTTTTATTATAGAATTCGTTCAGAGGATCAGTTTGCTATGAAGTCGTCATCATCCGCTCATATCTCCGTTTCAATAACAGTCTAAATTCTAATTTTGCTGATAGAAATTGGTACAAGTTCAGTCGTCATCAATAATAAGCACCAGAGTAAAAGTGTTGAATGGAACCAGTCAAACATTCGTTGCATAGTGCTGACGTCGAAATTAAAACAAAAAATACGATTGTGGTGTCTACCTTGACATAAAATAGATTCACATATTTAAATAAACAAGTCAAATTTATTGAATTGGTGCAGGTATAATTTCCCGTTTCTTGTTACAAATTGTCTAACAATTTTTTAGACAATGTTCATTTGAAGTTTAAACAAAACATTGCGCTGGAGGATTTGACTTGGTGACAAGTTTTCTGCTAGTTGAATAACAATCTCTGATCTTTATTCGTACATGGTTTTGCTAAAGCAAGTTATATGCAAATTTTTCGTGCCGTTTTTACGAATTCAAGGCAAATCCGGTTATGCATGCTCGTTCGGTTCGAATGCGAAAAAAAAAAGGTTTCGTCTGCCCGCCCAGACCGAAATGAAAATTTAATTTTTAGAAACTGGTGGGGATACAATTTCTAATTTTGATGGTAAAAATTGGTACATTTTTGGTACAAATTTTTGGTAGCCTTTTGGTACGAATTGAAAAGAAAAATAAATTGTGCGGGCCACGGGATTTAGGGACTTAGGATTTAGATTTCTGGGCTTTCGGCATCTATGGCCATTTAGCCCGTTTCGTTTTGAGGTATGACATTCCTAGGCGAGCACACTATCCGCGAAAAGGGAAAGAAGAAAGAATTGGGGAAGGGATCTGGAAGCTATATACGGCATTTGCCTGGTGTGAATGAGGAAAACCAGGGAAACCTCATACAGGGAGGCCTGCCTGAAAAAGCGTTTAACATTTTTTCGACCGAGTGCCCCCACCGGGAATCAAACCCGGGACCGCTCGCACCAAAGGCGAGAGCGTTATCGACTACGCTACAGAGGCCACTAACTTTCTGAAATTGGTAGGGGTACACATTCTAATTTTGGTGGTAGAAATTCGTACATATTCGGTACAAATTTTTAGTACCGTCTTGGTTCGAATTGGAAAGAAAAATAAATTATGTGGGCCAACTTGACGTCAAGCTGGCCCATCATCGAAATTTCTGATTTTCTTAAAGTGGTGGGGATACAAATTTTAATTTTGATGGTACAAGTTGGGTACAAATTTTTGGTATGGTTTTTGTTCGAATTGGAAAGAAAAATAAATTGTGCAGGCCAGCTTGACGTCAAGCTGGCCCGCCATCAAAAATTCATTTTTTTCGAAAATGGTAGGGGTACAAATTGTAATTTTGGTGGTACAAATTGGTACATATTGGGTACAAATTTTTGGTACCGTTTTCTTTTGAATTTAAAATTTGTGCGGGCCAGCTTGACGGACATCTACTTGCACGATATAGCTTTCACGCACTCTTCAGACGAGTTAATTACAAACTGCACGATATATTTGAAGAACCTGCTTTCAGTTATAAGATAATATTAATAAGTTATGATCCAGGAGGAGGAATGTAGTATAGTTTGTACTAGTATAGCTAGTAGTAGTAGTTTGTGTGCGCAAACTAATGCGAGGAGACCTCAAACGTTTAACGTTTTGGAGATCACATGGTACAATTTGTACCATACGGGTGTTTCATGATACATTGCGTTATAACTCTCCTATTTGAGCTTTTTCGTCCGGTTTTCTTCAAGTTCAGAGGGATTCTAGAACACGCTAAGTATAGTTTCACACCTTCCTGTGTCCAGACATAGGAGGTGATGACGTCATAACTCTAAAATATATATTTTTATTTAGTAAGCCTATGTTCACTATTTTTGGCGGCCTTATTTTTGCACGTAGAAGATTGAAATTTTCACACACATTCAGTCCACCGAGTAGTATTTACCAGATTTTTCAGATATCTGAGTTAAAACAGGGGGGATCCAGAGGGGCAAAGCGTTGAAAAAAGGAATATTTTTACCCAAATTTTTCGCGATTTTCCCGCCTTAGGTACATGATAGAGACATGTGAGTCATACTGTCTGAAAGGCAGTTTTATTCCAAAGAGAATGATGGGCGGAACATGACCCTAGGGCAATTAGGGATGTCTCAGAGAATTTTTACAAAGTATCCTTCTGTATAGGGAATATGGTACATTGTCGGTATATATATATTTTTGGTGGGCTTACTTTTGTATCCAGAAGATTGAAATTGTGCATAAGCATTCAACCTACCTAGTAGTATTTAACAGATTTTTTTCAGATTTCTGCGTTTAAACAGGGGGGTCCAGAGGGGCTAAAAGTTCAAAAAAAGGGATATTTAGACCAAAACATTCCCTTTTTTCGGGAATTTCCCGTCTTAGATACATGATGGAGACATGTGAATGGTACCGCCTGAAAGGCAGTTCTATTCTGAAGAGAATGATTGGTGGATTATAGTCCTGGGGTAAACGGAGATGTCTCAGGAAATCTTTTACGTGAGATCATGGTGTTTTGCGGTAATTTGGGGCATTGTGGGAATTCTTAATAAAATTTCTCCCGTCCTTAGTATTCAAGATAGAAACTTGAAATTTAGCACACTCATTCAGTATACCAAGTACTATTCATCAGATTTTTTTTAAGTATCGGAATGGCCCAAAGTATGAAAAAAATTTCCCTCCGAAATTTTCCATTTGACATCATTTTTCCCTCTCCTGGTATATGGTATGAGCATGCAACTGGTACCAGTTGAAAGCCGGTTCCATTCTGAAGATAATTAGGTATGAACCATGATCCTGGAATAAATACTGACGATGCAGTAGCTGCTTGACTGAAAGTCTAAAAAATACCCCAAAAATCCTTAATCCGGAAAGGGATAAGGTTCGAAAATAAAATACTTCAGTTTAACGTCCCACATTTATTATTTGCACGCTTTGGGAGACGATTACTAAGGCAAGTGAATGATGACTTAAGAATTGGTGGAATGATAAAATGGGGGAAATGGAAGTACAGTGAGAAAAAGACGGGCATTACGGTGTATACTACAAAATTACTTGGTTCAGGATAGAACCAAAGGCTCTACACACTGGAAGTAGGCACTCAACTACTGAGCCACCGATCCCATTCTCAGGTTCTAGCAAAACAAAAAGTCAGTACTAAAAGATTATGCCGAAATCTATAACTGGAGCGAGCTCTGAAACCAATACTTTTCTTTTCCTAAGGTGCTTATTTGTTAAAAGATTGCGACACTTCACGGAAAAGGTTTTATTGTAATAAATGTTACTAAATGCTGCAAATTTTTGGCAAATTGAACAGCTAATTTCTTTATTTTGGAAAATATTTTACCTTGTGATATGCATCTGGACATAATACAAAGATAGTTATTTCCACGGTTTAAAAAAGCGATAATTTTATCTTACAACATGATTGAAAAGTATATTACCATCGAAAATTTGTGAATTTCTTAGTGAGTAGTTTGTAAAGAGCTGATTGGCCTTGCAATAGAACAAAACTAAATATAGATAAAACGAGGGCAGCCGAAACCTCTATATCTCACCCCTTAACATTTATTCTTAAGGGGTTTCGTCTAATATCGTGTTTTGTGCCACGCGCTACTACAACATTACTTTAATTGCTTGATTAATATCACAGGAACTGTAACTGAAGTTGATCTAAACATGGTAGGGAAAATTTTACTGGATTTTATTGCAGGCTAGATGTGTATGATGCAACACTTGAACTATTTGTTGGTTTTTTATTCCAGTAAAAAATGAACTTTTCAGCTGTTGGTATAATTCATGTTTATTTACGTTTCGGGAAAATAAAAAAAACATCAACGCTATTGGGATCTATATTCTGTTTTACCCAGTACTAACAAAAAAAACATATACACACAGTATATATGCATATATTGCACTTACTAATTTATGGGAAACAGCTTATAGTGCAAAACATACTTTGATTTTAAAATAGCTCAACTCTAACGTGCATTGGGGTCTTGAAGGTCGTGAATGGAAGCAAGTGAAATCATTCCGAGTGGAGTGTAACAATCAGTTTTCTGTAAAATGAAGGGGGTGGAAATTTCCAAACGATTCGTGTCTGCAAAATGGCCTTCGAAGTTAAAATTAGTACAAGTTCCCGGATTAGGTTAAGCTGAACCTGTGCTCAAAGTCATCTTGTGATTACTCAATCACGCCACTTCAGTTCTAGCTTTGATTGGGCACATTATACTGGAATATGGTAGCACTGCTCGGAAAAACATCCAGATCATAGAATGCACTGTCCATTTAAAATACATAGTATAATCTCAGTTGGTGACAGAACTGGTCAGCGTAAGGACATGATCCACTAGAAGGCAGGATATTAAGACCCATAGCATCATCGGGTAGCGACTATATATCACCGTTGAGTTGTGACACAGAGTGTAATTGGAATTTTGAGGGCTTCGGCACAGACACATGTTCGTGGTTTAAAATAAGGTAAAATATTACTAGTTCTACTAAAATATGACTAGTCCGACCAGTGGGCAGTGGTACATATTAGATGTTCGCGACATGATCGGTGTTGTGTTGAAACGTAGTGAACGGAAATTTCTGTTCAGCCCAAACAAGTATCTTTGTACTAAGTAACTGTCCCAGACAATAATTATGAACACTTGGAATGAACGATATGGCTTAAGTTCCTAGAGAAGCTGCTTTGTAGTTGTATCACGGTTCTTGTGGAAATCTGCTTAAATGCTCGGATGAATAATAGTGTGTGTTTTATAAGCAAATACTTTCGAGAACATTATTTTTTCCAATGATAAAATATTGAATACAAAGTTTAATTAAAGTTGTTGCGACTATTGAATTTTTAATTCCATACACTAGTTAGAGTAATTTAGGTGTTTTCATTTATTTTTCATTATCCATTATATGGTTTTAAGTAATTGTAAATATATATCTTCAAATACTATTTAAATATATGTGATACAATAGGTTTAGACAACGAAGAAACAAGGCAAAATAAACTGAAACAAAATAGTCCTAACAATGACAGAACACAAATGATCGAATACAGAAGTTGCTGTTCCTTCAATGTGTTTCTTCCAGTTCCATTTGATTGCTTTATGTTACGAGTCATTCCACTTCAACTGAACCAAATTTATGACCATTTTGAACTTGACCATTTCCGAATTTTGTAATACTTGGTGTGTATGAAGTACTTCTAGACACAGAAGAAATAGCAAAGTTTCAGATTTTTTTATGACATAGTTGTACAGTAGCAGTCCTTCAATGTTCGAAAATAGCATCATTTTCTGCCGACATATATTCACAAAATTAACGATTTCTTAGGCTAGAATAGAGAAAGAAGAACGAAATTTGTACAGAATTGTTGATATTGTAATCCGCTTTCATTTGAAATGCAACATGAGTACTTTCGGACAAATTAAAATTTTAAGGTCATTAAAGACAAAATTTGACCTTGAATTTTATAACAACCTACCTCAGAAATATTTTGAAAAAATTCATAGGAACATGTGAATTTAGACATCATGTAGAGATAGTTTGATGATGGAACCGGAATGGGATGATACTGTTTCCATTTTTTCAGAAAATGATATGGTGAGAAATGGACATTTGTAACAGAGGAAACTGTCATAAAAATGAAATTATAAAGTTGCGAGTTTGTAATATAATACAGTTTATTTTCACAAGCGACTTCATACTGCGCAGTGTGATACATTCCACTAAAATTATACATTGTTTTCCAGATTGGGAGCATTAGAGATATCATAGCTCTGTAGTACTGAATCGTCTGCTTGTGTGAACTAGTTGAAACTTGTTCCAGTCTGCTTAGTGCTAGATGAGGAATTTTCAGTTGTGTATTTGATCTGCTGTGTGTAGGATGAACGACGCTTGACTGTTTTCAGTGCAAAAGTGTGATGTTAGTGATAGTTAAATGCAGGAGGTTACAATATATTTCCAATACGGCAGAAGATGTTAATACAATCGACTATATTTTCTGTTGAAACTTGCTGAAAAAAGACAGACATACAAAAGTGAAAAGAAGTCTCCGGTGCGTTACAGATTGGATGTCTAATAGTTAAGACTATATTAAGAATTCCATAAAATATGAAATAGGAAAGAACTGAATAGGATGGCACGTATGGAAATAAAAGAATGATAATCACCTAAAGTATATGGAAGTGTGAAAGGCCATAGTGTTGAAGATGAATAGTTTGTAGATATGCATCAATGGTTACACTACCTAAATCAACCTTTGAGCACCCTTAAGGGGTCAACTGTATCTAAGTAAAATCTGAAAAAAAGAACATCATAGTGTGATAAAAATAATGGAAATCAGTAAATGTTTAACAGAAAAAGTACTTACAGCTGTAAGTGTCGATTCAGAAGTAAGTGTTCAAGGTAAGTATGAATGAAAACAATAAAGCAACTAAAGAGAAAATTCAAAGAACAGAATCTGAGTGATAGTTCTAAAGTTCAACTTTTAATAGTGTTACCTCAAAGTTGGACATGCAAGAAACTCCAGGAGGAATTTGAAATCAGAAACAGAATGATCAGAAAAGTGAAAGTGTTGATGAATGAAGATGACATTTTAGCCACACCAAATCCAAAAGCTGGAACGATGTTAGATCAGACTTGTAGTAAAAGAAGTGCATGCCTTCTACAATAGTGATAATATAAGCCGTCAAATTCCAGGAAAAGACGCTCTCTGTCAGTGACATCAAATGTTGTTGCTCGAATTCATGTGCAAAAAAGATTAGTATTGAAGAAATTAAGGGTATTATATGAGCAGATCAAAAAGAATCATCCTAGTGAAAAGATCGTATTTTTTTTTAAATTTGCTGATTTACGACCAAAACGCTATGTCTTGGCTGATGGCAGTGCAATCCACACAGTCTGTGTATGAACAGCATATCAGAAAGCGAAATGTAATGCTAACAGTGCTGAAACCTTTAAATATTACACTTGGCAATGGCACAATAATAACTGATTGGAATTGTTGTTTAGACAAGATCTTATGTGGCAAGCCAAGTGCAGCATGTAATTTGAATAAATGTCCTTCATGTCCTGGTTTATAAAATTTAAAATTCTGGGTTAAGCTTACAGTTAGATGAAGAAATGATGGACATTATCACCTAGAAACAATGGGCATCAGTTGACAGATGTAATATTGGAAACAGCTGATGAGTTTGTCGAATGTTTGTGTGAACAGTTTTTGGTCCTAAAAGGCATTCCTTTATCTCTTAAAACCAAACTGAATATTATAAATACTTAAAGGATAACGTGCACGTTAACTAGGCTCTGGTGTGCATGGATTTTACAGAAAACTACTCATTTGTGTTGTAAGATGAGATTAAATCTTTCCACTGGAACAATGACCAAGCTACCATTTTCCCACCAGGTGTCTACTACTGAATGGTATAAAACTCAAAAGCATTGTATGTATATCTAAAAGTCAGCAACATGATACGGTCGCTGTTCATTTATTCCAGAAAAAAACTTATGTGTTACCTAAGATCACAGTTGCTTCCAAATGTGGAAAAAAATTATTATTTCTCTGATGGTTCTGTAGAACAATTCTCAAATATATGTCATCATGAAACTGAATTTGGAATCAAGGCTTAATGGAATTTCTATGCTACAGCCCACGGGAAAAGGTGTGTGTCATGGGCTAAGTGGAACTGTAAAAAGACTTGCACCAAAAGCAAGTCAGCAGAGACCATTTCAAGATCAGGTTATGACACCATCACAATTGTTCGCGTGGTGGGAGGCAAATATTGACTATTTCTTTTATTTGCGTACAGAACAACACAAGAAGGCAGAGAAATTACATTTAAACAGATTTATCCTTACAAAGTCAATACCAGGTACTCAGACGTTCCACAGCTTTATCCCTGTGTCTCAGACAGTATTAGTAGCTAAAATATTTTCCACCAGTAAGCAGTCCAATACTTTCACTGTTTCAGGATGGGAAGATTCAAAGCAGAGAATTAGTTCAGCTGTCGCGAATGGATTTGTAATATGCAAGTATAACAGTAAGTTGTGGCTGGGAGTAGGTTTTGAGCAAACAAAAATCAACACAGATGGTGAAAGTGAAGTTCCTGTACCCTGCAGACCATTCTTCCTTTATATACAAAAGTGACTATACAAATATCATGGAAATGTCTCTCGACTCAATCCTTACTGTTGTAGATCCCGCATGTTCCAAGTACCGTATATACCGCCTGTGAAAATTATTTGTATAAAGTTACCCAAATTATTTGCTAGATCTGAAATATAGATTTCTCACTGTATCGTATTTCTTTAAAAAATCAATCAATATGATCCCATTGTGATCACATCACCAAACTTTTTGTACATGATTGGGAAATTTACATGTTTCTATGAATCTTTTTTTTTAAATTTTTTCTCAGGTAGGTTTTTGTAACGTTCAAGATCAAATTTTGGCCTATATGACCTTGCAATTCAACTTTCTCCAAAAGTAGTCATGTTGCATATCAAACGAAAGCACATTACGATATCAACAATTTGGTATAAACTTCATCCTTCTATCTTTATTCTAGCCTGAAAAATAGTTAATTTTCTGAATACATGTCGGCAGAAATTGGTCCTTTCTTTCGAACTTTGAAGGGCTGCTACTGGACAACTATATCATATAAAATTCTGAAACTTTGCTATTTCTTCTATCCCTAGATGTAGTCCATGTATACCAGAAATGAAAGAGATAAAAATGGTCCAGTTTTTTTCGGTGGTTCACTTGACGTGGAATGTCCCTTACCAAATTGTATAAACCCAGGCAAGAAAACTTATTGTAACATTGAATCGTAAGTATACTCAAATGAAATTTTGAATTAACTATGGAAACGGTTAATCGTCCTTAAGTTCACTGTAAGTATGAAGCGTTAGATGGGCAACATTGAAAATTTATTGGTACTTTATCTAGGTCTAGACATTAATTAATGAAATGATAATACTATTCTCAGTTTAATAAAATTACCACGTTTTTTTAGTACTTAAGATAGTAATCGAATTCGTATACAGTAGAAAGAAATTATATTAAGTATCATAATGTAATACAAGACTTTATAAACTGTAACTTATTTTGCTTCCGAAATATCTAATATGTAACTTCTTAATATAAAAGCCATAATAAAGTTACATTGTACTTAATGATGCATAAGCTACTTACGCATTTTGAAATTGTTAGTTATAATGTAATACTTATTTACATACTTATTTACAGCAGGTTAGTTGACAAAATATTTAAAAATTGTTATTGATTTATAAGCAGCACTAACACGAATATATTTTTAAATTATCTAGTTTTCATTTAAATTAATATATACTACATACATCGTATCAATTTATTCCTAAAGATTTTCTTTTGAAATTAGTTGCAGTACATTTAGCTACATTTACAGATAATACTAATGGTATTTTGACTTAAGATGGCAGACTAGTGTGTTATGCAAAATATTAGTGTTGTTACGTACTAATTGACCTATATTGATACTAATTTACCTTCAACGAAATGTATACTTATTTGGATGATGTTTAGTTCCTGCAGATAACCAATATGGATTTCCAGAATACCCATGTGTGACTATGTCCTTTACAGTTAACAAATATTTATTTTACGATGTTCTTCTTAGGAAATATTTCCCATTAAATGATACTCTATAAATAGCCACCTAAACGGTTTCAGATCTACTTAATATGTGATGTGAGAGTTTTGTAAGTTGTTGCAGATTATACTCTTCCGAGTAGTTTGTTGCTGGTGATATTTTATTTACATTGAAATACAGTGGTGTGTTTCAGTTATAAACATGACATCATGAAGGAAATGTCATCCAATAAACACATTTGCTTCTTTATGATATGTGTAGAAATAAGTCGAAAGTAAACTAATACAACATTAATTGTTTTCACGCTTACTAGTGAAGAAAACAAAATCGTATTTGAACGTGCTGTTTACGTCTATAAAATGTTTATTATGCTTCACACAACACAAGCAATTAATGATCGTAATGAAATCGTTGTATTATATTTTATCTTTTTATTAACTTATTATGGAAGCCTATGAATTCTTTGCTGTTTCATTGTAACTTTGTTTGATTATTAGGACGTGGAGAATGAGGACAAAATTTAATTGGTATATCTTCATCTATCAACTTGAAATTCATTTTCTTAATATTGAGAATACACAATACCGAAAATCGCTTATAGAAGTTCGCTTAATAAGCATATGGACCTCTTTAATGACAAGAAGTGTAACTCCAAATTTAAAATTCTCAAGAGAGAACTTGAAGTTCTTTTCTTCATGAAAAAATCATACTTCTTTTATGGTTGCAAAGAAATGAGATTATGATATTTATTTTCTAATATTCACACTAACATTCTATTGATATTTATTATATCATATGATGAAGCTCAAACTTGTCTCATGGGAAATGTTAAATCCGAAGTTACATCCCTTTACATCCAAGCGGTTAACAAGGTGATAGCTGTTTACATGAACAGTGTATTTAGTTACATACCTTGTATATTGTTACGTTACATTACCATTAACGTTTAATTTAAAGCAGAATGTAAAGTTTGGGATTGTATTAATTTTTCTAAATGTTTCTCATAATTACGAAGTAATATTTAACGACCATATAATTAGGTCATTTCTAATTGAATCAGTAAGTGGAAAAAGGAGAACATTCACCAACACGTTTCTCTTGAAAAACAAAAAGTAAAACATCTTACCGAAACTGCCATTGCTTATATAAAAATATGTGTATGGGAGAGTTGTTGTGTATGTTAAGTCCTTTCATTTCCCAAAATTCCAAAAACGTAATGGGATTGAAAATAAAATTAAATCTTAAGTTTTATGTCCCATGGTTATGCCTATCAGGTTAAAGGAGATGGTGATAATGAGAAATAAATGAAATGGTAGAATGAAGAAAGTGGGAGGAAACGGGAGAACCCAGAGAAAACCCACGAGCACGGTGTTGTCGACCACAATGTCCACACGGCACGAGCTGGGATCGAACTAGGAAACCCATGCACCGAAGGTGAACGCTCTACTACCGAGCCACCGCGGCTCCAGTAATGCAATTCGATATTTGGTTATAGAGACATTGTTACCGTGGAATATTCCTTTATTTTTGGAAAGTTTTTCTTTTTCCACTCACCGATTCAATTGGAATGATCAATAATGTAATAACACTTCTAAGCCTTTTTGTCACTTATATGAATGACGAAATCGATGAAAATTACTTCGATATACTGTGTATTATAACGACTCTATAGAAAAGCGTCGTCAACCTGGTTCGTTTTGTAACATATAAATTACGAAGCGATAATTACTTTTCTCAATGCAAAAATCAACTCAGATATTTAAAGATTATTATTCTCACCTTTATTGCTTGATATGTCTTAATATTCTTTTTAAGACCGTAAAATACATAAATTCACTTGACTAAGTCAACACATAACATGTACGTAGTCACAACTATCCCATAATAATCTCTCTTACAGATATTAAAAACATTCTTCTTTTCTGTTAATTTAAAATGAACATTCTACTAAGTATATTACATATTTATGAACACTTTTTGCCCACGGTACAGGTAAATATTATGCAAACTAAAGTATTTCGTTATAGAAAATGTCGCCCGATAAAGGGACTGAATATAAAAGTCATGAGTGGGCTTGGCTTTTATATTCAAGAACCACTGGTCTGATTAGATTAATGTTCGTACATTACGTATGTTCTTTATATTTCGATCACACCTCGTACATATCTTCATTACATTTTGGTTAACCCTCATATATATATATAAAATATTAGTTATTATCATTCACATAAATACATTTACAATAAATCTTTGATTTCATTAATATTTCTCTTTTATTACATTATTATTTATTCTTTATCATTAAAAACATCGTCGCTTATAAATATAATTAACGAGGGTGAAATACAAACTATCAAGATTACTAGTTTCGATCATTATTACAAACGATGATATGACAAATAATATTTGTTCTTTTCGGGCGCATTGTATAACAAATAAGTTAGATGTTGCAATTGTAATGTATACATGGTAGCACTAAGATGTCCAAAATAAAAAAAGAATTTCACTCAAGGTAGTCATTGAATAATTGATTTTATAGAATGGATCTTATTCTTAACATAATCTTTGATAATTAAACACAAATCAATCTAATATAAAATAATTTTTGTCTTTAACTAATTATAAATTGAATTATGATTCTTCATATTAATAAGAAAGAATAAAAATTAAACATAACCTACGTTTGAATAATCAAATGGAAGTAAATAAATTTATTTTACAGAAACAAAAGACACCCTTTTGTTATTAAATAAACGCATTTTTCATTATTATTGTTATTTTTCATTCTTATTTATTTGATCAAGAATGTTGGGTGCTACTAACTCTTTAACTAGATGCATTTCAAATATTTATAACCATCGTTTTCATTATTAATATTAACACAAACTTTAAAACGAAAATTCACAAGAATCTATAATCAACATGGGTGTAACCTAATTTCGTTAACGGTAATCATGTTACATTCGCACTGGCATATGAATCTAATAAAGTGCATTGTACCGCACAATCGTGGTTAGGTTCTACATTAGGTTGTACATGTCTTTCATCGTGATTTGAATTTGGATACGAAGTACCATCTCGTGAACAATGATTATATCTATACATAGGATTGGTAGCATCTCTAGGATTTCGATATGTATTTCTATTAATTTTGTGTCTACTTCGGTTGCTTAGGTTAGGCGGATTCCCTACATAACCTTGTCTATTTTGTTCATTTTGATTGCTAGAGTATATTCGTCTTAGGTTCGGTTCATTATTATTCACACTTCGGATATTCAAATTCCGAACAGGGACCAAATGATCTGAATTATTCTTATTTTTACCCATTCCTGGTTGTGTTAGATTCATAGCATGATATTGAGTTTCGTAGCATTGTACAAGCATTAATAAATGACTGAAACTCATACACTGTGTGGAAAATAAGATCTGCTGTAATTTAAATGGAAGCAAATTGCGAATCGATGCAATTATTCTTGATTCCGATTGCAAGGGATTAACAACCTTTAATTCATTATAGACATTTACAACAAACTCTACAATAGATTTGTGCAATCGAGGATTGAAATGTTGATTTCTAAGAGTGGCATCTCTGTTTGCCAGCAAAAAGTCATTTTCGTAATTCGCGATCAATGCCGCTTTAAATTCCTCATATGTACTAATATGATCACGTATTGCCTTAAACCATAAGGAACAAGGTGGGAGTAATACATGGGGTATTAACTTCATGTATTGTGATCGGTCGATAGACATTATATTACATTCGTCTTGGAACTTCTCTAAGAAAGAACTAGCATTTTCATTGCACTTACCACTAAATTTACTCATGGCTTTGATTTCGCTCATCTTGACACTTAACTTAACCTTTCTTTTCTCACTCCTTGTTCTTGTGGTGTGATTGTTCCGGTCCGTAGCGTGCTGTGTCATGATACCATTTATATTTCGTTCATCAGTGATCTTCGGGCAATTTTCCTCTAATATAATATCCTCCTCAGATTCCGGCGAAGGCGTATTTATATCCGGTGATCGGGGAAACTCGAAGCGATCACTGCCCAGATTATTGCGATAAATGTTATCTCTCGCCTGTAACATTTTAATTTCTTCCTGCATAGTAGCCAACTGGATCTTTTGATGCTTAACGGAAGATTCTATTGACGTTAAATCCTTTTTTACAGCACAGATTTCATGATTTTGATGATCGTGCTTTTCTTGACATTCATCGGCTAACCTTTTTAACTTCTCTTCAAACTGCGAGGATATGTCGTTCATCACCTGGACGATTGTTTGTTTCGTATCGTCTGATTTCAGTTCTATCCGTTCTATTCGTTTACTTAATTCTTCATACTCCTTGCTAGCTTCGTTGAATTTCAATTCTATCTTCTGTTCCATGGTCTGGTTAGCTTCATAGAACTTCTGTTCCATGGTCTGGTTAGCTTCATAGAACTTCTGTTCCATGGTCTGGTTAGCTTCATAGAACTTTTGTTCCATGTTTGCGTTAGATTCATTGAGCTTCTGTTCCATGGTTTGTTTTATCTCAGTCGTCATTTGCATAATTTGTCGCTGCACAGCTAACAAAAGTCGATCCTCAGATGACAAACTTGGCGTTGCACTAATTTCATCTGGATTACTGGTATTAGATTCCTGTTGCACTATTTCACTATCCATTTTTCTTTTGATGACCTTACCGCTTCGTAATACGGTTAAGTTCGTATTCATAAATGGTAATATCCAAGTAAATTCAGCCCTACTTTCCTTCTTCGGGAACTGAATTTTCAAAAGTCCCGGGTTTGGTAAACCAAATTTTTATAACGACTCTATAGAAAAGCGTCGTCAACCTGGTTCGTTTTGTAACATATAAATTACGAAGCGATAATTACTTTTCTCAATGCAAAAATCAACTCAGATATTTAAAGATTATTATTCTCACCTTTATTGCTTGATATGTCTTAATATTCTTTTTAAGACCGTAAAATACATAAATTCACTTGACTAAGTCAACACATAACATGTACGTAGTCACAACTATCCCATAATAATCTCTCTTACAGATATTAAAAACATTCTTCTTTTCTGTTAATTTAAAATGAACATTCTACTAAGTATATTACATATTTATGAACACTTTTTGCCCACGGTACAGGTAAATATTATGCAAACTAAAGTATTTCGTTATAGAATTTAACTCTGTCATTTAGTCAACGGATTAGAACTAACGGATTAGAAGTCAAAAATGTCGCTGTTATTGATTATTACACATTTCGTTACGTCTTAGGTTAAGGTAGTACGATTTATAAATATAGGGAGTAAAAATTGTTGAATCAATGTGTTTCCATCAAAAATATTCCAAAAATACTACCTAGTATCCGTATATTCAGAACACTATACATTGGTTTCTGTTGTCTATGTTTCATGTACACATATAGTAAAAAAGAAAATGGCTTTATTTCGAGGCTCAAAGAGTCGCAGTGTGGCTCTAAAACGTAAATATGTGTAAAGTTGTAGGTTGTTAAAGTATAACCAGCGTCTACATTTGGTAGTGAAAGAACTAACAAATCTATCATTCTACTATCAAACAAAACCTTTTTTTTTTTTGTTACTTCTCTGTTTACCAAAGTAAGTATATCATTTTAAAATATAGAAGAACTGAAACTATATTATATGGAAATTTATGTTCTTAAAATTTTTCATTAAATGTGAAAGGTATGTTAATATCATGATTCTTGTATTAATCATTAATTATAAATGTAATTTACTTCTTACAGTTGCGTATACGTCAAGTAACGTAATTTAAAAATAAAAACATTTGATAAATTATAGATTTGAACATGGTACTGATTATCGACCAAGGTATTGATTTAATCCACAGACATGTTTGATTCATTTGTTGATAACAATCATCTTCAACGCTTACCCATTTAACCCTCGCTACTCTATTCCTTGCTATATGTTCTGTCGAACAAAGTGCCTAGAACAATTCTATTCGCGACACATCCAAAACTCTGGGGCCTAAACCTAGGTGTTCCATTTTTGGACAGATATGAGGTTATCAAGTAAAACACCTTCCATAGGTGACAGACAGAAGTTTACATTCTTATGAAAAGGATAAAGATATTTAAAGCTAATTCTGCATAACCCGGCACTGAATTCTGTTACGATCAATTTGTATCATTGATACAATATGACAGACTTCAGGAAGAGCAAAGTATAATTCAAAATTATTCTTCTCTTCGAGTGCAAATATATTCTTAGGCATATGATAACCGTTTATAATGTTAAATATATGTGAGTATTGTCAATAAACTAAACATGTTACAAGTGGAATTGAAACTCGAAAATTAGGGTCACGGTTTTATACCGTAATAGAGAGGATAAACGGTGTATCAAATATATTTGCTTCACTTACAGATATCGATGTAGTTTCGAATTCTGATAGTTTGAATATTTTCTTAATTCTGAAAATGTTATCTCTCATAGAATTTCCTGTTTCATTCGAAGCATAACATCGTAATAGTTTTTTAAGTGCAAAACAAAAGTGAGGCGTTAGTGAATGAAAATGAAATGAAATTTTTGAGTTTTACGTCCCACGATTATGCCGGTTAGGATAAAGGAGACGGTGATGATGAGTGATAACGGTGATCATATATGGTTTAGCATACCCATATAATTCAGTGTAATGATTCATACCAAATAAAATTCCCTTGCTCTTTGCAGGCACATTTAAGAAATTAAACTACGTATAAACTGTTCTATACTTCAATCTCAACAGATTCTTCCTAACAACTAAATTGCCGGAAGCTTGCGTGCCACTATTGTCGCCCGAATTACTCAATTAGACACATTTTGCACTTCTTTTAATGACCCTAGAGTTGATTAAAAACTTTGAGCATAAACAAGAGAGAGATGACAAAAGTTATAAAACGATGAAAATATCTTGAAAATTTTAAGGATAAATACATGAAATTTGCTGTTTAACATTTTCATTTAAAACAATTATAGATTCTTTACAGCAATATATTGCCTACACCGGACAAGAAACGCTGCGAAGGAGAAAATTATGAAACACACTTGTTTAAAGGAGAGTCCTATACCTTGATAACCCTGCAGTTTAGATACTTAAAATTGTATGTTTAGTATTTTATTTAAAATGATTAAAAATATATTTGTGCGAAAAAGAAAACAAAATAATAAAAGAGTAAAGTCTGCTAATCTTATGATAAGCTCTTCGTATCTTCAAATCTTTTAAAATTAGATACATGTTTAAAATGTGAAGTTTGTATTTTCCTACATAAACGCAACTTCATATTTATTTTCTTATTTAAAACGAATTGCCTTTTAGTAAATGCAATAACGTTTCATTTTTTTTAGCGAAAAGGGGATATTTTCCTAATATATAACAATGACGCTTATATTTTCATTCTCTTCAAAAAAAAAGACACGGTAGTTAATTTCAAAATAATTTTAAACACAGTTTTGTTCACAGTGTTTTCGTTTTTTTTAAATATTTGACTTTCAATTCCAAATACAAATAAAGAAACAGACTTATATTTTCCAAAATAATAATGCGAAAACCATATTATTTTCATAGGAAGCAAAGATACACATATAAGGTATGTTGCCGTAGGTCGAACAAATATACGTAGCACATATATACACAAGGGACATATGAAAAATTGGCCGATACTCTTTATATATGAATGGCTACACTAATGAAGTTGAGCAAGTATACCCTACCAGTATGTGTGCTTCGAGCAGAGATGGAATCGTACAGTTGAGTTACGTACGAAAGAGTATGTAATGCCTCATTCACCTAGGACTCAGAGGTTGATTTAAACAAAACAAATATGGATTAAAAGTTCTAAATCAATCCGAAACCCCACCAAAAAAGAGACTACGGTAGGTGAATCAGCGCGGCTCAAGATGATTCGATTAGCCAGTGTGTTTAGCCAGTATTCACTCTGGGACAGGGTTAAGGAACAATAATAGCAAAATAACAAAACCAATTCAAATAGGAAATTTTATTACGAGCATAGAAGCCACGAATATCTGAACATATGTATATGGGCAGATATTTCAAGAGGGAGGTGAATATGTGCTCAATTGTTTGAAGAACAGATATTCTATATCCCACATTAAAAGTCCAATCAGATTAGAAGCACCAGAAATAAGTATAAATACTGAAATTGAATTACACAGCACTTACCTTTTTTATTATATATTTTTCCGATTTCGCCGATTTCAAATTTTCATCGAGATATGAATTATTTGGACACAAATACTAATTTATCTAATACAAATACTCCCTATTCTGGCTTACTAATTTCTTGAAATTCTGCGACTGTTCCATATCCACATCAGAAGCTTCTGAATGAGTAATCTGAAGTTTTCTGTTAACTTCCTCTCATGATGAAAATATTAGCATTTCAGTGTCTGAGAAATTTCTTACAGTCTTTTCGGATACTGTCTGAGGCACAGGGATAAAGCTGTGGAACGTCTGAGTACCTGATATTGACTTTGTAAGGATAAATCTGTTTAAATGTAATTTCTCTGCCTTCTTGTGTTGTTCTGTACGCAAATAAATGAAATAGTCATATTTGCCTCCCACCACGCGAACAATTGTGATGGTGTCATAACCTGATCTTGAAATGGTCTCTGCTGACTTGCTTTTGGTGCAAGTCTTTTTACAGTTCTACTTAGCCCATGACACACACCTTTTCCGTGGGCTGTAGCATAGAATTTCCATTAAGCCTTGATTCAAATTAATAGAAAATTCAACACCCGGTTTGCTATCATCTTCATGTGACAAGGATTCAACTTTGAAATCACTATGTTTCTTCTTTCGCTTTCTTCTTCGTTGTCTTTTGGGAACACCAGGAAAAACAGAATTTGCTCTACACTCTTCCACCGGTCCTTCATCCTTCAAGTTATCGGTTACCACCCAAGAACTTCTATTTTCTCCAACAGAACATTCAACACGACTTTCAGGGACTACCACATCATCCATACTCAGAACAGGATTTCAGTTTCAATTTAATTGGAAATAAATGCCAAACCAACGGGAATATTTCCTGAGCGTTTATGATCCCTACTTCTGTCCACATCTTCCATTAATAATAAAGGAAGCTCTTGATGAGACGAAAAACCTCCTAAACCAGTATAATTAAGTCCACCATCCACTGACCCGAGCAACCATAGACACCTCTTCTTCCAAGTTCTCACTCAACTACTGTCCGCAAATTCAAGAATTGAGTGGTTGAAGGATATTTAATTTTTAATAACTCAGTTTCTAGTTGTTTACATTCCAATTCGCACTGTATTCCCTTGCTAGAAATTCCCAAATAATTTACGTCGTTCTTAATAAAAATCAAAGTCATACCTGAACTTTGCGCAGAAAACCAATCCAAGTTGGAAGCACTTTGATTCCGAATTTCGAATTATTCACCATGATCAGCTGATCGCAACCACTTCCTTTTATGCTTCAGCGTACAAGGAAAGTTCAGGCAAGTCACCTTCTTGCATTATTCAAAATTATTAGATTGTTGAAATAATGTATTACTGATTTGGATTCACGCAGGAAAGGAGTGCCCAATAAACACTCACATGGAAGTTCTTTCACTACACGAAAATTAACTTGCTCGAAGTGTCCGGACAAATTGACATTAAGTAACACTTCCTTCGTAGTTGAAAAAGTCAACCCAGAAGGAGCATCCACTGTTCTAACTTCCGCTTCCTTCACAAAATGTTTAGCCGCACAACGACGCACTAGACCTTCAGTTACCAAATTGAAACTTGATCCGCCATCCAATCAAATGTCACTCAATTGATTGGTAACATTCCCTCCTAAAAGGATGATATAGTACCACTTAGTAGGGACGGAATATTTCCTTTGGGCCTAGCTGTCTCCACTGTGAAATAATTCTGCTTATTCGAATGAGACTATGGAAAGATCGAATTTCGAGACAAAACTCCCATTTGATTCGATTTTGTAATATTTTTATTTCGGTGTCCCATAGAATTATTTTTCCCATTACCATATAACCGACAGGTCTTAGCATTACTACTAGAAAGAACTACATTTGATTTATTTTTGATATAACCCAATTGTTTATTATAATAGATTTGATTCTTATTAGTCAGGACGAACTGATCAGTTATTTCTAAAAGTTCTCTTCTATCTCCAGGAATATACGCATTTAACATTGTATCTCTGATTCGGATTCATAACCGCTCAAGATTATATTTACTAAGGCAATTTCAGGCGCCCTCATTCCTAACACATTCATAGCAACCATGACTGATCGAACATAATTATTACATAAATCACTCAATTTCTGACTCTTATAAACACGTTTAGATGTTAATATATGAATACGCACTGGTGTCGCAAAGTTTGTCAACAGAGAATATCGTAAATCTCTACAAACAATATTATCATGGAGGGCAGAGAGAATTATTTTCAAGACTATACCTTCGCATCGTGAAACGAAAGCTGTCAGTATCATTCCTGAAGAATAGCTAGTATCTAATAAAATTTCTTCGATGCAAACCATAGCCTCAAACATCTGAATACTGTCTTTTTCATCTAATTTCTTAAAATTTCTAAATTTATTTTCTAAATATTCAGAGGTTTTACTAAAGGTATGTTTAATCATGAGCTTATTATCTACCTGAGAAAGTAAATTTCCTGATGCACTTTCTGAATAACGATTATTACTTTATGGGTAACTCACATTAGCATAGTTGGCATAAGGATGTTTCTCGTTCCTAGTATTATCTACCTTATTACTTGAATTCCTGATCCTAGAAACTCTGTGGTAGTATTGACCCAAATTCAAATACCTATTTCTATATTCAGGATTCCGACCCTCGGTATTACTTTCTGGACACCCAATTTGATTTCCTAAATTTGGTGCATTCACACTTTCCGATATTCACCTGCCGATAATCCCGTCCATCATTGCTTAAACTGGGATTCGCTTGCCTACTAAATCCAAAAGTGGAATAATTTATTCCAGGAATTCCCCCATTATTCTGAATAGGCGAAGGCATATGACAAATATAAAAGCTTCCTTGAATTGGAGGTGTCAATGACATATTAGCAAAACCAAAGGTCGAATGCTGATCTAAATCTACTTGGCCGGTCCTCTTCATGGTTATAAATCCTGAAATATCACTAGGTATATCAATACTAACGTATTTTATTTCATAATTTCTGGTATCCATCCTTGACGTACAATGTTGATAAGATAATGCCAAAACAAAAGTAAACAAAATTATTTTACTTATAATTACCATACAACCAAATTGCCACCAACATCTACAAGCTACCAGTCATCAAACGGAAACAATCCATACAAGAACTACTAATACAATCGTAATTTCGTGGTTAAATTCTACAAATTTATTATAATATAAACAATGATCAATACTGTAATAGTTTTCCAATAGTATTATTATACAATATTCAAAACACAATCATCAATTAATTTACCGGAGGTGGAGGTTACAAATATCTCTCTTATTCTTGAACCACAGTAAAAATAAATAACAAGCTAAAAATTCTAGGTTTGACTTGAGCAGAAAAATAAACAAATTAAAAATTAAATTGGACTTTTTTGTCAATGTAACGTCCCTTTCCCCTAGGAGTCAGAGGTTGATTCAACCAAAAAGAAAATATAAAAGTTCTAAACTAACCCCAAACCCCACCGAATAAGTGACTACGGCAGGTGAATCAACAAGGCTCATGAACACTCAATTAGCCTATGACTAGCTACTATTCACTCTTTGACAGGACTAAACAACAATAATAAAATAACAAAACCAATTTCAGATTTAAAATAACAAATTTTATCACAACATACGACGAATATCTGAACATATGAATATGGCAGATATTCCAGGAGGGAGGTGAACATTTGCTCACACCTTTGAAGAGCAGGTATTCACTATCTCACATTGAAAGTCCAACCAGATTAAAAGCACCAGAAATAAGTATAAATACTGAAATTAGTTTTCAGAGCAATTACTTTTTATCCCGTAATTTTCAGACTAAACTTCGAACTCACAGATACTCTAAAAAAAATATCATCTCGGACCTACACGTTATATTAGCAAAAATCCTAGGAAAAAATACTCTAAGGTCTCTTAATTATCTTTCCTCGTTTTTTCTTTTAATTTTAGTCAAAATTTTTAATGGCTGTATTGAAGCGCCAGTGGATTAAAACTTGTAAAACTCTTGCCGACACGGCACATCCTTCACGTTTCTGGAAACGATTCAATGCGCTTTGTGGTAAATTCACTAAAACCTCTTACCCACTCATCATCAACAACAGTCAAGCTGCTACTGATCAGGACAAGGCCAACGCTTTTGCCGACTACCTCCAAGACATCTTTACTCCTCAACTTTCCGATCATATTTTTCTCACCCAGTAGATAAAGTCAACACAACAGCTCCTCTATTCCAACCTATTGCCGCCGAATGAACTCACTTCTCCTATTACCGTTGTCGACATCACTTCTGTTGTTCAGACTAGACGAAACTCTACTCCAGGTTTTGATTCAATCACATATCGCCATATCAAGGAAAGTCCACCATCACTACTCCTTCTATTAGCCTCGATATTCACATTCATCCTTCGTACAGGTTTCTTTTCTTTCGCTGAATGGAAGATGTCTAAAGCGCTCATGTTCCCGAGACCGAATAAACCACCCAGCGCCGTATCTTCCTATCGCCCTGTCCAACTAACTTAACTTTTAGCAAAATACTTGAACGCATTCTCATCAATAGGATTCATCCTTATCTCAGTGCAAGCAATCTCATCCCATCTTACCACGCCGGTTTGCGCCCGTCATACTCTATAAACGATCAGCTCCAACGGCTAAGCACCCTTATTACAAATCATTAAAACTCGGTGCGCCCATCTGTCTTGTGCTTTTTGACTTCGAGAAAGCATTTGATAAAGTGTGACATCTCGTTCTCATCTTCAAACTCATCAAACTTAAATTACCAACACCACACATCCTTTTATCTATCACTTTTTGGTCTGCCGCATTACCTATGTTCATATTAACAATCATTTGTCTCATCCCATATTTCTACATTCTGGCGTCCCTCAAGGATCCGCTTTATGCTCTACTTGTTGTTTGTTTAAGACTTCCCGATTCTGCCCGCAGACGTCCATACATTCCAGTATGCCGATGATACCGCTTTCCTCGCTCTCGGCCGTACCATCAGACACATCAACCTAATATTACAAGAATCAATTGATCGTTTATCTCAGTGGTGTCGAAAATGGAAGCTCATTATCAATGCTTCGAAAACACAGGACAGTATTTCTACCATCATGCAAACGCTCCAGAATTCACAGAAATTCATCACTTCTCTCTCTCTCCATTCAGAATTCGCCAATTCGTCTAAAGAAAACAGGAATTTATCTCGCCATTATATTTGATCAACACCTTACTTCGACTCCTCATCTGAACTACGTTTAAACTAAAGTCTATAACCGTCTCAATCTTCTAAAACGTCTGACTGGCAAGACATGGGGACTTACATCACACATCGTTCTCAACACATATAATGTTTTGCTTCGTCCCGTACTTACTTATGCGTTCACTGCCTGGATCTAATCTCCGCCTTCTTACTACTACAAACGAACGACATGCATTTCGCATCGCTCATCGTATTTCTCTCTCTAGTCCGACTCGCTACTTGTATTCTTTCACAACATTTCCTACATTGCTTTTTTACATTGTATCTCTCCGCCGAAACATCATCACTATTCGCTTCCAGCAAGAGCAACCTTTACTTTTTGAACCCATACATTACCTCGCCCTTTCATCTGTTCGGCCACGATATTACCATCTCCCTCTTAATTTACTCTTCACACTTTATTGCTATACCTTACCGCGTAATCATCCAGACTTCGTACTTGTGCAAGATCACTGCCTTCATGACCATCTACCGCATATCTACCCGTCATATCACGCACAGTAATTCCTCTGTCATCTAACAGGGTCTTCTCTATCTACATTGGCCTAGCCTCGCCCTTAGGCAGAAGATAACTCGCATTTGTCTTTATTAACAGCACCTATCGCACCTCATTTCATACCTCATATTCATTTCTACTAATTTGAATTATTTCCACAAAATTGTTTTGTATCGTTGTAATCATAATTATTGCATTTATAAGTATATATAATTATTAATTACCTCACCTATAAAATGATTATAGTCGCAAAGACTATAATGACCTAGTATATAAAGTAATAAATAAAGTAACATCTCTCAGCCCAACGATTATATCCTTCAATTCCTTGATTTCCATTCAATCCCTTTCCTTAAAGTGGGTATAGCCCTCTACAGGGTAGCTATCCCAAGGGCTAGCAAAAAAAAAAAAGTAAATATCAACCAGGTGCCGTTCTGGAAGAGTGTTGAGAGTTGCAATATATAGCCTATCCTTGAGACAATGCATCAGTTACAGAAAACATTTTATCGCTATCTATTACCTCTTCTGGTCTATTGGCTATAAATGTTGAGACCAGAAATGGTTAATTTCAAAAATACGTTCGATTTTTAAAGAGGGTTAACGGAGGAGATGAAACCTATCTTTGGTACTTTGCATAAAACCGCGCTTGGACATTTCTTACTGCTTTTCTGTACGGAAATCAGTATTGACACTGGGACTAATAGTATTAGAGTGCTGCCGGTTGGTACGACATATTCTCTTGAGACGCTAAATCAATTACAGAAAACTGATTGTTGCTGTCGATTGTATTAAAGTTATTATTCTATGGCTATAAATGTTGAAACCGAAAATTGTTAATGTGAACAACTTTCGGTTTGAAAAAAGGGATATTGGAGAACTTGCAGTATATCTCTGAAGTTGAATCGATTGCAAAGACCACATCTTGATATCTCTTAGAGTTTTGCTCTGATACTTGACGCTAGACAGACGGACAAAGCCCTTCTATAAGACTCCCGATATTATGCATAACACAGTATGGAAGTCTAATGGTAACCAGTATGTGATTCTCCTGCAAGTATTGTGCTGTTAAAACTATTTCCTAATAACCTGATGTCCCAGAAATGTCGTTAAACAAATCCATTAAATATATAGTACAATCATATTGCAAATTATTATGAAATTTTTATTTTGATGAAGTCGTTAAGAACAACAATATGATTTCAATAACAAACTTGTAATTTTACAGAAAAATTAATGATTTCAATTTTTTTCAGATTGCAACAGAATACATTAAAATTCTAAATAATGTACTTCAGTTTTACATACATTATTTTAATTTAATATTTTATAAAATTAATTGCAATTATTACTTCATTAACACTTATCACATACATTATTTCTATTCTTTCTGCCCTATGCACAGAAGTGTCTTCCTTAAAGTATGCATTACTCCTCATCTTGTACAAGTATGTTTCTCTCACTGTACTTTGACTACATACTTTAAGCAAATACATCTAGTAGATTTTAACGGAAACTTGCCTCAATTTTTGAGTTAGTTCTGGTTAAATTACTTTCATTATTTGCATTCCTATAATTTCTTGTGGCAACTTTACCAGCATACAAGCAAGCTTATTTTACACCTTAGAGTTGAGAGTTATACATTTATACATATTTATACATCTTTTTTACATTATGTATTAACTAAAAACAGTAACTTCATCATTTTCTATGTACTAAGAAAAATGTATATTTCAGTTTTCATTTTGGTATAATCTCAGAAAATCAGTCTAACAAATGAAAGATATTTCCCTTTACAAGAGCTTTCATTTTCACACTATTGTGGTTGTGTTCAACTTTGACGTTTGTTTAAAATGCATTTCTGTATCTCATCTGATTTTGTTTGCTTTAAAACGGCTAGGAGGAAGGAGTAGATATACAATTAGTAGCAGAATGAATTTACAAATATTTCTCACAATATTGTTTTCCGTACATGTTGTTCAGACGTTTTGTTAGTACATCGGTAATGAACAAATTATTTACCATCATATTCATTAAGAAAATGCAATTGGAATACTCATTTAGGCAAGTTTCTTTTGAATTTGTTCATAAACGACTCAAATAATTTTGTAACTATGTAACAAAAAATACTAATATGAAAAAAACTCACAGCATGGTATTTATGTAAATCTTCTTTAAAATAAAAGTAACTTGTACTTCTAAATGTGGTGACTATTGAGAGTCAGTTTTCGTGATAACTATTTACGCATCTTCGTCTTTCTTTCAGAAACTTTCATATTAATAACCCTAGGCTACGATTGTAATAATTGTGCATGATAAATCAACAAAGGGAAGTGTAATCATAATGGTGAGTTATATTTTCTTAAATAACGTAAGAGCTCAGATTATTTTGGGTTTATTTATCAATAAATAAATATGGAGTGGTGGTGATTCCGTGCTAGAGAGTTCACTTTTGGTACATGGGGTCCCTAGTTCGATTATAACATGCGCCAAGTTTGTGGTGGACAAATACGGTATGTGTGGTCTTTCTCGTGGGTATCACATTTCCTCTCACTTTCGTCACTCCACCATTTCATTTATTTCTGTTCATCACCGGTGCATTGCGTGGGACCTTAAATATTTCATTTGATTTCATTTCAATAAATATTTGAAACTCAGATACTAGGGTAGCTTCGGTGGAATAGGGCCACCGGATGAATAGGGCCACTCGTTACGTTATTCACCTTACTTGTTTATAGAACAGAAGCAGCGAAGCGAATGCCACGCCGTGTCTTCACTGTGAGTCTCTACAAGTTCATCGTGCAGTTAGATTGAGTGAATGCTGGACGCTTATTGTATTACAGAGCAACTTTCATCATCAATTGAATGCAAGTGTTAAGAAAAATAGCGTATTTTTAATACTTCTGTCCTGTATTATTTCTTGTTACGCTATGTAGTTTTGTTGGAAGTGCAGAAGTTTGATTTTCTTATCTTCAACAAGGTTCACTCAAGATATTATGACTAGCATGATAATCGTGGAAGAACCTAAACAGGGTTGCCAACCCATTTTTCTATATATTACCAATTAGGGTGAATAGGACCATATCTAGTTACGGTGAACAGGGCCATACTTTTTGATTAGGGAGCTGCGATGGGTCAGTGGCAGAACGTTCACCTCCAGTGTGTGGGGTCCCTGATTGAATCCCAGCTCGCGCCAAGTGGTGGACAAACACCGTGTAGATGGGTTTTATCGGAGTTTTCCTGTTTATTCCTACTTTTTTCATTCCAACATTTAATTCATTCGCATCATCCCCGTCTCCTTTAGCCTACCCTGCATAACCTTGGGAAGTAAAACTCGAAGATTTTTTCCCACTTAAATTTTGTACGAATGCATGCATCAACCACACCCCACCCATTCATCCTATCTATCGTCTTATACATAGTGGTGATATAAGAATTCGATATTTTTTGTCTCTCTTTCTTATTTCAGATGGGAAATTATGAGCGTTAAACACAGATGACGTACAAGAAACAGTATAAGTTTTTTGTACTGTTGCACAATTGAAATATCTAATAAGCAAGCAGAAACTAACGCTAACAACTCAAGGTCTGCAGAGTAATAAACGTCAAATATAAATAAATGACTTTATAAGCACGTAAATCTACCGTTTACACCTTCTATTATTCTAAAATATTATGTATACGAATTCTATTCTATGTTTTAGTACGACTTTACAATTGTGTGTGGTTTTAATCCACTTAATACATGTGGCCCTATTCACCTTACGAACGGCCCTATTCACCCAGATATGTTAGGATGAATAGGGCCATTCGAGGCGAGTATATATATACATTTTTATAGTATTATTCAATTTTTGAAGAAAATGATTTTTTGTGAACTTTATAGTAGAGATATGGTATATTATAAATCTGTAAAAAGTTCTTTAATAAAGCACCAATTGTAGCAGTACAACGTAATTTTCTTGAAAGTGGCCCTATTCACCCCAATCTACCATATTGGATAAGAAATTATTTGAAGAAAGCCGACTAGTTATGATATGCTTTTAAAATTTTCATTTTTCGAGGATGACTCAAATTCTTTTGTACACTTTCAAAAATAAATATTTTAGAACTTCTAGTACGTTAGCAGTGAATCATTTCCTCATAAAGAAATTCAATAATGACAATTTACTATTATGATCCTTTTTCATAAAATTTTCTCAGAAAGATATCAAACTATACTCTTATATTTTGATTATAGATATTAGTTTAAACATTCATAACATAGCTTACAGGGTAGTTTGGAAATAAAGGGAAATGAACCATCAGTAGGAAATTTGGCAATTGAAAACAAATTAAATATACATGACTAAACGCATATTCTCTCATGTATTCTTTATTCGTTTCCATGCACAGAAATCTATTTCACAACATACCAGCAAAATTATAAGACTGTGGTTTAGTAGGATTTCACAGGTGAGTAATGCGTTCTTTTCCTCAAAAGAAAAGTAAGATCATTTAAAAAATGTAAATGAGGAATCACTATATTAAAAGAGTGCTTCTAATATTTCATTTATAATTCACAGATAATTATTTCACTAACAATTAGATTGCGTTATATTTTTAACAATTTTAGCAGATAGTTTCTTCATTTTCCTTTGGTTTGTTTCGAAAATTATAAAGATTATTCTTATTTCTGTGAAGAAACTTTGGATTAGTATTCCCAAAATATAATAAAATGTTTGTTATTGTAAATTGTTAAGAAAAATGGTTCCTTTACAGAGTGTAGTTTATCCAGAAAAATTTATTAGATACTTATATATAAATGTTTTAGTAAACAGATGATCAGGGAAACAACATACTTTAAGAAATTACAGAGAGATTGGATTTTAAGTGTTTAGTTCCATATTTTTAATTTATTTATCATACATTATTTGTACAAAATCTGCAAGGATGATAAAACACAGAGGTAGATAATGAGTGTTCGTCAAGCAGCTGTAATTGTAGGCTAAATTTCGCAGGTTTATGAATTTTGATTTGTTCCATACTGAATCTATTTTGTTTACTTTCAACTTGCATATAAATATTGAAAAAACGTAAAACGTTTTAGAAAAATGAAATGAAATGAAATATTTGAATTTCACGTCCCGCGGTTATGTCGGTTAGGCTATAGGAGGCGGTGATGATGAGTAATGAATGAAATGGTGGAATGAAGAAAGAGGGAGGAAACGGGAGAACCGCGAGAAAACCCACGCACACGGTGTTTGTCCACCACAAAGTTCACTTGGCGGGGGCTGGTATCGAACCCGAGACCCCAAGCACCAGAGGTGAACGCTCTACCACTGTGCCACCATGGCCCCAAAAACGTTTTGAATTTGTATATTTCTACCACTCTAGATGTGTGTTCGAACTGAGAATTTACCTGTGATTTATAATCAAGAACATATTTTCTTACGTTTAACACAAACTTAAGTTGACCGTTGAAAATTATTTTATATTCTATAACCATTCATTTCCAAATAATATCTAATCAAATCAATCACAGAAGAATGTTACGCAGAAATAGAATTGTACAATACAAATTACGTACTGTTTTGAATGACAAGGTACAAATACATTTTAAATGTTATTTTCTCCTTTGTAATTAGTAAGTATTTTTAATAAATTCTTTTAACGCAATCTAAATATAAATATATTAAATTTGAACGAAAACAATGTTGAAAAGAAATTACATATGATATCTGTATATAAAAGCTATAAATGGGTGATTGTATTGTTACACCTTATTTTATGATTATGAAATTAATCGTTTATTTTAATAACAAGAAAAGTATTTGTACTCCCTCGCAGTATAATATCAAGAGCAAATGTTAAGAAAAAAGTGAATATTGTGCTTAGTGGACCAAAAACTCGGCGGTTGTAATTTGTGAAGTTAAGCTAAATTGACATGATTCACAGTGTAAAATAATGGATCAAGATTTAGTAGCAAGAATTGTAAATACAAATGCATTGTAAATGAAATTACTCAAGTTAGGTTTTGTTGCTTTTGACATTTATATCTCATTCCAACACAGTTAATATTTTCCAAAATAATTTTATAACTGCTTCGTAATCTTTTTTATAGAGCAATGTTAAGATATTACTACCTTGGGACTTCTAATGAAAGTTATAATTGTCAATTTTACGTTAGTTTAACATTTAAACTAAAAATAAAACTAATAGATAACGATCTTCTTCATGTTGATAAAACTCTTCTTACGTTCTCTTGCTCATATTGTACACATAAGTACATCATAGTTACAAAAGGCAGACGTTTTGATTTATAGATACAGTGAAACAATTTTACCAATTTTACCAAGAAAATAGAAAACGTTTGGACCCTATTCATCCTTAGCGAATATACCCAACTATAAAACTACTTTAGAGTCACTTCGATCTTCACAAAAGTATAGAACAAAATGATAGTACGTTAGTTCATTTACATTTTGTTTGTCAACATGTTTCGTTTGATAAGTGATAAGAGTCAAATAAAAATTTGCGTTTATACATATTGAACGTTTATTGCAAATCGACATCAATGTTTATCCAAGGGAGAATAAAACTAAAGGCAAATTAATGATAATGGGAAAATTGGTATAATGACAATGTGAGAGCAAACAGGAGTATCTCTAAAAAGCAATGACATGATGTTCGCCTCTAGAAATTTACTTGATAGGGGTTTCGTAGGGTTGTCCTTACTATCCAATTTTTCTTCAGGCAGATGGATAAGCATTTGTTTTTTCATAGTGAAGTATATAACATAGAGAAGGTGTATTACATTGTAAAACCATCTTATTAGTGTTACTTAATTCATTTTTCCTTTTCACCTACTAACAAAACCTTTTTTTTCTTTATATTGTAATGGATACATTAATTGAGAGTACATAGTATTATTAAATCAACGAATTTTAATAGGAAACTTGTGAGAATGATCATTCCTGTTAAATTTACACCTTGATCTTGGTTAAAAAATGAAACGAAATCTGTGCGTTTTACGTCCCACGGTTATGCCGGTTAGGCTAAAGGAGACGGTGATGATGAGCAATGAATGAAATGGTGGGATGAAGAATGTGGGAGGAAATGGGAGAACCCCGAGTAAACCCACGCACACGGTGTTTGCCCACCACAAAGTTCACTTGGCGGGTCTGGGATTGATTCCGGGACCCCAAGCACCAGAGATAAACGCTCTACCACTGACCCACCGGGGCCCCGTGATCTTGGTTAAACTAATGAGAATTAAAATAAAACAATGAGCAGTTTCTGTAACACTTGTGTTGTTACTTTTAATATGTGAATTAACTAAATGAAATGAATTGAACAACGGATCTGAAGTTCTCGGAAACAGCAGAACACGAATATTTCGCTTTTCTGTTCTGGGACAATAAACTGTTCTTGAAAGATGAATTAAAGAAGAGCATCAAGTGGCATATACAGTATGTTCGTTAACAAATGTTTATGAACGGTGAATGGGACTTAATGTAGCGTAACGTTACTTGCTTGTTTACATTTTCATGACTTGTGAAAATACAACAAAAAAGAATTAAAACCAAGCACTGAAAATCTTACATTTATGAATGATTATCTTATTTTGTCAGAACTTTCAAACATTTACTACCTTGACCAAAAAGTTTCCGGTATCGCCAACATGTACTGCTCTTAGTAACCTAATAAGGCTTTTTTCTTTTTAGTGGGTTGTCACATCTGTCTACGACATTCTCTCCTAATTTGAACATCCTAGTTTGCCATTGTGAAAGTAATGCAGTGTATCTGGTTGGGTGCATGTTTCGATTTTCGCAATGGAGTTAATTTTGTAACAAAGAGTATGTGCGTTAAAAATAGACTCAAAGGTGCAAAGATCTTGGAAATATTGCAGATTTGTCTCGGCAGTAATACTCTAGAAACAGCAGTTTGCGAAGTTCGTGGATCAAATGAGTCAAAATTGAAACAAAATACGTCAATTTCAGTCGAAAAAGATGATGATCTCGATTTTCATGAATTACAACAGTATAGTACATCACGAAGTTCTGCCAGAAATTCTGGTAATCAACACGTAGTATTATTTGCGCCTTATGAAGCGTTTGCATGGAGCATTATGCTAAAAAGGAAAGATATCTGGACAGACAACTCCTAGATTTGGTGCCATGACAACTCAGAGTCTTACAATGCTATGATTACCCGGTAGCTTATTACGAAAGAAGTAACAAATACCATTCCGCAGTCGCCGAATTAACCGGATTTAACTCCTTACGACTTTTCCCTGTTTAATCGACACAAGAAATCTGTACACGGAACTAGTTTCAGCAGCTGAGGGGAGATAATACAAAAATCGAAGACGACTCTGGTGGACATACCGAAAAATCGAGTACCAGGAAAGGTTTCGAGAATGTATCAAGTGCTGGCAAGTGCGTTGCAGTCGGTGAGAAGTACTTCGAAGAGGACAACATTAATTTTCGTGAACAACATCGAGCAATTTCTCAAGCAGTGTCTAATGAGAAATAGAAGGTGGATGGACGGGACAAGAATATGTGAAAACGAAATAGCTCAGGAGAGGAGAAGCTATACATTCTGAATCAATGACTGTATTTACAGATAGTATCGTTATGATGAGTATTTGGGTGAACTGGAAAGTAAATGTGCATCATGAGCTGCTCTCGCCGATCAGATCTATATACACAAACATATTCAGTCGAAAATAATAAGCTTAAACTAGACCGTCGAAATCGCTCAACTGAAAGGGTGCCGTGCGACGTCATAACAAATACATATTTAACGAGCCACAATAAATGGAATGTCCATGGCTGGGAGCACTTAAGGTGCACACAATATAGCTAGGAACTAGAGTCGTCAAATTATGATTTATTTTCTCTCAGCTTCCTGCATTGTGTTAAGTTTCTCTGAAAAGAGGTCTCTGAAAGCTCTGACTTTCAGTTCTTTAACTACAAAACCGAGATTTTATTGAGAAAATTATTTTTCTTTTTTTTTATAATATTGGCAGAACATTGTCGAACAAAATTATACAAATGTGGTTTCAGGATATTACTTTCAGAATTTACAAATAATAATAAATGTATTCTCAATTGGTCTTTCGAACAATCGATACTTTTCAAACAATCTTATATATACGAGATAGGTATCAAAAATGGCTGTTTGAACAAGAATATGATAGTAGAATATTTTTTGTATGACTGCTATAGAAGGGTATGACTTAACTATTTTTCAATCTTTTCACCACGAACTTCCAGATATTGATGGTAGATTTAAATGTGATAAATGCGATGCAGTAAATACGTACTTCAACATCTAATCTGTGTAAAAATATGCCGGTGAGAGCGGAGATTAATCTGTAACTGATGCCTTGAATTGATGATCTGTCGTTGAAACTCTTCAGGTGACAAGAAGGAAGAAATCGCTGCTCTTATGGTAGGGATTCTAAGGGGATGACTAGAAAAGACCGTCGAAATCTTTGAGTAATATCATGAAGAAAAGTAGCTGTTTATTTGTGATGTGATGAATCAGAAGAATTTCAGAGTGTATCATTTTCCTCAACAATTTTGATTTGTACGACGCAGATTATTCAACCTTTATGAAAACAAACCTTCTGTAATTGTCCGTCATGGCTACAAGAATTCAATAAGAATTACCACTTTTATATCAAAACACGGTTGTCATGAGTTTATGAACTGGTGGTGTTTGTTTCAATTTCTTCAAATTAAGAGAACACAGTACATCCATTGATTTATTTCTACACGAGTAGTGGGTAATATTACGGTTTTATAACAAATCATTTTCTGAGAAAAATGCCCGTTCTCTCCCAGAGAACAGGGAAATCATATGAAACTATCATTCTTCGTTCTTTGTAAGCACCTGCTAAGATTTTCGTCACCTCCCTCGGACATAATTTTTATAACTCAAATTGTCAATTGTAATACAATGCATTGTTTCTCCAGACACCTCTTGGACACACTTCGGCAATTATGCCATCCTGAACCAGCGATTAGTGGTACTTTCTATTTAATATTTTACACAGATTCATCTTCTGAACACTAGAGCTTCGTCTATGTTAACCGCCATTAGCACTTATGTGCCAACATGAACATTTTCAGATAGTTTCTGCATCATTGTTGATCTTTCCTTTACTTATTATGGTCGGTATGTAAATGTTACCCTCCGTATGTGAAACATTACGACACTTTGGCCATGCAGCTAGTCCACCCAATATATACCTTCTTATCCCATAAGTATTTCTGGTAAAGAGAACTCCTCCCTTTCCTCCGTTCCTCTATCCTATACTACAATCAGCTAACAACGCGATTCTAATTTCAAACTACACATGCATTAGGATCGATAAAATGAAAGAATGAAAGCGGAACGAAACAAGATTTATAAATTTGATGTAAGGAGAAACTTACACACATACAATGAAAAATTGAAACCAAAGGATATGTATTGCACAGAGGTTCAGAAATGAGGCAGAGAAAGAGACAGAGAAGGTGAGAGAAAAAGAAAAGAAGAAGGAAAAACAAATAAAAAATGTGTAATTTAATCATTGTTAGAAAGGAATATAACATTATAAAGTTTCGTTTCCAGAAATCCAACAGTAATATAGAAGTAACCTTTGTTTTTATATATTTGTCAGGACTATTCGAATATATACAGGATGCTTGAAACATTCATTAAGTCAAATGTTCAAAAGGAAAATCGGATGTCCTTTATACAGGGTGTCCGAGAAGTCCTTCCCTGATTACAGAAATTGATAACTCAGGCTAGAAATAAGATAGAAATATGAAACAGGTGTTGAAATGTTTACAAACTATAAAAGCTTTGGTCACATCAGTACACTTCCACATGAGCACCCTTGGTAGCACGTAGCACATCTAGGCGATATTCAATTTCCATCCACACATTAGCCAACATCACTGGAGGGATCGATGCAACGACTGTGGTTATCCTTGAACTTCTCATACCAGGCTTTAATGCTCTTGACATCAGGTGGAGTCCTCCCAAATGTTGTCTGGAACTGTCTCTGCACCGTGGTTGGTGATCGTGTCTCATGGTACCACAGGACACACTGTGCCTTCTCCTGCTTGGTTGACATGGCTTCTTGGGCTTCTTACTTACGTACTACAAACCTAAAACAAACAAAATTGAGACTTGGTAAAACAGAACAAACCTAACACAGACAAAAGCTTTTAAAGTTTGTAAACAATTCAACACCAGTTTCATATTTCTATCTTATTTCTAGCCTGAGTTATCAATTTCTGTAATCAGGGAAGGACTTCTCGGACACCATGTAGATGTAGCAGATAGCAGATCTTGCACGTTTCCAATATCATACGTGAATAAATCACGTAGAATTATAGGGTGAAAAAAATTTTGTGTCGAAGTAGTATAAATAAAATATTGATTTCAAATAACCAGAGAGAGAACCATTTTGTCGTCTTCTCCGAAGATTTATCTGTTTCGAACATCCAGTACCGATTTTATCCATGGCGAATATAACGTTATAATTAGCACAGATAGAATAAATTTGCTAGAGCTCAAACGGTTCATCGTTTCAGTCAGATGATATCGGTTAACTTATGGACCTCCACTGGGAGGATAAGAAAGAGATTTTAGTTATTTCCTTGCGTTTAAACAGTATATATTTCAGAGACTATCAGTACTGGAGGTGTTATTCCTATAGCGCGAGAAACAAGACGCCAAAGTCCCCAGTTAATTTGATTTTCCACACTGGGTTGATCGGGTTCTACCATGGGAACAATTTAACTCTGGAACACGCACAAGCAAGATATACTTCAATAATAATAATAATAATAATAATAATAATAATAATAGTTCACCTTCACAGTTGAGTTGATTTTGAGTTTAACGTCCCGTTCAGCAGCGAGGCTATATGAGACGTGGACCTACTGATTAACGTGGAATCCGAACCACATGAGCTCCCGCCGGGAATCGAACCCGGGCCTCCCACGCCAAAGGCGCGTACGCTAACCGCTTAGCCACGGAGGAGCTCTTCACCTTTACAGTATAGTTGTCAATTACTATTATTATTCTCGAACTTTTCAATTGCACTGCGAAATTATTGCATAATAGGTTTTTATTGCTGTAATTTGTCCTGGATTGGATAGGAAGAAGCTGTTTCGTTCCAAAGGTCAGGGCTGAAATAAGTAATACTTGGCTTGAAGTTTAAGGTGCCATGATAATGTACGGGTAATGTAATGGATATAGGAGTAGTACAATCATCCAATATGGGTTGAAATCCCATTCACGCCAAAGTTGTTTTTTAAATGATTGTGAAGAATCGGCTTTTTATACTATACGAGCAATACTTAAGAATTTGAGAGCAAACACCTATATTATGAGTTTACTCCTTTAAATAAAAATATCCTAAGCGCCAATTTTTAAATATCTAACTTGCCGGTTTCTAAAGATGTAGCAATCTTGTTAAAACAAATGAAAATCTCAACTTTCTTTCTAAATGTTTCTCGTCCCATCTAGGGAACATATAAAATATTAATATAAAGTTTCGGTAATTATTTTAAACGAAAAAAAACTAAAAATCAAATTTGGTGTGTCTATTCTGAATGTTTTGGAAAACCTGTAGTCTTGTAATAACAATTGCAAACTCGCTCATACCCATTGTTACGGTTTCCCTCTAACAAGGAAGGGTCACGCAGTGGCTCCGCTGAGATCGGAACGAGACCATTGTGTTTGCATTTTATATGTTATAACTAGATGGATCCCAAAGTTATACGTGCCACCGGGCGGAATATCGTGAGTTACAACATATTTTGTAATGTAAGAACTACAAAAAATTACCATGCAGAATAGTTTGAACCGTCATTTGTTCGGAAATGGTTGAGTAAGTGAAAAACTCTGCCAACACTTATCCCACCATTTTCAACGAGAAACTTTTTGTGGTAAGAAAAAAATGCCCCAGGGTCCCCCGCGGGGTCCCAGAAGGGGTCCAACTCAAAATTTTCAAATGGCAAGGGGGGTTAAGTGGCACATCATTTGAAATCTGTTGTAAAATGAAAGAAAATGCAGCAAGTCTCGACTCTCTACAACAACCGTGTGCAAAAGGGCGACGGGTCAAAGTGTAAGCAAAAACTTAATTGGAGAGTCCATGACTACCCCTATAAATCGGAAACGGTAAGACAAATGTGGAAACAGGAAAGAAAGCGTGGCATTATTTTCAAAGCACAACGTGAAAATGTCTTGTTCCAGGGTCCCCACATGGTCCCAGGTGGAGTCCAACTAAAATGTTTCAAATGGCAAGAGAGATAGGACATCGTTTGAAAGCTCTTGTTAAGTGAAAGAAGATGGAGCACGTCTCGACTTTCTTCGACAACCCTGTCCAAAATTGCGGCGGGTCAAAATATAAGCAAAAGCTTAATTGAAAATCTATGGCCACCTTGAATCCAAGAGACAGCTTAAAACCTATAGCGAAAGGATAGGCACACCAAACTGCTGAAGCTAGGAAAACCAAATTTGGCATGAATGTTGATCAGTGGATGACGAAAAGATGCGAAATGTTCAAAAAACGAAACGTCTTGAGTTCAAAATGCTATAGTATGTATCGAACGCATGTCCAGCTCAAACCACTGGTGTTGGAGGTAATCCAATATGGCTGCCAGCGTGAAAAATGAGTTTGTATATAAATATGTTATTTTTTGGAATACTGTAATTAAACCAACAAAGTTTGGCGCAACTCGAAATACTGAAATGACTTACACATGGTTTGGTACTACTCGCCAATCTTGCAAATGATTTTTTTTTTTTTTTTTTTTTTTTTGTATATTTGGTATTGCTTGGAGTATTGTGATCAAACCAACGAATGACATACAAATGTAACAGCCACGAATACGCAGTTACGAATTACAATAGAGCCACCCACCTACTGGTGCAGCAAGTCCTTTATGCATGAACTACGTATGACAAAATTAGAGGAAGTCAGAGTTGTGTGTTCATCGCATATTCGTTATATTAACGTAAATGATGGCGAGGGAACCAAACAAAACATATATGTGTTGTTACCGAATGAAATTATAGTTGAGGTGAATCGAAATTCAATTGTTCTTTAATCTTCCTATTGTTTCTAAATATATAATAGAGAAAAATAGAGATTTAAATTTGTACTGTTATGAACGACATAAGTTTTAACCGGCCATCTTGGATTCGAGGTGGCCATAGTTTATCAAATAAGCTTTTGATTACTTTTTGACCCGCCGCAATTTTGGACAGAGTTGTCGTAGAGAGTAGGGACTTGCTCCATCTACTTTCATTTAAGAAGATCTTGCAAACGATGAGCTACTTAACCCCTCTTGCCATTTGAAACTTTTTAGTTGGACCCCACCTGGGACCATGTGGGGACCCTGGGACAAGACGTTTTACCTTAAATTGTTGTACTTTGAAAATAATGCCACACTTCCTTTCCTATTTTCACATTTTTCACCGTTTCCAATTTATAGGGGTGACCATTGACTTTTCAATTAAGTTTCTGTTTACATTTTGACCCTCCGCCATTTTGCACAGGGTTGTCGTAGAGAGTCGAGACTTGCTGCATCTTCTTTCATTTTGCAACAGCTTTCAAACGATGTGCTACTTAATCCCTCTTGTCATTTGAAAATTTTGAGTTGGACCCCATGTGGGACCCTGCGAGGATCCTGGGCAAACTTTTTTATCCGAAAAAGTGTGTTCTTGAAAATGACGGGATACATATTATCCGAGTTTTCCATTTACCCAACCGTTTCCGAACAAATGATTCGGTCAAAATATTCTGCCAGCTTTGTAGTTCTTACATTACAAAATATATTGTAACTCACGATATTCCGCTCGGTGGCACGTATAACTTTGGGATCTATCTAGTTATAATATATCAAATGAAAACACATTTGTCTCGTTCGGATCTCAGCGGAGCCACTGCGTGACCCTTCCTTGTAAGTTAAAGAAAAAGCGGTAAAAAAGGGTCTATTTAAGAAACTAGGAAGAAGATAATATTAAGCAAACTTACGATACAACTATATAATAGCATATAGGTAAGTTGATTTCGGCAATATACCTGCAAATGTAAAGGAAATCTTCTTTGTTTTGAATCATTACATTACGTTGCGTGAGTATGTTTAACTTTCTTTCCCAGATTGTCTAAAAGTCGAAACTTAGAAAATGTGATATAACATATGCATCCCAGTGATTTCTTTTAAATATGAGATCTACATACCTAATTGCATGTCAAAATCTTCACACTTTCGGATAAACCGACAGTTCACCATAATAATTTTCGCAACTTTTTCCCTTCTTCTTCGTTGAGTTTCCGCAGTTCCTTTGTTAGTGTTGTAGAATCTCACGTCTGAAATCAGCGCGAAAATTTCAAGTTTCATGCTTAAAATGATTTGGCTTGGAAATTTTTCAGTCACTCCTTACTCAGACATTTTCACACACACAAATATATATATATGTAATATTGTGTTAACTCTCAACATTGATCGTGTTGTTTTTGGAAAACCTTATGTACAATGACAGAAACTTCACATAAACATGGGCTTCTTATGACCATCAATATATGTTAACTTTCGAGGGATAACACTTTTCAATTTATTGCATACATATATTTTGTATAGATTTTTGTCTGTATGTATTTTCATTTGGTTCTTCACAAGAAGATTCTGTATATGGAAGACGAAGGTGTAGATCATTACATAATAATGTAAGATTTCGTTTAAGGTGGAGTGTGGAATGAGGCGATTAAGTGAACGAGAATTATCTAATAATATAAAAAATTATTTAGGTGTTTATGCTTCCTAAATCAATGCTATCCAATGATTGCAATGTAAACTGGAAGAAATATATTCAGCGGGTCGAGATTGTCACTTAAATAGAAAGAAAGCTTCAGACAGAGCGAAAAGTAGGCTAGAATATTCAACAAATGTGTAGTAAGAATAACTCTATACCTAATACTAAAAAATGTACATCGATAAAAACTTACCTAGGCCAGAGGTGTCCGTGAAATAGAAATTTTATTATTTAACACTGAACTTATGTGTTGTTATTTATAACAGAAAGTAGATAAACGCAAATACATAAAGTATTATTATTATTTATCTTCGCGTATATCTGCAGTCCAAGAAAAGAATAGTCTTGAATGTCACTTTCTTCTTACTCAAGTCTGTCATTATATCCATTTATACAATTTTTTTATAAGTAAATAAAATATATACTAATAACTTTCTTTTTACACAATATAAAACATTTATTTATAATACATAAATTATCGTATATTCATTATACATATGATAATTTCGTTTTAATCACCAATACAAATATTTTGATACATTTTTAAGTTATCTAAGAATACATAGATTATCTGTAGCTATCATATTTGTTCCAAAATAAACATCGGACAAATAAACAATATCATTCGGGTCTTTAACGATTATGAGTAACAAAGTAAAATCTGTAGATAATGTTGCTACCACTCCCAAATTTACCGGTATTAGCCATGACTTCCAACAATGTATATTTATCCAAACTGGATTCAAAACATTCTTCATGAACATAGTCAAAGTGGTTGTCAGCCTCCTCGGATATGTCTCCTTCCGTCTTATTGTGTGTTATAGAAAAAAAATCTCGTCCAGTTCTTTACCAGGAGGTAATGTGCCTAAGATCGATGTACAACAAAACTTTACTGATGTTAAAAGTATATTAATCAGAAATATATAAAAATGTCATAAAAATCATATTTGCCTTTGGTGCAGAAGTATACAGAATTAGTTCGAAAATATGTTTATGCATATCAACATAATTAAAACAGGTGTTGGTTACAACCTGAATATGATTGACTTGATAACATTCTGAAATCTGTCCAAAATGGAAACTCGTATGAGAATTTCTGTAGTAAGTCAAATGTGGTAAAATAGGTCACTGTTTTCAAGCAAACAAAGTACAGTAATGCAGTATAGGAAATATTACTGGTTTTGAATGAGACCAAATTGATGGTTCGCAATAACTTGTGGGAAGTCTCTCAAAGGTTGTTAGAGACATAATTGTGTCACCAGTAGCAGTGCTCGATGTCATTTGATCACAGAACATACGGCAAGACAGATATAAGCGAGATATTAATGAACAAGGGATGCAGATGATTTTTGCCAACAAATTAGTCAAAAAGTCTATGAATTAAATCAATATTTTGATCGACGATCAGTACATATCTATAATGTACTATGTGCATATCTAGAACTCGTAATATGTTTTTATGTTTGAATTATGTCACTTGCATTGTGGGCGCCACTGGAATAAATAAATTGCGTTTATAGTTAATGATTGATACACGAGCCATAACGTTAACATATCTATCACATTTAATGAAATATTTTAACAACATAGTAAACTGACTTATATAGAATAGTATCAATTCTTCTATATTTTAAAACGATATACGTATTCTGATAAACAAAGACGTAAGTAAGAGGATGAGGTGTGATCCAGAGTGAAACTGGCAATTTTTGTTTGTTCTTACACGACCGAGCACGCACGTTAATTATGCTGAAATAACCTACGTCTCAATGCATATTCAAGGTTTCTAGCCACACTGCGATCCTTGCAGGGTAAAGACAAATGTTTCAATTTGTTTGTTCTATATTTGTAAACTAAATCATTACTGCAGATGGTAAAATATACTATTCGGAATACTGATACTTGGTAATATTTTGGAATATTTTAGATGCAAACATATTCAAGCAACACTTTTTACTTCCTATAGTTAACAAATCATCCAACCTTATCCAAAGACGTAAGGACATGTGTAATAATCAATATTAGTTTGTTATTAACGATCTAATCGTATGATACAGTTGTAGTTGCATTGACTAAATGAGAGGAACTTAAACATCCAAAATATCAAAGTACCTTTAGTCAGTGAATTCACTCAAAGACGTAACAAATATTCTTGGAAATTTTCTTACATTATTAAGAATTGCAATTGCCATTGATGTAATAATTCGCTCCTACCTAGATAATTCATATTTATCAGGACGTTTTAGAAAATAGGCACAATAACAACATTATATTGTGACTTAATCGTGACTATTATGTTAATCGTAAGTACATCGTGACTTAATATAACAGGTATGGAACTAAGTAAACTGTTCCTATAAACAATAATCTCCTAGTTAACGTATTTACATTTAAATATACCGCTTGGATGTAAAGTGATGTAACTTTGGATTTAAAATTTTCTATGAGAGAATTTTGAGCTTCACCATATCATATAATTCACATGAATAGAATGAATATTGATATTAGAAAATTGGTATCAATAACAGAAAATTAATATCATCTCACTTTTGGTTGTAACCGTAAAAAAATATATTTTCTTGCAATATTAAACTTCTGGATCTCTCTTGAAAATTCTAAACTTGGAGTTACATAAGTTGTCATCCACAAGGTCCATATTCTTGTTCAACGAACTTAAAGCGATTTTTTGTATCGTTTATTTTCAGGAATAAAATATGAATATAAAGTTGGTACGATGGAGATATACGCATTAAAGTTAACACAATATTTTACTCAGTTTTTCCAAGTGTCAATAATGTAACACAGTTATCTTAAAACAGCATCGAATTCACAGGCTTTTAATAAGAAGTTTAAAAAATAAAACATAACACAACGATTTTATTACCATCATGAATTTCATGCATTGTGTAAGGCATCATAAATATTTTATAAACGTAAATAATGTGTTGACATACTGTTTTGTTTTCTTCAGTAGTAAACTCCACAACAATCAATATTATATTAAATTAGTTTTGTCCTATTTCTGTAGGTTATCATGAAGAAACAAGCATAGTTATATATTGCCATTTCCTGCATATTGCTATGCTTATATTTAAAACATACTAATGATTATTTCAATGAAAACATTATATCTTCAGCAACATCTTGACTACTTGGAAGAATATAACCTGCGACAAATTAACTGCCTTGCAGATCATTTCTTCAAGCGATCTCAAGTCAATTACTTGGCTATTTATAGAATATTGCTAGTTTGGGAATGTTGCTTAAGAAGACATTATAAAATAAATATTGGTTACATTTATATACTGTACGTCACACACAGGTAGTCCAGAAATCTTGACTTGTTAGCTGGAGTAAGAAAACCTCACCCAAATAATTAAAAGTTTCGTTGGAGGTACATTAATAGCAGTATATGTCAATAGCTACATTTTAGCAATAATATTCTCTCTAACACACTTAACTGCAAACTACGTTTTATAACAAAATACTTTGGATAGATTAATAATTACCTGTACCTTGGGCAGAAAGTGCTAATACATGTGCACTATACTTAATAGAATGTTAATTTAATAATAACAAAAGAAGAATGTTTTTAATATATGTAAAATTATTATTATGGGATAGTTGTTGCTATGTAAATGTTTTATGGATACCTAGTCAGCAAGTTTGTGTGCTTGACAGTTTGAAGGAAAATATATTATAAAGTATATCAGCTAATAAACCATTTTAGCAACGTTCATCGACGTTATCATTCTAATAGAAAAGGTGAGAATAATGCTATCTAATTATTAAAGATAATTTTTACTTGCAAACTAATACTACCACTCAATATTTGTATATCTTACTTAGACGGACCAGGTTGACGACTACCCTTGGTGAGTCGTTATAAAAATTTTGGTGCCGAAACCCGGGATTAGCTAAAAATTTTGGTTTACCTCACCCGGGACTTTTCATAAATTCTATACCCCGAAGCAAAGTAAGGGTGAATTTACTTTTACAATTAAGTTAATGAATACAAATTTGACCATATTGAGAAGTGGTAGAATAATCATAAGGAAAATGGACACTGAAATAATGGAGAATGAATCCACCAATAGTGACTACGGTGAACCTAGTGTAACATCAAGAATGACATCGGAAGACAGAATCTTGCTAGTCTTACAGCGGCAATTGAGTCAGATGTCTACCGAATTAAAGCAGACGATGAAGCATAACTCTGAAGAATTAAGTAGACGAATAGAACAGAAGTCTGATGAATCTAACAATCAATACGAAGAATTGAAGCAGACGATAGAACAGAAGATGGAACAGAAGTCGGATGAAACGAAACAATTAATTATCCAGACGATGAGCGATATTACCTCGCAATTCGAGGAAAAGTTAAAAGGAATATCGGAGGAATGCCAGGGTAACCACAACCACCTGAGCCAAGAAATCAGTGATATAAAAAAGGATTTAGAAGTAACCGAATCTTCTGTTCAACAACAAAAGATCCAGGTCATCAATAATGCTAACAACATACGAGCAAATACGCAGTCGATAGCTACGTTACAGGAAGAAATTAGAATGCTACAGGTTAAGGACAACACATACCGTAATAACATGTGTAGTGATCGCTTGGAGTTTCCCCACTCACCAGAGATGAACTCGCCTTCGCCGGTGTCTGATGATGATATTATATTGGAAGAAATACATCCGAAGGGTACAGTTGGGCGAAACATAGATGGTGTAACGACACATTACGTCAGGGATAGGAACTATCACCCAATAAGTACACGGAATGATAAAAGGAAGGTAAAATTAAGTGTTAAGATGAGTGAAATTCGAGCTATGAGCAAATTCAGTGGTAAGTGTAACGAGAATGCTACTTCTTTCTTAGAGAAATTCCAGGACGAATGCAATATAATGTGTATAGATCGATCACAATATATGAAATTAATCCCTCATGTATTACTCCCACCTTGTTCATTATGGTTTAAAGCAGTACGTGATCACATCAATACATATGATGAATTCAAAGCGGCACTGATCGCAAATTATGAAAATGACTTTTTGCTTGCGAATAGAGATGCCACCATTAGAAATCAACACTTCAATCCTCGATTGCATAAATCTATTGTAGAGTTTGTTGTAAATACCTACAACGAATTAAAGGTCGTTAATCCATTGCAATCGGAATCGAGAATAATAGCATCGATTCGAAATTTGCTTCCATTTAAATTACAACAGATCTTATTTTCCACACAGTGTATGAGTTTCAACCATTTATTAATGCTTGTCCAATGCTATGAAACTCAATACCATGCTATGAATCAACAAGCAGGAATGGGTAAAAATAAGAATAATTCAGATCATTTTGTGCCTCTTCGAAATTTAAATATCCGAAGTGTGAATAATACGGAACATAACCTAAGCCGAGTATACTCTAGCAATCAAAATGAGCAAAATAGGCAAAGTTATGTAGGGAATCCGCCTAACCTAATTAATCGTAGCAATCCATATGTTAGACCATATAGTCAAAATAGGTTTAAAAATAGACGAAATGTATGGCGAAATTCCAGGAATACAGCGAACTACGTGGATAGACGTAATGGGAGGACAAGAGATGACACTTCGCATCAAGATCCAGGTATTGAAGTAATTCCTGTACAGAACAGTAATACGGGACATAATCATGATTGTGCAGTACAATGTACTTTATTAGAATCGTATGGAAGTACGAACGTAACCTGATTACCGTTAATGAAATTAGGTTAAATTCATATCAGCTATAGATTTTCATGAACATTTATTTTATTTTTATTCAATTTAATTTTCTTTAATTCTCATTAATCAATGATAATTCCCAAATGTTTTTAATATATGTAGGAATTATAATTTGATTCATAAATGATTAAAAGCAAAGGTTATTTATATTAGATTGATTTGTGTTGAAAACTTAACTGTCAAAGATTATGTTAAGAAGAAGATCTATTCTATAAAACTAATTATTCGACGACTGTTTTTATGAGCTATCCTATATATATTATCCGAACAAGATTCTTCTTTATTATGACCTCTTAGTGCCACGATGTATACATTAGAATGCAACATCTAACTTATTTGTTATTTAATGCGCCCTGAAAGATTAAACATTATTTATAACATCACTGTTTTAATAATGATCAAAACTATTAATCATAGTAATTTGTGTTTCACCCTCGTTAATTATATTAATAAGCGACGATGTTTTTGATAATAATGAAATAAATATAATTAATGTAATAAAAGATAAGTATTAATGAAGCATAAGATTTGTTATAAATGTATCTATATCTATAATAGGTAATGAAGATATATACGAGGTGTGATCAAAATATAAAGAACATATGTAATGAAAGAATACTATTGTAAACGGACCAGTGGTTCTTGAAGATAAAAGCCAAGCTCACTCATGACTTTTAGTTTACTGCTATCAATAAGTGTAGTTAAATGTACGCAACTAATTTTAAAAAAACGCTTTAAGAACAAAATAAATAAATTGTCTAGTGTGTGAAATATTTTAAGTTTAAATTAGAATATATATATATATATATATATATATATTAATTAAAAATTCATAATATTTAACTACTTTGTCAACTAAGCAACATAAATTATTACTACGTTCGTACCTACAATTTTAAAATACGTAAGTAATCTATGCATCATAAGAAAGTACAAAGTTACTTTCTTAAGCTTTATATATTAAGAAAGCATATATAGGCCCTATTTGATATTCACAGAAGCAAAGTAACTTGAAATTCATAGAAAAACTAGTATTTTTGATTCATGGCGTCTCTGCGTTCTACAATATTCATATACGATTATTAGATTATCTACAAATGGAAGGGTGATAGGGTCATTAAGGATTGGATACTATTGTGATTATATTAATTATAGCTTATAAAATACATAAATCGCTACATCCAGATAATGTACTAATACACTTTCAATGCTGACACAGCCACAGCTTTAGATTTATAGTAAACTTTAGAACGTTCGACATTAGTTGATTCATAACTTCATTTGCGAATACTTACGTTTCAGTATTCAAATAAGTTTTCCTGCCCGTATTAGTTATAAACAATTCGGGAATATAAGGCGAATGAACTGGAGTGGGAAAAATTATATTAAACTAACAAGAGCTGCTGTATTCGCTCATCATTGTTTAATCATAATTTACGTCTACTTTGCCTTGAATTTATTTACCCTTGTCGTTCATTGTCTACAGACGTTGAATCACGTATATTCCAATAATATTTAAAATAAAATATTTGCAGTTCATTCAATTCTCTAGTGAATTACTCAATATTACAGTTATTTGATAAAAGGAGATGAGAACTACTACATAAGTTTACGTAGTATATGAAGTTTAAAATTGAATATTGGCAAACAAATTTAATTAAAAGTTGTATTCAATATTTTATCATTAGAAAAAATAATATGCTCGAAGGTATTTTATTATAAAACACACAATACTAATATGAAATTCTTTTAGTTAAAATATTAAATCACGAGAAATAACAAAGCAGTATAACAACATACATTAAAGCAATATCTAATTTATATTCAGTCCTTCATAACATTCATAACAGTGATACATTAAATTAACCAAGTCCTTCAAATATCGCATGCAGCTTGTAATTAACTAGGTGTTTAAATGGAAATCGATTGAAAGCTAAATCGTGTACGGAAGTGTAGGTGACCAAGTATGACAGAATGTTGTGTGTAAAAATGAAGAACACTTCTGCTGTCCAATTGTAGCCATTTTGCTCACTTCATTTTTCCCCATGTTAGACTCTGAAATAGATAAGAGGAATGTACATAATTTTAATCTTATGCAGGTAGATTCTTTATTTGTGTTCTTCTGCATTATTACTCCAAGTTACTGAACCTCAACATAAATTGATAGTGTTCTTCTCATGATAAAACCAGGTTTGTCGGAATAATTGTTTCTTATGCCATACAACGCTAGTCAGGTTTCTTACAGATATTTCTCACATTGCACTAATGTATTAGGTCATTTGCGGAATAGTACAACAATAACGTTGTATATAACATTAGCAATCTGTGCCAGCTTACAGAAAGGGATCAGAGGCGAATTATGTGAGCAATATTATGTATAAAGAAAAGAAAGACGTTTAGAGATTCTGAGATTTTATTTGTGTAATCGGTAACTAAAATAAGAGTTTTTGTTACTATAGCAACATCGTAAGTAAATATATGGACATGTACGTAGACATCTTGACGATTAAATAAGTGTGTGTATGAAGGTCTAGATATTTTATTGTATATGCAGAAAAGTTAAGTATGTACACTTCTCATGGTCAAATATTAAAAACCAGTTAAGAAAGTGTTAAACGAGTTGAATTATTTTGAAGATTAACTTAAGATACGAACCAGGCCCTTACAAAAATTGGTGCCTCACCACGGGAGTTATATAAGTGTCGTTTCGAAGGTTAGTAAAAACGGCAAACTTTCAACGCGACCTTAATATTACTATATTCCGAAGTGGAAAAGTAATTAAGCGAAATATGGCCATGAGTACGGAAAGTAATGATATGATTGGTGAACAGAGTGTATATCCTGAATTGACTCCGAGTGACAATTTGGCTGACATTCTAAAAGACTTGGCCCAACAGATGAAAAACCAGGTTCATCATATGAAAAACCAGTCCGAGCAAATCAAGGACCAAGTGCAAAACCAGTCCGAGCAAATTCAAGAAAAACTGGACCAGCAAATTCAACACGTGGATGAAAAATTGGATCGGAAATTAACTCAGTTAGCCAATGACTTTGACGAAAAAATAGTGAAGCTGAATCAATGTAATGAAGACAGATGGGAGCATGTGCAACATCAGTTAAATCAGATGAACCTACATGTGGTGGAAAAACTTGAGAAGCATGAAGAGAAAATAGAAAAAGTTGTACAAAGGAGCACAGAAATGCAAGAATCCATGGATGTTTTAGAATCAACAATTAATGCCCATGAAAACTATATTAAAGTACTGCGAGATGAAGTAAATTTCATAAAAAAAGGTGTATTCCCGGTACTTCATTCCAGGATACCGAAGGCACGAATCATCCCATAGCCACAGGTTGGGTACCTGATTATCCTCCCAGAACAACATTGGAATTTGATGGATCTTCGAGTGGTGCAGAGAGTAGTGACGGAGAACGAGTGAGGCAAACATCCAAGCGCAGACACAACTCCAGTAGAGGTATGAAGACATCCACAGGATACCAGTTGCGGTTTAGCGAAGTAAAGTCGCTCACAAAGTTTAGTGGCGTGCCAGGAGATATACCCGCTAGGGCATTTCTAGAAAAATTTCAGGATGAATGTGAGCTCATGGGTGTAAATGGAGTCTCAATTCTTAAAACTATTACCGCATATCTTGTTGCCACCTTGCTTAACATGGTCTAAAGCTAATAGAGGTAGTCTTCATACGTATTCAGATTTTAAGAATGCTCTTTTGTCAAATTATGAAAACGATTTTAAGGTAGCGAATAGAAATGCTGTTTTGCGAACGAACCACTACAATCCAAAGTTACACCGGAGTATTACTGAATTTGTAGTATCGGTATATCATGAGCTAAGATCATTAAATCCGAACCATCCGGAATCCCGAATTATAGCTGCAATTAGGATCTTATTGCCATTTAGACTTCAACAGTTGTTAATGTCGGCTCAGTGCATTAACTTCAACCATTTAATTATGCTCATTCAGAGTTATGAGAGTCAATCTGCAATTCAGAATAACAATGAGATGCAGGATAGAGGTCAGGGTAATTATGTACGTAATCAAACACAATATGCTCCTGTTCGTAATGTAGATATACAACCTGAAAATGATTCTAATGTTCGTAGTCTCAATAATAAAACGAGTAGTTATAATGGTACCAGAAATCAAACGCAACCTAATTATAGAAATAGAGCTAGGAATTTTAGTAATAACAACAGGAATTTCAGTAGGAGTAACAGTTACCGCCGATCTTCACAAAATCAATTTGCAGATGGCAGGAATTTTGTAAACAGGAATCAAAATATGGTATCATCCTACGAAAGACAAGCACGTACACAAGATTGTGCTATACAATGTTCCTTAAATGAACCCTTCGAACGTATAACTTGAACTGACAAAAAGGCGTCCGATGTATTTGTATTAAATTGACCTTTACTTACGTCTATGGTTGATATGTTCTTCAGTCGATTTATTATTAAAATGTACGTTAAAAACATATGTAATTATGAAATATTTTGATTATGGGTAAAACTCATTATTTACGGAATATTGACGAAGTTAATTTATGGTAGTTAACTGAAAATATTATTCATTTGTACCTTATAGTTTTGTTGTAATTTCCTTTGATAGCACTAATTGAAGAAATGATAATTTGTGTTTCATGTCTTTTGCAAAGTTATCTCATAATTACTTATTTGAATATTATGAATATTTAAAAAAATCATAATTTTAATGTAAACTTATGAAAGTAATGACAGATATATTAAATAGATGCACCTTATTATATGAAAAGAATAAGAATAATGAATATCGAATCTCAATTTTTCAAAAGTTTATTAATGTATTAAATGATGACCATCAATGCGTTTATATGTTCCAACTTTGTTGACTTCTGATCCTATCAATATTTAATATTACGAAGATCTTTGTTTGTAAATAGTGTTGTTTGTATATGAAGGAATAGTTAATTTGTACCCTAGAAGGAAACTATCAGTTAGGTTTAATTCTTGAATAGCCTTACTTATGATAATTGTAATTCGTCGTTATTAATACTGAGATATATTGACAAATATAAGAATGAGTAATGTTATAATATATTATATAAATGGAAAAGTAGAATATGTGTATTAAAGGTGATATTATATATATGAGGGCTATTCAAAAGGTAAATGTTTCATGATATCTAACCCAGGGTTCTTTCCTTCATAGTAAAACTATTATGGAAGTCCCTTTCGAGGCGACATCTACAACGATAACGTTGTATATAACATTAGCAATCTGTGCCAGCTTACAGAAAGGGATCAGAGGCGAATTATGTGAGCAATATTATGTATAAAGAAAAGAAAGACATTTAGAGATTCTGAGATTTTATTTGTGTAATCGGTAACTAAAATAAGAGTTTTTGTTACTATAGCAACATCGTAAATAAATATATGGACATGTACGTAGACATCTTGACGATTAAATAAGTGTGTGTATGATGGTCTAGATATTTTATTGTATATGCAGAAAAGTTAAGTATGTACACTTCTCATGGTCAAATATTAAAAACCAGTTAAGAAAGTGTTAAACGCGTTAAATTATTTTGAAGATTCACTTAAGATACGAACCAGGCCCTTACAATAGCATTACTCGATTGTTGAACAATATGTTAATCTTTGTTTCTAAGATGAATTATATGGTATTTGTAATATTACAGTCCTAGCACTTTAGCTGTGTTTCATCACTACTACGAATTTTTTAAACCTTCCCTTATGAATGCTTTACCTACAATATAATAAAACGAATATAATACTTCTGACTGAGATTAGTATTACATGCAATGAATCAGATTAGTATTAAAGGCAAACATATAGGCTTAGATTATTTTATTTTAAGGCATTAAATATTAAGACTAATCAGTGTAAAATGATGCAAGGTATAGAAAGAAGCAAAGTTCTAAGGATCTGGAGAGAAGTTATCAAAGTAACTGTTATAATAATGAGTTCTTTCTGAAGATCATTCTTAGCAGAATTCTAAAGAATTTGTCAGGAAAGTGGTTCTCAGAGAAGATTTTAACCACAGGCCACAACATGAGCCTCGAAACTGTCAGTTTAACTAAAAATTAAATTACCAGTAGTTACAAAGAATCTTTTGGTTTGGATTCAGAAGTCGCTGCTTCAAGCATTTTAACTAAAATATATTCTGGAGTCAACTCTTCTGTCTCCAAACCAATTATAAAGAATCTATAAATAAAGTGCTTCACAATGTCATCGGGCGACCTCCATTAAAACAACGAATCCATGCGGGTACTTTATTATTCAGGAAACATTTGGTGATATTTTATATTGCATAATGTGTATAAAGCTAAATGAACGAGCGCCGCTTTAAAAAAATAAAGGATATTTTACTCCTATTGAACTAAATGATTTTTCTGTTGTCAGATAGGAAGAGAAAAGAGAATGTGACAAAACAATCATTTATTTACAGAGATAAAAACCCGATGTACACAGTCAATATATTTAACAACAGATTCAAAGATAAGAGAGAATAATTTGGATACAGATAGAAAGACTACAAATGCACACTTACTTTCCGTTACATTATCTAGGTGCTTTTAAACATTTTTCGAACACGTATGTGAAAAATAGAGAAAAAGAAAGACATGAAAGTACGTTGACTGTAAATGAACAACTTTTGTTTTCATTTCGGGAGTTAAATATTTTCAAACAGTATGCCGAGTAGTATTTTAAAGTATGGATGAAACGTTTTCTGGATATGCAATACATTTACGAGTTGTGATGTTGAGTCATTGTATGTATATCACAGTTACGGAAGGAAGCAAGGCCGATACGTTAAATTTGGAAACATATATTTTTATGGACTAGGCACATCTACTGCAAAATATGGATTTGATGGATTTGACAAAATATGGATATATGTTTACGGAATTCGGATCACCGGAAGCTAGTTTGTAAAACACTCTTAAGAGAATTTCCGAACTAAAACACAAAGCGAAACATACGGGTTATTTTTTTTATCTAATAATGAACAAATGGAAATGAAAATGAATGCAATAATGCTTCTACTTTTGTATCATATGACTAAGTCCTGTAGGAGGCAGATAATTATTCATGGAAATAATTACGAAATATTTACTGGAAAGAAAATAAAGTGGAAAGGGACAAATAGCCATTAGAAATCAATGGCTGCCCTTTCGTTTACCACAAACTCACACGAAATGGGAACAAATTGGGCACTAAATGAGTACCCTGCTATCTATCTGAACTTCGTTTAGCTGCAAAAACGTATGTATAGTAAATACATTATTAGTAGATGTGCATGATGTTGTGAATGTCGTTGAGGTTAGAACATACATTTATAATTATTTCCACTAAGATATTTTGATGAATTGGGTATACATAACCAATATCAAAGTAAAAAATTGTCTTGGAATATTTTTTCAATATTAATGTTGCTTCGTTTTATAGTTACCAAAATTCTTCAATATATAACAAAAATTGAAAATTGTACTTCATATATAAAAGGAGTAATTAACTTTTATTGTGTTATATACGGAACATTAATTCTATGTACTCAGTAAATAATAAAGTGAGTAAGAATTTGAGAGAAAAATAATTAAAATATCCTGACTTTAATTATTAATATAAGTTTAGAAAATCCAGAAAAATATGAGTTTCAATCTTAATGTACTATTGGCGGATTATCCCATAAACAACCACGTTAAGATGCCCGAAACTTGTGATGGAAAAATGTTTGTGTGTGGAAAATATAATATCTAATAAATACAACCAAGGCAGTGTAGTGTAGCGAGGAAATAATTTAATGGTTAGGCACTGTAGCGGCACAATTGCAACCTCTATATAAACTCTACAAAATTTAGACATTGCAAACTTTTTAATACAAGGAATAAGCAAGGAAATTTTAAGCGAAAGAAATTTCAATTCAAGATTATATATGTGTATGTATAACATATATCATATTTTTATTAAATATGTGCAAGTGGCTACTCTTCAGCAAATTGTAAAAGGACGTTGTCAACCTATAGTAACTACATTATAATTGCTAAAGCAATGATCTTACGATTTATTGAAGAAGTTCTCAGTATGACTACGATACTAGGTATAGTTTTCCAATATGACGTCAAAAATTTAGACACAAATACCAGAACAGTTGTGAAGGAAAATGTAAAACCATCAATTTTATATATTTTGCAATCAAACAATCAGTAAGCTCACTCTATTGAAACGTTTATGAGAATGTCGAATTGTGTTCTGGCTAGAGGTTGCTAATTAAATATTCAAATGACTCACAGCTATTATATTCAGGTGGTTACTATGATACAAATAAATAAATGGAGGACCAGGGGAAAGAGCACTAGGGCATGATTTGCAGAAAATGAACTAAGAGTTGCTTGTGGGTCTGGATCTGTAGCACTCTTAATTGTGTATAAAAGCTATAATGAAATGTAAAAGAAGAAAGAACACAAGCTATACGCCCAATGCGTATGATTGTAGATAATGAAGCATGAACAACCTATGTCACATACAATAGCGACATGGTTGAAAAGAGAACAGGTAGTGCCGAAGAGTGTGAGAGGAAAAAATTTGTTATATACACAAGAAAGTAGTACTGTTTATTTACTTCGAAAAGTGTAAAGAGAATTGTACCGAATTTTCCTGAACTAAATTTATAGGAAGAAAACAAATTTGAGGCAAGCAAAGCAGCTCTTAAATATAAAACTCAACATTGTGGTTTAGCACTGTATTTCTTAAATTTAACTTTGCTCTATGTTATTATGTTAATAATAAAGTATATTATTGAAATAATAGAGTAGATTTCTCATCGCAGAACTCTCAAGGTTAGAAAACCACTCAGCAATGGAAAGTTAATTACGACAGTCGTTACAAGTATTCCTTCATTTTTTGCGTATTGTCCATACACATAGTTTCGTTGTAACTCTTCCAGTCCTTTAAAAACATCTGATATACTGTTACTGGCATTTTTGATATTCCGTGATCAAAGGTTTGGAGGGGTTCGTGCCCCACCTACCGTTTCTTCCCAGACAATAGGAAACCCATAATTCCTCATTTTATGTTTACAACATCTGTGCCAAATTTCATTCATTTCGGCTCACTTCTTCTTATCTTTCGGTGGCTCAGTGGTAGAACGTTCACATCCGGTGCTTGGGGTCCCGGGTTCGATCCCAGCCCCCGCCTAGTGAACTTTGTGGTAGACAAACACCGTGTGCGTGGGTCTTCTCGGGGTTCTCCCGTTTCCTGCCATTTGCTTCATTCCACAATTTTATTCATTACTCATCATCACCGTCTCCTTTAGCCTAACCAGCATAACGGTGGGACATAAGACTCAAAGATTTCATTTCGTTTCTCTTTCGGGCGACATCTTTCAAAATTTTGGGTAGGATTTTCCCTCTAAAATCATTTCACCGGTAGGAAATAGAAACCCGTATTCATTTATTGTTTGCGTGTTGTCCATGCGCAAAGTTTATTTGCAATTCTTCATACCTTTAACATGCATCTGACATACTGTTATAAGCACTATTGGTATTTCAGGATCGAAAGTTTCCCTGATTCCCGTATTCCGTATTCCCTGATTTTATATCTACAAAATCTGTGCACAATTTCATTCACTTCGGTTCAACTGTTCTTGCCTTTTGAGCGTTTTGTAAAGAATTATCCTTACAATTTGCTTTCCCACCAAGCCCCGTAAATTGAAAGGTCTGTAAAGAGACATAACCCCTTTGGACATGGGATGACGCCACAGCTGTTATTGTGAACCTCTACAAGAAAGATATGGCAATAAAAATTCGATCATTATATGTGTCAATCCTTGAATAGACAGTACAACTTCCAAAATTACTCTGTGATGTTGGATTGCAAATTTACAAAAAAGTATCAGACGTTCATTCGTGATGAACTTTGCTCCCATGAGCCTTCAACAATACTAACACAGAAAACATCGGTGTCTTCAAAGAGATTGTATTGTAGAGTCCAAGACCTTTGTTATGTTATAGAGGCTATTGGTATTCCGTATAAGAGCTTATAACTTCTGATGAAGTGCTGAAAATACAAATCTCTAGCTGAGTATAATAAAATATTGTCGCAGCTGCTTCCCAAATGTCTAAGCTCTGAACAAAGTCGATAGCGAGCATGATATTGATTCCAGGTATACTATCCTCGGAGTTGAAACCTCGTCCTACGTTTGAGCTAAGGTATTTCAAATAATGTCCATGCGTGACCCTATCTTATTGTGTTTTTTTCTGTGAATAAACGTTTCTATACTGAACGCGAGCGATTGTTTGCTTAGGAATATATAATCTATCTGTATTAAGAGGATAAAAGCGAATTATTGCAGAATTCCGTAATTGAGAACATGACATACATAAACCACTTTGAACATCAGAAAAAAAATGTTTGAAACCTGAAGAAAACACACTTCATATCCACGCCTAAAAATACTCATCTGAAATTGTTGGGGATAAGGTGGTGGCTGACGTTTTATATAATAGTTAGGGAATTCTTATGAGAGACTTTTCAATAACGGTGATATGAGACTGTATTATATTATTAAAAACTAATAAGGCATTTTAGTGGAAAAAATAAAAAGTGAGACTGCCAGTCTTAAATTGTTCTGAACCACCAAGATAACATAAACAGCAATGATTTAACAATAAACGGAAAAGAAGAAAAATGTTTCAAGGCATTGAGTACCTTCAAACCTTTTTTCTGTTCAATAGTTTAATAATAATAATAATAATAATAATAATAATAATAATAATAATAATAATAATAATAATAATAATAATATAGGAATGATGAAGTTTTTCGTCCTCATTGTAATTGTTTATCAATGTAATTACCTGTAACAGTGTCCGGATTTTTTTCATTTTTACATAAATTATATAAATTAATGTAAGAAGCAATTTACATGAAAATAAATTCACATCGGGAAACATACGCATGAGATTTCCGCGTGCCGAAATTATCATGATAGAAAAATGGAATGTTTTTGTATATTTATTAGTTTCAAAATTACTAGGACGTATCAAGATAAGTTCCGTCCTGTATATACACTCTGTATGCATAATATCTAATGTGTAATTATATATTACTCCTATCTTTTATTCTCTCATATGTGATGAAAAGATTATGCTCAATATTCCTGTTTTAATTTTCACAAAAGACGGAAACTGTTAAGAATTGTGTGCAGTATAACAGAAAAAGTTGTTAAAACCACTGAATAATACTTACTTCATTTAACACACTTAAGAATGAACTTTACAACATATTACCGTAGAGGCGGGCTACTTAAACTTTGGAGGAAACTTTGACATTTTCGGTGATACTTTGGCACCATGTTCTTCAAGATATTGTTTACTCACATTCAAGCACACCAAGATGGAAAGGAAAGGTTGTTGTAATAGGAGACAACTTGGAATCTCATTTCTCCCCAAATGTTGTAAAAGCTGCAGTGAAAGAAAGAACCTATTTCACTTGTCTGCCGCCTAACTCAACGTTTCTTCTGCAACCTTTAGATGTCGGTGTATTTGCCCCCCTCAAAAAAAAACTGGATACAGATCTTGGAAAAATGGAGTAAGGAATCGCGTCGGAAGGGAATCATACCTAAGGAGCAAGTTCAAGTTATATTGAAAAGACTCATGCATGCTATGGCTGCTAAAGTTCCAAGCAATCTCCAAAGTGCTTATAGAACAACTGGACTTTATCCCTTCGATACGCAGGTTGTGCTCAAGAATCTTTCTGGCGGTGACAGTGGTACATCTGAAAGGATCTTGGATGAAAGCCTTTTGGAATTTCTGAAGGAAGAACGAGGTTTCAACCAAGAGAGAATAAGCCACAGAAGACAAAAGAAAGTGAATGTAGCACCTGGAGCACCAGTTACTTTAAAAAGCAACAAGAACAACAATCAACTCGAATCTGAAGAACTTCCAGAACTTGAAGTTCAAAGTGGTGACTTCCCACTGGATGAGCCAGCTTGTTCCAATGTGGCCAAGAAAAGGAAAATATACGACAATTTTTGTTCAATTTGTAAGTGCAATTTCGCCCATTACTGAGGAAGAGATTGGATTTGTTGTGTGCCATGCAAGTTGTGGGTCAACGGGATACGTAACAAAGGATCCAGAGATTCGTTCTATGAATGCAAAAATTACCAAGATGATAGGTAATAGAACTCATTACTGTACCAGTGCTTATTACAAAACATTTTGTAGTTTCGATTTCATTTTTTTATTATTTTTCTATTGTTTTACTTTGTTTGATAGCCAAGTTTTAGTTTCAGAATTTGTTAAAAATGTTGTCAAATGTAGAAAAGGTAAATAAAAGTACAAAACTACCCAAAAATCTGCCTATATCATCCATTAACAAAAAAATGTTTTTTAAAAATAAAATCAAGTGTTAAACAAGCCCCAAAAGCCACCCAAATTTGACCTAAAATGAAAAGAAGTAACGTGTCAAACTAGCCCCAAATCGTAGGGCTATATAGTCACCAATTTAAGTCAGAATATTTTGATGTAAGACTTAGTGTAAGGAAACGTTATTAGTAGGGGTTTGTAGCCAAAGGTCCATTTGGTGTAACTGCACACTTGCAATATAATATCGAAAATAAATACGAGAGTTATGTTCAATTAACTTTCCAAAACATGTCAAAGTACTATTTACGTTATTATTATTAACATGGATGAAACAAATTAGTTGTCGTTGCTGCTAATAATATAAAAATGTGTTTAATATAAATTGAAAGCAGCATTATCATCTTATCAGCATCACAAAAATACTTATGTAATTGTTACGCTGTGCCCATGTGACCTTACCGAAGTAAGCATGGATAGTCGCATAGGGTAAAGTGATCCCAGTCGAGAAATCAACCCACGTTCTGTTTTATTAAATTTGCAGCTGAAGCAAAGAGAAACAGATAAGAATTCTCTAAACTCATCGGAATATTACAGAAACAATATAACATAAAACTTTCTTTCACCAGAAAAATTAATTGCTTGTCACAGAAATATCAAATTGTAATAAATCGAAAATTTCACTAAGATTTTCAGTCAGGTTAAATGATAAGCTCTTAATGAATAATTATGTGTTATAGGAACCAACGTATGTACTATAACTTGACGACACTGGAACAGTTGAGTTTTTTATCCACCACAAACATAAGTACCAAAAACGACTTACTGCCTTCCATTTTACCGTCCAAAATATCACAAAAAGCTGTTAAACTTCACAGTAGTCCTGCTATTCAGCAGTAATAATTCGTAGCGCACCCTTATGTAAATGTAATAGTCAAATTTATATTAAAGAAGTGGAGTGAAATAACATAACTTCATTCACCAAAATTCTTCAACTCGTCGTAACAAATTCGTTTTACTCTTAGCATCCAATTCTACACTTGATATAATGTTACACCTTGTTATCACCAATTTTAGTCTGAAGCGGTGTCTTGGGTATTTCACATATTTGTTGGTTCAGATCGTCAACCAATCACTTGGCGGCGCTGATTAGCTATCAACAAAAGAATAGTTGATATCGCAACTTTAATACCATTCATAATTACTTTCTTTAAATAAATTTACGACACGTAACTTTAATTACGGCAGCAAGTTATACAAAATCATTTTCTGAAAACAAGTGGATCTGCTAGATCGTGAAAGAATGCGAAATAGAGGAATTACTTATAATGATGATAATAATTATAGAACGTTATACTACAAATCATTAAGTTGCTTCCATTACTGGTAATTTTGTTGACAATCTAGCGATGACCCTTAGCCCCATGTTTTGTAACCCTTTTGAATCCAAGTAAAACAGCATGTAAATGGAGAAAGTTCTATCCCTTCACTTTGGCAAACAAAGGCTTTCATAAACACTAGTGTAATATTAATTTTTCTTAATAATGTTCGCTTTTTTGCATTGCCTTTAAAATACGTTAATTACTTTTAAGTCTCGAAATTGAGGTTTTCTTTTTTATTATTATAATTTGTTGATTTTTATTATTTCATATATGCAAATGGTAATTAAGAGCTCTCGTATAGTGTAAAATATATAGTACTCTCCTATTGTTTTGCCATTTTATTTTATAAAGAAAATATGTGTCTATTTGTGTTAACAAAATATTGTTACGAGTTTATATATTTTGTCGTATTCCGTAAGAAACAGCAACTGGTCATTAAAAATATTTATGGTCTTGAAACCATAAATAAAATAATAAAACTTCCAATCCTTAATTGGCACGTCAGCTTACAATACCATATTAAATGTTTCCTTCTAATCGTGAATTAGAAGTGCCAATATCATTCTTAAATGATTCATGAATTGTACAGAACTTATAAATAGAAAAAAAACAATTGTATGATATTAAGAATATTTGACGAAATAATCCTTTACTGCTGGTGTTTCAGACAGTTATTAAAAGTAAGTTGTTAACTCGTAAAATAAAATTTTACGAGATCTATGATTACATTAGTAATTCTGAATTTACGTGAACCAGATAATGAAAATTTTTGGACAAAAGTTGAGAATGGAACTGATAAATTAAATTACAAGTTAACTATAATAAAATCGTTAACTGAATTCCTGTAATTCTATCTACTATCTATTCTACGTTTTCCTGAACGCGTTGACTTAAACAAAAAAATTGACATATGATTAAGCAAATTTTGTTCTTCAGTACGAAAGTTACAACTAAAAAACATTATCGCTTTAGTTGTTATCAGCCTCCAATAAGACTGCAGCTGATATTAGAAAACGGTATAGCCGGATAAGAAAAGTGCCCTTACACGGACTGTTGTGATTTCTATCCCAAAGTTATGTCATATCCAAAGAAAACTTTGACCAGAAAGTCAATTTGAAATTCCTTCTAATTTCGAAGTTAGTATTGAAAATTCGAAAATCATATCCTCTTCGTATGTGGAAAACAACCTAAGTTATGAACTTCAAACAAAATATGAATATACTTTGCTTTAAAGGCCTTAACAATAACAAGAAACAGTGTATTTCGCCTTTCAAGTTTATAGCGAAACCTGCGTCCAATTTGCTTTATATTTGAGTGACCAGCTTCTACTTACCAACATAGAAGCAGCACCAACTTGCGTATAATATATTTTGACCATTGTTTGTTACTCGCGTTGCAAATTCGTGATAAATGGAGAAAAGTAAGGTCGGACAACCCTGGAAGATATGTAACCCGTGTTAAACCATAAATGATTTGGCCTGTACGAATACTGTAAGAAGTCAAAGATGGTTGAATTAGAATAATGTTAGTTCTACAATTCTAGGACTGGATAGGGAACAGCAATTTCGAATATATATACATACATATATATATATATATATATATATATATATATATATATATATATATATATATATATATATATATATATATATATCTGTCATGACGTACTTCAAAAAAATCATTTTAAATATAGGTTCGGAGTCGTGGCCTGTTCACGGGAAGAGCTCATAACAATTGAAAAGACTACGTGGCAACAAAACTTTAACAGTTATTTACTCTTAACCATTTGGTAGTAATATTTGATGGAAGATATATATTCGATACGGAAAGACATCGATAATGAGTAAGAACGGAGATCGTACTCTGGACAAAAAAGTTGAATTTATGTGACTATGGCTGTTTATACTACGATATGCTGGGGCCACATATTGTAATCACAAATGCTTATAGTGAAAGCTAAGTGCAGTCAACTAAGACTGAGGTGAAATTTCTCTGCTATGTTACAAAAATTCGCTGGGTTTTTGAGGCCGTTCATGGTATTCTTAGACAAATATTATCTTCTACATCACGAACAGAACTAGTTAATTCCTCAAGTTGGACTGTTACGTCAGGTAGCTTCTTTTTTATATAATACCTTCGGTAATCGGTTTAATTCTGACGATGGTCTCGACTACAACTTTTAAAAAATCCGATCGACAACACATCGCAGAGAACACATTAGGATGAGAAGTAGGAAGAGCATGGTTGGGGCAGTTATACATGCTCTTTCGCAAAAGTCACATCTGTGATCATACAGTTCGAGGAGTTGACAGAAAGAGTCCTAAGAATTATATTTACAGGTTTATCAGGCAGTTTCCTATTCGGGTCTAATGGCGTCTTATTGTGAATGGGCATACGGGATAAGAAGTTTGATTTTGTTCATATGTCGCTTCAAACATGTATTTCCTTTCATGTGCTCGATTCTTTCCCAAGATTTGTCGGCCTACAGAGATGTAAAACAAATTATTTGTTGTCGAGCTCTCACTCCAGTAATAAGGGAACATAGTGATGAAGATTGAAGGTTCCGTAGATCGTTTCATTTATTTTACTTGTAATGTTTTCTAATTCAGGAAAGGCAATGTAAAACATTTTGAACATTTTGCATTACCACCGTCTTGAGCATTATAATATTTTGAACATTGTAGATGAGTATACATCAGGGGTAACATTGCGGAGAAACGATAGCGGACACCGTCCCACCACCTCCAGATAAATGTAATTTGATGACCCCCTATACGTAAGAAATTACAATGAGCAAAGATAATAAGGGGGACGGCGTAACTTCATGCCGCAACCCATGGTTCCCCTACTTTTTCAGATCCACTTTTACCCCTGGTATACATTATATATAGGGATAATCAAATTGTTGTTTTCTGTAAATTACGACTTAAAATATAGTATCTTACTAGGGGAGACGGAAAATCAATAGCATTAATGTCATTGCGCTGTGCCAGGAAGAGGTACGAGTATGAGAGGCATATTCCCACGCAGAACCATTTACAACAAGTCAAAAACTAAACTCTATAATCTTTGATTTTTCCAGGTCAAAACATGTATTTCACAATGCAGGTTGCGTATCTGCTTGAGTTTCGTATTCCTCATTTTACACCAAGTTGCACAGGAAGTATCAAACAATGGTCCAAATACGTGGGTTGCTTCTGCTTCTAAGTGGAAAGTAGAAGGAGCTCACTCGAACATAAAGCAAAACTATTGAATTCGAATATTTTCGATGAGCTATTCGCTAGAAATTTGAAAGGCGACGTGCATTGTTTCTTGTTTTCAATAAAATCCTTGAAACAAAGTACATTCGTACTTTGTTTCACACTCGTAACTTTAGACTTCCCGAACAGTAACTTCGAATTTCGAAGGAAATTGAAGTTGAGTTTCTAGCCATGTTATCTTTGGATACGAGCTAAATTTGGTATACATATCACAGCACTTCTCACCGCCGCATCCGGCTATACCCGTTGTTACTTTAATTCATAAAACAGAGGTAGTTAAAATTTCTTAATGCGTAGATTAATCATACTACAATCTGTACACGAACTAAATATGATCCCAAATTGTTGCTTGATGTACAGATAGTGATCAGAAAAATGGAAACACCTGTAGTTGACAACACGTCAAACGTATGGGTTGGCAGTAGTGTCTTGGCGCCCGCAGCACCGGACCGCTGGTGGTGGTGTGTTAGGTCGGTTTCCATACTACGTCAGGCGCAGTAAAACAGCAGTGTCTAGTGGCTGCAGCAGACGAAGGTAGTGTAAAATGGAAGACCTCTCAGATTTTCAAACAGGGCAAATTGTTGGTGCGCGGTTATGTGGAGCGAGTGTGACGGCAGTGGCTACTGTGTTAGGTGTGTCGCGTGGGACAGTGTCGAAGGTGATGACGGCCTACAAAACACACGGGAAACTACATCGTAGAAGAAGAACAGTGGGCGGAAGAAAATCATGAGTGCAGGTCACGCGGGGTATCGTGCCACTGCAGAGCAAGTGACGGAGGAACTCAATCAGCACCTCTCCGACCCTGTTTCGACAATCACAGTCCGCCGCGAGTTACATGACATGAACTTACGGGGTCGTGTTGCACGGGCCAAACCGCTCATCAGGGACCATAACGCTTTTACACGCCGCAAATGGTGCCGCGACCGTGCAACGTGGACCGTTGAGGACTGGAAACGTGTGATATGGTCGGATGAGTCATCCTTCACCATATTCCCAACCACGGACCGTGTTTATGTGTGGAGAACGCCCAAAGAAGCTTATGATCTGCAGTGTCCCCGCCCAACTGTGAAACATGGCGGCGGTTTGGTGATGCTGTGGGCCGCCATATCATGCTTTTCATTGGGTTCTGTGGTCACACTTAGCGGATGAATCACTGCCAACGATTATATCGCAATTTTGGAAGACCACTTGCATCCTATGATCCGGATGTTGTTCCCGGACAATGACGCCATCTTCCAGGATGATAATGAACCCTTTCACACAGCTGGCTTTGTTGCAGCGTGGTTTGAGGAACATTGGGATGAAGTTCAACGCCCCCCCTGGCCCGTCCAATCCCCTGGTTGCGAAGTCTATAGAGTAATGTGCATATACAGAATTCTTTACACGGAAGTCTGGCTTTAAGCAATGTAAGAGATCCTTAAGTTAATGTCCTTATACACTTATGCCATCTGACATGCCAATTATTTATGTGTCCACCACAATAATAATAATAATGAAATTTGAACGAAAACGTTCCACTAAAGTTTCATCTTGAAAGTATTCCACTGTATGTTTTAAGGAAAATAACTGCAATAAAAACAACTGAATATCACTCAAGTGTAAGGCACATAATACACTATTTTTTAGGATATGCAGGTAATTATAAAAACTTTTTGGTACAAAAATACCTACACCGACCATAGAACTCTGAAATAGATAGTAACAAAATAGCCTATAAGCTTCAATCTACAGAGTAAATGTTACTAGAAAATGAACATAAACTATTTGAAGAATAGAGACAAGAAAAGAAATGTTGAAGACACTTTTCGTCTCGTCTCGATTCTCATCTTCAAAGCGAAATGATAATTTGAGTTATTCTTGTCAGGTCTCGAATGTAAAATGTTAATTCTCATGTTATTTTGTTTGTTTTAGAAGCGAGATGAGAAATTCCTCCTCTCGTGAGGAACATTAAACAAAACCGAAATATTCTTGCCAAATGTCACGTTTGTGATTGTAATAGTATGACCTGAGTCATAATCTTCTCCTAGCTTTAGATCTTATCTGAGATAATAATAATTATTATTAGTTTGTTATTATTACTATTATTATTCCTGAAGATTTTATAGTTCAAGTATTGAAACATCTGAGTAATCAAATATCGGAATATAATAAAACATGTGTCATCACCAATCAATCGCCATCATAAATCCTAAAGTAAAAAAATGCCTACGGGTTTTCGAACCAAGGACCGTCAGATTATTGGTCGAGGGCCTTGAGCACTGAACCACGATCAGTACGCGGTAAATGATTCGTCTTTAGTCTGGTTAAGTTAGGTTTCTTTGCCTCCGCTTGCAAAGTTCTATATTATATTTCTTTGTTTCAAAATGTCTTTCGTATTTCTTTTATAATATATAAGTGTTCTTCGCAAAGCATATATTAATAATTTGAGTTGTTCTTAAATCATTGATTAACAAGTTTGATACTTCACCACACGAAACTACAGATATGACAGATTTAATTCTCATATTCTTCATTTGTTTCAAAGCAGTCGTCATTACCTGACTAAAGACTCCTGTCCGGCACTATGCATAACTATTACTTGTCCGTGTTACGCAGTTTAATAAAGTAAATTATTGTATACTCATTTTAAAATGCTTCAATTTATCGACTTATTACATTTTCCTTTAATTGTGATGTATATAAAACATATTTGTTTTACAATACAATAATTAAGTTCTTAGATAAAAGTAAAGGGAAAGCAATTTCTTTCATGTAATACGTTTTCTTTTCCAATAGACATTGTTTTAATATGTTTATTATAAGGACGTTTAATTAAATTCAAAATTTATCATCAGTATATCTCTGATTTATGAGAATGAGTGTAAATTAGAATAATATGAATTGAACTGCATGACGAGCAAAGTGTTTTCTCAAGAAAACATAAAACGAAGTAATACCTACATGTGCTCTACACAAAATAAAATACATTTTAGGAGTACTGAAATGAGCTTTGCTAAGTTCATTTTTATTTTTATATTTGTCTGAAGTATAAAGCATATCTGTTAAAACACATAAATTAACTTCTTTCTTTCAATCAGCATGTCGAAATTAGTACATAGAATTAATTGCAGAAATTCAGTACTTCAATGATTATAGATCATATCCACTTATTTTATATCAAATATAAATTAATAAAAGAGAAATGAAAATTAAAGAAGAATAGAACTGGCCTAATAACTACGTAAACTTACCTACAAGTAGCAATATATTTTACACACCGTAAATTAACTACTTGAAAAGTAAATATTAACATTTTATTGTTAGAATACTGCATATTAAAGAAAATGTTCTTAGCATTTCTATATTGCCTCTGTTAATACCTATAAAGATTTGAAAGTGGAAACAAAGTGTGCTGAGATTTACTCAATTTTGTACGGTTATCAACTGAGATGAGAAGAATGTGAGTATTTTGAAAACAACAATGGTTGAGAAGGGATTTAAAAGGAGTTTCCTTTTTACTCAAACTGTAATATTATGACATACATCGTTTTTGTACGAAGGGAGCTCCAAATCATTTTTTTTCAACCATTTAGTAGGGAAGTGGTCAACACATTTTCTTCTCTGTGATTTTAATTGTACATCAAAAATTGTAAATTAAACGACTAGACTGAAAGCAAATACCGCGAATTCGAGTAAGAATAAGTCCTCTTTAAAATGCTTTCATCTATGCCTGAGAAAAGACCAAGTGTCATAGCTTAAGTATGAATATATACCTTGTACAAATTATGTTGGAAAGGTTATTGGATGTTTTCACACGCGGAACCCTACACATCGCCCTTCCTTTTGAGAGCCCACTTAATTATTTCTCTCTGTCTCAAGACATGCTAACTTTAAATACTCACCTTCAGTAGAGAAAAATTTGTATCTTTATACTGTACTTCAAAGAAGCTTGACAAATACATAGCCTGTAGAATGTAATACTTTCTTGAGGTAACTCTGCTGCGAATACCTCGACATACGAAACTGACTTGAAGACAGAACAAAAAAAAAACTAAATCAAAAACAAATGGAAATATTCTTTAATTTCTGTGAAATTTACGGATGGTAATTCAGATGTATGGTATAATTTGAAAATGTTTCATTCAAAATTCAAGAATGTACGAACCATGATGCTAAGGTAATCAAAATCTCTGCAAGTATGCTAACTCTGTATGTATTTATTTATTTTCATTTAATTTTATTTATTATTTTTTTAGAAATGTCGTAATACAACTCGGAAAAAGATTATCCTATATTGAATAAAACTTCTCAAAATTATATAATACAAAAGCTCTTGGAATACATGAAATTTCGCCTACTGACCCGCAAAAACAAATATCGTTTTTAGAGAAATTTTCCAGGATTTCCCTGATTTTTCTTAAGTTCCCCGATTATGTACTTTTTAAATTTTAACGTATTTCGCAATACAAGTATGGTTTGAAACATATTTTTATTCATCATATCCACCATTGTTACAGTAACTTCAAACGAGAATATTTTAATTGCCGAAGACACGTGCTATTTTAAATATTCCTCCTTTTAGATATCTAAATGTTAATCTAAAATTGTTCGTATATAAATAGTTTACACTTACATAAATAGTTAAATTATTCCTGGAACTTAAAAGTTTTCAATTTCCTCAATAAAAATATAAGAGACATGTAAATACAGTTTCAATACAGGCACACAAATTTCGTCCACTTTTACTGAATAATTGGGCTCTTAAATTTCGTTAATCCGTGTATGTTGTATTTCAGCAATAGTATGTGTTTTCAGTCATTACTACTTTACATCTTTGTCAACAACTGCTATAGCTTATCTTCATGCTTTGAGATATCAGTGAGATGTTCTACCTTTTTCTGTCGCCACATTTACTTGATAAAAAATATCAAAACTATCGTTAGTATCATAGTGTTATTATCCGGAATATGAAAACCTATGTTAAATTTTTCATTAATTTTTTTTATAAATAATCACTCTTCTCCAAATTTTCTTTAAATTTGCTTACATGCCACAATATATAAACTATACATTTCAGCTATAAATAATTCTGGACACAGCTATATCTTTTTTCACTGAATATACATTGGTTTTATTTCTCACATTTAATTTCGCTTTACCACTTCATCTGTTACATTTGCAGATACTTCTTTTCGTCTTAAATTAATTTCGCATTCCTTTTATTTCTTTTCTATTTCCACTATCCACGCTCTCAGAATTTCTTAAACTGTATGACACTAAACGAATGTTTTTATTAATGAACGAATGAATGTTTCTATTAATGAATTATGTGAATGCTATTAAAAACATTCACTACATTAGACTTGGATGCAGTATTAAGTGAAGTATTTGGTATTGTTAGGGTAGGAACTGCATTACTATCACCAGCATCATTATATGAATCTTTTCAGAAAGAGTAGCACAGTAACATGAGGGTTCATTACTACAGTCTGTTGAGCCATATTGTGATTCCAATGGAGATGTCCAATTCCGAGACCTGAGGGATTATTGAAATAGAACCCTGCCTTACAGTAAATAACTATAAAATCGATACAATGTAGTTCAGATGTATAACGCACCGTTCCCTAGGAGTCAGAGGTTCATTCAACCTAAGAAAATTCTAAACCAACCCCAAACCCCACTGAAGAAGGCACTACGGTAGGTGAAACCGCGCGGCTCAAGATCACTTGATTAACAGTGACTAGACTGTGATTATTCCGTATTCACTCAGGAACAGGGTTAAACAACAATAATAACAAAAATGGCAAACCCAAAAATCAGATTTCAAATAACAAATTTTATTACAACAAGTCAAGAATATCTGTACATAAATATGGACAATTATTCCAAGAGGAAGGTGAATATTTCCTCAAGCGTTTGAAGAACAGATATTGACTCTTACACAGATGAAATCCAAGATAAAAGGAATACTAAAAAGAGTATAAGCATTGAAATTAAATTTTATAGCAATTACGCAATTATTATCCTTCAGACCGAACTTCGAATTCATAGATTTTTTCAAAAATTCAATCTCCAGCAATACGTTATAATAACGAATACCCGAGGTAAATAGTTACTCTAAATTATGTTGTTTTTCTCCTTTTCTTCTTATTTTAATTAATATTTTTTGCAATACTTAATTCAAAATTACGCTCTAAAGCAAACAAATTAATAGTCAAACAAATCTCAATAGAATTTAACACTTAACATTAAGCACCTTATCGGAAAAAAAAATTCACACGAGACTAAATTTCTTAATTGATCAATTCTTCTAACTACAGATATACAAACCATCCAAGATCAGTCATATTTTACGAAAAATGTAAGAGAATGCATATAAAAAATATTTTTGTCTATATCCGAGAACTTCTCAGTGGCTCTGCAGTTTCGGGACTCGACCTTTTAAAGTTGCCCACAACACAAAACGTTTTTCATACAATTTCTAATTATACAATATGAGGTCCTTACCATAGGGGAATTATACTAATATAATCACAATATAAGAAAACTAAGTCCATTTTAACAAGATTTAGGTCGCAAAACTTCAACTCCAGTGCAATCTATTTGACTCTAAATTTCTAAAATTTCAGATTTAAAAAATACTATTCCAAAACTCTTAATTGCCTTATCAATTTTTCCTATTTAATACTTCAAAATTCGCATTTCTAAAGACCAGTTCATTTTACCCCTTTCAACTATTATTCCGATTTCAATAATGACGTGAGAGAGAGATTGCATTAAACACTCAGCTTTGACCAAACAAAATCCACATAAATAAAGGTAATTCTAATGAATACTGGACAATCATGCCAAAAAAAATCCATTCAAAACCATTAACCATTTCTAATGAGTTGAGACAAACAACTTCCCTCTGGTTGGAACAGCTTCCGTCCTATGTCTAATACTGACTCTCAGACAAATTGGGCCCGAGACGAAGTGAGTATAATTGACTTTTTTAGGAAAATAGCGGAAAAGATAACTCTAAGAATCACAAAGCAAAGAAAACCAATCAATATAATTACGAATGGATTTGATTAAAGCCACTGCATCGGGCACCTTTATCTGGCTACCAAGGGTCCTCAAATACCGTCTCCTCGATGACTTTTAAAATCCATCAAAATTATAGAAAATCCTTTTCCAGAAAGGAACAAGTTTCTCGGAGGTCACAATTACTAACTAAACACCTAATTATGTTCAACGAAAGCATTTTCAATACACTCACTTCACCTTTGGCCACTCTTTTTCTCCACTTTTAACTTTGCATTCAACCTTAACACGCGGCATGCTAGCTACGAGTCAACACACGGTGATGAAGCACACGCGAACCCAACTCTTCTATTCCACATCTCCATGCAAAATCCTTCCAGGGAACGTGAACGCTGAAACAGAAATGAAAACTCCTCCCAGAGCTCTCGACGGCGTCTCCGAGTCCTCTTAGTTTACCCTGCCGAACCTGTAAGGGTCCGTAGAATACGGTTCGGCTGCCCGGTTCTGGAATAGGAACCAGATTCCCTTTTGCTCAAAGTATGTGTACGATCAGGCGCGACACCTCCACGTGTCTCTCTCTCGGATTTTCAAGGTCCATTGGGACTCTCTGAACACCGCTGCAACTGCGGTGCTCTTCGCAGTTTTGAAGAGAAGACTTAGGCATACTGTAATATCTTTTTTCACAAATGCGAAATGAATATATATTGGTTCTATTTCTCATATCTAATTTACAAAGAGCATAAAATCTACGTTTATCCACATATTTTACTTTGACGTCACAAGCTCGCTCTTCGATTCCCACGATCTAAAATATCTCCATTACTCATTGAAAACATGTTGCCTGTTTGCCTGTGTTTGTGTGCAAGTAGAGTTGCAAGCAGGCTTCAAAGCCCTATGTGAAACTATCTTGCCAGGTGTAGATTCATATGCTTTACCACTTCATCTCTTACTTTTGCGGAATTTCTTTTCGCCTTAAATTCGTTTAGCATTAGATTTATTCCTTTTCTAATTCCATTACCAAAGCTCTCAGAATCTCTTAAACTGTATGACACTAAACGAATGTTTTTATTATTGAATGAATGAATGTTTCTATTAATGAATTATATGAATATTAATGAAAACATTCACTACATTAGACTTGGATGCAGTATTAAGTGAAACCTCCAAAGAAGTATTTGGTATTGTTTGGCTAGGAACTGCATTACTATCACTAGCACCACTATTGGAATCTTTTCAGAAAGAGTAGCATAATAACATGAAGGTACATTACTACAGTCCGTTCAGCGATATTGTGATTCCAATGGACATGTCCACTGTATTGCCTCAATTCATTCCCATACCGGAGGGATTATTGAAATAGAATCCTTCCTTACAGTAAATAACCACAAAATCGGTAGATGTAGTTCAGATTGATCACTTGTTCTACAATGATATTGTATATCTGACATCTGTGAATTACTTCAATTTCTAGTGGTAACTTTTTTGGGCAACGGTTCTTAAAAGTGCATAATTTGTTGTGAAGAAGAAGAAGAATTAGAAAAATGTAGAAAATATGTGGAGATAGATAAAATAATCATGTAATTAGAATTCATGTAAAAACATATAGTTATTTCGCGTTGCTATGAAAAACAGGATGAAGATTTTTCATGGAGTTTTGAGCATAAAAGTTAATTGTGATATGCACTAGATGTACCTAATTTCCCTTGCAATTATGAGTAAAAATTAAAGTGCTGGATCGTGTTGATTACTCGAACTGTATGCAATAATTGTAACAGAAAGGTGAAAGTGTTTTAACGGTAAGTTAAAAATAAGAGTGAAACACTACATTATTTAGATGGTGTTTTCCGCTAAGGAATCTTGAGATTTGTTTGAAGCAAAATAAGCAATCTCATAAATAACCATTAACACGGAGTAAACTTTATTAATAAGTAAAAGGAAAATTTATCGTAACATTAAAATGGATATACCAAGAGTCGAAAGTGTTAATGATGAAGTTGGTGATATTGAAACACCAGGATCGGATACATCAACGAATGTGGCTTACCTTATAAAACAGTTAGGTTACTCCTTATCACAGAAAATTATGCAACTGAGACAAGAAACACAGCAAATGGATATTAAATTTGAACAAAAGTTTTAACAAATAGATATTCAGTTTCAGCAGACGGATACTAGATTTCAGCAAATGGATATTAAATTTGAAGAAAAGTTTCAGCAAATGGTTAGCAAATTTGAACAAAATACACAGTCCATGACAAAGCAAAATGATGATAAATTAAATCAAATAACACAGAAAATAAACACTAAACTAGAACGAACAGGTTGTAGGAGGGAACAAATGTTGCACAGATTTATAATTGTACAAAGTTCCGCGGAAGTGATTGAAACTCAAGTTACTGAGCATAGCAATCAGATTAAAGAGTTACGGGAAGAAATTAATACTATGAAATATCAAGGAAAAGACTATCAAGGAAAAGATTATCACCATCAATGATAATACTGATCCAACCATCAGCAGAGATCATATGTCAAATGAACCCAGATTAGCCATAGAAAAAGGAAAATACCGGTAAACTATGATGAGAGGGATGATAGCGCCACTAGCATTGGGAAAGAAGAGAGAAGACCACATTCAAATCATCGTAGGAAAACCAGATACGTAGAGTCTAAACATTTTATAGAGCCTCATAATAATCATGATATCAGATTTAGTGAAATAAGATCTTTCACCAAATTTAGTGCAAGGTCCGTAGACATACCATCAAGTGCATTTTTGGAAAAATTCGAAGAAGAATGCGACTTAATGGTGTAGATAAATACAAATTACACATTATACTACCAACTGGCTCTATTTGGTTCAAAGCGATTAGGGGAAATTTATGCAATTATTTACATTTCAAGAACGCACTGCTTTCAAATTTTTAGAATGACTTTTTTGCTGGTAAACCGAGAGGCTTTGGTTCGAAATATAAGTTATGATCCAAAAATTGATAAGAATCTTACTGATTTTGTGACTTCCGTATATACAGAGCCGTAGCTAAGGGGGGGCCCAGCGGGGCGCCCGCCCCGGGCGCTGATAGCAAGGGGCGCCGAACAAGCAAGGAGAAAGAAAAAGTGGTGTTGGACATGAATAAAAGATTAGTCGCCCCCAGAAAGTATTGCCGCCCTATTAGATAAATATTGTTGTCGGTTATCAATGAAACACGTAGATTTCTTAAAAATTTTCTTGCTCGCTTCGCTCGCAATCCAAGAGTTTAAATAAGTCAGAACAAGTTTTTACTTATTACTTAAAGAGTTATTATAGATGATTTCTTAATGATATGTGGTATACAAGGTGCCGAGTACTGAGTTATAGTGTACGCAGGAGCATTTTCAAAATCAGAAACGAACAAACTCGTGCTCGGCGTTTTGACAGTGATGAGTTTGTTCAGTTCAAAACGTTTTTTCTACCCATTCGGATTAATCAAGACGCACAGTGCGGCCAAAGCACTGAGCTGTTGGCAAAAACAAGAATTAGCAATATGAAGCAGAAAATTAAAAGAAAACCAATTAGTTCTGTGTGTGCAGTGGCTACAATAATCTTATTTCGACATTATTTCATCAAAAACATAGAGTTTTACATCATAAAAGGAAATATTCCTTATATTAGCGCCTAATTTATGTAACAGATTATATGATTGGCATAAACAAACGCGTGGGCAATATGCTTTGATTTATCAATTTACGATTGGCTTACATTCTTACGCCTTAAGGGAAAAAGTTTACTTTTTATTTTACAACTGAAGAGTAATAAAATTGAAGAAAAGTTCTTGCTTCTCAAAATTATTTCAAAGTTGTGCAGGATTCGTTACGACAATGAAGATGCGAGGATGCTTCAATATAAAAATTATCTCATCCCAAGTTCTTGGTATGAATATATTATCAGATGTATGAAACATATTATGATTTGCAAGCATCAATAATCTGTTCAGGTTGTTTTATATATTGCATCGTCCATTACGTGAGCTCATTTCAGGGCTTGATTGGAACACTCTGAGCTGGAACGAGCGGAGGCTCATTATAGTTGATTCCAATGTCACTTCTCTGCACGCATCACAAAAAACACAATACTGAAATTGATCAATACCATTTTAATATGATTCTACCTTATGGTCCATAGATTGTTTAGCAAACATTGGCGTTTCAAACTGTCGCTACCATTAATCAAATATGTTTGACTAGAGTTTAGTTCTGTTGGTGAATGCCAGAGAAGTATGACTAGATGTCAGAAACATGATGGGTCCAGGGAGCGAAGCACCCAACGAGGCCTGGGGGCAAAATTCCCAGAATCGACCTTTATTCAACTTTGTCACTGCGTGCATTTGGATCAAACGTCTAATAACCTAACACTTTTTCTCACATTCATCCCAGCTCAATTCAAAGGCAGCATTGCATCCAGAATGCCGTTCTCCACAAACATTTTCATGCTCTATATTTCCCAAAAGTGCAAATATGTGGAGGTTTTCTCTTTGCATACAGTAAGAACAATGTTTCCCCTACGACATATTAAAAATAACAGACATATTATGCCATATTTTCTACTAGAATGCCATTCTATCGTTTGACCATAGTTTATACGCTTTCAGTACCACAGCATTTTCCAAATATAATATTAAGTAGGGGATTATCATAGGGATATGATAATGATACTAGCATCATTCCAAATATGATTATTGACTACACATCACATCAACATTCTAAATATACAAAACGATACATACATGTCGATCGTGTCACCATGTGGACCAGCTTCTGAATATCTACACGCAATGTAGGAATAGTCGCATTCAAAGTCAATTTCCTATCTTCTGTTACTAAGCAGCACCTCTCCGGCTTCGGCGGATAACCAAATTTACACGTCCCATGATTTCATTGTAAACTGCTATCACTTCTTTTCCTGCACACTATCTTATGTGTACACTATTAAGGTTTCATTATAACAAATTATATCGAATCAATCTTTTACTGCATTTTTCGGGGTTTTGTTAAGAATTGCCTGGTTTGTCCCCAGTGTGCGACGATGAGAATGAAGGTATGAAAGTGAAAAGAGTGAAGAGGCACATTCAAGCTGCTGTTTGCGCGGGAATATTAAAAATAAAGGTAAACGAGGGGAACAATAACATTTTCGAACTTCAAACAGTTGTAGAATAGGGGTTTAAGGGATGAGAACTTAGCCCAATGAAGTTCGATGTTTCCAGACACTAATCACTACCAATGATTTACTTTTAAATTCCATTGACATATCAAATGCTTCCAATTTGGAGGAATTTATTGGGGTCATTTTTTCATGAAGGTTTTGTATCGCCATCATATGATTTTGTGCATACGTGTCTAGTCGTGTGATGTTTTTATCTACCTACATAAAAAAAACATAAGTACACACACTCTTTATATATGTACGTGTTAGTGTATTTTAATGTCTTAATTAATAATAAGTACCTTAAATTTGGAACTTTCATTCATTAAGAAATTATGTAAATACTATAATTTCAGACATATGTAGTAGCCAAAGTATATTTTGGATTTTAAGTACAAACATTGAACATATTCTTCACCTTCATCGATCAATATTTAGAAATTCACAAAGAAGGATCCTTCTGAATTTCCATTACATTTCACAAAATATTTCTTACCATAAAGAGATCGAAATTAAAATGCTATTGATGTGGTCACATACAGAATAAAATTAAAAAGTTTACAATTATTACTGGAAATTAATACTGTCACCCATTTCGAACAATTTAAAAGCACATAGTTTTTAATGTATTGAAATTTCATTTCTTATCGATAGTATGAAACGTTGTATCTAGTAGTAATTTTCGAGAACCGTTCTACTGGTGAATCTGTATATAACCAAAGGTAGTTTGGCAAGTTTAACAAAAAGTCCAAAATGAGACTCTTGAAAGCAGCTCTTATTTAAAAAAAGATACATGATGATCGTTTTTGGTTGTTGCAATGGTCTTCCAAGAAGATTAATAAAACTTCAGTTTAGCATAACAACAAAAGCTACTTTTCATATATATATATATATATATATATATATATATATATATATATATATATAATGATTGGTAAGGTGCGTGTAGAGGGCGCCGACTTCTACTTCGCCCCGGGCGCCGAAATCTCTAGCTACGGCTCTGCGTATATAATGAGGTTGAAGTTATATAACCCATACCAACAGGAATCACGAATTATAGCATCGACCCGGTTATTGTTATCTCTTAGGTTGCAACCAATTCTGATTTCTGCACAATGCATTAATTTCAATCATCTAATTATATTAGTGCAAAATTTTAGAAATCAATCAATGATGCAACGTAATACTAATCAAAAACCAAACTAATAATAACCGAAACCAAGCCAATTATATTCCAATCCAAAATATCAATGTGGGTGAAGAGTGTAGTCCTAATGTAATAAGTAATGATAGGTTCAATTAAACCGGTAATAGAACCGAACACAATTTCAGAAGAAACAGAAATGGTAATCGTACAGCATTTAAAAATCAGCAAACAGTATATCTAATTTTTCTCGAAATGCATTTCGTAATAACTTAATAGGTGGCAGAAATTCTCAAATTGGAATCCAAGTAACTGGTGAAGTTCATAATATACAGAACGGTACTCAAGATAATCCCATTCAATGTAACCTAATCAAATCTTTTGGAAATGTATCCTAACCTAAAGTTATGGCATCCGTAAAAACATATTCAAGCAATTCTTGTTTAGTTTCACTTAGAATACAGTTATGGTTTCATTTGTCATTCTTCTTTGTTTGAGTTATCTACGTATAATAAAATGAATGTTACATTATTAGATTTCTTTGTAATTCGCTTCACTTATCAATATTGTACTTTCAAAGTCATTTATAACTATCTTAATTATGCACAAAAGGAACAAATAAGTTATGTAATGTTTCGATATACTTTAATTAAATTTGTCAATGAGCTGAAATGATATTGAATTGAAGAATCTATTTTAATACATAAATAATTAGCAAGAGGTTCGCATTTTTGAATAAGTCCTCTTTTTCGATAATTTTATTGAATTAAAGTGGAATTGATTATTAAATGAATGTAAATGAGTGTAAGAATATTATTGAGACAAAATGAAATTTATATATATATATATATATATAATTTACATATGTGAGGTGTAACGACCCTTTCCTCCTAGTTGCGCCACACGAATCCAAATCGAGAGTCTTAGCAAAGAAAAAAATGAAAAGAATTTTAATTTCAACAATCGATTTAAACTCGAGTAGCAAACCCGAAAGAAGAGTCTTGGCCGAACAGACACATAAACCCAAAGTCGCCGTGACAGGCTTGACGGATCGTTATTCCTTGTGTTCCTTGTGAATATGTTAAAGCATAGCACAAAATAAACAGGATATACAAATAATCATAAATAATGGAAGAACCAGATTTCAAATTTTCAATAACAAACTTTATTTCAAAGAGTTGGTTGTGCATATATACTAATACGTTAGATTAATGTATATGCGCAAAGCAACATTAACAACAGAAGTTAAAAAAATATATCTATATATATAACCCGCGTAGTAATACGTAAGATTTCCAATTCAAAATATAATTTAATTCGATTCAAATATATATATTGATTATCATTTTAATTGCAATATCTAACAGCAATCTCGGTATCTCGATTTGAATCTAAATTCGTTTGAATATAATACAAAGTCGAAAGGTAATTTCTCAAAGTAATAGAAAAATTAATAATAATAAAATAAATCTGAAGGTAATCAGTCTCAACAATCTGATATAATTTCAAATATATTATTCAAAGAGTTTCTTTCGTAAATATTAAGTGAAAGTTTCAAAGTTGACTAGAAAATCTATGATTCAATAACTTTTGTCACCGACTGTACAACAATCGTTAATTGGTGACATCAAGAATTAACACAATTAATCTTATGAAATTCTTTCGAATCAAAATCTTATTCATAATACAACACTCTTTTCTAAAATTGTACCTAGTCCTATTTTTATTGACCGTGACTGTACAAACTTGAAAATAATACTTGATAATTACGTAATATTTTAATTCTACAATTACTAATCTTTATGATGTTCAAAATATCGCACAATGTACCTTCAGAATTATATGCTCTTTGGAAAATTTTACTCTTAAGTGCTCGATATAGAATCTCAATGGAAACCATTCATCGATAGTAAATTTAATATGCACGTATTAACGAGTCAAAATAACGCTTTAAAGTCATAAACATATCGACAAGGAATAATGTCGAACTTCTTGATATTCTTTGGAAATATTCGGATCAAAACTCCCGGATTATCATTCCACCAATTTCAAAATTACAATCTGGGGAGGATTTAACTAGAATATGGAACAGATCCCTACTGTGGCAATTTAAACCAAATGCAAATAGCGTCCTAACCAAAGCGGAATCAACTTTAACCACAACCAAACAGGATTTGATAACAAAGTGACCCATATACTACTTAAATCGAAAATTAACTCACCCAAATTTTCTGTCTTCTTGTTACCTTGTTTCGTGGTGTTACAGTAATGGAATTGGCTTCGTTGACTGACCGAGATGAAACTCGAAGCGAATAAACATATTGGTCAAACGGCACTTTTATCCAGAAACTTTTTTAAAAGATTCTCGTCAAAAAATTCAAATTAAACTTAGTTTCGGCGTACAAACGGTTACTTGCAATAGCAGTTGAGCTTATTAATTGAAAAGCTTCCTGCATTACAAAACCAAAAGCAAGTAACTATTGTTTCTCAGTTCTTTTCTTTTCTTTTCGCAGATTATTGTCCCACAAAAAAATGCAGAATTCGTCCTTTGGGGCAAAAATGTTTCATAAACTAACCAGACAACTAGGGTTATAGTAATCAAAACGATTATACTGGTTATTAGGACAAACTCGTAATATATAAACGGGCACTAAGTTGACCTCCTTTGGTCCCCCGCTCACTTCCTGCCTCGGCTCCACTACTCCTATAATCTCTCTGCTTAAAACAAGAAAAGAAGCATAACAGAAATACTTGCTTCTGAGAAACTGTGATTATTTCCATATCACTAAGCACTTTTTTCCACACTTTTCACTCCTTTAGCCGTTATGCCCAATACATTCATTGCCCCAGTTTAACTTCACTGTTAAACTCAGACACAAACAACGACACCATGCAAAGACTGTTACACGTTTCGTTCCACAACCGTCACCACACATACAACCATGAGTTAACGATCCGTGCTGGCTGACAAACTACAATCATGAATATACGATTCTTCCTGGCTGAGGAACCACAACTACGAGTTCACGATCCGTCCTGACTGATGAACTACGAAAGAGTATGCGGGCTCAAGGCAACCGCATATCGCGAAGCTACGAACCATCACGTGACACGCTAGCAGACATGAATGATTTCCATTTCAGTTCTAATATACGCGCACTCTTACTCTTTCCTTTCTACTTTTTTATAAGAAAACTGAAAAAATACAAAGAATAAATATATATACAGGTTAGATTTAACTTGTTTTAAACAACACTATAACATAATGTAATTATATTCCCTTATTTTCAATTTTTTTTTTTTACAATCTCTTGCTTCTCATTTGTCGTCATCAACCTGGGACGAGTCCATTGAGTCGCGAGCCGGGGGGTGTCCTCAAGGCGACTCGTTACAGAGGGCTATTCTTTAAGTAAGGTAACATGTATGTAAGATATGTAACGGTCCAGGATTCTTTCTTCAATTATAAGAAATTTAATAAGTCGTAGTCGGGAGCCATATATTTCACAGATGTATATCTGACATCTGTGAAATACTCCTATTACTAATTGTAGCAATTTTTGGGCAACGGTGTTTAAAATTCACAATCTATTGTAAAGAAGAAGAAAAAAACGGTAGAATATATGTGGAGATAGATAAAATAATTATGTAATGAGAGTTGCTGTAACAAGATATAGTTATTTTGCGTTCCTATGACAACGGAAGAAAGATTTTTCATAGAATTTTGAGAATAAAAGTTAATTGTGATATGCATTTAATGTGCCTAATTTCTCTCGCAATTATGAGTAAAAACTAAAGTGCTTAATCGTGTTCACTTACTGGAACTTTGGTCAATAATTGTAACAGAAATATAAAAGATTTAACGTTAAGTTAAAAATTAGAGTTAAACGTTACAGTTCCGTTACTTGAAGCTGCAGAAGAACCAATTTTCCTAGACATCGCTTCCATATTATCCACTTGGTGGTTATAGTCATCTGAAAGACAAAGCTTTATATAAATTTATAAAATATATGGTGAAATAAATAAAATATTTATATCATTTTCCCTAAAGTGATTTTTTCGCATATGCACTAAACGAATGCAGATTGGACTCTAATCAGACTTCAAGTGTGAGAAGCCTTAAACACCCGACAGATAATACTATTTCTAATTAATATGTATTATTTTGCTTTAAGTCTATTTTCATTTATATTAATAACGTCTTAATCAAGCAACGTGGTGGCTTCTAAGCATGTGGTCAGAAGTACAACTATAGTGTGAAAAATTGTCTGCCAAATTCCTGGAAAATCTCAGCGAAATTAGCTGCTTCGCTGGAAAATTTCAGTGACTTCACTGATAAATACAGAAGAATGATATCGTTCAATTAGACTTCATCAGAGAAGTTTGTGGAAACTTTCGGGCAATGAAATTCTTCACTTTTTCCAGAAATATGGTCAAAAATTTGTCACAGTGTAACCTCTCGTGTAGTCGATGGCTATCGAATTAAGATCTTTAGCACCCGAGGTGAGTGTGTTGACCTGCCCTATTGCATTTCCATTTTGTTATCTTCCAACAGGAATCAAGAATTCAAAAGTAATGATGTCTTTAACACTAATTTCGGAGACAAGGTAGTAATAATAATAACATTGAAGTTGGAGTATTTTTTTTATTATTTTCATTTTAATAATGAAAATACTTTGTAACTTTGTCTTTCAATGTATTTCTCCTTATATAACAGAAAATGAAATTCGTAACAAAACTACTAGTACAGGAAAATATTAATGAAATTATTGTTAATAATAACATGTTTTGACCCAAGTAGTAATATAGACTTCCAATGAGGAAAGCAGGGTACATCTTGTTCGTGATCGCTGCTTGTAAACCTTTTTCAATACACTATATTTAAATTCTTGGGTTAATACTTTGAAAACAAATAAATGAATTTCTCAAATCAATATGTATAAGAAACGAACGATATCATGATGATAGTTCTCGATTTCACTATTGTAACTAACTAACAATGTTATTTCGTTCCTGTTACGAATTACTCACTGAAGTGGTTATAACTATCTTTTTCTACTGACTTTCCATAATTATATTTATCTATGATTTATGCTGAGTACAGTAAACAGTAAGATCACTGCTGATGGGCTGTATGAATGGTAGGAATGGTGGTTCAAACCGCATTGTCGACCACTTTTAGAATTCTAGTGTCTCACTCACTTTCACCAGGCAAATGTGTAACGTTATGTTTATGTTACATTTCAGCACACAGTTCACGTAATTTTTAGCTATATCAACACGATCAAATTGCATTAGATAAGACACATTACTTTGCAAAATCCTTACCCTTTATTCCTTTTTACTTAACTTCATTAATAATACTAAGTTTCCTTCTTAGTTGTCATAGCAACTTTTAATTTTAAAAAAAATACCTGTTGTTACTGTAACGAAGAGTACCGATTATACACACAAAATCAACATATATCCTCAGCTACTAAGATTAAATTTTATTTTATTTCTGTTTAGTATCAACAACATTATATTCTTTCTTCTTCTTCTTCTACACAACAGATTGTGTACTTGCATGCACCGTTGTCCCAAACTAAGATATAAAAATAGAAGAAATACACAAAAAATATATACAATATCGGAACCTTGGGTAATTCCAGCTCATCTACTTTTCTCATTCCTCCCTTACTCTATCCCGAAAAATGCTAAAAGAAATAATGTACAATATTAAACCAAGATGGAACAAAAGGCATTTTTTAGGAAAAATACAAAGGTCAGTGGCAAACATGTAGTACAGAATAATAATAATAATATAGTAATAATAATAAAATATTAAATATTACCTGTAATTCATAATAGTCATCTCTTAATGCAATATTCTTTGCAAGCTTCAAGATTCCCTTTTGCATACTATGTCCTACCATTTTAAACTTCTTACCACCTTCCTTATTGCAACATCAAACAGAACTAAAGGAAATGTAATGCTCTTTTTTTCCAACAAAGTTAATACGGTAACAACAATGTATAATTAGTACTATCGCGTGTTTTTATATACAGTTACAAAGAAATTAAAGAGCTATTGAACTTACTAAATCATTCTAACTACTCTTACACATAGTATTTTATTGACTACGCATTTTTAAAAATTATAAAATTTACGAGTCGAAAACGTGTAACTACATTTGAGCTTTCCTTTACACAAAACCAGAGCTAAATGGCAATAACATAACTTACTATACTAAATACATATACTAAATACTAAATACATTACATTATATACTT